>NC_139014.1:42346493-43546493 GCF_964374135.1 Grampus griseus | reverse complement strand
ATGGTGTTTAGAGAGGACTTCTTTTCTTTATAATGCCTATATTTCAAGCATATTGTGAAATCCTACTTTGAATATCAGAAACAGAATATTAACTCTTTCTCTTCTCTTTCAATGTCTTCTCCCAGGGTCCTAATCTGTCCTCGGACTTTTCCTCACCCCAGCCCCACAGGTAGATGGATAGATGAGGCTGATGAGGGATAAAAATCTTACTACAGAAAGTCGAGAGAGGAAAACACATAAATATTTTCCCAATGTTTTAGAGCCACCACCCTACCTGTCAGCCTCAGCGGATGTTGGATTTCTCCTAAGCCACAAGGCTATAATTCATAGGATGAGGTATGATTCATAAACATACACACACACATAGAGCATTCTGATCAGACCCGCACTTCTACGCTTTGGAAAGAAAGAAGCCAAAGGAATAAGACAAGAAAAAGAAAGAAGGAAGCTGGGACAAAGGAAAGGATGGTAGGACAAACAGACTGAAGTTCTGATGTGCTCAGTCAGAAATGCCAAAGTCAAGCCCTTTTTCCCACCTCTCCTTTTAACATAAGCTTCCCAGAACTTTCTTCTTTGTTGCACAGTTATATGTGCGTGTATGTGTATGTGTGTGTGTATATATATATATACACACATAAATGTGTATGTATTTAAATTGGTAATATATATAAAGTATGTAATACTTATATATTACATACTTCATATATATGCTTTATATGTTTATAATATATATTATATATAAATTTATAAAATAATATATATATATATAATTTTTTTTTTCCTTGATTGCTTCTACCTTCTGGCTCAGCTGCTGATTTGAAGTTAAGCTCACCATCACTGTTGGGTGAGCTGGAGCAGCAATGTTTGTCTTCTTGTTGGTGTCCTGGATGCGCCAGGTAATTCTGCCCCATCTTCTTGCAGGACATTATGGGAAGGATGCTTACCGAAGTGGAGGACCTGATCTCCATAACTTCATCTCATCTGGATTTGTCACGTTAGGAAGAGGACACACGAAGGGTACAGTGGAAACCATTTTTTACTAAAATACAGAGGTTGCCTAGGGAACCCCGATCTCAAATGTGAAGATGGGGTGGAGGCCAGAGGCTGGTCCAGGACAGGATAAGTTGGGTGGTTTCCATGGTTGCTTATCCTGGTGACATGCGTGGCTTCTGACAGGAGTGACCAGGAGGTCACAGGTGTAACTCTAGAAGGCAATAATAGACTTCCAAGAGGTATGCGTCCTGCCCCGCCCATGGCGTGGAGCAGGACACAGATGCCAGTGGCTCCCCGTGGGAGGGGACCACGGGCGGCATGGTGGGAAACACTGCCGACGGATGTGGCAGCGTCTGCAAAGTGTTCGTTCTCCTCTTGGCTATTATTCCTTTCCATCTGAAAGCCACATTTTATAAACTGATGTCAATGTTCTGTACCGTGGGTCTCGAAGCCAGCACGCATGTCGAGAGTTTTGGCGTCCTAAGTGTGTCTATGTAAACTCTCCACGATGGGCAAACAAAGGTAGGGGTTACGCAGACCTTCAAGCCACAAGCTGAAAGTTAACGTGGCATTTCTGCTGAGCTGCTTTATGACCTAGCCGACAGCTTGCAGAGCATCTGTGCAGGGGGTGTGACATCGTCGATTCTGTCTTTTGTTTAAACAGAGTTCTACTAGTGTTGTGAGCATTCTATCATATCAAGAGTAACTGGATCCCTAACTCCTTTGATTACCTTCCTAACACCTGTGTACTGTTATAGACAACTGTGAATTCTGTTGTAGGGATGGTATATCCCTGTCTTCCCCTGAAATATGTGTTTGTTTTAAGTGTGAGTGAACAAGGAACTTTGCTATTTTTTCTTACATTCCATGCACCCAATTTTTAAATTCCCTATGTGATGTTTGTTCATCCTATAGAGAAAAAAAAAATCTGTATCTGTGTATGTATTTTCTGTTGTGTCTCTTTGTGTCTAAATAAAGTTTATTGAGGATACGGGTGGCATTTGTGGCTACTAAGAGTTGCAGAATCAAACTGGGACCAGATGGCTTGGGAAGGGAAAACGGGCCTCACAGTTAACTGGTAAAAGACACAATCCTTGACATACTCATATTAACTCAAGCCTGGGATATATGACCCCCGTGTCTTCTGCTTTATGATAATTATCTATCACTGTGAAACCAGTTACTCTAAAATGTAGCATTTTCAACCAGTGATAAACATTTCTTATCTCACATAGTTTGTGTGGGTCAGGAATTTGGGAGCAGCTGAGTTGGGCGCTTCTGGCTTGGGGGTCTCTCATGAGGTTACAGCCAAGGTATCAGCATGGGTTGCATCAGCTGAATCGGGCTTGACCGGGGCTGGAGGACTTGCTTCCAAGGTGGCGCACTTATATGGTGCTGGCTGTTGGCAGGAGGCCTCAGTTCCTCCCCATGCCATTCTCTCCAGGGTTACTTGAGTGTCCTCACAGCATGGTGGCTGGGCTTCCCCACAATGGGTGATCCAAGAAAGAAAAAGACAGATGCCACCATGTCTTCTATGACCAAGGCCATGGGTGACACATCATCATTTTCACAATATTTTATTGGTTACACAAGTCAGCCCTATTCAGGATGGGGGACTGCACAAGGGTGTGAATGTCGGGTGCCTAGGATCATTGAGGGCCACTTTGGAGGCTGGTTACCACACCCCCATGACCCTCAGAGCAGAGCTACAAATCGGGATCTTTCCCACAGAACATGGCCTTCTCAGCTGCAGGTGCTTTCTACCCTCACTTATTACTAAGGCTTCTCAACGTCAGTGGCTTCCCACCCTTACCCTGCCCCTTATAGCTGGTGCAACCTGAAACACCCAACAGTTCAATCAATAGAACTCTTTATATGTATATTATAAACGTCATGGCTTTGGGTACACACATTCATTTGACAAATATTTCATGAGGCCTGGCATGCACTAAGCAATATTCAGAAGTAAAACAAAGTAGCATCCAGCCTTGTGGAACTCATATTCCATTGGGGGAAGCAGACAAAATAAACCCTTGATGCTAAGTGCAGGGAGAAAACCTAAAGCACGTAAAGGGGGCGGGGAGCTACTGTTGTCGAGGAAGCCCTCTGGGATGAGGGGGTAATTGAACAGAGACTCGCATCCCAGGCAGGGGCATCAGGAAGGCCCTGAAGTAGGTTCTTGTAGATCAAGAAATAGGAAGGAGGCCTGTGTATGAAGCAGGCTAGAAGGAGATGAGATCAGAGCCACAGGGGAGCCCGATCATGTATTTATGGGTGTGGCTGTGAGGCTGCTTTCAAATTAGCTAGACCTCCATCGGAGCACATACAGGTGATTCTCTATCCTTATCTGTCCTTCCAGTCACTGTCACCTGGGCACCCGGGAGACTCTACCCCGCCCATGCGTGTGGCGGCTTTGCTGTGGCCTCTGCTTATTATTTCCCCGTGTTGTCTTGTTCTGTGGTCTCATCCAGCCCTCCTGTGTGTGCATGGCCTGTCCTCCTGGTCTGTCACCCTTACCAGATCCTCTTCTCCATTCCCTTCCGCTCAAGAAGGCCTCTGAAACCTCCTCTTTCCGGGAATGTACCTTGCGTGTATTTTCCTATTTAGATGATAAGAGATTGGGGTGGGAGTGGGGATTTGGAAATGGGGATTCCCTTCCAATATCAAGACCCTTTATCCCTGCGCAGCCCAGATCTCTGGAAAAGGGCCAAGCTCTATCCTCGCTTCCTTCAGAACAAACCAAGTTCAGCTCTGAATGGTACTTCTAAGTAAAGCAGCCCCCTGCAAATGCCCCACGGGAAGGGGACCACTCAGAGACATCTAACCTGGGGCTGTTCCCCCATCATGTGTGTTTGGTTTTCTTTCTTTTCTTATTTATGTACTTTTGCTTCAACTCCAATTACTGCCTTTCTGGTCCCTCCCCCTTTATTCCTTTTTTTGTTCCAGCTTCTTACGTGTGCCTTAGGCCTTCTGGTGGCACCTGCCCACAGCATGGCCCCACTATGACTCTCGGAACTTGTGGTGTAGCTAGCACATGTTTTAGAAGGTGATAGCATTGACCTGCCGACCACATCACTGAGTTGAACATGGATTTCTATCAGACTCTGATTATCGGAGACCGAGCATGGATGGTCTTTGTTCTGAATGGCACTGGGAACCTTCACTGGAAGCTGGGATGCTCCCAGCCCCGTGCTCCGTTTTATGGGTCCCCGAGGCATTACAGAGAGATGTGCGCTCCAGCTCCGGTGGGGCTCCCCCAAATTCAGACAGTGGGGTTGAGGATGCATATATGTCTTCCTGCTTTATAACAAGATTCACAGGTACATGGATAATTCAATTCTTTGGATGAGGCCTAACTAAGTAGATATTCTTTTGTTAATGGGCTGGAGAAGGTGAGACATTAGAAGAAATAGAATTCTGACCCTAGGGGCTTCCTAACCACCAAGTCCCCCTGCTCCATCTCTATCCTGTTGGGAGACCCCACATTTTAGCCTAGGGGGCCACACCGTCATTGGCCAGCCTTCTAGGTGGCATAGCACTGCCTTAGGCTCACAGGCACTAGAATTCGTACTTACGCCCCTTTTCAGGACTTTCTAACTGAATGATGTGATCTCATAATTCTTACTTTTCCTTTTATGTTCTTCTCCTAGGGAACTAATTCTGCATGTCTCCCTGCTCTGATTTCTCCTTTGACCTCCTGTTTGCTCGTCCCTTCGGGTAAATGGGAGTCAGGTCTCAGGAAGATACTGATCAGAGTGGCCATGAGTTTAGACCAAGTTTCCCCTATAACTTTTACTCTGTTGATTAGACGAGAGCCCCCAGACTCTCCCGCCGGAACCTAGGGCAGTCTGTAAGGGCACAGAGGGTCTCCTCAGGCTGCCACGATGAAAACCCAAGGATAAAGGCTTCTCTTTACCAAGCAGTTACTATGTGCCGGCACTGTCGTATTTGCACCTTTCCAGTAACCCCGCGGGAGAGCTCTTGTCCCCATTTTCACTGGTGAAAAACTGAAGCTGGAGCAGTTGAGTGGCCTGCCCAGGTCAACTCTGACAGTTAGCACTGTTTCATCCCATCCAGACCTGCTTCCAGAGTAGGTACTCCAGCCCCACACATCCTGTCTCTTGAAGACAGAAGGACCGGGCGGTGGGTCAGCAGGACCCACATGTCGTGAGCATTCAGTGACTGATGGCTGTTTTATCAGAGGACACACTTTATAAGACAGGAAGTCACAAAAAGAAGACAGGCTGGAAACTAGCACCACCTTGTAAATCAACTAAACTTCAGTTAAAAAAAAAAAAAAAAATCAGGAGTCAGGGCATTTACACCAGATGAGCAGGGTCTGTCCTTCCAGAAAGGAAGCTCAGTCTCCTCAGATAATTATTCAGGGTCTGTCTCAATGAACACACCTACGGACACCCTCTGCTGTCCAGGTGGTTTGGTTACAAATCTCAGACAGGCTGGCTGCGTTTGAGTCTGGATGAAAAAGCCTGAAGACGCTTTCCAGAAACTCCCATGGGACCTACTGTTAATTCCCTTGATTTCCACCCGTGTAGCCCAGGCCACACCAGGCCCAAGTCCTTCCAGGTTGTGGTGTCAGCAAATGCATCTGATCTGTGCTGACCGGCACTGTTCCTTGGGTCCTTTCCACCCATGTGTGTGTGTGTGTGTGTGTGTGTAAGAGACAGACAGACAGAGAAATCCCTGAAGCCTTTGCTGAATGGTAGGAGCCCCAAAGTGACTCCCGTTTGGAGGAGGTGGGCACTGCTGCCCACCTGGCCGTCCATCCCTCCACGTCAGCTCACATGCAGAGCATCTGCTCTGTGCCACACACTCTTCTAGGCCCTGAGGATGCAGCAGACAGACTTTACATGCCAGAGAGAGATGACAGACATACTGAAAGAAAGAAGTAAATCTCTGAAGTATGTCAAAAAGGAGTTAAAAGCTACGGAGCAAAATGAGGCAGAGAATGAAGGAAGGAGTTGCAGTTTTTAAAAAGAGCATCCAGAAAGCTTCAGGAAAAAACTGGCATTTGAGCAAAGGCTGAAGGAGGTGAAGGGTCAAGTCGCCTGGAATCGGGGGTGGGAGCGTTTCCCAGGCCAAGGGAACAGCCACCCACTGCCCACCTGGCTGGCACAGGGACAGCCGTGAGGCTGGAGCAGATGGGGCCTGGGTGTGGGCAGTAGGGGGTGGGGTCAGAGCGGGGCCGGACCACCCAGGGCCTGGGGGTCACTTGAGGATCTGGTTGCCACTCTGGGCAGAGCGAAATACAAGATGCTTTTGGCCTGAGGTATTAGGAAGAGGGACGTCTGTGGGAGGGCCAGGGTTTCGGCAGAGGCTGGGGGTGAAGTGAATTCGATCTGACTTCATATTAAGTTTTAGATGCGTCTTAATCACCCACGTGGAAATGTCAAGTTCAGGGGAGTTGTCCTGGCTGGGGGTGTAAACGGGGGAGTTTCCAGTACATGAGACCGGACGCTGGGTGAGGGCAGTAGCTGGAAGGCAGCGTGATATAAAGAGAGGTTTGTCTTTTTTAAGATGGGAGAAATCACAGTATATTTGATATTTGTGTGCTGATAGGAAGGATCCAGTAAAGAAGGGAAAAATTGATTATGCAGGAGTGGGGGATGGTATATTTCAGAAGTGACATCCTCGATAGGCGAGAGATTCCTTGATGGAATCTGTCACCCCGGGGGGCTGGCCTTGTCTAAGGGTGAACTCCACCCAGAGTCGCAGGCAGGGTATTGGGCCACAGGTGCATGCAGGTGGGCATGTGGGATCCCTGCTCAGTGATTCGGGAAGCAAGGTCATCCACTGGAAGCATTAGAGTGACCGACCATCCCAGTTTGCCCAGGACTGTTCCAGTTTTAGCCCAGAAAGGCCTGCGTCCTAAGGAACCCCTGAGTCCTGGGCGAATGAGGTCAGTTGGTCACCTTGGGGAGGACGTGTGAGCAGGCCCAGCCTGTCTGGTTTCAGAGCATCTTCCACACCCATCTCTAGAGCCCAGAGAAGTGGAATGAGGATGCTGCTGCCTGGAGCTGGCACCTGCACAGCCTCAGAGGCCTTGGGACTCCCCTGAGATGGAGATAAGGCCAGAGCCCCAGAAGCTGCTGCCCTGTGGGGAGCAATCCCAGACCCCACAGAAGGACCCTGGATGGATGGCTTCATTCTGTCTAGATGATGCTCCCTAGGGCTAGGCTGGAAGTAGCCATTCCTGCTGCCCAGCAGACTCTCCATGGGGTCTGAGACAGAAGATGGGTGGGGGCCATAAATGCTAGGAAGGGGGTGCGGGCGTTGGAGCAGGTGCTGAGACCAAAGCTGGAAAAGTGACCATCCTGATGCCAGTTTAGGGGTCTCAGCAAGGAGACTGGCAGAGGTGGCACCCTGGCTGCTCAGCCCCCAAATCCAAGGAAGAGGAGGAGTGATGGTGGTCCAGAGGGAGGGGCTGGGCAGATGGCCCCTGCTCCCTGAGAAGAGGACAAAGCCAGAGAGGGGTTCTAACACCCAGAAACGCACAGGTGTCAGCCAGTGATGAGTCTGGGTAAAAGGTCTACCAGGAAGAAGACGTCAGAGCAGGGAAAGCAAGGACCAGAGCCTTTGGATCAGCGTGACGGGTGGGAGACCAAGCACAGGAGGTGTGAGCTTTTGGTGATGACAAGGTCCGAGGGATAACCATGGGAGTGGGTGGCTGAATGAAGCCAGGAGGACATCCAAAACTGAGTCAGGGACCTGCTTCACCTCTGCTGCTTCCATGTGGGTTTGTGGTTCCCCCAGCACTGGCCTTCTCAGTCATCTACTTCAGCCCTTGCCCGAGCCCCACTGCTGGCCTGAACCCCATGCACCCACGGGCCCGTGCTCACCCCTCCCTCCAGCGCATTTGTCTGGGCGCTGCCATGGCCGCGTGTGATACAGGGTTTGAAATTAGATCTGCTCTTCTAGAAAAGACAGAACAGGTGCATGGGCCTCTATGGAACTGCAGGCTGCCTCCCCCCACCAGGATCTGAGCAAGGGCTTTCAGACCATCCTGTGGACGGAGACCCCTGTGCTGTTTGGCTCCAGAAATCCCGCTTAGACATTTTCACACTCTGGGGAGACAGGGGAGCGAGTGGGCTTGACTCCACCGAGGTGTTCGGAAGCTGGACTCCAAGTCAACCGCAGCGCTCAGAAGGTGTCCGGTCTCCATGGCAGCAGTGAGCTGGGAAATATAGCAAGAGGGAGGGAAGGCCGGGCCTAGCTTGCCTGAGATCAGCCTCTGAGAAGCCAGCACCTCCTGGGAACATTCTTGCCTGTGCCTCTCTGTAGACCGGGGGCACCGGGAAGCAGTGGGAACGGGCCAGAGGACCTCTGCGGTTGTGGGCTGAGGGCACCAAAGCTCTAAGCTGCCTGCTGATCTGATCTGCTCTCTCGGTTTCCTCTGCCTGCTGACTCCTGATTAATGGCTGAACACCGAGAGCCAGGCACGGACCTAGTGTGCTCAGCTGTACTCAGCGGTACTCCGTGCGCCCCGTGCCAGCACATATAGGCTGCCTCTAAGCCTTACACTTAGGAAAATCCGTGGCGTCAGTGTGATTCCATATTTTGTTAGAATTGAGTCAACGTTGCCTGGTGGCTCATTGGTTAAAATCGGTTGCATCAGAAGCAGAGATGGATCCGCATGAATGTTGAGCTCAGCGCTCACCAAGTGAATCCCTTTTTCAATGTAACCGCTGTTCAAACAACATAAGAGGAAATAAGGCAAAGCAGAGCTCAGGGCAATACCTTTGAGAGTTTTTCACTTGAGTACTTCCACTTACAAACTTAGCCATTTTGCCTGAAGGCAGCTTTTCTACAAAACCCTCTTTCCCATGTTGGTCCTGCTGACGAGTACACCCATGGCCCTCCAGGAAGCAGTAAGCGTGCTATGTCCCTCCTCAATGTGGCCCAGGACTCCCTTTCCACTGAGATTAGTTTGGGCAGCAGTTAAATGCTTGCAGCTCCATCTGAAGAGCACGGAGCCCCGGGCCCACTTCCTGAGCTGCCCAAGAGTTCACCTCTGAGGTAGGACCACCCAGTTTGCCACTGGGAGACTCATTCAAGGTACCAAGAAGTCAATCCACAAGTTTTCCATCCTTCTTGGGCTCGTCTTGGTCTAAGGGCAGTGCCGGGGTTGAAAGTATCACCAATTTAAACTACCTTGGTAAATGGTGGCTCAGAGAAAAATTCCCATCCATCAGTCCACCGGCTGAGTCCTGGACCATGCGTGTCTCTGTTTAATGTTTGTTTGTGGGCCTGCTGCCATTGGCTTACGTAGGATGCCAGGCCAGTCCACTGGGGCAGTTTGCTGGGCTGGTGTAAGAAGAGGGGAGATATTATAGAACAAAGGAGAAGGATGCACTGTAAATCTCCTTGCCTTGGGAAGTTTCACCTCACCTATAGGGTACATATATGTTCTCCTCAAAGGAGAAGTAACCCGGGTACAGCTAGATCTCCTATAGTCTCCGCCAGTGGGGCAAGAGAGAAGTCTCTTTGGTGTCTTGGGGTCAGGGAAGCATCCCTCACTCCTTATCTTCTGCCAGCCTGACTCTCCTTTTCTGCTCAAACAGGAGGAGGAGGTATACAGGATCCCTTTAGCACCCTGAATCTTGGTGGTCTCTTGAAATCCCACTGGGAGAAGGTAGAGGATGGAGTTCTTCTGTGTTCCCAGAGGCTGACATGCCCAGCCAGAGGTCTAGCAGCTCTGGGCTATATGTCCTTATTTTCCAGTCTCTTGCTGGTGCCAGGTCCAAGCTTTCTCCTGCCATGACCCATGGCTCAAGTTGACTCCAGGGGCAGGTTGGTGGCCAGTACAGTCTCTTCCTGGCACTGGTCATGGCATTGACCCGTCATCCAAGTTAGGAATCTCCCCTTCCCAGAAGCCAGCCCTTGGCATTGGCTTCCTCATTCTCTGCTGCTCACTGACAAGAGTCTCATGAACCCTGACAGCTAAGCCATGGGGCTGTCCGGTCCCGGAAAGGTGGTGGCAATGCCATTTCTGCCAGCTGGAATCTGTGGCCAGGAGAGGATAGCCTCTCCATCAACAGCTTCCAGCACTTCATGGTGGCTCCGAAGCGGGACAGAATACTGTTCTCAGGTTCTCAGCACCGCACTCTTGGGAACAGAGCCATATAACTCTGTGACTCTGCCTTATGCAGATGATGTCTGTGGCAGAACAAAGAAGTCCCAGCCCTTCCTGCCTGGAATCATGGCCTCAGTCTCAGTCTTACTCCCCTCCCAGTAGTGAGGTAAACTTCCCTCCTTAGATGGTTGTGGAAAAAGAAAAATGGTGAGAAAAAGGGGGTCACTGGAGCCAGACATACTGGTTCACTCTCAGCTCCACCACTTGCTAGCCATGTGACCGTGACCTCCGTTACATTCATCTATAAAGTAAGGTGTTGGTACCACCTACCCCACAGGGCTGTTGTGGAGATCGTATGAGATAACGCATGCACCAGGGCACCAAACTCTCAAGCGATGGTAGTTTTTCTTATTGTCTTAGCTTAAGAGTGCTGAGATGATGCTTCTCAGGGAATAACTCTAGGGCCGGCAGCATAGGCCTCCCCTGGGAGCTATTTATAAATGCAGACCCTTGGGCCCTCACCTCCTGAACCTCCTGAATCAGAATCTGCATTTTAGCAAGATCTCCAGGTGACTCATACGCACATTCGAGTTTGAGAAGCACTGCTATAGAATTTTTGCTTTAAGCGTGGTCCCCTTGCTGGTCTTCAAGGTCACTTCCATCTCTGAGATTTCATTTGCCATGAAGTCTCATCTGATACCCTGCACGCTGGAAGCCAGGTTGTCCCACGGCTGGGGAGGGAAGGAATTTGAGGAGGAATACCTGAGCTCCGAGGGGTGATGCAAGGGGACCTCCTAAGACTCCAGTGACCTGCCCAGATGTCGGAGGCATGGGGATTTACCGCTTCAATGAAACTTAAGTATTTGTTGAGCAGAGATGAGTAAAACAGCACCTGCCTTCAAGAAACCATTCCTGCCAAGCAAATAAGAGGTGCCACGAAGCAGATCCTGAGAAGAACAGAGGGGGTTTAAAAGAGGAAAGCATCGCCTCTGAATGGAGGAGTCCTAAAAGGCCTCCTATGGGAGACAGGAGTTAAGAGGGTCCTTGCGGGGCAGGAATAATGTGAGGCAGGACTGGGGCAGGGTGGGCACGTCAGGTGTGGGTGCCTCTGGAACAAGGGCACGGAAGTGGAAATGTCAGTGTGACGATGGTATATGACGCCCATAGCGGGCTGCAGGAAGGTTCTGGGACCATAGCTCACGGCAGGGGAGCGCAGGAAAGTGATGGGGCCATAGCACAGCTATAGAGGGGTTCAGAAAAGTGATGGGGCCGTAGCACACCTGTAGGGATGGCAGGAAATGAAACTAGAAAGGTGTGTTGGAGGCAGCGTCCTGAATTCTCCCAGGCACACGATGCAGGCTGAGTTCGAACTCCTAATTGATGATCACTACGCATCCCCTCCTCCTTTCTCCTCTTCTGTCTTTAAGAATGGTGGATGTTTGCCAATGAATAAGTGAATGGATGAATGAATGGACTGAAACAACACTAAACTGGGAGTCGGGAGACCTGAGATGTTGTTGAAGGTGAACGTGGTCTTGGGGAAAATTGCTTTGCCTCTCTGAGTCTGTGTCTCCCCACCTGTAAACTTTTCTGCAAGATGCCTCCTGGTCCTGTTGCTCTGGAACTTGTGTATGTTCTGAAACAGCAGGTCAGGGGTGGTGGAAGCAGTTTCCCACATCCTTTCTTCAGTCTGCTCTATAGCTGTGCTTCACCTTCTGAGAATTGGTACCCACATTCCCCTTTATATACCCTTTACAACTCCAATCATATGCATTTTAAACACAAAAAGAATATGATATAGTCACCGTCCTGCATCTTGCTTTTCAAATTAAATATAGCTTGGAGATCACTGGATATCTGCACACAGAGATCTACCTCTTTTTCCCCAAAATGCCTGCTTAATAGTCCATGCTATTACTATGCTGTCATTTATGTAACCAGTATTAGTGGTGTAACCCACCACTTACTTTTCACTGACTTTTTATTTTTTGATGTTTTTATTTAGAAATAATTTTACAAAAAGGTTACAAAAATAGTGCAAAACATTCCCATGTGCCCTTCAAATTTTCCAAATTTTAATATTTTAGCACATTTGCTTTATCATTCTCTGTCTCTCCTTATCTATTTCTGTCTCTGTCTTTCTGACTCTGTCTCTCTGTCTCTCTCTATATACATGTATATGTATATATATACAAACATACACATATTATATATATGTTTATTTTCTAAAAGTATATAAATACATAATTTTTTTAATATTTGAGAGTAAGTTGCAGATATGTTAGTCCTTTACCCCTACATACTTAAGTGTGTATTTCCTAAAATCAAGTGCATTCTCTTACATACCCACAGTATTGATTATCAAAATCAGAAGATCAATATTGGTAAAATACCATTACCTAATCCACAGCTTGTATTCAGATATACCGCTAATGTTCTTCATAGCAAAAAAAAAAGAAAGTTTTTCTTTGTCCAGGGTCACATGTTGGTAGGTTTATTTCTAAGTATTTGATCATCCTGGTTTTCTTTGGGCTGCACCGCACAGCTTGTGGGATCTTAGTTCCCCAGCCAGGGATTGAAGCCCGGCCCTGCGCAGAGTCCTAACCACTGGACCACCAGGGAATTCCCTTGGTTGCTATTGGTAACTGGAGTTTCTCTACCATTATGACCTGTAACTGGTTATTTTTGTATATATGAAGGCCGTTGGTTTCTGTGTGTTAATTATATATCCTGCAATCTTAGTGATTTATTTTATTGTTTGAGTTATTTTTATCATTGGCCTCCAGGTACTCTATCATGTCACGTGCAGATAAAGGTAGTTTTACATCTTCTTTACCCTTATGCTATTAATTGATTTCTCTTATCTGATGGCATTGGCTTAAAACCACTAGTACAGGGCTTCCCTGGTGGCGCAGTGGTTGAGAGTCCGCCTGCCGATGCAGGGGACACGGGTTCGTGCCCCGGTCCGGGAAGATCCCACATGCCGTGGAGCGGCTGGGCCCGTGAGCCATGGCCGCTGAGCCTGCACGTCCGGAGCACAGGCTCCGCAATGGGAGAGGCCACAACAGTGAGAGGCCCGCGTACCGCAAAACAAACAAACAAACAAACAAAAACACACACTAGCACAGTGTTGAGTAGTGATGGAGATAGGAACATCTTTGCCTTCGTTGTGATGGTAATGAAATGCTCTAGATCATTCCCACTAAGACACTGTCTTTAGGAACAAGGTAGATAGAAGATAGATAGCTGGATGGATAGATGGATAGCTAGCTAGATAGGTAGATATATGTTGTTTCAGATTAATTCATGTTTAAAAAGCATCCCTCAGGGGCTTCTCTGGTGGCGCAGTGGTTGAGAGTCCACCTGCCGATGCAGGCGACACGGGTTCGTGCCCCGGTCTGTGAAGATCCCACATGCCACGGAGCGGCTGGGCCCATGAGCCATGGCCACTGAGCCTGCACGTCCAGAGCCTGTGCTCCACAATGGGAGAGGCCACAACAGTGAGAGGCCCGCGTACCACTGAAAAAAAAAAAAAAGCATCCCTTAAATTCCTTAGGTATTGAATTTTGTCAAAAGCTTTTTCATCGTCTATGGAGAGATAATTTATGATTTTTCTCTTAGATTTCTTAATATCTTAAAATCCACTGTGTGTAATATCAGTGGATTTCCTAACTCAATATTGCATTCCTGGAATAAATCTCACTTGGTCGTATTGTATTTTTTTCTTAATACAATATTTTGGATTCTGTTTCTTAATATTTCATTTAGTATTTGTATCAGTATTCATGAATGATACTGGTCTGTCCTTTTCTTTCTGGTACCATCTCTATCATGTTTAGTATCAACATTATACTCGCTTTATTAAAGGAATTGGGAATTTTCTTTCATTTTCAATGGTCTGAAACCATGTGTCTAACATTGGGACTGTCTGGTCTTTGAAGATTTGAGATAATACTTCCATAAAACCATCAGTGCCTAGTGCTTTGGGGTAATTTATTCATAACTTTCTCTACAAAAATGTATATATGTTTACTATTGAATTTATTTTTTAAATTTTGGTATTTAAGTTGGTTTTTATGGCTTTTTCTAGTAGTCACCTTTATACTTAATGTGTACTGCTCCTTAGTCCCAAGTGTTAATATTTAACTTCTTTCGTCTGGTTTATCAGGTTTTTTAAAAAAAATATCCTTTTGCCTACACAGCAATCAGCATATTTATTCTATTTTATCCTCCCATTTTTAACGTTATTTCTACTTTGTCACATGAAATATCTCACATTAATCACCTACCCTGTTCCTCACTTGTGTTTTAGTCTTTGAGATCTGTATCTGTACGCACATCTATATGTCTGTATGCTCATCATTGTTATTTTTCTTCTGAAATTTGCCCAGTCATCTCTTGGTTGGATGAAGTTCATTGTCCAAAAGATTGCTCAAGAAAGGCTTATGGACGTGGAATTCCCTAAGTTCTTATATCTTGAAATTGTTGTTCTTAAGGAACAAGGAAAATTTGCCTGTTTATAAAATTCTAGGTTCACCCTTTCTTTCCTTGAGATTTTGGAAAATGCTGCTCCAGTGTTGCCTTGCTTTGTTTGCTATTTTTTGAGAAGTCTGATTTTGTTTTTTGAAGTCTGACAGTTTATTCTTCTGACTTTGTAAGTGATTTTCTCTTTTTGCTTGAAAGCCTTGAGAATTTTTATTTTTTTATTTTTGAAGTCTGCAAGTTCTACTAGGACATCAGAGATGATCATTCTGAGTACATTTTCCAGGTACCTGTTGGGCTTTCTTGATTGGTACCATCGGATCGTCTTTTCATTTAAAGAAAGTTTTGTTGAATTATATACATTTTTTCCATAGTTTAATTGGCAGCGTTTTTGTTCTTTTTTTAAATTTTTATTTATTTATTTTGGGCTGTGTTGGGTCTTCGATGCTGTGTGCGGGCTTTCTCTAGTTGCGGCGAGCGGGGGCTACTCTTTGTTGCAGTGCGCGGGCTTCTCATTGCGGTGGCTTCTCTTGTTGCGGAGCACGGGCTCTAGGCGCACGGGCTTCAGTAGTTGTAGCACGCGGGCTCAGTAGTTGTGGCTCGTGGGCTCTAAAGTGCAGGCACAGTTGTGGCACGTGGGCTTAGTTGCTCCGTGGCATGTGGGATCTTCCTGGACCAGGGCTCAAACCCATTCTCAACCACTGATCCACCAGGGAAGTCCTGAATTATGTTTTCGTGTATTAGTTATCGTCCACGGTTTTGTTTTTCTTCTTAGTAGACTCCAATTATAGGGATGCTGTTTTTCCTTTCCTATCTTTCAGTGCATCCACACTGTATATAATTTGTTTTGCTTTTATTAGTTCATTGTCATTCTCTTGTTTGCCTCTTGCCTTTTCATCAGTGCCTTTAAATAAGTTTTATTTTGACTCTCTTCTTTCCTAGGCATCTTGTACTTTAGTCTTCATTTTGTCTCTTTCATATCTTTCCTGTGTTCAGTGAATTCTCTTTAAATTTGTCTCTTTTTCTGCCACTTGTTTTTAGGTTTTGAATTTCTGTTTCTAGGTGTTTTCTTTTAACAACTACAAATGTGTTTTTAAGTCTAACTCACTTCAGAGTGTTGTGTTTAGTTTTCCTTTGCTTCATGGTTATTTCTGTGTGGGATTGGAAGAAAATTGTTACTAGTAGAGGTGTTTGGATTCCCAGCTTATGTTTTTTAACAGTAGATTCGTATGTGTTTACTCCTATTTCTTCTATCTATTTTCTGATTGGAGGAAGTTATCAGATTCCTATTTTAATGGTATTGTTTCTACTAGTATAGAAAATACAATTTATCTAATGGGTATTATTATTATCATTATTACTATTTGGAAGGAGATGTGCATCTCTGTCATTTTTGTTCTCTTATAGCAGTGGTCCCCAATTTTTTTGGCACCAGGGACCAGTTTCGTGGAAGACAATTTTTCCACGGACCAGGGTGGGGGAGTGGGGATGGTTCAGGTGGTAATGTGAATGACAGGGAGCGACGGGGAGCGGCAGATGAAGCTTTGCTCGCTCGCCCGTCACTCACCTCCTGCTGTGCAGCCTGGTTCCTAACAGGCTGCGGACAGGTACCAGTCTGCGTCCCGGGAGTTGGGGACCCCTGTCTCATAGGGCTCCATTCCCTCTGCTTCTTTTCCCCTTTACCAGCCAATCTCCAAAGATTCTCCCTTCCTTTTTACCTTCTTCTCAATATTTTAGAGGATGGTTGCTTTGAATTGCATGTAGTCAGTACTCTGACCTACCAGATACCTTTCTCTGTGTTTTCATACTTAGGGTGAACGTTCTCATTTTGACAGCAGTTTTAGGTCACTCTTAGGCCTGCTGCTGTCTCCTCCTCTTCTCGCATATAGTTTTTTATTTCCAGGCTGACCTGTTCACCCCAAGGCTTGTAGCAGGACTAGAAAGATAATTTGCTGAGATATCTTTTTTCTTTTTTTTTTTAAATGTAATTTAAAATCTGGGCATGTTCTGGTTATGTTAAGCACACAGCTAGAAATAACAGAGGCAGAATTAAGGCCAGGGCTGTCTGATTATATTATATTTGATTATATTCTACAACAGAGAGAGAGATTGGGGTTGCGGAGTATACTGGTAAATGGATAAAGCTGCACGTGTGAGGCAAAGTCTTACTTGATCAGCTATAGTGTATGGCTTTGTGTGTAATGCAGTAGTGACTTCCTGCTTTTGCCACTGACTATGGAAAACCTAACCGGTGATCACTAGTTCTACTGACTGGATATAGGACTAAATATTATGTCATTGACAACTGTAGAATACTGTCATCACCCTGTTCTCCATTTCCCTGGAGTGGCAGATGCAGGAGGACAGGAATCACAACAATTTTTATGGAAATGTTGGGCCATGCAGAAGGTGAGGAATTTTTTTTTTTTTTTTGGCCTGTTAGGTCTTCGTTGCTGCACGTGGGCTTTCTCTAGATGCAGCGAGCGGGGGCTGCTGTTCACTGAGGTGCGCAGGCTTCTCATTGCGGTGGCTTCTCTTGTTGCGGAGCGTGGGCTCTAGGCACGTGGGCTTCTGTAGTTGTGGCACGTGGGCTCAGTAGTTGTGGCTTGCGGGCTCTAGAGCGCAGGCTCAGTAGCTTGGCACACGGGCTTAGTTGCTCCGTGGCATGTGGGATCTTCCCGGGCCAGGGATCAAACCCATGTCCCTTGCATTGGCAGGTGGATTCTTAACCACTGCGCCACCAGGGAAGCCCCAGAAGGTGAGGAATTTTAGCAAATGATGGTGCAACTCTTCAGACAAAGAACTAGACTAAACTCCACTGCCAGAGGCCCCAGGTAAAAATTAATATCCAGATCTAAGGACTTGTCTTAGTCTTCATTCTTCACGTTCTGCTTTTTCTCCAGAATTTGATGTTGTGAACTTCCCATTCTGACTCGGAATTAATTTCTTATGATGGTAGACTGCAGTTCTCTTTGACCATGCCTTCTGTGTCTCCTTTTTTGGGGATCATTTCTTCCCATCACACCATAAATACGCACATTTTCCAAGCTCTGTGTGAACTCTCTGCTCTTTTCTTTCTTAAAATGTTCCCTTAGAGAATGTACTGATGTGCGTCCCCATGTCAGGTCTGTAGGGGGCTCTTCTTCATCCGTCTGGAGATCTATAAATTAAAAAGACATGTTTCCTTCCACACACACCTGATGTGATCGCATATTGACAGGGATTGCGCAACAAGCCACCCGCCCATTCAGAAAGGGGAAGAAAAGGAGGCCCTCAGCAGACACTGGTCCATAGCAGTTTTGAAACTCTCTGAGCAGACAGTGCGAGGGGCTCCTGATCTGGATGTGTGTGGGAGGCTGCTCCTTGATTGGGCTGAAGTTCTGCCCTCTGGAGGGGCTTCCTCATCCAGTGTTTCCCATGGCTCCTGGCTCTGCGCTCTAGGTTTTCCGCATTTCCTATTACCGTCCTTGGCCGTACCTGAAATGGGTGTTGGGGAATATTTCTTAGGAATGATACAGGTTTCTCAGTCCACCCATTTCCCACAGAGAGTCAGAGGTCTCAAGATTGTTGAAAGACTCAGGCTCCCTGGTCCTCTGGCAGTTCAACTCTGTTAAAACAGGTTTCTTACCTGTTTGATTCCGTTCAACTCCAAGTGCTTGTAAACGTACATCGTTCTTGAGATACAGTCCTCAGAACTGCTATTTCCTTTGCCCCAGGCCTCCTTCCCCCACTTAATGGGAGGTATTCTGAGCCCTGCAGACTTCGGAGGAGATACACCCTTAGGTTCTTTACTCTGAGTCACTTTATACAGGTAAAATACTGACCTCCTCAGCTAATGTGGGAGGGGAAGAGGAGCAGGGAAAGTGGCGCAGCAGCGCTTAAATGCTCCCACTTCGATGTGATGCGTGGGACCTCCACTCATGTCACTGACCAGAGTTAGGCACGAGGACATGCCAAACTTTGAGATGGCAAAGAAGTGTATTCTTCTTGCACTGGGAGGGAAGGAGAGGCAAATAGTGACCAGTCTGCAGCGTGTCACTGCTCGGTGGAAGCTGTAGGCTGGACAGTTGAGACAGGCCCCCAGTAAGGCAACGAGAAGGGGTGTTGTTCGGAAGATGGCAGAAGGTGCAGGTCCTTCCTTTGGGTCACCGTCGAACGAATACCTGGTGCTGGTAACCGCACTTGGTGCCGAGAATTGTGCTCTTCCTGGACTGGTTGCCTCAGAGCCTCCTGTCCTTGGTCCTTGGTACCCCAAAGAGTCTCCCTCATGAGGAGGGAGGGTTGAAAGAGAGCTCATCCTGTGTGGCTTGGGATCCCAGAGATTCAGTGGCCCTGAGACGCCATGCTTCTTGGAGGTTATGCTAATACAACTGATGCTTCATATAAGGCATCCTCACCAAAACTCACAGTCCCTGGAATCGCTCCATTTGTTAGAGAGCCACCACTCCCAAGACTCAGCTTTGATTGGAGAGAGTCCGAAAGCCATCGGGGAACAGAATAGAATCTGAGCAGGTCTTTGCAGCCTGCTTCTCTTCCCATGGATGCAAATACATCCTAGGAGCCACTGTGATGCCAGAAGGGCTAAGAATCTGTGTGTTTGTTTCACTTTGTAACTGACAGGTTCACAGTCCCATTCTGGAAGTTTTACTAGGGGAATACAACAAAAACGCTGACCCCATTATTGATGAGATGGATTCCTGGGGGAGCGGTCAAAGACCCAGTGCCCTCACCTCAGCACAGCACGGGCTTTGGGAATGCCCAGGCGGAGTGGGGCTTGCCTGAGAGTCGAAGCTGTCATTCGGGCGGGTGGAGGCGTGAGTGGCTCACACAGGTGCCAAGGCTCAGCAGCCTCTTCTCTTTTTTTGATTAATTGGTTTCTCTTCTATTTTATGGGACTTGACAGCACTGGTTGTGGCTTTTCGTGGTTGACTACCCCCAGAGTACCTAATTACAGAGGAGATTTTTAAAAGCAACAAGGAACACATTTTCTAAATACGTTCTCAATCCACTCCCCTCCCTGGGTAATTGGAGGCAGAGGAAAAGAAGGGCTGGAGGTACTCCCAGAGGGCTCTTGTCAGTCAGTCCCAGGCAGGTCCCACCGGGGCCACTCAGGGGCACTGTCGCCGGGAAATCACAAGGCAGGGGCAGCAGGAGGCGTGCCCCGCCACCCCGAGGCCACACCCCGGGCACAGGAAGCTCTCACACCTGCTTTCTTACTCCTGCAGGTGAGGGCTGAGGCACCACTCAAGAGCTAGGTAGGAAATTATACACTTCAGCCAAAGAAGCGATGTGTTCTGTCAAAAGGGAAAGAAAAATATTAGAAGATTCTAGGGAGATCAAAGCCAGACTCAGTGAAGGCTCCTGGCATAGGTGATTCTGAGACTCTTCTTCTTTGTTCGTTTGAATGAGTCGTTGCGATAGAAATCACATAGTTTTCATGCACTCATCTACTAATTCGTTCATTCATCCACCCACTCATTTCATTTGTCCATTCATTCATCTGTTCATTCATTCACTCAATGCATTTGACCCTAGGCTAGACACTGGAAGATCTATTGGCAAGAATCTCACTGAGCAGGGAATGGCATCCAGGCCTCAGTCTGCACTGAAGACCAAAATGAGGGTGGAGTTTGTGCCTCTGTGTCCCAACGTCCTGCTGACCCAGATACCAAATCGCTTCCCACTTCCCCCTAATGGAGGAAGAGGGGAGAAAATGCCTATGATTAAGTCACATTTATGTCTGGCTGGCCACCTTCACCAGCCCTTCCGCTTCTTCGAAGGGCCTCTAACTCTACCAATTACAAGCTGCGGGGCTGACGGTTAGCGTGGGGCAGGAATCACAGGGACTCCTCGGCTGGAGAGACTTCCTTAAAAGAACTAAGGATGTCAGGGACACATGCCAAGGATGCACTACACACACGTGCACGCACGCACACTGATGTGCACACGGAGGCGTAAAATCTTTGCCCCTCGACTTTCCTTTCTGGAGAGTCACGCTGAAGTTGAATCGTTTTACAGCACAACAAGGATGTAAACCTTTGGGCCTATCTATTATCTCTGTCTCTTCTCTCTGCAACTACAAGGGGTGGGCAGCCCTTGCACAGGATCCCTGAGTCACGGACTGCTCCCCTTCTCAATGTGGGCTCCCTTTATGGGAGAACGGGGAGCATTCATCTCCCCCCTCCCCGCTTTCTGCATAAGAGCAATTTCCCCCAAATCTCTCCATCGTGGGCCCTCGTTCAACTCTGCACAGTAAGACAGCGGTTTTCACCTCCACTTACTATCAGACTCACCAAAACTAAAGAAAGAGATGCAGGGACTTCCCTGGTGGCGCGGTGGTTAAGAATCCGCCTGCCAATGCAGGGGACATGAGTCCGAGCCCTGGTCCAGGAAGATCCCACATGCCGTGGAGCAACTAAGCCCATGCGCCACAACTACTGAGCCTGCGCTCTAGAGACCTTGAGCCACAACTACTGAAGCCCGTGTGCCTAGAGCCCATGCTCCACAACAAGAGAAGCCACCGCAATAAGAAGCCTGTGCACCGCAACAAAGAGTAGCCCCCGCTCACCGCAGCTAGAGAAAGCCCGCACGCAGCATCAAAGACCCAACGCAGCCCAAAATAAATAAATAAATATTTAAGAAAAGAACAAAAACACTGCCAATTAAAGTACGAACAGCAACAAACACCCAATGCAGCCAAAAATAAATAAATAAATTATTTTTAAAAAAGAAGAAAGAAAGAGATGCAGATGGAAGTCTCCCTCCAAGACCTCTTGAATCATTATCTGTAGAAGTGCAAATCTGTGACTCTGAGAAGCTTCCAAGGTGATTCTGATACCCAGCTGTGGTCTGTGCAACTCAACTCCCATTTTGAATCACCCAGGGGATGTTGTTAAAATGCAGATCCTGACCCAGTAGGTCTGGGGTGGGTTTGTGATGCAGCCTTTCCAACAAGCCCCCTGGGGTTCCTGCCGGTCCAGGAGCAAACTTTGGGTAACAAAGGTAGAGAGTTATGGTTCCCAAACTTGGGTACACATTAGAATTCTCCAGGGAGCTTCTAAATATCCTTATTGTCCAAGCTGAACCCCCAACCAACTAAGTCATAGTTTCTGGGGCTGGGACCCAGACATTAGTAATTTCTACTGCTTCCCAGGTGATAACTTAGCGTGGCCCCAGCTGAGAACTGCTGGTCCGGGAGCTGTTTCCTACCAGCGTGGGTCTGTGATTCTGCTTCTTATTTCCCATCCCAATCACTCTCCAAAATCCATTTCCAACCAGCTGGGCACTGCATTTTTTTCCCAGACAGCTAGACAATACGTATTATCATCACAGAAGAGCTCGCTGAAACATATCCGTTTCTAAGATAACGGCAACATTAGCAAAGCCGGCACATTCAGTGTACTCCCTTCACACAGAAAATTAATTCTCAATTGTTGGCTAATGGTTCCTTGGCTTCTCCCGGAGCAATCTGTGTTGTACATTTACACAACCACATAGGCACATTGGTCCAGAGACGCACCACACCCATGGGGTGAATCCATCACTGTCCCTCCATCTTTGAATTCCTGTCCCTTTCCACCCCCTGTCCTTCCTTAAGAGCCCTAAAGAATTAGTGTCTTGCTTCCCTACCTCTTGCACCTTCTTCAGTGTCATCTGTACCTCTGGGCTTTTGCACACAGCGTGGCTCAGAATGTCCTTCCCACCTTGTTGTCATGGCTGGCTCCCACTTGGCTTTCAGCTCTTTCTTTCTTGACCTTGGAAGGATCTCACCTCCCCAGACCAAGATAGGCACTGCAGTTCTAAGCAATTCCTCTGTGCTCCTCCAGCAGCCCATGGGAGTGTTTATTATCATCCTTAGTCTCTTGTGCAGTATTTGTTGAGTTTTTAATCTGTGTCACCCACTGGACAGTGAGCTCCTTGAGAATAGGTGGGAGTAGCTTGCCCACCTCTCAATCCACAGCATCTTGCACGATGCTCAGAACACAGCAGAAAAAAAAAAAAAAAAAAAGAATGCAGAAGATTTAAGGGGGGAAAAAAAAACCCACAGAAGAAGCTCCAGCAACATTTATTGAATGAATCAGTCGTTCCTCTCCTTCTGTCTTTTTTTCTGGTGTCTCTGTTGGGTTGTATAACATGTACAGAAATGGATCTGTTTTAGCATGACTGACATATCTGCTCAAGCTGGTTCATACCCAGTGAGAGTCTAATTGGACTACCCAGTCCTTCCAAAACCCTGCCAATCATTCTGCTGTGTAAATAGGCACAGGTGATTGGTTCTAATCAAAGTCATTAGGGTGGTTCTGGAATGATCCTGCTGCCATATGTAGATAATTATGGCAGAAGTCTAAATTTTGGATGTTAGCCGACCTAAGTAGCATTAGCATGAGGAATTATCATAGAACAAAAGGAGAAGGATGGCTCGCTATTTGGACATAAATAATAACAGCTAGTGCTTTTAGAACATTCTCTGTGTGCCTGGCACTCCTCTAAGTAGTTAACATATATTAATTCATTTACTTAACAGAACAGCGCTAGGAGGGAAGCACTATCAGTATCTAAATTTCATAGGTGAGGCACAGAAAGATTAGGAAAGTTGGCCAAGATTATCCAACTCGTAAGTGGTGGTGTCTCTACCGGGACCAGGTTGACTAGCTTCAGGCCTGTGTTATTCATGGCTCTAGTGGGCTTTTTCTAAGATACAGCATGAGCCACATTTCTCAGTATGACTCTGTTAACATTCCCCACATCACTCATGTGTTAGTAAGAAATCTCAGTTGCCCCCTCAAAGCAGAATGAATCATCAGGGCTCTCTGTCTTATGAGAGTAGCAGTCCTCAAGTTTTAGGGATATCCAATTTATTTTTTTCTCTCTCAAATACACACACACACACACACACACACACACACACATACATACACAGACCCATCTCTCAGGAAATAGAGACTTAGGAACCTTCTATAAACTTGAAATAAAATTATTCAGAATGAGAACAGCGTTGTTGCTCTCTAGAATTGTGTTTGCATTTGGATGTAAGTAAGACTGGGGTGATAGGATCAGGAGTTTCGCTGATGGTTTCTGAGTCTGAAGTACTCCTGGGGATAACAGCACTCTGATGGCTTTTCGGGGGTGGGGGGGAACCAGGAACCTAAGGTCCCCTCCTATGCTCTCTGGGGTGTGTCCAGTCCCCTGCCTCCATGAGGAAAATGAAAGTGAGGGGGTACTTTTCACACATTCAAGGACCTTCCTGTGAAATGAATCAGCCCTCATTCCTGAGTTTTTCACCTTGTGTGTGAACCATTTCGTTGGTGACCTCACATTTGAAAAACCAATATTTGGAATCACTATTTCTGCATGGGCATTTCTTTTAAGACGCAGTCTCCCTGACATCTATAAACAAGTAGGACCTGCTGTGCCCAGATCAGGTAGACACACTGCCTCTTCCCACCTCTGAAGTCAATGGGAGAATCGGGGAGCTGACGTTTTCAACCATGTTCTCTACGGCAGACTTTTCTTCTGCCAAAGAAAATATCCAGAAAGGTAAGAACTTCACAACCGTGTTCATATTCTCAGTCCTCTTTGTGCCACATGGGAGACCATTAGAACTTAATTTTAAAAAACGAAAGCAGTATTAGTATCTCTAAAACAGTGGTTCTCAAAGTGTGGCCCACATACCAGCAGCCTCAGCATCACCTGAGAACTTGTTAGAAATGCAATTCTTGGGCTCTCCCTCACTGAAAGAGAAACCCTGGGAGTGGGGATCAACAATGCATGTTCTAATAAGCCCTCGGGTAATTCTGATGCATACTAAAGTTTGAGAACCACGGTCATAAAGGATGAAGATATATAACATTAAAACCTGCTTAATATTTGACCTCACCCAAATAGATGGATGCCAAGAATACATCATTTTAAGTATCAAGTCCTTAGAGGATATCTGAGCTGATGAGATACCTAGAAAGGGAGTTCTGCGCCAGGCACGAAGCTTCAGTTAAATTGTAAGGGGCTAGATATTAACTGCTGGGAAATTGAAGCCATCCATTCATTACTGACCCTGGAAAAATACCTCCCCAGTGTACAAACCATTGTTTGCCCATTGATCAAGGCAGGTGGGATGTGGTTGGAGGTTGATGATTAATTCAGATGGTTCTTACTTGGAAGAGCTCAGCTGTCTTCCTCGCTCACAGCTGCCTTACTGAAGCTGTGATATTAAAACTGTGAAAATTCTGAAAGCTAATTCCACCAACTTTAATCACCCAGGGTGATAGGACACGCTGAGAAACCATAAAGACTGGGGCTTTGGTCAAATTTAAATGTTATTGCTTTTGACTGGGGCCGTTACAAGACTCACGGGAGCAAAGGAACAGGCACGGTGTGATCTTTAAAATTAGTTACAAAGATCAAAACATAAAAAAGCCGGAGTGATTTTTTCTGAGCATAAAAATTTATCCTTTCAGAAATAATTCATTTGATAAAATTACTCATTAGACCCATGTATCATTGTGTCATTATAACAGCCGTGTCTAAAATAACTTTTGCTTTTCTTTTGGAAGAAGCCAGCACAGATTCTAAAAGTTACCTACCTAATTAGGTCAGACACTAACTGACTTGCCTTTCCAATACAGTTCTATGGAGAATACTAGTTATAATTACCCTCTCTAAAAAAAAAAGGAAACTGGACATGGGTTCAAATGCAAGATTAAAGACAAAATAGAAGGTCACGAGACTCAGGAGGACCCATAGTTCCAGGTTCATGGAACTATTGTCCAGTGTTGTCTTTGTAAGCAACTGACATGTCACGTGTCTGTTTGAGAAGGTTAGGAGCTTGGGGGATATCACCCCAACCATATATGGGTAACGTCATAAAGGATCAGAGTTCCAAGGCCCCCTTGGGAACACCACCATAATTTACCTGGGTAGACCATTGGTGTGATTTAATGTGCTGCTTCTGATACACACAGATTTGATCATTTTCCTTTCCCTGAGTCTGGAGGCACCAAAATGAAAGGTTTCTATGGCAGTGGAAGCAAAGTGGTAAAAATTCTTAAGGGTCACAGAATCTCTTTGTTGGTGGAATGTTGGTGGAAGAGTTCAGCTCTCTACCAACCCTTCCACTGGCAGCAGACACAAGCTGTGGGTTAAGACCCAGATGCCTTTCAGTGTTCCAGGAGTCTTAGAACTATCCCTGATTCTTGGACCCCTCTTTAAATCAGCCTTGATGCCCTTAAGGCACAGTCCGTAGGGCCAGGCTCTAGCAAGGAGGAGTAACTCAAGTTGGCTCAAACCTCATCTTTCCAGTGTTAATACCCCCCAATTGACAACCTGCAGAGGAAGTCGGATGAGTTTATCCAAGGCCCTGAGACAGCATCAATTCTTGAACATCACTGTGTGCCAGCAGGTTCTTCACGTATATCTTCTTTTATTCTTATAACAGATCCTCAAGTTAGGTGCTACGATTTCTCTGGTGCAGATGAGGAAAAGGAAACTTAAGGAGATTAAGGGCTTTGCCCAACTTTGCCCAGCTATTAAGCGGCAGAGCTAGTATTTGAGTTCACAGTTAGGTTAGTAAGGTCTGACTCTCAAGTCCAACTTCTTCCCTGGCTCTTGTTATGAAAGTGGGTCACCCCAGTGAACTGCCCTCCGATAACCTGGCTGAGTGATAACATGGAAGTTTTGCAGGTGGATGCTAACCTGCTAGCATCTTCTCCGGCCCATCCCTTAGGTCCAGGATGCCCCGGGCATGCACTGCTCCAGTCTGGTTGGCTCCAGGAATAGTTTAGGAGGGAGTGGTTGTCAAAGTGTGGCCTCTGGACCTGTAGCATCAGTGCCACCTACGAACAGGTTACATGTATATGTATAGGTGAATCACTTTGCTGTACACCTGAAACGAACACAACATTGTTAATCAACTGCACTCCAATATAAAATAAGAAGTAAAAAATAAATAAATAAAGGCAAAATGATCAGGTCCACCCCAGAGCTACTGAATCAGAAACTCTGGGGGGTGGTGCCCAGTGGGCTGGGGTTTTTTGTTTGTTTGTTTGTTTTTTAAATTTTTATTTATTTATTTAGTGAGTTTTGGCTGTGTTGGGTCTTTGTTGCTGCACACAGGCTTTCTATATTTTCAGTGAGCGGACGCTACTCTTCGTTGCGGTGCACAGGCTTCTCATTGCGGTGGCTTCTCTTGTTGTGGAGCACGGGCTCTAGAGCGCAGGCTCAGTAGTTGTAGCACACGGACTCAGTTGCTCTGTGGCATGTGGGATCTTCCCGGACCAGGGCTCGAACCTGTGTCCCCTGCATTGGCAGGCGGATGCTTAACCACTGCGCCACCAGGGAAGTGGGCTGGGTTTTAACACCTCCTCCAGGGGCTTCTCCTGCATCAAGCAAGGTCTGAGAACTATTGGTTTAACACAGTGGTCCCCAGCCTTTTTGGCACCAGGGGCCGGTTTCGAGGAAGACAGTTTTTCTACAGACCGTTGGCGCTTGGCGGGGGGTGGGAGATGGTTCAGGCGGTGATGTGAGCCACGCAGAGCCCCAGCTGAAGCTTCGCCCACCCGCCGCTCCCCTCCTGCTGTGTGGCCCGCTTCCTAACAGGCCACGGACCAGTACCCATCCGCGGCCCTGGGGTTGGGGACCCCTGGTCTAACGTATCCCTTCGTAGGCTAAAACAGAGACTAAAGTTGGTCTACTTGGTCTCCCCTGTTTGCTCCCTCACTAATTTTCTGTCTTTCGTGTATTTAAAAAATTTCTTAGATTGGCTTTGAAACCCCCCTTGTTGGTTTTTGTTTTGCCAAAATTCACTTCTAATTCACTAAGGCTACCATAGACCCTCCCAACCCCGACACGGAGAACCTCTCCATCTTGGGGGATAACATCTGTTTCCCCACCTTGTCAGGTGACTAGGATATTCTTCTAGGTACCTGCCATTTTATTCACCACACACATGCACCCAGGATTCCAATGCGTGTGTTCAGATGGTCCCCAGGCTTTCTGGGATACAGTGACTTGAAAAAGACAAAACAAACAAAAAAAGAATTCTGTCTCTCCCTTCTGTTTTCTCTAATTAATGAGTGTCTAGCATTTTATAATCCCTTTTTGAAACGGGAATGTGATTTTCTTTTAGTTACCTTTTCCCTCCAAGGATATTTGGAGAAGCTAAGAAAAAGGTTACCTCTGAATAGGTGAGGCTGTTGCTTATTTGAAAGATGTGGTAGAAAAGATGAGTTTTTTGGAGCTCCACGGAACTGGGTTGAAATATCATTTCCACTTTGCCAGCTTTGAGGCCTTGGGGGAAAAATAATCAGTTAAAATCTCTGAACGTTCATTTTATTGTTAACATGGAGAAAATAATACCACATACAGCTGTGTGAGAATTATGAGGTATGAGAGTGAAGTAGCTGGCATATCACAGGTGTTAAATAAATAACAACTATGACTCTTATCGTGGAGAATGAAATGGTTTTGTTTCCTCGGGAGTAGAGGTCAGGACGCCACCTAATAAATGTGACATATGTTCCTTAAGGACCAAATTGATTTCATGGGAAGAAATATAAATGCGGTTTCTGTCTTAAAACTATATTAAAATTAACATTCCTTATTAAAATTAAGATTCCATTTAGCCTCTCCTACGTGTTTCTGAATTTTCAAGGTAAAGTGTGATTTCGAAGGAAATTTAGACTTTGATAAACGTGCTTCATTGCTTTGTATTCTGGATGGCCCACCAGCCCCATCCCTGTGGATTTTATCTGTTCCCTTTACCCTTAGCTGTAGTTCATAGGAATAAACCGGAAAGTACTGAGAAGCAAGACTGGGCCAGTGGGTGAAAGTAACAAGTAGGCAGATTACGGTTTAAGTGGATGTCGCTTTGTGACGATTAGAGGAAGGCTGCATGGTCATGAGAAGCCTGCCAGAGATGTTGTGCAGGGGGTTATTGGGGGAACGTAGGACTTGCTTACTTCTCATATCCTTCCCAACCATGAGAACCTGGGGGTATGATTCGCTCCGCTCACCGGTCCACAGAGAGGCACTAGTGCCCATTTAAATGACTGAGTGAAAGAAAGAATGAATGAATGAAGGCGCGTGGGTTCTACATGCCTGAGGCCACCACCTCCTTCAGCGTGCCGTGCTGTAACCGGCCATCACTGATCGCCCTAGCTCCAGCCAGACTTCCAGTAACACCCCTTTTCAGCTGGGATTGTGTTGAGCTACAAGTAACTGAAAACCTGGCTTAAACCAAGGAGGAGGAGAATGTTGACCTCACAAGCCAAGAAGTTTGTTCTTTCCCTCATGGTTACTCAGGTGCTGGAAAATTCCAGCTGTCACATCATCCAGTTATTCAAGGACAGGAGAGCAAAGGCAGAGGGAGAGAAGTACCACCACATGCCCACCTCTGCCTCTGTATCACTCCTCTCCCGCAGCTAAGGAACCTCCCAAACTGGGCATGGACAACAGCCGTGTATGTAACTAGCATCTACGCGGGAGGCATCTGGGGCGGCTTAGCTGGACAGTTTGTCGGTGGGGTTTTCTTGTGTGTCTGTGGTTGGCTGTGGTCAACGGGGTGAATCAGCTTCTGTGGATGGGGCATCTGCCCAAGTGTCTGCCATCATCCTGCAGGCTCACATGGGCTTGTTCTGGCCTGCCCGGCAGTAGAGGTGTGCGTACAGGGAGGGCTGGAGAATGGAGGCCACGGTCTACCATAGACTCATTAGCCAAACTGAAACTGGCAAAGTCAGGGCCTGGCCTTGCCTTCCTGCCTTCCTTCTTTCCTTCCTTCCTTCCTTCCTTCTTTCCTCCCTCCTCCTCTGTCTTCTCTTTCTTTTTCTGTAAGCCTTACCAGACCCTATAATAAAAGACAGGCCAGGGAAAAGTTTGTAGGGAAAGGGTGTTGGGATAAACGACGTTGCAGTACCCACCGTATCATGTAACCTTCCTCCTTGACTTTGCTAATAAAGTTCTTGGACCAGCATCCCTATTAGACTGTCAGAAACTTTAGCCCTGATGCACTCCTGTTGGCATATCACTAGACGCGCTCATTTTCACCCAGGCAACCCTCAAAATGGCATTGGATTTCTGTTGAGGTGTTAAAGGAGGGTGAGCGATACAGAAAATAGGCCTCTTTTCTTTCCCTTCTCCTCCCTCCCATTGAAACGTCAGTCAGCGCAAACTCTTGCAAAGCAACTGAGCACAGAAGGGCCGCCCTGATTCCCTGCCGGTTTCCTTGCTTAGAAACACACTCTCTGAGAAAGTATGAAAATAGACCTTCAAATATCTGCATATAATAATAATGGTCCCTGCGGATTTTTATTTGAAAGCCAAATGATTTGTAAATGGCATGTAGGTAAATACCAGCCTGGATGCAGAAACTTGCTGGCTACATTGGTGTTCCACTGGCTGCATATATATACCCAAAAGATAAAGAAGGTTATTATTCACAAAAGAGAATAAAACGATGAATAAACTCAGGATCTGAGGTCCATAAAATAATAGTGAGCATTTATTGAGCACTTACTATGTGTCTGGTAATGTGCAAAGCATGTTATGTAACCTCATTTAACCCTCAAACCATCTAACAAGTAGGAAAAAGCCCCATTTTACATACAGTGAAACTGAGGCACAGAGAGTTTAGGTGTCTTCTCTAAGATCACGATTGTAGAATCAGGATTCAGATCCACCTCCGCCTGACCTCAAGCCCTGGCTCCTGACTGTTAGAACAACCTGTGTTGTGTTCATTTATAATCCATGGTGCAAAAGTAATTATAGTAAACGTAGAAAATAATTTATGCTTTGTAAGTTTCAGCTGACAGTCTTGACTGACCGAGAACCAAAACGATTAAAACTCAAATGAACGTGCAGTTACTCGGGGGCTCTAATGACCATGGTGTTGTTGAATGAAGTCGAATCTATTATTTGAGCCAGAGGATTATTGATAATTTTAAAAGATGTGAACAAGATCTTTCTTACTGAAGTTCTTCACTAGCTGTGTCATTTATGTACATTAAACTACACTTACAGGCCTGGAGTTTACTGTGGGCTTTGTGATCTTTATTACTGAAGTTGTTCGCTAGCTGTGTCATTTATGTACATTACACTTACAGGCCTGGAGTTTATTGTGGGCTTTGTGATTGTTGTTTGGTGTTTGATTTTTGGTTTTTGTGCTATAAGATTTTGGTATGATCCAACAGATTTGTGTTTCCCAAACTATGTCCCACAGAATATTAGCTCTCTTGTATGTTTTTAGGGGTCACGTGGTCAAATACATTTGTAAAATGTAGGATTCATTAACATTTAGTTTGTTTGGGTACTGCAAGACTTACTATATAGAGTCTCTTGCATATTGTCATCTGCAGGAGGGCAGTACAGTCTGCTTTGTCGGCCTTACTGGATGATGAGAAATCCTGACTATTTAATTGCTGGTCAACCTGATCTCACTGTGGACGGTCAGAGTTCATAAACGTCAGTACAACTATATAGATTCCCCAGTTCCTCTCGTGAATATTATAACGTTTAATGTGTTTTGAAATTATTTGCTTCCTGTTCTCCTAAAAATGATATTCATTTTGAATGAACATGACTTTGCTTTTAAAGACTTAGGACTTCCCCTGTTTATTTACCTAAAGACAAATAGAAATGGAATGTATGTGTTGGCTTTTGAAGATCAAAGAATATTCATTACGTTCTTTATGTTTATCGATTATGTACAAATGTGTGATGTACGCCCACTTGGATATTACTTTGTATTTCTGGTGCCAAATTCAAGAAAGATATAAGAAAACTGAATTGAGTGAGGAAAGTAACATTTTTGGAGTGTTTATCTTGTGCTAGTCACTTTTATGTCTGACTTAATCCTTTCAAAACTCTTTGAGGGTTTCAAACGCCAAATCTGCATCTCACATAGATCAAACTATTTAAGTTTACAGTTAGCAAGCGAAAGAGTTAGGGTTTGAATCCAAATCTGTCTGACTTTAAAATTTACTTTCTATTTATTATGAAAAACAAACCAAAAGGAGAATTAAAATAAAATGATAGAGAAGCTACCATTTGAAAAGAGATCTGATTGGCAAACTAATAATAATAGTAATGACAGTTGTACTACTTCCTTGTGACAGAATAGGTTAAAAGCGGCATAATCAATATCTGATTAAACTATAAAGAGTGACTACGAAATCAGTCTAGTCTGTTCACTAGATTCGAAAATTAGAGAATAGTCCTGAAAGCTTGACGAGGGTTATTTTCAGAAAGGTCAAACTACTAATTCACAAAATAGGTAATAAAATTATTAACTATATTACCACCAAGAGACAGTTTATTCTAAGAACACAGATTGAAGAAGTAAATGGATACATTATTGAGTCATTTCTGTTTGGAACTTTTGATTGCAACATCGTGTAAGACAACGATGCTCATTCAAAACATGCCCTTGGGTACCACCTACTGACCAGCTAGACAGTCTGTTCAGTAAAATGGTACTTTGTAGATTCACTGTGGGAGGTTGACAAAAATGGTTGAGACTCTCTTTTATAGACTAGGGGCCAGTTTGGAGAATAACCTTCATTCCCATTAGGGCTTAGCTAAGATATTTCAGATCCCCTTCTAAGCAAAGTCGCTGCCAGCATTTTGGTCATGGTAGGAACAGAACTTCTGGAAATTGAGAGCTAGAGTCTGGGCCTTTAAGAACCAAAATGATGAACAGATCAGAGGTCAGGATGTCTGTTTCCATCCAAATAAATTCAGCCTCTGTTATTATCAGGGAAGAGATCTGGAAATTAGCTTGGTCAGTTTTAAGGAAAGGGCAACAAAGAGATCTATTCAAGAAGCATACCTTAGCCTATCTTGTAAGCAGGGGTACATGTGGAATATCGGCCATGTGTGCCCCTTTTTAATCCTCAAACTTCAAAACAAATGCCTTCTGAGTGTTAAAAATAGGACCAAATATGTCCAGAGTATCACCCCAAAATGTGAAATGTGAGTCACGGTCCCCCATGCTCTGTGACAGTACATTTTTTTTCTTTTAAGTCGTTATTGATAGAGGACATTTTTTTTTTTAATCTGTCAATATCCTGGTGTCCACGTAATGATAGTACATCACTCGTATTATTTCTACTTCTCTACTTGGCTGGGATTTTCTCTCTCGGTTTCTTCAGACATTTTATCATGGTGGGTATTTTATCCCTATTATTCTTCTTAGTTCTGTCTTGTTGTATGAGAGACCTCTCTATCCCACATTTTCTCCCACCTACCTTCTCAACCATCTCCTCTTCTTTCTTTGTTCTTTTATCATCTCCCTCCTCCTCTAAAATACACACACACACACACACACACACACACACACACACACACACACACACACACACACACACTTTGGCTTGATTTCTGGCTTCACCAGCTAATGGCTGTATGATACTTGGCAAGTCTCTTAACTTCTCAAAGGCTATTTCCTTGTATATAATAGAGAAGTAATAACTGCTCTACTCACGGCACTTTGCGCACCGTAAAGTGCTGTCTAAATATAAGCTTGTTGCTGTGATTGTTATTATCCTTCCCCACCTTCTCCAGTGTAGCATAAGTGTCCCAGTGGAGGCTGTCAGTCATTTCGCTTATTGAAAAGGTTGATGGGAAAAGGAGCCCCTCTCCCCCCACCTCACCCACCTACTGTCACCATCACATTTTGGGTTTATGATGGATTTGTTCATTTCCCTTTGGACAATTTGGACGGCATTGGGATAATTCCAGAGCTGATCCTCCATTGTTATCATACATTTACCTAAGAGGTGCAATTAAATCATTGTTATAGTTAGATGACCTTGAGCGAAAACCATTAGGGATTCAGGTGGTGTGGAGACATTTTTATGTGGCTTTTGAAAACACACCATGCAACGATTTCTTAAATTCTTTGAACGTAGCCAAGAGGTTTTCTTATTTCTATGCCAAAACCACCTGTAAAAAAAATAAGTACCCCCCAAAAGTAACCTATAAATGTAATTAAAAGCATCCCTTTGAAGGAAGAGTGATGAAAATAGTACTAGGCTCGAGCTCAGATCTGCCTTCACCTTCCATTCCTGCCACCTTCTTCCTAGGTAATTAATCAGAAACAATAATTGTACAGCGCTCTTCAAGGTTAGAATCACCTTCATGTTCATCATCTCATTTGAACCTCACCACGGTTCCACTGGTGATATAAAACAAGCACAAAGAATTCAACTGGGTGCAAGTCCTCCCCTTCAGGACTGATTGTGTCACTTTGAGCAAACCATTGACCCTTGGGATCTTCATCTGTTCCCGTGCATGGAATACGGATAGTAAAGCATTCCCATGTGGTCATTTTGAGGATGAAATAAGACAAGGTGTATATACGTGCTTTGCATCCACATCTTCTTTATCCATTTCTCTGTTGATGGACATTTTGGTTGCTTCCATGTCCTGGCTATTGTAAATAGTGTGGCAGTGAACATTGGGGTGCAAGTATCTTTTCGAATTATGGTTTTCTCCGGATATATGCCCAGGAGTGGGATTGCCACATTTGCAGCAATATGGATGGACCTAGAGATTGTCATACTGAGTGAAGTAAGTCAGACAGAGAAAGACAAATATCATATGATATCGCTTATATGTGGAATCTAAAAAAAGGCTACAAATGAACTTATCTACAAAACAGAAATAGAGTCACAGATGTAGAAAATAAACTTACGGTTACCAGAGGGTAAGGGGCGGGGGAGGGATAAATTGGAAGATTTGGATTGACACATACGTACTACTATATATAAAATAGATAACTAATAAGGACCTACTGTATAGCACAGGGAACTCTACTCAGTGCTCTGTAATGGCTTATATGGGAAAAGAATCTAAAAGAGAGTGGATATATGTGTATGTAAAGCAGATTCACTTTGCTGTACACCTGAAACTAACACAACATTGTAAATCAACTATATCGCAATAAAACATTGTTTTAAAAGCACTTTGCAACATCCAAAGCATCACACAACAGTTTGTGGGATGTTTGGAACAAGGGAAGAATTTTAGACCTTCCACTTGTAGTGTTTGGGTTGCAAGCAACAGAAACTAAGTCTCTAAGTGCATTGGAGCAACGTCACATAGTTCATCGGCTCAGTAGCAAAGCTGAAGGTCCAGGCTCAGACACTATCCAGGAATCAGTGAAAGACTGGGGGACAGAACTGCAGTTGCAAGAGGACACAAGAAGTGTGTGGTTGGACACTCTATTGCCACAGCTGGTCCCATTGCTGCTACCACAGAAAGGGATGACACAGCCACCACCCAAATGAATTCTAAATAGTAACTTGCCTTAGAGCATCATTGGCTGTAGACGTGGTTTGACCAGTCAGTTGGCTAAAATCAGATTTCCTGGTTGCATTCTGGTTGCCAGGATGCTGAGAGATGGAATATCTAACCCTTCTATACTTGCCTTCCATACCAGGATGCAAGATTCTGTCTCTCACCTCTCCTGGGATTTCTCCCCACCTAGGAAGGGTGTTCAGAAGTCAATTGGCCCCTTTGGGTTAAACGACCTACTCGAGGGCCACAAATTATTGGACTTAAATCCCATCTCTTGTCATCCCCGGTCTCCTAGACCTTTTCACCATTTTACATTTCCTCATATCAATGTGCTCAGTCTTTTAACAAATATTGAATCTCTCCCACAGACAATGCATTGCAGTGGGGTTTCTCTAGCTCTCCTGTTTTGAGATTTTATGATGAAATGTTTCCATGTAGCATTTCCCTGGTGATAAAGCACTGTGTTAAGAACATTGTTTTCATGATGAAATTTTAGAGAGCCTCAAATTTAAAATGAACGTTACTATCAGAAGGACCCTGCGGATTCAGCAGAGAGGTGTGGCCGGGAAAGGTAATTTGCTCAACCAAAAGAAAGAGGAAATAACAGCACCAGAGGGATTTCTCAGGCCCCATCAATGTCCACCGTTAAACTTTATTCTATAAATCAAAAAAAGACGTCACACAAGTCAAGGACTCACAGCCCATAACAAGAACCTAAAAGTTGGTTTTCTTCCGCACTGCCTACATCTTACACTGCAAGCAGTTTCCATACACTGTCCCCACTTTGCCTATATCCAACACCAAGATACTGTATGCCCATGAGGTAGAAAGAATGGGAGCCTTGAGAGTCAGTTCAAGGCTGATATCCATAAACAAATAAACAATGGATGGAACGTACCTTTTTCTCAAGAGGCTTTCTGCCTTCCCCTAGCTGTTGCTGGATTAGAAAGAGAGGGGCTGCAGAGTCCTGTATGATGGCAAATAAGTTATCTTAGCCTGAGTTGCCTAGAAAATGGAGCTTGGGGCAAATTTCTAGGTGTTTAGTATAGGAGGAAGTACAACTCCAGGGAGCGAAAAAGAGAGTGTGGAAAAAAAACAGGAGAAAGTCAGGAAAGGCAGGAGAGCAAATTTAAGGGATTATATTACAGCTTTTATAACAAGCGTAGTTGATTGCTCAATTTCTTAGGATGTATTAGGAGAGGTCTCCTGAAACCACCGCAGGTTTTTTTATTTTGTTTTTGTTCGTTTTTTAATTGAAGCGTAGTTGATTTACAATGTTCCATTAGTTTCTGGTGTACAGCAGAGTGATTCAGTTTTATATTCCCTGTGCTCTACAGTAGGACTTTGTTGTTTATCTATTTTATGTATGGTAGTGTGTATCTGCTAATCCCAAACTTCTACTTTATCCCTCCCCCACACTGCGTGTTTTAATAGTCCATCTTGGAGGAAGAAGGGAGAAGAATTTCTGTGCTCGCTTTTGTATCTCTTTGGTGAAAGTTGTCCCATGTGACATCAAGTCTCCTGCACTTCTGGGTTTACCTCCTAGGCCCGTGAGTAGCCGCCTAGGAAACCAGATGCTTGGCACCTAGGAAGGCAGCATCCGAGGCACAAGCCACAATCCTCAGGCTGAACCCATGATGGAAGTGAGCAAGGGGTACTCCCCATCTCTCCACCTGCAGCCTTGTGAGGCCAGCTGGGCAAGACATTGCATGTGTCACAAAGGCCCAAACTATCTCATGCCTCGGTACCAACAGGAATGCCCAGAAATGAGAAGCAAGAGTCGTGCACATCAGGGAACAAGACATGCCTGTGAGTGATGTGAGGAACCTACAGCAGCCACTGCAGAGAACGCCATCAACTAAGCAAGTGGAACACGATGAAGGAGGCACAGAAATGACAGTCCTTCTGTACCTACAAGAATGCATTTGGGCCAGGAGGCTTCCCCGGTACCATCAACAGAAAAACGTGGCCAAGCGTATCTGGAGAGGTAAATAAATTGGCTTCCGTACACTAAGACAACTTGAAAACCCTTCCACTATGCATACCAAAAATTGCTGGATAGAACACAAATAAACTAAAATGCATGGTTGGACTCGAAAGAAGGGAAACATTATTGTCCCAGAAAAAAAAGAGGAAATTAAAACAAGATTAGTCAATGTATGGACTGGTTTTGTTATTACTTTTAGAGGGTGGGAAAGAGTGATTTTTGATACCAATAACCTATGGGATTGGATTTTTTAATCCCATATGGAGAAAGGACACAAAACCTTAGGCCTGAGCAAAGTGAGAAGCATAGAATCAGGACCCTCAAAGACCTCATTCCTAGAACAACTAGAAAACATATATTCTCATCAGTACAAGGCAACAAAAAGGAAGCTCTTCTCTCTCTGCCTGCCTTTGGCAAAAAAAGTTTCTTCTGAACAATCAAATCCAGGACTATATTTCTTAGAGGGTTGAGGTCTGATTTTATATTGCTGAAAGGTACAGGGAACCACGAAGGTGAAAATATATCATAAAGCATAAAAATTGATCCTGGGACAGTGATACTCCTAGGGTACTCAGCAGAAGCACAAACAGAAATAGAGTGGAAAGGCAAACCACAGGATTTTGGAAGGTAAAAAGGACATCTTGCAAGAGATCAGCTCACCAGACAGCCACACAAACTATCTGATAACTAGACTTCTTGAACTTGAACAGAAAAATCTGAAAAAGAATATAGAAAGTGTACTTAAAATTACTGAAAATATAAAGAAAAGGATCTATCCCACAAATAAAAGATGAAGATCTTATGAAAAAAGAACAGGCAACTTTGAAGAAGAACCACATACAACTTTTAGACATGGAGAAAAGTAGTAACTAAAATTTAAAACCAAGCAGAGAGGCTAAATAATGGATTAATAAACACCACCAAGGAGGGAATTAGTAGTTTGGAGATAATTTTGAGGAAATTATACAGAAAGCCAAGTAAAGAGAAAGTATAAAAAGGAAGAATTAGGTTAAATAGTTTAATGTAGATCCCACATATAACTAATATATGTTCCAAAGGAAAAGATAGAGAGAGAATATGGGAGAAACAGTGTTTGGATAAATAATGGTAAAGTGTTTTTCCAACATTGATGAATGACCCTAATACATGATTTCAAGAAACACAGTGACCTTCTAGCAGGTAAAATAATCAAAATCCAAAAATCACAGGTAACACTGTAAAGCAGATAGAAGTTAATGACAGATTCTTTACTCAGGAACAAATTTGAACTGGCAGAAGACTTCTGAACATACACACGTGTGCCAAACAACGTGTGATGAAGCAAAATCACCATCAACTTAAGGGTCTGTAACCAGCTAAACTATCATTCCGGAAGTAAGACAAAATGAATACATTTCTGCACAAATAAAGGCTAAGAAATCTACCTCTCTCAACGTAAATATTATAAATCTCAAAATACAATACTGAGTGAGAAAAGCAAGCTCCAATAGGATATGTACAATATCACTGCCATAAAATTATAAAGGCCAGCCCTGAAGTATCCACGGTTCTTTATTTAAAGTACAAAGCAATATGGAGAAACATACAAGCACATATAGTATAGTAGTTACTGCTGGGTAGGATACACGGGAAGCAGAAGGCGTGGAGGAGGCAGTGGGACTTCAGCTATAATGCAATGCCTTCCGTCTTGTTTAATAAGAGAAAAACCTGCAGGAAAACTGGCAAAATACTTACATCTTTTCAAACTAGATGGAGTGCCACAGTGTCTATTTGACTTCTGTACTTCCTGTGTGCTTGAAATGTTTCCAAATAGAATGTTTTCAAGAAATAAATCTACATCAAGGAGGAAGGAGAAGGAAGGGAGAGGTGGCCCATTGTGGCCAGCTCTTGAAGTGATTGCAAACAAACCAGAAACAACAGTCACTTGTAGAAAATGAGAGTCCGTCCCAAGTTGAGTGGGAAGAGGTGAGAGAGAGAGTTGCATGTCAAGTCTAGGTCATGATCCCACTTCTGCAGCTAAGCACATGTACGGACATCCCCTCCCTAACTCTCAGTTTCCCCATCTTTTGATGAATCGGGTTGCAGCTAATGGACAAGATCCTTTCCATTTCCAGCACCCTTCTATTCCACTCTCTTCGATTTTTCAGATGGCCACGAGTTTCCAGGAGGCCACGTTCTCAGGCACAAAAACATCTTTCAGTAATATAACTGTATTAGTAAAGACTCCTTTAGCTTCAAGGACAGGAAAGTCAGCCCAAACTGGCTTAAAGAAAGTGGAAATGTATTGGTTTATATAAGATGAAACATTCAGGGCTAGGTCTAGCTTGGGGCACAGCTAGATTTGGGGCTCAAAAATACTATCCTTTGCCCCATGTATTTTTTTAAAATCACCTATAGCGTGTCTTTAGTTACACTGGCTTCCTTTACAGCCATCATGTGATGGCCAGATGGTGGTGATAACCAGATGGTGAGGCAGATCCAGCCCTTATATCCTCTAAGTTTTCTGCACTGCAAGGAAAGCAAAATCTCTTTCCCTGAAGTCCCAGGGAAACCCTCATTTTGTCTCATTAGCTTTGATATAGTTCTAAACGCAGCACTGAACCAGTGGTTGTAGGTGCGGGAGGACCATGCGCTGATCACCTTGAGCTCTGAACATGCTCCCACTATGGGATGGGCATAGCTTCACCGCAGCCATATAGGCTAAGAGCGGAGGAAGGTGTCATTTCCCAGAGGGAAACCAGGATTGGTTATCAGAAAGGGAAAGAATGGATTTGGGATGACAAAAATAAATGTCTACTACAACCAGCAAAGTACAGGGGTGATTTCCCAATAAGGACAGTCTAAGAATTGAAGTCTCCTTTTATATGGAAGGACAGAAGGTAAGAGGGAAGTCTTAAAAGTAAGGAGGATTTTAAGCATAAAAAGGGGCCGTGCAGGGACAAACACACCTTGGCTTCCAAATTCCAATATTCATGAACGAGGCAGAGACTTATTTGCTTGAAATATGTAGTTTTAGGATCAGTCAAATGAGTTCTAATTAGAATACAGGCAATAATCATGAATATTACGAGCAATGTTCCCCAATAGCAAAAATGAAATGTAAGTGTTTGAAGAGGGGGTTATGCAGATTTGTAGAAGACAGCGCGTGCTGTCTAACCACGAGTTGATTGGGGCACAGTGTATACCTCCGGGAATTAGGACCGGGTAAGCAAGTAACAACATTGCCCCAGTACCTCTGTCAGGTATAGAATATGAGGTTCTGTAAACCATTTATCTTCAAAGCACTGCAGGAAAAGAATACATTTATTTTTGGACCATTCTCACAACTTAATATATCAAAATAGATAAATAATTTAAAATAAAAATAGTTACGTTTATACAGAATAGGTGCACCATAAGAATTTGTTGGATGTGATTTCCATGAAGCTCAATAATTCTTGAAGTGGGGGAGAGTAAACTAGGGGGACGCAGTGGAGGGTTGAGGAAGCATTTTTCTATCATTCTCTCCTTATCTGTTGACCCAGATATTCTAGCTCTATATCCACCTTCATCTTCTTACCTACTCCGTCTTCCTTTCCCACACTCCTTCTGTCTAGAAAACAACAACCAAAACCATATTGCAGACCTTGTGCAAGCCCTTCTAGCCCTCTGGATGTTCCCAGAGGCAACCTGGTGTTACGCCTTATGAATTAGAGACGTGTTCAAGACCCCTGAGAGTGCAAAAGTTTTCTAAGGCTCTCATGGTTGCCTTTCGGTCCAAACACCAGAAGAACCATCTCTCATCTCCTTCTGTCTCTGCTTTTCTACTCTTCCTGCCCTCCAGGCCCACGCTTTATTCTGCCAGCTACCATCCCAACCCAAGCCAGTCCCATGACACCCCCTTAACGCTGCGTTGGCGAGTCCTGTTCCACTCCAGGCCCTCACTGTTCAGACTGAAACATTTTCTTGTTAGTTAACTAGTTAGTTGATTGATCAACTAATTGTCAAGACAGTGTGTCTACAACTTGCCTCTCATGGGTTGTGTTCATGGTATCACTTATGTGAATTATGATGCTAAAGGACAGTAAACAGTATAAGGACTAATAGGTGAAGAGAACAGAAAACTCCAGTCTACCACTTAAATGAAGCAAGATAAAACCCCTCATATGAAGTCTCCTAGCATGTATTCCTGGTGCCCTGTTCTTGAGTGGGGGAGAGGGAGAAGCACATAAATATAGTTGAATTGAATTGAGTTGTGACCATACATGGCCTGCTGTCCCTAGTTTACTGATCTAGATTGAGTGTAATTGCTGAGTCTAGATTAGCACTGAGAGTCCAGATACTCACCAAATACAAACACTACCATAAAGTGAGGCATGAAGTCTGGGATTAATGATAGCTAACATCTACCAAGGACTTATCCATTCCCCAACCACTAGGCTATTCATTTTATGTGTAATACTTCATTTTACCCTCTGATGTCCCCAGGTGTTATTTTATCTCCCATTTACATAAGAACACTGGAGCACAGAGAGGTGAAATAACATTCCCAAAGGCACACAGTTAATAAGTGGTGGGATCAAGCTTGTCTCCCAGGTAATCTGGCTCCACATTAGGATTTTGACCCTTGCACCAAACTGTCTTCTGATAAAAGAACTGGATCAGGTAGGAAATGGATGTGTCTTTTAAAACAGTGAAGGTAAAGTTAATGAAGCTTGAGGAGGATTGATGTCAAGGGAGGCATGTGTGTATTCTGAAACAGCCTGTTCCGAGCATGGCCAGGCTGGACATAATGCGAATGTTGTCCCTGCTGAAAAGACTGAAGCTAAGTGGGCGGACAGGGTCCTGGCAGCAAGATCATCTCTTTAGAGAAGGGAGATGTTCTACCTGTCTGTGGCTTCTGCATCTAGTAGACTGCTTGGCATATAGCTAGTGTTTGTATCAGTTATTTATGGCTGTGTAACAAATTATCCCAAAACTTGGTGCCTTAAAATAGCACATATTTATTATCTTGTAATTTCTGTGGGTCAGGAATCCAGGCATGGCTTACCTGTGTGCCTCTGGCTAAAGGTTTCTCACAAGGTTGAAATCCCACGGGTGGCTGAACTACAGTAACCTCCAGGCTCAACTGGGGAAGGACCCACTTCCAAGGCCACTCCAGCTGTGTTGGAAGGATCCAGCTCCTTGTGGGCTGTTGGACTGAGAGTCTCAGTGACTTCTGGCTGTTGCCTGGATGCCATCCTCTGTTCCTTGACACATGGGCCTCTCCTTGCTTCATCAGTGAAGAGAGAGGACCAGGGAGAGAAAACAACAGCAAAACAAAAGCACAGTCTTATCCCCTAACCTCAGAAGTGACACCCACCGCTTCTGTAAGTCCCTAAGTCAGTTTGTCAGTGCCCGATTTTATGTGCTGAACACTAGTGGACATCCCCAGGGAGGTATGATCTCCTCACTTTCCAGATGAGGACACCAAGACTCACAGTTAGAAACTCTGCTAAAGGTCACACGGCCAGGAAGGGACAGGGTTAAGACTGCAGCTCGGGTCTTCTTGGCCTTCAAAGCACATTCTTTCCCCTTAGCCCTGTCACGTGCTACTTGTCCAATAGTTTCTGTTCTGCCCACAAGATGACAGTACTTTCTGGCCTTCTTGTGATTGGGCGGGGCCAGGAGACCAGTTCTGGCCCGTGTATTGTGCGTAGGAGTGAAGAGCCTTGCTTCTAGACCCAAGCATTTAATTTTGAGACCCCTTGGAGGCCTTTTTTCCCTCTGCCATCAGCCAAGTTGGAGTCCCCGAGTGACTGTGATGAATGGACCCTCTCATCCCACCTCCCTCCCCACCACCCCACAATGGGCACGTGGCAGGAACAAGAAATCAACTTCTGTTGTTTTCAGCCACTAAGGCTTGAAGGGGGCAGATTCAGAGTCTCCTGACTGAGGTGCCACTAAAGAGGAGAGGAAGGAACAGAGTAAAGGGGTGTGAGGCTGCCCCAAGAGGGGCTCAGTTCTGTCTTAGAGCCAGCAGGAGAGCGTGGCAGGCACACACCTTTGCCTCGGTTACCTGGGTTCCGTGCTGCCTGCATACTGGATGCAGTATCTATTTCTGGATACGACTGGCTAGAATAAGGACCAGAGGGCCTGCCAGCATCACTCAGAGGCAGGCTGAGAACCCCGCTGCCTCGTTCAGTCTGAACGCTCTTGCCTTTAGACCAGCAAAGAGCACAAACAGCGGGAGCATGTTATCCCTTCCCGAGCCTGTTCCGACACACACAGCACAGCAAGAGGCTTTTGAAAGAGGCTTAAGTGAAGCAGCATCCTCACAACACAGCGGCTTGTCACCGAGGAGCCTGGGTGGCTGGAATATGGGCATTTGCTGAACGAGTCTCCCTTCAGCTGGGCTGGGGGCTGGTTCACACCGGGTTTTGGGGTGTCAAATCGGAGAGAGTCGGGGGAGGGACGGAAGCATAGATCATTGTGTATCCCGAGCGTCAGCCTCCCGAACATTCTTCCTTTGGGGAGGTGCTTCTCTTCTCCTGTCCCGCCTGAGTCATCAGCCCCGCAGCTTGTTCCCCTCGGGCCGTGTGCTCCTCTCTGCTGTCCTGGGTACCACTGAGGAACTGCCCTGTCTTGCAGCTGCTCGCCATGCACAGCTCCTGGATGGATGCACTTCCCTTGGTAGGCGGTTGCATCCTCCATACAGGCAATAGCAGAGATGTACCTCCCCCTTTATGACTCTGTCCAATTAGTCCATACTGCCCTCCCCCCACCTCACAGGGTCATACAGCTGCGTCAGACTTGCCCCAAGTATCAACCGAGTTAAAGAAGGATCATTTTCAACTACATACGAGATCTAGTCTTTCCCATGGTCTAAGGAAAAAAGCCCCCTTCCTGAGGGAGTGACGTCATGGACAACCCCAGCTCCAAATTTTATTTCTTTGTCCTCAAATCCAAGATTGCTTTCCTTGCGATTCCATCTGCAAATTCCATCACGTGAGTTTGTACCCACCCTTCAGAAACGCAAGAGCTATACGTTCTCTGGGTGTGGGGCACCGTATTCCAAAGTAGATTTAGGTACTTTAAGTGGAAAACAAATACAGACCAGCTCTTCCTCGACCTCACCCGTGTTTTCAGTTTCCGCCTGGGATAGCATTTGAATAATTGCTTCTGTTGCTACATCAAGTTGAAACATGACTGACCTGTTCAATCACCCCTGCCGGTCCTTTAAAGCCCTGGTATTTAGCAGTGGAGAACCACATACTTTGTGAGTAGACGCTTCAAAAACTAGAGGCCTCTTATTAGACACTTGAAAAATAAACTGTGTGGACTGGAGTCCCGCGTATCTGAGTTGAATCCTGGATCCACCACTTACTAAACTGTGTAACTTTAGCAAGTGATGCCAGCTGCTCGAGTTGAGCAAACAGGCCCGACTAATCTTGATGTCATCTATAAGATGGGACAGCACAAATGCTGCTGGGAAATGACATCACACTTAGGAGCACTTAAGAAACATTAGTTTTTCCTTCTACCCTCATCTCCCCTTGGTTCTGAGTGATGGCATGCCTGCTTCCTGAATCATCTGGTCTCTGTTTTGGTCTAAAGATCTTTAGGAATTTGGAGAGAGGGTTTTATGGTCTGACAACCATGCTTTCTGGTCCTTCATGGAGAAGAGAGGAGATTCACCCTTTTTTTTTTATGATTCAAAACATACTGAGGGGATGGAACCCTAATTGTATTGACCCTAATACTTTGGTGGAGAAAAGGGGAAGACAACCCAGGTGGGGCATAGCAGGGTGCGTCCCAAACAAACAGGAGGCAGCCTAAGGGACCTCAGTGTGCTGGCATGGAGAATTCATTCATTCATTCATTCATTCATTCCACATACACCTAGTACTTTCTCAGTGCTGAGCACTCTACCAGGTCCCCAGGGAGTAAGAAAGATCAAGACTGGAAATCCACCCTATAAGAAGCTTCTCTACTTTAGGGGCCATAGAAAAGAGAAAAGAAGTGTAGAAATAGGATACTGGTGGGAACCCAAAACAAGTATTTGCTGCTTTGTCATTTGCCCTAAACTCTAGCCAACAACTCCTGCCATCCAGTGACTCTCATGAGTTTCTTTCAGAAGAGAGGGGATATGGAAGCAGGATTGGGAAAAATCCAGTTTGTAACAAGAGAACCTGCTAGTCCTTGATTCCCAGCTTCTCCTTTCCCCTTACTCCTCCGTGCATTCCCGCCAGATCTGGACTTTACTCCAGGAGCGAATGAAGAAGCAGGACAGCATGGTAGGAAGGACACAGACTTTAGAATTGGATATAAGCAGCCTTAAGGCGATTTATTTACATGTTAATATATTATTTACCTCTCTGTGGGTTTGGATAAGCCATAGTTGCTCCAAGCATCAGTTTGCTCATCTATATTGGGTGTAAGAATCAGGGATAATGTAGAGCATGTGCTTGTAATATACTAGTAGCCCCTTAACAGATGGAGGCTCTTTTGCTATTCTTACTGCAGCTGCCTCTACTACTCCTGGCCTGCAGCCAATACCCAAATGTAGCTAATAACCAGAGGTTTGGGTTTGGTCCTTTCCCACTCTAGACACTCCCAGGCATGCTCACCTTACAGCTCCACGGAGAAACAGGAATGGGCAAGATAAAGATATCCTGAGTACAGAGAGAAATGGCCAATCAGGAGGCAGGGAGAGAAGAGAAAGACTTGAGAAAGTAGAGAGGACAACACTGGAAAATGAGAAAAGAGGAAGGAGCAGAGAAGTTGAGCCCCTCGCCGCCATCTTCCCAAAAAGCTTCAGCCTGTTCTGATGAATGAAGAAGCTCCTCCCTCTGGAAGTCCAACTCCAGACCCATCTTGGACCCTTCCCAGTTCCTCTGCTGTCAGGACACCAGGCTAGAGGCACTGACAGAGCATCCCAAAGGCTGCCTTCCCTAAAACAGCCAACTTAAGGTACATTCAGGAGAGCAAACAGAAAAGATTTCAAACTGCTGCCATGGGGAAGGGTTGAAAAGAGAAGGCTGTGGGGATAGACATGTGATGATCTTTCATTTGGATGAGAAATTCCATATTCTAAAACAAAAATGACACATCTTAAAAAAAAAAAAAAAGAACCCATCAGGGATAGGAACATATCTGGATTCTTTCACCTAAGGAAGGTGTGAAGACATCTAAACCACAGGAGTGAAACGCTCATCAGCAGACATGCTAGAGCATAACCTTGGTGAGATTCCCATGAGCAATAGCATTAAAGATTTTCTAAGAGTCACTTCTGATTTGAGGGAAAAAAACAAAAACAAATACAGACGAGCGTTGCTCTCCAACATGTTCTCTATGGTGTTATGTATATGGCAAGGAGTGGGCAGGAAAGCATCATTATAGACTCAAGATTCAAACCCAAAATATATTCATCCCCACTGTGAATCTCACAGTGTTAGACATTTTCACCTATGTTGCACTGACATATATTCAGCGTCCTGCCACTTCTTCACACTAACCTCTTTTGGGTGGGACTGTGACCTATATCTGGTCCCAGGATGAACGCCATGGACTCAGCACTGGGGGACCATGTATTAGAAACATCCAAGGGAGCCTTCTGTGAGCAGAGAGCAGCTCCATGGACATCTCACCTTTACTAAAAGAGAGAACACTGCAGGCTTTCTGTTCCTAACAAGCACATGCCTAGAGCAACTCCTCAGAGCAGACCAGGGGCAAAGCCAAGCAGGAAATCTATCACTACGCCCATCTCCCTCTTGTGGTACCTCCTCTTCCTCCATCATCCCCTTTCTGGGCATATTGTGCCTTCTTCGTGGCCATCGGCACCCTCACAACCCTGGTACCATGCTTTGGGGTTACTTATCAACATGTTGGCATCTGAATCTTGGCATACTATTATGTTTCAGTATTGTGGTCCCTATTTTATAGCTAAAGAAATGGAGCCTCAGACTCGAGGTCGTGGGGATGGTACGTGAACACTGGCCAGCCAACGGGGAATCGTCCAGCCGGGGTCAGCCTGAACCTGATCCACTCTGATCCGCCCACCAGTAGAGCCTCCCAAATTTCTGGCCTTTTCCTCTCCCATACATCCCCATCTTCCCACCACCAAAGCCTACCTATCCTTTTTGTCATTCTGTCATAGCCTTGCTCTTGAGAGAATAGCAGAGAGAAGACTGTGCCATGAAGAGCAGAGTCAGTGGGTCCAGATGGACCTGAGTCCCAGTCCCGGCTCAGCCTTCACTGGCTGTGTGACCTTAGACAAAGTCCTTAACCTCTCGAAGCCTCGGTTTCCTCACCTGCGGATGTGACTAATAAGAGTACCTCCCTCAGAAGGCTGTTGTGAAGATTAAATAAAATCACACATATAAAATACTTAGCCCAGTGCCTGACACACACTGAAGACTCAGTACCACTCGTTGGTACTGTCTCTGCTAGTAGAGTCCAGTGATTCAAGTTTGCCCCTGGACTGGATGTTCCTATAGACAGCGCCGTCCCCACGTGTGGGTGTGCTGGGAGGGGGGCCCTGGGTGCAGCAGGGTGGCGTGGGGTCCCAGGCACCAGTGAGCGTCCGGTCTAATGCTGCCTCACTTGCCATCTGCCGTCTTCCTTTTAGCTGAGCCACTGCTCGTTAGCACCTCAGGCAAGGAAGGGGGAGGAGGTCCGGCTAAATCCTGTCCATCTCGGCGCTTTTTAGCGGAAAGAGAAAACTAAGAACTAGGTCAAAGTTGGGTTGAAGTTGCAGAGCCCTCGATTACACGGAAGTCTGCCATGCGGTCCCCCGTAGTCTTGGGTTTGCGTGGAGGCTGCGTTTGACAGTTTTGACACACGTGCTTGATCTGACCTGAGAAGTCTTGTCTCTCAGAGTCTTGGAGGACGACGGCCTGGGATTTGAAGAGTTTCTTTTTTCTAGCAGCTACCTGAGCCCTCAGACAAAGGCTGCGTGTCTTGCGATAAAGCAATGGCCAGGAATATGCACACCTGGCTTCTGGCTTCAGCTCCATCCTTTGTTATATCTGCTTCCCCATCCCCATCTCAGAAATGGGCAGCATGGTGTCCCTCATGAGAGGGATAGCATATTGGTGTACGTTCATCACCCAGCATTTATTTTACAAATACTTATTGAGCTTTAAGCTGTGTATTAGGCAGTGCTAAACACTAGGCATATTAGAACTAATGACCCTACTGCTCATCCCAATAATAATAATAATAATAATAATAGTTAACATGCACTAGCATTAACTGAGCGATTACTCTGTGTGCCCGGCCTTATTTGGCTTATCTCTTTTAATCCTCACATCTACCCTCTATGGAGGATGCTATTATGATGTCTATTTTTCAGATAAAGAAACTGAAGCACAAAAAGTATGTGTAACTTGCCTAAACCCACGCCCATGGAATACAAAGCAAATGGGGCCCATCACTCGTTTTCAAGAAGCTCAGAGTCTAAGGTGCTTCTTAGCCATCATAATCTCAACATTGTATCACCTGTGCTGTAACAGAAACAATAACAGGATAAAATTGTTCTGAGAAAAAAGAGAATGGAGTGTCCATTTTGCCTATTGCCGTGAGTGGGGGAGAGTAAGGTCAGGAAAGATTCAAAGGGTCCGAGACGTTTGAGCTGGATGTAGAGGTACTTTTTCCTTCTGTAAAGAATTTGGTGACAACTTACTATAAATGATAAGTTTAAAATAAAGTCAGGGGAATAATAGAGGAATAGAAAAATCAAGACGAAGAAAGGAAGAAGTATGTCAATTGTACTTCAATTAAAAATTTTAAAAAAGAAAAGAAATATGAGGCAAATCCAAATTGAGGGACATTTCACAAAACAACTAGACTGTAATCTTTAAAAATGTCAAGTGTCAGGGGCTTCCCTGATGGCGCAGTGGTTAAGAATTTGCCTGCCAATGCGGGGGACACGGGTTTGAGCCCTAGTCTGGGAAGATCTCACATGCCGTGGAGCAACTAAGCCTGTGCACCACAGCTACTGAGCCTGCACTCTAGAGCCCATGAGCCACAACTACTGAGCCCATGTGCCACAGCCACTGAAGTCCGCGTGCCTAGAGCCCGTGCTCCGCAACAAGAGAAGCCACCACAATGAGAAGCCCGCGCACCGCAACGAAGAGTAGCCCCCACTCGCCGCAACTAGAGAAAGCCTGTGCGTGGCAACAAAGGCCCAGTGCAGCCAAAAATAAATAAATTAATTAATTAAAAAAAAAAAAGTCAAGTGTCAGGAAGGACAAAGAGAGCCTGAGACAGTCTTCCAGATCTTAAAAGAGTAAAGAGTTATGACAACTAAATACAATATGGGATCCTAGCGTGGATCCTGGTTTGGGGAAAAAAGAAGCTACAAAGGATACCACGGGGAATAATTGGCAAAATTCAAATACAGACAGTAGAGTAGATAATAGTATTGAACTAACACAAACTTTCCTGAATTTACTATTGAACTAACACGGACTTTCCTGAATTTACTATTGAACTAACACGGACTTTCCTGAATTTACTAAGTGTATTATGGTTATGGAAGAGAATGTCTAGTTTGCAGGGGACAGGTTTGAAGTATATGGGAGTGAGGATGCACAACACAGCAACTTTCTCTGAAATAGTTCCACACACACACAAAGCATAATAACAATACAAATAACAATATAGGAGGTAAAAAGAAAGCCTATGTAGGCAGTGAAGGAGCTTCCGGGTTGATGCACATGTGGGCCCTTAGGGAGAGTGGCGTATGCTTGGAGAGGGCATGGAGGCTCCTTGCCTTTTGCCCACACCCCACCCTTTGCATCTCTTCCAACTGGCTCTTTCTGAGTTATGTGCTTTTATAACCAAGCGGTAACCCAATATGTTTTAACATTTTCCTGAGCCACCCTTTCCCTCTATTTCTGTCTATTTCTATCCCTCTATTCTATCAGTCTGACTTGATATTTGAGAAGAGCTCAACTCTGGAATGAAAAAGCAGAATGCATGTCATCCGGATCTCAATTCTCTTCTCACGTGCTCATAAGGGAAGAGAAGACAACCTCTAGTTAGTGGCCATTAACAAGAACGCCCAACGGGGTCATCGTAGTTCCCAAAAGTCAAGAACAAAAAGACTTCTGAGAACTATGGAGCTTTTATGATGTATCCAGATGCCATACTGAAAATGTAATTCCATCGTCCACCTATTATTTGCTTAGGTATATAACGAGGGAACATTTAAAAAAAAAATAGGTAGCAAAGCCATATGAAGAATCTGTGCGTGTTCATTGTATTGTTTTTGCAACTTTTCTGTGTTTTAGTACAGAACACACTTCTGTACTAAACTGTACTGTACACTTTCTGTTTGGCACCACGGACCAGTTTCGTGGAAGACAAATTTTTCCATGGATGGGGTAATGGGGATGGCTCAGGTGGTAATGTGACCGGTACTGGTTGGCAGCCTGGGGGTCGGGGCCCCCTGTTTCTGTATGTTTTCAAAACATACTAAAAAAAAGAAAGGAGAAAATTCAGTTTTTGTTACTGTATTCCATGAAAACCACCATAAGGAATTTTCACACAGGTGATACAGATGATACCCCTTTTGAGGGATTTGCAGGAAAGTTCAGTGAGACCAGTGGTCCAGCAGAGCATTCCAAACTGAGGCCCTCAAGAGGTCACTCACTACCTGTCAGCCAGGAAGAAGGGGCTATGTGGATTCAAATGCTCTGAACCAAAACAAAACGAAACGAAAATAACAATGACAAAAAAAAAGCCTGAACCCAAAATCTAAAGTCACTAATAGAGAAGCTTCTAGCTGCAGGCGTAGATCTGAATGGAGCTGCTTCTCCAACAGACAACCCCACGTGACTTACACCATGGAAAGAAGCAACAGAGATTTATTTATTTAACAATAGTTTATAATTCTCCCAAGAAATACCAGGAAGTCAGAAAGCAGTTAACATAATGATTGAGAATCAGTAAACAAAAGTCAGATGCGACTCTGAGCTTCCTGGCAACCATGTCAAGAAGGAAAAGATGATCAGTTATATACATTTGGTTATTAGAAAGATAGAGGCTTGCCAGTTCCCTAGAGGAGACCGTGAATTTCTTGGTGTCAGATTCTGAAATAACTTTAGCATGTGGTGCAGATAAGTTACGTAGAAGGCAGTGAGTAACAGTTTTATAGAAAACGCAGGTGTAGAGAGGTGGTTTTAATATGACTTTTTCAAAATGGCCTTGGGTGAAGCCGGAGGTGTAACACTAAAACAAAACTCAGGGGAAGTATTTAGGAGAAGATCTGCATAGCACTTAATCCTCCTGAAAGAAGAGGCGTAATTGCATGCAAAGCATCACTGTACTTACTCACACATATATCCTTGCAAAATAACTCAGATGAATTAAATATTAATGTGTTTTAGCGATGCACATATGCCGGTATTAGTCAAATATATTAAATCCCAATTACATGACAGTTTTGCTTGTGTATGGTTTTGCCCTCTGCCATGGGACATTTATCCTTCTTAAAGTTCAATTACATTCAGCAAACAGTGAGCCCCTACTATGTGTCAGGCTGTATGCTAAGTCCTGGTGATGCAGAGGTGTAAGAGACGCTGCCCTTGACCTCTAAGAGTGCAAAGGCTGGGAGAGGAGATGACAGTAGACAAGGAGAGCTGTAGTCAGGGAAGCAGTGGAAGCCCTGGGGTCCCAGGGAAGGAAACCAGATCTCTTATACACAAGTCAATGAAAGAGCGGAGAAAGTTTTTTAAAGGAGATGACCTGTGGGCTGAGTCTTGAAAAATGGGCAGGGGTTGGCCAAACTGAGGAATAGCGAGTGAGGAAGGATGCTGTATGCAGAGGGGACAGCATGGACCAAAGCGGTGTGGTTGGATGGATCTGTGCGTCTTTTGATTGTGGGGGAGGTCCCATGAATCTATGTGTGATAAAAACATACAGACCTAAACACACACACACACACACACATTGGGCTTTCATCTGCAGTGGGTCCTTTTCCAAAGACAAACACTCAGAGCCTTACGAACTACGAACTATGGAAACTCAACTCAACCACTCTCTCTCCTTGTTGCTGCCTCTGTTCAAGTCTGTTGTGCTAATTACTGAGGATGTAACATTCCTAATCCAATTCCTTAACCCTCACCCCAGAAAGGCAGCAGTCAGCAAAACACTCTTAGACAAATATTGAATGAAAGGAAACTGCAGCAGACAGATAAAAATGAAATCCACACGTGGGCAGATGCAGGAGTCAATGTGGTTTCCTGCTGTGTCCAGTCCAGCAGATACATCCTTGTTCTCCTCTCTGGACAGCTCTGACCCGCCACCTGACACAGCTTCCACACATGGAGTTCGCGAGATTTGCATCTTGTGTTTGCCTTTGTGCAAGACACTTCAGTTCTGAGCTGCAGATTCCTTGTCTGAAAACAGGAATAACTGTGCCTGCTCCCCTCCCACAAATGTGAGAGAAGCCAGGGAGATGTGGCTTCCAGAACCTTCTACGTTTTTCAGTCTGAGCACCCGAAGGGGCAGGCACAGTCTCATCCCCAACATTTTCCTCCTTCAAAACCTTCACCCTGTGATCTTGCTCCTGTCCAGACTCTTGGAGTCCCAGCTGAGGCTTCTTCTCTGAGACTGGGTACCATCTTGCTTCTTCCAGAGGCAGCAGAGGGCCATGGCCTTTGCCTCAATAACAATGAACTGCCTCCTGGTGTAAATAAAGCCACAGGCATGAAGAACAAGTAATACACTTCTCAGCACAAGAAATGGTGTCAAGGTGACTTTCAGAACCAGAGTCACCTACAGCATTCAGTTTTCTGGGGAGGGAAGGAAATGAAGGAGAAGGATCTCTGAATTAAGGACGACATCCTCGGAAACTTAGGGCTGCACTAACTCACCCGACGTGGGGCTATTGTCTCATTCCTAAAATACTCTGAGGATAGTGGTGTAATCTGTGGAAATAATGAGCAGCTGAGTATTTTAGCTTAACTGTGCTGACCTGAGAGAAGACGCCTCTGCAGCTCCCCGGAACAGGCTGAATCAAACCTGGGAAAAAGCCACCTCCTTCCTGTTAACACAGATCTCTTAACGCCAGACTCATTAGCAGTTCACCCCACTCCAGCCTCCACAGGGTTTTTTTTTTTTTTTTTTCGAACTAAACCTTTTCAGAGAGAAGGCAGGCATTTCATTTGTCTCCATATATAGTTCCCTTACTGATTTGACAGGTTCCTCCTTGGTCCTCTGAGATGGATTCACGGGAGAGCTGCCTTGTTAAGTCCTGATCACAAGCTATGCCGTTGTCTCTTCGAAGAATCGTTCCTCTGCCCATTATCTTCCACTCTAAACCCAAGTGTTCCACGGCTGGCATGTTCTGTGACTGATGGAAATACATACTCTTTTTCAGATTCTTTTCCATTATAGGTTATTACAAGATATTGAATATAGTTCCCTGTTCCATACAGTAGGTCCTTATTGTTTATCTATTTTATATATAGTAGTGTGTCTCCGTTAATCCCAAACGCCTAATTTGTCCCTCCCTCCTTCCGCTTTGGTAACCATAAGCTTGTTTTCTATGTCTGTGAGTCTGTTTCTGTTTGGTAAATAAGTTCATCTGTAACACTTTTTTAGATTCCACATATAAGTGGTATCCTATGACATTTGTCTTTCTCTGTCTGACTTGCTTCACTTAGTATGATAATCTCTAGGTCCGTCCATGTTGCTGCAGATGGCAATATTTCATTCTTTTTTATGGCTGAGTAATATTCCATTGTATGTATGTACCACATCTTTATCCATTCCTCTGTCAGTGGACACTCAGGTTGCTTTCGTGTCTTGGCTATTGTGAGTAGTGCTGCTGTGAACATTAGGGTATAACTGCCTCATTTATTACCTCCCTGGGAGAGGAAGGAAAAAAAGCACCAAAGCAGACAACTAACGTTTATGGAATATCTCCTAAGCACCAGGAACTTTGCCCACATCATTTTACTTAGTTCTCAAAAATACTCCTGCATAATCGTATTCAAACGATAAGAAAGGAGGGTTCCTAAGATTCAACCCATCTCAAGCCAAGCCAGTGCCTCCATGGAACTGCACTCAACATGAATCGCGCCACATAGTAACACACTGGCTTTCTCATGACAGTCTTAACTCCGTGATTTAAGTTTCTATTTTGGGTCCCACTGGGCTTTTTGCTTTTGGGGAAAGCATGCAAATGTAAAAAAGCCATTCCTTCTAATACAGAGTTTACGGTCTCTTTGGGAAGAGTAAGAAAATACGGGAAGGGAAAAAGAGCGAAGACGCATCGCCGGCTCCTAGAACGTCAGGCACTCTTCCTACGTTATTTTGTTCAAATGGTCAATGATCCTTTGCAGTAGGCATTAGCGTGCCATTTTATTGATGGGGAAACTGAAGCTTGGACAGGTTAACTTCCCAGATTTTTGTATAGCTATACTAACTGGCTGCATTGGAATTTGCTTCTTGTTAAACTGTGATGCCCAAGAACGGTAGGATAAATTTAACCAAGTGCTAAAGCCCCCTAAGGCGAAGATCAGTGAGGTGGAAAGACAGTGGTTGAGACCCCCTGGAAGGGTGGAGTTGAGATCTCCTTGGAGATAAGATGTGAGCTGGAGGGGAGGGAGAAATCTCCTGGCATTTCAGGTGTCAGAAAAGCAAGTGTAAAGGCCTGTGCAAATTACACACTAATTCCCGTAAGCGTTCCATCTCTATAAGGACACACAAGACCCAAATAGTTTATATATACAGAACATTTTTATTATAGGATAAGATTATGGCACAGCAATAGCAGAAGGATATGCAGTGAAAGGGGTCTGGCGATCTCAGGCGCGGGCTGACACACAGGACACGTGCTGTCCCCGGGTCTTGAACCACCACCAGCATACATGCCAAGCATTTTGGTGCCAGGACGCCCCAAGTCTGTTCATGCCGGGGGTCTCTTACCTACGTGACCAGCTTCCCCATCACCACGTAAAATTGGCTTATATAAACCAATAAGCCAAACTACTTTACCAAGTGGCTGTGTTTTGAAATCGTTCTTTATCACTCTCTTTCCATAACTCCCCACATTCAATTTATCAGCAAGTCTTCAAGGTTTGACCTCCACATTGTAGCTTCAAACAGTCCATTTTGGTCCATCCTCACTGCCACCACCTCGATGTAAGTCACCATTATGTCTGGGCTGGGCGACACATCTCCCACACCCTCTCTGCTCTCTTTTCCTACAGTCCATGCTCCAAAGAGAAGCCAGAGTGATCCTTTTAAGACACTGATTGGATCAGGTAACTTCCACTTCAAGCCCCCCATCAGTGCTCCATTGCACTTGGCCTTGAGAGCACCTGGTGGTCTGGGCCCTACCTACAGCTCAGGCATCTGTCCACTCCCTTCTGCGCTCTCTCGGCCGTGATCAGCTGACCTTCTTTAAGTTCCATGAGCTGTGTTCTCCTCCACCTCAGGGCTGCCCCCTCTGTGGAATGCTCTTCTCTGGGCTCTGCATGTGTTGGCTTCTCTGCACCCTAGTTTAAACGCCACCTTCTCAGAGGAGGCCCTTTATATCTATTGTGGCACTTATCTGAACTGTTTATTTATTTTTGATGTGGACCATTTTCAAAGTCTCTATTGAACTTGTTACAATAGTGCCTCTGTTCTATGTCTTTTGGTTTCTTGGCTATGAGGCATGTGGGACCCCAGCCCCACAAACAGGGATCAAACCTGCACCCCCTGCATTGGAAGGTGAAGTCCCAACCACTGGACTGCCAGGGAAGTCCCCTGAACTGTTTATATTAATTTGTTCACCCTTTTGTTATCTACATCTTCCCAACTAAAGCTGCAGCGACTTTAAAGCAGGGATCTCATCCAGGCTGTGTCTAGTACTTGGGACAGTTGCTGGCACATAGGTGTTTTAAGAATATTCAAAGAATGAATGAATGTACAAACAGAAGCATTGCACCAAATGACGTTCTTTATGAGAACAGCACACAGGCCTCCATAGTTTGCCCCCAGAAGAGCCCAGAACTGACGGTTCTCATCCCACTGTAGAGTTCTCTCTCCCTGACATTCCCAACCACCCTGCACAGAAACCATGGGAGGGGCTTGCATACCATTTTTGAAGGGTCTACCCCTCCCCCCCGTCAGGGCAGTGCATTGGGAGCTGTTTGAGTCTGTGGCGATGGACCACTTCCAGACCCTTCTTGTCCTCAGAAAGTTCTTAGGAGTCTCCCTGCCCTCAAAACCATAAGCATCATTTGAAGATATTCTCCAAATCACTGCTGTTCAGAGCTAACCCATTTTCTCCCACTGAGCATGAAGCATTGCAGTTTGACAGCAGAAATCCAAAGAAGGAGGAGTCCACGTTGTCTTAAAAGCACCTTCACCCTGACTCACTTCTAAGTATCACAGTCTCTGCCAGTCTCTTACCCTCACCTTAGCAAGTTAAAGTTGTCATGGTTGGAAAAGCCCTTTGTCAGTATAAACTCATCCCTTTACCTTTCCAGTGGAGTTTTGTACCAGAAGAGTCAGGAATGTGTCACTGTGCGTACAGGAGACATTTACTGAATGCACATTTTTAAAAAGTGAGTGACTGGGAGATGGAAGACTGGAGGGAGGAAGGAGCCTACGTCAATGGCACCCTGGCCCCCACCAGACCCACTTCTTTTTTTAAATAATTAATTAAGTTATTTATTTATTTATTTTGGCTGCGTTGAGTCTTCGTTGCCGCGCGGGCTTTCTCTAGTTGCGGTGAGCAGGGGCTACTCTTCGTTGCAGTGCGCGGGCTTCTCATTGCGGTGGCTTCTTCTGCTGCGCAGCACAGGCTCTAGGTGCACGGGCTTCAGTAGTTGCAGCATGTGGGCTCAGTAGTCGTGGCTCGCGGGCTCTAGAGTGCAGGCTCAGTAGTTGTGGCGCACGGGCTTAGTTGCTCCATGACATGTGGGATCTTCCTGGACCAGGGCTTCAACCCGTGTCCCCTGCACTGGCAGGCGGATTCTTAACCACTGCGCCACCAGGGAAGCCCCAGACCCACTTCTCATTTGTCATCACACAGGGTGCTACTGGCTGTGCTCTACCCAGAGGCACCTGGCAGAAGGGCTTTTTGCTCGCTGGGGCTGTGACCACCCAGGGGCACCCCCCTTTTCCTAATTTATCCAAAGGCACCAGGTGAGCTAGCGGTGGCCCCGTGAACATCCTCTTTTACAGACAGAGCAAAAAGAGCAGAAACTGGACTAGAGTGAGTGGAACTATGTCTCAGCCTGGATTCTGTCACTGAAGCAAAACTCTTGCCTTCTCTGGCTCCTGGCATCCACCTCCGTAAAAGGATACCTGGGGATGCGAGAGCAGTTTTTCACAAATTTCATTTTGTAGCTACAGAGCCATGTCCTCTGATGAAATTGTTCTCAGAAGCCAGTAAGTAAAGGGTATAATCTTGAGGATATCCTTCTGGAGGTAAGCAGGGGCCTGCCCCCTTGGTCCCCACCAACGGCCCTGCTGGCCCCTTACATGGTTAAAGATGACAGGAGTCGGTGTCTGTCTTTAATTTTCTCTTTAGAGCTGTGTTTCTGTGATTTTATAAGAAACTGCCAGGCAGGAAAATATCCCGTTAGACGTGGCAGACAGTTGCACACAAATGAAAATAATAAGACCCACAGTTCCACTGTGTGGCCTGGCTGTTCAACTGAGCGAGGCTTTCCAAGTCCTTCTAGCAGACCCTTAGCCCCTGCCAGCTGTCACTCACCTACCTCTCTTCGCTGAAGCTCCTAGCCCTTTGCCTCCACCTATGACCCCGTCCAGTTCTGTGCTGTTGGCATATGCTCCCCGATATTGGGAGACTCTTGAAAAAGTCAGTCCCCCTGTCAGTTCCAGCTCCCTCAAGGGTCTACCCCTGCAGTCTCTGCCCAGCTGAATATTCATGGTGACCAACTGAATATTTATTATGCCAGAAAGCTCCGTAGGGCCTGTCTACTCCCTTATATACATGTGGTCTTTCTAATGCATGCAGCTTTCCCTGGGCTGTGGCCCATGTCCCTTTCCCTTGCCCCCCCAGTGGTGTCCCTGTCACTCATCTCTCTGCCATTGTCCTGAATCCCAACCCATCAATCCTTTATGCCTTAACCTGCCTCTACTCTTCCAGACGAGCATTTTCTGAATTACACTCCCACCTGCACAGACCACAGTTACAACCCAGGTTAACCCCCACAACCCTTGCAGAATAGGAGCTCTCCGTGAATTTAGTGGAGATCCTGGTTTTCCACTGCCATCCATAAAGATAGAGGAGATACGGATGCTTCACAAAAGCTGCATCGTCAACACAACAACCAGCATTTACTGAGCACTGACCATGTGTTAAGTAAGACTTGTCATAAATTCTTGACAAAGCTTATCCTTCTAAAGTCGAACGAGTGAGAATCTCTTGGGTAATAATAGAACCTTCTCGGGCTTCCCTTTTCTCATCTGTAAGATGGAGACAGTGTCTGCCCATTGTGATGTTACGTGGGTGAAATGGGGAAGCTTTGCAGGGCCAGTCGGTGGACACTGCCCTCATCACCTGTCCATCTCTCTCCCTCCTCTGGGTTTGGTGTCGGGGAATAGAGAAGGTTATGTGAGCCAAGGACTGAGCTCTGAGCCCTCTGGAAGCAGGCACTGAAGAAGGAGCAGCTGTTTCTGTGGACGCCCTGTTGAGCGTGGCCGACCATGAGCTAATGAGGATGGATGAGGCCGTGTGGCAGGGAGGATCTATAGTCCCGGGGGAGAAGCACCATGGATGCAGACAGTCATAACAGCCGGGATGAGAAGGCCCTCTGCAAACTTGTAAGCTGGACCAGGCCCCCTTGTTAAGGGCTAAAACCACCTTTGTGCCCTTGTACCAATTGGGCGTCCACTGGAGAACCGGCCCCAGGTGCAGTGCCTTTTCCTGGCCCACCCTACTCTCCTGAGGAGCAAGATGATACAACACTGCTCCCAGACTTAGGCTCCCTGCAGACCTGCCACCTTCCCTCTGGTGGCCTTCGGTTGCTCACCCAACCTCTCTGAACTCTGATATCCCACTTGACAAATGGGCGTAACCCCTGCCCGCATCATTGGGTTGATGTGAAAACTAAATGCAGTCATACGTGAAAGACGCTGTGAATACAAGACCAATGCCAAATGCTCCATCCGTCATGAGGCCTTCCCTTCCTCCACGGAAAGAATCTTGTACTCCTCTGGACTGCCTCCTGAACATTAATAACCTGCCCCTATAACGCGTTTCTCACTGCCTGCCCTCGATAGTAAAGGGTTCTTTGCTTGTATCTGTCTGTCCGTCTACCAGACCCTAGTGTCGATGGGGACAGGTGGGCGGGATCTGGATCTTATTCATCCTTCATCTTTACTTTGCCATGTGGAGCACGATGCCTGGCACGAGATAGATGCTCGATAAATGTCTAATGAATGAAAAAGGAAGGCCCTTTTCTACCTGGACTCAGCCCGTGTGTTATCTTTTATGTGCTCTTCAGTGTCTGGAGGAGGAAGGAGATGTGTGATACGGTCCACACTCCGGAGCCCCAGTCAAGCCAGCCGGCGATGTGAGTGGGAAATAATAGGAACGGTGCAGAGTCTGAAACACGGAGCCCGGCTCCTTCCCCCCTCATCTTCCTGCGTGCAGAGCACTTTGAGGGAACAGGATGGAGCCTTAAAGCAATTGCTTCTTGTCTCTGAAATTGCTTCCTTGTCTTCTGGGCAAGTCCCTGAAATGGCTGCAGAGAGCCCCCAGCTGTTTAATATCCAGCCCGCCAGTAGGAGCGATTGCTTATCAAACCCCAGAACCCAAACGAGCTCAGGAGGGCCCGTGGACGGCCTCGGCCGCAGAGGTCTCAGACAATCAGCTGCCCCGTGGATCGGCCCACATTAAGCAACAAACATGATTAAAGGCCAGAAAATAGGACCTGTGAGGAAAAGATGAAGCCATCTGTTTGATTTATTGTGGAGGAGAACAAATAACAATGTGCAAGTCGGTGGAAATTTTCTGCAAGAAGGATGGTGATGCCCAGCACGATGAGGCCAGAACAGGAAGAGAAGGGCATGGCCGGCCACAAGGGGGGCTGTCCAGACATAGGAAGGAAGAACTTTTCCGCTGCCTGGCAATCGGCACGGTTAGGCGCCAGGACAGCCTCCAAGAAAATCCGATTTTCTTGGTAAACGTGATGGACCCAAGTCTAGCAGCAAAACCCAGCAATGTTTGCATCTGGGGCTGAAAAAGAAAGAGTGATGAGCTTTTATACTTCTCCCTTCTGAGCAGATCCAGGACTTGGATAATCCACCAGACCGGCCGTGAGGGGAAGAGGGTCCCAGAGAACACCAGCCATCTAGTGTTTGAGGCGGCAAAGCCCACCCCTTGCTCCTGGCCCCGGGGCATGGTTGAGCCTACAGAGAGGTGACAAGTCTCTATGTCTTAATCAGTTAATGACGGACAGAAAGCCAAAATCAATGGATTGTGACCGGGATAACAAGTGTGCTTGCAACATAGAGGCATTGTTTTTTTCAGCATCAGTTTTATCAGTTAATTGGTGAATCAATATCTCAAGGTTTCTGTCTTTATCAGGAACTGTTGGTATATCCAAAGAGTGTGTGTTGCATCTGTTAAAAATAACTGAATCTCTTAAAAATGAAAACATGTACGATAGATATAAAAAGCATCTTTTGATACACAGCTTAGTAGAAAACACTCTTAATATTTACTTAGGATTTGTTTTATATAGTAAGGTATAGTAAGACATGGGGACATGGAAATGGCTGTCATGAAGGAAGAAGTTTTGATAGTCTCAGATCCCTAGGTAGTCTCAGATTCCCCTTACCGCAAGAAAGGCCGTAAGGGGAAATACCAGGGTCGGTGGGGAGGCAGGGGGTATGATGGAGAAGCATGGTTGAGAGCCTTTATTGTGATTTCTGCAGGAAAGGCAAAGCAAGGCAGCGTAAACAGGTTTGAATAATTTGAATAATTTCAGTAGGCTTTGAGGCATAGGGGCCATCCCTAGTTGTCTGGTACCTGGCCCTCCAGTGATTAAGGCAGGTGGATAGTGGTCCAGAGTGTAAGAGACCACAGAGGAGAAGGGGGCACGGGGATGTGGGCTCTGAATTGGCTAATTTGCATATGAAATGTGTGCCCACAGGCGAGTCACTCACTATTGCTAAGAATTAGCAAACCCCAGAGGGGCAGTACCTTCCCCTGCTCAGCATGGCATCAGATCCCAGAGCATCAAGAATACGGAAAATAAGAAGATACAGTCAATGCAACTCTACATCCAAAAGTGTCAGTACAGACGCAGTTCACAGTTGTGTTGATGTTGGCGGACAACTGGAAATGAGCGAACTTTAGAGAAATAGAACAATTATTTCAGGTAAAGCCATACAAAAGGGAAAGAGATACCAGCAAGTTTAGAGAAATGGGACAAGGGGACAGAGAACAGGGATTAAAGCTCATTCCTCCCCTCCCCTCCTTCTTTCTGCTTCCCGCTGAGTGGAAGAGGGCAACGTCACCGTGAATCTATGATGTGTAAGGCATGCCCTGGAGGAAGAATGGCTTATCCAGCAAGGATGCCACCAGGAAGGGTTTCTCCCCACGGGGGGCCAAGAGGTGTTCCAAGATCACAGATTCTCGTCTTAACCCAGCTGTCTACCAAGTAGCCCCTGGAAGTGGATCAGACGACTTCTGAACCTCCCACCGCTCCAGCTGGACCCAGCATGGAGAGCCATCTGGCTGCCGATGGGTGACGTTATCATCAGGATCTTCTCTGTAGCCTCCACCAGCATCACTGCCGACGGTTACACAACCCTCCACGAGAGCTCCCTTTGACTTCCCTCCTTCTGGAGATAATAAATACGACTGACAGTGTTTTGTCAACTGTAACGCCCTATGTCATTTTCTGAGCCAGCTCATTCATCTGACATTGAATTTGTTGAACACCTGCTAGATCTCAGCATTGTGCTAGGTGCCGGGGACACAGCAATGAATATGAGAAACACGGGTCGTGCCCTTGTTTAGGAGAGGGAGAAGGATGATAAGTAAACAAAATAATTCGTTTAGTTAATTACACATTGTGTAAATTCAGTGACAGAAATCAACAGGGATGTGTGGAGGAGAATAATAAGGTGGGCCTATTTGGAGAGATCAGGTTTGGCCTTTCCGAGGGGGACTCATTTAAACTTAGATGCAATAGCCGAGGGGAAGCCAGCCTATGCAAGGCAAAGAAAGTGCTCTCTGCACAGATGAGCTGAAAGCATACAGGCCCCAAGGCGGGGAGTGCGTGACTTGTTCTAGGAACTGAACTCCGAGGGGCATCAAGGAATTTGGATTTTATTCCGAGGGCAGTGGGAGGATTTGAAGCAGGGGCATGACGCGATTAAATTAATGTTTTTTGTTTGTTTGGGCCACTCTGCACGGCTTGCAGGATCTTAGCTCCCCGACCAGGGATTGAACCCAGGCCCTTGGCAGTGAAAGCGTGGAGTCCTAACCACTGGACTGCCAGGGAATTATCTAAATTAATGTTTTTTAAAAGATCAGTTCGGCAGCTCTGTGGAGACTGAATTTCAGGGAGGAAGATGGGGAACAGAACCACCTAGGAGGCCGTTGAATGGTGCAGTCGACAGAGGAAGGCGCCATGGGCAGCAGGTGGATTCAGGGTGCATTGGGGGTACCAGACCAGGAGTGGCCTGTGCGGTCACCACACCACAAATGAAATGCTGGCTCCGCCACATGCTGACGTGGGACCTCCAACGGGGGTTTTTAACCTCTGTGAGCCTGTTTCCTCTTCCGTAACATAGAGATAATAATGGTATCTACTTCCAAAGGGGGCTGAATCCACAAGATAATGTTGTCAAGCTCCTGACATAGGGCTTGGCAGACAGCAAGCACTCCACAAATAATAGCTGTTACTATGCTTCCCTTTACGAAATGACTCCTTTAAATAGGGAAAACCCTTCATGAATCTTTTAAAAGGTTTTTACTTTTAAAAAACATAGAACAAGAAGAAAATAAAAGTTGCCTCAAATCCCACCCTTTATCATGATGAAAGGACGAAGTGGAAATGGCAGCCTTTTCTCTTCCAGTCCTGCCCTCCATTACTTGAATGCCTTTAACAGAATCTTTTGAGATATTTTGCTCTGCTTTAGTGCATATCTATGTGTGTATATACACACATTTTTATATGAAAGCAACATCATGCTACCCGTATTGGTCTGGAACGTTTCATTGGACGGTACGTCGCGGAGAATGTCCCTGGTCACCTCATGTGGCTCTACCATGTTCTTGTTTTAATGGCTACATAGTACTTCAAAGTATAAATGTGCCGTCATTTCTTTAGCCAGCCCCTTACTGATGGACATGTAGGTCGTAAGCCTCATAGATCTCAAGTGTGATGCGATGGGAAAAATCTTCCGCTTATGCATTTTGTAAATACATGCCAAGCACCTATAAGGCATTTGGGAAAGAGCTATTGCATTAAAGATGGTTCAGAGGGTTTTGTTTAAATTGACAAGGTACCATAAGCCATAGGATCAGTAGATTTTGTGGGGTTTTCCTCCTATTTGCATGAACTGTCATTGTTAACATCATAGTTAGCTCAATCCCCATAATTCGCTCAATCACCTGGGCCCTGGACCCATTGCTCAAAGGAAAACGTGCTTCTCATAGATTTAGGGAGTTAAGGGAGGGGAGACTCCATTTTCCTGAGTGATCTTCAAGTCTTATGGAACGAGGCCCCCTCCCCCTGGTAACAGCTTTCCTTGGCACGCAGGCCCCTATCACATCACATGCTCACTTCTTTGAAATGAATGTGTTGTGTCCCCTGGAAAAGAGAGCCAGAAAGCTCAGAGTCCCATAGTGGGGAAAGACCCCATCCTGCCCCCAGGCAAAGAAAACAAGCCAAAAAAGAAATTCCTTTCTATAAGGTTCAGGCTGTTTGTTGAAGGAATCCCAAAGTCAGCACTTTGGTCCTGTTTTCAGTTTTCTCACATACTTTCTGTTGCCGCCCTCTGCCCCATTACTCCCCGAAAGAGTCAGCGACTCAGACCAGCACTCACAGTCCTCAACCACTTGACCTCCCCCAGCTGCTCCCACTTCATCAGCCACAGGGTCTGGCTCACGGATTCACTCCCCATCTTCCCGACACATTGGGTCCTTCCCTGCTTCCCACTTTGCTCTCTGCTCCTTCTGCCTTTCCATCTCCAGCTGACTGAACCCCACAAGGCATTCGGGACTTAATACAGAGGCCACCACCCCAGGAAGCCTTGGCTATAACAATTGTGTCTGCTTTTTAAACAATCTCAATATTCACGATGCCTCTCACATTCAGCCTTGCACTGCTACTCGTGGCATATGGTATATGGCTGAGGTCCTACCTTAAACGATCGGGTCCTGGAGGACAGGGATTGAGCCACATTAAGCATTTCTTACTATCTCCTGTCCCCTGTGCATAATAAACACTTCCTGCATATTTTAAAACATCACACTGAGTTAAGAACATGACTTACAGCCACCATTGCTAACTTTTCGAGGCGTGTTTTCTGGTTTCCCCAAATCAGAATCTAGTTGACGGGCTCTCTGTCTTGGGCAGAGGTGATAAGAGCTGGTAGGCTTCCTAAAATCACATCGGTAAGTCTTCTCAGCCTTCAGTAAGGGGGGCGCTGGTGTTGATGGGGGCGGGGGAGAGTAAGTCTGGTCCTCAGCTAAAGGGAGGGAAGAGGCATTTGGGAGAGCCTGGAAGTTAACACATGGGAGGGAACTCAGAAAGAAGTCACTTAGACCAGCTAGGCTATTTCCTTAGCTCCTCTAGTCAAGCGGTCCTTGCTGCCGGCCCCCAGGAGAAATGAAAGCGTCTATCCAATGCAGGAGCCACATTGCACCCTCCGCCACGTCCTGGCTGCCTCCATGTGACTCCCGCTTCCCACTACTCCTGCCCTGGCTCCCCTTCCTTAAGCCCCATCACCCGGAAGCCAGCATGTTCTCCCTCCTCTGCCCAAGTCCTGCGCTTTGTGGAGGAGCCCCAGGGGTTACATTGCTCCAAAGCCGAGCTTCCCACCTGGCCATGCCCTTCAGAAGGGCAGCCTGACCTCACTGCACTTCACACGACTGCCAGTGTGCTGGGGGCCCTTGGAAGCTTGGCCTCCAACTCCAGAAGAAACATGCTTTGAGGAGAGAGAGCTTATAAACAGTCCTGTTGCCTCCATTGCTCCCAACTCAACCCTGCTAATAGCAGAAACATCCCCTCTGCCGCCACCCTAAACCCAACGCTGAAAAAACTCAAGCCAGGGAAGGTTCTCATAAGACGGAGTCCTGGGGAAGGCACTGTGGGTGGGGGAGAGCAGTGGGGCTGCGTTCACCCACCTCTAGGCCGAGGGTGGGCTGCAGCCACCTGTGCTCACACCATCCTCAGGCCTGGGCTGGGAGCTGGGCCAGGGTGTGGGGCTCTCAGCACTCAGGGCCCCCAGCACGGTACCTGCCTACAGGGGCTGACCAGTTGTGCTTGCCCAACACATGGACTTATGAATGCAAACATCCAGAGAATAAGAGAACGTGCCCGTCATCAAGTCAAGAATCCAACACAGAGCCTGGGATTGCTTAGAATCCACCAACCAGGGAAGTCCTTATCCACGGATGCTGGTCAGGGAAAGAATCCGAGGATGATGTGGCCCTGTGGTCACAGATAATCACCTGGGTGCTCCAGGCTGGCTCGCTCACCTGTGCACTTCAGCAGAACGTCACCTTCAGGTGAGAGGTCAGACAACCTGTGCCAGGGCACAGTCCTGGGCAAGGGCATTTCTAGAGCTTGGAAGTGAGCAGCCTGAGGTTGATTCTTCTTCTGCTCTGTACTTGCTGTTGCAACTTGGACAAGTCGCTAATCTGGACCTCAGGTCCTCATCTGTGATGAGGCAAGATTGGATGTAGGTCCCACCCAGCTCAGCAACTTTAGGACCTGCCTTTCTGCTCAATGGTCTACTCATTGGACTTGCCAGTCGGTCCTTTCCTACCTGGGATCCTGGTGGATGATGGCTGATGGAGAGGTTAGAGGCTGCGTGTTGTGAATGACAGTTCCCATCTCCCTCATCCCCCAAGCCCTAGCCTCAGCCCCCAAGCCCTAGCTTTTTCATGGGTCTCTGGTGTGTAGAATTAAGATGGGGGAAAGGAAGCCACATTGAACTATCTATTGCTGAACCAGAATGTTCAGGTGATCAGAACTTACCACCCCTTCCCCATATATTCATCTGAACCCTGCCATCTGCCTCCCATCTCTGAAGGGTGAGCTTTTCCTAGCTCTCTGTGGAAAAATATGGTATTAGTTTCCTATAGCTGCTGTAACAAATTGCAAACTTAGTGGCTTGAAACAACTCACGTTGATCTTATAGTTCTTGTGGTCTGAAGTCCAAAATAGGTGTCACTGGGCTAAAATCAAGGTGTTATGGGGCTGGGTTCCTTCTGGAGGCTTTAGGGGAGAATTCTCACCTTTGCCAGCTTCTAGAGGCTGACTACATCCCTTGGCTTGTGACCACATGACTCCAAGCTCTGTTTCCATCATCACATCCCCTTCTCTGCCTCTAACCTTCCTGTGTCCCTCTTAAAAGTACCCCGTGATTACATTGGGCCCGCCCAGATAGCCCAGAGCAATCTCCCCATCTCGGGATCCTTATTTACAATGGCCAAGGTATGGAAGCAACCTAAGTATCTATCAGCAGATGAAAGGGTAAAGAAGATGTGGTAGGTATATATATACAATGGAATGTTACTCAGCCATAAAAAAGAATGAAATTCTGCTGTTTGCAACAACATGAATGGACCTGGAGGGTATTATGCTGAGTGAAATAAGTCAGACAAAAAAGACAAATACTGTATGTTTTCACTTATATGCAGAATCTAAAAAAATAAAACAAAAGAGTATAACAAAACAGAAACAGACTTACGGCTAAAGAGAACAAACTAGTAGTTCCCAGTGGGGAGAGGGGCAAGAGAGGTGAAGGGGATTAAGAGGTACAAACTACTAGGTAAAAAATAAATAAGATACAAGGATGCAATGTACAGCAGAGGAAATATAGCCAAATGTTTATAATAACTTTATATGGAGTATAATCTATAAAAATATTGAATCATTATGTTGTACGTCAACTAATATAACATTGAAAGTCAACTATACTTCAGTTAAAAAAAAAGATCCTTAATCACATTTGCAAAGTCCCTTTTTGTCATACAAGGTAAACTTTTCACAGGTTTTGGGGACATGTTTAGGGACCCACTATTCAGTCAGCCGGCGGGTTTGTTTGCACCCGACCCACGTCCATTCCTGAGTCACACTACAGTTTACATGTCCACGTGTCTGTCCAGAATCATTCTTCCCTCCTCTGTCAGACATCCTCTTTCTCTGGACCATGCACCCCAGACTCCATCCATCCTTCTCTTCTGTTGATCCTCCAAAGCATCCTCTTACACACAAGGTTTTATAAACACTTCTTCTGAAAATGTGGGGTTAGGAGGGTAAAATAAAAGCTGAGCGCAGGAAAGAATTTCTAAACTGATGTCAGGTGTCATTGAATCTAGAAATGTATTAAGCCCTGCCCTGCACAGGGATCTTCTCCCAGCCCACACTTCCCCTGAGCTGGCTTCCTGCACCCTGGCCTGTCCTTCTTCCACCTTCTGCTCATTTATGACTGATTTATGCAGATTTGGCTCTTCACCCCCTTCTCTCCCTTCTACGCCTACCTATTGCATTTCCCAAATATCGCGAAATGCCTTCTAAACAAAGAAACACGTCTCTGGGTCTTCCCTCACAGCAGCCGCAAGGAAACCCCAGAACTTGGAAAAATTACAGGTTTTTCTTTACCATGGACTCTACCTCAGGCTAGTTTCAGTGGTCTCATGGGAAACATTACCGAGATGTGCAAGCCAGTCAAAGTTACTTCCTATGGATAGGAAGAGTTTTTTCCCCTCCTGTTTCATTCATTCATTCATTCATTCAGTGAGTATTTATTGGGCATCTACTATGTCCAGGTACTGCTCTTGGCCTCAGGGTTATATTGATGAACAAGCTAGAGATGATCTCTGCCCTCAGAGGGTTTATGGACTGGCAGGGTGTGCATGTGTACACACACACACACACACACACACACACACACACATTTAACTTCGAGTAGAGCCCACCCTTTCCCCAATTTATGAATTATAAGATCATCTCTAATTTTTGTCACCTTGACCACATTATGACAATGATCTCAAAGACTCCCCAGTCTCTTCGGGTTTTTTTTGTTTTGTTTTTTTTTTTTGCGGTACGCGGGCCTCTCACTGCTGTGGCCTCTCCCACTGTGGGACATTTTCAAAATGTGATCATATATTGGGCTCTAAAGCAAAGGTCAGTGCATTTGCTGAATAAAAATGAAGGAAAGCAAATGAACTACCCATTCATCTCAGAATGTAGAAAGATACAATTCAATAATCCTTGGAAACTTGCAGGGCATAACTGATAAAGATAAAAGCAGAAATTAATAAATTACAAAGCAGAATGGATTGGTCGATCCAAGAATTGTGGCTGGAACAAAATACAAATAAAATGCACAAAGAAAGTGTCCAGTAATGAGAAAGAGCTAGAGAGAGGGATATGAAGACACAAAATAAGGACCAGGATAGGGGAAGACACCACAGATACAGAAAATAGGTTTTTTAAAAATATATTTATAAAAAGAGCAATTTTCTAGGAAACTTTAAATTATAAAAATTGACTTTTTAAAAACTTAGAGGCTTGAATAGGTGAAAAGTCATGGAAGAAACTGAAAAATTTGTCAGTGAACTGCCCCTGGAAAAGAAACTGAGCAGAGATAAACTGGCAGGCAGCATTAGAGCCTTATGCTACCTAATATCACAGAGGTGAATCTATTATGATGTTACGTCTCCAATTGAAAAAGAGAGTTTATTCTTTTACCCTCACAATATCAGCCTCCTCGCCCAGCAGACAGCTTTAAAATTAGCATACCTTTGGTTTCTTCAGCCTCGTTCTATCAAATATGCTCCTGATTTTTGAAAAGGACAAACTGTTTTCCCTGACATGTCATCAGTGGGACAAAATTTTCGCCCACTCCCCGCATTTTTAAAACAGAGCTAGAATCTTTTTTTTTTTATCAGGATAGATTTGGAAGAAGGGAAAGATACGTCGGGGAGGAGACCAGCTTTCCCAAAGAAGTAGAGGCAGGACTGGAGAAGCTGGGCAGAAGAGGGTAAGGGGTCCAGAGCCACCACAAGTGGAGGCATTTAATACAGTGTTCTACGGTACTCCGCAGACGCTGCTTTTTTTTTTTTTTTTTTTTTTTTTTACAGATTGAAGGTTTGTGGCAACCCTGCTTTGAGCAAGTCTATCAGTGCCATTTTTCCAAGAGCATTTGCTCACTTCGTGTCTTGGTGTCACATTTTGGTAATTCTCACCATATTTCAAACTTTTTCATTATTACCATATCTGTTACGGTGATCTGTGATCAGCGATCTTTGATGTTACTATGGCAAAAAGATTACGACTCACTGAAGGCTCAAAGGATGGTGAACATTTTTTAGCAATAAAGTATTTTTAAATTAAGGTATTACACCTTTGTTTTAGACATAACGTTATTGCACACTTAATAGACTACGCTATAATGTAACTTTTATAGACATTGGCAAACCAAAGAATTTGTGTGACTTTATTGCAGTGTTCTGGAACTCAACCTGCAATCTCGGAGGTCTGCCTGTACGCTTATTTAATACACTCAGCGGGATGGGGAGGACCTTTCTGCCAAGAAGCCAAGAGTAGTCTGATGAGCAGCGACACTGGGGAAGGCTCTGTGCACATGCACCGGGCACTCTCAGCATCCAGGCCCCAGGTGGGCGATGCCCTCTCTCTTCAATCACCCACAAGTCCTGTCTTTGCCAGACCCAAGACACAGGGTGCCGGGAAGTATTCAGAATCTAGGGAAACACTGGTGGCCGGAGCGCTGGTCCAAGCTCGCAAGACCTTGTGCACTGAGTGAGACATCCCCCATGAAATGAGATACGGGGGGAGTCTTCACACAACTATTACAGTAATTGTAATAACGACCTATGAGGATGAGGGGATTCAAGCTGGCCCCATTCCTAAGGCAGGACCCAGAAGACAGGAAGAGGGAGAGAAGGGAGAGAAAGACAGGGAGGAGAGATGCTTCACCAGCACTTTTTGAAAAACACTCCTTCTAAATGGCTCTGGATCTGTGTTTTTCATTCAGGCTGGATGTGCTGAGGCGTTTTCATTCAGCTCCCTCCCACCCTACCTTCCCAGCAGATTCCTTCCCAGCGCTGTTGATTTCTGTCTTGTGACCATTATGGAAATCTGGCTTCATTTCTCCTCCTAATTTATGATCTTGTTAACATGCCCGCATGCCAGATGGTCCTGTTCTTCAGGTTGGGAGATAATGAGATAAACAAAAACTGCTGTAAGAAGCAAATAGGGGAAGTTTCTTCCTTGAATGGACTGCTCTTCCTTCCTACAAATGGGCTCGGGAGGTCTCTGCTGCAGCACTCTGGGATTCTAAGCAGGTGAAGGGCGCAGTGGTCCTCAGGTGGCCCCCGAGAGGGGAGTTCTTTCTTCCATGAGGCTCTCTGTGCCCTGGAATTCGGCCTCAGAAAGAGACAGGATATCACCCCACCCTCCTCTGCGATAGCCCTGCAACTAACTCGTCCTTCCACTCTACTGTTTGCTTACTGCTCTCACCACGCTTAGCAAGTTGGACTGGAATTGTTTATTTTTCTTTTTCCCTACTACTCTGTGAGCTCCCTGAGGCTGGGGACCGTGTCTTTTTCCTCTGAACCCACAATGTCTCGCACAAGGCCTGACATGTAGTTGGCAAGTAGTCAACACATCTCCACTAAGTCCTGCTTACAGAGAAGAACAAGGAGTTGAATGAATCAATATACACTATAAAGTGGCACAACCAACAGAATCCAAAAGACGGGCTGCAAAGGCCCCAGCCCTGGGTGGGCTCTGTGCCCCCTTATCTTTGAGGACCCTTCCCAGGCCAGCAGAGACACCACCCAAGGCCAGACCATAAACAGACACATTGAGGAAGTGATTTCTCTTATTCTTGATCCAGCCTGAACCTTGGCATGTGGGCACTAGGAGGAATCTCAAGGGGCCATCTGGTCTACCCTGCTTGCCTTCCTCGCCATCCTTGTAATTGACCCAGGAAGATGGCTCTCCAACACCCACCATGGAAGGGGCGCAGAGAAGTAGGCAGACTGTTGTTACTAAGTTCACACTAGGAAACCAAGTCACTAGTGCAGTTGGTGGCTAGCCCAGGGGTCAGACAACCAGGCCTGCATGCCATATCTGGTGCCATCTGCTTTCACAAATAAAGTTTTATTAGAACATAATCACGCCATTTGTAACCTATTGTCTACGATTGCTTTCAAGCCACGATGGAAAATTTGAATAGTTGAGACAGAGAACACACAGCCTACACAGCCTAAAATAGTAACTCTCTAGCCCTTCACGGAAAAAGTTTACTGGCCCCTGATCTCAGAAATACACAGCAGCCCTGTATGTGCACGTGCCTGGGTTCGCATGCGCACAGGTGGGTCATCACCACGCCCACCATCAGGAGGCACCAAAGGCCACAGCAATGACTGAATGAACAAATGAATGAGTGAATGAATGAATGAAGCTCCCAGTTTTAGCAGAGTTCTCTCTTTCTCTCTTGGGCATCCAGAGGATATGACAATCACTGTGCCAATTAAAGTCCACAGGTTAGGGCAAAAAGTCAATTTCCTTTTCTGTTTTTCACTGTTTGCAAAATAAACGTACTAGCTTATCACTCTTAACCATGAACAGTGTTCCCAGGGAATGTTGTGGGATTTCGTTGGGAGGAGAATGGGGGCGAGGGAAGGGCCAGCTGCAGTCTTGTCCTAGTCCAGCTATGCACACAGGAAATATCATTAAAGCAAAGAGATTAGGAAAGGAAAGCAGCCCCCCCCCCCCCCGCAGTAATCCACCCCCGAGATTAGGCTCCATCCAGAAGCCCGTGCTGATAGAGTTCAAAATAATAGGATTAGCCTCAGCCAGAGTGTCCTCCTGCCCCTGACTCTTTCTAAGACTGGAAACAGTTTCAATTTAGCGATTTGCTAATGCCAAGACCCTTTTGTAAATATCCTCTCTGGTCTGCCTGTCTCTTTTGAATTCCAGCTTGGAATGAAATTAGCTTGCACTGCCCCCTCCTGAGAACCTGGGGTCTAGTCTAGGGATATGCCCCTGCTTGATAGCAAGTCACTGGTGACAATTCACCTTCTGGCCAGCTGCCCTGAGGTCCATAAAGTGCCTCTCAGCAAAGATTATTAGGAGCCCGAACAAATGTTTGCCCAAGTTAATTCATTTTTAAATTTTTAAAAAAATAAATTATTTTATTTATTTATTTTTGGCTGTGTTGGGTCTTCATTGCCGTGCGAGGGCTTTCTCCAGCTGCAGTGAGCGGGGGCTACTCTTCGTTGCGGTGCACGGGCTTCTCATTGCAGTGGCTTCTCTTCTTGCGGAGCACGGGCTCTAGGCGTGCGGGCTTCACTTGTGGTACGTGGGCTTAGTAGTTGTGGCTCGTGGGCTCTAGGGCGCAGGCTCAGTAGTTGTGGCGCCCGAGCTTAGCTGCTTTGCGGCATGTGGGATCTTCCCGGACCAGGACTTCAACCTGTGTCCTCTGCATTGGCAGGCGGATTCTTAACCACTGTGCCACCAGGGAATCCCCTGCCCAAGTTGCTTTAAAAGGCAAAAATTTGTTCAAATCTCATTCAGACTAAAGGGCAAAAAGGTCTATCATCAGGTCAGTTTTTGTTTTGGTGGAAGGCACTGCGACTAAAGAACCTAGAGTTTTGTGATACTGGAGGAGGAGAGGTAACTTTCCTGACTTACAGTTTTATCCACGGCCAGCCCTGTGAGCTCTCAGTCAACTGGACAAACGGATAACTAGAAGCTGCACATAGTAGCTAAACTGTGTCCAGTAACTGGCCCTGAGGAAGTTGTAGTGCTCATTATTTATAGGCAGTAATTATTGGTATTAGACTAGTCAGAATCATCACATTTACTAGTGGGGAGGGTCCTTTATTTTACTGAAAATGCCTGGGATGCTGGAGTTCAGGCATGGCTTGATCCAGGTGAACAGATGGTGTCATCAGTCATCTATCTCTGTCTGTCTCTCTTCTGCTTTGCTCCGTGTTGGCTTCCTCCTCAGGCAGGCTCCTTTACATCCTTCCAGGTTGGCAACCTCCCCAGAAAGAGAGTGCATCCTTTCCAGCAATGTAGGTTGATGCTCACTGGCCCTGACCAGCCTCACTTGATTATTTGCCCATGCCTAACTCTGTCTCTGAAGCTGTCTTATTCTCTACCATGGGATGGGTCGGTCCTTCTGCTTTGGATCCTTCTCATGCAGGCTCTCCTACTTACTCACTCTCCTTGGCTAGCTGTCAAGTTTCTAAGTCCTCACCTGAGCGTAACCACATGCTCCCTTCAACCCTAAGCTACACATCCCTCCCTTGATTCCCCAAGTCAGTGCCCCTGTTTACCCCAGACCAACAGTTACCTCTTAGCCATCATGCTTTTCAGGGCCCCAGTTTTTATGGAAATCTTTCTCTTCATACCTGCTTCCACATTTTTCTCCTTCTCCCATTCTGCTGAGTCCCTTCCTCCCTTTAAACTATTTTCACAAATCTCATGACCTAACCAAACTGGGTTTGTGAGAGAAAAACAAATACCATATGCTAACACATATATATGGAATCTAAAAAAAAAAAAAAAAAAAAAAATGGTTCTGATGAACCTAGGGGCAGGACAGGAATAAAGAGGCAGACTAGAGAATGGACTTGAGGACACGAGGAGGGAGAAGGGTAAGCTGGGACAAAGTGAGAGAGTAGCATGGACATATATACACTACTGTAATAGATAGCTAGTGGGAAGCAGCTGCATAGCACAGGGAGATCAGCTAGGTGCTGTGGGACCACCTAGAGGGGTGGGATAGGGAGGGTGGGAGGGAGGGAGACGCAAGAGGGAGGAGATGTGGGGATATATGTATACGTATAGCTGATTCACTTTGTTATACAGCAGAAACTAACACAACACTGTAAATATATTATACTCCAATAAAGATGTTAAAAAAAAACCCCACGAAAACTGAGTTTCTGGAGTGCCCTTATCCATCATCACTTAAAATGAACTCTCCCTTGAGTATACTGACTTAGTTTTATTTGTGTCCAATAATAAGAGAGAGCAGTGCGTCAGTGTGTTTCCTGGAACATGATGTGGCTCTTTATAGTTTGTATCTCACGTGTTCTTCACATTAATCGGCAAAGTAGGCAGTGGCCCCATTTGTCAAATGAAAAAAAAACAACTCAGATTGCTCCAGGATGCTCAAGGGTAGATTCTAGGAGGCAAGGTGGCAGCTGGGGAGTGGCAGGTCCAGGACACAAACACCAAGGCCACATGGATACCTAAATGAGAAGCCAGGCTTAGACAGTGGTTCGCAAGCCAGGACAGTTTTGCTACCCGGGGACAACCCGACTGGCAGGAGGATGCCAGTTTATTGGCACCTATCGAGTAAAACCCAGAGATGCTGCTAAACACCCTACGATGCACAGGACGGTCCCCACCCCCAACTCTCCCACCCCCTGACACAACGAAGAATTATCTGGCCTCCAAGTGTGAATATCACCGAGGTGGAGAAACCCTGGCTTAGGAGTATCCAAAGATAAGGGTTTCCATCCACAGCTCCTTAGGGCTTTCCCTTCTGTTCTCAGCCGCATACAAACTAAATCAGCCATTACCATTCTTTCCTCTTTATCAGAAGGGGGTTGGAAATATACGGGCCGGGTACAAGGAGCCGGGCTGAAGGACACCTCTGCCCGCCATCCGCTCTGGTTTTCACAGGACCAGCTTGTGCCGAGGCTTTGGCCTGCGCGCCTAGTTACTAAGCAGAGAAGCGGAGTAGATGCTTAGCTAAGGGCTGTGGGACACCTGAGGGAATGGAGGCAGAAGGAGACGGAAGAGAGAGTGGTGAGTAATCTTCACCATGGAGCAGACACTGAGCGGGGGAAGAGCCCAGGAAGGATGAAGAGGGAGGGGACAGTGGGAAGGATGTGTGGATGTGTGAACTTGGGCGGAAGCAGACACGGGCATCCTGGGTTACAGAGGAGGGAAGGATGGGGACTCCGTGCTGCCTCTGGAAGCTTCAGGGAGTGAGATTTCAATGTGATTTCAATGTGAATTACGGTTCCTGGAAGGAAATAAAGCAAATGCTACTACTTGTGTGGTACCACACACACGCACGCGCGCGCGCGCACACACACACACACACACACACACACACATTCATTCTCTCTCCCTCTCTCTCTCTTTCTCCACCTGCCGAAACCCCCCTGGTTCAAGTCAAGCCACAGGTGCTTCACCTCTGACCCATCAGCAGGGGGCCAGGCGCAGGGGGTGCCATGTGGCCGGGTCCCCGAAGCAGGAGAGCCATGTTCGGGTCACAGATTCCCAGCCTCACCAACCTCACGTACCCCGTCTCCTCCCCATAGCCCAAGACACCTGCCAAATCCAGGAGCCCCTCAGAGACCCTGGCCTTGGGGCTCCTGGCAGATGGACAGCAATGAATAGGAAATACCTACACACATACACAAAGTCACGTTTTCTGTACTGAATTCTGTTCTCCCTTGTACTTATTTTTCTACTTGTTCTTTTTTTAATACTAATTTCTCATTTGAGTCAAAAATTATTTCCCCAGAGAGGTGGTGATTAAATCTGAGAATTAGGAGAAATACCAATTAAGTCAGGCTGCACAAGCAGCAGACAGACCTCGCTCACGGAGTTGCTGGAGACTGGGGCTCGGCTAGGGGCTCCTGTCCACCCCGCGCCCAGGATCACATCCATGTGCTGAACAGATGAGGGGCTTTATCCCCCGCAGAGCCAAAGGGGAGGGGCCATGGCAGGAGCAGAGACTTTCTCTCCCCACACCCCCTAGCAGCTCCCTCATCCCTCCCTCTCCCTATTTCGTCAGCATCTCCAACCAAGAATTAAAGTCCCTGCCACCCAGACCCCCATCGTCGTCCCTGCCTTGCCCGTCCATTACTTACTGCCCTTGCCCAGACCCCCGCCACTGTGGCTTGCTGCCCTATACCTGCCCGGCCATCCCCTGTCTCTGTTTCCTAAATTACTAGTTACTTATTAGCTAGGGCGCCTGTAGGCATAAAGGCACCACTTTTGCACCCACACAGAACATTCGGTGAACAGGAAGCTTCAGAAGATGGCAGTAAAACAGAGTTTCTCCAAGTGTGGTCTTCGGGCCCCTTGCATCAGGATTTCCCGGGGTAACTGCTTAAGTTAACGGGGCACTTAGCTACAATAAAGCAAAAACCGAAGAGCACTGATGAAGGATGGGGCTAGAAAGTTAGGTTAGAGCCACTCCGGGAAGCTCTTGGATACTAGGCTGAGGAGTTCATGCTTGTTTTGGTAGGAAATAGAGACTCGTTGGAGGGTAATATCTGACATCCAATTCCCACGTGTGAGTTTTCTCCTACACCAAGCCATTCTCTGACACCAGCTGGGTGTCCTACAATTCAACTCAATTCTGACACCATCTACTCAGAGATAGCAGATAATGTCAGATCCCACAGGTAAAGGGCCCAGTCCTACAAGGCTGCCCTTCCCCTCCCCACCTCAGACCTACTCACAAGTCGAGGTTGTCACCTGCTGCGCTATAGATGGGAGGTTCCTATCATCCCCTCCTTGGGTTCAATGAATTTGCTACAGTGGCTCACAGAACTCAGAGAAACATTTTACTTACTAGAGTATCAGGTTATTATAAAAGGGTATCACTCAGGAACAGCCAGATGGAAGAGAGGTGCACAGTGCACGGTGTGTGGGAAGGGGCGTGGAGCTTCCATGCCCAGCACCTCCACACGTTCACAGAACACTCAGAACCCAACCTTTTGGGTTTTTATGGAGGCTTCACTACATAGGTATGATTGATTAAAGAATTGACTGTTGGCGACTGGTTCAACCTCCAGCCGCTTTCTCCACCCTGGAGGTCTGGGAGTGGGACTGAAAGTTCCAACCCTCTAATGACAAGAGCAGTTTCCCTGGTAACCAGCCCCCAGCCGGGAGTGGGGTCCAAATGTCACCTCATTAGCATAACAAAAGACACCCTGATTGCTCTCCTCACTTAGGAATTCCAAGGATTTTAGGAATTCTGTGCCAGAAATGAGGAAATGATCAAATGTATATTTCTTATTATAAATCACAGTATCACAGAGGGATACAGACGAAGCTGAGCTGGTGACGGATTAACCTGGCAACGGAATCAGGCCAGATTCCTCAGGCTAAGCTGGTGGTTCTCCACCGCGGCTGTGCACTAGGATCACCTGGGAAGCTTTGAAAACTCTCCGTTCTCAGGCTGACGTCTACACCAATTAAATCAAAATGTCTGGAGTTGGCAGTCAGTCATTAATATTGTTCAAAGCATTCAGTATGCAGCCAGATTGAGGCCGACAGGGCCGAGGATGACCTGCCTTCTGATGAGGGGGACCAACCATTCTGAGTTTTCCCAGGAAGGAGGGGTTCCCTGGGACGTGAGAAATTCAGGGCTGAAACCAGGAAAGTTCTGGGCAAGTGGGACAAGCGGCTGGCTCTGCCCTGGGCGACGTCGCAGAGCTCTACCTGCCGGAAACCCAAGCCCCAGGGTGGAAGCGTCTGGTCCACCAACAAGCCTGTTCCGGGTATTAATCACACAGCATGAGACATGGAGTTCACCACTTAGGAGCCCTGTGACCTTGTGGGGGGCTGACTTTTCCCCAAGCACTTCACCACCTGGTGTCTCCCTACAGGTCATAGATTGAGCTGCACTGGGTGGGCTGTGTTCTCCACACCTGGGGAAACAAGTTCCACAGGGGCCCAGAGAACTGGGGACACTGGACAGGTTGCCAGGGCATGGGAGGGCTGGGGGAGGGGAGGGGGAAGGGGAGGGAAGGTGCCAGCCTGGGTGTGTGCCCCAACACGCGTGCCTGTCCTCCGGCTCTTTCCGATGCTGGTCGGCAGAATTTACCAAAGAGAAGTCCTGAGTCCAGGATCTTCCTTGGGGCAGCTACTACCTCTCTGTGCCGTGGCTATGCCCCTGGCCTGGCCGTGTCCTAAGAGGACTGCCAGACCGCAAGGCACTGCCAGACCGCCTTCCACTGTTCCTGGCATGGCCAGGGCCACCGCTCCATCCCTCCAAGAACTAAGTGGGTAAGTTGGCTCATGTATGTTTTAGGCTGACATTCTTTCAGTCTGTTTAGTTTTGAGTCATCAGGGTGTTGATTTATCTATGAAATGGCTGACAGTTGTGGTGTTTTAGCTGCAGGCCAGACTTTTAAATCACACAGTTGGAAACTGAGGGGAAGAAGTGTCAATTTTTAGGGGAGACTGCATCTGGAGCATCCCCAGAGACCTCTCCCAGGGCACTACCTTCATGCTTGGCCTGTGCCCCCACTCAACCAGAACAAGGCCTGAAGCTGCGACTGAAAATCCATCCATCCCTTCATCCGTCCATCTGTCTGTCCATCCATCTCTCCATCTGTCTGTCCGTTTTTCCATCCATCCATCTGTACATCCATTCATCCATCCATTTATCCATCCACCCATCTATCCATCCACCCGTCGATCCCACAACTATTTACTGATGACTACTATGTACCAGAGACAATCTGGTGTCTGCTGTCCTGGGGCTTACAGTCTAACTGTGACAAAATTTAAGATTCTTCAGGTGTAATCTCCTGGGAACCAAGTGGGCTTTCCCACTTGCCAAATAAGACTGTCCAATCTGGTGAGATTTCCAGATCCACAGGAGGGTGCCCCTTCTCTTACTACTGTTTTTCTTCCAGCCAATCTTCTGCCACCTGAAATTCCTTTAATACCCTCAGTCCATCACAGGTGAGACAAACACACGCTCTCCAAGAGTTACTGTCTAGATTTGCCTTCACTGTAGAATAAAATGACCAAGAAATTGCCCTTGTGCGGGGGTTGTAAACTCAAATGACTACAAGAGCTAAGCACAGAATGAGATGACGTGGGGTATGGGAAATAATAAGGAATGGTGAGGACTGCGGAAAACTGGAAAGCATAGTCTTATTTAAAGGATCCAGCCAATTACTGAGCTTTCTCTGATCATCTCCATGTGGGAATGCAGATCCTGCTGTGACTGTAAGTGACTTCTTTTTCAAAAGAAGTCAGGAGTCAAGATTTTGTATATAATTTCCTAATTTTTAAACAATGAGGGCTAAAGAAATACCTATGGAGGCCAGCTTCAGCTCGCATGCCTCTTCCAGTAAGTATGTCCACTGAGCCACAGACTCTCCTAGGGAGGAGTTCCAGGGCCCCTGGCCTAGGCCAGACCCCTTTAGATTCTTTCCTCAGGGCCACCTCCGATAGGGGAGGCCCTGAGGCCTTGACCTGGGCAAAGGAGAAGAGAAGGGCAAGAGAAATGGATGAAGAATGGGGAACCTGCCGTCATAGGAGACCAGCCTGGCTCACGTTGTGAGATTGGTCCTAGAAATTCTTGTGTTTCAACTGTCATTTTCTTTCTTTTTTTTTTTTTAAGAATCTTTTTTGATTTGGACCATTTTTTTTTTTAAGTCTTTACTGAATTTGTTGCAATATTGCTTCTACTTTATGGTTTGTTTTTTTGGCCACGAGGCATATGGGATCTTAGCTCCCCAACCAGGGATCGAACCCGCACCCCCTGCACTGGAAAGCAAAGTCTTAACCACTGTATCGCCAGGGAAGTCCCTCAACTGTCATTTTCAAGTGCGCTGATTTTCATCAAGCCTGGGTGGGCAGGAGGGAAGTGATCTGATTTATAGGTTAAAATAATCACTCTGGCTGTGATGAGGAGAAAGGGGGGCTGCGTCCGGGTCCAAGTGAAACAGGACGCCTTCCGAATCGCTGTGGCGATGGTGCATCAGCGAAGCAGGCTGGGACCACGGTGTGGACCGGGAAGGCTTCCCCAGCCTCGTCGGGCTGCTGGCCTTGAATACAGCCGTGGGCTTTGTCAAACCACTGGGAAACGTCACTTCAGGAGCCCATCACACCTTATCAAACATTGGTCCTAAATCTTTCCCTTGATCCCAAAGCTGGCCGCAGATTGTCACCAGTCACCATCTTGTCTCCACAGCCTTGGACTCTGAAGCCCATCAAACTTCTCACATCTAGTAAGATCTTCCCAGCAGCCAACTCATTTTCTATTTCCTCCTTTCTGTAAGGCCCTCCTCTCTCTCTCTCTGTCTCTGTCTCTGTCTCTGTCTCTCTCTCTCTCTCTCTCCCTCTCTTTCTCTCTCTCTCTCCTTCCCACGTCTACTTCTCAATACTGGGCTCACACACCTCCCACCCTCTAGGTCCACATAGCACCACATCTCAGTGCTGTCAAAGCCCATTTCTCCTTTGCCGACTTATCCCATTGGGTATATCTGCTCCCAGCCTGGATTCTGAGGCCTTGGGAGCAGGTTATCAGACTTTATTTCTTCATATATCATCCCTCGGCTCCCAGTAAGTGCTTAATAAGCACAGTGTTTGTAGAAGGAAGAGAAGGATGGAGTGTGGGGCCTTACTAGTCCCAGCCTTTTCCTACACAATGTGGTCCACAGGTGGGACGTCCTGAGGAAGCTGGGGGTTCCCAACTACGCAGGGCAGTGTCTCCCAGGACCAGGGCTCAACCGGGGCGCATCTTCCCGTAGAGCCTTCCCTGATGGCTCATCCTCCCGCTGCCCACCCCCCATCTCCTTCATGAACCCATGTCCCATCCTTTCTCACCCTCCATCAGAATCATCTGTGTGAGTGTCTGTCTCCCTGGGGGCAGGGCCTGTGTGTCTCTTCCACTAGAGAGGGAAGAAAGGGAAGGAGCAATGAATAAGGGAAAGAAAAAGAAGAAAATAAGGAGGAGGAAGGGAGGGGGAGAAGGGAGGAGCCTGGACTGTGGGGCTAGGCAGACCTGGGTTGGAATTCCCGCTGAACCCCGAAATAAAACATGCGACTTTGGAGGAGTTACTTAGCCTCTCTGAGCCTGAATCCCTACATCTGTAGAAGGTTGGCTTGAGGATTCGGTGAAGCGAGGGATTTGAAGTACTTCGCACAGAGCCTGGCAGAGCCCCTCAATAAATGCTTGTTAGTTTCACTTCACTGTCATCATTACTAGTACTAAGGGGGAAAAGGGGGCACGGGACGGATGTGGCAGTCACACTCTCCTGCTGTCACAAGCGTGTCCTGTGGGCCTCCAGGGCTTTGGCTGGCAACAGCTGGGGCTGCACCCCTGAGCTGCAGCGACACGTGGCTGGCTTCCTAAGGATGCGTAATTAACATCCAGCCAACTGAAGCTTCTCTTCCGAAAAGAAGGGCGGGGGTACAAACCCAAGGGTCCACGCTGGAGCGGGAGTTCCACAGGGCCTAGAATTCGTTGCGTCGCTGAATTGGGAGAGAATGGAGTGCGCTGACAGGAGGTGGTGGGGGCAGCCGGCCAAGGTAGGGAGTGAACACCGGCAAAGGGGCTGCCCAGGAAGTGGGCTCGGAGCACGACTGTCCCCCCTTTCAGGACCTGTCATCCCCCGTAAAGTGCTGCTGCATGTACCCCCAATGCCCCCCACACACATAAATTGCAGCTTCACTCCCCCACCACATCCTACCTAGGTCTACCTTCTCTAGGTAGTGACAGGCTCCAGATAGCTCTCTGCCTTAGTGAAACAGCTCTCAGCTACTTAGCACTTTAGAATGGGCTCCTTCGTGCCATGGTGTTAATGTCCACTAAGGCTGCATGTCTGCTAGCAATTAAATTGCCACTATTTGTAGTGGCGCTATTAAATAGTGGCTACAAACATTTGCAATATGTCTGTGGAGGCTGAGACCGAGGCAGAGAGTTGAGTCATTGGCCCAGGCAGTACTGACAGAGGGCATCTGAACGAACACCAGAGGCAGGCACTCTTCCCCTCCTGCCCTCAATCCCCACCCCTTCCCACATTGCATTCTGAAGTGGCCTGAAAGCTCCTTGCTGGAGGTCTCCAAAGAGGCCATCTGGAAAACCCACCTTGTCAAGCCCCAGCATATTTAAGGATAGAAGCAAGAATGTGAGGTTGCATAACTCCGGGAGGCACCCTTCCCACTGCTGCCTCATGCATGCCACTGCCTGTCTGCAGTAGTGCTGTGCACAGCTCGTGTGCCCATATACAGCAGCTCTGGATGGAAGGGGTCTTGGAACACTGGAACTACCCAACTTTATAGCTGAGGAAACTGAGGCACAAAGCTGAAATGACCTGCCCAAGGTTCCCTGGTAGCGTCAAGGGGAGACCCCCAGCCCAGGACACGTTTTATACCACACTTTCCCTGGTTTGCTCAAAAGACCAGCCCTTTCCTTGTGCACAGCAAAGATATATCCATAGGTAGCCACTGGCCCGGATATGTCTATATATATAGATATATAGACATATATCTAGAGTATATTCAACATGGTAGCCGTGAAGCACACGTGGCAATTTAAATTAATTCAAATGAAATAAAAAAAATTCATTTTATGGTGCACATGAGTTGCACCAGTCACGTTTGAAGTATTCAGTAGCTACATGTGGCTCGTGGCTACCATATCGGAATTTCCACGATCTCAGAAAGTTCTCCTGGGTGGACTACAGATCACACTGGGGTCTACAGAGAGATTGGGAGGCAAGGCAGAGAGAGTGGTGTTTTTGTTTTGGTTTGGTTTGGTTTTTGTCCAGTGTGCCAAGCACGGTGGTAGCACTTCGCATGCCTGACCTCATTCCGTCTTCACAAGTGCTGGGATGGAGGTGTTCTCCCAAGTCCCTTTTTACAGATGAACTCAACAAGGTTAAGTAACTTGCCGTGACCACACAGCCTGTAAATGATGAGCAAAGGCTCCGACTCAGGTCTGTTTGACTTCAGAGGCCAGGTACTTAAATACTAATCTCTACCGTTTCCAGTGGATAGAAAAAGATATAGACCCAAGTGCTGCTATAGAGACAAGCCAACAGATGCTGTTTTCAAGGTGGCCAAGACAAGGAAGGGGCTCAGAACCAATTACAGGAATTAATGAGGCTTGTTTGGTCCTAGAAGAGAAGACCAAAGGGTGATGTCATCCTGTCTCCAGGAATGGGAGACGGCCCTGCAGGCAGCAGCCCTCCGTGGGTACCAAAGGCCAGAGAAGAGGAAAGACAGGGAGCAAAGAGAATTCAGGTGGTCCCAAGCGGGTACTTCTTGAGCACTGAGCAATGGAGAAAACAGAGAGAGATGACAACGGCCCCCTAGAGACATTCAGAGAACAGAGCCTCCTGTCTCACACCTTCATAGTCCCAGTGGTGCCTTGCAGACAGGGGACAAGAACATAAGAGGTCCTGTTCCCTCTTCTGATGGTGGAAAAGGAGGGAGAAAGAGAGGGAAAGGCAGACAAAGATGGTGGAGGAATTGCCGTGTGCTCCAGCCACTGCTTTGCCAGGAAGTGGACAGTCCCTTGATACCCATCACTTTGCTTTTCCCAATTTCCACTTTGGTGGTTTTGAGGTCCCTCTACTTGAGCCTTAGGAACAAAGGCAGAGGCTGAAATGTTTGGGACTGGAACCCTGCAGAAATTCTCTCCGACTGCTCTGACATACGCAGACGCAGGAGGCTGAGGCCAAAAGCATCTCCTACTTGCTGTGCACCGGGCTGGGCAGTTGGGATTTACAAAGCAACCACGATTTGAGGAGTATGCGCTAGTGACTCCTAATCCTGAGAAGTCTGCCCTGACCTTCTTGGGATGGCTTCGGGCACAGAGCCGGCTCTCCAGGTGTCTCGGTTGCTGGCTTTGGGTCTGGTGTCTGGGAGTGACTGGGGGGTGTGGGTAGGATGGGTGTCTGGGAAACTGGATTACCATTGTTCAATCATTTCCCTTCTGTTTTATTTCTTTAGAAAAAAAAGGTGCTATTAAAACTCCCCCGAATTTCCCTCTATAAGAGCTGGAAGGGGTCTAGAGGGCATCTAGCCAGCATCCTCATACAACGGATGAAGAAACTGAGGCTCAGAGAGGTTAAGCGACTTGCCCAGATTACCCAGCTAGTTGGTGGCAGAGCCAGGGCTAGACCCCAGGGGTGACAGACGGAGGTTTTGATAGCAGTTCTCACCACGCAGGGGTGATGCCCTTTGCCTTGTATCCGGCGCTGGGAACTTAGTCACCAAATGTACCTTGAACAAAAGCAATAAACAGGCTCCTGTGGGGTCGTTTTCAATCTCTGGAGAGTGGAGATGGGGCTGGGGCTGTGGATCTAGACGGAGGAGGGCCTTTGATCTTCTTGATGTCACCGAGGTTCTTGAAGAATGTGGCTCCATTGTCCCCGCTGACCTGCCCCCACGGCTCCGTTGCTCAGCCTGACAGCCCGTTCTCCTCCCCTCATTATCTCTGTGGTCGCCACCGGCTTCTTTCCTCCCCTCGGAGCCTGGCCTCTGAGATGCTTCTGAAAAGCTCTTTGAGGTTCCCTAGACCTTTTGCCCTTAAAGATGTAATAAGGCTTTGTATACTGCTGTCGTTGTCAACTGTAACACAAATGGCTGGATTTTAATTGATGATGTTTATCAACTGACATCTGCTCTCTGTACCCCCTGCTCTGCCTTGTGTACGAATGTATCCCGTATGTAGCCAGCATTCCGGTGGCTGGGATCTGTATTCTCCGTGTATTTGTGTGCTCTGTCAGTCTCTCTGTACTCCCTCTCTGTGTACAAGTATGTTAATGTGTATGCTCTCTGTAGCCTTCTGATGTCTGTCTCTGTGTGTATTTAACCTTGTACTAATGTTCACAATGTAATAAAAACAGAACCAAAAGTACACAACGCCTTCTGGCGATTTTTAAACCTAAGGGAGATGCTCACTTCTCTGGGATGGATGCGTGAGCTATTACCGAAAGGCAGCGGGGTGGATAAAACTTCTCCTTGACTTTGGAAGGGTCCGTGAGCCTCGCAACCCTCTGCCGAAGGCTGGCAGGTGAGAAGGGGCTCACCTATAAAGAGGAAGAGTGGAAGGCTGACCTCACCAGCCTTGCAGGTGAATCGTTCCAATCCGGAGCGTTCTGCCTGAAATCTCACAGTGCAGAGCAGGAATGAGGCGGCTGTGAGCAGCCTGAGTCTCCTGGTTTCCGTGGAAGCTCCCTGGCCCCCAGACTTGGGTAGAATTTTTAAACCACCCTAGAGAATTGCACCTTGAGATTTTAAACCACCCTACAGAATTTCACCTTGAGAAATGCCCTTCCAAATGTCGTGAGGAGGCTGTCCATCCCTCCTCCCCTGTCCTCTCCATCCTGATCACAGAAGCCCAGGGAACTTGGTCCATTTAGGAGACTTGTCCTGAGGTTTTGATGTGGTCTGCTGTAAAGGAGTGAAGCCAGCATCCCTGGACTTGGTCCGCCGGGGTTGAGCCAGGCCCTCTGGGCATCCCTATGTGCACCCTGCCACGGCTTCTCGGTCATAGAGCCACAGGTGGTGCTCACAGGTGGGCGCCATGTACGAGATGACAGCACAGCATCCTTCTCTGCTTCCTCCTTGGCTGTGCGATCTTGTGGCTTCCTTTACGTTCACCCAGCAAGTATTTATTGAGTTACCTACTACGGACCAGGCACTCTTTTAGGTACTGATGATACAAACATGAACAAGCCAAAATGGTCACCTTCTCTCAAAAGCTTGTATCTAGCAGGGGAGACAGCCAATGACCAAGCACGTAAATAAGACAGATGCGAGTTGTAATAAGGGTCATAAGGCAATAGGATACCAGAGAGTGACAGGGCACACACTTTAGATAGGGGGTTATAGAAACCCTCCGAGGAAGAAACACGTGAGCTTAGAATGACAGAAAAGAGTCAGCTTTGAGAATGCCAGGCAGAGGACCACCATGGACAGACACTTTGAGGTGGGAATGAACTTGCTGGGGCAACAAAAATGGGCCTTTTGGGGCTGAAGACATGTCTGAGAGAGAAAGGAGGGAGCTGGGTTCAGAAAGGAAGGCAGAGCCCCAAAGAGACGGGATGTTGTAACCATGGTAAAGAGTCCAGGTGGGGTTCTGGGCACAAGAAGCCACAGGAGGATGCTGACCCTCCCCAAAATGGGCTGTGCTTTACGCTTAGAGCCGACAATTTGTTTGAAAAATTGGATGTGAGGGGTGAAGGAAGGAGAAGAATCTAGGGTGACTCCAAGATTTTGGTCTGGGCAACTGGATGAAAAATGGAGGCTCTTAAGCTAATTCCATCCTCTTACCTCCCTAACTCAGGGTATTTCAGACACCACGTGACCACTCCATCCTTCCTGGTCCCCTACTGTCCTCTCCCCATCTGTCACATACACCCAAGTGGGAGGGAGGGAAGGAGGGACAGAGGGAGGGTGGGGGGAGAGACTGGGGCCTTTCCCACAAGCCTTTCGGAGGCTATGTCTCCTACAACCTGTCTGGCTTCTTGCCTCTCAGGAGGGAATTTCCTTTCCAGGTGATCATATTAAGTTTCAACAAAGCAATCATTTGCCTGAGTATTACATGAAAAGAGTGTAAATTAATCATCCTCATTTATAGGAATAATGAGCTGTGGCGACAAGATTTTATACCTGAATGGGATAATAATGCCATCTTAAAACCCTCCCAGGAAGGTTTGCCGGTGTAAAGCACGGACTGACTCTCAAAGGATGGGCAGGCGGAGGGGATGCAGACTCCACGCCTACACAACCCCAGCCCCTCAGATCATGCAGCTCCAAGTGGGGTGTGAAGACCCAATCCTCTAGATGGAGGGTCATACAGACCCTGGGCGTCGGCAGAAGAAGTTGCTCCGACGTTGTTAGGAGAGCCGCCCCTCGGACTTCACCCCAAGCCCATTAGCAATCCTGGGTGGGGAAGCCAGCCTGAGGGGATGCTCTCAAAAAGCCACACCCACGGTTAGCCACAGCACTGCGCACACGGTCCATACCTGCCAGGGCTTTACCATCTACAAAGCACTTTCAGCCTCCCCCATCATCTCAAATCAGTGAGGCAGACAGGACATGTAGCCTCAGAGAAATGCCCAAGGCTCCCTTGCTTCCTGGGGATGTATCCAGAACGAGCATCTTCCCAGAACTTCGGGGAGCTGTTTACTGGATAGCAGAGAATTCTCACTCTCATCCTTGGCAGCTCTGCCCGGCCTGGAAACTCCCTCCCCTTAAGGCCATCCAAGCTCTAAGAGAGACCGGAGCAAGTGCATGAACGCCTACAATGAGAGGCTCAGGGCAGACTTTCCCCAGATGGAACAGGGTGAATTGGTCGAGGGTGTCCCACTCTGGGGTAGAAGAGAGAAAGCTAAGGTGGCAGAGGACAGACGGCGGGATGAGGGGAGGGCACAAAGCTTCCTGATACTCCACGTGGGAGGGATGCTCTGTGTGCACTGACCTGGGTGGAGGAAAGTGTGGCATTTAGTTTACCACTTACACCTTGGGGAGAGGAGCTTTGAAAGCAGAGTCCGTGAAGGAAGTGGCAGACTTGATGTGGGAGATGGCGGGGAGAGAAGGGGAACATGGGAGGAGCAAAAGGCACATACAGGGGAAACTGGGGAGGGAAGTGCACCCTACCTGTCTACGAGCCCTCAAGGGATAGTACTGACTTGGCATCTTCCCAGTCTGGGGAGCCCTGTCCCTCACCACATCACTCACTGCCCCCCTTCCCAAAGCTCATGCCTCTGATTTTTCCTTGATATGACAAATTAGATGTCACCTTCTCCAGGAAGCCTTCCCTGATGCCTACTCCCCTCCAAAGTTCCCCCACCAGGACACTGCAGAACAACTTGTCCATCCAATAAATTGAGTGCCCAAGTGCTCAGTGAGTCCTGGGTGGGGAAGAAAAGAATCCGTTTCTATTCTTGCTTCAATTGAAGGGCTTTCTGGGTTGGACAAGAATTTCCCCAGGCTTCAAAATGCAGAAACAGCCACCCAATCGACCTTGCCTAGTAATGAGGTTGGCCCACGGTGAGGAACGCTTTCCCATATCCTGTGACTGTCTTGGTCATGTTTCAGCCACAAATCCCAGGATCCATCCACAAGGTGAGTTAAATCCTTGTTCGGCCTGGTTCGCGTGCACGGGTTCAGAATGTGTCCTATAGTGGGGCCTTTTTTGCTGTGTTAGACATAGTAGAATACAGTGTAGACATTTAAGAGATGTGGGTTTCCATCCAAATCTCACCACGTGCCAGCTGTCTTGGATTGGGGTAAATACCTTGTATCTGTCTCCGAATCAAACGCAGAGAGCGTCGTACGTTAGAGGTCACCGTGCTCAGTGCCTGGGCCACAGACGCGTCTCACTCGATGACCGGCATTATCGTTCTCCTTATTCTGAGAGTCAGTGCAGTTGGTAACTGGGGATGGGACTCTGGAATATTCTGCCTGGGTTCATGCCCCAATTCTGTCATCTTCTAGACATGTCGCCTCAGACAAGTTGATCTGCTGTGTGCCTCAGTGTTCTCACCTGTTAAATGCAGGTAGGAAGAACACCCCCCCGCCCACGGTGTTGTGACCGTAAAACGAGAGGATGTATGAACAGGGTTTAGAAGTGTGCCTGGTGCATAGCAAGAACTCAGGAAACGTGCAGTTGTTACTGCCGTGCTTGTTGTTATCAACCGTTAATGTTACCTAAACGTTCAAAGCTATGTCCAATCAGGTTATCAAAAAGCAAAATTATATTACAACCCTCTCGTCTTGTGTATGATCTCCTCATTGACTGCAAGTCAGTAAGCCCATCCCAGTGCCCTCTCTGTGCAGAGTCCTATGAAGGTGGTGCCGGGGATAGAAGAGATTTCTGCCTCAGAGAGGATCCTAATCCAGAGGGTGGGTCAGACACAGTCAAACACAACTGACCCATGGCTGGTAACAGTCCGTCCAGTCCCAAATGAACAGACAGACCAGAGGCATGGAGGATGGAGACTTTGGGGTGTGGTGCAAAGAACCCTGAGCCAGGAATCAAGAGATACGGATTCTAGTCCCACTTCTGCTCACTGAGCAAATTACTTCACCACTCTGACCCTCAGTTTCTTCATCTGTAAAAGAGTTCGCTACCCTGAGCTTACTCCCATTCAGTTTGAACACTCAGTGATTTCAAAGTTCAATTTAATGTTACGCTCTGTTTTTAAAGAAAATTCTATTCAAAAGTCACCTCCTTGGGCTTCCCCCGGTGGTGCAGTGGTTAAGAATCCGCCTGCCAATGCAGGGCACACAGGTTTGAGCCCTGGTCCGGGAAGATCCCACATGTCACAGAGCAACTAAGCCTGTGCACCACAACTACTGAGCCTGCGCTCTAGAGCCCTTGAGCCACAACTACTGAAGTCTGCGCGCCTAGAGCCCATGCTTCTCAACAAGAGAAGCCACCTCAGTGAGAAGCCTGCACACGGCAACAAAGAGTAGCCCTAGATTACTGCAACTAGAGAGAGCCCTCGCACAGCAGTGAAGACCCAACGCAGCCATAAATAAATAAATAATCACCTCCTTGAAGGAGGTTTTGATGATCTACATAATAAAGAATCACTGCATTATCTGCGTCCTTCAAAGTAATACATCCTGTCTCATTTTTCTGCCTGGAGGAAGGTACCCTTCAGGTGAATCTGTTTGCCTTCCCTCGCAGGCAAATAAAAAGTCTCACCTTCTGCATTCTTTTTTTGCCCTCGCTACCAGGACACTCATAGATAAATAAATGCAGCACCCAGTTATGGGAATCAGCTCACTTGCACAACCACTGAGGGCTCCTTCTTCCACTTCTTGTAGCAAATTCTGTTCTCTGTTAACATTACTCGTATAACTTTGTAACCATATGTTTACACTTCATATAAGTCAAATCAAGTCCATGTGGAAACTGACGAAATTTAATTCACTTTAATTTTTAACTCTAAGTCATTTTTTAGTATTCTAACAATATAAGCAGATTGTAGAAACATGAGGGACTTAACGCACCTGGGGTTGACTGTCAGCCAGTGGGGGATGAGAAACAGCACACACGTGCTCCAGCCGCCCTTCCCCCCAGGGGGCAGTGCCAGGAGGACCATTTCTCAGGAGGCCCCTACGTGAAGTACCTGTCCTGTTGCACACAGCAGTAGCCTCGATTACACATCCTCAAACATAAGGCTTGTTTTCCTTCCTTGCCTCAATTCCAGAGGTCACCATCCCCCAAAGGAACAGCAAGAACCCATATCCTGGGCTCTGCGTGTGCTTTTGAGGGGCTGGAGCCCGGGAGAACTGGTCTTACTTGGAGTACAGGGAGCTGCAAACATAGCATGTGGAGGCCCTGTGGACCTCCTTTAAAGACCCCAGCAGGTGATGACATCACTGCCAGGGACTCCCAGGAAGACCCAGGATTCCCTGCAATCCTCCTACCGGCACATCATGGAGAGAGGGAGCGACATTACCAGGAGAACCCTTAGAAGAGGCCCCAAATAACCACTAAGACTTTGTGTATTTCTTGGATGCCTAGAATAGAAGGATTTCCCATCTCAGGTTGGGATCCTTAGGAGCTGATGCTGAGCTGGGATTCTTGGGCAAGTGTTTTATGGAGGGAGTTTTCTCAGGAGAAGGGGGGTGAGGGAAGGAGGAGAGGGCAGGGGAAGAAAGCCAAGCAAGGATGTGGGCTCAACTGGACCCTGGCCCACAGAGCCCCTGGAACATGAAGCTCAGAGTGTGGATCACACCTCGAGGAAAAAGGACGGCTCAGACGCTGGATGGAGGCTGCCCCCACCCCGACACTTCCCTAGAACCAAGCATGGTGGCTGATTGGGAAACTGTCCCAGAAGCTGGGGGCAGAGGTACCAGCTCAACAAAGGGGCCCCGGCTGGACACGGGCAGCGTCCACTGCATCTCCCTGAGTGCTGCGTTTGTGATCCATGAGGAAAACCATTTCCCCGTCCTGATGCAGAGACCTCTGCTCTGGCTGTGTGCTCTGAAACGTTCCTTGCCCAGAGCTCCCTGTTTAGTCTTAGGAACCTCTCTGTCTCTCTCATCTTCTCCAAAAGAAAGTTCCCACTGAGAGAGCTCAGTGCAGTGCCAGGGATTCTCTCCAAATGCAGATTTGTAACTGCTGTGACCTCATCCCAAGTCATCAGCATGAAAATGCTCCCCAGTCTTCCCTCCAGGGAATCCTTCCCTCCAGGGTTGCACGGGGATAACTGGGGATCACTGTACAAACTGAACACCAGAGCCCTTCCTCCAAAGCCACATCACCTCAGAAGGACTTACCTCTACTGCAAGGGGATCCAAAACAACTCCTCATAATGAAACCTCAGGGTCTCATTCCACACTGTCTTCAGACCTTCAATTTAAGACTCTAGATTCCAATTCCAGTTCTGCTACTCTCCTCCTCCCCAGAGGGTTTATCACAGCATTTCTTCCAACCCGGTGAAGTGTCCCCCCAACAATTGTCATTGTCTCTGTTTCATGTTGTAGGAAGGGCAGGGCTGGAACTCCCTATTTTCGATCATGCACACAGAGGTGGGGTGGTGCTGTGGTTAAGGGCACAGACTCTCCGTCTAAGTTTCCTGCTCTCAGGTCCCACCATTATCACACATTTAATTAACTATGTCAATACTGGCAGCCGCCCCATTTTATTTTTGTGCCTCGTTTGCTTCTTTGTAACATGGAGATATTGGTATTGTGAGGACTGAAGGAATGAATAGACTTAAGATGCTTCGAACTGTGCTTGGCACGTGGCGACAGTAGCTCTTCCCATTACCGATAGGAATCGGTGATGTGAAATCGATGCACTCTTAAATGTGTGAGTTTAAAAAGAAAAAAGGCAGATGAGGATTTGCTGGAGTTTCACATGTTGAGCTGGAAACACACACACACACACACACACACACACACACACACACACACACACACACACACACACACACACACACGCCCTGTAAACCGTACAGGCTCATCTCACTTGAAATTTATGATTACAAATATCAAATTAGGGTCTGACACTCCCAGTAATCCTATTATTTTTCTCCGAAACAGTCATTCTCAGCCCAGACAGCACGTGGGAATTATCTAGGGAGTTGCAGCAATAACTAACTTTCAAGTAAGTCATACTAACTTTATCAGTTAACACTATGTTGTTTTTAACTAAACTATAGTTAAGATATAGATGCCCAGGACCCACCCAAGACCAATTAAATCACAATCAGAATAGGGCAGAGGGAGCAGGCATGAGAATATTTGGAAAGTTCTGCAGGTGATTCTAAGGTGAAGCCGAGATGGAGAAAACGTTGCTTGAAGGAGATCGTTTCAGAACTTCTCTCTCCTCTAAATCTCTCACCCCCTGCCTCCTCCTTTCAACGCCCAGCTGATAAACTTGCTTCATCCTTCACGGAGAAAACTGAAGCTATTAGCAGGAAACGTCCTCACCCTCCCACAGCCAAAGCCACTGAAGCACCTGCCTATGAAGCCAAGTCTTCTCCCTTCTCGACAGTTCCCTCCTTTAGTCGCCCCCGGTCTCTGCTCAGCGTTTGCCTCTTCTCCACTGTCAAAGGCGTACACCATCCCCTGGTTTCTCTTGGCTTAGGGAAGAACAACACACAATCAGAAACAAGCCCTCTCCTTGACTCTGCACCGCCTCCAGCTCCCACCCCCTCGTTCCTCCATCTGAAGAGCCACGTGTGTGCGCCCATGTTCACAGAGCATGGTTTACAGTAGCCAAGGGGTGGAAACAACTCAAGTGTCCGTCAACGGAAGAATGGATAAAGAAAATGTACAATTTTGACACGTGCTAATTTGACATGGGTTATGACCTGGATGAAACTTTGAGGGCGATACACCAAGTGAAATAGGCCAATCCCCAAAGGCCAAATAATGGATGAATTCCACTCAAATTCACAGAATCAGAAAGTAGAAAGATGATTGCCTGGGGCTGGGTGGAGGAAGGAGGGGAGAGGTATGGCTTAACTGGTACAGAATTTCAGTTTGGGAAGATTAAACAGAGTTCTGTGGATGGATGGTGGTGATGATTGCACAACAGGGTAGATGGACTTAATGCCAGTGAACTGTGCACTTAAAACACGGTTAAGATGGCAAATTTTACATCATGAGTATTCACCACAATTAATAAGAATAATAGTTGTGTACACCTGCTCTCCTCACTAACCTCCATGTGTTCCTCAACCCACAAGCACTCCGGGTTCTGCTTCCCCCACTCCACCAATCCTGCTCTGGCCAAGGTCACCTTGACATGCATGTTCACAAAGCCAGTAACCACCTTCCCCTGCTCCCCTCGCTTCACCTTGCTGAAGCACCCAGCTGTTTTCCTGAGATGCTCCAGTCTCCTGGTTTCCATGACAACACGTGCTCTCGTTTTCTCCTCCTAAGTGCCCCCCCACCCCCACCCCAAGCCCAAGGCTTAGGTCACAGAATTAAGGGTTTCCTCCGTTCTCTCCTGGACCTTCTCTCTCCAATCTGTTCTTTTTCCGGGGGAAGTCATCTCCTCTCATCATTTTAAATATCTTTAAAGAGGTTGATGACTCTCACAGTTACATCTCCAGCCCCAACTTTTTCTCTGAACTCCAGACTCTTAAACGCCACTGCTCGCTTGACATCCCGTTTCAGTGTGCACTTAATGTGTTCAAAATAAAACTCTTGATTGGACCTCCTCCTCCCAAATGATGCATCCAGCATTCTTCCCCATCTCAGCAAAGGTTGGGCTCTTCAAGTTTGACAAGCATCCCTCATTTCTCTCCTTTCTTGGTCTCCCATCTCTAAGGCATTAGCAAATCCTGACAATTCTCCCTTCGAAATATGTCTGGGATCTGCCCACTTCTCTACGTGCCCATCACCTCTTTAGTCACCTTCTCTTCTTGGCGTGACTGTTGCAGTAGCTTCTTTACTGGTCCAGAGTCCTGACTGATTCTTCTCCTTCAAGCTGATCTCAACCCTCTCTGCTCTTTGCCCTCACCCACACCGGTCACTTCAGTTTCCCCATCAGGCTTATGCTTAACCCAGCTTAACTCTTTCCTACCCAGTGCCTTTGCACACACAGTACACACGCGCACACACTCACACACACTCTTCCATCCCTCACACTCCTCCTAACCCCCTGTCCATTCGCATGGCGGGCCCCTCTCACCCTTAAGATCTCTGCACAGATGTCGCTTCTACAGAGAAGCATGCCTTCTTTGGTCAAGCTCACTCAACAGGCATCACCTTATATTATCATCCATCCCTTACGTCCAGTTGTTACCTCCTTGGACTTTATCACCATTAGCAATGATGCCTATTTGTTAACTCTTTATTGCCTACCTCTGCTAATAAATCCTGGACTCCATAAGCACCGTGCTCTGTGTCTGTTGGATTCACCACTGTGTTTCTAGAGACCCTCTGATACTGTCCTCCTGGGACATGCACAGTACATTTGATAAGTCCTTGTCTGACAGATTATGGTACAGGGTCATCATGGGACATGATGATGCCTTATACTTGGGTTCAGCTTGGGTTCAGATTAAGGTCGACTTTTCTGGTTATGTTCCAGAAGTTTATAATCCTGAATTTTCCCTAGTCATTTATTTATTTGTTTATTTATTTATTTTTTTGCTGTGCTGTGTGGCTTGCGGGATCTTAGTTCCCCGACCGGGGATCCATCCCCGGCCCTCAGCAGTGAAAGTGTGGAGTCCTAACCACTGGACTGCCAGGGAATTCCTGATTGACTAATCAAAATTTAATGCTTTATTAAGACAGCTGATCTCAAACAATGTGAGCCAGTGGACTATATTACTCTTTAAAGCAAGTTTTTGAGGGTAATAATTAAATATATGTTTTGGACTTAAAGCAAGATTTTTTAAATTGAAGCATATTTGGTTTACAATGTGTTAATTTCAGGTGTACAGCAAGTGATTCAGTTATTTATATATGTCTGAATCTTTTTCAGATTCTTTTCCCTTATAGGTTATTATAAAATATTATTATAAAATATTGAGTATAGCTCCCTGTGTGTCCCTTGTTGGTAAAGCAAGATTTTCATAAAAATAAGAATTTATTTGGTATCCGTTTCAGAAATCCCTAATATCAACTTATCCTCATTCCTAGCGTCAGGCAAACCCTCTTGGGACTCGAGGCTTCAGATCAGCCCAACTTCAACAATATTTGCAGCTCATATGAGGGTTTCTGGCTATGAACTTTTAGAGGTTCTTTCATGCAATGGCTGCCTTTCAAAAGTAGTTATGAAGACACCAGCTAGACCTTAGCTCTTCTCCCCCAGCTTATATTTTCTCTCTTTGAAGAGACAGAAGAGGAAGCGTGAAGAGGGAAAACCTACTTAGAAAGAGATGTACTTTTCACATTGAGTGTTGAAAATAAATCCAAGGATCATAACCAAGACCTGTCTCATTAACAGATGACACAGTTCGCATTGTTTGGACTGTGCTTTTGTTCTCTATTCCACTGAAGTCTTTCCAATAAGGACCTCTTTCTACTGAGTCACATGCAATAATGCTTTACAAGTAGGCTTCTAGAAGCTTCTTGGCCTTATCAAGTTCCCAGACAGGCCATGAGATCACAGATTGCCTCAGATTTCCTGTCTCCAGAGCCGTTTTCCTAAACAACTTGTATCCTTTGCTTGAACAGAATTTTTCAAAGAATATTTTAAACAGTCTCTCAACAGATGCTTGCACTGGATTCATCTCAGATATTGGTGCTGAGCACTCCCTGAACCTCTAAAAACCAAACAAAACAAACAAAACAAAACCCGATGGTACGTTTTCTAAGAGCCACCAAGCAGGCGTGTTAGAGAACCAGCAGGGACAGTGTGTACAGACATGCTCTAGAGCAGAGCAGAGAAGTCAGAGAGATTCAAAAAGAAGAGGAAAGAAAAGAGAGAAGCAGCATCCTGTTTGCTCTGGTTGGATTTGCTGCCGCTGCTCAAGGGCTGCCGCTCCCCCGTTTTCATTTCTGAAAATTTATTCCTGCCGTTGTCTCTGGGAGGATTCGAGTCTGCAAAGGGAATCTGACAAAACATCGAAAAGTGTAGCTGGATAAAAATGCTGAAAGATCACACTGCAGAGGCAGGCAGATGTCTCTTGTGTGGGCCAGGGATATAGATGGGCCTGAAAGAGGAAAGACAGCGTCTTCTCAGTGCTTGAGCAAGATGTCGAAGGTCTAACCGGGGGCTTGCCCACCCACTAAGAGTCAGGCCGATGCTAATTACATGAACTAGGATGTTCTAATGTGGTGTGTGCGCCTGCTTGGAACACAGGATGCTTTGATATTCGCACAACGTGCTTCTGTGGGTCTGCTTTAATTCTCCATACGGTTACTTACTGGTTGGAGAGCTGTAAAGAGCTACAATCTTGAAGTATTTGAAAAGAATCTGCATGCTTTTCAGCCTGAACCATATGATGAGGTCACACTTGTGCCATCTGGTCACAGGGCCCCAAAACTCCTAAACAAGAGACTGGACCCTACTTCTTGGGTTATGAAAACAGCAGCCATTAAAATCATGTGATAGCAACTTGTGGCAGAGCGGGGCAGAAAAATCACTATCTGAGAAAAACTAGTTGTTTTTCTTTTTTCCCTCTATAGATTAATATGGTCCAGAATTATAAAGAAAGTGTTCTGGAGGAGGCTGGCTGAACTCACAGATTACAGATGAGATCTATCTGTGTCTTTTAGAAACAAGACAGTTAGTTCTCTGGGTAGTGGGCTTGTAGGTAGTTTTATTTGAGTTTAGTTGTTTTTCTGTAATTTCTCACGTTTTGTACAACATCAATTACTGCTGTAATCTGAAGTTTTTAATCTCCTTTTTCAGAGAAAAGAGGTTAGGAATGGTTTGGCTCTCTGGCTTTTAGATCACCACACTGAAAAGTAACTCCTACACGTTCCAAAACCCTGGAACAGAGGTGGAGGGTCCCCTCATGTCTAACACACACAGGAGCAGCGGGGTTTAGTTGCTGCTGTCTTATTTGACTTTTGTTGTTCATCTATCTTTCACCTTGTCTCAGAAGGAATTAAAGGAGCCTTGCCAAGGCAAAAGAGGACTTTTTAAAAGACGAGAAAGTAATACGAAAGTAGAGACAAAGTAAAGCAGGAATTAAGCTAAACTGTACTGCACCATCATTTACTCGCCTGCCTATCTGATACGGCCGTTCTAAGAGCCAGCCAGAGAAATGGAATCTTTTTGGGTATACAATTCATAGTGTCTAAAAGAAGAAAACAGCTCATCAGCTGAAAGCTGTCTACATCTTGGTATGAAGATCAGCCATCTTTGTCCCAGTGGTTTTCTTAAAGGGGATGATGTAACCAACCAGGTTATCCTGAACAATGAGGTTCACAGGGCTGGTTCACAAACCAGCCCTCAACAGACTTCAGAGTGAATGTCAGCGAAAAATGGTGACAACGGTACATGGTGCTGTGAGCTCCCTGCTCTCTGCTGATTTGATTGGCCCCGATATGGTTCACGTATCAGGTTGAGTCAGTGGCCTATATTTCCTGCTTACAATTCTCCCTGGCTACCGTCTCTTTCAACCAAACTATTGATAAATGTTGCATGGTAGAGATGGAGACTGTGCTCTTGGGCAAAGCAAACACCCTGCATTGTGTAACAGATGATGAATCTGAGAGCAGTTCCCATCTGCTTGTGAAAATGAAGAAGCCTGGCAAGAATGCCTGCCTGCTTGTCAGAAAGACTTGAGTCAAAGATGCGTGCAGACTACCCCCACGGACACCACTCTTTTCCACCTGCTCCACGTGAGTACAGGTGGGCGACCAGAGCATCACCCTTGCACCCCACAGACGAGGGACAAAACCACTTTGGTTTTTGGAGCATGTTTGGCCATATGCCCACCCCAGGCAAATAAAACTCTCAACACAGACTTTCTAGTTTGAACACTGCCACATCATGACACCTTCAGGGATAAATGCATGCAAAATGAGTAAGGTAACTTGTATGAGATTTTGTGCAAACTGGAGAAAAGTTAGGGACTACCTACCCAAAATAATAACTTCGGCTGTCTAAAAGGTGAGCTATGTCAGGGATTGACAAACATTTTTTTCTGTAAAGGGCCAAAGTAAATATTTCAGGCTTTGCAGGATATACGGTCTCTCTCTTAACTACTCAAGTCTACTGTTCTAGCATGAAAGAGTCATAGGTGCTATGTAAACAAGTGGTGCAGCTGGGTTCCAATAAAACTTTGTTTCCAACACTGGTGGAAGGTTGGATTTGGCCCACAAACCATAGTTTGCTAACCTTGGGTCTATGTCATTCTTTCTAGCAGTAATTACCCAGAAAGACCAATTTTCTCATCAGGTTATTCCTAATTCAATAATCTAATAAAATGAACAATATAAAAAATTCATTCAGTAGGAAAAGAATGACTATCCTTCTCATCTCAATATGTGTAAAAATGCATGTGTACAAGTCATCCAACTATAGACCCAGAGCAATAACAAACAAGACAGAATTCAAACCAACTGACTCAGCCGGAGAGTCTCCCCAGCTCCTACAGTAATACTGCAGTGCAGTTTTTTTGTGGAACTCCTACAGCGTAACCCTTACCTGATACCTGCCCATGTGCCCGTCAAATCCATATGGGGTCTATTAGTTTGGGGTATGGATTTCCTCACAGAACCGGAAGGCGCATTCCAGAGATCTTTATGGAATAGCCAAGACTAACATCCACCATCTTGCATATGAAAGCTTGGCCTGGGGAAACCCAAACCCATGGTTGATCAAGTGAGAAGCGAATTCTTTGGGCAAAATGTCCAGGAGACGAATACGTCTGTAACGTGGGGTGGTAAAGGGTTGCCCTTTTGGAAGACGGGATTCACTTTCCACCTGAGATCCAGGCAGGTAGCATCTCACCTAGAGAGCTTGTTAAGGTCAAGAAGCTAGTGAGGAGTGAATCCCATCAGGTAAGATGGTCCTGGAGCAGCCCTGGAGGTACGCACCTTTCTGGAAGGCTCCAGTCTAGCTTGTTTTTAAAACTTAGCTGTATAATGAGGAATTGTTGCCGGACTCTACATAAAAAGGAGCCTGAGGTACAGCATCAGGGCAGTTGCCTCGATTTAGAGATGCAGGTGGGCGCCCCCTGGTGTCATTTGGAATGTGAGAGTCCACAGGTTACCTTAAACACCCCTGAATCAGACCACTTTGTCTGATCCAGTTGCCAAATCTATCGGCAAGCCCCTTCCCTGTAGGTTTATTTGCAACTATGTGTCTGCTGGTTCATCAGTTTTCTTTTCAAAGATGAAGAACTTTAACACAAACTTTAAGAATTATAAAGTCCCAGGGAGATACTTCCAAATTTTGGTTTTTGGGTAAGTTACAACCTCCCTAAGTTGTTTTTGGCTATTTGATAGTATTTACCAATCTAGGCACTTATAGCCACTGTACCTTGAAAAATATGAAATAATTACAAATAAACGTTATTATTTTTAAATTTACATAAACAATAACGTCCTACTGTATAGCACAGGGAACTATATTCAATATCCCGTGATATACCATAATGGAAAAGAATATGAAAAAGAATATATACAGACATATATATATATATATATAACTGAATCACTTTGCCACACAGCAGAAATCAACACAACATTGTAAATCAACTATACGTCAATAAAATTTTAAAAATTAATAAAAATAAAATTTATAGGATCTATATAAAGAAGACAACATATATTTACTTAGGTACATAATAAAGGATTTAAATAAATGGGGGATATATACCGTGTCCCTAAATGGGAAAAATTTCAGTTATCTTCAAATTAATCTATAAATGTCATATAATTCCAAACAAAAATCTAAATGTGTTAATTTCACAACATAATAGTAAAATACCTCTGGAAGCATAAGTGCTTGAGATTAATATGTGCATACACACATGAAAAATACAGGTGGATAGTTGCACTGTTAGATGTTTAGATGTTTAAAGGTAACATGAAAACTTAATGATTAGAACAGTGTGAAAGTGGTAGCAAAAAGACAGAATAAGCAGCATGGAATTTCACGTGTAATGGATTGTGATCAACATGGAAAGCACTGGGCTTCCCTGGTGGGAAGTGGTTGAGAGTCCGCCTGCTAATGCAGGGGACGTGGGTTCGTGCCCCGGTCTGGGAAGATCCCACATGCTGCAGAGCGGCTGGGCCCGTGAGCCATGGCCGCTGAGCCTGCGCGTCCGGAGCTTGTGCTCCGCAACGGGAGACGCCACAACAGTGAGAGGCCCGCGTACCGCAAAAAAACAAACAAAAAAAAACATGGAAAGCACTGAAACACAGACATTTGGAGGAAATTAGTGCTCACTCAATAATAAAGACCATGCAGCCTGCAGGAGGCCAGCTTCACCCGATGAGCTAGCCTAGCTCTCCACTTTCTTTTATTTTTTATAAATTTATTTATTTATTTATTTTCCGCTGCATTGGGTCTTCGTCGCTACACACGGGCTTTCTCTAGTTGTGGCAAGCAGGGGCTACTCTTCATTGAGGTGCACAGGCTTCTCGTTGCGGTGGCTTCTCTTGTTGCGGACCACAGGCTCTAGGTGTGGGGGCTTCAGTAGTTGTGGCATGTGGGCTCAGTAGTTGTGAAACGCAGGCTTAGTTCCTCCATGGCATGTGGGATCTTCCCGGACCAGGGCTCGAACCTGTGTACCCTGCATTGGCAGGCGGATTCTTAACCACTGTGCCACCAGGGAAGTCCCACCATTTTTTTTTCTTTTATATTCAACTGCTGCTTAATATTTTACAAGATAGAGTCCTAGTCAAACTCTTGATTTCCCTAGTTGCTCCTCTATTATCAAAATAGCCTCAAAACTATTGAATGTTTTCTGGATGTAAGTTTGCAGACAGTTGGCCCTGCAGAGCTCTCACTGGGCAACCTTTCCTTACTATCGTTCATCTAAACAGCCTGTGCGCTCACCCACCAAATATGCGGGTTTCCTCGATGGATAACTATTTGGTATAGGATTAAGATGGATTTGCATAAAAGTGAAGAAAGGCTGCGTTGGACTTAATAGTTAACCACTCTAAATTAAATTCTTATCTTGTGACCTAACACAATAAATTCCATGTATATTGAAGACTAAAATACCACAAATGAAACCATAAAAGAATAAAAAAACAATATTTGTGCCATCTGGGAATGGGAATGGTCTCTTTGAACAGATCCCCACACTAGGCCCAGGGTCTGTGCCCCAGAATTGCCTTTGGAATTATAAATTAATAAATTGCCAAAGAGACAAAACATAGAGGAAAATATAGATAAGTCTGACTACATTTGAATTTAAGATATTTATAAGTCAAAAAATTAAAAGACAAATACTTTTGAAAAATTGGGAAAAACGTTTTGATGTGAGAGCAATATACTGTCTATGTAGAATTCTTTAAGAACATTTTTAAAGGATAAAAATAAGATGATCAGGCACTTCCCTGGTGGTCCAGTGGTTAAGACTCTGTGCTTCCAATGCAGGGGGCATAGGTTCGATTCCTGGTGGGGGAATTAAGATCCCACGTGCCACGTGGCAAGACAAAAAAAAAAAAAGATCATCACCCCAATGGGTGAGAAATGAGCAAAAGAAACTATTAAACATAGTCGAACATATATCAAAGATATTTCCACTATGAAACATAGGGGAAATTTAAAAACTGATTAATCTCACTACCTTTCAACTTGACAGTAACTATTCTCCCCAAATAGAAAAAGATAATACCCATGATATACAGAGTGAGGGGAAACTGGCAAGCAAAAGACGTATGACTCAGCACAACATATCTGACAAGAAATTAAACCAAAATCTTTAAAATTACATTCCTTCTAACCTAGAAATTCTGATTCTAGACATTTTTCCCAAGGAAAACAATTAAGACCTGCACAGAGTTGTGTAGAGATATAAAGTATTGTTTATAACACCATTGAAATGGAAACAACTTAAATATATAACAATAGGAAACTGGTGAAACAAACCAACCACCACCACCTATCAGATTATGATGCTTGTCTATATGGCTGAATACTAAGGTACTATTTACAATCAATGTAGAGGAGTTCATTATTGACTTTGAAAAGTATCCACAGTGTTTTGTCACTGAAAAGTTACATCACAAAGCAGTTTGTTCAGCATTATCCCTTTTTAGGTGGAAAAAATTAGACATCTTTTTTTAGTTCATTGTTATTTTCTAGTTTTTCAACAATGACATGTGTTAATTATATAGTTTTTAAAAATTAAAGCCAGTAACAGCTAGAGTTGTTTTCAGAGGGGAGATAGAGATATTCCCAGAGTCTTCCAGGAGCCCAGGAAAGGGGCACAAAAGTGGGATGCTTCCTCCATGGCTCCTGTGCTTTATCACACCTGATGGAAGGTCCCAGAATGCCACTGTATCAAGTAGCATCACTGGTGTGTCTGTTGTCAAGGCTAGTCATTTATTTAAGATGTTCTTCACAGAAGACTCTCCCTACTCATAAAGAAAAGGAGGAGTGTGCACATTTTTCACAAACAAAGCAAGGAAATGTTTCCTAGCAAGGGAGCTGACCTCTGTGATGATGGTAGACATCTCTCAACCTAACAGGCAAACTTGCCTCACAGTGGAATGTACAGCAAATGGTGAATTTATTAATTGTCCTTTCTTCCCCACTGGGGATATCAGCAGATGTCTGTTATGTTACTGTACTATTCATATGGCCAGGAGACCAATAAGGTCTGCTCAGGTGTGTTAGTAACTGATCTGAGTAGGATGTGCCTGTGACAGGATCAGCTGTGATGTATCGGGAACAAAGCAGCAGCTCAGACCCGGTTCATGAGGGTTGAGATTTATCAGTTTCAGCAGATTCGTCTGGGTTCATCAGCCTGTGCCCTGGCCAACAGCCATGGCCTATTGGTCATGTGACTGGCAAGGTACCTCCCTGTGCCTCAGTTTTCTCATCTATCAAATGGGCATAATACAAGTTCCTACCTCCTAGGAGTTGCAGTAGAGCTTAAATAGAGTAATATAGGTAAAGAACCTAGACAGTCCCTACAGTTTACTGAGTCCTTTACATTTATGACATTGGCACTCATCCATGGCTCCAGACATCCATGCCCTTCCCCATCCTAGCAAGGCTTTTTTTTTTTTTTCATTTTATTCCAGCCTCTGGAGTCTTCCCCCCCACTCCCGCAGCCCCACATGTATCCCAATTCTCAGCACAGAATGATTTCCTAGGTCTCCCCTGAGTATTACCCAAGGGAGCTCCATGTCCTTCTCCACTGGGTGCACAGATACCTGAAAATAGTTGTGTTGGTACCAGTGAAGGTGGTCTTTCTGGAGGAGGTAGGAACAGGACACAGCATCTCTCCACCTCTCGCCATCCTCACATTTTATTTAGAGCCCCAAACAGAGACCTCCTCAGGGATCTAAGACTGTGGGTAGGGACGGTGGCTTGGGTTGTGGACGTCATCAAAGTTGAGCTCTGCCTGTTAGCCTGTCTGCCTGAGACAAGTGCTGAAGCCAACAAGCAGGAACAAGTCCTCCAAGGAAGAGATGTAATGGAGTATTTATTACCAGCTCTCTTTACATCTTCTGCCTGGCCCTTTGCTCATTAAAGACCATACATTATAGAGACCTCAATCTGGAAGTAACCTCAGGTTGATTCAGCTCCCATTACCTCCCACTTGCATTTCTGCAGTCTTAGTCCCTTGGCTACAACAAATAACCATTGACTGAGTGGCTTACAAACAACAAAGATTTATTTCTCACAGTTCCAGAGGCTGGGAGTCTGAGATCAGGGTGCCAGCATAGTCGGGTTCTGGGGAGAGCCCTCTTCTGGGTTGAAGCCTGCCAACTTCCTTTTGTGCCCTCATCTGGCTGAAAAAGGGCTGGAGAGCTCTGTGGGGTCACTTCAACAAGGACACTAATCCCATTCATGAGGGCCCCACCCTCATGACCTAATTACCTTTCTAAGGCCCTACCTCTAAACACCATCACACTGGGGGTTAGGATTTCAACACATGCATTTTGAGGGGATGCAAACATTCAGTCCATAACACCTACAAACTAATTTCCCTTCCCCATTTTAGTCCTTCCCATTTACCAATCCTTAGGAAATAGGCCTTTGTTATATCACCCTCCTGTTTGGGGACCATCAGGATAAAGTCAGTCTTCAACCTGCCATTAAAAACTGCCATAACCTAGTTTCATCGTACCTACCTTTATTGCTACCTTCCCCACACACACCCTCTAGCTAATCCTAACCCCCTCTCCTGCAAGCTCCACCCTCACTCTTTATTCTTGGCTTTCCTTTGCAGGAAAGAAGTGCCTTCCTCTGGTTTCCCATCCCCCAGTCCAAAATCAAGTCTCTTTTGTAGCCTTGCTCAAGATTTACCTTCTTTATGAAGCCTTCCCTCTACAAAAAATTTCAAAATATTTTATGTACCCTCTGCAATTATATATTCATGTATTTATTATTTCATTCAAAAATATTTCTTGAACACCTATTGTGTGCAAGTAGGATTGTGTCAGATCCACCCTCCTATCTCCCCAAGTGCCCAGCATAACGGACTTATTTATTCATCCAGTAGACACTTATTGAGGGAAAGCACTATGTTAAACAACTTGGGAAATACAAAGATGAATCCTCTATCACTCCCCATCCAGGCACTTACAATGTGATAGAAGAGACAAGTTATGCATCCATGTGATTATAACACAAAGTAGAGAGTGGCAAGTGCCCCCAACAAATTATAAAGCATAAGGGAGTTCCCAGTGAGGAGAGATCGCCTGCAGCTGAAAGACTGGAGAAGGCTGCAGTGGAAGAAGTGGTCTTTTGGCTGGCCTTGAAGGATGGATAAGAAGTGAGCCAGTAGCCAAGGGGGTAGAGACATTCCAGGAATGTAGGAAATCATTCCGTTGCATGTAGATGGAACTCCATGGAGAGGCCAGCAAGATGCTATATGCTGGGACTTTTCTAAGAAGGTCGTGGGCAGGGAAGCAGGCCTGGAAGGGCAGGGGACCTCCAGCATGCTTGCTATTCCAGATCCTATTATCAGTGCTCTGCATGATGGTCCCCAAAAGGAGAGCACTCACTGCCTGAACTTCTGGCCACCTATGTCCTTAGCAGTCTGGCCACCTTCTGCTAAGCTGAGTGCACTGATTGGATGATGGTTTTTAGGTGAAGGAACAGAAGGGCTGCAATGAGAAGCCAGAAGATTGTCGTCAATAGGGAAATGCAAGGACGATGATGCAAGCCCATTGCTCCGGGCTGAGTTGGGGACCGCTTCATAGAGCTGTGCGGGGTGGGTGTAAGAATGGGTCCTGTAGGTTAGAAATTATATGAGACGTTCTCCAAGTATCAGCCACTTATTACCAGTTTGCAAAGAAGAGACCCTGGATCCCCCTAGGAACTCTGTCCAGCTCTGCAGTTGATGCTACAGAGGAGTCTCTATTTGCATATTCTAGCAAGATAGCAGCACCGTGTAGAGTTCAAGAGCACTGTGTTTGGATTCTGTAGATGTGAGTTTGAATCTGGGTTCAGCCACTTATATTCTATGCGACCTTGGGCAGCTCAGTGCCATTGATAAAATGTGAACGACCTGATAGAATTACTGTGAGGTTTCAATGACATGATACTTGTCAATTACTTAGCACAGTAAGTGCCTGACACGACAAATAGTGTCAGGAACTGATAGGAAAAAAGATGATTGTCTTTGCCCAATACAGTAAGACTCCATTTATACTGGCAATTATAACAATGCATCTGGTTTCTTGGTCCAGGCATGAGGCTTAGAATGTCCTCCAGTTGGTATTGTAATGTAAAGAACAGATGTGCAGATTAACAATGGACCCAGATAACAAAAAAATTGCACTTCTTAAAGGGAAATACGGTACTGTGTCAGGTACACTCACAGCTCATAAGAGTTACAGGATAGCTGCAGACCCTCTGGTGGCCTACTTTTTATTCGGAATATTTCAGGGTTTCCCCACCGACTACATGCCCTCTAACTCTAGTTACTTCAACTGGAGTTGCTTTTTGCAATATCGAGCTACTCTGTGTCACCCAGTAGATGTGCTGGGTGCCTAGATCCAGCTCAGGAAATTGTACGATGGGACGCCTATGGGTGGGGGTGAGAAGAATCTGGAATTTGCCATCGAGTCTCACAATAATCACACTTCTGAGGGACTATCATATGCCTTAAACCCCCTGAGGGAGCCCACCTGACGGGCCAGTTTGGCCCAGTGTCAGAGGCCACTACCATCCCACTCTCTGCCAAAGCCACAGCATCACGTACCTGGGACTCGTCCCCTCCCCCGCTCCAGGTAATCCCAGGGCATTCCAAGGCTGACTTTCCAGGGGTAGGATTTAAATAGCTCTCAGGAATATGCTCAAGTCGTTATTACCCGGTGGATGACTAGTCGCCTGGAGTCGAGGGGACGGTAAATACTCCTGTGGTGATGACAATAGCTGCGATCAGAGCAAACACTGTTCGGGTGCCTCCAGGCCCAGATGAGCCGAAGCTCTCCTGGAGAAGCAGATCCCAGCGGGTGGCAAGCAGCTCTCCCAGGGAGCCCTAAGTTTGTCTTTTTAAGGGAATCTGGCAGAAGACACATTGTTTTCCTCTGTGGGACTGACAACCCATGTGAGGCCGTTTTCTTCAGGTAGCATTGAAAATGACAATCCTTGCCAGAAGTGGGGAAGCAGAGCAGGCCCACTGTGGGGGGCTAACATGAAGTCAGACTCTCAGGGGTGGGACCCCGGGGACCTGTCGTCAAAGCCTCTGAAGAGGAGACCAAGGCAGAGGAGAGAGAATGGCTGGAAGCACAGAGATGGGTGACCTCACAGTGTCATTGGCAACCAACCAGTCATCTTGGGAGGAATCCCACCTTCCGACACCATGACTCACAGGCCTGCCTCTCTGCATCGACCTTTTCAAGCCCTGAAGATGAAAGGCATTGTGCTGGAATGCATTAGAATGGCAATTAATCCTCAAGAAGAAGTGTGAAATGTGGGTTGGATTTGAGGTGGGGAAGGAGGGGGGCCTTATACCTCCACACACACTCATACTCAGACACATACGAAATATTACAACCCACACACTTGGTTACAGGCCCAGAAAAATCTGCCACTCTGAGCTGAAGAAGAGGGAGAGAACGAGAAGAGAAAGGAGGATGGGCAATCGAATGTCATTGCCATGGCCTCTTGCCCATCCTCCACTGCCTCAAGAGTTGATTCATTGACTCATTCATTCATCAACAAATTGTACAAGTGCCCCGAGGGGCCCAGCCCAGGGAGGATGGTGTTAAGGTAAACACAGAAGAAGTACAATCATTCTCCACCTCCAGCAATGTTCAATGTATTCATAGCTGGGGAGAAGTGCCCTACATGCCGAAGTATTTAATCATCTTGGAAAGAGTGAATGAATGAGACAGAGACGTAAAAAAGCAAAATGATATACAGGTAGGCACCAAAAGCAAATGGGGGCAGACATAAAGGCTCCAGTTATCAGAAGGGCAGGGAACATCACTGTGCATTGGAGGACCTGAGGACGACTTCGTGGAGATGAAACTGGAGTATTATCACCAAAGACTGGAAGGGTTTGGAGGAAGAGAGGAGGGAAGGAGTGGTTTAGGTGGAAGATGTTTTTGAGCAAAGCGCTGAGGTGGTGATGGGGGTTGGGAACAGCGGAGGGAAAACCAGTCGTTAGAAGTCACTGTTGTGTTGAGGGAGATGAAATAGGCCTAAATCATACGAAAATGCAGTGACATCTGCCACATTTCTCAAAGTGTGGTCCAGATTCCAGCTGCAGATGTATCACCCAGGACGCTTACAAAAATACTAATTCCTGGGCTTTCCCGGTGGCGCAGTGGTTGAGAGTCCGCCTGCCGATGCGGGGGACGCGGGTTCGTGCCCCGGTCCGGGAGGATCCCACATGCTGCGCTGGAGTGGCTGGGCCCGTGAGCCATGGCCGCTGAGCCTGTGCGTCCGGAGCCTGTGCTCCGCAACGGGAGAGGCCACTACAGTGAGAGGCCCGCCTACCACAAAAAAAAAAAACAAAAAAAACCCCTAATTCCTGGGGCCTGTCTAGGGTCACCTAACACATAATTCATGGGATGGGGGAAGGGCTCAATTTTTTTAAATGAATTCCTCAGGTCATTCTTAGGTATAGTAAGTAGTTCAAAAGTCTTTGGCATTAGGCATCTAAGTTTTAACCTATTGGTAGTTTGTAATACTTACAGGCTAAAGGCCAGGGTGAAATTGGTGTTTAAGAAAGACGATTCTATACTACTCAGCCATAAAAAAAGAAGAAAATTCTGCCATTTGCAGCAATATGGATGGACTCGGAGGGCATTATGCTATGTGACATAAGTCAGACAGAGAAAGATAAATACTGTATGATATCACTTATACGTGGCACCTAAAAGATACAACAAACTAGTGAAGATAACATAAAAGAAGCAGACTCACAGATATAGAGAACAAGCTAGTGGTTACCAGTGGGGAGGTGGGGAGGGGCAAGATAGGGGTGAGGGAGTGGGGGGTACAAACTATTGGGTGTAATGTAAGATAGACTCAAGGCTGCATTGCACAACACGGGGGATATGGCCAATATGTTGTAATAACTGTAATGGAAAGTAACCTTTAAAAATTGTGTAAAAGTAATGCTTTAAAGAAGACTATTCTAGCAGGAGTGCACAAGGTGGACCCAAAGGGGCAAAGACTAGAGGCAGGGAGGAAATTCAGAGGCTATCATAGCAATTCCAGCGTGTGCTGGTGAGACCAGAGACTTGAGAATCTATAACCAACATGCAGACTACCTCTTTGTTTTGTACTCTCAGGAACCCATGAATCGCATCATTGTTGATGTCTTTCGGTATTATTTGTTCCCTTGTAACCTTCCTCTGACTCACTCAACGGAAACTGCTTTTGCTACATCTATCACTGAATTCACAGCAGGAATGTCCACCACCAACCAAATCACTCTTTCTCTTTCACCCTCTCCCCCTTCCAACCATGCACATAAGCAAACACGCAGACACAGAACTGCATGCACACACATGTAAGCACACAGTTTGTTTGCTCCACAGAGAAAACTAGCCACTTCCCTTAGCAGTTAAACCAGACACCAATATGAGGAAACTGACTGCCGGATCCAACAATGTCCACAGCTGCAGAGGCCGGGGGGTGGGGGGCTGCAGAATCTTCCAATTCTAAGAGACCTGCTCACCACGGATGGTCTACACAGATGCTCTAGGTGTGTGGGCCCCACCTTACTTCTCTGCTTCCTTCAAGCAGCCTTGGAGCTCCAATGGAGATTGTTTTGTCACTTTATAGTCTTGTCAGCATATCGATCCATGAATCCTGAGCGCTAATGAATTATGTTATCCAGCTCAATCCATCAGGAGGCTGATGGCCCTGACTGGGCACTGTGCCAAGGCCCAGGACTCCCTGAAGGAAAGGGGTAGGGGAGAGTGGGAATTGAGGGAGTGGAGATGTGATCCACTGATTAGTCCAAGGAGAGACCAAATCCAACACACTGTATGCACATCACGGTAGAGAGGAGCTCCAGGCAAATTCCTGGGACTGTTAGCCTCCCTACTCTTTGTAGGACACAAATTCTGCTTTTGACTCTCCCACATCAATACCTAGCTGCTGGGCTTCCCTGATGGCACAGTGGTTAAGAATCCGCCTGCCAATGCAGGGGACACAGCTTTGAGCCCTGGTCTGGGAAGATCCCACATGACGCGGAGCAACTAGGCCCATGCGCCACAACTACCGAGCCCACGTCCCCCAACTACTGAAGCCCGCGCACCTACAGCCCATGCTCCACAACAAGAGAAGACACGGCGATGAGAAGCCTGTGCACCACAACAAAGAGTAGCCCCTGCTCGCTGCAACTAGAAAAAGCTCGCACACAGCAACGAAGACCCAACGCAGCCAAAAAAAAAAAAGACCAAAAAAAAAAACCTAGCTGCTCACTCACCCCAAAACTCCATTACCTAGAACACCATCTGCCCAAACCCCCACAGACCATCTTCGGGATGTAGTAGAGTAGCATTTGTCAGGAAGAGTTAGCACGTCTGCGTTGGATGGTTTTTCCATTTGATCCTCCATATTGACTCCCCACCCGACTCAGTCTCCTAGGTGCTGACCTTTATGGACTGCTTCATTGGAATAGTTTGTTCTATGGGTATTAGTTGGGTTTGGTAAACAGCGAATCCTGGCAAGAGATCAAAGGGATGGAGGAGAGTGAAGTTGGGAGACTTATTTCCTAGGCTACCTCCTGGTACATTCGTGGGGGACCGGCTTTGTCCCTCATCTGAAGGTCAGGGGGCCCTGTCTACACAGCTCTCTCCCACGTTGGGCTGCAGAAGCCACTCCCTTCCTTTACCAGCCAGAGCAGGTTTGAATGAAGCCCCCAACTCTTACTAGTCCCAGGGTACTGTTCTACCCTTTATGCGTTTCCTAAATCCTGCTCACCCTTTTGAAAATAGTTCCTTTATTAGAGTCCCCTTAAAATACCCAGTTGGATGTATATCTGTTTCCTGTCTGCACCCTGACCGTTAGGTTTAAAAAAATGGTCAAATAACTAATGAAATGGGTTATTCATGGCTAGAATTCTTGGAGCTTTTAACATGCATGGTGAATATCCACGAGGAAGGATAAGATCCAACACTTATTTGACCCAGTACCACCCCCCATTCTCCCTCCACCCCCAGAATTCAAAGCATTTCAGGGAAGCCAGGTGTACGCTACAGCCACGTGCAGCTAGCAAAGAGGGGCAGAGCCACCAGAAAATGCACAGTTCTTTGGAACCCCTGCTGGAGAACACAAGGGAGTCTTTGTAAATAGCACACAAGCTCTGGCCCATGATGCACCATGAAAGAATACAAGTAAGACCTAGTCCTTTGTCTGCCACCAACTCTGTGATCTTGGGCAGATCACTTCACTTCTTAGGGCCTCTTTTCTCACCTTTAAGATGAGATACTGAGCTTGATCCGTTGATTTTAAACTTGCAAACACTGGAACTGTCTCTCCAAATGAAATCTTACGTAGAAGGCCAATACAGAAGACAGATGGAAACCAAGCTGCTCTGGGTGAGGCCAGGGTCGGGGCAACAAGTGTAAAACATCACCGACCAGACTCTATCTCTTCTACGGTAGCCCTTGAGGCAATTCCAAGGAACCTTCAAGACTGCATGGAGCCACTCTTAGAAACACTGTTCTACAGGGACCCACAAGTACCTGCTTTGATGTGAGCCCCGGGTGGTCTTCACATGGAATCAGTGTTGCCCCTGGCAACCAAGAAGAGAGAGAGGGGACCCTTGAGCCCCCACTTACCGCAAAGCCAGCAAAAAGCCTCATGTGGAATTTTCTCTTTATTTCTGAAAATATGTCAGGTTTTAGCAAGAAGTAATTCCCTTTATCTCAGGGTAGAGGAATTTCGGAGCCTATTATGCCCTCCTACGAAGTGTCTTCAATACCAAATTACTTTTCCCAGTCAATATTCTAACTATTAAAATGTGTGAATGAGTCTGGACACAGATCTCATTCTCTCTGGATACAAAATGCTCAGCCTAAAATGTATTGGGGATTTTACTGATACCAAAAGGCTTGAAAACACCTTTGAGCCACCTTGAGTCTAAGGACCCAGCCAGAGCTCCCCTTTCTTCCCTACCTCCCCCCCCAACATCTGTTTGGCTGGGCACCGAGGTCTCCAGGCTGCGAGGGAGACTCCACCAGCCTGGTGGAGAAACAGGAGCAGGGGTGGGATCAGGGAAAGTATCCTAAAACCTGGAGGAGGTAAGCCGAAGCCCAGTGAGAAGGTGAGCAAATCCTCTCCCCATCAAACAGCTGCTAAACTGGACAAAACTGATACAAACAGCCATTTCAGTGCTCTAAAAATTGATCCAAAAGTACCCAACCACCTGAGAAGTGTTTATGTGTGAAAAACTGCTGAACTTCAGGTAGGAATAGTGAGAGTTTATGACATTCTTGCCTAGGACTTCTCCCAGCCTCCCCACAGATCAGTCATCACAGAGGTTCTGCCAGGATGGGGCAGGCTATGAGTACTGGCAACTGTGCTACTGTTAGGTCAGAAGGGACCCGCTCGATTTGGAGTGTTGGGTGACACCCTTGCCCTCTCACCACATTAGAGGAGCATCAGTATGATTAATGGCTGACTTCTCATCTGAAGCCATGGAAGCCAGAGGCAGTTGGAAATACCTATTTGAAGTGATAAGAGAAAAACTGTCAGCCGAGAATTCTATATCCAGCAAGATTAACCTTCCAAAGAAAGGTGAAATAAAGACATCCTCAGATAAACAAAGACTGAGAAAATTCTCTGATAGCAGACCTGACTTATAAGAAATACTGAAGAAACTTCATGGGCTGAAAGGAAATGGGCACCAGGCAGTAATTCAAATTCACAGGAAGAAATGTAAAACACCAGAAACAATACATATGTGGTTAATGTGAGAGACTCAGCACACATATTTTTCTCATGTCTTAACTTTTTTAAAAGACTTAAAATTTTGTAAATAATTTTAATACTGTAGTATTGGGTATACATATACATAGGTAGATGATAGAAAGATAGATAGATAGATAGATAAATAGATAATATATATGACAATTATAGTACAATAGGGGAGGGCTCATTGGAGCAACATTGGGGAAAGTTTCCATGTTCTACTGGAAATAAGTTAGTTCTAAAGAATGTAATGAGTGAAGATGCATATTGTAATCCCTAGAGCAATCACTAAGAAGATAACTTTTATTTCTATTTATTTATTTTTTAAAATTTGTTTATTTTATTATTTATTTTTGGCATGTGTTGGGTCTTCGTTGCTGCGTGCGGGCTTTCTCTGGTTGTGGTGAGCGGGGTCTACTCTTCATTGCGGTGTGAATGCTTCTCATTGTGGTGGCTTCTCTTGTTGCAGAGCACAGGCCCTAGGGTGTGTGGGCTTCAGTAGTTGTGGTTTGCGGGCTCCAGAGCGCAGGCTCAGTAGTTGTGCGGGCTTAGTGGCTCCATGGTGTGTGGGATCCTCCTGGACCAGGGCTCGAACCCGTGTCCCCTGCATTGGCAGGCAGATTCTTAACTATTGTTGCACCAGGGAAGCCCCAAGAAAATAACTTTTAGATATAATAAAAATGTCAAAGGGGGCTTCCCTGGTGGCGCAGTGGTTGAGAGTCCGCCTGCCGATGCAGGGGACATGGGTTCATGACCTGGTCCGGGAGGATCCCACATGTCACGGAGCAGCCGGGCCCGTGAGCCATGGCCACTGAGCCTGTGCCTCCAGAGCCTGTGCTCCACAATGGGAGAGGCCACAACAGTGAGAGGCCCATGTACCGCAAAAAAAAAAAAAAAAAAAAAAGTCAAAGGAATTAAAATGGTACAATAGAGACATATCACGCCCATGGGATGAAAGAATCAATGGAGTAAACATGACAATTTTCCCCAAATAATATACAGATTTAACAGAATTCCTATCAACATCTTCTCAAGATTTTTTAAGATACAGACAATATTCTAAAATTTATGTGGAAAGGGGAAAAAAAAACCTAGAATACCTAAAATAACTTTTAAAAGGAAAAATAAAGTGGGAGTGATCAGTCTACTCAATTTCAAGAAATATTATGTAGCCACAATGATCAAGACTGTCTGGTATTGGCAGAGGAACAGACATGTAGATCAATGGAACAGAATAGAAAACCCAGAAATAGACCCACAGAAATATGTTTGACTGACTTTTTGACAAATGTGCAAAAGCAATTAAGTAGAGGAAAGAGAGCCTTTTTTTTTTTTTTTTTTTTTTTTTGCGTTACGTGGGCCTCTCACTGTTGTGGCCTCTCCCGTTGCGGAGCACAGGCTCTGGACGCGCAGGCTCAGCAGCCATGGCTCACGGGCCCAGCCGCTCCGTGGCATGTGGGATCTTCCCGGACCGGGGCACGAATCCGTGTCCCCTGCATCGGCAGGCGGACTCTCAACCACTGCGCCACCAGGGAAGCCCAAGAGAGCCTTTTTAAAAGGCTCTAAAGCAACTGAACATCAGATCTGCAGGCAAAAAACAAACAACAACAATAAACCCTCAACCTAAGTCTCATGCCTTATACAGAAATTAACTCCAAATGGATCATGGACTTAAATGTAAACATAAAACTATAACACATGTTGAAAGAAAGGAGAAAATCTTTGGGACCTAGGGCCAGGAAATGAGTTTTTAGACAAAAAGCACAATCCATAAAGGAAAAAAAAAAAACCTGATAAATTAGACTTCATCAAAATTTAAAGTTTTGTTCTGCAAAATACCATGTTAAAAGGATGACAAGATAGGCTTCAGCCTGGGAGAAAATATTTACCAATCATGTATCCTACAAATAACTATTATCTGGCAGATAAAAAGAATTCTCAAAAATTAACAGGAAAAATGTAAACAATCTGATTAGAAAGTAAGCAAAAGTAATCAAGAGACATTTCACTGAAGAAGATAAACAGATGAAAAATAAGCCCATGAAAACATGTTTAACAACGTTAGCCATTAGGGAAATGCAAGCAAAAGCTACAAAGATATCACTCCATAGCTGTCAAGGCTAAAAGTGGCTAAAATAAAAAATATTGACAACACCAAATGCTGGCAAGGATGTGGAGAAACTGGATCACTCATTCATTGCTGGTGGGAATGTAAAATGGTACAGCCACTCTGGTAAACAGTTGGGCAGATTCTTTAAAAATAAATAAATAAATAAACATGTAGCTACTAAACAATCCAGCAACTGCACTCCTAAGCATTTATCCCAGATAAGGGAAGACTTATCTGGACACAAAAAAGTTCGCATGAATGTTTATAGCAGCTCTATTCATAATATCATAAAACTGAAAACAACCCAGATGTCCTTCAACAGATGAATAGTTAAACTGTGGTATATCCACACCACAGAATATTTGCTACTCTGAAATAAAATGGAATGAACTATTGATGCATTCCTGGATGATTCTGCAGAGAATTATGCTTGATGAAAAAAATCCAGTCTCAAAATTATATACTATATGAGTCCATTCATATAACACTCTTGAAATGACAAAATTATAGAAATGATGGATAGGTTAATGGTGACCAGGGGTTAGTAAGGGGGTGGATGGAGAAAGGAAGTGGGTGTGGCTGTAAAAAGGCAACATGAGGAATCATTTCCGCCTCCTGATGGAAATGTTCCATACCTTGACTGTATCGATGTCAATATTCTGGTTTTGATATAGTGCTATAGTTTTGCAAAATGTTACTACTGGGGAAACTGGCTAAAGGATACACAAGATATCTGTATTGTTTCTTACAGTTGCATGTGAATCTCCAATGATCTCAAATTTAAAATTTTAATTTTAGAGAACAATACAATAAAAGCAACACTTATTTTGCTCACACATCTCTGATTTGGGCAGGGTTCAGTGGGTATAGCTCGTCTCTGATCCACTTGTGTTAGCTTGGACATCTACAAGGCTGGGGGTTGGAATCATCTGAAGTCTTTCTCACTCATACATCTGTTGACAGTTGATGCAGTCAAAGGCAGTTGACACTGGTTGTTGATGGATACCTGAGCTGGAGCTGTCAGCCCTTACAGGCAGCCTTTGCACATGGCCTGGACTTGCTTACAGTATGGTGGCTGGGATCCAAGGCTGAGTGTGTCAGAAGAGAGAGAGCTGTGGAAGGCATGCAGTGTTACTTCTGCTGCGCGATGCTCATTGAGGCAGTCAGGAAGGCCCTCCAGTTTCATGGAGAAGAGACCACATCTCATGGGGGAATGGGAAGGTTTTGGGAGAGCGTGTGGGACTAGAAATATAACTGTCACCATTTTATGTAAAATATGATATGCCATAGTCTCTAAAGACTGACTTTCTCTCTTCCAAATCTACAAGACTGGCCATAGCTACCTAGTTTACATGGCCTAGGTCCAGCCATGCAGAGAGACCAAATCTCTCTCTTTTAATGGTTCCTAATTTCTAGAGAAGGAGCTCCAATTGGCCCATAGGTAAATTTTCGTAAAATTGTACACTCTTGTCAAGAGATAAGCATAAAAAAACATGACACAGAAAGGTTACATACAAAAGGATAGGCAAAGTTTATCAGGAGAAGGCAAACAAAAAGAGAGCTGGGTTGGCAATATAAATATCAGATCAAGCCGACTTAAAGGCAAAAAAAAAGGCCTGAAATAGGACAGAAAGTGTTATTTAATGTTGAAAAAGGGTACAAGCCACAAAGAATACATAAGCACCATGAGCTTTTTCTGTGCTGAACAATGTAACTATGAAATACGTAAAACCAATTCTATAACGAATACAGAGAAAATGACAGGAACCCAACAGTGGTGGAAGAACTGGAGACACCTCCCTCAGTCTTTGACAGATTAAGCAGGCAAAGAATGAGTTAGGATAGAGAGGAACTGAATAATATATTTCATGTATCTGATTTAATAGATATATGTCAACTTATACTCTATGAGAAGAAAATAATACCTTTTCTCTAATAACTCATGAAACATTCACAAAAAGTTGATCATATATTGGCCCCAAAAGAAAACCTCAATAAATTCCTCAAAGCAGAAATTGTACAGGCCCTGTTTTCTGACCGCAATACAATAAAATGGCAAAAGTTCAAACCGACAAACCCAAACGCTTTGAAAGTTAACAACACTCTTCTACAGAAGTCTTGGGTCAGAGAGAAAATTAAGGCTGTAATTACAGGTCATTTAGGACTTAACAGCAATAAGAACATTGCATATTGATACTCATGGGATTGTGCCAGAGACAAATTCAGAGCTAAGACCCGATATTGTGGACAGAAAAGAGTAAAAATAAATTAGAAAAGAAAAACACACCGAACCAAAGCAAGTTAGGAGGGAGGAATTAACAAATCTGAAAGCATGAAATCATAATTTGAAGAGGAAAATAACCCTGATGTGTAAAGAGGCAGTTGTTTGAAAAAGAAGACTAACGGGAATAAATTGCTAATCCAGAAAATACTAACACAAGACTGAGAAAAGGGATATAATTTCCTATATAGAGGCTTTTTGAGGGCATGTTACAGTTTTAAGCTAATAAAGTTTCAAATGTTTAACGGATTTAAGAAAAATAGAAATTACAAACTGAAGGTAGAACTAGAAAATGTGGATGAATCAATATGCAAGGAAAATGTTGCCAAGTATGACAGGCAGGATACATAAGGATGTGGGCTCTAGTGCCAGCCTGCCTGGATTTGTATCCCAGCTTCACCTGTTGGGCAAATTATTCAACCTCTCCAAATCTCAGTTTCCTTAATGCTAAATTGGTGATGCTAACAGCATCTGTCTCTCGAAGTTGTTGTACAGTCAGTGAAATAACAAGCCAACCCCCTACCACCCTGCACACCGAAGGACTCCCCAAAAGATACCAGGCATTTTTATTATTGCCTTCCTTCAAACTTTCAAAGAACAGATCTTTCATATGCTCTATTAATAGTTTCAAGGCATACAGAGGGATGAACACTATGCACTTGATTTTACAAAATCATTACCTTGATACAAAAACCTGCCATGTTAGCACCAAAAAATGCAAATTTTCTTTATGAATACATAGGAATTAAATGAGATATATGCAAATGGGATCCAGTGTTATAAGGAAAGAATAAGACATAAAAATCAAGTAAGGTATTTCCTACGAATAGATGAATAGTTCAATATGAGGAAATCCATGAACCCACCTCATCACATCAGGCAATTGGCAGTGTGCTCACCAAGAAATCCTGCTTTCAGTTATTTGCTTAAAGAAATAAGACACGGACAAAGAGCTGTGTTCAAGGTTGTTGGGTGTACATTTCTTGAACTTTTAAACAATCCAAATACACATTAATACACATTAATAGGTTAATAGGGGAATGTATATATATATATATATATACACATATATATATATATATATATACACAATGGACTATTCTATAGAAAAGACTATTGTGAAATCATATAAAAGACGATTTCAAAACATGAAAGTATATTCAAGACATGTTGTCCATTAAGTATACAGGAAACAGATTAAAAGCAGTATATGCTTATTTACATATGTGGAAACTACACCTTTATCTGTGTGTGTATGTACATATAGGTATGAATATTTAGGTTGTTTCTTTTGCTACTATAAAAATGCTACAATGAATAACCTTATGCATTTGTTATTTCGTACATATGTGAGGATCAAATCACCATATTTTTCTCCATTTTAAGCATTGTAATCTGATTCTCACTTGTGCAAAGTGAAAAATGCAAATGGTTATTCATTGCAATATTAAGTGTGAGTGTGTGTGTGTATGTAAACATACACATAGTAATGTATAGGGGGAGGGAAACAAAAGAAAATATAACAAAATGCCACAATGGTTATTTTAAGATGGCTTAATTTTTCACCTCTATACTTTAAATTTTTTTCCTTAATGCCAGTATATGAAAAAAATAAAATGTTAGCGAAATATTTGAAGCAAGTTTCAAACAAAAGGAAAAGCCCTGCACTTGTAAACAAAATATCTAAGTTCAAGACATTTATCCTGTTTGTAAACTCAGCTGTAAACAAAATTATAAGAATTACTTCAAATAAGATATTTAAGGAGTTTTTTGCAGTGTCTGGAAATCGGTAGGTCAATAATATAAATTCAAATGAAAATCATTGCAAAGACTAGTTTAAAAAATGTATGTGAGGGACTTCCCTGGTGGCGCAGTGGTTAAGAATCTGCCTGCCAATGCAGAGGACACGGGTTCGAGCCCTGGTCCAGGAAGATCCCACATGCCGCGGAGCAACTAAGCCTGTGCACCACAACTACTGAGCCTGTGCTCTAGAGCCCGTGAGCCACAACTACTGAGCCCGTGTGCCACAACGACTGAAGCCCACGTGCCTAGAGCCCGTGATCTGCAACAAGAGAAGCCACCACAATGAGAAGCCCACACACTGCAACAAAGAGTAGCTCCCACTTGCCGCAACTAGAGAAAGCCCACGCGCAGCAATGAAGACCCAACGCAGTCAAAAAATAAGATTAAATAAATAAATAAGTGGTTAGTACAGAGCCTGGGCCATAGTTGGTTACCAGGGATTATTAAATGAACCTGAATCATCTCCCTTTCCTGGTGACACCTAGATTCTGAAAAGGAAGATTAGAAGTATTTCTAACTGCCACCATTTAACTTGGGTTCTCTCATTTCTTGCAACTGTTTATTTGATGCTGCCATATTGTTTAAAAACAAACAAAAAATAACAATAACAACACAGAACAATGACACTGGTTTTCTCTTTGCCTCTGGAGGACAAGTCGAACAAATCTATCCTTTATCTCCCTTCCTGGATTCTCTCTTCTTGCTTAAATCCAGATCCAGGGTAGAACTGATTCAGCATTTGGCAAATAGCTTTTCCCTGGATATAACTTAATATTCTGTTTTGGGAAGGGAGAATATCTTCATGTGAGAAATGCTGGCTTACCGCCCAAACCTATACCCCACTGGATAGAGTCCATGACTATTTAAAGACCCTGGTCTGAACCAAAGGAATGATATAAATGATTCCATTGTATGGGAAATTTTGTCTGGTAGGAGCACACAGGATGATTTGTCTTGGAAATGGCCAGAGACTAGAACTAAGAGAAATGTGAACAAAAAAATACATTGTGGACCTGGATTTAGGATATGGTCATAGGAAGAGGATTTGGGGATTCACTGGATGGATACGGAGGATGAAGGGAGGGAAATGGTGAATGAGGACTGAAGTTTCGCTTTCCAAGCCCATGGAACGTCAGTACCATGGACAGCGCTTGAGCATTGGGAGAATAAAATGATGAGCTCACTTTGGGACATGATGGTTTGGGCTAAGAGCAGGAATTTCACAGGGATGGCCATAAGCAGTTTAAAATCTAACCCTGCAGACCAGATGGACCTCAAGCTAGAGGTGTAGACTTGAGACCTATCAATTTGGGCAAGAAGGTGGAGCCTAAGTCTTCATGAAGACACCTGAGCCTTATGGAGCACTAGTATTTAGAGAATAAAACAGAAAAAGGGATCTAGTGAAGGAGCTTAAGAATGAGTAGCCAGAAGGTATAATGCCAAAGGTAGGAAAGATGGTTTCATCCAGGAAATGGAAGCAGACCTAGACCTAAGAGGATGGTAGAGCTGTGACCCACGGTTTAAAACTAAAGCTAAGACCTCATGCCTCCTCTTTCCCTTGCTTTAGTTGAAATTAGATGCATGCACCAACAAAACCCAAAAATACAATGTCAAATTGAAGCCATAATACAATGTTGAATTGTGCTTTTGTGGTAAGCCAAACCATTCAGTTTTAGAAGCCTTCAGAATACCTTGAACTCCTGGCTTTAGCAACTATGACTCTATTAATTTTGTGGCTTGTTCAATCAATGTGGACTTTTGCATTATTAATTAAAACCAATGCTTTTGAAATCAGGCTGTGTTACTTATAGGCAGGGCAGAGCCTAGAACCCAGGACTCTGGATCCCAGGCAGTGGGCAGTTCACGTCAGCTTGCCACATCTCAGGATGCACCCAGATACCTGTGTATAAAGACCTGGGACAAATCAAAGTCCCATAAAGTGTAAGCACTTTAAGTTATGGCATCCTCTTCCTGGCTAACCATACCTGAACACCCTCCTCCCCAAAAAAGGATCTATTTCCCCTGCCCAGTTCTCTATCTCACATATGTGTATTTGCCAAATGTCCCCTAGTCTCCATCCTTCTCCTCCTCCACCCCAACAAAGCCTCTATTGCTGGTCAGCCAGATCCACAGATGTGGGTGGGTCATCATGGTGACAGAGGAAGCCCTAATGCAGAAGGAGAGAGACAAAAACAGCAGAGGAAGGACCCTGCTCCATTTCTAGGGTAGCCAAAGGTCTGAGCTTTTAAGAAGTGCTTGCTTTGACTCAGAGAAGCATAGCAGAAGTCAAGAGAGGTGCTTCTGTGTTGGAGAGACCACGGAATTCCTGAACTCTTCTTTAAAAAAATTTTTTTCTGTGATTTTCAGGTGATCATCAGTATAACCATCCGATTTTAAGCAGCGCTACCCAGACCCCTACACATGGTGAGAGATGATTGAGAGTGTTCTGCGTTCCATCCTCATTCCAGGTGGCTCCATCCTAACTACTGATGCCTATTATGGCATCAAACATGGTCACTGGCTCATTGAAGCTAAGGTGCAAGGAGCCAGGTACCCGCCCTCCTCCAGGGCCACAATGCCTCTCTCTCACTTTTAGACAATTGTCCCCCTAGTGTCTGTCTCCGATATCAGAGCAATCTTCTGCCATGAAAGGGAAAGAGTAAGCCCCTTTCTTAACGCATTTCACTTGCAATCTTGATCACTTCTTGCAGCCATAAATTCCATGTGTCCACAGCAAGGAGTGAACACTCTCCTTTGCCCAAGGCTACTTGTGGTACCATTTAGTAATGACATGAGATGTGAAAAATTCTATTGATGCTCCCCAAACTAATTAAGATTTAATAAAACTCAAAACCCAACTGGATGACCTGAGCTTTAGCTTCCCAGCAGAGGAAGAACCTGAAAGTTGCAGAGCACAGGCATGGCAGCAAATTGCCAAAGGGTTACAAACCCATGTTTCCCTCTTAGTTTTCAACGTCCTCCCACCAGATCACAACTTACCATTTGGAACTGCAGTGAACAACTATTTTTTGGTACATGCTCAAAACTTGATAGAACGTGACAGCCACGTAAATTGTGAGCTATCATTATTCTTCTGTCTTTGCTATGAAATAATGAAAACACCGTTAAATTTTAGTGAGAGAGAAACTCAAAACAAAGATAAATTCTGCAGCTCACCTGGCAGAGAGACCTACCCCTCTTACCTGCTCTATTTCTGCATTATAATTCGGAGAACAAAAGTGGACTATTTTGATGTCCCCCTCCAGTGCTCAGCTCCTAGTGGAAATATATGATGAAAGCAACAGTTTAATAAGGTGTTTCAGGTTTCGGGCCTAGGAGAAATTAGAACCGGAAGAAATCAGAGAGATCAGTTAAAAGAAGCTGGTATCAGTGGTGATGTGGACAGTGGGGAGAGAAAGAAGGGTTCAGATATGAAAGAAACTGTAGAAAGAATTGGGAAAACTTAGTTACTAACTGAATATGGCTGATGAAAGTCAATTATGAGTAAAATGCAAAGCCACGATCAATGAGAAGAACGGAGGGTCTTATTAACACAATCTAAGGAATCAGGAAAGCAACCAGTGTACTGGGGATGGAGCTGTTGATGGTGAGCCTGGATCTGGACATCGAGAGCCAGATAGGACTGTAGGATTTGCAAGAAAAACCACTCAACAGGCAGTTAGAAATGCAGACATGAAGTCTGGAGGGAGATGACAGCTGAAGATGTAAGTTATGCTTTGGAAGCGGTAACAGAAGCCTTGGGAGTAGGGGCAATCTGTGCAAGAAGGCTGAAAGAGAAAAGCAGAAGGCAGGAGCAGAAAGCCTGGGGGATGCCCATTGGTGATGAAGCAGCAGCAGGGAGAGGAGCCAGAAAAGGCAAACGAGGATGCTCTGCTAGCTCAGTATCATTCTGAAAGAGTAACTATGAGCTGGTTTTCCCCGGAAGAAGCCAACACAAGCGCAGCCCCTGAATACAAAAGGAGGAACCATTCTTCCCTCCTCTTCTTCCTGTCTTCTTTTTCTACCTGGAGATGAGGAGATAAGGGTAGATGAGACCCGATCCCTGTCCTTGAACAGCTCGCAGCCTAGCGGAAGCAGGGTTTTCTCTGCATTCCTCCCTTAGATGTTACACTTTTCCCAGGAGCTGGCAGAGCAGCTCTCAAGAGAAGAGGCAGCCTGTGTCTATTTGATTAGCAAATGAGTATTAATTGGATCCTGATTTTGGGCCAAGCACTATGAAGGCATCAGAAAAATTGGAAAGCAAGACTTCTGCTATCAAGGAGATTGCAATCTTTGGAGATCAGCAAGACCAACTCAAGTCAAATGATTAGAGACCACATAGACACTAAACTGGGTGGTATTGACCAGAAGAGCAATAGGGGCTTTAAAGATGTGATGTTGTCATAGCGAAGAGTCTTGGGGGAAGGGAGAATTTGCATAGAGGAAGAATAAGGAAGGGCATAGCAATAGGAGAGAGAGCATGAGCAAGGGGGCAGGAGCGATCATGGTGGAGGGAAAAAGCAAGGAAGGTCTGGCTTTGGCTCAGTGGCAGGTTTTAGAGAACAGTGAGGGGTAAGAGCATCCAGAAATGTTGCATTTGGAAGTGGGTGAGCTGAGTGATGCGCTCAGTGGGAGTATGATGCCAACAGGCAGAGGGAAGTTCGTTCTTCTCCAGCATGGCCAAAAGTGAAGAAACCAGAGCTAAGGGGCTGTGGCTATTACCCAGCTCTGGGTAGCAGTGCTCCCGGCTTCCTACCCACTCCACTTCCTGGTATCTGTCCCGATCTGTGTCAGGGAGGCTCTTTCAGTACAGCATGTTCTGATCATTCAGGGATGTAGAGCATCCCCCACCCCCTCACATATGTACTGAGCTGGCGCGAACACCAGCTCATTGGCTGGGCTCCCCTGGCTCCATCCCCAGTGTTGAGGGTACCAGTGAAGGCAGGAAGGGATACAGAAGCCAGGAGTTCCCTGTACTGAGGTTGCCCTTGGACCAAGCCTAGGAGTCCTCTTTGTCCCACGGTTCACAGCACCCTCTTTGCCAGGAGGCATAGGGAGACACAGACCACTGATACATTTGTCCAAAGTTAGAGCCTGCCCTTTCTTGGATGTCCCAAACCAAGAGGATGGAGGGATGATGCAAGAGCCACCCAGCTGGCTCATTTCTGGGAATGGTACCACTTTCCCCAGCAATACCTGTTAACTTCTTGCCGTGCTTCAAGTCAGTCAAGCACCAAGGCATGCTTGTCTTCCTGCCTTGGATCTCTATTCCTTTTTGTACCCCATCTTCATGGCCACTCAGCACCCGTACCTGCATCTCCTCTTCCCCTGACTCCTGTGTTATTCCTAATCTGGCCCCCAGAGCCCAGCCCAACTCATTCACCTCATTAGTCATTCACCTCACTTCTCTTTGTTCTTCTCTTCCATGTCTTCCCCACTTCTTTTCTCCAGGTCTGGCACTGAACAACTCTCCCTTCTCTCTCTTAGACTTTGTAATCTCAAGGGATGGAGGGAGAAAAACAGAATGATGTACTAGGCATTTTGCCCACGTTCTTTCCTCCAGCAGCTCAGAGATGGCTAAGGGGGCTTCAGAGGAAGGAGCAGGAACAAGAGGAAATGGCTTTGTAGCTCACAGCGGCTTGTCAGTTGTAGGGCTTGGAGAAGCCAAAGGTGGAAGGGGTGGCGTGAGAGGTGAAATTACCTCGCAGACAGTGTGGCTTGTAGTCTCGGTGGAGCTGGGTCCTGGACCCAGTTCTATGGGTATGCAGACAAGATGGGTCACTCTACCTCCTTCAAACTCAGATATTTTCTGAGCCTGAGAGCTAGCATGCCTAGTGCTATTGGGGAAAGGATAGAACCTTCACACCAAAATAGATGATTTTATGACACCCCTCACCCAGCTCCATCAGGCTTACGTTTTCATCAGACAGCCCAGTGATATACCGGCAGAAAGAGTTTGCCATCCAAGGAAGGGTAACCTGCCATCATGGTCAGTGCAGCCAAAAGCACCTGCCCCCCGGCCTGTTGGCAACTGAAGCTGAGCACTGAGGGAGGCTGAGTCACCAGCATCACCTGTGTCCTAGCACATGGGGCCAGGAAAGCAGGACGGGGATGAGAGATGGAACCTGAATGCTTCCTTCCTGCCTGCCCCCCAGCCTTTGTCCCCACTAACGCCATGACCCCTCCCTTCTTTTGCAGAGAAGCCTCGGATGAACAACATCCTGACATCGGCCACCGAGCCCTATGACCTCTCCTTCTCCCGCTCCTTCCAGAACTTGGCCCACCTGCCCCCATCCTACGAGTCCGCAGTGAAGACCCATCCCAGCAAGTACTCATCCCTGAAGAGGCTAAGTAAGTGGGGTTTTCCTGGGGCTGGGGTCTGCCTCTGGGGCCTCCACAACATCTTCCTGTGTCTCACTCTCTTGCTGTGCACCTGAGGGCATGGGAGCGGGGTGTCCCAAGAGCAAAGAGCAAGGTGTAGCACAGTAGAAGAGAACAGACAAGTCCCTTGTTTTTGTTCTTTAGAGCGTGAGTCCATCTTCTCCCTCAGTAGGATGGAGGCCATGGGATCCTCAGTGCTTCAACTCATGTACCAGGTTAACTACAAGAGAAAGCCTTTCCCCAGCCTCACCCCACACCTGCCTTCTTCAAACCCTGGGCCTTCCTTGCTCTCTATCTGTCTTGGAGTAAAGGCTCTCAATGCCAGAGCTTTCTCTGAGACTCTTCCCAGATACCGGCTGTGGAAGGGCCCATAAACCAGCTCCCTCCCTAACCCCGTTAACACTGTCTTGGGAACCTGAGACTCCCCACTCCACGCACAGACCCCATTTCATGAGTTGAGCCCAGTACATCCCATGGTCCCAGCTCTGCCATTTGAGTCTGGGGAGCTCTAGGGATTGATGGGTTTCAGATGTTACAATGTCAAGAAGGTACATGGCAGGAGAGGTCTTCTCTTCCAGTTTTCCAACCCCTGGACCTTCTGCCTCCATTTCCCAATGAGTCTATTTCGATGACCACCCAGCTACAGGGCCGAGCCTGTGCTTGACAGTACAGGGTAACCTATTGTGAGAGAAGTTCAGCCCATGAGCCCCTATCAGCCAACGCCAAGGTGGAACAGTGAGTTTCTATGGCTAAAAATGGGAATCCCACATTCTGCAGAGATCTGGAAGGCTGTCTGTAGGAAGCCTCATTCCTGAAATGTGGGGCAAAGAAGGCTTGTGCATGTCCTGGGTGAGTTCAAGGGTGAGCCTGGGGGGCCTCGTGGACAGAGAGATGGGCGGAGCATCTGAATGAGGTGCCTGCTCGTGCCGTGGGCACAGGCGAAGCACGCGTAGATTTGATTCTGTGCTTGTGTGGAGGCTGGATGCCCATGTGTTGGCTTCCTAGGCATAGGCTGTTACTCCAGAGAAGGTGTTACTATGTTTCTAAGTTACCAGTAAGCATTTTCACAAGCGCCTCCTGGGTGGAGCACTCTGCTTTATTCTAGCAGGAGTCTTGTTCTGCAGCCCAACTTCCTTGGAGAGAGCTTCTGAGCCTCATCAGAAAGCTGCCGGCTGCTCCTTGGGTGTTTCAGCAAGACCCAGGGAGCTGTTCTGTTTCGGGACCATGGCGTGGCAGGAGCAGTACTGGAGCAGGAGTTCAGGGTCATGGGCTTGCCATCTATTCGGCCATGAACTCCCTGGAGACCTCGAGGGAGTCCATTAACCCCGGATACTCAAGGTGGTCCAGGGACGAGGAGCATCAGAATTGCCTGGGAGCTCCTTAGAGATGTGGACTCTCAGACCCACCCCAGAGCTAGGTCAGAATCAGACTCTGCATTTAACAAGACCCCTGGGGTCTGGAGAAGCTCAGCCTCTACCTGTGTGGGCTGCAGGATCCTAGTTGGATCCTAGCTGCACTGTCACAGTGTTGCCCCAGCTCACTCCTCTCTCTCTCTCTTTCTTTCTCCAACTCTCTCTCTCCCCTACAGCTGACAAGGAGGCAGACGAGTATTACATGAGAAGGCGGCACCTGCCCGACCTGGCCGCCCGTGGCACCCTCCCCCTCAACGTCATCCAGATGTCCCAACAGAAGCCGCTGCCGCGAGAGCGGCCCCGCCGGCCCCTCCGGGCCATGTCTCAGGACAGGGTCCTGTCCCTGGAGCGGGGCCTGCCGGATGAGTTTGGCATGCCCTACGACCGCATCCTGTCGGAAGAGCAGCTGCTCTCCACGGAGCGCCTGCACTCCCAGGACCCGCTGCTGTCCCCCGAGCGGACGGCCTTCCCCGAGCAGTCCCTGTCACGGGCCATCTCGCACACGGATGTCTTTGTGTCCACGCCCGTACTGAACCGCTACCGCATGACCAAGATGCACTCCCATCCCAGTGCGTCCAGTAACTCCTGCGCCACCCTGGGCCACAGCCAGACGGCAGCCAAGCGCCAGGCCTTTGCCTCACGCAGACACAACACCGTGGAACAGCTGCACTACATCCCAGGCCACCACACCTGCTACACAGCCAGCAAGACAGAAGTGACCGTGTGACCGGCAGGGCAGGCAGGGAGGGGTCGAGAGGGACCTGGAGCAGAGCTTCCAGCTCTGGATGGCTCCCTTCCCTCGACCCCTCTGTAGGAGCTGGGGGTGCACCGCCTTTGCCCGGGAAGCCATACTCCTGGGACACGGCCGGTGGTCTGGCACAGCGCTCGGACCTGGGATCTAGAGCGATCATCCTCACTCTTCCAGAAGAATCGAAGGGGAGGGAGGAGCGGGGCTAGGCCCCAGTCTCGCCCCCCCCCCCCCGCCGACTGTCACCAACTCCCTTTCAGTCCCACATCCCCTCTCCCCATCCTGGGGGCTCAGAGACCCTGGCCTGACCCTGGCCCGAAGCTGCCTGGGTTTGAATTGGCCAGTGGGTGCAGTCAAGGGGCTCACCCTGACCGAACAGGCTACTCGGTCTCATTCATTTACTTAAAACCGCATCACAGAAATCTAGTGCCTAAAAACTGCCCGCTCGCTCTCTCAGAGCCAGGGAGCTGCTGTGTCCATAAGCACAATAATGATTCTCTTCTGCCTGCTGGAACTCTCTGGTCCCCACTGGGTGGCCCTTCCTCCGCCGACCCCCTGGGGCCCTGTGCCCCTCCCCTAAGCCCCGGGACAGGGAGGGGTTCCCTTCCTTCAGCTGCCTCTCCATGGGTGGGAACCCCGCCCCATTCCAGCTGGCTACCCCGCCCACAAGTCTCTGCCCCTCCCCCAGCCTTAGATTCCACCCCTGGGTTCGCTGGAGCTTTGCTCTAGTCCTTCCAGAAGAGAGCAGGGACGGGGTGCAGGGACTTTTGCGGTGCCCCCCACCAGCAACCTGGTGATCTCCACACTTCCTCCAGGCCTCTAGGTCTGAACTGTGACCTGCTACTCTGGCCTGCCTTCCCCTCCCCTGCTTTTCTCCCAAGAGGCGTCTGCCCCTGGCCAGAGAGTGGAGGTGGAGAGGCGACTGTGACGCCCTGGGCCTCAGGGGCTCGCCATTCCCATCGCCCAGGGCTCCCACCACGCACGTCTGGCTTCTATAGAGGGGCAGCTCAGCCCCAGCCAAGGAGGACCCCAGGTGGCTGTCCTGCACCTTGCCTGCTCCTCTCTCCCCATCACTGCCCCCCTGCTTGGCCCCTTCTCTGTTTAGAACTTGCTCTCTCTGCCTGTTTCCCCACCCCTCCCACCCCTCCCATTCTCCTGCAGCTCCATGACTCTCTCCTGGCTGCTGCTTCCACAAACCAGTGCCTCCTTTGGATCTAAGGGACAGAGACCCATTAGCAGACGCAAATAGTGGTACTCCAGGCTATTGGTCTGGGAGTTAACTGAGTAGCTCCCCAATCGCTCCCCCAAAGGGAGCATTGGGCGCCAGGCAGATCCATGACCTCAGCTCTGTTGGGGGGCTGCCCCCGCCAGCCCATCTCTTCTCTGCCTCCAGCCTGGGAGGTGGGCAGGATGTGACAGCCACCTGGAGAGCAGACAGTGAACGATGCAGCATCCACTCCCTGGAGACTAGAGCCTGGGGTGGGAGAGAGAAGGGGCTCCCCCATTCTCAGGGCCAGGGTACCTCCCTGGGCTGGAGCTGGGGGAATCGGCTTCAGACTATTGGGTGAAGGTATGATACTAAAAATGTGACTGCCGCCACGGTCAGACTCCAAAAGCAAAAACCTTAAACTGGGCTTTTAGATTCCCCAGTTCCGCATACAATATGTATGGCCCTTTAAATAGGGGGGCAGGGCAGGGAGAACTCCCCAGTGTTGGCCCTGGGAATTTTTAATCTAATCCACAGAGAAATCAATTGACTGATTCCTCTTACTTATTCAAGAATTCCAAAGCTCTTGTTCTCCCCCCTCCCCTCAAGGCTCACCATCACATGAATCTGGAGGGGATTGAGCTGGGGGTGAGGGACACAGCCCTGAAGTCCCCAATGGAGTGGTACCACTGGGTCTGTGAGGCTGTGAGGCCAGAGGTAACTCTGCTTTCCTTCCTTACAAACACATAAACCTTCTCAAGGGCTGGTCCCTAAGGGTTTATGAGATTTTGGTCCAGAAGGTGAGGCTAAGAGGGTTGGGCTGGAGGCAATCAACGATTCCTGGAAACGAATGTGTGTCTGTCACAGCTGGTCCTCTCTGCCCACTGCTCTCTAATCCAGCCCTTGGCCAGTCCCCTTGAAGGCTGCCTGCTGGTGCAGAGGGGAAAGGACGTGAGTGGGTGAGAATCCCCTCCCCAGGTGTCTGCACACACATCTATCTGAACCAGAAACCAGATCTCATTCTGTGTCTGAAGCATCATCTCAGCACCAAGTCCTCCAGCCCTCAGAACGATGCTCCTCCCAGCCCTGTGTGTCTGTCTCAGGGGTTGTTTGATAGATTGATTCCGAAACATTTCTCATCCCAGCATTCCTGCTGCCCAGTTTAAAACCTCTGGTATCACTCGGATCAAAAACTTCTACCTGAACCATTACTTCTTTTAAATGATTCTTCTGTTTCACCCTTGGGTTTGGAAGGAGTGAGGGAGGGAAGGAAGGAAGGAAATAAGAGAAAGAAGTCTACAGACTTGCTCCAGTTCAGTCCCTCATTTCAAAATCCACACAGTGATGTCTTAACTGGGACACAGCAGTATCTCATTTATCGGTCATGCCATCCATGTCTGCAGAATAAGCAAAGCTGAGTTACCGGACAAGTTCTTGTAGCAGATAAGAGAGGGTTCTGGGGCTGCAACCCAGATGTCCTGACTTGCAGCCTCACCAGGCTGGTGGCCACTACCACACTTGGAAGGGCTGGCCCTTCCCCGACAATGGAAGCCCGCCTCCCCCAGCAAGGGAAGCCCAAAGCCCAAAGTTTCCCTCTGCTTGTCCGGCTCTCTGTGTGAGTTTCCATTGCTCTGCTGGTAATGCACTGCGGTCTGCATGGGTTCTCTCCTGCCCTGAAGGTTCTTGCTCATCTGCTTGGCCTTTGATGACAGCGAAGCTCTCACAATCTATCATGTCCTTCCACCTTTCCTGCCTCACTTCCTCCAGTGAAATTCTGGCTCCGTGAGCTCGTAAGTCACAAAGGCTTTCCCATAAATTCCTTGAACCCCCTAAATGGGCTTCTGCACTCACGGCTCCCCAGTGTCTTGGGTGATGGGTCTGCCTTCTAGAAAGTTCCAACCCTTCTCTTCATTCAAACGTCTTCTCTCCTCTTTCCACTCTCCTACCTGGAAACTGACCTCAGTCTTCTATGCCCATTCAGTCCTTCCTCCCTCTCATCTCCCCCGCCTTGCCCTTTTCTTCCATTTACCTCTCTCCATCCATCCTTTCTTTTCCCTGGTCCTGCTGTACTTTCTGGCTCTGAAATGTAGAGCTCTCAATGAAAACAGTCCCAGAATGAGACACTCTTCAGGTCTCTGTTGGCCTCATTGGTTTAGTCTTCACCTTCTGCCCCTACGAGATAAAGGATGGGAGCTGCTCTGTCAGAGGCCTCATGGGTCAAAGATCAGCTTTGGTTCCTACAGCTGACATGTTCCTGAAGCCTCTGCCCCAGCCTGTTGCTAGCCCAGAGGCTCCTGCTCTGGCCAAAGATTCATATCCTTTTTGAGGGCTCTCGGCCACTGTTCCATCTCACTTGTGCCTGTCCTGCTTGTGTGCGTCACAGATCCCTCTTTGCCCCTAAAGCCTGGAGAGCCTCATGACTCTCCAAGCATGGGGAAATATCCGTTCCAATAACCCTGCCGCCAAACAATCCATTTTCTTCAGAGGTATCTTGTCTGCCACCAGCCTTCTGGCCTCAAGTTTCCATTCACAGGCAACTGTGGACCTGACCCAAGGTAATCTGCAAGGGTTGCCCATGATCTGGGTCCTAGGAAGCACCTGCTCTGTTCCCCCCACGTGACTTCCTCCACCATCCTCCCCAAACCTGGGAAACTTGCCTCTGCAGTATTTTCAAGGAAGCTCGTTGTGTTTCAATGAAGTGTTTTTCAGGGTTCCTATTTTTTATACATATACATATATATATATACATATATATATATACATATATATATGTATATATATAAGTTCAGCATCTTAGTGACAGGTTCTATATGAAAGCTATGTCTTCCTAGGCTCTATATTTGATTTCAGAAGGCAGCGTACTACAGCAGGAAAAAAGCACAGGGCTGAGGCTCTTGGAGACGTGGCTCTGGCCCTGGCTTTGTCTCTGTCTTGCCATGTGACCAAGGACAAGCCACGTTCTCACTCAGCACCTCCGTTTCCCATCTGTAAAGTGAGGGGCTTTGACCAAAGGAGTTCTGAAGTTTCATCCCGCTCTTACATGTAGGGCTCCCATTCCCCACTGGCACCCGCTCCTCTCCTCAACTGGGCTGCACACATCCCGTTCCACCCACCCCACGGCGGCATCCTCACATGCCCTAGGCAGCCACCAGACTCCTCTCCAGAACCTGGGGAGGGCCCTGTGGTCGCAGCCACCCAGGGGTGCTCTCCTGTCTGACGGTGTAACAGCCTACCCATTCAGTGGTTTACCAACCGTGTGTCATGGAATACCCCCCCCATCTAGACACACCTAAATCATCTTAGGTGTCTGTGTCGTCGGGGAATTCTGAAGTTTTCATTTTGATGCAGTCCTTAAAGCTGGAGGGAGCTGGTTCTGATTTCAGAGAGGGGACAGGCTAGAGGAGAAAGGTCCAGAGGTTGGCCCACAATGGCATGAAGTTTGTATTTGAGGGCAGCTTGGAAACGCATTCCAAGCCACAGAGGGGAATGCACAGCAGAGCCCCTGTGGGGCAGTGGATGTTATATCCCCCTCCAGAACCTGCGTCCTGAAGACCGAGTCCAGACACTGGGCTCCGTTCACCTGGAGGAGGAGGAGACATCCCCCCTGGGCAGCTAAGAGGTGGGCACCCACCCCATCCCAGTACCTTTCTAGCCCCTCCTTGTGACACTGTCATCCTCCCGGTGAAAGCTTGTGAAGAAGCAAGAATTGAGAGTCCAATTCAGTATCATTGAACCCATCTTGTAAATCGACAAACACATCAACCATCCATCAGTCAGAGAAATGACGTCATATGTTTTCTTAGTACCGTCCCTCCTGAGGGAGAGGAAGACCTCTGCTCAACTCTGCTGTCCACTCCTGCTGTGACCCTTGAATGCCACTGCCTGGGAGGACTCATTCATTTGCTTCGTAGTGGCAATATTACTCTAGTTCTATAACTCAACTAGACATTTTGTAGTAAAGAATTATTGAAATTCTCTAATAAAAAAAAAGCAATTCTTACTGTAATGTTTTTAGTTTGGGGACACAATTTCCTAAGGGGAGATTAATGAACATTTTTACGCATTAGCCCAATTTATGGATTCCATGTTTATTACATATGATAGTACTGATGAAAAGTACCTTTCTATCTGTACCTTTGCACAGTTTCTTCATTCCTCGTAAGTAAGCTTCACGATGAGCAGTGCTCCTGTAACTGCTGCTTCTGTACAAATCTCATCGTTCTACTTACCTGTCAAAGCACATTCTGTATGTACTGTAAACAGATATCACTTTAGTAAGATTTAGTCTTAAGGATTTTTCCACTTTTGTCAGTAACAGATATTTATGGATTAAAAAAATAATAAAGCCGTTTCAACATAACCTGTGTCTCTTAAAATAGCCACATGCTTGCTTCGACAAACACAGAGCCAAAACTAAGGGTAACTAAAAATCACAAAATGATGTAGCAGATCACTGGAGGTGGGAGCAGAAACAGAGATTGACTGCAAATGGGAATAGGAAGATTTTAGGGTGATGGAAGCATTGTAAAACTGGATTATGGTGATGCCCACAATGGCATAAATTTACTAAAAATCATCAAATTGTATATTACAATGGGTGAATTGTATGATATGCAAATTAGATTTTTAAAATGGTGAACAAAAGGAATGTAGGAAGGTAGGCTTAGAACAAGTGCCAATGGATAAGGTGTACCAACTCAAAGCAGAATCAGAAGTTACAACCTTGTATCCATGTTCATCGACTCCAGCATTATTATTCTGGGACATGAGGCCTCAGTTTGGTTTTAGAGTTAGTGCTTGCAGTTGCCATGGGTGACCAGAGTACAGGTGGTTAAATAGCCATGACATTTTAACCAGAGAATGAGGTTGTGCCATGAAAACTGATTTAGATTCGGAGTCTTGCTCAAGACCTCCTTCTCTGGACTTGTTTTTTTATATTATTTCCTTTGGCCCATATTTACTTTTGCTGCTAAGGTCATCTGTTGTTCTGTGTTTCTGAATTTTCCCCATAACCTAGATACTGGTGGGCTCTGCTTCAGCAAACCAAGTATTGCCAAACAGGACATGGCCTTCCGCCAGCTTCAGCACCTCCGTAGTTCCTAGAACCCACACTCAGTTATACTCTCTTACCAACTGCCCAGCTCCTTTGTAATTAAAACCCTTCTCCTTGGCTGAGTCGAGCTAATAGTCAAAAATCCTTTTATTATCTCTTACCAATGGCATTCTTTACCTAGGACAAAGTTATAAACCTGTTTACTCTTCGAATACATAATAACACATAACCACACATATCCTGAAACCTGTTTTGCTCACTACAACAATCATTATTACAGTGGATTACCTCTAGGTCGTGGTGTCGTTAATCCATGATGACACACAGCAAACACACACACATTACAAGTAGAGCAAAGCTTCATTAATCTATATTCATTACTGGAAGGAAACCCAAAGGAAGACAAAATTCTGAGTTGGCAAAAAAAATTATTTTTAGAGAAGTGCAATTTAATTACAATGCTTACACATACACAGAATGGCTAGATTAGACTAGCAATATGTTTCCTCATAGAAAATCACAGGAGACCTTCCTTACCGAACAGGTAAGACTAATGTGTAATTGATATAAAAACGGTCAAGAGGTTTGAGTCAAGGAATTCTGAACATGCTTAACATGGTTCTTAAATCGGCTAAACGTCCACTTTTTAAAAAAATTTATTGAAGTACAGCTGATTTACAATTGTTAATTTCTGCTGTACAGCAAAGTAATTCAGTTATACATATATATACATTATTTTTCATATTCTTTTCTATTATGGTTTATCACAGGATATCGAATATAGTTCCCTGTGCTCTACAGTAGGACCTTGTTGTTTATCCATCCTATATATGATAGTTTGCATCTGCTAATCCCAACCTCCCAGTTCTTCCCTCCCCCACCCCTCCTCTCCCTTGGCAACCATACATCTGTTCTCTATAAACATCCACTTTTAAATATCATTAACTCAAAATTTGTTCAAATTTTCCTCTTTGATTCTCAAAGTTAAACCTCAATGTGGCCCCTGTCGCAGTTGTCACTAATTCTAAATTGGTGAGATCTATACAAATGAGGTCTTACTATACCATCATTAATAAGCCAAGGCCAGAGAAAACTCAATGTTGGAAGCATTGAGATGCCAGGGGTCTTGGACAGCCTTTCACCTTCCATGTCGCTTTGGACACTGAACTTTCTCCTCTCTGGCTGAGCATGAAGGAAGTACAAAACCTCTAGGGAGGAGTAAGAAAGATTTCCCTTCAAGATTCTAAGAAGAAAACCAAGGACACTCACTCTTTGTGCTGCAAATGTGTCAGGAGTGGGAAAATCAGAAAAAGCAGAGGTTCAAAGGAATGCTTGGAAAGTTCCAGAATAAGTGAATCAGTAACTTTTATACCAGGGATGTGTTGGCCAATGTCATCCCTGGGCCTCTGTGTCCTCATCTGTAAAGGCTGGGATATTAGACAAATAAAACAAAATGAAACAAAACCCACGTCTGATATATTTTATCACTGAATTATCACAACACAGTACTCAAATTTTATCTGGGCTTCTAGGTAGCTGAATGAACTTGCGAATAACCCATCCTGCTTTGCCTTGCCCATCTCCACTTTCCCATCCCATGAGAATAGGATGCAATCAAAGACTACTGGACCAGGTATCAGAAGATCTTGTTCATTGCACTGGCTCTGCCAGCATTTTGCTGTGTGACCTTGAAAGACATATTTCTCCTCTTCAAATTTCAATTTTTCTCATTTAAAACAAAAACAGTGGGCCAGGGACTTCCTTGGAGGTCCAGTGGTTGGGACTTCACCTTCCAGTGTGGGGGGTGCAGGTTCGATCCCTGGTAGAGGAGCTGGGATCCCACATGCCTCGTGGCCAAAAAACCAAAACATAGAACAGAAGCGATATTGTAACAGATTCAATAAAGACTTTTAAAATGGTCCACATTAAAAAAAAAAAAAAAAAAGGGGGGCCAGACCCCTCTAAATCTCTAAAATCCTTCCCATCTTTTTCAGTCTGCTTCTGTCATTTTGTCAAGACTTTGCAGGGAGCTGGTAAGCTCAGCTAGTACTAGTCCTGGAAGAAGGGTAGAGTGGGAGGGCAGAGTGATGGGAAGGTAGGAGAAAACTCTTGGCAGGAGCCATCGCTTATCAGATAGCATTTTCCCAGTGACAAGCATGGCTACCCTGTGTCAACAAGAGATGGCTACGGAGGAAAGAAAAGTATTAAGCTAGAGGAGGAATGAGGTCCCTAGAAAGCTGCCTCTTTTTTTTTTTTTTTTTTTGTTTTGTTTTGTTTTTTTTGTGGTACGCAGGCCTCTCACCGTTGTGGCCTCTCCCATTGCGCTCCCGACGCTCAGGCTCAGCGGCCATGGCCCACGGGCCCAGCCGCTCCGTGGCATGTGGGATCTTCTCGGACCGGGGCACGAACCCGCGTCCCCTGCATCGGCAGGCGGACCCTCAACCACTGCGCCACCAGGGAAGCCCGAAAGCTGCCTCTTATGTTAACTTAACGTTTTGTGATTTCCCAAGATCAACAACTTGTCTGTTAAAAAAAAAACCCAAAGAATGCATTTCCACAGAAAGTTATCAACAGTTCATTATTTTTCTGTGTTTGCTCATAGATATAGAGCTCAGATGTGTGTTTCAGGACCAGGCCTCTCTCCACGAAGAGAAGAGAAGTTGCTTTGCCTCCAGCTTCAATCTTAACACCAAGTCCAAGTTCTGGAGACATGTATCAAGTGTAGAATACTGGGACCGTTGCCGTCATCCCCGATTGTGTGTACCCTAATAATTCTTTCTTGGACCATTTATAACATCTACTCCTGCTGGTTCACCAGGGCAACCACGGAGAAGACCTCCCCTGCTACCTAAAGGACATTCGTTCATACATCCGTCTTCATTTCAGACTTGGAGAAAACAAAACACTGTCATCTAACCCAGTGTGCCCACAAAGCAGCAACACCAGTATCCCTGGGAGCTGATTGCAATGCACGTTGCCAGTCCTACCCTAGACTTACTGAATCAGAATCTCTACGGGTGAGCCCCCAGAAATTGCCTTTCCAGCAGATCCCTAGGTGACTCTATGAACATTAAAGTTTGAGAAGTACATCCTCCTGCATTTTCTTTTCAGTTTTGAAATACTATAATCCTATGATAATAAAGATTTGGAATTTGGAGGATCAGAGCAGCCTTGATCTATGTAGCCAAACAATTTCAGGCAACCAGCTTCAGTGAAGAGATTAGAACAAAAATGAATTTACACAAGGATTTACTGTAGAGCACAGAGAACTGTATTCAGTACCTTGTAATAACCTATAATGGAAAAGAATCTGAAAAAAAATATATATATATAACTGAATCATTTTGCTGTACACCTGAAACTAACACAATATTGCAAATTAACTCTACTTCAATTTTTTTAAAAATGAGTTTACAGAGGATTAAGTATTTGGGAAACGGGAAAGCTGAGGCAGGGTGTATAAACTGTCTGTAGGAAAGTTTCATAGAAGGCAAGGCATGTGACTATTGGAAGGCTGGATGAGAATTTTTAAAGATTGCACAAACCTGAGCATGTTAAAATTTGAAGAGAAAGGACAATCAGGTAAGGACGGGGACCTAGAACCAGATTCACTCCCTCGGGTGTAGGAGGGGCACAGGAGGAGGAAGAGAAGCTCCTAGGAAACTTCTAGGGAAAGCAAGATGGCGGCCACTGTGAAATACGGGGAAAGGGCTGCTCGGGGAGGTTTCCCTTGAGGGTCCCAGTCTCTTGGTGATGGATGATGCAGACTCATCGAATCTGGCAGGATAGGCTGGATTCTGCTATGGTGATAAACAACTCTCAAATCTCCTTAAAACATCAAGGAGGGCTTCCCTGGTGGCGCAGTGGTTGGGAGTCCGCCTGCCTCTGCAGGGGACACGGGTTCGTGCCCCGGTCCGGGAAGATCCCACATCCCGCGGAGCGGCTGGGCCCGTGAGCCACAACTACTGAGCCTGTGCGTCTGGAGCCTGTGCTCCGCAACAAGAGAGGCCGCGACAGTGAGAGGCCCGCGCACCGCGATGAAGAGGGGCCCCCACTTGCCACAACTAGAGAAAGCCCTTGCACAGAAACGAAGACGCAACACAGCAAAAATTAATTAATTAATTAATAAACTCCTAGCCCCAACATAAAAAAAAAAAGTACTGAAATTAGTTGAAGCAGAAGATGAGAATACTATTTATAATAACAATATTTAATTTAATAATGATTATTTATTAAATTAAATTAAAATAAATGTAATAATTATGATCATTATCATTGTTAGATAGAAAAACTTCTCCCAGGATCTAAGTCCTGAATGTATAACTGGGCCTCACCAAAGCTAAGAAGTTGAAAGTCATCCAAAACCCTGACAACACTCTCTCCCTGTCTCACGTCCTTCTCTCTGAAAATATCCATTCCTCTGGTGTGTGTTTTGTTTCACACATGGTTGAACCTAAGATGACACCTTCAGCAATTGTGTCTGCATAATCTCCCAGGTCTAACCCCTGTGGTTAGCTGACACAGTCTCTCTGTGCCTCAATTCCAAAAGTCCTGGGAGAAAATCCGAAAATCTCTATAAATGACTCTCCTTGTATATCGGGTATCTACTGCTGAGTGATAAAGCTCCCCAAATTTAACAGCACAAACAACAAGTATTTACTGTTGTAATCACTCATGATTCTGGGGGTTGTCTGGGCTCAGCGACACAATGCTCACTAAGCGTCCCTTACGTGGTTGCTGTCAGGTGGTCGCTGGGACTGGAGTCACCTCCAAGGTTTCCTCACTCACAAGTCTGGCTGTTAATGCTAGTTGCTGGTCGGGACCTCAACAGTGGCTACGAACTGGAACCCTTAGATGCATCCCCTCCATGTGGCCTGGGCTTCCTTACCACGTGGCAGCTGGGTTCCCAGAGCAAGTATCTGGAGATAGGAAGAGGGAAAGAGGGTGTGGGCAAAGGGGAGATGTGGAGTGAGTGAGCCAGGTAAAAGCTATATCATCACCTCATGTGATATAGCCTCAGAAGTCACACAGTGCACACTCTGAGTCACCAAGTTCTGCCCAGGTTCAAGGGGAGGGGACACAGACTCCACTGTCTGAAGAGAGTGTAGCAAGGTTTCATTGTAAGAAAAGCATGTTGATGGAAGAGACTGCTATGACCATCCTTGGAAAATACAACCTGCCACACTTTGGGTCAAGGGTCTATTCCTGGTCCCATTGCCGCGGTCAGGGAGCCTTGGATCACATACTCCAAAAGGGCTGCAATCATCCTCCCCTGGAGTTGTAGGCAGTTTTCTGAAAATGAAGCGCAGGATGAGCTCATGCACTGAGCAGCCTCTTTACAGTGGGACATCCCTGATGTACTAAGAAAGCATCCCATGAACACAGCATCTACTCTTGAATTCCAACCTCAGGACTCCAGAGAAGACAGTGAACAGGACATGGTAACAGTGGATTCTGTGAAATCGCATTAAAATACTTCCTGACAACAGGGTGATGATTTTAAACTGGTGGGGTTTTTCCCCTTTCCTTCTACCCCTACTCTTGCCCCCACCAGTCCAAACAATAATATTAACCCTCCGTCTCTCTGCTCTTAGGGAAAAGGTAGAGACCAGAGGAAGAAGTCTTTGTTCAACCTTGACTTTCAAAATTGACTTTTGTCAAGCTCACAGGAGCAAAACTTGTTATGTAATTGCAAGAGCCACAGAGTGGAAAGAGAAATTGTTTCCTATGATATTGAAAGCTGACCTTTAAGTATCAATGAGTCCAGCTTGATAAGAAAACAAAGTAAATTGCATATAGAATGTGATGGAAGAGCCCTTCCCTGCTGTACAGGACTGAGAGAAATGCCTTTCTTCATCAAGAGAAGAAATTCAGGGCGAATCAGAGAAGAGAGCAAGAGAGAAAGTCACATGTATCTCTGATCATCACCATGGGGTGGGCTCATAGGGATGGGGGACGGGGGGGGGGAACAACAGAAACCTCCCGACAGATTGGAGGATCTGAGGGCAGAATGGGCTTCTGCTCAGCTTCCTGCCTAGAACTCTGGGAGGAAAATTCCTGATGAACGTTCCATGCCAACATATGGCAGGTATGGCAGCACGGAAATGATAGCAAGACAGATCTCTCCAGAACAAGCCCTCCCCGCACCGTGAACACCAGGCTCCCAGCCCCTCAGAGGTACTCAGGTGACAGTGAATGCCCTGGCTAGGAACCTGAAGGATTGTCTGAAGACTGGGAATCTCAGGGCTCCCAACAGCACAGGGCCACCATAACAGAGAAAGGAAGAAATACCTGCATATCTGAGTTACGGCCATAAATTTTAAAGCTGGGACACCCCTATCCTGAGACCCAACGTCTTTCAAGAGCAGTTCTCAAGCTTTATAGTATCAGTACCCCTCCTCATACTCTTAAGAAGTATTGAGAGCAGAAATTAACACAACATTGTAAATCAACTATACTTCTATAAAATTTTAAAAAATGTATAGACGACCCCAAAGAACTTTTGCTTGGATGGGACATATCTATACACATTTATTATACTATAAATCAAAATGAAGACCACTTAAAAGTTATTTATTAAACCATTTAAAAATAAAAACAATAAATCCATGATGTGTCAACATAAATAACACATTGCTATGAGAAATAACTGTTATTTTCCAAAAATATAGTAAGAAGAATAGAATTATTTCCCTTTTTTGCAAATTTCTTTAGTGTCTGGCTTTAGAAGATATCTAGATTTTGATATCTGCTTCTGCAGTTAGTCTATTGCGATATCACACTTTGCACACCTCCCCCCAGAGGCAGGGGAGGAGGAGAGGAAGCACCCACAGAGGAATCGGGGTAGGGGGTGTAAAACTCCCCTTTTCCACTGCCACTGGTCAGCCCGTCCCTTATCAGAGGGACACTGACAAACCCCAGTAAAGCTGAGCTTAGGCCAGGAAGACGCTTTAGTTTCACATTAATTTGGAATTGTTAATATTCTAATGAACTGGACATATTAATTATTAAGCTGTGAAGTTACCAAATGACTTCTTATTTTCTAAGAATAACCCAGAAAGTAGGGGATGGGAGGAAGGAATAAAGCTGTTTCTGATGACATGATAGGACTGACTTGCTTGATATTATAGTGATTATATAGATAAATACGTCTTGCGTGGGACCTTTACGCAATGCCCCAGATTAAGGAAAAGGAAATTTCATTCATGTTAAAAACTCAAAAGATCATAAAACCATAAGAATGAGACTCTGGATGATATCCTTGATAGGTTACATGAAGACAAGGCTTATACACACTATTATATATAAAACAGATAATCAACAAGGACCAACTGTATAGCAAAGGGAACTCTACTCAATATTCTGTAATAACCTATGGGAAAAGATCTGAAAAAGAATGGATACATGTATATATATGACTGAATCACTTTGCTGTACACCTGAGACTAACACAACATTGTAAATCACTATACTCCAATATAAAATAAAAATTAAATTAAAAAATAAAGACAAGGCTTTAATATATCAGGAGAAGAAAATCCTAAGGAGAGATAGGATAGGAAGGGAGAAGGTAGTGCGGGGACATGTGATTCTTTGTTCTACATGGTCCTGGCCACCATGTGGTACCCCACACACCTCTGGGTAACAGATTCCACCATACGCCAGCAACCAGTGTAGGCACATGGCACAGACCAGACCAATGAAAGTACATTTCTTTAATTTCTAAACTGAGACTTAAAGAGAGAAAATTCCCTCCTTCTCAAGGAATGGACCTTAATGATATGAATCTGGGGCTACCAGTAGCCTTGTCCCACACAATATGGAGAAAGAATACAGATGTGTGTGTGTGTGTGTGTGTGTAGCAAAATTAGTGGAAGAAAGTCACCCTTAATTATTAACAGTGGTAGTGAGTCTAAGTAATTTTTAAATTTCCTTTTACCTTTATGCGTTTTCCTGATTTTCTATAATGAGCATGCATTCCTTTCATAATGGAAAAAATAAAATTTATTCTTTTAAATTCTAAAAGAAGTGGGGCTGGAGGACTCACTTGGAACAGAGAAGCTGCCCAGTCCTGAAAACAAAGCAGCAAATATTACCATCCTCCAGCAGAACCTCCTCTATAAAGGTGCCCCATTACTCATACAGGGGTTGGCTTACATGTGGTAGATTCAAGTACCAATGGGAAGAGTTCTACTGGGCACACACCTTAAGGGGAAGAGTCAGCCATCATCTGCTGTGACCTCTGCTCCCTTTTTCCTTCTTTCCCTGGACTGTGCTTTGATGGCTCTCCGATAGGCAGAGTGCATTAGTCCCGCTTGTAATTGGGGAATTGGTAAATCGGGGGTTGTGACAGGGGTCCGGTGGGCAGAGTGAGTGGCAGCTGTTCCCCTTGGAAAGGGCACACACTCTCTGGAGTCCCCCTCACTCCCTGTTTTATCCCTTCTCAGACAATCACTACTGCCTTTGAGAAGACACAATTTCTAGGCTATCTTTAAGGTTAGCCTAATATAGATGTGTTAGATCCATTAGGAGGTAGTGAGGATTATGAAATCAGAGAGCACAAGCCCATCTAAAGGGGACTACACCTCTCACCTCCAGCCAATCACAACAATGGCCATTCTTTAATATGCTAAAGGGTGAAGATACGCTGATTTTTAAATATGGCAATTCATTTAAAATGAAAACACTCTCTGGGCCAATGAGTTCCTGGCTAAACACAACATGTCTGTGAACCAGAGTTTGGTTGGTCAACTAAAAATACAGAAGCTCCAAGTCAAACAGTCAGAGCTGGGTTCCTTACTCTCATACATCCATAGCAGCTCTTAACCACTGATACTGAGTATTAGGGATGGAACCTGAATTCTGACAAATAGTCTTGGCACCAATAAGCAAGTAATGCCTTGAACCAGGGCATGTTAAGAACCCACAGGATCATGGACACGAACTCCTGGATATAAACATCTCCCTTGGAAACTGAAAATTGGGGATGTAATCCCTCTTCCTGGTAGGTCAGGGGATGTAGGTTTTTATAGTAAAAGGTGTGGGCTACATAAGGGGTTATTGAACCCTATGAGCAGAGAGCAATCTATATAAAACTCTGACAAAGTTTACTTCCTAGAGCTGGTCTTGAAATATCATTTTGCTTATTTCCATGATGCCCTTCTCACAGGCCAGTAAAGCTTCCAAAGATTCTGAGCTGGACTGGTCTTTGTTCTCACCGTGTAGCTCTGAGACCCCTGGGAAGCCGTGTCACCAAGAGAAAGTCAGTGTAGCAGTAAATTGAAACCATGTCAAAATTCAGCAGAAAGAGGAAGATGAAATACCAAATCCCAGGCATCTAAATCTCTCCCTCCAACTGTTACTTCTTACCACAAATTCTCAGAGAGAAATACATGCAACAAGAAGAGAGCAAAGAATCATTTATGATTGTCTAGGGCCATGGAGAATTTTAGTGGACTCAGCTGGAACTCATGGAAGACTCTGTTTTCTCTAGTTAAGAGTTAGAGGCAGAATAAGAAAGAGGGGGAGATTCTTCTTAAGTCTAGGGCAGAGTTGGTTTAATCAGAATGCCCAGGTCTTATGAGACCTAGGTGACTCCATTTGAAGGTATGCCCCAGGTCAGCTTACAGTAACCACTGGGGAGAAAGATCTCAAAGGACTTAGGGCCAAATGGAGGGAAAAGATGGCCTCTCATTCTTTTAGAAAAAGAACAACCAAAGGGCCCACATCACAAAGGGGATGGGGCACCCAGCAGGAACCACCTCACACCAGAGGGCCCATATCACAAAGAGGATGAGGAAACCAGAAGAAACCACCTCACAAGAAAGGGCCCACATCACAAAGGGTACGAATAACACAGCAGGAACCACCTCACACAAGAGGGCCCACATCACAAAAAGGTGAGGACCTACAAGGGACCACCTCACACCAGAGGGCCCATATCACAAAGGGGATGGAAACCCAGCAGGAACCACCTCACACCAAAGGGCCCACAAAAAAAAAAAAAGAAAAGAACAGCTCCAGCCACGTCTTGTTTATCTAACCCAGTGAGTGACCATGACTCACAGTGTGTAGGTTGGGCATTGGGGGTGGAGGGAAGATAGGAGAGTGCTGTGTAGACAGCCAAGGTGAAACTGAGTTGCTTGGTCCCTCTCCCCTGGGAGAAATCCCTGCCCTTGAGATTTCTCTGGATGTGGGAAGAAAGGGAGATCCTGGGGTTCACTTTGGACCGGGACCAAAAGGGAATTTGGTCAGTCCAGACCGAAGGCCCTCCTCTTTGGATTCTGGATGGGCATAGAGGATGAGAGTTAGTCTAGGAAGTTTCTGTGAGGGTCCATTCCCTCGGAGACCAGATATTCTCCTGTCTTTCTGTTAACTTCAGAACTCAACTCAAGCCTTTGGTCTTGACGTGGGCACTGGTGTCCTTTCCTTGGGAGGAGAGCAATCCAGTGTGAGAGAATTCCCATGGGTTCTGTCTACACCCTCGTGCGCTGCCTCACCGGCCTGCCAAATCGCTTCTGACCCCCGTGAGGACCAGTGAGGTGAGCAGTTCACCCCTCGCAACTATTGTGATTGTCTCTTTGATTTTGCTTTGCTTTCAGAATCTGATGACACAGGTCAAGCCCACACAGTGAAGATTAGGTTTACCCACCAGGCCAACCATCATCCTCTCTTCTATTTCTCCACAGACATTCAGCTTAGCTCTAACTCCAAATGAGCTCCTCAGATAGGGCTGCACAATATGTAGCAGAAAACAATCTGGCCCAAGTAAAGAAGCATCTTCAATTCAGAATGCTCGAATTTGTTGCCACCCTATGAGGTTTCACATGATGAACCTTGTTCCCATTAAAAGAGACAAAATCTTCCTGCTTTCATATTTGCCAGGGTGCTCGTTTCCATATTTCCCAGGCACACTCATTTCTAACCCCTTGGAAAGGTCCTCTTGGTGGACTATGTCTGTTATACCCTACAAGTAACTTGGCCCATCTGGCTCTGCATCTCCTGTTAGGAGGAGGGTTGTCATCTAGAGAGTAGAAAAGAACTGAGATCCTCCTCTACCCTGGAGGCAAACGAGAAAAATCAGGAGAGTTACCTTTGCATATGAGAGCAAATAACAATGAGATAAAGAATCAAGGATCTTTTCTCTTCTCCTTAATTCCAGGTACCATGAGGTACAGACTTCATCTTGAAATCCCAACTCTTTCCCAGGCCCCTCTTCATCCTACACCCACCTACATGACCAGCTCAGTGGTGAACAGAATTTTCCAGATGTTTGATAATACATGTCCTACTTCATTCCATCATGCAGTCACGACTGAATATATATTTAGAAATTTTTGTAATCCCATCCCACCAGAAGGGTCAGCACCCCAGGCCTCTTAGATGTAAGATTTCCTCTGAAATCAAGAGGACCATATCGGAGAACTAAAGTGAATGCCAAGCCCCAAGAATTCCTGCAATCACAAAAAAAGGAAAGAGCTGAGAAGGTGTGTTTCTGCAGCTTTCCTTGTTCTGCCCACCCGTTTCCTGGGGTGGAAAATGTACAGTTACACTTTATAGGTTATTATAATTAAGCGATGTGCGGAATTTGTTTTTTTTAAAAATAGCTTCATCGACTCTTCACGGCGTATTTTTGTAAGACAAGTCCACGTGAAAAGCAAATGAGGATGGTTATTGTTTAGCATGTTTAATTAAGTATTTCCTTCACCCTTCTGGGAATTAAATATTGAATGGTGAATAAACACAGGAAAATGTGCGCATGTTAATTTCTGGTTCGCTGCCTTGATTCAAAAGCAGTGTGAAAAGCAAGGGCTGAGTCTGTGATCTGGAGTCTTTATATAACAAAGCGATTGAAGGGTCACCCCTCTCGTGTCCTATAGGAATTGCTCCAGGAAGAATCCCTTTCGTGTTTTCTCTCCTCAAGTGTCTCCCTGATGGATTCCTTCCCTGTTACCAGTTTACATCTTCATCTCGAAGAAATGTTTCTTTCCCTGCCAGCTGCATCAGTTGTGACTCATATGTAAGAGGGACAGAAAGCACAACTCAGACTGGCTGCCTGGGGAGAGCATGTCTTTGCTCACATCAGTGAAGAGTTCAGTGTAGGGGCTGCAGCTCAAACAGTGTCATCAGCAACTGCTTTCTCTTCTCTATTTCTTGCTCCATTTTCAGATGACCCTTCTCCTCATGGTGCCAAAGTGGCCCCATTAGCCCTGTCCTACATCCTCCTAGGTTCAAGTCCATGAGAAACTAGAATGGCATTATTTACCCCAACAGTCACACCAAAGCCTTGGGTCTGACTCTGCTGTTCTGATGGGATCACATGTCCATCATCAGATCGTTGACTGCCAAATGGAATAATCCAATTAGCTTAGGCCAAGTCACACGCTTCAGCCCTAGAGCTGGGAATTGAGCCCTACCCGAAGTACCTGGGCTGGGGGTAGGAGGGTAGAAGGTGGTTCAGGGGGTGGGGGTAGTTCCCCAAAGAAAAAGTGGTGAACCAGAAGAAGGGTGAACAGATGCCGGGAGGAAAACACAAACAAATAGATAAACAAAACCGATGTCCATTAAATCACCTTTCTGCTGGGGGAGCTGTTGTTGTTGTTTTTCTAAATCTGAAAGCTAAAATTGCCTCATGATATCTCATTCCAAATCGTTTGTTATCAATCTGGCACCACTGTCCTTTACAAGGCAGGAAACTACATTTGTCAAAATCTCCTTCACTACATGTTTCTTTCTTCGAGTTTGCCTCGGAATGGAATTCACATGAGATGTGGAAGGTGGGGATGAGAGGGACGCTGTTACACTTGGGTAGAGTTGCCAGATTTCACAAATAAAGATACAAGATACCAGGTGAATTTCAGATAAATAATTCTGGGGTATAAGTATGTCTCATTTCCCCATGCAGCCTTATATGCACCATTTGGGACATACTGATACTAAAGGCTTATTCATTATTTATCTGAAATTCAAATTTAACCAGCATCCTGCGTTTTGTCCGGCAATCTTATTTATCCTGGAGGACATGGTTGCCAGGCTTGGTGCCTTTGCTGACCCTCCAAGAACCCCCTTTTTGTGGTTCTGCAGACATATGCTTTTGGAGATCTCTCCATGGGCTCCTGCTTTGCAGGTTCTGACACATGAACGCTATGGCTTCTTACACGTTGCCATGAACTGATCCACCCCTATATCCAGGCAGCAGATGAAAACAGCATTTTGCCATTTCTAGGTAACTCAGTCACTTCTGATGTCTGTGTAGTGTTCAGGTTTCTTTCCTTTTACTCTTCTCCAGAGGGTTGGAAGTTCCTGAGGGCCTGTATACCTTCCAGCCATCAGGAGAGGGTGGACATCTGTCCTTTGTACCATACACTGTCATCCACCAAGGCCTTTAGGCAATACAGGTAACTATTCTGTTTTCTGCCTCAGCCTGACCTCACAGCTGGCCCGCTAAGCATTTCTGTTCTCCTCCTCCCAACCATTCTACAACGATCTTGGAAACAGTCAGTGCCTATCCCTGAACCTGCTAGGTCAAGGCAGCATTGAAAGGCTGCCCTCTAGTTACTCTCCTTCAAACCTGCCCTCATCCACTGCTGCTCTAACTCCAGGCACCAGGTTGGATAAGGGCTTCTCCACGTGTGTGCAGTTTCCCATGTCTTCCCTGGGGAGCCAGGCTCAAGTGTCCCTTCTCCTGGACACCCAAGTATGTCTGTAGTAGCTGTCATGTCATCCCCTACCCTGAACTCTCCTGAAATTGTCAAGAACTCTACAGTCATAGCCAAGTGGTCCTCTACTTTGCCTCCCCAGCCTCATCCTCCCCATCCTAGAAAGAGTTCTTATTCTTCCTTTTAAGGAAATCTGCTTATCAGATCGCCAAGCGCTCTGATCCACCTACAGCCTAGCATTTACATTCTAACCTCTTCATACTCCAGACTCTGCCCTGTATATTCAAAGCCAAGCTCTTGGAATTAAACCAAACAAGCAACACAACATAAACCTTTTCTCCCTCTTAAGTGCTTGGCTCTTACAATAAAAAAAAAAGAAATAGCTTGGTTTTCACCGCTATTGTCTCTGTTCTGTATTTAAAAACTGCTGAGAAATTCAATGGACTGTTTCAGGCTGTAGCCACACTCCCAAGGCATTTCATGTCAATAAGCCACCGCGTAAAGAGCCACAGAGCAACATCCAAACATATAGGAATGGAAAACCTCAATTAGTATTTCAAAATGCATCCCCTACTTGTAATTGTTAGCACACTCGATCGGTTTACATTACCAGAAAACCAGACCAGAGAGTGCAAATGGAAAATAAGTAACAGTCAAAGATTCCATAGAACAACCTGTCTTGCTGTGAAGAAACACGTCATCATGAGAACCAAATGGGCTCTCATAATTTCAGGCAAAAATCAATTTAATGGGACATTACCTATTATCCTAAAACATTTTTTTAAATCACAAAAATAAAAAGGGAGAAAAAAATTCCTTAAACAATCATGTGGTTTCAAAATGTTACCTACAAAGGAACAAAAATCAAGCTCGCTTCACACTTCTCTCCAACACTGCATTTCAGAAAACAGTGGAACAGTTTTTACAGACCTTTGAGAAGAACACAGGTATTATCCTAAAATGTTATATCTCCCTAGCTTTGGGCTGGAGATATGGGTTTGAGGGCCATTAGTATAAAGGAAAGAATTGCTGCCTTGGATGGGTGAGTTCATCCAAGGAGAGATTTTAAAGTGAGAGGACCAGAAACTCTGAGAGATGTCCAAGCAACACTTATATGGAAAGGATGGGCAAAAAGGGAGTAGTCGGAGAATGAGAGGAAGTGACCGAGAGGAGGACACTTGTCATGGAAGCTAAGAGACTAGTGAATCTGGAATCTCCTGGGTTGAACAGAGCCAAGAAGTAAAGTAAGATAGGGCTGATAAGAAAGAAGTCACCAGTAATAGACCTAATATAAAATTTGTAAAATTGTTCAATCACCATTTTAAAGATATTTGATGTGTAATTTTAGAAATCTAATGAATTATTAGCATTTATTCCCAGTAACTGAAATGAACTCCCCACAACACTCAAGAGTATAAGAAATGACACATCCTTTTTTCTTTTTTATAATTGTGAAGTATATCATACATACAAAGAAGTAAAGAATATATATGTACAGTTTAAGATGAATGATAAAATGAAAATAACCTGGCTTATGCCAGGTTATTTCTTAACCCCATAACCTGGCTTATGCCAGGTTATTTCTTAACCCCATAACCTGGCATAAGCCAGGTTAAGAAATAAAACATTACCAGGGGCTCCCGTGTGCCCCTCACCATCCCATGCCTCTCTGTCCCCAACAAGAAGGGATCAAAATCTGAATTTCGCGATAATCACCCACTTACTTTTCTCTAGATGACTACATATGTATATCTGCCTGAAAAAAATATTCTTTGTTTCATTTGGTTTGAAACTTCTAATAAATGTACTCTAATGTACTCATCTGTAACTTGCCTTTTTTGTACATTATGCTTTTGAGATTCATCCTGTTGATGCATACAACTACAGTCCTTTCATTTTCACTGCTGTATAGTATTGTATTCTATGAATAGTATATACCATAATTTATTTATCCATTCTATCACGGATGAACACTTGGTTTGTTTCCCATAATTTTGCTATTATGCAAAATGTAACAATCAATATTCTTACGTGTATCTCCGGGATGGAGCCCCAAGTAGCCTGGACTCTCCTTCTACACATGTATCCAATATATCTGCCCATGAGTGTCTGACATCATCACTTAGGGCATTCAAGGTGGCTGAGAGGAGACCATTCTAACAATGCATGCATGTTCTTTGAATTAAAAGTTCATCATTATTTTCAAGTATTTGATACAGAAAGGTTGATTTAGATTCAATATCCATTAGCAGCATCCCAAGAAATCTCAACATAACGTTTGTCAAGGAAGAAAAGAAGAGCTGTTAAGATTCTGTAAATATAATGCCAACTGCTCACTTTTGAATAATTGTAAAAGGCTTTCAATTTTGCACTACCTGCTCGTGTGAACACAACTTGTCAATGATGACTATCCAGAATTTAAAGAGATCGTTATTTACAAGTGTTGAACAGGAATTATGCCTAGTCATTTCAAGCAAAAAATCTGATATACAAAATGCAATGCTCATGGAAGCAAGTTCAAGTTTCTAATTTAAAAAATGGCAACAATTACACAAATTTCATATCTTCCTTAACACCTCTTGCAGTAGCCAGCCTCTCAGAGAGCACCCAAGGATTCTTCTTCCCTGGTGTTCACATCCTGGTGTAGTTCTCTTTCACAATGAATAAGGTGAACGTCTGTAACTAATGGGATTTTTGCAGAAATGACAGTGTGACCTCCAAGGCTAGGTCATAACAGACATTGGGGCTTGTCTTGCTCTCAGATCACCTGGTCTAGGGGAAGGCAGCCAGGGTATTATGAAGACATTTAAGCACCCAATGGAGAGCTCCACATGCTGAGGAACTGAAGCCTCCTGCTGACAGTCAGCACTGACTTGCCAGCCACATTAATGAGCTACCTTGGAAGTGGTTCCTCCAATCCCAGTCAAGCTTTCAGATGATGTAGCCCCTGATAACATCTTGTCTGAAACATTATGAGACATCATGAGCCAGAACCACCCAGCTAAACTGCTCCCATCTTCCTGACCCACCATAAACTATATGAGATAATAAATGTCCATTGCTATTTTAAGCTGCTACCTTTTGGGGTAATTTGTTACACAGCAATAGATAACTAATACACTTGTAACTTTTATTTTTCATACCATAATTACACAATAGAAAGACAATGTCAGCTGTTTTCAATAAGTCCCATATAGATGCCTCCCAAATCTCTTTCTACAATGGAGATTAAGGTGTGGTGCTGGAGAAAAAAAAGCAAAAGCTGACATTGCCAGTGTCCAGTAGCCTTCACTCTCAGACACCTTCAAGTCATCTCCACAGGCTCCTGTGTTTCTATGTTGCGGCAAAGGGACAAAGAGGATGTAGGGCAAATAGGTCATGGTGGGGGTGGCAGAAACTGTATTTGAAGAGTTTACAGGAACTTAATGGCCCTGAATTCACTCTATACACAAAATACGAGCAGGATTGACACATCTGGAATCCCCAAGCACTAAAACGATAAAGATGCCTTCCTATATGCAAAATAAAAACTCCGCAAAACTAGGATATGTGTAAGAAGCCCCCAACATTTCTATTTTTCCCTGATGCTTTTTTGAAATGTCAACTATCAAATCCATCTTAAAAATTGTTTTAGTGCCTCTGCTTTGTCCCTTTACTCATAGTTGGTCTGCCTACTGTTTAATCCAGAACTGACAAAACACTCTCTACAAACATAAAGATTCATGTTGTAAGGTGGACACTCTTCATCACAGCACCTCCAGTTATTATTAAATCAATCATTTTACCTCCTAGCTACTGGCTTTTCCTGAGGGGCTCTTATTAGCTAAGCTGCCTTTAATAAGTGCTTATTCTGTTAATATTCCTTTGAAGCCCATTCTAAATGTTCTTTTTACCCAGAAACTCTGCAGTCTCTGATTGGTGACTAAAATCAGGGTGGTAGGGCAGAGAGGAGCTCATTTCAGAACTGCAGGCCTCCTGCTGCCCGAATTGTCCCTTTCCTTGTCCCATTCTCACCTTACATGCATGCAAAGGGCCAAGCTATTTATATCCTGAGCATGGAGAAGGACTCAGCAGGTGACAAATGCTAATTTCTGAGGTCAGGAAAGGTGCTTCACATTATCCCTTTTTGAAGACAAGATGCAGACAAAGGGCAGGACAGGGAGGCTCTGAACATCCTACATATTGAATAGTGCTTTGCTGCATTTAAGAACTCATTGCTGCCATACTCATGGAAATCAGTGATCTCATAGTTTTAGCCCCCATTTTTCAGATTAAGCACACACTCAAGGCATGGACAAAGCAGGCCAGTAAAACTATTTTATTTTCTTATAATTGATATTAAAATTATGAAGCTAAGCTGTCTAATATGACAGCTACTAGCCACATGTGACTATTTACTTTTAAATTAATTAAAATGAAAAATCCAGTTCCCTAGTAGCACAGCACATTCTAAATGCTCAATAGCCACTGTTATAAAATATTTCAGTTATCATGAAAAAGAAATAAAAATTTGATTAGGGGGCTTCCCTGGTGGCGCACTGGTTGAAAGTCCGCCTGCCGATGCAGGGGACACGGGTTCGTGCCCCGGTCCGGGAGGATCCCACATGCCGCGGAGCAGCTGGGCTCGTGAGCCATGGCCACTGAGCCTGCGCATCCGGAGCCTGTGCTCCGCAACGGGAGAGGCCACAACAGTGAGAGGCCCGCGTACCGCAAAAAAAAAAAAAAAAAAAAAAAAAAAAAAAATTTGATTGATTTCTCTTACATGTATTTTGTGATTTGATATTGTTTTTAACTTTGAATTACACATTTTGGGAGTAGGTGGGAGAACCATAATACTTTCAGTGTCTGGACACCTCTAAAGAATTTAATGTGACCTTAGCCAGCACGCTCCTTAGCAGCATTTATATCCTTGATCTCCCCTCCATGCGCCTCATCCATAAGCATGGCCCCGAACAGTCACCCACGAGCACCTCTAATCCACGCGTTCAGACGCGAAACCTGAGCCTCTGCTGGTTTCCCAGCAACAGCGACGCGACCCCGCCCCTTACCCCGCCTTGCCTCTCCTACCTTATTGGACCGGAGTGGGCGGGAACAGTAGTCAAGTGTCCAGTAGGAGGGGAGCGGAGGCGGGAGTCCTGGCCGCGTCCCGGTCGCCCGGGAAACCTCTGCAGGCAGGTTCGCGCGCGATGCCGAGCGCCGAGGAGCTTCCCGCGCTGGCTGAGGAGAACGCGGACTGGGAGCCCGGCGCCGACCCGCGGCTGCGACTCCTGGGGGCCTACGTGGCCCGGAGCCTGCGGCCGGCTGCGGGCGCATGGGAGCGCTGCGCGGGCTCGGCCGAGGCGAGGCAACTGCTGCACGCCTTCCTGGGCCGCGGGGCCGCGGAGGGGCCGCGGCCGCTGCTGGTGGTGCGGCCCGGGCCCGCGGGCCTGGCGGTGCGCGCGGGGCTGGACGCGGGACCCGAGGCCGGCGCGCCTCGTGCTAAGGGGCTTTTTTGCCTGCGCACCAGGCCCGAGCCGCCGGGGCCCGACAGCCTCCGCGGAGCAGTGCTGTGCGGGGACCTGCCCGCCAAGCCGCTGGAGCATCTGGTCGCGCTCTTCTCCGAGGTGAGGGTGGGTCGGTGGCCCCGCACTGGCTGCACTGGAGGAGGAGGCGGGGCCGGCGGGGCGGGGCCATGGGAGAGGAGACTGGAGCTGAGCTCAAGGAGTTAAGAATAAAGTGGGATGGGCCGGCTGGCCGAGCTGGCGGGAAACTAGGACCCTGGGCTGCCCCCTGAGATGTGGAGGCGAGCCGTGAAATGGCAGCTGCGGGGAATCTGAGCAGGGGCTGGGTCCGAGTCGGGCCATCGCGGGGGACTTGCTTCATTCCTGGTCTGCGTTCAGGCCAAAGTCAAGGCGAGGCTAGATTCTTAAGAGGGCCTGGGTCCTGACCTCTTTTTGAGGCGCCGTTTCTGAATCCCCCCTGTAAGCTGGCATTGCAAAAGCCCGGGAGTGGGGGCTTGCCTGGTGGCGCAGTGGTTGAGAGTCTGCCTGCCAGTGCAGGGGACACGGGTTCGAGCCCTGGTCTGGGTAGATCCCACATGCCGCGGAGCGGCTGGGCCCGTGAGCCATGGCCGCTGAGCCTGCGCGTCTGGAGCCTGTGCACCGCGATGAAGAGTGGACCCCGCTCGCCTCACCTAGAGAAAGCCCTCGCACAGAAACGAAGACCCAACACAGCCAAATAAATAAATTTATTTTTTAAAAAGCCCGGGAGTGGTGGACCCGGGGGCATTTCCTATGGGTCAGTGAAGGAGGTGAAGGGCTCTCCACGCTCTTTACTTCTGGAGAAGAGTTAAAAAGGAGAGGTGGCTTGGTTTTGATTTTCGTGTCCTTCATGAACCAGAGGTCACCCCTGTGCCCAGGTAAGAAGTTGAGGCACCCAGTTGGAAGTGTCCAGCAGGCGTTTGGAGGGGCCGGCCTGGAGCGCAGGAAGGAAGGTCTCCCCGGATGTGGATTATGGAGTGCTTTGGTGACGCCACAGCAGAAGCCTCCGGAGTGCAGGGGTGCCCGGGAGAGATTCTTGGGACCCTGAGACCTTTCTGGAATAGGAGTGAACGTCCCTGGAAGTTGGGTGCGTGTGCTCCTGGAGGCTTGATGCCCTGCTGTGTGATGTTTCCAGTCACAGGTGCTGTGCGGAACACCAGAGAAATAAAGACAAGATCCCACCTGTGAAATTCACTATATATATAGCATCTTCAAAGCTAGTGTGACTGAGGTGGAGACAGACCTTACCTAAAGTTGGCACCAGTGCTAGCATTGGGTCCTGGAGGCTCCCTGCTGCGTCAGGTGTTAGGCCTTTGGTTGCTTCATGAGGAGGCTTTGGGGAGGGGGAGTTCCAGAGAAGGGTCTGGGGTGACAGAGGAGCTCTAGGGGACCCAGGGAAGCTAGGTTTCTCAGTAGATATGGAAGTATTTCAGTATTTTAATAACCGAATGGCTTTACTGCTGTGTGTTGTCTGAACACCATCCCAGCAGGAATCCAAGCTTGGATCAAATTCCCTCATGAAAGGGGATGATAGGAAGAAGTGCTTGAAAACAAACTTATGGTTACCAAAGGGGAAAGGGGGGGAGGGATAAATTGGGAGACTGGGGTTCACAGATACACACCACTCTATATAAAATAGATAACCAACAAGGACCTACTGTGTAGCACAGGGAACTGTACTCAATATCTTGTAATAACCTAGAATGGAAAAGAATCTGAAAAAGAATCTCTGTCTCTATCCATCTATCTGAATCACTTTGCTGTACACCTGAAACTAACACACTGTAAATCAACTATATCTTAACAAAATTTTTTTTTAAACTTTAAAAAATTTTAAAAAAGAAAATAAGATAAACAAAATGTGAAATAGGTGAATAGATTTTAATTTACAGAATAAAGACAACGTTTATTGATACGGAAAACAAAAAGTGCTGTTGGGTTCAGAGGACAGACATATGCGTGTGGTCTGAGAGCCCTGCTTCACCTCCAGCTCTGAACTGGCTCCTGAACAAGGAGAAGGATTAGAATAAATAGAGAGCAGGGTAACTTTCAAGGTCTGGGGAGCAGACTGAACAAACGTTCCGAGATGGAGCTACGCCTAGTGTACGTAGAGGGCAGTGGGTCCATCTCAGAGTGGCGTCATGGCCAAGGCAAGGCAGTTCAGCGAGTGAAAGTAATTGTCAAACACCTCAGACTCTTAAATGTTCAAGAATTTTTATCGGTGCTTTGAAAGAGGCTGGAAACAAACTGAATGTTCATCCGTAGGGGACTGGGTGAACGAATTAAGGTCCATCTATAATTAAAAGTAATGATTGATAATGGAACCGTTCTTAAGATAATTTTATTTTTATGGTGGCATAAAAAACCCACATAAAATTCACTCTCCCAGCAATTTCCAAGCGTACAGCACAACACTGTCAACCTCATGCACATCATTGCGTGGCAGATCCCCAGAACCATCCCCCCACCCTGCATGGTTGAAACTCTACACTCACTGAACAACTCCCACCTGTGCCTCCCTCAGCCCCTGGCAGCCACATTCTACTTTCTGTGTCTATGAATTTGACCACTCTTGGTACCTCATGTAAGTGGAATCATGACATATTTGTCTTTTTGTGACTGGCTTACTTCACTCAGCATAATGTCCTCAAAGAGGTTCATTCTCAAGGTAGCATGTGACAGAATTTCCTTCCTTTTTAAGACTGAATAGTATTCCATTGTATGTATATATACCACATTTTCTTTATCCCATTCATCCATGGATGGACATTTAGGTTCCTTTCACCTCTTGGCTATTGTGGATAATGCTGCAATTTAAGATAATTTTTCTTAAAGGTTTAGAACTGTACGTATAGTATGCTACCGTTTCTGCTAAAAAAGAGAAAGGAGGGAGGGAGGAAAAACATTCATTTACAGAGTAATCCACAGGCCCAAGGAACTGGGCGACTCAGGGAGGTACAGGGGTAGGTAGCTTTTTACTGTCATGCTTTTGTACTTTAAAAATTTGCACCACGTAAATGTGTTACCTGTTTTAAAAACCTAATAATAAAATAATAAATAAATAAATATAATAAATATTAATAAATAAATAAAAATAAAACAATTTATTTTTAAAATACCTCGAGGCCTTTACTTGCATTTCTCAAAAGCTCTAACAGCAATTCTTGGGCCATGCAACCACTGCCGTCCCATCCGCTTTTTTCACACACCCTGAAGCTGATCCAGAGCCACTTCGGGGCCCTGCACCCCTCCCACTCATGGACCCTCCCACTCATGGATCAGCCCCTGGCTGCGTGCTCACCTGGTCCTAACTAAAGCCAAAATATCCCACCTGGATGAGAAAAGTATTCTTTGTTGGCGGGGGTGGGGTGTGGGGGGGTGATATTAACGATATTAACGATAGGATATAACGATAATGATATTAACGAAGGAATGAAGCTATAAATTTTAACTTTTCTGTCCCATTACACTAGCACAAGGTAAAATATGCATCCAGGAAATGTTTCCAAGGGAGAATTGACAGAATTTAGAAACCAGCCCTCCTGCTCCCTTTCTTCCTCCTCCCAGTCCCTTCATTCACTGCTGCCAGGTTCCTTTTCCTAGAGCTCTGGAACTTGGATGCTGTTTTGAAGTTTGGGGTTTGGGAGAGAGAGTGTCACCCACCCTTTCTAATCAGGTGTCCAGTCGGGTGGACCCCCAACTGGGTCCTTACGTTGCCCAGTGCCAGCTGGTGCCAAATGAAGGAAACCAGGTCCAGCAGAGCAGAAACTTTATTCTTTAATCAAGGAATGGAGAAGGAGGAAGCTCCTGCTCTGAAAACGCCACCTTCTCCCCGGGTGAGGAGAGGGGTGCCTTGTACAGAGCCCGGTGAACAGCAAGGGCGGGGCGGGGCGGGGCAGGAGGAGCGGGCATGCGCAGAACCTCCGTGCGTGCGTCGGGAGCGCCTCTCCTCGAGCGTCGCGACGCCTCTGCGTGTGCATGCCCTGTCGCCATCTTGGACCATTCGGCTCTCCTCAGGTACTGCGGTTTTCCTTCCTTGCTGTTTCCGTAGCCTCAGCCTTAGTTTCCCTTAAGCCAGTACAGCGGTGGGCGTAGGTAGATGGGTTGTTGAGGGCAGAAGAAGGGAGGCTGTAGGTTTGTTTCCGGTAAAAGTGTGGGTCCTTTTCCCCGTGAGAGGAGGATGGGATTTGGAGTCTGGGGGACCCGGGTTCCAGTGCTGGTTCTGTCGCGTTCGGTGGGGATGGTGTGAGCGCGCTAGCTCACCTCTGTCAGGATCGAAGCACCTTGTAGCTTGTCGTGAAATTTAAAATAACCGATCAGGACGCTTGGAATAGTGTGTTAGCATCACAGAGGGCAAGCCTGTAGTGCTCGGCGCACGGCAGGCTGGTAAATCGAGAGAGGAGGTGTTGGGGCAAAGAATAGTGGCTTTAATCGGAATGCCAGCAGCCCAAAAAGATGGTGGGCTGGTAGAACCATCTTCCCTGAGGTAGAATTCAAGCTTCTTTTGTACTGAAGGCGGGGAGGAGGTGTGGCTGGTATTACAAACTTCTTGCAGCTGTTCACAAAGGTCTGGTCACAGTGTAAACCTCCAACAGGACAATTGTTATTCTCTGTTCTGCAACTTTTTGTTGACACCTTTAAAGGTCAAGCCTGGGAGGCAAAACCTTGGGAATAGGCTGTCATGTGTGTTTCAGGCTCTAGGCAACATCCTTTTACAGAGATGCAGAGTCAGCGTGATTAAGACAGGAAACAAAGCACAACGGTTAGAGCTAAAGGAATAGATACAACGCGGAGTCAGGTTGGTTCTCTGTTAGCATTAGTTGTAGGTTTTCCCTAAAGGACAAGAATTACCGTGACTCTACATCCCCCTTAAAAGCTTCCTCACTTCCTGTCACCCACCCTTGTCACTTTGCTCTAACCCAAACTCATCTCTCCCCAAAGACTCAGCCTTTCTGCTTCTGAAGTGAGACAGGCATCCTTGCTTCTCTTTGCTCCTTCTCGATTCAAGTGGAAAACAGTCCAGTTTGAATCTGATGCCTTTAGACAAAGCCACCGTCTCCCCCCATTGCTGTGTCATAAATTGATAGCACTGCCCTCATTTCCCCACGGTTGGGTTCCTGCTCGCTGTGACTCTCCCCCAGCGTTGCTCCCGTCTTAACACGTGGCTCTTTCAATAGACACATAAGTGATCCTTCATCAACCCGGCCTCTGGGCCCCTTGAACCTTCCTCCTCCGCTGACCTCGCCCTTCCTATCTTAACCACCCCTTCCCGTGCTGTTCCCAGTCCTTGCATTACCAGACCACGCCCTGGTGATCCAATTCCAGGCACCTCTTTCTCTGACCCTGCTCCTGTCTTTCCGGCTCACTCTCCCCAGCAGCCCCCTACCACAAGCCTGTGACCCTGCTGGGACCTGCAGTCCGTTGATCCTGCCGCCTGCCCTCTGTCCATCCTCCACACCCACGTCCTTCCCCCCTTACCCAGCTCAAGTGCTCCATCATTATCATCACGGCCTCTGTCTCGCTTTGTCGTACGTCTTTGGCAAAACCATAAATCTGGTGAACTCCAACTCCCTGCCTACCGTATACCCGCCCTCGTGAAGCTGAGCAGAAATGTCTAGACTTCGTGTCTAGTCTTGCTATGTCCTATCCTTTTCCTCACTCGTCAGGCTCCTACCCCCACATCGCATGGAAAAGAAAGAGTTGTCAACGTCACCAGTGACCTCTACTTGTCTGAATCACATGGCCATGTTTCAGTCTTTTTCCTGCTTGACCTGTGAGCAGCCTTTGGCACAGCTCATGGTGACCCTGTCCTCCTGGAAGCACTTTCTTCACTTGGCTTTCAGGTCACCAGTCTTCTGGTTTCCTCCTCTCACCATCGCCATTTCTTCTATTTCCCCTGTTGGTACCACCCCCGCTTCTTGCTAACTTGCTAACATTGGAAAGCCCTTAGGCTCATTCCTTGGGCATCTCCTCTGTATATACTCAGTTCCTTGGGGGGCACTCATTCCCTTTCAGAATCTTATGAATCATCTCATCTACCTCTACCAGCTTTGTTATCTCCAGACTTTTCTTCTCTGAGCTCCCAACTGCCAAATCCGACGCCTATTCAGTGTCCCCACTTAGAAGTTCAGTAGATTTATCAAATTCTAACGTGTCCAAGAACCTACTCCCAATTCTTCCCACAAGAACTTAACTCCACCGTTATTCTTCCCCACGTCAGCTATGGCGGTTCCCTTCTTCCTGTTGCCCAAGTCCCAAACCTTGGAATCATCCTGACTCCTTTTTACTCACACGACTAATCCATTAAGAAATCATTTTGGCTGAGCCTTCAAAATTTATGTAGAATTGGACCATTTCTTACTATCTCCTCTACTCTGCCCTGTGCCAAGCCACTCTCTTCTGTACTATAGCAATAACTTGCTAGCCAATCTCTTTTTCCACTTTTGCCCCCAAGAGTCTATTCTCAACTCAGTAGCTGGAGCGATCCTATTAAAAAAGATGTCAGACCATGTTGGTCCTTTGCTCACAACCCTTCAATGATTTACATTCCTCAGAGTAAAAATCAAAATCCCACAGGCAGGGCTGCATGTGATCTGACCCCTTTTACTCACCCCTACTCTTCTTGCCAATCCTGTCCCAGTTTCACTGACCTCCACACTGCTCCTTGATCACACTAGGCATGCTCCCACCTCAGGGCCTTTGCACTGGCTGTTCCTTCTACCCTCAATATACTTCCCCCAAGGGTCTGCACAACACTCTCCCTATCTTCCCCAGTCTTTGTTCAGATGTTACCTTCTCCATGAGATCTGCACCAATCACTCTATTTACCATTACATCACTTCCAGCCCACCTGTTTCATTTTTTTTCACAGAACTTATGGTTTACTGACTGTCTCTTCCCTAGAATATAAACTTCATCAAGTCAGGAATCTTCATCTGTTTTGTTCACTGATGTACCTTCCAAGCACCTAGAACAGTGCTAGCATGTGGTAGACTCTTGATAGATATTCATTGAGAATATTCATTTCATAGAAGGTTCATATTCACTATTTTTCTATCACTGAAAGCCCTCCAAAATGCACCCAAGCCCACCTGCCACTTTTTATTCAGACAGCATATATTTCAGTTATTCTCTGAACCTCTATTGAGTGCTTCCTGTATGCCAGACCCTAGGGAGGACTGTGGGTATAAGATACAGTCCCTGCCTTTCAGATCCTAGAAAAATTCTTGTTCATCCCCTCTGCCCTGTTAGGCCTCCTGCCATGGGTCCAAGGGGTCCTTTCTTAACATGAATGTGAGTAGAGCTCAATTTGTGACATTTTATCTCTCGGCACCCCCTGTTCACCTGCTGTTGTAAGTTCTCAGTTTAGTGATTGCTTCCAGACAGACCAGGCAAGGATCATTCTCTTGGCTTCATATGCTGGGTCCAGGCCTTCTATCTCATAGCCACATGGACTCACTGGTCGTATATGGAAACCAACCAACCAACCATTTAAGTCCGTGTTTTCTTTTCAGTCTTTGCTAGGCAGCTCCTTATCACATTTCCTGATCATCTGTTTTTCTTTCTAGTATTCCCTTTCTGTTAGTTGTGAACTTTTGACAGGCAGAGGTTCCTAGTGAGTTGCATGAATTACAGCTTTTTAAGTTGCTAATGGTAGAAACCTCAATTTAAATCAGCTCAGAAAGTTGAAGAGCAGCCTGATGCAGGAGCTCAAATGATGTCATAGGACTTGGTTTTTCCTCCATCTATAAACCCTCTCTTCCCCATATTGACCATATTCGAAGGCTCCATATGGTAGCAAGTGGGCCACCAATTGTTCCAGACTCGTAAAGAGAGAAAGCTTCTCTTCCTCAAAATGTCCAGATAGAAGGCTTTGGCCTGACTCTTATTGGCTCAGATTTGTTCACATATCTACCTCTGGATCTGGAGATGAATACTAACAGAAGAGGGGCTATGTTCAGTGGCCAAAACCAGCTCAGGTTCACCCTACAGATAGATTCAAGATCCTCAACTTGGCTTGCTTCTTTAAAATGCCCTCTCAGGCCACCTGTAGACAGAGGGTCATGCTTACCTGCATCTGTCCTGTTTTTTGCCTCTTGGCCTTTGTGACAGTTTCACCCGTTGATGAGGAAGGGATTCCTGCCCTAGGGTTGCGGGGGTGGCCGTACACGTAACACTGGACAGATGAGACGGCCGCAGGTTATTAGCACAGATACTCACAGTCCAGAGGAGGGAGATGCTGTGCCAGGCAGGGCCACATGGGGGCTTGCACGTGGGAACAGAGCAAATGAACAGGGGCTGTGGGAGGCAAGCTTTGTACTATCGAGAGGGTGTGGTGCCCACTGTTTCCTGTGGGGGGATGGGATCGGCTTGCGTGAATATTCCACTGGCTGGAACTGAAGCCCACTCCTCAGGGATGGGCGGCGGCCATGCCTGGTCCCCTTGATAAGCAGGGCTGCTGGACTAGGGGCCTTAGCGGCAGGAGCAGAGTGGGCAGGGAAACTGTGGATAGGCTATTCGAGGCCCTCCCGATTTTACCAGATGCCAAGGCAATACATAATGTTGGTTATTAATAATTAGGTCTTACAGAACAGGGACCTGCAAAAGGTGGTATGTAGCTCTCTCGACCTTTCTCAGAATAGTCTTTAGGGTTTCAGAAGTTGCCTGCCTTTCTTTTCTGTACACGTCTGTCCCAGGTTGTCATCCCCATCCTAGCCAATGAGAAGAATCACCTAGACTGGCCCCACGTGGTTTGCCAAGATGTCCAGCAACACGCCCACAGCCTCCAATGTGACCTCTTGGTTCTCCTTGCGCAAGCGAAGGGGAAAACTTTGCTGCCTCTTCCAGTCGGCTCAGAAAAAATGGGGTTTGTGGATTCTGAAAGTGAGACCGCGTAAGTACCACCAGGCTGGCCATATGGGCCTCAGAGATGTGGGAGATGCTGGTTTATCTGAGTGTTGTCTTTACGACTTTTCTGTTCCTGACTCTGCATACCTCTTTGTTCTGCACACAAGCCCACTGTTTGCCAGCATCCTCAGACTGTATGTTTTGTGCTGATGACTACCCTCGCCCCAGTCCGTCTGCTGGACGTCTTTTAAGGCTGTCACGCAACATGGCCTTTTTTCTGCTCAGAACTATTTCAGGGCTGAGAGTAGCCAGGCTGATTTCAGTGTTTCGCTTATCAGGACAGTGTCTCGCTTATCAGGACAGTGTCATCATTGGCAAAGACCCAGGTCCGGTCTGGGAGACAGCACGCCTCTTCCCAGCATTTACCCAGCACACACTGTCACTGTCCAGACCCTCCTCCCCCAGCAGCTGGAGACTTTTTTCAGGTTCTGGGGATTTTTTTCCAAACAAACAAATCTGGCTTTGTTGAGGCTTGAGTTCCATGCCTCCTGTGCCTGGGAAGACATTAAAGCCTCATCCTCTTCTCCATGTAAGAGTGATACCAACTATCAGCTTCCACTTACCATTCCAGGTTTTCTTCTGTCCTGTGGGGATTCTTTTCTTTTTCATTCAAGCCAGGCTATATATCTAAATGCTATTTTTTAATCATCTTCTATCCAGCATTTCTATATGTTTGTGGCAACAGGCCATCTTCCTACATGTGCTTGGTCTGCCATATTGCCGGGAGTCTCCAAATGTATTATGTCATCATTGTGTATTCAGGGCCCATGATTTTATCTGAAGAATAAGTAATGCATGGGATAGCAATGTACTTTATAATGAGTTTTTGCTGTTGGAAGTAATTTGCTACATATATAATTTGAAGCAATTTCCCGGTTAACTGTTAAACTTACTGTGGTTTAATAAAAATACACAATTTTCAAAATAAATAAATTCAAATTACCCTTTTCCTATTCCTTTTCTCTTTTAACATAATAACATTCACTGTGTGTGTATATAATCATTGCTGAGTTTGTCTCCCTTTGTTCAAATTTGATAATTTCCCAAAAGGTTGGATCATATTTCAGGGAGGTGAGTATCTTCTCCCTTTAATACCATCCATAATCACTTGTGCCATATCATTGCTCAGCAAATATGAATTTAATTAAATTAAGTGAAGGTAGGTTTCTGGCATGAAAATGCAAATGACAGATTCTCTTTCTTTGTCACCCATGTCCTGGGTTCTTGGCATGAACTATTGTCAGTTCAGACTTGGTGAAAAGGCAACCAAAATGTATTTTTGATTTTTAATCCCTTCCAAACATCCTTAGTTAGTTAGTTTATTTAGAAGGTGTATGGGGGGAATGCATGGGAATTGCATTCTTCATTAGAAAAGTGAGGACAAAGGATAGTAATGTTTGGATGTCTGATAGCTTGCCATGTGGAGGAGAAAGTAACCTATTTCCTCTTACTGCAGAGGTCAGAACTAAGACCAAATGAGGGACTGGCAGGGTGATAGACGTGGTTCAAAGTAGAGACAAACTGTCTCCCAGGGAGAGCTGATCTGAGGAATGTGCTGCCTTGTCGAGTAGGGAGCTGGCTGGCATTGGTGGGACTCAAGCAAGGGTTGGGTGACCATTTGGATGTTTTCTGTCCAGTGTATTCCTGCACTGACAGAAGGACTTCATAGGATTCGGAGTTCTTAAACTAGCCTTCAGAATATTGGCGAGCCTCTGAATCTTGAATAATTGTGTATGAATAACTGTATACACACATGCATAAGCAGCTTGTCTGAGGAGAAGATCTGTATTTTTCACTGACTACTCGGTAGAGCCTGTTATCCAACAAAAGTTAAGAGTGCTTGGACTGGGTTTCCCTGGTGGTGCAGTGGTTGGGAGTCCGCCTGCCGATGCAGGGGACACAGGTTTGTGCCCCGGTCTGGGAAGATCCCATGTGCCGCAGAGCGGCTGGGCCCGTGAGCCATGGCCACTGAGTCTGCACGTCCGGAGCCTGTGCTCCGCAGCGGGAGAGGCCACAACAGTGAGAGGCCCGTGTACCACAAAAAAAAAAAAAAAAAAAAAAAAAGGAGTGCTTGGACTAAGTGGAATTTCCCACCTGTTTTTAAAAGATTTGGGATTCTGTTTTGGGGGACACCCAGAGTTAAGCTATTTCCAGTGTCCCAGGAGATTTGTTGTGTCTTTCACAGCTTGGATTCTATGGATAAGTCAGTCATGTATGCCATTGAGTCTGCAGTGATCCAGTGGAGCCATCAAGTCCAGGTGGTTCTCAAGAGGGAGTCTTCCCAGCCTCTCCTACAGGGGGAGAATCCCACCCCACAGGTGGAGTTGGAGTTCTGGAAGAGCAGGTAGGCACAGACTCAAACCCTGGGGAGCAGATGTCTCTCAGAGGATAATGGGCTGGGGGAGGCAGCCATTGAGTCTGGTCCCACCCCCAGGCATCTCTCATCACCCCTGGAGCAGACAGCTCGGTGTCTCTCATCACCCCTGGAGCAGACAGCTTGATGTCATTTGGGTCAATGCAGTTCTTCTGTGCACTGGGAGTTGACACTTTCCCCAAGGTTCAATAGTCATGCCTCGTTTCTTGAGCTACCGTCAGTGTATCTTCTGGCATTTCTTCAAAGGCTCTTTCAATTACATGTAAAATTAATGAACTCTCTTTCATATTTTCTACTGTCTACTCCCTTCTCCTTGGACAGTCAGTATGCACACATTTTTTGTAGGATCTGGAGAAAGAGAGGGGTTTTGGCAGTTCACCACTGAACGGCGTCTCCTAGGTTCCAGGCGGTCATTAGTCCATTGTCCACTGTGTCTTAGCCCCACAGGTTCTCGAAAGACCTAATTATTGCTCTTGCTCATTCCCCCTCTTCCTCTCCATTTCCCTGCGCCTATTTATCATTGTGCTGATTAATCTTTTACTCAAAAGGAGACAGACAGGTGTTTGAGGCAGGTGTCCCTGTCCTTGCATGTCATGTGACCAGGCATGCCTGTAGGGCTCCAGTCCCACTTGCACCCCGTGCTGAGATGCCCCATCCTCTTGCCTGGTTTCTGATCATTCTGCTGACCTACTGCGGGGGCCTCCTCCAGCAGCCTTACCCTGACACCTCTCTCACCCCACCCCAAACCTGCCTGCAAGAGCCAGTGACCTCCAGCTGCCAAGCTTTTGAGCCACCAGATGGTCACAGCAGTGTTCCCTGCTGCTACCTCCTGGAGCTGCCCCTCTGAACCTGTGTTCCAGACTCAGGCTTTGGTCCTCACTGTTCTGGGAACAGAGGCCTCTGCGGAAGCACCCTGAGGCAGGCTTCCTCTCTCTATCTGAGGGTGGGTCATCGCAGCGTGACTTGTGTTTCCTGATGTTCACCTGGGTTCCCTCTTCTCCTGGTGCTGCAGGTCTGAGGATCTGGAATACATTTATAATCAACTGAGAACGATAAAGGTGAGGGGCATGGCGGGGCTTCTGGACAAGCTTCAGAGCAGCTACTTCCCAGCTTTCCAAGCCATGTTTAGAGATGTTGTAGCAGGTGAGGACCCGCAAGTATTTTCATAAATTGACTCAAATTTCGTATTTATGCTGAATTATCTTCCTCTCTGATCTCAGCAGCTTCCAGTCCTTCTAGCCTCCAACCTGAGACAGTCTAGCACAGAGGCAAGAAGGCCAAATGTAGAGGCAGGGAAGCAGCTGCCCTGTGCTCTGTCTGCATTTCCAGCGCTTTGTGCCCTTGACAGAGTCGCCTCACCTCTCTGAGCTTTCGAGTGTGCCATGGAACAGCGCACACACTTCCCACCTGCTTCCCTGGGCTGCTGTAAGGTGGGGTAGGCGGAAGTTCCTTACTGACTCTACCGCACTGGCAAATGCGCTTTGTGATCCCCCATCTCTGCAATTTACCGCCTTCCACCCCCTGGCCCTTCGGGAAGTCTCTGTTCCGTTTCTAGCTCCATTCTGCCTTTTTTGCTCCTGTCAGATGGGACTGCAATATCCTGGCCATCTGAGCACCAGACAAGATCGGCCCTTGTCAAAACTGCAAATCTAGCAAAGTCTATAATTAGAAAGAGGTAAAATTTTTAGGGCTCCCTGTCTCCTCATCAGTGCACTTTGCTTCTTTCCTTTCTCCTATCACAACTCCTCCCAGCTCTTCAGTATTGTAGGTCAGAATGTGCTTTTAAAGGTGTTTGCAATTTCATATAATTTAAGCTTAACCCAAGCAGTGATTTTCAAACACTTTTTCTCTATCAGAACTTTCCTTCAATGCAATCTCCTGTGTGAGTCCAAAATTTAAAACTTGCCAAGGTGTATTTGCTCTGCTAAAGAGGGAGTGTCCTGTGTCCAGAGCCCATTGATGGATCCCCTGTCCCACCTTCTCCCACAGGGTTTGGAAACCACTCAGATAAAGGAATGAAAGTTCCAGTGGTGGAGTTTCTTACATGTGCTTTATAACAGAGAAGAACTGGTTTAAGTAGCTGGTCTTTGAGGTCCTTCCGGGCCCTAAAATCTCATCCCGGAGGCTGCTCTGCGAGCATCTAGAGCTGGCTTGGAATGGGGTCCCTGTTGGGGTCTCAGTTTATTGCTTCTGTGAGAGATTTTGTGTGCCAGAGGAATCAACTGTTATTCCCAATTTACACTCCAATTCAAATGAGATAGTGTCCCCAAAAGTGATATGTGTACCAGTGCTGGTGTGAGAGATGGTTGTGGGAGATGTATGGACAGGTGTATTTTAAAATGTGCTAACGGGTAACTTTTTTTGGCACATGATACAAGTTTTCCATTTATAGTAGAGATTTAAAGTTTTCATTTTATATGATTTTATTTAGGCTAAAATGAGAGTCAATTTAGAGAAAAGTATGAAGTGATACTACAGGTTGTAGGCAATCATGACAAATATCATAAAGGAGGTATGCAAAGAACTGAAATTTGAGGCTCTGAAATAAAACATATAGTAAAAGTATATTTATGAGTTGGTTATTTAGAGCCCCAAATGTATTTTTCACGTTAATAGGTTAATAGAGTACAATCATTCACATTGATTAATAGTTATAAAAGATTCGGTTCCCCAGGCCAGCTTCTAAAAGTTGTTTGCAGAAGAGTATAGGAGAGCAATGAAAAGAAGTTAGAAACAACAATATCATCATAGTAGTCCCAGAGAAACACCACTGTAAAAATAGAAATCCTTGAAATATATAACTCAATCCCGATGATGGAAGAAAAGAAATTTTGATTAGAGTTGCCAGGTAGAGACTTGGTCAGAAATATTGGTGGGGTCTATGGAGAGTAAAAATATTTTAGAAGCTTTCAACTGATTTTCTCATTTCAGAGCATCTGTCTTTATTCTGCACAGATATACTAAGTGCATTGTTCTTATCAGTCACAATCAGGGTAGTTCTTTGGCTTACAGATGGATGGAAGAGAAGGAGAGGAAAAGAGATAGTCCTGGATTAGTGGGCACGTGGGAAGTAAAGAAGGAGGTTAAAAGGATGTAGGCTGATGTGTGGGAGCAAGATTGTCTGAAGTGGAATTGACTGGGCAACGAAGAACCTTGGAAACCGGAAGTAAAGATACGCTGGAGGGGAAAGGACCAGGGCAGTAAAGACTAAGTGGGGAGTTCTCGCCTCTGGCCACTAGGGAACAGGGTCGGCACAGTACGGCCCAGTTGCCAGTCCAGGATATTTGTAGGCGGATGTGTGTGGAGAGAAGTAAAGGCCAGGGGTTCTCTGGAGCTGATGTGGACTGGCTCACAGTTTCTCTGTACGCAACCCTTTTCAAAGCGCCCTCCCTAGCACTCAATGACTGCAAGTTAGTAGCTTGAGATTAGACATGGTGGGAAGATTGGGAGTATTTACACCCCAGAAACTGGCAAATGCTAAAGACTTTTGAGATCAAGGCTTTTGTCCCAGAAGGGCTTGTTGTTAAAGATTTATCAGCAAACCACACATATCCCTGTGCAGCTGGGGTTTATGTTTGAATTTTGTTTTGTTTTGTTTTGTTCTGGTCGTGCTGTGCAGCTTGTGGGATCTTAGGTCCCCAGCCAGGGATTGAACCCAGGCCCCCTGCAATGGAAGCATGGAGTCCTAATCACTGGACCTCCAGGGAAGTCCCTATATTTGCATTTTTTAAAAGCTGTGCGCCTAACTCTGTTCATCTCTGACTTCATTTGGCTTGTGAGCCAAGGTGATTGCACCCTGGAATAGATGAGCTTGCCCTCAAACGTTGAGCTCTTAAAAATCAGGGGCATGCCTATTTGTATGATTAAAGGAGATTTTGCTTATTAAAAAATATAACATAAAAAGGAAGCTCCTCTGGCACAATGGTCTCAGTTTCTCTTCCCTCGAGGCCCATGTGAAAGCCTGAGCGTGTGCTCATTGGAGTGGCTGTTGGATTCTGACACCCCCCACCCCACAGTGGTTCTGATACTTCCATCAGCTCCCCCATTTAAGAATCGCTGCTCTAATCAATTTACCATGACATCTGACTTTCAAATATTGGATTCACATAGTCCTTCCCACAAGTCCATTTGGGATATAAAGTACACCTCTCAAACTCCTGTGTGTAGTGAGCCCCACAGCCATCAAGCCAGGGCTTCAACATGATAAGCTTGGGGTATAATCTTCCTTTTACTCAGCTGAGCAGGGGTGGCCGATTCACAGTCTAGGCAAGTTATTTAGATCTTACTGTCTTTCCTTATAAAGTGGAGTAGTAAAGCTACCTCACAGGGTTTTCTATGAGTTGGTATATGTCTCGTGAGTTGGACAGTGCCTGGCATATTGAAACTGCTTACTAAATACAGTAATACATATATATTTTGAGTTTCCTTTAGGATGAATGCAGAGCTTCATCCACATAATAAAACCCAAGACCATCTGCTGTCACATGACAGTGCCTGGTTATCTGCTCAGGAAAGAACCAGCCTTTATAAACCCTCCCTTCCTGTTCAGTTTGTTCAGTGGACTTTTGCATTCCCTGTAAGTGGCTCTGCAGAATTAGTGCCCAGAGCTACTGGTTTTCCTAGTTTCCCCTCTCAGCCACCACAGGATGGCTGGTGGAAGCCGCTCTCTTTCCTTGCCTGCATTCAAAGGAAATGGCAGGAGATTTCCCGGCTTTGAATACCAGCAGAACCTTTCCATAATCAGCCTGGGCTATTTCTGTATTCCCTGTGACTTCTCCTCTGTAAGAGCTTCATGAGATTCTTTATTAGCAAATACTTATCAGAGACATTACCATGTATGGAATGCCTGCTTTGGTCCAGGCACTGAGCTAGCTGTATATGAAGATTCTGTGTGTGCTGCCCTCGGACCTTCATGAGAAACCTTTAAATTAGTTACTGTTCAGCCTGTTGATGAGGTTCAGAGAGGTTAAACATGCCCAAGGTCATACATTTGATGTATCGGCATTTGAAGGCAGATCTCTCTGACTCTCAAACCTGTCCTCTATCATCTGTCTTGTATTGCCTTGGAGTTAACAGCAGCAGAGGAAACAGCAAACAGTTACTGAGCGTCTTCTACACACAGAGCACCAGACTGGGGCTGGGAGGGCCAGGAAGAGGTCCAGATACAGGACTTTTATAAGAGAGCCTCCTCAGACCACTATCCCAGCTGCCCAGGCTCTTCTGTTTTCAGTGTTTCCTCATAAGAGCTAGAAAGTTTTCAGGGACCAGCGCTCTCTGCTCCCTTAGTGCAGGAAGAGATCGCAACCATTGCTTTGCAGATCCTTCACTCCCAGGCCCCAGGGCTTCGCTCCGTGGGTGTGAGCCTCAAGCCAGGAAGGTGACCATCGTCTCCAATTCCTTCCAGCTCTGATGGAAGCGCGGGACATCCACACGCACCTGGTGCCGCTGCACCGCCACCTGGAAACGCTCGAGAGCCTGGAGTTTCCTGAGGTGAAGCCACGGCTGTGGCCTCTGCTGCACGTGGTCTGCCTGATCTGGGCCACGTGTGAGCCATACCGCTGCCCTGGGCGCCTGATGGTGCTGCTGCAGGAGATCTGCAACCTTCTGGTCCAGCAGGTTTGCGCCCAGGATTCCCCAACCTCTCACTGGATGGCTCCGAGTCATGAGAAGAATAAAGTGTCCATTGTTCTCAGGGCAGGGAAATAATTAGGGTCCAAAGGGTTCTCAGACTTGAATTGTTTTATCATCACAGCCAGTAACTCACAAAGATGTTCTCAGTCCTGCTGGGATCCTTAGGAGGACCCGGGTCAGGCGCAGGGTTGGGGTGGTAAATTTCAACCTCCTTAAGGATCTTAATGGCCTGGTATTAGGTCAGTAGCAAAGCCCAGCAGCTAAGAATGCTGCCTCTGGAGTCAGGTGTCCCTGTGCCACATCCCGCATCACTACTTGTCAGCTGTATGTGCCTGGGTGAGTCTCTCACCTGCCCTGTGCCTCACTCTCCCTCTGTGCAAGGGTGGGAAGAAGAGGACCTGCCTTGGAGAGTTGCTGGGTGGCTGTGAGGCTCCAGTGTGATCCTGTATGGCAAGGCTCACATCATGCCCCCACGTGCTAAGAACTCACTGCCCGTGAGCTATGTAGAAACAGCTTCTTGGCTCACACGCTCTATGCTCCTTAGGGACCCATGTAGCACCAACCAGGGCAGCATAAACCTTGGGGAGGGCACCTGTAAACGAATGAGGCCTTTAACAAGGTTTGGGTGATCAGCCCCCCAGATTGGCTCACATCTGTGGAGCACATTGAAGGCTACAAAGTGCTGTGACATCCCCGTCATTTGTGCATGAACCCTGCGAGGTGGGCAGGGAGAACCTTGTTAATTTACTATTATTATTTAACGATGAGGGCTACAGCTCAGGGAGTTTAACTGAGTCACCAAAGGTCACCCAACCCAGGACCGGAAGCTAATTGTTTAACTCCTAGACCAGCGATGTTCCATCACTGCATGTTTGTCAGCCAGGACTCTTACGATTGAAAGTCTAAGAAAACCCAACCCAAACTAGCATCAACAAAAAGATAACCTATTGGCTCATTTATCTCAGAAGTCCAAGGAAAGGTTGGCTTCAGCCCTGGATTACAGTGAGGCCTGGATGAGGTCACCAGGACCCAGTTATTTTGGCCCCTCCCTGTGGTGGTGAAGATAGCTGTCCAGTGGATTCAGACTCACAGCTTTCCAGGTTCAAGCCTCTGGTTCAAAGAATTTGTGCACTCGAATTATTTACTATAGAAAACCAATGAGTCACAACGAAACACCTGGAAAGGACACCTGCCCAGCCCCAGCTAGCCCAAGGAAAGTCTCACTGTGTTTCCTTGTCTCTGGTTGGTCACTTTCAATCACTGACTATGGCTTGAACCCAGGTTCCAGTCTACCTGTGGAACTGAGGATGGGGTCCGACGTTTCCTATATTAGGCTTCTGAAAAACGTTGGTTGGGCAGTTACTCAGTTGAGAGCTGTGGGCTGGGCAGAGTTGTGGGCCGTCCTGTACCTGTAGCCAGGCTTAGTGCCACTAACCTGTCTGCCCTCCAGGCCTCTAATTATCTCAGCCCAGAAGACCTCCTGAGAAGTGAGGTGGAAGAAAGTCAGAGAAAACTGCAAGTGGTCGTGGACACCTTGAGCTTCTTCAAGCTGGTGTTTCAGGACAGAAGGGAGAATCTCCATTCTTACTTCAAAGAGAACCAGGAAGTCCGGGAGTGGGATTTCCAGTCCTCTGTGGTCTTCGTGCGATTGGATGGCTTCCTGGGGCGACTGGGCATGGTGCAGGTGAGTGTTCTCGTTCCTGTCAGGCCCCCGGCTCCATGCAGGAGGGAGCCGTCCAGGGATCCAGAAAGTAACAGCCATAACAAAGAATGAAGTCATGCCATTTGCAGCAACATGCAGGGACCTAGAGATTATCATAGGAAGTGAAGTAAGTCAGACAGAGAAAGACAAATATGTGATATCATTTACATGTGGAATCTAAAAGAAATGGTACAAATGAACTTATTTACACAGCAGAAATAGACCCAGGGACATAGAAAACAAACTCGTGGTTAACAAAGGGTGGGGGGAGGGATAAATTAGGAGTTTGGGATGAACATACACGCACTACTATATATAAAATAGATAATCAACAAGGACCTACTGTACAGCACAGGGAACTCTGCTCAATATGTTGTAATAACCTATATGGAAAAAAATCTGAAAAAGAATGGATATATGTATAACAATCACTTTGCTGTACACCCGAAACTAACACAACATTGTAAATCAGCTGTACTTCAATTTTTTAAAAAAGTATAGTATTTAAGATTTCAAAAAAAAAAAAGTGAGGAAGAAACCTGAACATTTATCAAATGAATTAATTTTTTTTTATTTACTTATTTATTTGGTTGCACCAGGTCTTAGTTGTGGCAGGTGGGCTTCTTAGTTGTGGCACATGAACTCTTAGTTGCATCATACATGTGGGATCTAGTTCCCTGACCAGGGAACGAACCTGGGCCCCCAGCATTGGGAGTGTGGAGTCTTATCCACTGCATCACCAGAGAAGTCCCCAAATGAATTAATTTTTAAGACTAGCTGCCTTTCAAGATGTAAGTGGAAATCCTATTTTATTCTCTAATGGCAATTAAGTTTTATCTCCTTTTCATTACATTTTGTGTATGGAGAATGCACTAAGAGAATTATAATGTATCTGCAATTCCCATGCTGTATTATTAGATCAAAATTTGGCCTTTCTTTTCTTTATTCCATGTTTGTGTCTGCCTATAGGATGACCAAATAAAAAATGAAAACGTAAAAAACAAAAAACAGAGTAAGAAAAGGTCCAAGACAACATGGTGGTTGCCCCACCCCCACCCCCCATTGGCTGGAAAAACCCATGATTCAACAACTATTTTGATTGGTTATCATGTAATGGTAGTTTTACCGTACTAGAAGTTTAGGAAATTCTGATCATAGACTCAGAAAGAAGGCCGAAGGAATCAATCGACAAATACAGTTGTTTTTCAAATTACCCATAATCTTCTTGCTAGAAATCTCATGCAAAATACCAGCGAGCTGACCGGGTGCAGCTGGCCATTCCCACAAAGCCACTGCTTTGAACTCTACTCTCCCACCCTCAGGGTTGCTCTGAAAACTACAAGACTAGCATGAATCCCTGTGCAAAAGAAATACGACTTTTGCTCAAAGTTGTGGCTCCCCTCCAGCTGTTTTTTAAAAGTTAATATGAATGTTAGTTTAAGGACCAAGGTGAGAAAGCATAAGGCTTTCTCTTTTGATTGTTTTAGAGTTTAGTGTGGTTAACAGGTGTTTTCACACTTTGCAACTCTGTATTTACTGATTGAACTTTGCAGGGAGAGTAGTGGGCATAATAAAACAAAATAAATACTTGTCCTAAAACTAATTTGGGAAATTCAGGGTCAAGTTCAAGATTAAGACAATAGCAGTCAGGACTGAGAAGGAATCAGAATCATGTTTCTAGCATGATCAGCAGAGATTTGGGAAAAAGAGAGGGGCTATATTGGGGGAGGCTGTGATAAGTGGCACAAACCATGGGATTATGAGGATAGGAGAGAGTGAAATTGAATCTGTTCATTCCAGCTCAAAAAGCATCGGTCCAGCACTGCCATGCACCAGGCACCATGCACCAGGCACTGAGCTGGGACCTGGAGGTAGGACGGTGGCTGGGGTACAGCTTTGCTTGTAAGAAGCCCATGGACCAGTAGCCATGGCCCAGGAGAAGATAGAGACAGATGGAGGAGATCCAGGGATGCAAAGACACAGAATCAGGAAGTTTCACTGAGGCGTATTAAGTGCCATGAAAAAAGCAAAATTGGCGTGTTATTGGGAGCAAGAAGGAGGGGTCTCTAACCTAGAGAAGGTCTGAGAAGGTGGGAGCACAAGAGGAAATGAATTTCAGAACTGGAGTAGGAATTCTCCAGGGAACGAAGACGGGAGAGGGAATAGAGACAGACAAAATGTATAAGCGAGAAAGCGAGACGAAAGGCTCACCTTAAATCCTTCACCGGGATCACAGAGAGTATAAATAATTGATATCTAGCTTTATCCTAAATGGATCCTTTTTCCGCAGCCGTTTCTACCGTGGCTCTTGATGAGCAGCCTCCCCTCTTCCCCCTCCACTCCGTCCCTTCCTCTCCGGCACCAGCCCCTTTGCTCTCGTTCAGCCAGAGGTGACAGACACTCTCCTGCTGCACCCTGCCCCTGGCCGCCAGGGTGAACGCGGCAGACAACTGCCTTTACTGTGTGCAGGCTGTCCAGCCTTGAGAGTGGTCCTCACCCGGAGGCCAGGAAGCAACGCTCAGCTCTGCAAGGCTGTTGGGCTGTGCTCGGCGCTGCACACATGCTAATGATGGGACTTTGCATATAGACAGCTATCCTAACGCTGGGGCGCCTAATCTGCTGGGTTTATTCAGTAAAAATAAGCAGCCTAGGCCACCAGTCTCCCTGGAGTCATTACCCTCACAATAGTCTGCTCTCAGGCTGCTTTTTCTTTCTGAATCAAGGGCACAGGTGCATAAAAAGAAGTTGCCCCAGTTTAATTAGAAGATGAGTTGAGTGTCACCCGCTCTGTCTTCCTGCTCCTTCCCCTCTTCCATTTTCGGTCCCTGGCTCTGCTTCACTTCTCTGCTCTTAGGCCAAATTCCACCACTACTTTTCTCCACCGATTTCGCCTTGCCTCCCTTTTCCCTCTTCCTTCCCTTTCTGCTGGTCTCCCTTCCCCTTCCCTGTTTTCCTCTCTCTCTCTTTCAGTTTCTCTTGGGTCTTTGTACACCCTACATTTACCTGATTCTCCCTTTTCCCATGGCTGCTTCTTTCCCTTGTCCTGGTATTTCTCCCCTTTCATCTTTTGTCTCCCAGACACTTGCTCAGACTCACCCCCTGGCCCCCAGCTCCCTCGTCTCTTCCCCCCTCAGCTCAGTGCAGTGGGACACAGACTTATCGATCTGCTCCAGGCATATTTCATGTTGCCCTTTAGTTAACATTCTGTGTATCTCTGTGATGGATGCCTGTTTGAAATGAGATTAATCTACTTCTCTCCAGCAAGAATTAGCATGAACCCGGCCTTATACATCTTGCCGTTCAGTACACTTCGTGGCCCCCGAGATGTTAATAAAATGACATCAGCGCGTTTCCCTCTCTGCCTGCTCGTGTCCAGGGTTAAGTTGTTTAGGGCTGGTTTTTAGTCTTCATCGCGCTCTCTCATTTTTTTCCCTCTGATTTGTGTGGCTTTTTTCCTTTTGCTCTTTTGCTCTTGCTCTTTGAAACAAGAAAGTTTTGTGCCGATTGATGCTTCCCCTCTGGGCACCTGCTAAGTGAAGGTGGGGGCAGGGCCTGCTTGGCCGGAGGTGCTGTCCGCCTGCAGGTCTGTCTGCAGCGGCGCGGAGTAATTGCCTTCGCCGCAAACCGCGGTCCTCCTCCTCCTCCTCTTCCTGCTCCTCTCCATCCCCATGACGCAGCTCATCTCTTAGCGTGCCAGCCCTTGGGAGGGAAAGGAAGGATAGACCAAGAAAGAACTAACAACTTTCAATAGCCTGTCTCGTGCCAGAACTGCAGCCTTAAAACCTTCGTAAGAGCTGGATATAAGAACCTTTATTTTAACAAATGAGCACCATTAAGTTTGACACATAAATGAACTTGCCCAAAGTCACAGGCTCAGCGAGGTTTACCTGGGATTGGTACCCGGTACCCAGGGGAACAGGGTTCCAAGTATTGTCTTTCCACCAAACTCAGCCGTCTCCCAGCGATTCTAAAGGTCTCTTCCCCTCCCTCCCTCCCTCCCTCCTCCCTCCCTTTTGAGGGTCCCACACTGGTTTTGTGGTTTTCTTCTGTCCTGACACACTCTATCCTGCATTTGCACACACTATTTTTACCACATGATTTCTAGGTCTTTTTTTCTGAATAAGTCATTTGGGTAAAATTATAATTCCCATTCCATGAAAGGGCCTTACTAAGGAAATCCCAAAAGTATATAAAATCTTTGCAATTTGAAGCAACAGTCAAAAATCAAAGGGGAAGAGAGTCTTCAGCTGCCTCTTGATTCCTACCCTCACCCTGCCTTCCTGCTCCGTGCTTCAGTGCGCATGCACTCACACACACACATTAAACACACACACATTATACACACCACACTCACAGAGACGCACACAGCGCTACAAGTACATACACACATTATACACCACACTCGTACATACACTGCACATATGCACACAACACTACACATACACACTGCACATATGCACACAACACTACAATACACACACATACATACACTGCACATATGCACACACTACACATGCATACACATTACATACCACACTCATCCATACAGACACTGCACATATGCACGCAACACTACACATACATACACCACACTCACACATACCACACATATTGTGCATACACAGACGCAGTCACACACTACACACACGGACATACATACACTGTGCACACAACACTGCATACGACACATGGACACATCACACACAGAGAGTTCATTTTTGTGTCATAATATTGCAGATTCTGCAGGTGCCCTGTTTATGTTTCTCCCCGAAGTCTCTTCCCTCAAACAATGTAGTAAGTAAGCAGCTTGGAGAGAACCCCCATTTCTTTCATTGTCAAATTGCTGTAAAGCTGTGATTCACTTGGAGACAAGATGATTTCCTGCTGAGGCTTCATGCGCGGTAATTAGCGGGCAGATACGTAATAAACTGTCTGAATCTACAGCGCTTTTCCTTTGCTCTTTCCTCAGTCTCCAGCCCTTTCGCTGCCTCTTTTCATTTTGGCCTAATTGGGCTGCTTCCGTTTTAGCCGGGCCGGAGCCCTCGGTCACGTAGGACATTAGCCGCATGAGGTCGGCCTCCATCAGAAGGTGAAGAAAACTGTTTCCCAATGACCTTTGAGATTTTCATCTATGAATGTCTGCTTTGTGCTCGCCCTTAATGAATTCTGAAGGCATTTCTTTTAAGATGTGCGGCCTCTCCCGAGAAGAGGCTTGCTGTTTGTGGGGTCACGGCACAGATGGAACCCACCCTCACCACCCTAGTAAAGGCTGCACAGTTTTTCGTTAGAATAGTAGCTGGCTGGTCCAGCCAGCTGCCTGGGACCCCATGCTCTATGTAGCTTCTGTCTCTAAAAGGAGCGTCTGTGTGTTAGCTATTGTACATCTCTCAGCCACCAACCTGATCTAATGACACCGGGGTAATGAAGATTAATTACTGCACCTACTGTTTATTGAAGTTGTACAAAGGCACTTCCGCTGTAACTCTAACCTATTTGCAGGTTAGGAAAAGGAAGCTTAGAAAAATCAAATGTCTTGCTTTAAGTCTCACAGCTGGTTAATGGCAGACCAGGGCTGTGTGAACCCAGTGATCTGTGCCGTATCCTACACTCTTTCCACGATGCCCTCTGTCCTACCACTGAACTTGCCATTTTCAGCCTGTATATAGCGTAATGAATTTCGTGTGTCTACAACGATGACGGTTAAAAATGGATATTTTAAAACTATAATTTAAACCTCTTATTGGTTTAATGGCCTTTTTTTTTTGTGAGGACTTCTAAATAAACAAGAAAAGAGCTTACATTTAAATATTTTAGGAATCAAAGATACAGTCACCGTGATTACTATAAATCTGTTACTACAGTGGTAAGACAACTTCCCACCTGATGCACTAATCTTCTTCACAATACCTCCGTAATGTCAAACTTCTAAAATCCACCCAGAGATGGAGAGCTCACTACCTATCTTAGCAGCCCAGTCTGTGGTTGGGCCTTTCAGGCATGAGATGGTTCTGTTTTATGGAGTGGAACCACATGAAATTGCTATTTCTTGTAGGTCAGAATGGTCAAGTATAAGAAATTGTATAAGTTCAACCTACAACTTGACACCAAATCTCTTGGGTCCCATTTACTCATTTGCCTTAGTTTTGCCCTCAGAGCAGGACCATGCAAGGTTCTGCCTTGCATTTGACCAAAGCCCTTCAAACATTTAAAGACACAGTTTGGCCTTGCTTTCTAATTCTCTGCTCTTGTCTAATTCTCCTTATTTTCTCCAATTGCTCTGAATCCAATGTTCCTAGAGTCTCTACCACCCTGTCACCTTCTCCTGGAGGTGCTGTCGCTAAGTCAAAGGTCAAAGATCACGTCTTCATTCATTCAGTAAATATTTCTTCAGCATCTGGGAGTCTTCCAGGGACTGAAAATACACCTCTGGGGTGTTTACAACCTACTGAGAAAGATGGATAGAAAATAATGTAATATAATCCCAAATAGTGTATTATAATGCCAGAGTATTATAAGAGTTCTAAAGAAAGCTTACGCAGGGGAAGGGCATAGAGAGTGCAGGAGAAAAGTGGGGTGGGAGGTTCTTTTTATTTGGGGCGGGGTAAGGAAAGGTTTAAGACCTGGAGTTGAACCCTAAATAAATGTATTGCCCATCGTGTGTTTGTTAAGTAAAGCAAAGTAAATATCCATTGTTTTGGGTGACCAGAGTTTCTCCAAAAATAGAATGATTATGTAAGAATTCTTCTAATACCTATGATTTGCCTGTTAGATTGGAGATAAAACACCTTACAGTGACCACCCAGGACCATGCTTCAAGAATTCTTGAGAAATAAAATAGTATAACAAAATTATCATCTAGTTTTCCGATGTAATCAAATGCATCGAGATGCATCTGCCTTAATTTTACAATGGTTAGAAGGGAGGGGATATATGTATACATATAGGTGGTTCACTTTGTTATACAGCAGAAACTAACACAACATTATAAAGCAATTATACTTCAATAAAGATGTTAAAAAATAAATAAAATGGTTAGAGGGTATTTCCTAAAAGTTGAAATTGACATCCACAGAATTATGAAAAATGGGGACCCAGGTGACATTCCACTGCACAAATATGTTTCTCCTATCACACTGACAGCAACTAAGCACTTTTTGAGTGACTTGAATTACTATTTAAGTCTATTTCATTTAAATCAAATTGACTGCTGTTTTCAAAGTTGAACGTGTGTTTAAATAAAGACTGCCCCATTTCCCCAGTGTTGGCAAGATCTCCTGGTTTGGGTGTATGTCTTCCTTCCCTTGGCTGGTTCTTCCTCCTCCTCTCCTCTCCCACTTCAGCCACCTGCTCACGGCCATGGCTGAACACAGCTGAGCAAAAAGCGTTCTTAGATGGCTGCCCAAGGCTGCATGGATGGGCACCCACCTGGCAACACCGGGGAAGTCAGCCACTTCTCAGCACTTCCCAGTGTCTCTGTCTCTGCTGCTGGACTTGGTGTCCCAGCGACAGGAAGGAGATAGGCAGCCCTCTGCTAGCCTAATGGGTCAGCCCATAGCGGTGGCCAGTGGCAGTGGGAATTCCCTGAAATGGTGCCAGGGCCTGCTGGGTTTCCAGCCTCATGTCAGTGTTCCCTTTTCTTTACTTTCAAACCTCCTCTGGATAGAGAGCCGGCTCCCAGGGGTCCACACCACATGTTTGCCAAAATGACATAAAGGTACCTTAATTTCCCTCTTTCCTGTTGAAGAGGTAAGCACACAGATTGGAAGGGATAACAGGGAGAATGTCTTGGTTTGGAGGTTTTGTGATTTTCGATGGGTTCTAATGAGAGGTAAGTACAGTCTGTCACGTTAGACGTGTCCTGAAGGCTTCCATCCTATCAGAGGTGAAGCATCTTCGATAGACTCGGGCAGGGTCCTGTCCTCCCCAGGGCTCTAGGTTGTATTGTCACCTGTCACTTAATCCTGAGCACAGCTGGGCCACTGCCACATCAACAGTGACAGTAATGCACACTCGCTGCCTATTTACTGTGTGCCCGGCACTGGCCTACATCCTAAGCCCGCATTGACTTGATTCAGTCTCACTATTACTGTCCCAACACAGAGCTGTCCTCGCCCACCACCACCCAGCCGGCCACAGGGTCTACCGCAGCATGTACGCCCGGCAAGGGCGCCCCGCAGATGTCTTTTCTTAGCAGAAGTCATTGGTGAGAATGTTGGTGCCACCTCTGAGCTTGTCCTCCGGACTGTTTGGAGGATCCACTTTCCTGTCAATATCCTCCAAAATACCTGTCATTCTAGAACCACATAACATGGTTCATTTGAAATTAATTTTTTAAATAGGTATAAAGCCACTAGCCATGTAGATAATGTTATTATTATATTTTATTTATTAGAGAACACGGAAAGAGGCTGAAGCATAAATTTGAGATGTGTGTGTGTTCATTTTATTTATCGGAATTTTCTCTTCGTTATCAAGTCTCACCAAGAGTTATTTATACCAACCCGATCTAATAATAAGGTTACAAAACTAATCAGGCTTCACATTTTCCTAAGCAGTCACCCACCCCCATATAATTTCCAGCCCTTCCCATACTAATTTGAGTGTCATCTGATGTTGTTATCATCATCATCATTATTTTAACTCTATTGCAAATTGTCTTTATAGGATCTTCTGAAGACAACTTTGGATTTCCACAAATTGGGAAAGCTTGAGTTTAGTGGCATCAGAGGGAGTGCTCTGAGCCAGCAGGCCCAGCGGATGTACAACGAGTTTCAAGAGATGTACAGGGTCTTCTCAGAGTCTTCCTATGACTGCTTGGACCCTCAAAGCATGGTAGAGCTTGGAAGAGCTAACTTGCAAGTTTGTCTCTTTCTCAGATGCCTGTAGCCTGTAGGGTCTGGGTATTTACTTGCATTTTCCCCGTGCATTTTCTTTGGCTCTGTGGTCCCCATGGTTTTATCAGCAGAGACCACTCTTAATTATTCTTTGTGTCAGGAGAAAGATCAGGGGAGGGCCTCTTCCAACTGCTGACTTCTCCAAGCAGATTATATGCAGAGTTTCAGAGATGCTGAGGTGGGGATGGGATGATGGTGGAGGCTGTGGCTGCCCTGCAGCTCCCAAAGCTTTAAGCTTTGAGCAGTGACTGCTAGGTGAAGGCCAGGCACACTTGGGCAGAATTTCATTAGTGGTCTGGGGAGGGGTGAGTGACGCAGTAGCCTAGTTTTCCATTCAGACCCTGGTTCCCAAGGAAATACTTAGGATGAGGAAAGGGCTAGAGCTGCATCTTCCAGGATCAGGACACAGGGGCCCATATCTAACCTGTAGCTCAGGAGAACTGAGACCTGTGAGTCCAAGCCTGCAGGAAACAGAAAGAAGCAAAAGAGTCAGTACAGAAGTAGGGAATGGAGTTCCCTGAGAAGGGAATGGCTGAATTGCTGGAGAAGGAATTTTGAGAGTATTTGAGGGAAAAGGAGAGAGAAATTCAGCAAGAATCTGCTCTGAGCATCTTCCAATGTCTAGGGGTATCTTAATTGGCCAAACCCAGGAAATGTCACTTTCAAAAAATTCCATTAGTCTAAAGTAAAAAAGAAAGAGTTGGAGTACAAAGCAAGATATATACCATATGTTTGCTACCGTGTGATAAAACAAAGCAAAACAAAATCCTATGCACAGGGAAACATTACAATGCTAATATGGTTGGGTTTGGGAAGTAGAAAAATACTACTACATTTTCCTACTTTTCTTTGTCTTTTCATAAAAATATGCATAGCTACTGTAAGGCAATAATAAGAAATAACCATTCCACAAATTAGAGATTTGAGTTAACAAAGTTTCTCTGAAAATTGCTACATTCGAAGAAAGGGCACACTTTGGGTTGCCAGATAAAATACAATAATTGGGACATGCTTATAAAAAAATTCACTATTGATCTGAAATTATATTTAACTGGGTGTCTTGTATTTTTATTTGCTGAATTTGGCAACCTTAGGAACAATAGCTAGCCGCTGTCTTAAGCAATTAAAGTGTAGTTAGAAGAAATAGTGTATACTAGTTTAATTAGCTTACTTTCCTCCTAATGGCCAGATCAGTTTGCTTACATTGAAAAAAATAGGATTTTCACTTGGTGGGGGGAAGGGAAGTAGGGGGTAATGATGGAATAGCCCCATTGCTGAGGCGGCTTTTGGAGTGGCCTGAGGTGGCGGGTGAGAGCAGGGGCTTCAGGGTCTGGAAGGTGGGGCCCAGACAGGAGGGACAGCGTAGCAACCTCACATCCAGCTCTCTGCACCATTTTGCCTAGAGTGTCTAGGCAAAAAATGCTGCAGTAATAGGGTAGCTATCTACATGGATAAACACTAAGGCACGCCATGGTGAACTGTGGAAAGTTAAAATAAGTCCGTGGCATAACCGATTTGAGTACACATGTTCATAGTAAAGAGCACAGCAGGATGGGCCTTCAGAATATCATGTTTCCTTACGTCTGTGATGTCTCTTCAGGAATTTGAAAATGTTGTCTCTGAGTTTAATCAGAGAGTAGAAGACCTTGACCGGAGACTGGGGACTGTCTTTATCCAGGCCTTTGATGATGCCCCTGGTTTGGAGCACGCCTTCAAGGTTTGTAAAGTAGGGGAGCCACCCCATGCTTTATTCTCCCCGCCCTCTTCCAACTGTTTTGTTCCTGCAGAGAGGAATTGTTCCTGTTAGAGCAGTATTGTGGGTGTCGCAGGGCAAGGGAGTGTGCAGAACTGGGCTTCTCAAGTTGACAGCTAATGCTTTTCTGCAAACAGGATGATGTAAAAATGCTTTGTAAGTGAGTTTCTTCTGGAATGCTTTCTTTGGGCCTTAGTAGAGTACCCATTGAAAGTGAAGAAGCCTGCTGTGGTCACCATCCTAAATCCATGGCTCTGCAACACCGCGGCTGTTTAACCGCTGCCGTCAGGTTGGTTCAGGCTGGAGCAAACCACTCAAGCACAAGTAACTGGAGTAAGAAGACACCGGCCCTAGCCCTGTGCTGCCTAGATCAGATGGTACGCAAATGCGCAGGAGGGGGAGGTTTAGGACGATGAGTAGGTAAACGTCTACAGAAATGAGAGATCTGGGTTGTGAGACCTGAAGACTTAGTGGAACAGAACAGACCTTCCATAAACTGAGACAGCACTTATTCTGTAGAGCCTGAAGGTTTAGAAACAGGACTCATCAGGTTACAAGGAGGCAGAGTTTAGCCAAGTAGAGGAAAGAGGTTTCTGTTAATGCTATTTAAAGATGGAATAAACTTCCTTGAGATGTAGGTAAGTTTCCAGGAACTGAACATGTCCAAACGTAGACTGGGTGATTTGTGGGACAATTGCAGAAGAGGCTTAAACCCAGGATGTGTGAAACCATGCTGTTCTAGAACACTGGGCATATATATATTTAACTCATTCAAGAATATACATATGTATTCTTTAATAAATACCTACTACTCTGTAACTCAGGAAGAGTTTTAGAATTTCTCTCTCCAAGTATTTAATTCCAAGAGAAGGGCTTATATGTGTCTATAAAATAATCCCTTTCACCATTAACTGTCATGGCTAATTGGGATGTTACCACTCATAACTGGTGAAGCTGGAACCCCATTTCTGCCTTGAGGATGTCCAGCCCTATCCCTCCCATAAATCCCTGTGCACCATGGATTTCAAGGCGTCTTCAGGTGTCTCACATATACTCTGAAGTTGCTCTGTCTTTGACATCATGGTGTCGTTGCTACTTGTCTACAGTCTCCCTTAAAAATGTCATCTGCCCAGGAAGGTGCTTTCGGGGGTCTTACTATTGCTCTTCTGATGATCCCCACCATGACAGCATCTACATTTATGCCAAGGGCATATCTGTCTGGGTTCCAAACACCCCAATCTTTGCATTTTGTGGAGGAGGGTTCTGAGCAGAAGCAGCGAGAGACCTTTCCAACTTTGCACACCCTTTGCTACCAAGTCCTGAAGCAACACTGCTCATACCCGGAGTCTCAAAGGGCTCTCACGGAGCAGACTCTTCTTCTTTGGGCTCCAACACCTCTTCTCAACAAGGCTGCCCACCCAGTCTGTGCAACCTTGTAGGAAAACCATAACCATTCGGTCCCTTCTGCCTCCTTGGTTTTCTCTTTTTGGTCATCCCACCAACAAGAAATCAAAGCCCTTCCCTCCTCCTTCAGCCAAAACAAAAGCTTCCAATGTATATAATTTCGTGCAAAGAAGTGCCTTTTCAGGCTGGGGAAGTAGGGACCCCCGAGTCCAGATACCCCTGTTACTGCTGTAAGACCATTCAACCACTAGGTGTGCCTCATGGACATGGCCAGAAGGGGTATGTCCAGGTCAGAGAACCTGAATCCGAGGGTGTGGGCTGGCTGCAGAGGTCCCTCAGCCCACACCTCTGTACCTCTCAGCAAGATGTGTGAGCGAGAACTCGGTGGAGACCTGCTCTCTTGTGGCTCCATGGAGGGAGAGCTACTTCCTGTTGTCTCCAGAGATCTTGGTGATTTTGGGTTGGAAGACTGGGTGGTCCTAGAAGTCATGTATTGTTATATCCTAAATATAACTGGAGTCTTCCACGACCTTGTCTCAGGGTAGCATGAGGATCAGAGAAACACAGTCCAGCAACCAGGAGGTGATTAAAAGCATTTCACATTCTGATCCCGCTGCTCCCACCAAGGGGTTAGGGCAGTTTTGATGCACAAGAAACATCTGCAAAGTATCCTTGCAATCACTGCCTTCTGGGGGCAACTGCTCCCTGAAACTCTTTTCTTGGTCCCCACTCTCAAATTTTAGCCCTCCCGATTCTCCCCAACACCCAGCCTATTAGCTTCATTTTTCTTCTCCGTCATCACCCTCCATATCTGCATTAGGTCTTTATGATGTACATCAGCTTACCCTTTCTGACATCTTTCATTTTCTCTTTGTTTCACCCTCTACCCAGGTTCTTACAACACGGCAGGGTCTGGTATGTCATTCAACACACAGGAATCCCTCCTTCAGAAACAAAGACCAGAGGGACAGACTATGAATATTCTGCCGATTCATAATTATCCATCCAGTTGCACAGTAACGGTTTTTTGACCCTCTTACATTTGTGGACAGACATATTAAGGAAAAACCAGGATACAAGATGAATGTAACCTTGGAAAAGTTGAATCTGTGACTTTTTCCCTTCTTTTCTGCCTCTGTAGCTGTTAGACATAGCAGGAAACCTCCTGGAGAGACCACTGGTAGCACAGGACACATCTGATAAATACCTGGTGCTCATCCGCATGTTCAGCGAGGACCTGGATGCCGTGAGGATGATCTACAGTCAGCATGTCCAGGAGGAGGTGGAGCATGGTAAGCTTGTTGTCACATTTGAATGGGGGACGTCTGTTACCAGAAAGGGTGCCACTCTTCTGTATTTGTTACACGTCTGCTGCGAATCCAGGGCATTCTCCAAGAGCACAACCTTCTTGCTTGAAATTCTAGACTTGGGTGATTGAAGAGTTCACTGAACTGTGCATTTCCCTGTGTCTAGGGCAGGATTGGCAGACTGACCCAGAGCAGTGAAGTCCTGACCACTGCCTCGGGTCAGTTTAGACCTCAGCATAATGTGTGAGTTGACCCTCAATCAATGTCGCCACACTGATTAATCTTTAACGTACCTCAATTCCACAGTAGATTTGTACATGCCTGAGAAAAGGTTCTTATCCCTTCCAATGCCTTATCAACCATGCTTTTGGAAGGAGGAACCAGCAGGAGCCTGACAAAGGGCAGTAACACACTGAGGTTACTGTAATTCTTAGATGACCTGTCTTGTCTATTTGAAAGTCAAACACAAGTTCAGTTCAGCTTTGCAAATGTTTCTTGAGGCCTTGCTATATGCAAGGTAAATTTGTGGGCACCGCATGCAGAGGCAGGTCAGGATAAGGGAGAGAATAATTAATCCTAACAGGTGGTTCTTCAAGGAACGCGATTGGCATGAACAGAGTTATAAAAAACTGTAGCAAAACAAGATGAATTGGGCTGGGAGATGGGAGGAAGAGTTTATGGAGATGGTGGCCTTGAGCTTGACCCTGAAAGATGGGGAGATGGACAGCCAGGGAGAAGAGGCAATGGTCTTGGATGCAAAGGCAGGAAACGGTGTGGAAGGTGACCAGTTGGACCTGCCTGAGCCAAACAAGGTATATAGAGGGAGATCATGTCAGCCATGGAGTTTGGAGCCAGATCATGAAGTGCTCTGAGTGCCCTGTTAGGGAATCTGGAATTCATCATAAAGGCAACAGGAAATTTTCAAAAGTTTTTAAGTAATGGCATAACAGGACCACTATTTCTATAAACAGGTTTCACAGTGAGGTCATTAAGAATGGCTTCCACTTAGGAAGTCATCCCAGAAAAATCTGTTGGCCTCAGCTTTATGAGGGACCATCCTCCTGACTTCTCACAGTGGGATGCAGAGTTTGAAAACTCAAACACCTTCAGATGCATATTGAATTTCTGTTGTGCATAACAAATTATCACAACCTTAGTGGATTAAAACAACATCCATCTTTGAGCTCACAGTTGTGTAGGTCTGCAGCCCAGTTTGGTGTGCCTGCATTCTTCACTCAGAATCTCAAGGCTGAAATCAGTCAACTGGGCCAAGTTCTCTTCTGGGGTCTCTGGGGGAAAAATCTACTTCCCAGCTCATTTTTGTTGGTAGAATCCAGTTCCTTGTGACTGCAGGACTGAGGTCTCTGTGTCTTTGTTGGCTGTCAGCCAGGGCCTGCTCTCAGAGATTAGAAGCCCTCCTGTCCCTAACCACATAGCCGCCCCATCTTCGAGCCAGTAATGGCATGTTGAATCCTTCTCATGCTTCAGATCCCTGACTTCCCCTTCTGCCAATAACCAGAGAAAACTCCTCTGTTCAAGGCCTCACCTGATTAAGTCAGGCCCACCCAGGGTCATCTCCCATTTGCCATATAAAGTAACGTCATCACAGGAGTGATATCTCATCACATTCGGTTTCCGCCTATACTTAAAGAGGAGAGACTCATGCAAGGGTGAGGGTCATTGGGTGTCATCTTAGAATTTTGCCTACCATGGAAGCCAAGTAGAAAATGACAGTGTTGGACCTGGGCTGAGTGTAAGGCATCAGGGAGTGGTGGGGTCCATGGTCAACTAAAGGACAAGACCAATATTCAGCTCCTACAGTTAGTTAGAACGGGGGCTGATGGTTGCCAGATTTCCCAGTTTTATCAGAGAAGCTGGAAACTGAGTTTTTTTTTTAATGAAATCTTACAATTGTTAATTTTGACAACTGATTATAAGCAAACAAACCCACTGAATGGACTGAAGTGAGAATATCCAGGCTGTGCTAACTCTGGTCAAGGGCTTCGTAATCCACATGGCCTGTTTCATACATAATCTTACTCAATTCTCACAGAAACCCTGGAAGTTAAGTGAGGAAGATATTATCCCCATTTTATATATGAAAAACCTAAGTGCCTGAGAGATTAAGTTGTCTGTTTAAGGCAGTGTGTCTTTTTTTTTTAAAACATCTTTATTGGAGTATAATTGCTTTACAATTGTGTGTTAGTTTCTGCTTTATAACAAAGTGAATCAGTTATATATATATACATATGTTCCAAGGCAGTGTGTCTTAACCCTGACTGTACAATTAGAATTATCCTGAGTGATTTCTAAAAATACTGATGACAAGGCCCCACGCAGACCAATCAAATCAGAATGGCTTGGATGGGGCCCAGGCCTCAGTGTTTCTAGAAGAGCCCCAGGTGACGCTGATGTGCAGCTGGATTGAAAGTCACAGGTGTGCAGTCAGAAAGCCAGTGAGTGGCAGAGCTGGGCTGGGAATGGCTGTCCTCTGTTGCTGTTTAGCGTTCTTCCCAAGGGCACTCTTCCTTCCCCCTTAGCAGAACTCGGTGATGTCCCAGGAATTTCCATCTCAGTGTAAGCCCAGGGTGACTTTAGCAAGTGGAGGTGGATGAGGCAAAAAGTGCAGTAAGTGGTGGGAGGTGGGGGAGTGTTCGTGAGTAGAGTGGGGCTCAGGCCTGGAGCCTCGCTTCAGTCTGCTGTGCCCTGTCCCCAGGCTTCTCCTCTGTGCATAAGAACATGCCTGCTGTGGCTGGGAGGCTCCGCTGGGCGCAGGAGCTGAGGCAGCGCATCCAGGGTCCCTTCGACAACTTCAGACGCATGACACACCCGTGAGTACCTCGTTGCTGAAAGGCAGGTTTATTTCAGGCTTCTGCTCCCGCTCTGGACTTCAAGTATTGTGGCAACGCAACTCAGTTACTTGAGGCACAAAAATCATCTTCTTTGCTTTCCATTTCCAGCAATCAGCCAGTATCTTAGTCCATTCAGGCTGCCGTAACAGAATACTATAGACAGTGTGACTTAAGAATATCAGAAATCTCTCTCTCACAGTTCTGGAGGCTGGGAAGTCCAAGGTCAAGGTGCTGGCAGATTTGGTGTCTGTTGAAGAGGACCTGCTTCCTGACTCACAGCTGGCTGTCTTCCCACTGTGTCCTCAGATGCAGCAGGAGGGACTCAGCAGCCGTCTGGAGTCTCTTTTATACGGGCACTCATCCCATTCATGAGTACTCCACCCTCATGACCTAATCACCTCCCAAGGCACCACCTTAGGCTTCAACATATGGATTTGGGGAGGACACAGACATTCAGTTCATAGCAACCAGGTACTACTGGCCAAGCATTAACGAGATTGATACATTTGGATTGAAGAGTGGGTCCCTTGGTGTCAGGTGAGGCTTACTGGACACAGGCTGGCTCCTTTTGCTCCAGCAGAGTCCTTGTTTCCAGGGAAAAATGAGTCAGGGTTTTCAAGCTCTTTGGATTCCTCCACACATCTCCTCTGACACGACGGCTCTTTACTACCAAGGCTGCTGGAGAATAATGAAGCCCAGCATTTCCTGAAATGTGGTGTGAGGGCCTCATGTATTAGAAACCCCAGGTGCTTGCTAATGGTGCAGATTACCAGCCCTCACCCCCCACCTACTAAATCCAGATCTCAGGGCAGGGTGGTGCCTGGGATCTGCTTCCTTGGCACACTCTCCCCATGATCCAACGGTGACCAGGTTTGGAAACTATTGGCCTGCCTCACAGCTGACTCTGGAAGCCAAGCTAGTTAGAGGCATCTGGGCTGCTAGAGCGAGAGAAGAGCTGTTGCAATACCTTGTTGAGGATGCTGCCTGGGGAAAGGCAGGCTTTCTCTGACCCCTCTTTCTAAAGACTCCATCTTGTTGAAAACACCTGGCTTTGGCAAACACAACATGTTCAGAGCAGCATTATTTACAGTGGCCAAGACATGGAAACAACCTAAGCGTCCATTGATGGATGAATGGATGAAGATGTGAGATATATATATCACATATGTAATGGAATATTATTCAGCCATAAAAAAGAAGGAAATCCTGCCATTTGCAACATGGATGGACCTTGAGGGCATTATGCTAAGTGAAATAAGGCAGAAAGAGAAAGACAAATACTATATGGTCTCACTTATATCTGGAATCTGGAAATAAGAAATAAAGCCAAACTCATAGTAAAAGAGATCAGATTTGTGGTTATCTGGTTATGGGGGGTGAGGTTTGAGGAGGAGGGTGGGGGAAATGGATGAAGGTCAAACTTGACCAACTTCCAGTTAAAAGATAAATACTGAGGATGTCAAGTACCACGATGGCTGTAGTTAGCACGGCTGCATGGTATATATAAAGGTTGTTAAGTGAGTAGATCCTAAAGTTCTCATCACAAGAAAAAAGAAACATTTTTTTCATTTTTTCTTGTATCTATATGAGATGATGGATGTTAACTAAACGCATTGTGATCATTTTACAGTATATGTAAGTCACGTCATGTTCTACATCTTAAATTTACACAGTGCTGTACGTCAATTACTTCTCAATAAAACTGGAAACATTTTTTTTAAAAAAGACTAACCACTTTCAAAGGCCAGAAAGACAATGAAAGATAGCCAGGTTGTGGTCTGAAGGGAACCTCCACCACATCACCCCGTGTTGCCAAGAGGAAGAATGACTCAATGTGAGAAATCTCCCTACTGTTGGAGAGAAGCCGAAAATCTAGATTTACTTTAAAACCAGCAAGTATTCCTCTTTTCCTCAAACTCCGTACAAATCAAACAAACGTGCCCGTGAGTCAGACCTGCCCAGTGGGAGATCCGTCTGCAGTGTCTGCTCTGTCTGAGCGAGCTCTTCGTTGTGCAGGTGAAGAGACTGAGGCAGATAGAAATGAGGTGACCTGCCTGGAGTCCAAAGATAGCAAGGACAGAACTGGAACAGGCATCTGGGTCTCAGGGGTCCTCACCCAGAACTCTGCCAGGGGACCCCTCCCGCCCCAGCCATAGGAAGCTTGGCCCGGAGTCCAGCTGAGACCCCATCTTCTCAAACATGCCTCCCAGGGAGGGAGGGAGAAGATATGAGAATGGGCGGGGAGGGTGGCAGGGCTGCTGCTAGGAATGTGGCCTGCGGGAGCTGTCCTGGTCCAGCTCCCTGGAGCAGAGCTGAGGCAGCCTGCAGGAATTTACAGGGATGCTCTTGGGACCCGCGCCTGTGAGGGAGGGGGGAGGGATCGGGCAGAGGAGAAGCTGAGCTGCAGCACAGTTGCAAGTAGGCTTCAGCTCATCCGATGGGGAAGTCTGACCCTTTAGGGTTGCCTGGCCTTTGTACCCCACGTCAGCTGGTCGGTGGAAGTGGGCTGTGGGGCAGGGAGGGGCTTGACCCTGGGTGAGGAGGCAGCTCTGTCTGTTTGGCAGAGGCTGTTCTCAAAGAGGGAGGCAGCTACACTTCATCAGCCTTCCTGGTGGGGGAGATTGGGGATGGGGGGTGGTCCCGAGAGGGTGTCTGAATGGCACCCCACCACGTCCTCCACAGTTCCCATGGAAGTTCCCGTTTGTTCTGAAAATGAATTCACATTCTTGTGTATACTCTGTAATATATTTATGAATTGGTTAGTGAAATGGTTTTGATTCCTCGCCATGAAGTGAAGTAGAACCTGCAGGGAGTTTGATGCACTTATTCCTGTGACTTCTCAAGCCTCCCAGGCAAGTCCCAGGGGCCGAGGTGCAGAAGCCACTCTCTCCTCTAGCCTCGTTCTTTTCCAGATAGAAACTGAGATCTGGGGTCAGGGCTTGTCCTCGCTGTCCTGCAGACACCTCTGCTCCTTCATGAGGAAAGGGGACCGAGCGACTGGGAAAAACTCCAGGAAATCCAGTGCTTTCTCTGCAGGTGTGAGGGCTTAAATCAAAGCTCGAAGCTCGGGGGAGCCTGTGAAGATTTAAAGAGCAAATGGATTTTAAAGAATCTTTGCAATAAGCTGCCTCGTTTTGCTAGCAGAACAAACAAGATCCTCCAACACAGTTAGTGTGAAGGTTTCTGAAAATTACAGATACTTCACCAACTTTCTCAGGAGCTGGACTCTTCATTTTGTGCTGTAAAGAAGTGTCAAAACCGGGGAGCAGGTGTGGGCAACGACGCCTCCGTGGTCCTCAGTGGACCCAGGGAAGCCTCCGAGCGTGTGTCTGCGCATGTGAGCATACAAGTGTGTGCATGTGTGTGTGTGCATGTATGTGCGCTTTGTGTGCTCAAGTTTGGGGACATAAGAGGTGGGAGGGAACCTCATATAAATGTGGCAATGAGTAATGAGGCAGAATATTTCTCATCACGTGCCCTAGATGGATTTCAGAGAAGGGGAATATATACATACATATTGTTACGTATATGACAATGTTTGTATATGTGTGTGGGATGTATATATATATATATATATATATAGCTATTTTATATATGCACTGTTATATACATATATACACATATATGTTATATAGTTTTTGTTATAATGTATAACGTTACATACAGTTTTGTTCTTGAATACAGAAAACTGCAACACCTAGAATTTTTCTTGCATGTCTCAATTTCCCTCCTGGTTTTTGAAGGACTTCATTTTACACGCGCAAGACTGGCTTAGCCAGGGTGAGGGGGTTGGCGGAGCCCTGGCAGGGAGAGGCTGTCCTCCTGTCACCTGGGCGCTGACTGCATTTGGGAAAGTGCAGATGCCCTCTAGTGGCCGGTGGCAGATGTTCAGGAAGAAGAGTGCAGGCTCATTTAGGGGCCTTTGGAAACTTGCCCAGGAAGCTATTCAGCCTCCTCTTTATAAGCTGCAGTTTGTTACTCAGATCATTATTTTCACTTCTTCTAATTCGATGTCATTTTTTTCCTCTCTTTTGTATGGGTAGTTGCATGGAATCTGCCGAAGGAAAGCGCATGATACAAAAATATGAAGAAATGCTCTCATTGTTGGAAAAGTAAGCAGTTTCCGGGACTAGATCGTTCTGCAAATGCAGAGCCCCCACCATGCCCTCTGCAATTCTGAGTTTGTGCACATTTCTCTGTGGCAGTGAAGTGTCGCTCTGTGTTTTATGTTATAACCACAATATCTGTGAGTACAGTGCTTCAGGGTTGCAAACAGCAGGTCTCCGGGGAATGCAGCTCTAGTCTGGAAATGAGCACTTTTCCAGTGCAGGTTTGTTGGGAACGTGAACTCGGCAGAGCTAGAAGTGGGGCGCTCCTCATGGCACCCCGAGATCAGTGTCATGGAAAATCTCAGCAGCTACTCGCTAAGCAGAAATTGACAGGTGGTGCCGCACAAAGAGACAATAAGTTTAAAAAATACTTCCTGCATCCTTTGACAGAGAAAGCATAAGAACGAAGATTTTACATGGGTTCATAGTTGTTCCTTCTTTAAAGCTGCAGTCAGTCTTTTGGGGGAGCAGGGTCCAGACACAGTCTGTGTCTTGCCTTGTAATCTTCTCCTGATTCAGAAGAGGAGCACCGTACACATTATGATTATAATTATAGTTATGATCACACTTAGCATTGTGGAGACATCTTAGCTGGCAGCACCTCCACCTGCCAGGTCACCCAAGTTCTACCCTTTCGACTTCCCAAATATGAGCTTCAAATCTGTCCCCTCCTCTCTGCACCCACCACCCACATTTCACCAGAGACCAGAGCCTCTCGGGCCTGAACTGCTGCAGTGGCTTCCTAAGAGCCTCTCTGCTCTGGACCTGTGCCCCTCAGTGCCCATACTGTCACCAAATCCCCTTTCCTCACATCCCCTGTCGGGGAGGCCTCTCAGTGTCTCCCACCAGCTCCTTTTTACCGTGACCCAAAACGTGCTCCCTGATGCCTGGGCCCTTGCCCTCTCCTCCCTCAGGTGCAATGTCTACTCACTCTCCCCAGCGCACCATCTGCTGCTCCCTGCCTCAACCTTCGTCCACACTGCTGCTCCTGCCCGGAACACTCACTCCCCCTCACTGCCCAGCTGCTGCTCATCCTGAGACTCAGTCAAGCATCGCTTCAGCCCCTCCTCCGTGAGACCCTCCCTGGCATCCTCCTCATCACCCCCACCCACCCACCTACCTCTGCCATTCAAAGCCTAATGCCCAGTACATCTGCCTGGGATTGTACTTGCTGCATCCTCTGTTGACCCGTGGTTGCACCACTAGCTGCGTTTACCATGGGATGTTGATTCATCGTTTTATCTCCCAAGCCCAACACATCAATGTGTAATGACTGAACAGTGAATGTCCGTGAGCCACGTGAAGATTAGCGTGAGAACAAATCTTACCCAATAAATTCTTCCAACATTTACTAGGACTAATCACCACTTCCCTTATCCTCCCAGAAGATCGCATGGAGTCTCTCTTTCTGCTCTCCTCTGATTTAAGCTTTGCCACCTTTAGGAAATGAGGGGTTACCTGCAGGAGCTGACTTGCCCGGCTGAGTCAATGACTCTGACTTAAGAATGTATTCAGGTATTTCACTAATAGCATCTTCAGTTCCTGAGATATATGTATTAAAGATAGATAGATAGATGGATGGTTGGATTAGATAGATAGGTAGCTATAGAGATGTTATATATATACATATATAGCTATGTCATTTATGTTATATATATCTATATAGAGAGATGTATCTTCAGTTAATCATTGCCAGGCATTGGGGAGCTGGGAGGGTGCTCATGAGGTGACCGTCATCTCTGATCCTCACAGGTATGAGACAAGACTCTACGAGGACTGGTGTCAAACAGTATCAGAGAAGTCGCAGTACAACCTTTCCCGGCCACTTCTGAAACGTGATCCAGAGACAAAGCAGATCACTGTCAACTTTAGCCCACAGGTAAGTCCAAAGACAGTAACTTCCTCTTGGTTTCTGAAGAGTTTCATTTGACTCTGCTGATTTCAAAGGCAAAAAGTCTTTCTATAAGAATATGCAAAAGCTGCTCAAAAGAACTTGTACCCTGGATTTCTTTTTTGGGATAAATCTTAGGGTGTATGTTTTCTTAAGTTGTCCACTGTTCACATTTTTCTCCAGGGTCAGCCAGTATATTTGCTTTGATTTTGCACAACAGAAAATATTGCAAAATATCACTTGGTACCATAGTGATACCGTTTGGTACCATAGTCAACTGGGCCTACCTTGAATACACACTGCGGGTGAAGGCTGTTGACTAGATGCTAGAGGGCCAACCAAGTGTAACCTGGTTCCTGACTTCCAAGAGCCCACAAGCTAGTTAGAAGCCAGAATCTCAACATGCAAAAGTCTAGTTTCATTAGGTAGCATATGATAAATCTCCAAGGAGTAGCTTTGGAAATGAGACTAGATTATTGGTTCTCAACCAAGGCAATTTTGTCCCAAAAATGGAGACATTTTTGGTTGTCAAACGTGAAGGGGGTGCCAGTAGCACATGGTGTAAGTAGATACAAACTTCCTACAATGAACAGGACAGCACCCCACAGCAAAGAGTTTTTTGTCCCAAACTGTCAATGGTTCTGAGGTTGAGAAACCCTGCTTTAAATAGAAAGGGTAGAAAACCAGTGGGCTGTAGCAGCCATGGAAAGCTTAATGCTGGAGAAAACTATAACCAAAAGCAAGCCCACATCAGGATGTACATCATTCAGCTTAAAAATTGAAGAAAGGTATTGGCCACACCAAGCTAAAGGCAGTCTCCTTTCTGTCTCCTAAAGTTCTGTCTTGATGGCATCTTCCATAGGAATGTAGTGTAGAAAGAGGTGAAAGCTAAGCTGACAGAATATTGGTTTCTTTTGAGATAATTCCAGTTTAAGTAGAACATCAATTCCCCCTAGAATAAAAGTCAACAAAGGGAGTTGGAGGGTTCGTTTCTTCACTTTGGCAAGACGAGTCTGAGGTTGAACTCATTAAATCCTTGGAGTAATTTTATCAGCATTCGCTTTGAGCAGTATTGAATATTAAATGCCCAAAGAGTTGAGTACCTGGATTACCAACTAGGCTGCAGTCCAGATGGTATAATTGTAGTAATTAAGTCCTTGGTGTAAGACAGTATTGAAGATGGGCCCTCGTCTATATGCTCCGAAGACAAGGTCTCTGTCTGCTTCCATGTGCAGCACATGGTGGGTGCTTTACAGGTGTTTGTAGGTGATAGAAGGGAAAGGAGGAAGAGGAAAGGGGTGAGAAAAGAAAAGTGGAGGGAGATACATACCTAAATTATAATGTGAGTCAGGGGGAGACGGCTACAAACACAACAAGTCAGAGAAGGGCTACGAATATCCCTTGGCTTCCAACCTCAAGCAAAGTGGCAACAGTTACGCTATGAAGAATGAACAGTAACACATCTGTCTTTCTAGAGGAACATGATCAAAGATTTGACCAGGATAAGAATTGTATGGGTTAAAAACATATATATATATATATATGTAGTAATTTGTTATATATTAAATAATTTATTTAAATTATTTAAAATTTTCTATTGTTGGACATTTAAATATTTTCTAGTTTTATCAATCTGTATTTCATTGATTCTAGGACACACACGGGTTTTTTATATCTTAATATCTCTGAAAATAGCATGTGTTTATAGTTAAATAAACCACATTTTTTTCTTCCTTAGGTGAAATACTAAAATATTTCTGAATCTGACATAAAATGCTACTGATATAAAATACTACTGACATAAAATTTCTGACATAAAATACTACTGAATCTTACCATTAATGGCATCTTATATTTGGATAAAATATGTTATAAATAATGCTACAATGAGCATCTTTAGTTATTACTGCACTGTATTTCTTTGGGATAAATGCCTAGAAAGGGGATTGCTGGGCTAAAGGGTGCTCACATTTTGCGAGTTTTAGCATATTTTATCAATTTGCTCTTCAGAAAGATGTAACTCAGGCATTCTCCTGCCAGCAAGATATCATTCATTTCTTCAAATCACTTCTAACCTGTTGAACCAAAAAATATGTAACATCTCAATGTTGTTTTAATTTGCATTTATTTGACCACTAGTAAAGTAGAAAGTTTTTCATGTGTTCATTGGACATTTATCTTTCTTCTCCTGTGAATTGCTTGTTCATATCCGTTGCCCACTTTTGGGTGAAAGTGCTCTCTTTTCCTATGAATTTGTCAGACTATTTGTGAAGTATCTGTCAGATATTAAGAAATCTGTTGCAAGTATTTTTATCTGTTGAAGTGTGGCATTTTATTATGTGTATGATATTTTATGCATATAAATTTTATCTTTTATTTTCTGGTTGTACATTTGGAATGGTCTTCTCTACTTCAATATTATATAAATCGTCCACATTTTTTTCATTTTTTGTTTTCATTTTTTACATTTAAATTTTTAATATCTATCTTGCGCTTATTTCAATATAAACTCGGAGGCTAAGGTCATTTCCCTGCTAAAGGATTAGCATTTGTCTTAACCCTGAGTAGGGTTATCTGGGCAGGAACGAAGAGCTGGCCCAGAGCCACTGGAAGGAGAGTTGGGAGCCCAGTTGTCTTTTCCTTCTCAGAGAAGATTTAAGGAACCAGTAGGAGCAGAAGTTGAGAAAGGACCCAGAAGGCCCTTGGGCCCCTGGGGTTTCCCAGTCCTGATCGATACGGCTGCTATTCGCTGCCACTGAACTACACAGCCACTTATGTCGATTCTTTTCTCCAGCTGATTTCCGTGCTGAAAGAAATGAGTTATCTTCAATCCCAGCAGATGACGCACATCCCTGAGACAGCAGCAGCTATGTTCTCCTCCAGGGAATTCTATCGGCAGCTTGTGGCTAAATTGGAGTTGATGGCAAATTGGTACAACAAGGTTATGAAAACTCTGCTAGAGGTGGAATTTCCATTAGTGCAGGAAGAGCTGCAAAATATCGATCTCTGCCTGAGAGCTGCAGAGGAGACTCTGAGCTGGAAAACAGAAGGTAACAGGAGACCACCTGGGGTCTGGGGAAAGGTTGGAAGTCAAGATTCTAATAAAGTTGGTAGAACCTCACTTCATTCCCCGGTTAATCTGATCTGGGTTTGAAGCACGAGTCTGTCCTCTCAGATATGCGCCCGACATAGAGAAGACAAGGAGGAACGGCGTCCCTCTTCCGCCTCCTCTGTGTGCCTGGGAGGTTTAGACAGCTTTGCTGCCACGCTCTGGGGAATTTTCATGAACTCTCCCACAGTCTCCAGCATATACTGGGCACTCCATGGAGGAGGATTTTTACTACATTATCATTGTTACTTACTTTTCTTAACTGGACCATAAACATCTTAAATGAGGGAACTATGCATTTACTTTTCTTGTATCCTCCAGCACAATTCAATAAACTTTCATTGACTGATTAACATGTACAGGGCACCATGTGCAGGACTGTGAGGAGAATATGAAATACAGGGGATGTGACCCCTACCTTCAAAGAGCTCATAACCAAGGCCATAACCAGGGTCATGGTAAGGGGTGGCTTTTTGTTGCAACTAGGAAGGAAAAGGCTCTGATGATTACAAACTAACCTGTGCAGAAAAGTCTTATAAAACCCACAGGTATTAAATCCCTATGTTTCATAGCAACCAGACCTTTCGCTCTACCACTGTGAGCTATTTCAATTAATTCTATCTCTTTTGGGGAACAGGCATTTGGGATTATGTCATTCAGATCACCAATAGTATTCATGATCTTGAACAAAGAGTTCAGAAAACGAAAGACAACGTGGAAGAGATTCAAAACATCATGAAAACATGGGCGTCGCCAATATTTAAGAGAAAAGATGGGAAAAAGGAATGCCTTCTCTCCATGGATGATCAGCGTGATCGAATGGAAGAATATTACAGTCTTATCAAAGAATCTGGCTTTAAGATTCATGCCCTTGTGCAGGTAATAACCAGCCTCTCAGACACACATACCACCAGTACAGGGAAAGCATCATGAAGTGTGTTTGGGTGCTAGAAGTGATTTGGAAATTAGAACAATCAGTAGATGCTGTGTCTTCTGCAGTCAGGGATAGAAGTCAAAACTGATAGCAAAAGAGCTAAAACTAATGGATGGGGAGTATGTCAAGTCTCATTCTGGTATCAGTGTGTCAAAGTTAATACGATCTTAATAGTGACACCACTTAGTCGTCACACGACTTAACATCCCGCACCAAACCCCTAGGGGGTAGAAGGAGATGCCAAGGACAGAATCCTAATTTATCCACTGCACTAACCAACCCGAACTCGTCCACACAACCTAGTGTGACCCTGCAGCATCATCCTCATAACCTAGCTCTGCAGAGCCTGGAGATATGCAAGATGACTGTGGTGTCGCTGATGCACTGGGTAAAGAGAAGGAAAAATGCAGAGTGCTACCCTTCATGCAGGAAGGCTCTGCCCTGCTTTGTGATCAGGGCAAACCTTGTGTCTCATCATCCAAGGCTGGATGAGGGAAAAGAGCTATAAATGGCCACCAGCTCCAGCCCTACTGAAGTAGCCATGGGGTAGTTCTCCTGGGTTGATCTCATGCACAGAGTCAGTAATGAATCACAGTTGTTATCTTTGGGTTTTCTGTGGGTTGAAACACAATAAAATGTTGTACTTTTGACCTTTTAAATTTTCTTTATCTGTTTTCTAGCTTATTAATTTCTGTTCTTTATCATTTCTTTCTTTCTAGTTAATTTGGGGTTAGTTTGCTTCTCCTTTTTGTCTAGCCTATAAGGGTTGAAACTTAAGAGTATTGATTTCAAGCCTTTCTTCCTTTCTAATGCAAGCATTTGATGATATAAATTTCCCTCTTAGCAGTGCTTCAGTTGCAATCACAAATTTGATCTGCCTCATTTTCATTATCATTCAGTTTTAATTATTTTTCTCTTGCGATTTGTTCTTCAACTCATTGGTCGTTTAGAAGTATGTTGTTTAATTTCCACATATTTAGGTCGTCTCTGGATAGCTTAATGAAATTGTTATCTAGTTTAATTCCATTATGGGCAGAGGAAATACTCTGTAAGATTTCATTTGTTTAGAATTCATCAAATCTTGTTCTGTGATGTAGAATGTGGTCTATGTTATTGGATGTTCCTTGTGCAATTGACAATGTTTATTCTTCCATTGTTGGGTGTGACGTTCTATAAAATATCAATTAGTTCAAAGTGGTTGATAGTATTGTTCAGATCGTCTATATGATTTCGCAGTTTTTTTGTCTATTTGTTCTACCAGTTACTGAAGCTTAGAATGTTAAAATCTCCACCTATGATTTTGGATTTGTCTGTTTTATCCTTTAGTTCTTTCAGATTTTTCATCAGGTATTTGAAGCTCTGTTAGTAGATGCAAACACATTTATAATTACTGTAACTTCCTGATGAATTGGCCATTTTATCACTATGAAATTATTTTTATTTCTAATAATACTCCCTTGTCTTGAAGTCTTTTTTTCTGATAATTCTATTGCCTTTCTTCCAGATTCACTATTCCTACTTTATGCATTGTCCATCTTTTTCCACCCTTTCACATCCAACCTATTTGCTTCTTTGGATTCAAATTTCTTCTCTTATAGACAGCATATAGTAGAAACTTACTTTTCTACATCTAACAACTTTGCCTGTTAATTGAAATTTTTAGGTCATTACACTTAATGTAATCATTGATATGGTTGGATTTAGCACCACTGTTTTGCTATTTGTTTTCCATTGGCTTCATCTCTTTTTTGTTCCTCTGCTCTTCCTTTCCCACCTTCTTGTTATTAATTGTATATTTTCTAGTATTGTATTTTCATCTCTCAATTGGCATTTCAGCCTTTACCTTGTTGCATCACACTTGCAGTGGTTGTTCTAAGTTTTAGTAGGTCTCTTGAACTAATCACAATCTACTTAGAGTTTTCCCATGAAATATAGGAACCTAGCAACAATTCAAACCGCCCAGGAATCTTTTGTAGTGTTGGTGTGTGTGCGTGTGTGTGTTGGTGTGTGTGTATAATATACCCCACAACAAAGTATTATAATTTTTTGTTTTAAAAGCTTTGGGGAAAATATTTATAGAGTTTTGTATTTACCCACATAGTCACCATTTCCAGATTTGTTTTTCCTTTTTGTAGAACTAAGTTACCATCTATGGTCATTTCTCTTCAGCCAGAAGAGCTTCCTCTAGTATGTCTTGCAGTTTAGGTCTGCTGATAACATGGTCTCTCAGTTTTTGTTTATCTGAAAATGTCCTTATTTCACCTTTGTTTTTGAAGAAGAGTTTCACAGAATATAAAATTCAGTGTAGACAGTTCTATTTTCCTTTCAGAAGTCATTTCATTGTCTTCTACCCTCTAAGGTTTCTGATGAGAAGCCAGTGTACTGTGTATCTTTGTTCCCCTTTTTTCTCAGGCTCCTTTTAATAGATTCTTTTCAAATAAATTCTTTGTATTTTTTTCCATTCAACTACGATGTGCCTAAATAAGTTTTCTTTATATTCAGCCTGTTTGGAGTTTGTGAGGTTTTAAATCTGTTTTTCACCAAATTGGGGGGTGGTGGTGGTGGTTAATCAAATTACAACATTCTTGTCTAATAATTCCAACATCTATTTTATTTTCTGAGTCCTTTTTTTAATGTGAAGGAAGTTTATTTTTGTGTCACATAAGTCGAAGGAGTAGGCATTCCAGGATTGGTGTGGCAGCTATTTTCTGAGTCTGTTCTTAGTGATTATTTTCTCTCTTGGTTAAATGTCACATTTTCCTGCTTCTTCGCATGTCTAGTAATTTTTTATTATATTCTAGTCATGTTGGATGCCACTTTAGAATCTGGATGTTATTTCCCTTTAAAGAGTTTGTGGTTTTGTTTCGGCAGGCAGTTAACTCACTGGTGGGTCAGCTTGATCCTGTTGAAGCTTTATGTTAAGCTTCCTTAGGGAGAGTCTAAAGAGGCTTTGCTCTAGAATAGAGCTCTAATTCTAAAGCATTGCATTTCTGGAGTCTCAACTGAAGTCCTGGGTTATCTGTGAGGTCTTTTCATTATTTCTGATAGAACACAAACATCTTCCAGCACTATATGACCTTCACAAACTCCATTCAGCTTAGAGCCCCCAGTAACTGTTCTCTGCCAGGCCTTGCAGAATCTTGCCCTAAATATGTACAGCTTAATCCTCGGTCAGAGATTCAAAAGGACTCAGCAACCTCAGCAGTCCCAAACCCCCATTTCTGTCTTTTCTGCCCAGCAGGAACGATGCTCTAATTGAGGTCCACTTTCCTATGCCATGGTTTGGAAAGTGCCTCTAGGTAGAAAGCCACGTAGTTGTGAAGCTCACCTTGAATATTTCCCTTCTCTTAGGGATCACATCCAATTACCCAAAATAATTATTTCTTGTATCCCGTTCTGTAGCTGTTTGTAGCAAAAGGGAAAGTCCAATCTCATTCCTCTGTCTTGGCTAGGATCAGAAACTTGAGCTATTTCTTGTTAGTTTACAGAAAATTCTGACACGTTTGCTCCTTGTACCATAGTAGATTTGAGGTGAAAGGTATAGATAGCTATATTGATAGGGTGACAGTAGGAAAGAGATAAAACAACTCTACAAGGCAGTCATAAAAACTAAACTGTAGAAGCAAACAGACATACACATTTTAGTAACACCTAAGAGCAACTCTGGATTGTCACTGTGTTATGATTTGCATGACGACGGACTCTCATTAAATCTTTAATCTACTTAGGAAGGAAAGGTATAGGTAATACACTTTAGAAATTTTAGAGTTTTGACATTTAAAAGCAGAATCATGAGATTTACAATATGGCAGTGTTTCCTAAAGGGGTAAGCGTGAGTCACCTAGAAAATTTACTTTTGCAAAGTGGTAACCACGTTCTTTGAAGATGTAAGATAAATGGAAAGTTGCTATAAAAAGGCTGAATGATGAGTAAATGGGACATCTGTACTTGCCATACCACCAGGTTGGTGACTGTATCATGTAAAAGGAGGGAGAGAAAGCCTGTGCATTCCTTTCTGTGTGTACATTTTCTAATTCACTCAGTATGATAAAGGTTTTTAGTTAATATTAAATGCCAACAACAAAACACTCCAGCTCATTTCTTTTTTTAAATTTATTTTATAGAAGTATAGTTGATTTACAATGTTGTGTTAATTTCTGCTGGACAGCAAAGTGATTCTGTTATATATATTAATATATATATTCTTTTTCATATTCTTTTCCATTATGGTTTATTACAGGATATTGTAGTTCCCTGTGCTATACAGTAGGACCTTGCTGTTCATCCATCCCATATAGAATAGCTTGCATCTGTTTATCCCAAACTCCCAATCTATCCCTCTGCCACCCGCTTCCCTCTTGGCAGCCACAAGTCTGTTCTCTATGTCTGTGAGTCTCTTCCTGTTTCATAGATATAATCATTTGTGTCGTATTTTAGATTCCACATATAAGTGATATCATATGCTTTTGTCTCTCTCTTTCTGACTGACTTCACTTAGTATGATAATCTCTAGTTCCATCCATGTTGCTGCAGATGGCATTATTTCATTCTTTTTTATGAGTGAGTAATATTCCATTGTATATATGTACCACATCTTCTTTATCCATTCATCTGTTGACAGACATTTAGATTGTTTCCATGTGTTGGCTATTGTAAATAGTGCTGCTATGGACATAGGGGTGCAGGTATCTTTTCAAATTAGAGTTTTGTCCAGATATAGGCCCAGGAGTGGGATCCACTCCAGTTCATTTCTAACGATTATCCAGGAAATGCTTTACTTGCTTGAACCCCAGATTTCTTATGTCTTGAATTATAATGCCCTCTACCGTTAGTGTTCCTCCTTCTGCCCACCCTGACTTCTGCTCTGATGCAGCTTCCTCCACAGCCATCAGTCAGCATCTATGAAGCACACATTGCATCCATCAGCGTCCCTCCTGAGAAGGTGACCTGACCCCATCCTCCTTTCTCAGGGAGAGGATGAGGCACCACACTTCCTTCATGGGTTAACTTTGTGTTCCTTTCAAGCAAGGGTTATACCCATTAGACAGAATGGGTTTGTTACACACGTACAGGCATACCTCATTTTAATGTGCTTTGCTTTACTGTGCATTCACAGATATCGCATTGTTCTGTTTTTTTTTTTTTAATTGAACCCTGCATCACAAGTCTATTCATGCCATTTTTCTTTTTGTCACCTTTTGGTAACTCTCACAGTATTTCAAACTCTTTCATTCTTATTATACTTTTACGGTGACCTATGATCAGTGATCTTTGATACTATTGTGAAACATGACTTGCTGAAGGCTCAGATGATGGTTAGCATTTTTTAGCAATGAAGTATTTTTAAATTAAGGTATGACCACTCTTTTTTTAGACATAGTGCTGCACACTTAATAGACTAAAGTATAGTGTAAGCATAACTTGTATATGCATTGGAAAACAAAAACTTTGTGTGACTGACTTTATTGCAATATTGGCTTTATTGCAGTGGTCTGGAACCAAACCCGCAGTATCTCCAAAGTCTGCCTGTAACAGAAAATTCTTCATAACAGTGCAATTTTTCTCCATGTGTTCTTTTCATTCCCATTAATGATAATAAGACCAGTTCTCCCATATTATTAAACATGGTTTATATCCATTCTTCTTTATTTTGTAGGAAAACCTGGGTCTTTTCTCAGCAGACCCAACCTCCAGTATTTGGAAGACTTATGTTAACTACATTGATGATATGTTGGTGGATGGATTCTTTCTTGCCATTGAGTGCTCCCTCAAGTATCTCCTGGAAAATACTGGTATTTACTGGCTTATGGATGTGGTTTATTACTGGGAGGGTAACAGTAATAGCATCTATTGAGTTACAGTGAAGTGCAATTGAGTGCTCTGTGACTTTTCCCAAAGTGTCATGAACATTTTGTGAATTATAACAAAGGCATTGCGTTTCTAAATTGTCCAATGATAAAAGACTTCTCTCTCTTCAAAACTCAGATGATAAATCAGGCTTTAAGATAGTGAAGCCCATAGCAAAAGCAAAAATATAAAAGCCAATTCAGTCTAAATGAAGCTCCAGTGAGGAGGAGTGAGTAAGCTGGAGCAGCTCCACCTGGACTTGACTCATAGCAGCGGGAGGGGACATTCCCTGCCTTCAAGCTGAATGTACTGTATCTCTGTGGCCTTTTGAGAACACAGGGAGGTTGTAGTAGCCAGCTTACATGGAAGAATCAAGTTTTTCTATGTAAAAAGAGTCAGACAAGAAGCTGGGAATGAGGTAGCTTTTAGAAGGAAAGGGAATGTCAAGGAGGCAATGGGCATTCTTTGAAGCTGTTAAAAGATAGCCAAGGGCTTTGAATTTATGGTCCATACACAGAGTCAAAGACTGTATAGTAAAGGCTAACCTTGGTTTGTAAGGGATGGGATGGAAAGGGCAGAAGAGTTCAGGAATAAAGTTGAGTTACACCTTTCGCATTCTGGTAGATTCTGAGGAGCTCAGCGAGGGTGAAGGATGAGGTGAGGATGAAGGTGAGATAAGAACTTAGTCCATTGAGCCCAACCCAAGGAAAGAAATCAGATGCAGAGTTAAAATAGGTGGGCTGAGACCCATGTCCAGATATCCAGCCCATTGCAAGAGGTTGACAGTGCAGAGAGGAGCAAGGCCAGTGCTGGGTGTAGCTCAGATGGGCAACACCCACCCTCACCCCCACCCCATGGTCCTAGTAGGTGGAGTGACTGAGGTCAGAGGCAAGGTCTTTGCTTTCATGGTGCAAGGTGCTCCAAATTAAGGAGATAGAGAAGCAGGAAATGGGCTCTGACATAGTCAACAAGGCGGGGAGGTCACCTTCTAGAACCTGGGGCATCAAACACAGACACCAAGACTGGAAAACTGGTTCCTAGGGACCAGCGCCAACGGTGCTAATCTTAGTGAACTGACCAAACCTCCTCTGATACTGGAGGTTGGGGGTCCCGTCACTTAGCCCTCCTCTAGATCTAGGAAGATACCCCAGCCACACTTGAGTGCAGGCACTGCATAAGGGACTCACCCTAGGCCAGTGTCTATCCAGCTCTCCTGATCTGGGCTGTCCGATGTGTCACTTGTCCTCCTCCTCTCATGAGGAGAAGAGCGTGGGAGCAAGAGGATGGGGACAGGGGATGGTAGCCAAAGTCACCTTCCCTCCATGGAAACGGGGGGAAAGGGAACACATTTCCTTCACAAAATAGAATGGGCAGGAGCTGGACCTAGTGGCTGCCTGAGCAGAGGAGCTATAGATAACATTAAAAGGCGCTGGTTACCAAGGCAAAGTGAAGGAGCCTAAAGAGAGTGGCCTCCAAGAGGAAAATCACCATGACCCTTTGCCATAGCCCAGGTGGACAACTTTATTCCCCTGGTCCACCTTACCATTTCCACTTCTCGTGTTTGGTCAAACCAATACTATTCCCATGGCTTGGGCTGGCCTCCCAGCCATCTCTCAGAATCCACACCCTGCCTGGGTTAAATGCTACCCACTCTATCCAGAAGCACTCTTCCTCTTCTCAATTCTTAAAGCGATTTGCTTGTACCAGGGGCGTGGAACCACCAGGACCATCCGACTTGTACAGTAATTATGTTGCCATTGCATCTAACATAGGGATTCGGTTCTTATGTCAGCACATAGGGCAAAATCTCATATAGTAACGTGTTCTTGAAAGTCTTTTAAATCCTTTAAACTATATGCAACCCAACCTATTAAATTATACGTACCTAATGCATGTAGGAATACAGAATATATCATGAGTACATATACAAAGCATAATTTTACTGATTTTAAAAAAAATTACTCTATAATAATAGTATAGGGCTTCCCTGGTGGCGCAGTGGTTGAGAGTCCGCCTGCCGATGCGGGGGACGCGGGTTCGTGCCCCAGTCCGGGAGGATCCCACATGCCGCGGAGCAGCTGTGCCCGTGAGCCATGGCCGCTGAGCCTGCACGTCCAGAGCCTGTACTCCGCAATGGGAGAGGCCACAACAGTGAGAGGCCCGTGTACCGCAAAAATAATAATAATAATAATAATAATAGTATAATTACTGTGATATTGGTAAACTTGCACTTCCTTAAGTTAAATATGCACTGGATGGGACACTCCTGAGTCCAGTAATGCAGATTTATCATCCTTACAGTTTTGAAGGCAAAGCCTTAGTCTTACATATCTTTGAGGGTCCCACAGTTTTTTAGTTAGGGAGAATGGCTAAGCAGTGGTAAGAAGAACGCCATCAATACTGTGGCTTAAAGGACATGGAAGTCTGTCCCCCGGGTTCTAGTCCAAAGCGAGCACTCCAGGTTAGTTGCAAATTCCTTCCGTCCTGTGGTTCCACTGCTTTCTAGGGCCTGGTCTTCATTTCCATGGTTGAGCCGGATCACTGCTGCATGCCGGCTCTAGCCTGTGAGAGAGCAAAGAGAGCACAGAGGAGGCCCCCTGCTGCTTCGTGGACCGCAGCCCAGAAGTGGCACCTCTTCCCACATCCCACTGGTGAGGGAATGACATTGCCATACCTAACTGCAAGCCCACCCACTTATACCTCTATTTCCAGGGAAGGAGGGATAATGGATTTCCATGAGTAGTCTCCACTGCCTGTGATGTCCAGCACGCAGCAGTCTCCTAAATACTTTTACAATCAAAAAATATATGAAAATAAGTGGTTATTAATAAGAGTCTAAGCATTTATCTTGTACTTGGAACATCTTGTTCCATATTATATTTTTATTTAAATTTAGCAAGACAAGTTAGTCTAGCAAGTAATCAGGGGTTTGTTAATCATTTATACTGTTTTTAAAAATCTTATCACTACAGAACTACAGAATTAAAATAAGTTCTGTTTTTACAGAAAAGGAGCAGAAGGGATAGGATTGTGACTTTTTTTTTCACGCCTACACGACGTTGGACAAGCACACCCTTGTTCCCCTAGTGGCTACCAATGGGGAATGGCCTGGTTTGTGCACAGGAAGAAGTCAGCTGCTTCCAAGAAACTGGCTTTGCAAAATCAACCTCTTCTCAGTCAGAGGCTGTACTGCCTCCCAGGAGATGTTTGGGAATGCAGAAGGGGACTGGCTTGGGTTGATCAGTCACTAGGACGTGCTCTCTGAGGACAAGGAGAGTAAATGTCCTGCAATGCCCAGGATAGCCCTGCACAAGAATTAGCCTGTTCCAAATGTCAGTGGTTCCCCTGTCAATAAACACTGCAGGACTGCCACCCTCACCTTTTCTGGGGTGTTAGCAAATTTTACATTTCCATTTTCTTATACCCAAACAGCTCATCTAAAGGAAAGAAATGCTCTGAGTGCTTTTAAAACAGTATTGCATTTTGCCTACGTTGCCCATTCTCTTCTGTTTTCCTTGTTTTTCAGAATGTAAGGCAGGACTCACCCCAATATTTGAAGCACAACTGAGCTTAGCCATCCCAGAATTGGTTTTCTGTCCGTCTCTGGAGCCTGGAGTGAAGGGTGGCTTCTACGACATTGTTGAGGGTCTCATCACCAGCATTTTTAGGATATCGTCCTTGGTTCCACGGCTTTCCCCTCAAAACGGCTCTCCCCATTATCAGGTACTGGATCTGCAAGCATCCTGCCCTCCCATCAGATCTGGAGCCCCCTGTGAAGTGCTGGTGTCACCCGCCTGGTTTTGTCTTGCTCCCCTAGGTTGACTTGGAGGCCATGCCTGATCTGGCAGGCATGCGGGGCGAGCTGATGGGGCGGGTGCAGGGCATGATGACCCTCTGCTGTGGCTATCGGAGCACCCTCAGCCAGTATTCTTACCTCTACGTGGAGGACCGGAAGGAGGCTCTGGGCCAGTTTCTGCTCTATGGGCACATGCTCACAGCAGAGGAGATGGAAGCCCATGCTGAGGACGGCATTCCAGAGAACCCGCCCCTGCTCCATCAGTTCAAAGCGCAGATCGACTGCTACGAAAAGCTCCATGAAGACGTGAGCAGGCTGGAGCCCATCCAGGTGTTTGACAGCTGGATGAAGATTGATGTGCGGCCCTTTAAAACGTCTCTGCTGAATATAATTAAGAAGTGGAGCCTCACGTTCAAACAGCACCTTGTGGATTACGTCACTCACAGGTAACACAGTCCTGCTAGCTTCCCGGGCTGTCAGGAACACCATGTTTTTAATCTTCTTCACATTTTTCTCCATAGGTTCTTGGTTAAATTAAAAATTAAAACAGCGGGTTGGAGGTTCCAGGCTTTTGGACACCAGCAGTAACGTTAGTCCTGCCCTCTCGTTTGTTCATCAGACCTGGCCTCTTTCTGTTTCGTTTTCCACTTGGTGCCCAGTGTGCGAAAGGCACTCAGTAAGTGGTAAATAATGTTAGAGACAATAATAGCAGATCTAACCTCCCTTTACAGCTCTGACTGTGAAATCTCTTTAAGCCTGAGAAGCAGAGGGGGTCTAATGGGCCTCTTAGATTTTATTTCTCCCACTTACTCCTTGTCTCAGATTATCCAGCTGTGAAGCACGGAAGCCCCTAAATCTACACACCCCTGATGCCTGCCAGTGCCACTCTAGCTGTGTGACAGATTGGATATGAAACTCTGTCTGTTCCACCATAGACCTAGACCACGCAGCCCAGCACCAGGCTCTCTAAGCCAGAGCACCAACCTCTAGATAAATAATCAAGTAGGTTAATAGTCTCCCTGTTACTTCCCTTAGCCTTGTCCTCACAGGTCTGCCACAGGCAGAATCTCAGCTCCCAGCCCCTCCCCACAGAATCCTATGGAGTGCCGTGGTCCCTCTGTTCAGTGATCAGTCTTTGGTGTATTAGCTGATGCTGCAGGGGAGCCCTCCCCAGAGTTTGGTGTTGGTCTTGCTTGCCGCTCAGTGATGTGGAAGGGAGACAGCCAAGTCGAGAATGCATCTATCTACAAACAAATTTTGAGAGACTTTGCAAGGGTGATGGTTCTCCACTCTAGAAAAGCCTCAGAAAATCATTTTGGGATGTTTCAAACAGGGCTTTCCAAGTGTTGTTTAAGAAGCAGCAGCCAGTTTCCCACACTTGAGAGTCAAGAAAGGGAAGCAATGGTGGCAGTTGGGGAGGTGGCAGTGTTGCCCCTGAATGGAATACTGTTGAGGGGACAGCTCTGTGCTCTGTGGTCCCTCTCCATTAGCAGGTCTGGTGACCCAAGGATATGCGAACATGTTTCAGATGAAGATTTTATTATTATTTAGGTATGGCAAGGCCACAAGATCAGGAGATGACTGCTATTGAAAAGATAGTTTGTTAGATCCCAAGAGGAGGGGGCACAGCACACCATGCAGGGCCAAATGGGGGGCACCAGTGTTAATCAGGAAGCAGAGGGAGTGAGGAGAAACGTGGGCAAGAGCTTTTATTACGGCTTCCATGGAGAAGAATGGGCAAGACATTCTTCTCCAGGTTTAGGAGCAGGTTTAGGATTGTCTAGTTTTTTAATTAATTTTAACAGGCTCTGGGGTGTAGGGGCTGTCTTTTGTTGTCTGGTACCTGGCTGTGGGATTATAGGGCAGGTGAACTGTGGCCTGGAGAATGAGAGCCAGATGGAGGAGGTGGTTGGGGATATGGATTTTGGATTGATTGGCTTGCATTTGAAAGGCACAGTCAAAAGCAGGTTGTTTACTATCTCTAGGAACTGACTAACCCTGGGAGGGTCAATCCCTCCAGGGCCGACAAGGCCCTAAATGTCAGAGCATCAGAAACACAGGGTTGATACAGGGCATAGTTACAGCAGCTTCCATGTGTCCCTACCAGGTGAGGCTTCACAGGATGTAACAGTTGTTTTAACAGGAAAACACATGATAGAGCACTGAGAAGGCCTGAGTCCTCCTTGAACCCCTGTTTCCTTGTCTCTGAAAGAAGACAGTTTGACTGGATTCCTGTAAGGTGCCTTCCAGTTTTAATAGTTGGTGATCCATAAATTGACTACTTTGCTACACTTTGGGAGAATGTCTCATTGTGTTCTCAAAGATTAGATAAAAAAAAAGAAATAATAAGAACAATAAAAAATATTTATTATTGAGTGTCTACTATGTACCTTGTAATTCTGTGATTTCCACCTTCTCTTAGTAGGTGTCAGGATTAATCCCACCTTGCCTTACATAAATACTTCATTTACTGACAGAAATCCAATCCTTCATTATCATCTGTCTCATTCAGCTTGGACTGCTATGATATTGCGATTTGTAATAAGACATATATATTGGATTGACCAAAAAGTTCATTCGGATTTTTCCATAAGATGCATGGGAAAACCCGAATGAACTTTTTGGCCAACCCAATATTTGGTCTTCATCCCTGTTTCTGGCAAAAGCTCCTATAACCCTTGTATTTCCTAAGTGGTGAGAGCCATAAAGGTATCTTTTGTTATGTTAATGGTAACTTTTGGACCTCACCTATGGATGGGAGGCGGTTGTCAGAACAACCAACCATGTGATTAGAGGTTGAAACTTTCAGTCTTATTCCCCAGAACTCCAGGGAAGAGAGAGGGGCTGGGGATTGAATCAGTCTCCAATGGCTGATGGTATAATCGATCATACCTGTGTAATAAAGTCTCCATAAAACCCAATAAGATAGGGTTTCAAGAGCTCCCAGTTTGTGAATGTGTGGAGATTCGGAGGAGTGGTGCATTCAAAGAGGGTATAGAAGCTCCACATCCTTTCCCATACCTTGCCCTGTGCATCTCTTCCATCTGGCTGCTCCTGAGTTATATCCTTTTATAATAAATCGGTAATCTAATGAGTAAACAGGTTCTCTGAGTTCTGTGAGCCACTCCAGCAAATTAATCAAATGCAAGGAGGAGGTCATTGGAACCTCTGTCCTATAGCTGGTCAGTCAGAGGCAAGGTGACAACCTGGACTAGTGTCTGGGTCTGAAGGGGGTGAGGCAGTCTTGTAGGACTGAGCCCTTAACCTATGGAATCTCCAGGTAAATAGTGTCAGAATTGAGTCAAGTTGTAGGACAGGCAGTTGGTGTTGGAGAATTGCTTGGTGGTGTGGGGTGCCCCCCTACCCACCCATAGGCATTGGAATTGGTATTAGGATCCTTGTAGCTGCCATAACAAAATACCACTGACCGAGTGACCTGAACAACACAAATTTATTTCTCACAATTCAAGAGGCTAAGAGGTCTAAGATCAAGATGCGAGTCAATTTGATTCCTGGTGAGAGCTCTCCTCCTAGCCTGCAGACAGCCATCTTCTCACTGTGTCCTCACATGGCCTTTACTCAGTTCCTGTGCACAGATAGAAAAAGAGAGATCTCCCTCTTCCTTTTCTTATAAGGCCACTAATCCCTCATGGTGACCCCACCCTGATGACCTCATCTAACCCTAATAATCTCCCCAAAGGCCTCAGCTCCAAATACCATCACAAATGGGGAGTTGGGGCTTCAACATATGAATTTGTGGGAGACACAGACATTTAGTCCATAGCATCATCTTAACTCTCATCCCCATTCAGCTCCTCATGCCCTGATCTTACTCAGTCCCATCCTTGCCCTTGCAAAGCCCTCCCCTGTGCTCTTCCCCTGGACCTCAGGATCTTGCATCAGCAAAGTCCACTGTCCCTTCGTCTTCTCTCATCCTTTTTTTGCTCTAACTGAAGCCCAGCTCTCTCCTGAGGATACTGCTTCCCTGCAGCCCTCCCAAGTAGGGCTGATTTTTCTCCTATATCCTTCTTACCACTGGGCCTAGAGGTAGATGAGATATTCTTGCTCTTAGTTGCAGCTTCCAAACCATTCCACCTGGTCCTCCCTCAAAATCTCTGGCTCCACTGGAGTGAATGCTGTCAGACAGTAAAACCTGCCACTTGTCCCTGCCACAGTCACCTGCCAAGCCCTTAGCCATTCCTCCCCTTCGTTGCAGGTCATGTCATCTGGCTCAGTCTCCCTTTCCCATCCTTCTGCTAATAATTATCCTCAGTGACTCAGCATCCACATGGAGCCTTCATTATACCTGCCTCTCATTTTCTTGACCTCTCTCTCCATTGCCCTTTCCTTCCGTCGTACCTGTGCTATCTAATTCTGTGTTGTGCCCTCAGTGGCGTGGAAGGAAAGATGAGCAAGTACTTGCTTCCCCTTCAAAATCTCAGGTTAAAGTGTTCCATTCTCTGACCACCACTTGGTATCTTTCCAGCTCACTTACTTGGCAGCGGTGCCATGCAAAGTTCTTCAGACCCATCAGGATTTCCAATCCATTGGTCCCGGTGCTTTATCGGGATAGCTCAGTGTTTGTCACCCTTGCTCCCCATTCCCGTTCCCACCTCATAAAACCCTGACTGTTTAAACTCAGTGCCCCACACCTGCACCTGAGCAATTCATCCTTGGATGAAGGAAAAACAAACCAATCTTCTGACCAATCTCATATTAAATTTATGAACATAAATTTTTTTATGAACATTTTCATAGATTCTTCCCAACTCCCATAGACTCTTTTTTTCCTCTCTCCTTAAACCTCAAATATCCTCTCTGCCCTTATAGCCTTGCCTCTCATTTCACTGAAAAATTAGAACCAATCACAAGAGAGCTAACTCACCTTTCACCAACAAATCTACCAACCTACCTGCATTTGAAGCTATACATTCAACTACCTCTCCTGTTACAGTGAATAACCTGTTTTTCTAAGTCCAGCCTCTTTCTTCTCATCTACTCGAGAACTTACTTCCTTAAATATTCCCTATCAGCAACACCATCTATTTTCATACATTTTCCACAGCATGCAAATATATTGTCACATCTGGCATCTTAAAAAAAAAGAAAGGAACACGGTCCCAGGAGTCCTTCCAGCTACAGCATCATTTCTGTGTGCCCTCCTTCATAGCAAAATTCCTCAAAAGGTGTGTCTATACTTGATCCCCTTACTTCTTCATCTTCCATTCTCTCTCTACAAGAAATTTTATTATATAATGTAGCATAGGGGCTTCCCTGGTGGTGCAGTGGTTAAGAATCCACCTGCCAACACAGGGGACATGGGTTTGAGCCCTGGTCCCGGAAAATCCCTTGTGCCGCGGAACAACTAAGCCCGTGCGCCACAACTACTGAGCCTGCGCTCTAGAGCTCACGAGCCACAACTACTGAAGCCCGCGTGCCTAGAGCCGGTGCTCCGCAGCAAGAGAAGCTACTGCAATGAGAAGCCCGCGCACTGAAACAAAGAGTAGCCCTGCTCACCACAACTAGAGAAAACCCGCCCACAGCAATGAAGACCCAATGCAGCCAACAATAAATAAAATAAAATAAATTAAGAAAAAAGAAATTTTTTAAAATGTAGCATACGTATGATTTAGAGAAAAATATTAAAACGAATACTCTCATTTACTTTATCCAGCGAAGAAACAGAACATTAGCTACATTTTAAAATTCCCTTATGTACTCTTCCCTGATTAAATCCCTCTTCCTCCCTACCAGATGTCACCCCTGCCCTAAATGTGAAATAATCCTTCCCATACTTTTCTTCATGGCTTAGTGTATATATATATATATATATATATATATACATACAGACACACAGAGATATACATATATTGAGATTTCCATTTTAAAGCTATAAAAATGAAACAGTGTTGCATACTATATATCCCTCTGTCCTGTTTCTTTTATTCAGCATTATATTTGAGACCCATCCACGCTGAGAATATAGCAGTAGTTCATTCATTTCCACTGCTGTAGGGTATCCCATCATCTGAATATGCTACAATCTATCCATTCTGTGGTTAATATGGTTGTTTCAGATGGTTTCACTAATATCAGCAAGGTTGCTATGCATTCTCTTATACAGCTATCACGGTATCCATGAGCAAACATGGCTCTAGGGTGTATAGCTAGGAGTGGAATTGCTGGGTCAGTGCAGGTAATGACAACTCTTGCCAAGGTGGATCGGCCATTTGTGAAGGTTCCAGTCCCCAACACCTCTTGCTGCTGACAGATTGTTTACTGCTGGCCATTCTGCTGGGAGCTTAGTGGTATCTCGCTGTGATAGACATTTTACATTACTCTCACTATGAATAAAGTGGCTCATCTTTTTGTGTTTTTGGATGAGTCATTATGCTTCCTATTCTGTGCTTCTTCATAGCTCTTGCCCATTTTTTGTTGGACTTTATCTTCTCCCTTTTTATACTTAGAAGTGATTTATATATTGTATGTCTAATCCTTTGCTGATTGTACATATTACAGATTTAGTCTCCCGTTTTGTGGCCCGTCTTCCCACTCCATTTATGGTATATTTTGATGACAAGTTCATTTTTATGTAGCCAAATGTGTCCATCTTTCCCTTGTGTTGTCTTCTTTTCTCTTGTTAAATAAATCCTTTCTTGTCCTGAGATCCTGATGATACTCTCCTACATCCTCTCCTACAAGTTTTATCTTTTGCGTTAAATAGCTCTTTGTCGGTCACTGCATTAATATGATGCAGTCCTAATTACTATAGCTCTGTAATAAATCTTGATATCTGGCAGAGCGAGTCCCTACCTTGTTCACTTTCGTTAAGAATGTCTCAGTCATTCTCGGCCCTTCCTTACTATTTTACATACATTTTAAAATCAGTTTGTAGAAGAAAAAATCCATTGGGATTTTGATTATACTTGCAGTGACTATAGATCAATTTGAGGAAAATTGTCATCTTTGTAGTAATGGATATTCCTAAGAACATGTTATCTCTCCATTTATCTTCCTTAATATCTTCAATGAAATTTTGTAATCGTTTCCTTTAAAATGATTTTCACGTCTTTCTTAAGATTTATTCCTTAATATTTTATTTTTTGTTTCCTAGTGTAAATGATATTTTAAAATCATATTTTCCATGGAAATGAATTGACATTTGTATGTCGATTTTGCATCAAGCAACTCTACTAAATAAGTTGTTAATTCTAATAATTCATCTGTGTACTCTCTGGGGTTTGCTATGTGCATAGTCATCATCTACAAATTTATGATAATTTTATTTCTTCCTCCTCAGTCTTTTTTTTAAAATGCGTTTTATCGCTATTTCTTATCTGACCACACTGACTAGGACTGTCAGTATAACATCGAATAAAGTGGTGATGGTAAGTATCCTTGTCTTGTCCCCATCTTAAAGCGGATACTTTCAACATTTCATTACTTAGTATAATACTCCGTGAGTTTTTTATGGCATCTCTTTATCTGATTAAAGAAGTTCTCTTCTAGTCCTAATTTGTTAAGAGGATTTAGCGAAAATAGATATAACATTTTATCTATCGCTTTTTCTAACTCCGTTTAGATAATTCTGTTTTTTTCACCTCAATATGTTAAAGTTGTGACTATATTATTTGGTTTCTAATACTGAACCAACCTAGCATTACTGAGTTAAGCCCAACATGAAATATTGTCTTTTTCAATATATTCATTGCTTGATTTTGTTTGCAGATATTTTAGTTAGCACTGATGTGTCTGTTTTTGATGAAACAGGCTTTCAGTTTTTCCTTTCTGTATCATCTTTGTCTGATCTTGCTCTGTGGTTTTCTAACTTCATAAAATGGGTTAGGAAGTAACCTTCTTGATTTTCTCCGTAAGAGTTGGTGTAAGATTGAAATTCTCTAATCCTTGAAAGTTTAAATCTCCTATTGAAACATCTGGCTTGGTATTTTGCTTGTGGCAAGATTTTTACCTGTAATTTCTCTAATGTTTATAGGAATATTAAGGTTTTCTATTCCTTAGTAAGTCATATTTTTCTAGGGATATATCCATTTCATGTAAATCTTCAAATTATTGTCATGAAATTTATATTATGCTCTTACCTGTTTAATCTCTACAGAATCTATCGATGTGTTCCTTTTTAGATTTCTATTCATTTCGATTGTGCTTTCTGGCTTCTTTACTTAATTAATCTACCAAGAGATTTACAAAGAACAATCTTATGAACCCATTGATCCTCTTTATTATAATTTGATTTCTATTTTGATAATTTATTCTTTTATGTTTATTATTTCCTTCTATTTTCTTTGGGTTTATTTTCTGTCCTTTGGCTAAGTTAAGATGTGTGCTTCGCTATTCACCTTGAGCCCTCTGTCTTTTTTAATGTAACACTTAAAGTTATAAGTTCCCTTCTAAGTACAATTTTACCTACATCTCACAAGTCTTAGTAATAATCAAACTCTAAATATTTTTAACATTCATTATGATGTACTTATATATTTTTTTAATCTTAAAACGTGGATTCTTCTAGTTGCATTTCTGTCATTAATTTCTAACAATTGTATTGTGGTCAGAGAATGTAACATATGTAATAAAAAACTTCTGAAATTTGTTGAATTTGGTCAGTTTTTATAAATGTTCTGTGCATATTTGAAAAAAAATGTGTACTCTATAAATGTTGGGTATAATGTTCTGTGCATGCCTATTTGATCAAACTTGTTTTCTTCAAATCCACTATAACCTCGCTGCCTTTTTTTTTGTCTGCTTAATTTATCAATTACTGAGATAACTGTGTTAAAAATCTACCACTTTGATGGTAGAGTGTCAATTTCTCCTTGTAATTCTGTCACTTTTTGTTTCATATTTTTTAAGGTTATGCTATGTGAGCATACAGTGTTTGACTTTTTATATATTCCTGGAAAATTGAATCTTTTAGCCACACGTTAAAAATCTTTTATCACTAGCTATATTTCTTGTGTTAAAGTGTGTTTTGTTGTATATTAGTATAACAAAACCAATTTCCTTTGTATGACATTTGCCTGGTGTCTCTTATTTTATCCTCTGGCTTTCAATATTTCTGCGCCTTTATATTAGAAGAGATCTTTATAATTGATATAGAACTGAATGTTTTATCTACCTTAATATCTTTCTTTTAACTGGAGCATTTTGTTCATTAATGTCTGTTGTGCTATATTTGAATTCATTTGTACCATTTTATTGTGTCTTCTCTATTTGTTCTTCTTTTCTTTGTTTTCTTTCTTGCCTGCTTTGGGTTGCATTTTTTAAAATATTTTCTTTTATTTTTCCTTTTTCTTATTCCATTTTTTTCCCTTCTGCTAATTTGGATGTTGTGCTATCTAAGTCTTCTTTTCTAATAGTTAACCATAGCTATTTTAAAAAACATTCTTAAAAGGAGTAAACTAATCAGTACTGTTACTCTTTTCACAACCAATACAAGGACTTTAGTTTGATCTCAACCGTTCATACATCAAATTATATTCTATAATTCCAAGTAATTTCAGTTGTTCTCTGCTATTTATCTAAACTCCACAAATCATACTTTATTTTTATACACTCACTGTTTATTTAAATTCACCTACATATTTACCAATATCTTTGCTCATTCCATCTTCCTACATTACAGACATGCTATCTGAATTGTAGTCATTAGAAGATCCGTTAATAAGGTTCTTTTGGTAAAACTCTCATTCTTTTTCTCTCCAAGTGCATGTATTTTGCCCTTGTTCTTGAAAAAATTGATATGTGGAAGAGAGAATTCTAGGATAACATATTTTCTGTAAGCCTATTGAAAATGTTATTACATTGTGTCCTGGCTTCATTTTTTTTTTTTTTTGCGGTATGCGGGCCTCTCACTGCTGTGGCCTCTCCCGTTGCAGAGCACAGGCTCCGGACGCGCAGGCTCAGCGGCCGTGGCTCACGGGCCCAGCCGCACCGCGGCATGTGGGATCCTCCCAGACCGGGGAACGAACCCACGTCCCCTGCATCGGCAGGCGGACTCTCAACCACTGCGCCGCCAGGGAAGCCCCCTCCTGGCTTCATTTTTGGTGTTGCATCGTTAACCATCAACTTAGGGTTTTTTTAATTAATAGAAATCCGTCCTTTCGCTGCAGCTAATTTTAAGATTTTTTTTCACTTTTGGTAATCTGCAGTTTCATACTGAAGTACTTACGTGAGGGTTTCTTTATATTAATTTCACCTTGAATTTGTTGGGCTTCCTTGATCTTATATTTGGTGTCTTTCATTAATTCAAGAAAATTCTCAGCCAAGATATCCTCAGAGATTGCTTCCTGCCCATTCTCTCTATTACCTCCTTCTGGACCTCTTATTACACTTGTTACACTTACACACTTTTAAATATCACCCATATATTTGAATAATTTTCAGTTTTCAGTTGTTTGTCTTTCTTTACTGCAGTTGAATAATTTCTCCACTTTTATCAAACAGCAGCCTAATTCTCTCTTTTAGTGTTGTCTAAATCTCTTGTTTAATCCATTCATTGAGCTTTAAATTTTAATTATACTTTCTATTTTTAGATCTTCTATTTGGTTATTTTACAGTTTTGCTTACTCATTTTTATACCCTCCCGTTCTTTGCTCAAATTCCTTCTTTTTTTATTTATTCATTCTTCAAGTTTTAGAATACATTTACTAGAGGATAATCTTAAGATAACTTTTGATTTGTCAGCCTAAAAATGGTTTGTTTCTTCTTGCCGTAGATCAAAGTTAACATAAAGGCCTATGGAAAATTATTAGCTTCTTTCTACTGGAATTGCCCACTAACATAGCACAGTATGATCATTTTTGCATTGTTAGAACACATATTAAAAGTCTCTTTTCGGGCTTCCCTGGTGGCGCAGTGGTTGAGAGTCCGCCTGCCGATTCAGGGGACACGGGTTCATGCCCCGGTCAGGGAAGATCCCACATGCCGCGGAGCGGCTGAGCCCGTGAGCCATGGCCACTGAGCCTGCGCGTCCGGAGCCTGTGCTCCGCAACGGGAGAGGCCACAAGAGTGAGAGGCCCGTGTACCGCAAAAAAAAAAAAAAAAAAGTTTCTTTTCACAAAATGCCATCACAGGCCATAATTTTCATATTATCCACTTCAATAAGTTTTGTCACTTCTTGAATCCATCATTCGATACAAAGGTCCACACACTATCACAGATTCTGGGCATATTTGGAAAGCCGCTGAAATCACCTCCATTCCTGATTATGAGACAATGCTGAATTTATGCTTGAACATAAAGGCAGTTGGGGCCAGGATAAGGCATGGTGACCTGTTGAGAATGTAAGAGTTTATCTACGCTTCTGAGGGGTGATTCCTAAAGAAAGCATTTCTGTACAAACTGATATATCATACTTAAAAGGATGAAGTTGTTTTTCTTAGTAAATCTTGAATAGATGTCTGGGAACCTGCAGGGAAAGCGTTTGCTCCTGGTATGTGGGTCAGAAATAGTAAAGCAGAGCACCTAAACAAGAGCTCTTTTGTCTTTTGACATATTAAATATTGCTATTTTATATGCTGCACCTGAATTCCAGTATCTAAAACATTCACAGGTTTAATTCAGCTGTTTCTGCTGGCTCCCACTCATGGTGACCTCTTTCCTTATATGTTTTGTGACTTTTGATTATAAAATCATGTTCCTTGGAGAGTAATCCTTTGAGGATTGGATTCTTGTTGCATTCCTCCAGAAAGGATTTTCATTTGTTTCTGCCGGTCATCAAGGGACTCTTCCAACCCCAGACCACTTGTACCTTAACTTACAGTAGTCCATCTAGTGTCATGGTTAATTCAGGCGAGTTTCCATGCTGTCCCATACCATGCAGCCTGTTTATTTCTTGTTCACCCTTAACGGCGTTGCAACTTCACACGCAACTTCCTATCAGCTTCCTCACCTTGAGTGGGCCCTAGGCTTAATCACCTGTTCCCCAGTTCTCATAAAGAATCAAAGTAGAAGCTCAAGATCTCCGGGGTTCAATAGAAACTATCCTGTGAAAGCCAGCTTTGAATCTTGCTTACCTCCCAGGGTTCTTGCTTTCACTACATTTTCAGCTTCTGGAGATGCCTTAATTTCATGCCACCTTAGTGATGCATTTTTAAATGATTTTGAAATATGTGCTTAAACATTTCTGTTGTCTTAGCAGAAGGGTCATTCATATTATCGTGTACACCATACAGCTAGAAACAGAAATCCACACTCTCCAACTTATCCTCCAGTCAGGCCTTTATTAGACTGCTCAACTGAAACCAGTCTTGCCAAGAGCACCGATGATTTTCATGTGGCCGCATCCAATGGTGATGATCAGTCATCGTCTTACTTGTACCTCTCTGCAGTATTTGGTACAGCTGATCACTCCCTCCTTCCCAAACGGTTTCTTCAGGAGACCTCACTTTCTTGATTTCCTCCTTCGAGGTCTCCTTGACTGGGCTCATCTCCTCCAGGACTCAAAATATTAGAACTCCTGAAACCTCGATCCTGGAATTTCATTTCTAGCCACAGCCATATTCCAGGTGATATTTAATCTAATACTTTGAATAATCTGTGTGCTGATAACTACCAAATTTATATTTTTAGCCCCGTCTCTTAAGAACTCTAGACTTAAGTTCAACTGCCTAATAAGTATCTCCGTTAGATGTTTGGGAGGCATGTCAAACCTAACACATTTATTTCTTTATTTTGACCGGGCCAGGTGGCTTTCAGGATCTTAGTTCCCTGACCAGGGATCGAACCTGGGCCCCGGCAGTGAACATGCCAAGTCCTAACCACTGGACCACCAGGTGGTCCAGTAGCCTAATGGCATTAGACATTAGGCATTTCAGTAGCCTAATGGCAGTAGACCTTAGGTTTAGGGAATTCCCTAATCCTAACACGTGTAAAACTTATCTCCTTCCCTCTTATCCCTCCAAAAAACCCCCAGTCTTCCCCAATTCTTCCCCATCTCTTTAAATGGCATCATCATTCACCCCATTGCCAGGAGTCCTTATTGATTTCTTTATTCCCTCACACCCCTCCCCCAACCCATTAGTGGGTTTTATTAGCTCTGCATGCAAAACTGCCTTGAATCTGACCACTCCTCATGTCCGCCATCCGGGTCAAAACCAGTATCTTCTGTCACCCAGACAACCACAATAGTCCCTAAATCCCCCCCTGGCTTCTGTTCTGTCTCCCCACCCATGTCACCATCACCATCATCATCACCACCTCCAGCTGAAATCTGTTCTCCTCCATCTATAGTTCTTTTTGAAAACCAGTCAAATTATGCCCTTCTCCTACTCAGAATTCTCACACTTAGAATAGAATAAAATCTGAGCTGCTTATCATGGCCAATAAGGCCTCCCAGTGTCTGGCCCTTTCTCTGACCTCTTCTCCCTCGCTGCTCCCTTCTGTTCTCCTTATGCTTCTGCTACCCTGACTTTCCCCTTTTCCTCAAGAGAATCAAACTGAATCCAGCTTCAGTGCCTTTACTCATGCTGCCCCCTCTCTCTGGAAAGCTCTTTTCCTGTTTCTTTCTTGGCTCACTCCTTCATATTGTTTACATTTCTGCTCAAACATCACCTCCATAGAAAGGCCTTTACTGACCACTCCATATAAAATAGTTCTGACCTTAGTCTCTATGCCCTTATTTCATGGCACTCATCACCATGTGAAACTGTGCCATTTATCTCATTGATCTGTGTCACATTTATTTTTCCCACTAGAATGTAAGTTTCATAAGGACAGAGACTTTATCTTATTTATTATACTATTCTCAGAACCTGGAAGCAGGCCAGGGCTCATAATAATTGCCCAATAAACATTTTTGAATTCAAGAATGAATCTCATTTAACTCTCACAATAACCAGTGAGAAAGAAATGATTTTTCCAATCTTGTAGATGAGGAAACTGAGGCTCAGAGATGTTAAGTGACTTGGTCATGGTTACACATCTAGTAAGTGTCAAAATTAAACCCAAGTGTGTATGACCTTTGAGGCCATAGTATTTATTTTCAGTTTTTTAAAAAATAATTTGAGATTCACAACATAATTTGTAATATATTTACTTTGAAATAATTTCACTTTGAAATAATTTCAGACTTACACAAAAAGTTGTAAAAATAGTACAAAGAATTCTCTTTTACCTTTACTCACCTTTCCCAAATGATAACATCTTAGATAACCAACCTGTGGTACAGTTATCAACACAAGGAAGTTAGTATTGATGTGGAAGTAGTAACTTACTTAGTACAGACTTATTCACATTTCTCCAGTTGTCCCAGTAATGCACCCTCCATCATGGAGGGCTAAGTCTTTGTCCTTTGCGACCTTGACACTTCTGAAGAGGGTCGTATCTTACCATCAGGATATGGAGAGTTTTCCATGATAATACCATCAGGATATGCAGAGTTTTCCATAATAATACCAGGAGGATGGAGAGTTTTCCATAATAATAGCTATTAATGTTGGGGAACTAAATAAATCTTCCTTTCAAGGAGTGAAAGGAGAATGGCTCCTCACATTCTGTTTGTTTTGCTCAGCTTGGCCAACCTTGAAGCATTTATAAAAAACAGCGAGAATGGCTTGCTCAAGAAAGTCGGAAAAGGAGATTTCCAAGGATTGGTTGAAATTATGGGACACCTTATGGCTCTTAAAGAACGACAGAGCAGCACTGATGAGATGTTTGAGCCTTTAAAGCAGACTATTGAATTGCTGAAGACCTATGGCCAAGAATTGCCGGAAACACTGTTCAGGCAGCTGGAGGTCAGTGCAAAGTTTATGTTTTCTTAATAAAAGAAATAGAGGGAACGTTTGGGGATTTCAGAGTGGAATGAGGTGGGTTGAAGTAAATGAAAAACAGGGCTTGGTGATTACTCAAGGTCCATGCTTTGGAGCTAAATGTGTCGCACATGTGTAATGTGTACCACTTTCTTGAAACTCAGTAAATACGAAACACTGTAACGCTGGACATATATGGGAGAACTGATGTGGATGATGTGTTTGGGTTCCTTTTCCAGGATTATGGATGAGCTGAATTTTTCATTCGGAGAAAAAAAAGCAGGTCTGAGGAATGTTATGATGGTCTAAGAGATGTGGGGCATAAAAGGAAATAACTAGGCACTCTTAGAAAATGTAGAAAAGGGCCAGGGTTACTGGGTTAGAAGTTGAGGGCAAGAAGGATAGTGTTGAATCAGAAGTAGGTGATCGTCGGGAGAGTGGGCATCCAGGGAGCCATGTCAAGGAAGGGTCGAACGATGCCACGGCATCAGAGCCTGGCATCGGGGCAGAGATGAAGACATCCGGGTGCGTCCAGCCTCAGGACTGTGGGGGAGGGTCTGACCACACTGAGGTCTCCTTTGCAGGAGCTGCCTGAGAAATGGAACAACATTAAAAAGATGGCTGTTACCGTGAGGCAGCAGGTGGCCTCCCTGCAGGCAAATGAAGCGACCCTCCTCCGCCAGAGGTGCGCGGCCTTCGAGGCAGAGCAGCAGCAGTTCTGGGAGCGATTCCGCAGAGAAGCCCCCTTCAGGTATGCACCCAAGTTGCCACCACTGCTTCCCGGCCTTTAAGCACGGCAGCATCTTAAGTCACGGTGATCTCTCCGTGGAGTTCGCGTATTATTTTAACAAGTGAAGACTAGTTACTAGTCTTCCCTCCCATTTAGGTCCACTGGTTAGAACCTGGTGCTCATGTTCACAGAGTACCACTGCGGCCCGTGTGGGATGAACAAAGACTGTACAAATACTTTAAAAAATTCTAGAAGCTTCTTTGTCTCCAGGTCTATAAAGGGATTGTGTGTGGTAAGATTACTAGGTTTTACTAAACTGTTAGTATTCTAAATTCTCCCAGACTCCTGTTCTTTTGGTTTAAAATAGTGGCTGATGGAATTTTAAAATAATTTTGGAAGGCATTTCAGTAGCCTAATGGCAGGATTTGAAGCGATGGATTTACTTCAAGGTGTACTTCCTCTGCTTAGTAGTTAGTTCTCAGACTCCTCCCTACTTGTGGTCAGGGGTCTTTACACGAACAAAACAACTGTGGGATGGGCAACACCCATCCACACGTGCCCCCGTGCACACACACACAAGTCCTTTTCTCAGGGGCTCACTGCCTTGGTGGAGAAATCTACAGGGTCTGCTCCTCAGCGTCGGGGGCTCCAGCCAGGGGTACCAGCCGGCTCTGTGTCTGCTGACATGCCAGCTGAAGTGGACACTCTCCCCTCAGGCCAGCTCCGGGGTTTGCTTCTGTTTCCCTAGCGGGCTTCCTGCTGGGTCTCTTCTGTAGTTTTGGAGGTCTCTAGACTGAAAAATGCCCTATGTAAGGAGCAAGGAAGCTTTTTATTTTCAAGGGTTACTTACACACAGAAATCTGACATTGAGAGATACACACTAAAGCAACAAACAAAATGGAAAAAGAAAATCACAGCTTTATCGGGAGGAAAGACAACATAATGATTAAGTACATGGACTCTGGATTTAACAAGACCGGTGTCTAATCTCAGGTTCACTACTCACTGCCTAAGTCGGGGCAGTCACTTAATATCTCTTTGCTTCAGTTGCCTCATCTGTAAAGCGGGGTTAATAATAGTATCCACCTCATAAGGTTGTTGATAGGATTAAATAACGAATCTTTGCAAGTTTTAGGCATAGGACCTGGCACTAGGATAACCAGCCATCCTGGTTTACCTGGGACAGTTTTGGGGTTTTTTTTCTTTTCTTTTTTCTTTTTTTTATTAAAGCATAGTTGATTTACAGTGCTGTGCTAATTGGGATGGTTGTGGTTTTAACACTGAAAGTCATACATCCAGGGAAGCCCCTCTATTTCAGGCAAGCTGAGACTTAGTCACCTCACCTGGCACACAGTAAGGGCCTACCTATTCTATTATTCATTCATCAAACATTTATTAAGCAGCTACTGTCTCCCAAGCATTATACTTGGGGCTAGAGAGAACGAGATGAGTATGTCAAGAGGCAGGGGAGGACAGATGTGTAAACTGTGCTTACGATAAATGTACAACATGGAGCTCTAAAGCATTAAAATCACCTGGGGTCCAGTCTGTCCCACAGACCAACTAAATCAGACTCTCTGGGGATGAGACCGGGCATCAGTAGTTTGTAATGCTCCCCAGGTGACTCCAATGTGCAGCCAAGGTAGAGACTGCCTCCCTAAGGGAAGTAACTGGTTCCCTTTTAAGCAATCATTCCAGGGCATATAACTCCAAATGAGTCTGTGTCCCTTTAGAATAAGTGCCTTAGGAGCTATGCCCTTGTTCCAGAGAAGCATCTATTGCTCAAAACATTTGTGGAACTTCTTTTGGGACTATTCCTTCAGAGTCTGAAGCACATTCTTTTGATTCTTCTTTGGGCATACAGCTGAATTTCTGAAATTCGACACTGATCACACAGGGCCAAAGCTGGTGAGGCAGGCGGGCAATTAAGCTGGGTATTTCTGCTCAGTGCTAACAATATCCACACCTAAGGCAACAGCCACAAAGGTAATGACACTGATATTTTACATCATCTGTCTCTTTTTAAAAAAAGTTCTAAAAAGGAATTCAAAGATGTCTGGTGAAATATCTTCCCAAACAGACTCCCGAGACTGCCTGAATGGAACAGCCCTTGTTTGCTGGTGTGTTTCTGTATGTCTACTGGAAATCTGGCATCCCTCCTTCCTAGTTACATCACGTGTGTATATTGATCAGCTCTTGTTGTTTTTTAATTTGATAGCTGCATTGGCTTTTCTTTCTTAGCACTTTTATTGATATCTATCTGCTGGCTGTAAGGATATTGCTACCCTTAACTTGCAAATTCACATCTGTTAATTTAACATGCAGATGAATCTTTGCAAGAGACTTTGAAAAGAACTGCTCACAGCAGTGTGGAAAGCCAAACATTACTGCAATTTTGATGTTTTTCTCTTCTTGTCAAGAAAACTATCAAGACTAGAGCAGAATCGTGGATTTAGGGCTGAAGGGAATCTTCATGGGTGTCAACGCATGAGTTTGTTTCTTAGTTTCGTGTGCATGAATGTGTGTGTTTAAAATGTTTAGACACCGTATGCAGCAAATGAGTTGAATTCTGGTTCCTCCACTTTCAGATCAATTTCTAAAATGCATCTCTGTGAAGGCAAGTTTCTGTTCCCGATTAGATGATAGGTGAAGCTCACGCTGATCTTGTCTTTGGGAGGAAAAGGAAAGTGTATCTCATCTGGCCCTTGCAGTCTGACAGGTGCAGGATGAATCAGGTCATTGGGGGAGGTTCTTTCTTCATGTTCAAGTTGAGTTTTTCTTCTTCCTTCTGTTCTTAACTTAAAGCTGTATCAGCACATTCCTAGCTGAGCTCTCTCACTTCTCAGTAATCGGCTAAACCATCATAGCCAGATTCAAGCCCTTCTCACACCTCTCGAAATTGGAGACTCATTCTCCCCTTTGAGTGACAGGAATGCACCAAGCTTCTAGCGGCTCTCTTGTTCAGTTCCTGCGCTTGAGCACAGGCTTCCTGGCTTCAAGGAATGAATGCCATGTTATCCAGTCTCCTTACCCACATCAAGATCAGGATAATCCAGGGGTTTCTGGGTCAAAGCATTTGATCCCTAAAGCTCCAGTTCAATGGAGACCATCAGTGTTTCCAGCTGGCCAGCCACCAGATTCTGTGAACGGTGGGGAGAACCTTCCTAAAGACCTCCTCCCATTGAGTGCTGTCCTACATGACAACCAGCAAAGCAAGGCTTTCCAAATAGCCCAGTGCAGCAAACGTGAGGAAAGAAGGGCCTTCATCTTGCTTGTGCAGGGTCTCTTGTCCCTTCAAAAGTTGGAGAAAAGAGTAGTATTAGTCATGAAATCTCTCAGGGACATATCAGTATCCTCAGACATGTCATTAGTTCAACTTGACCCTGTTCTTGCAGTTAATCTGACTCACTCACATGACTCAGGCTTCCGTAGAGCAAAAGCGGTTGTGTTCTCAACAGTGGAGTCAGCAAAAAATGATTTAAGTGCTAGGATCTTCAGATAATACAGATTCCCTGACCTCAAGGACTTAACAGCCTCAGGGTCAATTTCAAAAATGAGTAACCAGACATGTCCATGGGGGCCAACTTTAACACCCACTGGGGAGGCAGTTCACAGCCCTTGCAGAAGCTGTGCTTCAGCCAATGGGCAAATGAGACTTAGCCATTTGGAAAAAAGAGGGGTGGACAGCGAAGGTATTCCAGGCAAAGGAAGCAGAACATAGAGACACACAGGGGGATGAAAACATAACAACCAGCTGGAGGACTGCATGTATGTGTGACTGGGATGCAGGATGTGGGAGATGAGGATGGAGAGGTCCAGGTGACCAGGCCTTGACCATGAATGAGCACTGAGGAGTACAAGCATGAGAACAACACACATCATGGAAACACCGGTCTTGTGGTTGCAGAGAGCAGAGTGGAGCGAGATGGACTCAAGGTGGGGCCTCCATGGGGTGGTGAGTGATTGCAACAGCTGGGTGCGAAGCAGGAGGACTGAACTGAAGCCGTGGCCGTGAGCATGGAGGAGGAGGATGGACGTGAGGGAGACTTAGGAGGGAGAATCAGCAGGATTGAGTGAATACGGGAGATGAGCAGGGAGAGAGCCTGGTGTAATTCTCCATCTTCCATCTGGACCAGTAAGCTGGAAGGGGTGCGTTCCACTCCTCCTGACATGGGGCCACAGGATGGGAAGAGCCGAAAGGTCACCAGGTCAGAGGGAGCGTGCTGAGTTTTATGGTACCTGTGGGGTATCAAGCACAGGTGTGTCACTGTTCCTTGTATGTGCAGGTACAGAACTGAGGTTGACATTTACCAGCCGCTCACTTCCCAAGAATTCATTTAAGTCACTTAGTCCTGTCTTTCTCTTTGTGCCTATGTCTAGGGCAGGCCTGAATCTGTACTTTTTCCAAGATCATACAGATGAGCACTGTATTTCCATTTCTCTTAATTATAGTTTTATTCATCCAGATTTTCCAGGCATTTCTCTTTTAGATTAAAATACTTTTGCATTATTATCGAATTTCAAAGACTAACTACACCCTTTTCCCGCCTATTACTTTCTTGTTCTCACACTGTATTGTTCCGCCAGGCTTTGGAGAACTGCTTCAAGTTTATTAGGCGCATTAATCAGGTCTGTGAATATCCTGACAGTTTGCACTAGAGCTTTGAAATGGGAAGAGGGTTACCTGCTCCCCTGTCTAGAGGTTCCTTTCACTACTTAGGTCAAATTAACTTTTATGTGTGCTCAGCTACAGGAAGTGAAAACCCACAGATTTAAACCATAAACAAAAATTATGCCACGGGGCAGATGAAGTTTGGAATAGGTTTGACAAATGATCACCTCCTACAAATATTTGAGGAACCAATATTGATTCAAGGATGTTCATGTGCGCTGAGGAAAGAAGAGTTAGGAAGATCATTCATTGTCTTCTGTGTCCACAGACCCCCAACACTCTGATAGCACCTATCCTATTGAATATGCCTGAATTTTATTCCATTAATAAATTAAACAGAATGTGGGCTTTTAGAATTTGTCTGATTTATACTGACACCAAGTAGCTAAATTCACTTTCCAAGTTCACTCTAATGAAGTTAAAAAGTAGAACCAACGCACTACACACTCCAACAATTAGTCTTTGGAGAGAATGTGCAGAAGGAACCTTCATGCTTGGTAATCTTTCCTGCTGACCCACTTGCCACGAAGATGTTACATTTCTTTCCTTCTAGTTCTTTCTCTACTGCTCTCATAGAAGAGAAAGCTACTTGCCTATGTAGACAGAGGGCCCTCTTCAACTCTGAGAACTCCAACCCATTCTGAAACACTTGGGGACTGGACAACAGTGAAGACACACATTCAGTCTCATTCTCTTAAGATGAAAATACACAACCAGGGCACATGAGCCGAAACTATTTAGATGGAACAAGCGGGAATCAAACATAGCAAGCGTCAAAGTTAATCTGACACTAATTTAATGGTATGCGTAACTGTTACTGTGTTGCATGGTAATTAGGCTGAAGTGGCAAGCAGTTCAGGTAGATGACTCTGATTCGGATTACTTTCCATCCGTCAAGTCAAACATTTCCAGAGACAGCTGAGAGGAGAGACAGTTCAAGAAAAGGAGTTTGTATGTCATCTTCTTCCTTTTTCCCTCCCTCTGTACCCCACCAACCAACACACGCACACGCACACACACACACACGCACACACACACACACGGGATCAGAGGAAATGGCCAATTCTCTAATCACTCCTTTCCTCTCAACTTTCCCTTTATGTTGGACCCCGTGATACCCTATTCTGATTTTAGAGAAAGATGGTATTCACACTTAAGTCACGGTATCCCTGCTATCTAGCCTTCCATGCACGCAGAAACAAGAAGATCTGAGACTGGTGATGGGAAGAAAGGATAAAGGGAGGCTGGGGGAGGAAAATGAACATTGTTCTGGGTGCTCCTGACCCATGTGGGTCCCTCTGCACGTGCAGCTCTTATGTTGGAGGAGAGGCTCTGCCAGGAACGCAGGTTGGAGGGGCTGCAGGGTAAAGGAGGCTCACGGCCATGAGGACCAGGAGGAACGGTGGGGGCAGTGAGCACCCACTGGGGAGAAGAGGGGGAGGAAACGTGGGCTCGAGCTGTAAAGCGCGATGGAGTGCTTATACGCGTGCGGCGCAGAACCAGAGGCTGCCGCGGGATGCGGGAGGAGATCAGGGGCGGCTTGAAGGAGGTACTTCAGAGATGTGGAGCCTGACAGGAGCCCTGCAGCGCGGGAAAGCCAAGCAGTGCAGGCCTGCGGTGAGGGCTTTGTGCGCACACTGCAAAGTCCCTATCAGTGGTTCTCACATCTGGAGACACTGTTTCCTGAAGGTGATGCAGGCTGTTAGCATGAGCCTCACCACAGAGAAGGACGCCGACCTGGCACATCGGAATCACCTGGGGAGTTTGAAAAATGCTGTTGCCTGGGTCCCGCCCCCAAAGATTCTGATTGAATGAGACCAGGGAGTAGCCTGATCATGGAGATCATTTAAAGCTTCCAGGAGGCTCTAACATGCAGCCAAGACTGAGAGCCACTGCCCTAGAGGGAGCAATGCCAGAGTAGGTCAGGATTGGTCTCTGTCACTTACAGACCACCCACCACAAGTAGCTCCTGGCGGGAGCTTTGCCTGTACAGCCTCTGCAGTAACAGGACAATGCTCTTTTGTGTCAAGTGAGCTGGACGCCAGCAACTGGAAGCAGAATCTAAAGGGGGCTTGAACAAAGGAGTATTTCGCACTGCACCTGGGTGGGGGAGGTGGGCAGTATTTTTATTACCCTCTCAGATGTGAAGAACAGATCCAGACATGGTGTTCCTCTTGAATCGCTAACTGGTTATGTTCGTCCCACTCCAACCTACCCCGATGTCTTTTCTTCCCAGGCTTTGGTGAAAGTACCTGCCCTTTGCTAAAATACTAAGGATTTAAGGATTCGAGCTGTCATTACTCTGGTGATTCTAGGAGATGGCGCTTGTGTGCTCTACTTATAAAGGGAAAACATTGTGTTTTGTAGGTTTGATAGCACTGACCCTCATCAGATGCTGGATGCAAGGCACATGGAGATCCAGCAGATGGAATCCACCATGGCCTCCATTTCTGAGTCTGCTAGCTTGTTAGAGGTCACCATCCCTGACTATAAGCAACTGAGGCAGTGCAGGAAGGAGGCGTGCCAGCTGAAGGAGCTCTGGGACACAATTGAGATGGTGACCTCCAGTATCCATGCCTGGGAGACCACCACGTGGATGGATATCAACGTGGAGGCCATGGACTTGGAGTGCAGATGGTTTGCCAGGCACATCCGGAACCTCGACAAGGAAGTCAGGGCCTGGGATGCCTTCACAGGCCTGGAAAGCACCATTTTGAACACCCTGACCTCCCTGAGGGCTGTGGCCAAACTGCAGAACCCGGCCATGCGGGCGCGGCACTGGAGGCAGCTGATGCAGGCCACGGGCGTGACCTTCACCATGGATGAGGGTACCACCCTGGCACACCTCCTACAGCTTCAGCTCCACCACTTTGAGGACGAGGTCCGGGGCATTGTAGACAGAGCTGTGAAAGAGATGGGCATGGAGAAGGTCTTGAAGGAGCTGCAGACCACCTGGGTCTGCATGGAATTCCAGTTCAAGCCCCACCCTCAGACCTACGTGCCTCTGCTGCGGTCCGACGAGGACCTCATCGAGGTTCTGGAGGATAACCAAGTCCAGCTTCAGAACCTGATGATGTCCAGGTACATAACCTTCTTCCTGGAGGAAGTATCGGGCTGGCAGAAGAAGCTGTCCACTGCTGACACCGTCATCTCCCTCTGGTTTGATGTGCAGCGCACATGGTCTCATCTAGAAAGTATATTCATCGGATCTGAAGATATCCGGGCTCAGCTGCCCCAGGTACCTGCTGTGGAAATCCTGCTCCCTCTGTTGCCATTCCTGGGTCAAGGGACGATCCCCCAGTTCCTGTATCCTCTAGACCTTTCCTTCTCTGCCTCCCTGCCTTCCTCCCTGCCTTGGTTTATTGGGTACCTCCAATAAACATTGACCTTCCAAGCCACCAAAAGTCAGACAGAGGGAAAGAGAGAAAGTGAAATGTATGCCCGCGAGTTTGTTCCTAATGTGTAGGAAAAAGAAAGGAGAACCTGGTTTTAAAAACAAAACCAAAAAAAGTGTACAGGAGAAAGGAGGTCAAAAATACGAGCTGCTCTTGGGGTGCTCCACACATAATTACAATGCGGGTATTGATTGGAAGTGAGCGTCGTTTCCAGGCAAACTCAAGTTCCTTCTCTGCAGCGAGCTGTTCTGTAAAACTCGGGCCTGTGCCAGCAGGCTAAATACCAGTCTTCAGCTAAATACTAAATGAGGAATTTCTCTAAATATGCATTCTTCTCATTACTACCTTTCCTGTAGTTGCTTGCCCCTTGTAATTTGTCCTAATTAATGTGCATTAATGTACTTCCCCCCGCCAGTGGACTCTAATTCATTTAAAAAGAGATTTTCCGGACTTCTTCTGTGTCCCTCAGCACAGCAGCACAGCGAGTTCTCTGCTTACAAATTAGTTTGATTCCAAAATGTCATATGTTGTCCAGACCTTGTTTCAGAGTTAAAGCATTCCATCAAAACATGATATTTTTCCAGCTCATCCCACAAATGCATATTAGTGTAATAATGCAGATTAAAGATTGTACATTTGCAATGAAAAATAACAGAAAATAATCCTGCTATAGCTATTGTCATAAAGCAAAATTGAATAAGCCAGATTTTATTAATCTCCAACGCTAATGATTGAAGAAGGGCAGGTTTAATGAGAAGGGGGTGTAGGTGGAGACTTTTGTACACATTTTAAAGGAGACATTTGAGAACTTTCAATCCAACATAATAAAGAATTCATATCATTAACTTCTCAGGTTTGTGTGTAAAACATATAAATACATTTATTTTCTTTGTATTAACAATATGGTAACAAAGACAGCTCTGAAATGTAATAAATCAGTCATCATCTTACACCCTACCTAGTAAATATTTTCACTCATTATGAATATTTCCCAACTTTTTTTCACATATATACATGTTTTTACACAACTGCTCTCAGTGTAATTACAATTTTCTATTCGGCTCTTTTCATTTGAACATTTATGTCAGATATTTCCGATACTTCTATAACCTTGATACTTTTTCATTTTTAATTGGCATAAGATATCTCACTGAGGAATCGTAATTTACTTCACCTCACCCTCTTGTTTTTAAATCTTCTTGGGAGAGAGGCCCAGATCACAGAGGTCCCAGCAGACTGGAGCCAGTGGCCCGGGTTTGAGTTGCAGGACCTTAGGGAAGTTACTTAAGCTCTCAGTGTCTTGGTTTTCTCATCTGTAAATTGGGTCTAATACTAGTCCCTACTTCAAGAAGTTAAAGTAGCGCACACAGCACATACCGTTATGATTGTTGTTATGTAATAATAGCCACACAAGCTCTCATCAGGTGCCAGGTGTTGGCCTAAAGGGCTTTGCACTTATTATTGTCTCAGTCATTTCAACAACACTGTGAGGGTGTGTGTGTTTGGGGGAATGATAATATCTAACTAACTTTGACATCATAGTAGCACATTTGCTGTGGAAACACTTACTTCGGTTATATAAACTTTTGCTTGGACCCAGAAAGAACATTGGATCCACCATCTCCCTGACAGGAATTATGTATTTTATGCCAACAGTTCTCAAAGTGTGGTCTGGTGACCCCTGGGGGTGGTCCCTGAGACCTTTCCAGGGGATCCTCAAGGTCAAAATTATCTTTATATTAATACTGATGGTATTTGCCTTTTTAACTCGTTCTTCCATGAGCGTACAGTGGAGTTTTCCAGAGGCTACATGATGTGATATCACAACAGACTGAATGCAGAAGCAGAGAAGAGAATCTGGCCATCTTCTAAGTTAGACATTAAAGATATTTGCCAAAAAAAAAAAAAAAACATGAAATGATGCCACTTTTTCTCTAAGTTATATTGTTTTGGAGAATATAATTATTTTGGATAAAAATACGTTATTATGTTAACATAATGGGCTTATTATTGTTATTTTTTAAATGAATTGATAAATATTTTTTAGAATTTCTCAACTTTAGCTTCTAATATAGAATATACATTGATAGATATAATATTACCTACATAAACAAAAGCTCTTTCCACTCCTCAGTAATTTTTACAAACATAAAGGGACTTCAAGACCAAAATGTTTGCAGACCACTGTTTCAAACTAAAGGCATTTCCTCCTTTGAGACTATAATCTCTGCATTAGACAACTAGGAGCAGTTTTCAAAAGCAGACTTAGTACATGAAGGTAGCTTCTTAAAGTTGAGGGGGTGGTAGTTAATTTTTTTCCACATTTTTATTTGCAGGATTCTAAAAGATTTGAAGGCATCGATATTGACTTTAAAGAGTTAGCTTATGATGTTCACAAAACTCCAAACGTAGTGGAAGCCACCAACAAATCAGGTCTTTATGAAAAGTTGGAAGATATTCAGAGCAGGTGATGGTCGGTTTGCAGCCCCTTTTGTAATGTGTTTCCTTTCCCCACTCTGTCTCTGAGATCCTTACCTTATTTAACTGCCCGAGTGAGAGAGTATGTCTGGTTGTGTACCTTGATTTGCCTGTGTGGTCGGGTAATATGGGGTATTATTAGAGGTGTTTATTGTGATGTTTGCAAATACCCATACACGTTCCATGCATACATGATTTCTGCGTGTGATCCATAGGTCGCGCTTGTTTTCATTTAGGTAACATCTATGTGCCTATGGATCTAGGCAAACCTAATTAGGAAATTCTTTGTGCCCGCAGACTGTACCTGTGTGAGAAGGCCCTGGCGGAGTACCTGGACACCAAAAGGCTTGCCTTCCCTAGGTTTTACTTTCTCTCCTCTTCGGACCTGTTAGACATCCTTTCCAACAGCACAGCCCCACAACAGGTAAGCTGGGGAAGTGCCTGTAGAAACATTCAGAAGGACCAGGATGCTCCACCAGGAGAGTTTCAGGTTCCCCGTTACGCCCCCTAAGGCGGTGTATGTATTTCAGACCTGTGTTGCCAGCCTCATCATACCTAACCTCAGAGCTTTCTTCATTTCCACCATTACTGCTTCTCAGGATGCCCATCCCCCCAGACCATCAGTGGCTTTTTGTTTTTTTTTAACAGCTTTATTGGAGTATAATTGCTTTACATTGTTGTGTTAGTTGCTGCTCTATAACCGAGTGAATCAGCTATACATATACAAATATCCCCATATCCCCTCCCTCTTGCATCTCCCTCCCACCCTCCCTATCCCACCCCTCTCAGTGGTCACAAATCCCGAGCTGATCTCCCTGTGCTACGTGGCTGCTTCCCACTAGCTGTCTATTTTACATTTGGTAGTGTATATATGCCTATGCCACTCTCTCACTTCATCCCAGCTTACCATTCCCCCTCCCTGTGTACTCAAGTCCATTCTCTACGTCTGCGTCTTTATTCCTGTTTTGCCCCTAGGTTCTTTAGAACCTTTTTTTCTTTTTTTTTTTTAGATTCCACATTTATGCGTTAATATACGATATTTGTTTTTCTCTTTCTGACTTACTTCACTCTGTATGACAGACTCTGGGTTCATCCACCTCACTACAAATAACTCAGTTTCATTAATTTTAATGACTGAGTAGTATTCCATTGTATATATGTGCCACATCTTCTTTACCATTCATCTGCTGATGGACACTTAGTTTGCTTCCATGTCCTGCCTATTGTAAATAGAGCTGCAATGAACATTGTGGTACATGACTCTTTTTGAATTATGGTTTTCTCAGCGTATACGCCCAGTAGTGGGATTGCTGGGTCATATAGTAGTTCTATTTTTAGTTTTTTAAGGAACCTCCATACTGTTCTCCATAGTGGCTGTATCAATTTACATTCCCACCAACAGTGCAAGAGGGTTCCCTTTTCTCTACACCCTCTCCAGCATTTATTGTTCATAGATTTTTTGATGATGACCATTCTGACCAGTGTGAGGTGATACCTCATTGTAATTTTGATTTGCAATTCTCTAATGATTAGTGATGTTGAGCATCCTTTCATGTGTTTGTTGGCAATCTGTATATCTTTTTTGGAGAAATGTCTACTTAAGGTCTTCTGCCCATTTTTGGATTGGGTTGTTTTTTTTGGTATTGAGCTGCATGAGCTGCTTATATATTTTGGAGATTAATCCTTTGTCAGTTGCTTCATTGGCAAATAGTTTCTCCCATTCTGAAGGTTGTCTTTTCGTCTTGTTTATGGTTTCCATAGCTGTGCAAAAGCTTTTAAGTTTCATTAGGTCCCATTTGTTTATTTTGTTTTTATTTCCCTTTCTCTAGGAGGTGGGTCAAAAAGGATCTTGCTGTGATTTATGTCACAGAGTGTTCTGCCTATGTTTTCCTCTAAGAGTTTTACAGTGTCTGGCCTTACATTTAGGTCTTTAATTCATTTTGAGTTTATTTTTCTGTATGGTGTTAGGGAGTGTTCTAATTTCATTCTTTTACATGTAGCTGTCCAGTTTTCCCAGCACCACTTATTGAAGAGGCTGTCTTTTCTACATTGTATATCCTTGCCTCCTTTATCAAAGATAAGGTGACCATATGTGCATAGATTTATCTCTGGGCTTGCTATACTGTGCCATTGACCTATATTTCTGTTTTTGTGCCACTACCATACTGTCTTGATTACTGTAGCTTTGTAGTATAGTCTGAAGTCAGAGAGCCTGATTCCTCCAGCTCCATTTTTCTTTCTCAAGATTGCTTTGGGTATTCAGGGTATTTTGTGTTTCCATACAGATTGTGAAATTTTTTGTTCTAGTTCTGTGAAAAATGCCATTGGTAATTTGATAGGGATTACATTGAATCTGTGGATTGCTTTGGATAGTATAGTCATTTTCACAATGTTGATTCTTCCAATCCAAAAACATGGTCTATTTCTCCAACTGTTTGTATCATTTTAATTTCTTTCATCAGTCTCTTATAGTTTTCTGCATACAGGTTTTTTGTCTCCTTAGGTAGGTTTATTCCTAGGTATTTTATTCTTTTTGTTGCAATGGTAAATGAGAGTGTTTTCTTAATTTCTGTTCCAGATATTTAATCATTAGTGTATAGGAGTGCAAGAGATTTCTGTGCATTAATTTTGTATCCTGCTACTTTACCAAATTCATTGATTAGCTCTAGTAGTTTTCTGGTAGCATCTTTAGGATTCTCTATGTATAATGTCATCTGCAAACAGTGACAATTTTACTTCTTCTTTTCTGATTTGGATTCCTTTTCTTTCTTTTTCTTCTCTGATTGCTGTGGCTAAAACTTCCAAAACTATGTTGAATAATAGTGGTGAGAGTGGACAGCCTTGTCTTGTTCCTGATCTTAGAGGAAATGGTTTCAGTTTTTCACCATTGAGAATGATGTTGGCTGTGGATTTTGTCATATATGGCCTTTATTTTGTTGAGGTAGGTTCCCTCTATGCCTACTTTCTGGAGTATTTTTATCATAAATGGGTGTTGAATTTTGTCAAAAGCTTCTTCTGCATCTATTGAGATGATGATTTGGATTTTATCCTTCAATTTGTTAATATGTGTATTACATTGATTGATTTGCATTTATTGAAGAATCCTTGCCTTCCTGGAATAAACCCCACTTGATCATGGTGTATGATCCTTTAATGTGCTGCTGGATTCTCTTTGCTAGTATTTTGTTGAGGATTTTTGCATCTATGTTCATCAGTGATATTGGCCTGTAGTTTTCTTTTTTTGCAACATCTGTGTCTGGTTTTGGTATCAGGGTGATGATGGCCTCGTAGAATGGGTTTGGGAGTGTTCCTCCCTCTGCTATATTTTGGAAGAGTTTGAGAAGGATAGATGTTAGCTGTTCTCTAAATGTTTGATAGAATTCTCCTGTGAAGCCATCTGGTCTTGGGCTTTTGTTTGTTGGAAGATTTTTAATCCCAGTTTCAATTTCAGTGCTTGTGATTGGTCTGTTTATATTTTCTATGTCTTCCTGGTTCAGTCTCCGAAGGTTGTGCTTTTCTAAGAATTTGTCCATTTCTTCCAGGTTGTCCATTTTATTGGTATATAGTTGCTTGTAGTAATCTCCCATGATCCTTTGTATTTCTGCAGAGTCAGTTGTTACTTCTCCTTTTTCATTTCTAATTCTGTTGATTTGAGTCTTCTCGCTTTTCTTCTTGATGAGTCTGGCTAATGGTTTATCAATTCTTTTTATCTTCTCAAAGAACCAGCTTTTAGGTTTATTGATCTTTGCTATCATTTCCTTCATTTCTTTTTCATTTATTTCTGATCTGATCTTTATGATTTCTTTCCTTCTGCTAACTTTGGGGTCTTTTTGTTCTTCTTTCTCTAATTGCTTTAGGTCTAAGGTTAGGTTGTTTATTTGAGATTTCTCTTGTTTCTTCAGGTAGGATTGTATTGCTATAAACTTCCCTCTTAGAACTGCTTTTGCTGCATCCCATAGGTGTTGGCCATCGTGTTTTCATTGTCATTTCTTTCTAGGTATTTTTTGATTTCCTCTTTGATTTCTTCAGTGATCTCTTGGTTATTTAGTAGTGTATTGTTTAGCCTCCATGTGTTTGTATTTTTTACAGTTTTTTTCCTGTAATTGCTATCAGTCTCATAGTGTTGTGGTCGGAAAAGATACTTGATACCATTTCAATTTTCTTAAATTTACCAAGGCTTGATTTGTGACCCAAGATATGATCTATCCTGGAGAATATTCCATGAGCACTTGAGAAGAAAGTGTGTTCTGTTGTTTTTGGAATGGGATGTCCTGTAAATATCAATTAATTCCATCTTGTTTAATGAATCATTTAAAGCTTATGTTTCCTTATTTATTTTCATTTTGGATGATCAGTCCATTTGTGAAAGTGGGGTGTTAAAGTCCCCTACTATTATTGTGTTACTGTCGATTTCCCCTTTTATGGCTGTTAGCATTTGCCTTATGTATTGAAGTGCTCCTATGTTGGATGCATAAATATTTACTATTTGTATATCTTCTTCTTGGATTGATCCCTTGATCATTATGTAGTGTCCTTCTTTGTCTCTTGTAATAGTCTTTATTTTAAAGTCATTGTGTCTGATGTGAGAATTGCTACTCCAGCTTTCGATTTCCATTTTAATGGAATATCTTTTTCCATCCCCTCACTTTCAGTCTGTATGTGTCCCCAGATCTGAAGTGGGTCTCTTGTAGACAGCATATATATGGGTCTTGTTTTTGTATCCATTCAGCAAGTCTATGTCTTTTGGTTGGAGCATTTAATTCATTCACATTTAAGATAATTATTGATATGTATGTTCCTATTACCATTTTCTTAATTGTTTTGCGTTTGTTATTGTAGATCTTTTCCTTCTCATGTGTTGCCTGCCTAGAGAAGTTCCTTTAGCATTTGTTGTAAAGCTGGTTTTGTGGTGCTGAATTCTCTTAGCTTCTGCTTGTCTGTAAAGTTTTTCATTTCTCCGTCAAACCTGAATGAGATCCTTGCTGGGTAGAGTAATCTTGGTTGTAGGTTTTTCCCTTTCATCACTTTAAATATGTCCTGCCACTCCCTTCTGGCTTGCAGAGTTTCTGCTGAAAGATCAGCTGTTAACCTTATGGGGATTCCCTTATATGTTATTTGTTGCTTTTCCCTTGCTGTTTTTAATATTTTTTCTTTGTATTTAATTTTTGATAGTTTGATTAATATGTGTCTTGGCATGTTTCTCCTTGGATTTTTCTGGTATGGGACGCTCTGTGCTTCCTGGACTTGATTGACTATTTCCTTTCCGATATTAAGGAAGTTTTCAACTATAATCTCTTCAAATATTTTCTCAGACCGTTTCTTTTTCTCTTCTTCTTCTGGGACCCCAATAATTCGAATGTTGGTGAGTTTAATGTTGCCCCAGAGGTCCCTGAGACTGTCCTCAATTCTTTTCATTCTTTTTTCTTTATTCTGCTCTGTGATAGTTATTTCCACTATTTTATCTTCCAGGTCACTTAACCGCTCCTCTGCCTCAGTTATTCTGCTATTGATTCCTTCTAGAGAATTTTTAATTTCATTTATTGTGTTGTTCATCATTGTTTGTTTGCTCTTTAGTTCTTCTAGGTCCTTGTTAAACATTTCTTGTATTTTCTCCATTCTATTTCCAAGATTTTGGATCATCTTTACTATCATTACTCTGAATTCTTTTTCAGCTAGACTGCCTATTTCCTCTTCATTTGTTTGGTCTGGTGGGTTTTTACCTTGTTCCTTCATCTGCTGCATATTTCTCTGTCTTCTCATTTTGCTTAACTTACTGTGTTTGGGGTCTCCTTTTTGCAGGCTGCAGGTTCATAGTTCCTGTTGTCTTTGGTGTCTGCCCCCAGTGCCTAAGGTTGGTTCCGTGGGTTGTGTAGGATTTCTGGTAGAGGGGACTGGTGCCTGTGTTCTGGTGGATGAGGCTGTATCTTGTCTTTCTGGTGGGCAGGACTGCGTCCAGTCGTGTGTTTTGGAGTGTCTGTGAACTTAGTATGATTTTAGGCAGCCTCTCTGCTAATGGGTGGGATTGTGTTACTGTCTTGCTAGTTGTTTGGCATGGGGTGTCCAGCACTGGAGCTTGCTGGTCGTTCAGTGGAGCTGGGTCTTAGTGTTGAGACGGAGATCTCTGGGAGAGCTCTCACCGATTGATATTACGTGGTGCTGGGAGGTCTCTGGTGGTCCACTGTTCTGAACTTGGTTCTCCCACCTCAGAGGCTCAGGCCTGCCACCTGGCTGGAGCACCAAGACCCTGTCAGCCACACGGTCAGGCATAAGCAAGGCAAGGGAGATCCTGGGCGAGGGGTCCCACCAGGTCATGTAGACTCCTGGACTCTTTGATGTCCTCTTATTCCTTTGCACTTAGTCTAGTTTCACTTGCTCATAGGGAGCCGCATGAAAAGGCCTCTCAGCTGCTCCTGCAGACCAGAGTTCCCAAACTTTAGGCTTGATTTGTTTATTTAATTCGAGTGTCCATCCTTGACTCTGCTTCCATATGGAATGGATCTTGATCTTATATATCCTTTTCTTAATCCTCCTTGGAAACAGTGAAAAGAGAGTAATGTATCACTTCATTTCCAGCATAGAGTTCACTGTCGAAAATCAGCATTTCACACATCAGAAATCTCACCTTGCCAAAACCTTTGTGCAGTTTACCACAGAGTCCCATCAGTGGCTTTTACTCTCTAGAGTTGGGGAAGCTTTGAGGATGGCAAAATGGAAGGGGCTAAGCCTTTAACGAGAATGCCTTTGATGTGCTTCTGAAGAGAGATGTAGTAAATAGTGGTCAAAAGTAATAGCTAAGATTTCCATGGAGTGATAAGATTGGGAGTTGTATTAATGGGACATTGGGGTCGTTTATGTGAGTGTATATAAGGAATCCAAAATTTGGGGTTCTAGCCCTTGATTCTAGGCACTAATTAGCCATCTACTCTTGGGTATATCACTTCTTTGTGACAAACCTGACTCATATGTAAAATAGAAGCCTACTGTGTTACAATTTTTTAAAATATTAAAGTACCTGTCTTTGTCTGTCTGACTTATCTCACATGGCAGTATACCCTCCAGGTCTGTCCATGTTCTTGCAAATGGCAAGATTTCATTCTTCTTTATGGCTGAGTAATATTACATTGTAGATGTATACCACATCTTCTTTATGCATTCATCTGTTTTTATTTATATGTGGAATCTAAAAAACAAAACAAATGAACAAATATATAACAAACTAAAAACAGACTCACAGATACAAGGAACAAACTAGTGGTTGCCAGAGGAGGGAGGGGGTAGGGGAATGGGTGAAATAGATGAAGAGGATGAAGAGGTACAAAATACCAGTTACAGAATAAATAAGTCACAGGGGTATAATGTACAGCACAGGAAATATAGTCAGTAATATTAAAATAACTTTGTATGGTGCATTATCCATAAACATATGGAATCACTATGTTGTACATCTGAAACTGATACAATATTGTAAGTCAACTATATGTCAATAAACAAGAAAAAAGAAGTAAATTATATACATACATACATACATACATATGTGTGTGTGTGTGTGTGTGTGTGTGTGTGTGTGTGTGTGTATCCTAATGGATACACTGTTGGCATTTTGAGCTGTAGACAGTGGTTCTCCAACTTGAAAGTGCATCAGAATCACCCAGAAGGCTTATTAAAATACTGATTCCTAGACCCCATCCCCAGAGTCTCTGACTCGTAGGTCTGGCTGGGGCTGGAGAATTTGCGTTTCCAAGGATTTCTTCCCAAGTGTTGCTGCTGGTCTGAGGACCACACTTTGAGAACCACTGCTAGAGAACAGAGAGTCTGAGTCTCAGAATGGTGAGACCCAACACTCTAGTCGTTGTCACATGGTTGTCACATGGTAGCCCTCTAAGCAATACTAATAAATAACTTCCCAGACATGCTCTCCACTCTGTTGGCATGGTTTCCTTCATAGGTTCAACGACACCTTTCCAAACTCTTTGACAATATGGCCAAGATGCAGTTCCAAGTGGACGCCAGTGAGAAACCTACCAAGATCAGTCTTGGCATGTACAGCAAGGAAGAAGAGTATGTGGCCTTCAGCGAGCCCTGTGACTGCAGTGGGCAGGTAACGTATGCCTTTCTCTCTCAGGTGTCTGCATTCAGGCATCAGCCTTTGTGACCTTGGGCCGGAATTGCTGTCAGTGCCCTGGGACTGCCAGTTCCCTTGACTTGAACCAATGTTGGAGCAGCTTCCAGTGCCCACTTCCCTCTCTCTGGGAAGGACACATGTCAATATCCATATATCTTCCTTAACCAAAGACCTGTGCAGAGAGGAATAAAATGCACATAAACAATTACCTGAGTCAAAGAGAGAAGGATTTTAAAATGATTAGCAGCACCAGGAAACTTTAACATGACAAGCCCTGGAGCACCCCACAGGGGAATGTAGGACACTGACACCTTCCCCGGGAGAACATGCCCTTTGAAATCAACCATATTCCTGAGCGGTCACTTCTCTGTACAATACACCTCTCACAGCTCTACCCTGTGGAGAGCCCACCACCGCCCTTCTCCATAAACTACCACCTCCAAATCTCCCGGGTACAATTCCAGAAACACAAAACATGAGACCATTCTCTCCTTAAACTTCCTTCCATCTTTCACCATCACCGCTAAGGATAAGCGCTACTTTGTTCACTATCCTTAATGATCCAACAAAGCATTGTCCCTGGGGTTCTAATCCAGTCCAGAGTAACACCTGGAGAAAATATCTTTTCAGAGTTCCACCTTCATCCACATGTATCTTGGAAAGCAATTCTCGTACTTGAAAATAGTCACACATTCTCAGTTTTATGAAAGGGACCTTGGGGTTTGATTCAAACCTTGGCTGTTCTTTTTGTAGACCCAGAAAGCATTTAGTTGGAAAATATAATCCTGGCCTTTGGCTTCATACTCAGCGTGGACAAGGTCACGAGAATCCACTGACTTATTTACACCCAGCTCAACCCAGATTAAGATTTCCTCATGAGAACTCTGGGCGGCAGCCCCACATCCCCTGAACCTACTTCTCCGCCCAGTGGGCTCCAGTGGGCATATCCCCCCTGTTGTTACTTGAGCCCCGTCCTGCGTTACACAAACGAACTGTCTCCCTGTGCCTTCTGGCGGCTGTTTGGGATTGTCCATCGTGCCTGGGCTCATTTTCTTCACTCCCTCAGGCTGAGTGAAGTGTATCACTGAGCACATCTTAGGAACCCAGCGTCTAACCCCGAGTTCTTCTTCCAGGTAGAAATATGGCTGAACCATGTGCTTGCTCACATGAAGGCCACCGTGAGGCACGAGATGACAGAAGGCATAACTGCCTATGAAGAGAAGCCGAGGGAGCAGTGGCTCTTTGACTACCCAGCTCAGGTATTCTCCGAAGCAGGACCTCTGTGGGCCCCCATCCTCTGCTTGCTCTCTTCCTCGATGACCTCCATCAGCCTCCTGGGGCTGCCAGACTCACTCATGCTTCAGGGTCAGGAGAGGCTGGTCTGGAAGGGGTCAGCAGGAGGGACCAGGGGAACTGTCAGCCGTGACGCAATCCAACCCCTACCTTGGAGAATTAAGGGTCGTCCGTTTTTACTCCATTGGCTACAGTAGGGAGAAAATGTAAACAGTTCAGCTCACTGAGCCAGCCCACTTTGTGTGTGCCAAGCTGTTTGCTGAGTGCAGGAGACACCAGCCAGAGGCATGACAATGTAACCCTGCCCTGCTGGGGCTTACAGACTGGCGTGGAAGTCAGTCACCTACAAGTGGGACCTGGCGTGACAATAAAGGAGGCTCAGGGTCCTCTGGGAGCCTGTAGCTGGTTAGCGGGGTCTGGGGATCACCCTCCTGAGGATATGATGCCTAGAGCTGAGGTTTGAAACACGTGAAAGATGGAGGGAAAGATCAACGAAGGATGGGTAAGCGTACAGGCAAAGGCTCAGAAGCAAGGGAGAGTGCAATGTGTTTGAAGCCTGAGTGTGGTGGAAGCAGGAGTTAGGGGAAGAGGGAACAAGAGGTGGCAGGTGGGTCTGGAGAGGAAACTGGAAGACAGCACTCACGGACCACGCTTGGGAGTCTCGTCTCGTTCCAGGATATCTGAATCCTTCACTGGGCTCTCAGGAGGGTAACAAGAGAAAGAGGAGAGTTAATGAGGCTATTTTTAATGACTCTGGCTGCAATACACCACTCCTCCCTTCCCTGTTAATGGCTAGTATTAGTGTTGGTTTGGTTTATTTGGGGTTACAGATATTTGGTGGTAACTGAAGCCCGAGGAGTAGATAAGATTGCCCTGTAAAATATGCAGACTGAGATGAGGGTGCAGAACAAACTCTTGAGCATCATTCAAAGGCTGTGTAGGCAAGGAGAAGCCAGTAGAGCAGAATGAGAAACAGCCTTTTCTGATGGAAGGAACACCAAGGAATGGTAGTCATGGAAACCAAAAGAGGGAGTGTTGATAGCGGATAAGAGGTCAGTTACACCACACACATCTAAGAGATCAAGCAAAATGAAGAGGCTAACGTACGTCCATGGACTTGGTGAGGCCATTTCAGTGGAGTGGTAGAGAAGAGACCACACTGCAGGAGGTTGAGAAGTGAGAAAAAGGTGGGAAAATGTTGACAGCGAGTGTAGACAGAGAAGAGAAATAAGCCAGTGCTGCAGAAGGAAAAGGTATTGTTTTAACAGTATAACTGGCACATCACGTTCAAACCATCCCAACAAGATCACACAGCAGGAGGAACTTCTTTAACAAAAACCAATATGTCTAAATCCAAAGGCAAAAACCAATAAATTAGGGAATGGTACTTGTTACTACAACGGGATTCTCTACTTCACAAAGGGAATAATTCCCACCAGGATTCCTTGTTTACTTGAATCAGCATTTTGTGGCAGGAGAATGTGTTGCCTCCGCTATTGTGACAGACATCATCTAGAGCAGTGTCTCCCGAACCAAGTGGGACCACATCTCCACCACGGATAATCAAAATCATGCGTTTTCCTTATTAAGTTTCTCAGCAAAGAAATGTGCATTTAAATCGTTTTTTTTCATTTATTTATTTTGAATCTCTGAAGACTACAAATCATATCGACCATGTTGAATTTCAGTGGAATTCGCCCTGACCTTCAAGAGTAGGCCTTTCAAAGTTATAGTTTTAAAGAGATACAAAAAAATATAGTGAAAGTATTACGGGCAAGAAAAACTATGCCACACATGATCAGCAATGGCTCACTAAACTAGAATACTCCAACCATGAGAGGTTCCAGAAGAACAGAGCAAAGACTGAGTATCGTTGAGATGTTCAATCAACACTTTGTTATCCTCCCAGGCACGGGAAAGACGCTGTGGCCTGAGGAGCAAAAGCAGAAAGATCAGTGTACCAATTTCTAAAAGCCACTGACATTGACCAGCATGAGCCTTCGGTTGTTCTCAACCACATGACATGTTTTTCAAGAGCAGAAAGCACTTTCCCCACTTGTGTTGTGCCCACTTCACACCTCCAAGGCCTTAGAGGCATATGCTCAATGAGACAGTGCTGGTGGAGGAGGGAGGGAAGGGGTGTCCGTCCCCCACACAATGGTATTCTCAGCCCATGCTGTGTGGGGACTGGGCTGGTTTGGGAGACAGTCCTGGTAATGGCTTTACTAAGTGACTCTTGGTGCCACAGGTGGCCCTGACCTGCACTCAGATCTGGTGGACCACAGAGGTGGGCATGGCATTTGCCAGGCTGGAGGAAGGCTACGAGAGTGCCATGAAGGACTATTACAAGAAACAAGTGGCCCAGCTCAAAACCCTCATCACCATGCTGATCGGCCAGCTCTCCACGGGAGACCGGCAGAAGGTCATGACCATATGCACCATCGATGTCCATGCCCGGGATGTGGTGGCCAAGATGATTGCTCAGAAGGTGAGTTCCAGACTCACAGGAGCGTTGCTCTTTCTGGGCACCTACACCGTGAATTTTGAGGTTAGGGAGAAGCTCACATATGGCTAAAACACAGGGGCTGCAAACTCTGCACCAGCCAGGGAACTGGGAGAGGATCACGGTGGTTGCTCGTGCCTTTAAAACCCCAGCAAAACAGCGTCATCTGAGCGGCTCATGCTTCCTGTGCTGTGGTGGGCAGCATACTGCTCTCCTGACCGGTACACAACACCCAACACCCAGGTCATCCAGACCCCTGTGAATCCTGTGGCCACGAGGCCGCCTGCTACCTATTGCACCCTGTGATTCACCCACCTCCTCTGCCTGCCCTCTCTAGGTGGACAATGCCCAGGCTTTCCTCTGGCTGTCCCAGCTGCGGCATCGCTGGGATGACGAGGCCAAACACTGCTTTGCCAACATCTGTGATGCTCAGTTTCTATACTCCTATGAGTACCTGGGAAATACACCTCGCCTGGTGATCACGCCTTTGACAGACAGGTGAGCACTGGAGTCAGCCACTGACAGAGAACCCTCCTGCTGTTTGGCTCACACCATCCAATGACCACCCAGTGTCACTTGCCCACAGAGCTGCAGGGGGAGGGCCAGACGCAACCCAACAGAGGTAAAATAAAACTGAAAGGGTGTAGGGCAGAGCCCGTATCAGAGCAAACCCTGGAGCAAATCGATGAGCCAGACTTTTTGAGGCATGACTAGGCAGTCCTACACACCTGGATTCTCATTCCAGCTGTGACACATACCAGCTGTTGTTTGACCATGAAAACCTTGACATGATTCTTGGTTTATTCATCCATGAAATGGAGGTAGTAACTCCCACTTGAAGTGAATTTTGTAAGGATAAAAAACAGGAATGCTTGTTAAGGAGTTCAGGGCATAATAAGTGCTCAGTAAATAATTCCTATGACTATTTTCTTATCAATCAACTGGCACATTTATTTAGCACCTCTCACTTTGGGAATACAAAGATGAGAGCAAGGTCCCTACCATTCAGGAGCTCACAATTTCTTTTACCATACTCTCTGTCATTCATATTCATTATAAATGAATTCATGCCAGACCCTGAACTAGTCACTGGGAATACAAAGATGACTAAAAGTTAAACTCCACTTCTATTGAGGGAAATATGACATATGTAGAAAAAAATTTACAAACACACACAGCAATAACCCTATGCATCCCTCCGTTTATCCTCTTCCTTACATTTCCCACATTCTGAAATGAACTTGCCTTCTTGCTTATTGGCAGCAGTCCCCTTTGGAATGTAAACTTTTTTGCTCTCAGGGACCTTTGTCTGTCTTGTTTGTTGCTATTATCACCAGTACCTAGTAGATGTTGAATTATTATCCATTGATGAATGAAGGGTAGTTGATTATTGTAAGAATGACAGAATCAGGAAGGGGAGGTCGGTTCAGAGGAGGGATCCACACAGGACCCCACCTGTGCCTTGGCTCCCAAAGAAGCAGCAGCGGCCGCTACGCTGTCTCCCGCTCTCGCTGGGCACCACCCTGCTCGCTGTCCCAGCTGAGGACGAAAGGCAGACAGCGTAGGTTCAGAGGGATGCAGGTCCCTCTGCAGCTGGAACAGTAAAGGCTGCAGCACCTCTGGGGCTTTGGGCATCTCGGGCTTTTACCCGGGCTTTCCTGGGTCATGATCAGTTGGAGGGGCTCATTCACTGTGGGTTCAGGGAAAAGTTTTCCCACCTCAAGCTTCATTCACAGGGGACCCTCTCATGTGCTCTTTGTCTTTATGATGATTCTCAGCAGCACACCAGTCCTAAACAGGGAGGGCTTTGGGAAGAGTGTTCTCTTTGGCAGTGAGCTTTTCTGCCTGCCTTGGACTTGGAGCTAATAGTTTCGGAATTTATATCGCTCGGAACAGAATAATGAAGCCATTATATATTTGAGCAACTTGGTTAATGTCTGTCTCTCACTGTGACTGTATGTTCCACGAAAACATTGGCTTTGATTTGCTCTCTGCTCTGCCCCAGGACCCAGCACCGTGTCCAGCAAATAATAGGCATTCACGAAATACTCCTTGTGTAAAGGCAGGGAAATGACTTCTGAGATTCGGAGTAGTGTGCCCAGCTTCCCATACCATTCAAAATATTTCCTTCCTACCCACAGGCACACCAGACATTATCATTCCAAGTGATAAAAAATACAGCACTGTCTTTTCCCTGGGTCTTCATACCTGCCCAGGAGTTGAAGAAGATAATTACCTCTTTTGGGTTTAGAGGTCTCTAGTACTCTAATGCCAGATACCTCATAGAGGGAAAGGGTAAAGTTTTGACAGTGAATTATTTCTAAAATAGGCGTTTATCACCTCTCATATGAAAGGATGCAAATAGGAACTTGCAAGAAAGATTTGCTGCAAAGAATGGCAAATACTATGCAGACCTTGACCTTGTTTTGCACATGAGATACTTTTCTGACAAAGTAGTACATAGTGAATATTTATATGGTGAATTCCATTTTCTCATTGACTTTCATTATTATCTCAAGAAATGTTTTGCCCAGAAAGAAATTGGCCTCAACACAGAAAATCACATTTTAAAGAGCATTCGGCTTTTGCTAGCGTGTAGCTTAAGTACGTTTAATTCTCTCCTGCCAGAGGAATTAATCAAATGGACAATTTATCCGTACAACCTCTGCACATTCATTAAAAGCACAACCGCATTACAGTACGTCTGACTGATTGTGCCTGTTTCTTTGGAATTTCCCACTGCCTGGATGGGACCTGAATGTATAAGTAGGTACAATGGCTCAGCCATTGTCACAGGACTTTGGCACACTGCTAAGTTGAAGGACTAAATGGAGATACTTTTTCAGGCTGAACAAAAGCCATTCTCCTAAGTTGTTTCTTAACCTGTGGATGATCTCCTCCCCCTTTACCCCCCTTCCCTCACGTTCGCACACAAACACCCCTTTCAGCCCCGTACTGGAAGTACTGTTTTAATCAACAGCTTATCAATTTTGAGTACCTCTTAATTTCTCAGGCACTACTGCAAGTGGGTGAGAGATAATTGATGCAAGAGTCTTTGAGGGTGATTTGCTGGGTAGGACGCAACTAGCAAAGTCTTACACTTTCTTTTTAAGTTTTTTTAATTGAAATATAGTTGACCTACAGTGCTATATTAGTTTCGGGTATACACGATAGTGATTCAATGTTTTTATACATTATACTCCATTTAAAGTTATTATAAAATATTGGTTGTATTTCCTGTGCTGTACATTACATCCTTGTATCTTATTTATTTTATGCATAATAGTTCAAACTTCTTAATCCCCTTCCCCTATCTTATCCCTCTCTCCAGTCCTCTCCCCAATGGTAACCACTAGTTTGTTCTCTGTATCTGTGAGTCTGTTTTGTTATATTCATTCATTTTATTTTCTGGATTACACATATAAGTGAAAACATACAGTATTTGTCTTTCTCAGTTTGACTTAACTTCACTAAGCATAATACCCTCCAAGACCATCCATATTGTTGCAAATGGCAAAATCTCATTCTTTTAAAAGCTTTTGTACAGTGAAGGAAACCATCAACAAAACAAAAAGACAACCTGCTGAGTGGGAGAAGATATTTACAAATGATATGTCTGAGAAGGGGTTAATATCCAAAATACATAAGAGAGCTCATACAACTCCATCAAAAAAACAATCTGATTTTAAAATGTGCAGGAGACCTGAACAGACATTTTTCCAAAGAAGACATACACATGGCCAGCAGGCACATGAAAAGATGCTCAACATCACTAATCATTAGGGAAATGCAAATCAAAACCACAATGAGATATCACTTCACACCTGTTGGAATAACTATCATAAAAAGACAACAAATAATAAATGTTGGTGGGGATGTGGAGAAAAGGGAACCCTAGTTCACTGTTAGTGGGAATGTAAATTGGTGCAGCCACTATGGAAAACAGTATGGAGGTTCCTCAGAGAATTAAAAATAGGACTACCATATGATCCAGCAATTCTTTTTAAGTTTTTATCTGATACTATTTTTGAAAAACTTAGTAATCTGTAAACAAAGAAAATAAAAGTTACCAGGAATAACCGTTGTTAATATTCAGTCTGTTTCATTCTCATGTAGATTTTGAAAAAATGAAATTGCCACCATATGCTGTACATAAAATATCATAGACTTTTTCATGTAACAATATATCATGTATATACTCTCTAAATATTCTTCTAAACCCCTCTTGTAGCTGGATTATCTTCTATTTACAAGTATCCCATAGTTTATGTAACATAACCACATTATGGGCCATTTAAGTTGTATCTAAGCTCTTACTGCTAAAAATAAAGCTGCTGTGAACTCACTTATATATAAATTTTTACTATATTTCTCATTATTTCCCCAGGAGGGATTCCAAGAAGCAGGATAATTAGATGATACATACTTTCAAGTTATTCTTAAAAAAGGTATTGTTCCCACTGTCACTAGCAGTTTATGAGGTGGTCATCTCACAATATCCTTACCAGCATTAAGTATTATTGTTTAAAATATTATTAACTTTATAAGTCAAAATGGTATCTCATTTGGATCTTGATGTTCTTAATTACTCACAGGCTTGAGCATTTTATGTGTTTATTGGCTGTTAGATTTCCTTCTCCTGTGAATTTGTTGTTATTATCATTGCTCATTTTATTACTTTTACACTTAGCAAGTTCCTGCCCATTTTAAGATCAGTTTAATATTCACCTGTATTGTATTATAGTTTATGTTATTTTACTTTTTCCTTTAACCTTTTTTAATTCTTTGGTAAATTTTTTGACTACTGAGTAAAGTGAATGTTTTCATCAAAACATTTTTGTAAAAAAAAAACAAAAAAACATTTTTGGTTACAAGTGATAGAAGCCTAACTTAACTTGAACTAATTCAAACTAACTTAAACAGAAAGAGGACTTGTTAAGTCAGACTTCTGGGGAAGGAGTCCAGCTTGCTGCAGTGTAACCAGCTTTCGGGCCTGAACAGGGAGCTATCAGGGCTTTACTGTCTCTCTCTTATCATGGCTTTGCTCTCTTCTGAGAGCTGATTCCTTTCTTGCATTGTTTTTCTTTGGCTGGAAAGATGGCCCACGCCAGATCCAGGAGGAAGAGAGACCCTCTCTTTCCCAGCACCATATGTCAAACTCCTTAAAGGGACCCTGATTGGTCCTGTTTGGATCATGTGCCCGTCTCTGAGCCAGTTACTGCAAACAATGAGATGGAGTATTTTGCTCAGGCTGAGCCTTGTGCCCACCCCTTGTGGGACAGCTTTTTTTAATAAATTAATTTTACTTATTTATTTTTGGTTGCGTTGGGTCTTTGTTGCTTGTGAGGGCTTTCTCTAGTTGTGGCGAGCGGGGGCTACTCTTCCTTGTGGTGCGCGGGCTTCTCATTGCAGTGGCTTCTCTTGTTGCGGAGCACGGGCTCTAGGTACGTGGGCTTCAGTAGTTGTGTCTCACGGGCTCAGTAGTTGCGGCTCATGGGCTCTAGAGAGCAGGCTCAGTAGTTGTGGTACAGGGGCTTAGTTGCTCCATGGCATGTTGGATCTTCCCAGACCAGGGCTCAAACCCGTGTCCCCTGCATTGGCAGGCGGCTTCTGGCAAGGTGGGAAATACTTTGATTGACAGCCCCATGGGAATACTCCATGTAGAGGAGAGATGGCTTTCCAAAGTGTGGAGTCCTGGGAAAGGAAAACCCATAGAAACTATGTTAGGGAGCATATAATTAAATGTTTTGTTGTTGCTGTTTCTAAGTAGTCAGTAGGCCCAGCACATGAGTTATGGGTCCTTTCCCTCACTGGTTTGTGATGTTTGCTCAACCATATTCAATTTTGAGTCTATCAAACTGCTTCAAAGTATCTATTCTTACTCTGTTTCATCAGTATATTAAGCCATCTATATGCAATACTCTTTAAGGATTGTAACTTTATTGTGAGTGGTAATATTTTTATAGTAAAGGTCTGTATCATTCATTTTCATTTTCCTTTCCTTTTTTTTAAAGTTCTTCTGTTCTTTCAAATGAGCTTTCATCATTTTGTCAAGTTCTAAAATATAAATTATTAGGGTTTTGATTGGTGAGCCTTAAAACCTTCAAATTAATTTTGAAAGAATGGCCAGGCCATCTTTATAATATGTGATTTGTTTTTCTTTGTTCATACCTTCAATTATGTTTCTCAGAAAAGTTTATAAGTATCTTCATATAGGTTTTGAGTGTTTCTTATTGTTATCTCTATGTAGTTTTTAATTTTTTTGGTCCTATATAAGATTGTTTCTTCACTTTATATATATATATATATATATATATATTTGTTTTGTTTTGTTTTTTGTGGGTTTTTTTTTTGACCGTGCCACACAGCATGCAGGATCTTAGTTCCCTGACCAGTGATTGAACCTGTGCCCCCTGCAGTGGAAGCACGGAGTCTTAACCACTGGACTGCCAGGGAAGTCCCTATGTATATATATTTTAAAACAACTTTATTGAGCTTTATTTTATGTCAAAAATTTCACCCATTCCAAGTGTTAGTAACTTTATCAAGTAGTGTAACCATCACCATAAATCAATTTTGCAACATGTTTATGCCCCTCAGTAAGATCCCTCATGCCCATTTGTAGTTGATCCTCACTCCCACCCCCAGCCCTGGTCAACCACTAATCTACTTTCTGTCTGTATAAACTTGCCTATTCCGGACATTTCTTATAAATGGAACAATACAACATGTGGTCTCTTGTGTCTGACTTGTTTCATTTTGCATAATGTTTTGGGGTTCATCCATGATAGAACATGTGTCAGTAGCTTGTTATTTATTATTTCTGAATAATATTCCATTTTACAGATATGACACATTTTGTCTATATAGTCATCTTAGGTAATTTTCAGTTTGGGGCTATTATAAACAATGCTGCTGTGAACATTTGCTTGCAAGTCTTTGCGTGGATGTATGTTTTCATTTCTCTTGGGTGTATACCTAGGGGAGAAATTGCTGGGTAGTACAGCAGTTTTATGTTTAACTTTTTGATAAACTGCCAAATTATTTTCCAAAGTGGCTGGATCGTCTTATATCCCCACCAGCAATGTATGAGGCTTCTCATTTCTCCACATCCTTGACATTTATTATTATCTATCTTATTTATTGTAGCCATTCTAGTGGATGTGAAGTAGCATCTCATTTGAGTTTTAATTTGCATTTCTGTAATAATGTTATTGAGCATATTTTCATGTGCTTGTTGGCCATTTATATATCTTCTTTGGCATCATTTCTGTTCATATCATTTATCTATTTTTTGATTGATCTGTTTGTACTCTTTTTTGAGTTCTAAGACTTCTTTGTATATTCTGGACATATTGCATATATGTTTGCAAATATTTTATCCCAGCCTGTTGTTTATCTTTTCATTTTCTTCACGGCATCTTTTGAAATGCAAAAGTTTTTAATGTTGATGAGGTCCAGGTTGTCAGATTTTTCTTTTATGGACTGTGCTTTTGGTGTTGTAACTGAGAAATCTTTGCTTAATTTCATTATATCTTTAACTTTCTTCTCATTTACATATAGGAGAAAATTGTTTTTTTGTAAATTTATCTCCTATTTTTCCCATCTACTGCCCCATATTAAAAATTCTAAGAATTATGCTCTTGATTCTCCTTTTAAGTCACTTCTAGAATTTCTAGTTATATTTGAACCATACACATAATATGAAGCATAATTAAACTATTCAAGTTTAGTTACTAAGTGTGTGTTATTTTTGGTATTTTTGGTCACTCATTGCTCTCAGTTCTTCCTGTCACGTTTTGAGAAAGACATTTACCAACTAGTGTAGGCAAACAAAGATGAGCACTAGGTGATGAAGGACCTCATAACCACGTGGCGTAAGGAATGGATCTTAGAATTGGAGGTATTTATGCTGAGGACAATTTTCAAATTTTAAATATTAAAATATTATAAGATGGACAGATTTGTTTTCGGTTGTTGCTAAGGACATTCTTCTATTAGTGCTGTTTCTTATGTTGAGCTGGGAACCTATCACAATCCCTGGGTCTTTTTCCTGTGACTTGCCATCTAACCACATTGCCCCCATTCCATGTACATGCGAGTGCTTGGAAGATTAATTTGCATTTGTTCTTCTTAAATTTCACTTTGTTGGGTCTACCACATCATTTTCAATTGCTAAAATTATTTAGAATTTTGGTCTACCTTCTATCTAATCAATTATTTCTTAATCCAAGTTATCTATGAATATATTGAACATCAGGAGTCTGTGTCCTGGTAATGCCACTAGAGGCCTCCCTCCAGGTAGATATTGTTGCATCCACGTTCATTCCTCAGTTATGATTATTGAACCACGTGGTAGGTGGAATTCGAGGAATGATCCCCAGCGACGTTTTCCCTTGTATCATCTCCTCTTCTTTGAACGTGGGTGAAAACTATAAATAGGATGATATTATTCTCATGATTATATTTTGCTTTACTGCAAAAAGGAAATTATTCAGGTGAACCAGTATAATTATATGAGACCTTAAAAGTAGAGCCTTCTCCTGGCTGAGGGCAGAGGGAAGGTCAGAGAGGCTTGAAGCATGAGAAGAATTTTTCATGCCATTGCTGATTTTGAGGATGGAGGGAGCCCTGTGCAAGGATGGTACAGTGGCCTCTAGGAGCTGAGAGATCCCCCAGCCTCAGCATGCACCTAGGACCTCAGTACTACAACTGGTAGAATTTAATTCGGCCAAGAATTCAAATGAGCTTGGAAGCAGGTTCTTCCCCAGAGTGTCCAGATAAGGGTCCAGCCAAACTGGACCTTGATTTTGGCCCTGTGAGACCCTCAGTAGAGGAGCCACCTGGACTTCTGACATACAGAAGTGAGATAATAAATGGGTGTTGTTTTAAGCCCTTATTGTGTGGTAGCAATAGGAAATGAATACAAATCAAGTGATTTCACCAACTCTAAGATTAGCCAGACCACACGTCTGGGATAGCCAGTCTATACATACCTGAAGTCAAGGTACAACACCTTTGATATTTTCATTAATCTGCCAGTTGTTTGTCTAAAAAAAGGAAAGCTACATTTCATATATTTATTACCTTAAGAAATAATACCTTGAAAGTGGATCAGCTTTCTGTTTTCCAAGGCACTTTCATATCTCTTGTCTCATCTTGTCCTCACAAGAGCCTGGTGGGTCAGATAAGAACAAAGCCTGTAGACATCATTTGCCCGAAGAAAACAAAACCCGCTTCAGCTCGATATTAGGAAGGCCTTTCAAACAATTAGAACTGACCCACGGTGGAAGGAGCTGGCTTCTAAAATAATAAACATGGCTCACTGGAAGAAAAGGCTCTGTGATTGTATTTGAAGGATTTAATGGGAGAAGCCTGGCATGGTTAAAGAGCCAAGCCTCTGAGGCCTCTTCCAGCACTAAAGGCCTGTCTTCCCAATATGCAGTCAGACTACATTGATCCATATTCATGTTGTGGTCAGTTGGTTAAGGCAACAGCTCTTCTTAAAGGATTCCTTCCCATTTTCACAATGCAGTTGTTTCTGAGGCAGCAGATTTATCTAAATTCCTTTGTACAAAGAAAATACTGTGTGATGGACCCCAGTGACACATGTTTTTAAGTCACCAAAGTTTAATAACCTGGCCGAGTTTCATAAACACTTTGCAGTAGAGGCAAGATTTGAACTCAGTGTGTCTGACTCCTGAGTCCTTGCCTTAAACCACAATAGCATGATCTGCCCCCCTCACTAGGAAACAGGAGCAGATTGAAGGAGCCGGCTTAGATGTTTAAAGAGATGGATCTAACCATCTAACTAAAGACCACAGACAGAATCTTAGAGGAGGAGCGTGTGTCCCAAAGAACTAGGACATCCTGCTGGCTCAGTGGCCCCCCACGCAGAAGAAGGGAATACTCTTTCTTTCTTTTCTTTGTGTTTTCCTCATGGCCCATGCTAAAGCCCCACTGTCCCTGCCTTGGTTATTAGAACTCCTTAGACAGCCAGCCCACTTCCCCTCCCTGAACATCAGTCAGTCCATCTGTAATTTAAGGGGATTAGATTAGTTGATCTCAGAAATGCCTTCCAGCTCTAGAGTTCTATTATTATGGGCAAATGTATATGTATTTTGACATTTCCCCCCACGTGCTTCTTCTGGCGATAATCAGAAGCTCAGTAGATACTCAAAAAGAGATTGACACCCAGTTCTAAGGGTTTCTTTTGGGAGATTCTTGAGTTTTCTATAAGAATTCTATTTTTGTGGAACCTTGTGCTTCTAGACTCTCAGATTCCTTGAGAGCCCTGCTGCTGCAGAGAGAAGAGGTCTGAATTGCCCTCTGGCTGGCAGAGAAGGCAGCCATGGGACAGAAAGGGGGTGGGAGAGAGAGTGGGGAGGAGAGTTGCCTGGGGGCCAGGATTCCACCCATCCAGGCAGCTGCCTTTCCTCCTGGGGGGTTACAGGGCTGCAGCAGGCCCTCCAGGTTCTGGAAGGAACCTGAGGCTGGCAGAGGTAGAAGGCCTTGGGGCCAGTCTGGAGCCAGAACTCAGCCTAGGAGAGCAGGTACAGTTAAGGCTGCACATGGAACTCTGAAGATCTAGCTACCAGTGTTGGAGAGAAGCATTGCCAAATGGTAACAGTGACCGAGCAAGGTGAGATGGGACCTAGCTTTTCACCTTACCCCTGACTCACCTCACTTCGTGGCCCACCTAACAGATCAACAACTCTGACGTGAGCTTAATCCACAGGGAAAAGTGAGGCAGCTGCGTGAGCCCAGCTCACCAGGAGTTAAATGCAGCCAGCCCCCCATTGCACAGGAAAACTCCAAGTAGAATCATAATTCTGCATACTCTCCTCTCCACCTGGAGAAACTACCTTCCTGGGTTTCATCTTCAAAGGCTGAGGTAGCTATGGGAATTTCACACTTAATTAAAGGAGAGTTCAGGAACTCCAAGTCTTTTCAAAACAATTTTGGTTGCAGTGAGGATGCAGTCACCATCTGGCAAGAAAGGTGTTAACTCAGAGTTTCTGGTCAACTCTAGCATCAGATTCAGAACCAAAGAGGGTGCATTTCAGAGGACCCCTCAGATGTCCCCTCCCCATCTAGCCTGCAAGTTGAAAGCCTCTGTACTGATTCTCTAAGTATTAAAAAGGTCAATGGCACGGTTTTAAAAGCTTTATTGAGATATAATTTACATGTCTTAAAGTTCACCCATTACAAATGTACAAATCGATGATTTTTAGTAAATTCTTAGACTTGTGCAGCCATTACCACAATCTAGTTTTAGAACATTGCCGTCACCCTGTTTTCAGTCCGAACTCAGCCTCACCTCCCTTCCTAGGCAGCCACTGATCTTCTGTCTATCTCTGTGTTTTCCAGACATTTCATAAATGAAATAATATGAGATCTTTTGTATCTGACTTCCTTCACTTAGCATAATGTTTTTCAGGTTCATCCATGTTGTAACGTGTATCAGTACTTCATTCCATTATACTGCTAAATAGTATTCCATTGCATGGATATATCACATTTTGTTATTCCATTCACAGTTGATGGACATTTGGGTTGTTTCCAGTTTCTTAGCGTTATGGATATTGCTGCTTTGAACATTCCTGCATAAGTCTTTGTGTGAACATATGTTCATATTATCCTTGGGTAATTCCTAGAAGGGGAATTGATGAATCATATGGTAAACTTTACTTTTTAAGAAACTGTCAAGCTGTCTTCCTAAGTAGCTGTACCATTTAACATTCCCACCAGCAATGCATGAGGTTTCCAGTTTTCTCACATCCTCACCAGCATTTGTTATTGTCTGTCTTTTTGATTGTAGCTCTCCTAGTGGGTGTGTCATGGTATCTCACTGTGGGTTTAATTTGCATTTCCCTAATGATCAATGATTTTGAGCATCTTTTTATGGGCTTATTATCCAAAGGCACATTTTGTCATCTTCTTATGAGGATATATGTGGAAGAGGTGTATGACATATATAGTTGGGAGTCACAGTGGAGCGCAGTGGAGTGGGAGCTCAGCTGAGCTACTCTGCTCGCTCACCCCATTGTTGAGGGCTCAGGGAATACTTGCGGGTGAAGTCATGGCAAAAATGAGCCCCAGGGGGCTAGGAACCATTAGCTAAGCGGAACCTGATCCAGGTAAATTCTAGGAACGGTCAGGAGCTGGATGGGGGAGGAGAGAAGGACAAGCACAGTCCTACTGTGTCTGGCACCTTAGTCTGTTCAGTCAGCTATAACAAAATACCAAACACTAGGTGGCTTATAAACAACAGAAATGTATTTCTCACGGTGTAACTGGACAAGGCCGGACGGAACCCAAGTTCAGCTGCTCGCCGCTCGACAGGCCAATTCGAGAGACAAGTGTTGGTGGAAAAGGAAAAGTTGCTTTATTCAGGAGCCCAGCAACGTGGGAAGATGGTGGACTAGTGTCCTAAGACCATCTCCAAGTTGCCGGTTAGGAGACAAAGGTTTTAAAGGCAGCGTGAGAGTGAGGGAGGGGGCTGCAGGGAGCCTGGTTGGCTTGTCCTATTTGCGAACTGGTTGCCTTCAGTGTGAAGTTTCGAGTATCACCAATCATCTGGTTTCAACCGGCCTGGGCTCTAAGTGCTGGCGGTTGGCAATTTTCACCTGGTGGGGTCTGCTTCCGGTGAGAACAGCTTGGGGGGTGTGTCGGGCCTGTATCTGTAGCTTTCAGGGGCCTGGGTGTTCGGGACCTGCTGTGGGACTCGTCTAGAGTCTAAACTGTACCAGTTTCCCGGTCCAACAGGTGTTCTTTGTTTCTCCATCTTCGCATTTCCTAATCATTAACTCTTGAACCAGCCTTTGGAGACTCAGGGGAGGCCTGGGAGACTAAAGCAAAAGGCTGTTATCTTAAAGGACAGGGGCACGGGGGCTTGTATGCAGTTTCAATCCCCCCTTTGATACCCCTCAATCTTGAGGGGAACAGGTGTTGGACAAGAAAAGGAATAATGTTTTGGGTAAAGAGGTTAATCATTAACTCGGTAGAGGAACTCAGTTTTCGGGGGACTTGACCTCAACAGTTTTGGACGCTGGGAAGTCCAAGATCAAGGTGCCAGCATAGTCGTGCTCTTGTGAGGGCCCGTTTTCTGGCTCACAGCTGGTGCCTTCTCATGGTGTTTTCACATGGTAGAAGGGGCAAGGACCGCTCTACCTTAATAAGGCACTGAGCCCAGTCATGAGGGCTCCACCTTCATGACCTCGTCACCTCCCAAAGGCCCCACCTCCTAACACCACAGTCTTTGGGGGTTAGGATTTCAACATATGAATTTAGTGGGGACACAAGTGTTCAGACCATAGCACTGGGCAAGTGAAAATAGCTCTTCATGAATGGACTTAAACATACTGGGGCTGAGGGGAAGGAACCAATGAGAAATGAGCTAGAGAAGTAAGCGGGGGCAAGGTCAGGAAGGGCTGGGCTGAGAGCCCCTGGTGCCCTTCAGCGGGGGAGCATCATGATCAGATGATCCTTTAGAAAGTTCCACCCACAGCGCAGAGGGGACCAGAGCGGGGGGCTCTGGGCTTTCCTTCACAGAAGCTGTGCCAAGTCTCTCACGGCCTTGAACCTCAGCTCTATCTCACTAGGACCCAGCAGGGCCAGAGCTATTTGTGGGGCCACCTGTGGCACTGAGAGTGACCTCCACCCTCCTGTGTTTGGCAGGTGCTACATCACCCTCACCCAGTCTCTGCACCTGACCATGAGTGGGGCTCCAGCAGGACCTGCAGGCACAGGCAAGACAGAGACCACCAAGGACCTGGGCCGAGCGCTGGGCATCATGGTCTACGTGTTTAACTGCTCCGAGCAGATGGACTACAAGGTACAGGCCCAGCCTCGGGGGGACTAGGAGCTGGGCCACGGCTTCATCCTCGCCACCCTGGTCCAGCTCAGAGGCCCAGACAGGGACGTCCCTGCTCCTTCACTGGAGGCCTGAGGACCCTTGCCCTCAGGAGCTTGTGGACCTCCCTGTAAACTTTAGCACCGTGGAATCCACTTCCACTGATTAGCTTGGCAACCACAGAGAGATGACTTCACCTCTGGGGTCTTCCTTTCGTCATCTATAAAATGGAGAAGCTGAACATATATCCAAAGGCCTAAATTCATTATTTGACCCAGAACCACAGAAAGGCTCATAAGTGGCTGATATAAAAATCTTCACATAAAAGTCATAGATGTGCTCTTGTGTAAAAGTGGGCATTTCCCCAGAATTTCTACAAGGGCAAAATATTCTAAGTTTGGCTTCCGAAGACATACTAGAGTAACCTCTATTCTTAGCAAGAGGTACACAAAGACAAGTGCAAGGGTAATGTTCTTCATCCAGGCACTCATCATTTTTACATTTTTTAATGTATTCCGGGCTCTGTGTCATAGAGAAATGAAAAAGAGACAAGAGGCCCATTAGGTCACTTCTCTGCTAGCAACATTCTGCTCACAACTAGACCTTATTCAGATTCTTTTTTTTGAAAAAAGCATAATAACAGATTGTCTCACTGTCTCATTTCTATTTTGTTTTATTGTATGTATTTTTGTAAACTACCTTAAGTTCCCTTTTGAAAATAGAATAGCAGGTAAATAAATTTAGAGTGGAAAAAGAAAACATTTGCACTAAATAGATCAAATATTTATATGTATATATGATGTGATATATTGCCTGTAAAATAAATTTAATTTAAAAATAAATTTAGGGGCTTCCCTGGTGGCACAGTGGTTGAGAGTCTGCCTGCTGATGCAGGGGACACGGGTTCGTGCCCCGGTCCGGGAAGATCCCACATTCCACGGAGCGGCTGGGCCCGTGAGCCATGGCCGCTGAGCCTGCACGTCTGGAGCCTGTGCTCCGCAACGGGAGAGGCCACAACAGTGAAAGGCCAGCGTAACGCAAAAAAAAAAAAAAAAAAAAACTTATTACTGAACCCTGACCCCACCAATTCCTCTAAGAGTACAGGGTGAAAGGAGGAGTCTGCCCTTAATTTGTCTGAACTGTGCAAAGCTTCAGTCATGTGCATCTAGTACAGACACAGATCAGAGCAAGAACAGTAGGCATAGCTGTAGTGAGATACAGCAAAGGTAAGGTGATCCCTTCCTAGACACCAAACATCCTTTGTAACCAAACAGCCTCAATAAGTAAGCAGTTTGCAAACCTCCTCTTCCCTTTGTTGTCCAGCTATTCAGAATTATTTTTATCTCAGAGTACACACCAGCAATCAACTTAATTTATTGAGCATCACCATTGCTCAGCATCTGTTGGGAATCATGGGAGGATATCAGAGATAGATAGGTAGGTAGATAGATAGATGATAAAGAAAGAGAGAAAGAAAGAAAAAGAAAGGAAGAAAGAAGGAAGGAAAAAAGGAAAGAAAGAAAACATAGGCAGGTCAACAGATGACAGAGATGAGAGAGATAATAGATGAATGATAGATATAAATAGATAGATAAATGATAGATGATAGATAGATAGACATATAAGAGATAGATGGGTAGGAAGGAAGGAAGGAAGGAAAGGAGGAAGGAAGAAAGAAAGAAAATAAAGTTACATAGGTAGATGACAGAGAGATGAGAGAGAGAGATAATAGATGAATGGCAGATAGATAGTTAGATAGATAGATAGATAGGGTGAGCATAACCCAGTCCATTAGGAGAGACAGGAACGATATATGAAATAATTAGGGGAGATAGCAGACAGCATTACCCTGAGTGCTAATGCGTGTTCTACGAACTCTAATCCCTGGAATGCTCCAGAGCTGTGGGAGAGCCACCAAGTGCGCTGGTCAGAAAAGACATCGTGGAGGAGGTGAGAGCTGAGGTTGTTTAAGGTTGTTAAGGTTTGGATGAGCACCAAACAGGGCGTGCGACATTTTAACTCAACCCCACCCACTAAAACATCAGCTTCAAAAACAGGACCGAGTTCTTTGTGCAGTTGCTGTCCTTCCCCTGCTCCCTGTGCTGACTTCACCCTGAGCTCTCTTCACAGGGTTTGTCTGGGGTGAGGAGAGGAAAGGAGTGAAGGTCAGAAAGAGCCTTCACCAGCATCACTCACAGCAGCCCATTCTGTTTCAGTATCTCCAGAGAACAATCTAGAAACAAACATGGAACCACGGTGGAGTCCATTTGAGTGGCTTGGGGAACAGGGGAGGCTGGGAGATGGGGTTGAGCAGGGAAAGGAGGAACACAAGACCACTGGGAAGCTCTGACCTTGAGGTGTCAGGCCCCAGAAACGGTGCAGGCTGCAGGACTGAAGCAGGAGCGTGATGAAGACAAACGCTCTTTAAGGAAGACTCCCTGGGCAGCCAGATGAAGGGAGACAGGAAGAGACTGGAAGTGGGGGGAGGAACATTTTTAGGAAGAACATTGCAGTCGTTCAAACCAGAGAAGCAGAGAAGCTGGATGATGGGATAGCAGAAACGGAAAAGAAAGATTGAGAGGCTTGAAAAAATTAAATGATACTTAGTGAACATGGGGAGGGCGTGGGTCGGTGGTGAAACAGAGGAGGAGGAAAGAGGAGAGTTTGGGCTTTGTCAAGGACCCTCGCAATCCCCTCTACCTCAGGAATTCTGTAGGGAGGCGTTGGGTAATGGGGTGGACTCAAGAACTGTGTGGAGGCTTGGGGGAAAGGGTTAGGGTTAGGGTTTGCTTTACTCTACTAGTGCTGGTTGGAAAACCCATAAAACTAGCCACTTTCTCTGGAAATGGTTGCTGTTTTAGTGCTAAGACGTTCTTCATATTATAGCAGCAATACTTTCCCCCTGGACCTCAATCTGGAGAGGCTATTGCTGAAACATCAAATGACTTTGAATCTGAAAGTATCTGGAATTCTGTGACTTCTCCATGGCATCAATACTATAGAACTCCCACTCCTTGAGAAACCCTGCTCTCTACGCTTCTGAAACATTATCCTTCCACAATTCTATCTGATCTTGCCTTCTTGATCTCATTTTTGACCCCCTTTCATCACTTCAAGTTTTACTTTTATACGGATGACTCCTGAATCTGTTTTCCAGCTTAACCCAAGTTCTGGTAGTGTCTTTAACTAGGCAGTAGAGGCCTCCGTTTGGATGCCCTTCTCTCATATTCGGTCAATACTCTTCTCAGACAGTTCCTGCTGACTCCCTGTTTCCTTCCGGCCAGGTTCCTCATTGCATCAATACTAATCATCTTATTTTTCCCCGTAGGCCAGGGTGGACATCTTAAGACATCTTAATTGTTTCCTGTCCTTCCTTCCATCATTCCAATCAGTCAGCAATGTTTATTCTTCCTTCAGCAATGCTCTCGCTTCCAGGCCTTCAACCTTATTCTGAGAGCCCTTATGCTGTCCCAGAAACTCACCGTGTTATGGCAAGGCAACAGCCCAGCCCAGCCCAGCTAATGGTACCATTGTGCTGTTGTGGTGACATCTTAATTGTTTCCTGTCAAAAAACGGGGCCACATGGAGTCCTGGGTTCTGCTCAGGCCCTTGGGGGTAAAGTGTGGGGTGACGATTATCCCCCTATGGAAACTCTACTTTCTTCTGTTTTATGTATTGGATTTCCATTTGATGAAAGGTATCCACAGCTTTAAAATGTTTTAAAACCACTGTTAGCTGGAGAAGCATGGATTTTGATTCTCAAAACTCTGACTTAGTGTTTATAACCTTTGACAGGTGGCGATATATATATAATGTGTGTATGTGATATACATATATGTAATGTGTGTATATGTGATAGTTGACAGGTTGTTTCTTGTTTGTTTGTTTGTTTGTTTTTCCTTTTGCGGTACGCGGGCCTCTCACTGTCGTGGCCTCTCCTGTTGCGGAGCACAGGCTCCGGACACGCAGGCTCAGCGGCCATGGCTCACGGGCCCAGCCGCTCCGCGTGACATGTGGGATCCTCCCGGACCGGGGCATGAACCCGTGTCCCCTGCATCGGCAGGCGGACTCTCAACCACTGCGCCACCAGGGAAGACCCAGACAGGTTGTTTTATTATTTTACATATATATATATGTGTGTGTGTGGCAACCTGTCAAATGTCATGTATATATGGCAACCTGTCAAATGTCACAAATACTAAGCAGAAGTTCGGGAATATAAGCATGTCATATAAATGAAATATAAAATATATATTACGTTTTATTATATATACGTGTATATATACATATGTATACACACACACACACTCATGAATATAATACTAGCAATATCCACCTGCAGAATTTTTTTGAGCACACAAACACAATGCCTAGAACTTATGTCACCTCCTCAGGGAGACTGTGACTTCTCAATCTGAAATAGCTACATGTCCATTACATTTCAATAAAACAGAATGAATAAATAAATAGCCACGTTACCTTCATGTTAAGACTCCATTGGGACTTATCACTACTGATAGTTTAGTGTTCGTTGTCTGTTTTCCCTGTTAGGATCCAAAACCCTGAGGATCGGGTCAATTCTCCCTTGTTCAGGGCTGAATCCTCATGACCTAGGACAACCCCTAGCACATAGCACAGACTCAGAGTAGATTTGTTGCATGAATAGAGAAATCACTTAATTCAAGGAGCTTAGTAAAAGGTGGGGTTGCTTCTTCCCTCTGTTTTCAAAGTCTGCCCCGCATCTAACCTAGCTTATGTGATGTTAGACTGGGTCTCCTAAAATACTGATTTAATCATGTTTTTCTCTGCTCCAAACCTCCAAAGATCTCTTATAATAATTCAAGCCTTTTCAGAACCATGACCCTCTTTATTAAATCAACTTTCATGCCAAAATGACACCTTTATTTTTCTCTGTACATACCATGACTTTGCTCATCCTTTGTCCATAATCCTTCCTCCTCCTGGAAAGCCCTTATCCTTCTGCTGTGCCTGCACAGACACTGTTATCTTATTAAGCCATGATTCCAATGTATGTTCTGAAGATACCATGTACTTCTGTGAGATATCAATACTCCAGATCTTCTGGTTCTGTTCTTGTGTTCCTTCCACTATGCTAATGTTTGCCAGAATGCATTCTGAGAAAATCGGGGGTCACATGAGAAAAAAAAAAAAATCCTAGCCATATAACAAAGTTGAACTAATTTAATTTTGCCTGACTTCTCAGGGCCCTTAAAATGCCCTTATACATTGTAAATTGACCAAAGTGGGTTATAGAAAGCAGTGTTTTCCAAACTTGATTTACCAGAGAGTCTTGTCTTCAAGGAGCATCTCCCAGCTTTGGCATTCCATGAAATAAACTTTGGAAAGTGCTGTTGTAGTACTATGTGAAATTCACTTCTTTGGCAAAACGGATCCATCTAGAGCACTTTGACCCACCCGTCTCTGAACTGCATAACATCTGTGATCTATATTTATCCATTGGAACCACTGCTCATGTAGCAATTTACCTGTTTTATTTGTATGCCTTATCTCCACAACCTAACTAGAAGCTCTTAGAGGGACTGAGCCTCTCTGAGTCTAGCACGTGAGCTATGCATGGAGCAGATAGTCAAAAACTGCCCACTGAGTAAATGAATGGACTTTTCGACTATTTGCATGTTCTGAGCACATCAGTGATGTTTCCTTGCCAATGGCCTTGAGTGTCTCCCAGCCGTCTCTCCCTTTATATGGCTCCATGGTTTACTAGTTCACACTGAATGGCCAGAGTGGTTTTCACTTTTAGGACAGATATACCATCTCCCATCTGAAATTATCCCCTTACTCTCATTTAAAAAGATTTACCTGTAGTTTATTTCCAAAAGAGGTTATCCCTTCCCACCCACATCTCCAGCTTCCCATCACTCTGGGAAACCTGAGTATTTTGCATGAATTCAAAGAGACAGACATAAACTTTTTCATCAGCACATGCCGAAGGCTGAGTGGAAGGATTTTTGTTTGTATGGTGCAAGAAATATAATATTCTATTCGTTTCCTGGGATTTTGAAAGCTGCAGAATCAATACAAGCCTGATGACATTTTAAAGGGATTTTGGTCGAAGTGTCTTGAAAAGGTTCTGTTTGATCCCATGACTTATGTTGGCACCCAAAGCCATCAAAATTTTAATTGTCCTTGAAATTTTAATACGAGTTTCTAACCAGTGGTCTTTAGGGAACTGGAAGTTCTACGATAAAGGGGATGGAAGATTACTTAAATGCGTAACAGTAAGCCCAGCAGATAGTAATTTAATCTTTGTACATTTTGTTGCAGTCTTGCGGCAACATCTACAAGGGCCTTGCTCAGACCGGTGCCTGGGGCTGTTTTGATGAGTTTAATCGAATCTCCGTGGAGGTCTTGTCAGTGGTGGCTGTGCAGGTATGGGGGCCAGAACTTGATGGGAGCGCTGTGGTCTTCGTGCCAAGCACTGAGGACTTGTACATCCTCTTGCTTTTACCCTCTCCTCATCCCCTTGCCTCTACCCTTTCCCCTGTTGCATTTCCTGACCTTTCTTCCACCTGCTAAAATCAGGCCTGGGTGCAGGGTTATGGGTATTGTGCTGGTCCCTACCAAGATGGATCCATTTACTGGCCATGATTTTCCATTTCCTCCTCTGTGAAACAGGAAGAAAGAACATCCATGCACCTGCTTCATAGGGTAGGAAAGGATCCAAAAAGATGGCAGAGCCCAGCTCCTTAGAAGAGGCACAGACTTGGGAAGTTGTCAGACCAGGACTTGAAATTCAGCTCATCCATTTCCTTGCTGAGCATCCTAGCCAGGCGCCCCACCTCCCTCAGCCTCGCTCACCTAATTATGGACAAAGTGAGGGAGCAGCATGAGTGTTGTTGGATGAAGAAAGTCAGTTTTTGGTTAGATTTCCCCTAAGCATGGCACTTGTCTTTCAGGTCATCCAGGAAGCGCTTACTAAACACCTACAGCGTAGTCAGTGCTGTGCTCAAGGCTAGTGTGAAGGGTCCCCAGTTGAATAGGACACTATTCCTAACTTCAAAAATCTTGAGTTCTTGAGACACTCTTCAATGTTCTAGATGTGATTTGATTTCTGTTATCTTGAAGCCAGGCCCTGAAAAGATGAAGAGGATTTGGATTGGGGTAAGGATCCCATAGACAGTGGGAGCAGCAGAAAGAGCGGGGGTAGAAAAAAGTGAACAAACCTTTGCTGAAAGTCTGCTTTGTACCAACTTGCTGATGCTTGTCTGCATTGTTTCTTGGTGAAGCTCCTGAAAGTTGCAGAAATGTAGGTTCTTCTCTTGTTGCCAGGAGTGATACGGGGTCTTCCCTTTCCTTAGGGTTGTTTGATTCAGTAGGAGTAGGTAGAAGAAGTAAGTCACAGAGCTGCCTGAACACCCTCTCAGCTGAAAACCTTTGACTGGCTTGGTTCACAAGAGCTGATTGTGCCGTCACACTGGCAGCCTGACGTTGGCTGCCACGGAAATGGGCAAATCCTACAGGGGCATTTGTTTTTCCCAGGAGAGCTGGTTGTTACACGTTTACCAGCACACCTCTGCCTCGTGAGAATATGAGGCCGGTGTTGCCAGATCTTTTACATTTTAAGGAGAAGCTGAGAGTCCAGATTTTTATTAAAAATCTCTAGGTTTCTAAAAGTTGGCAATTTATTTAATCAAAAACAAAACCTGAGCTGAACAAACAAAACACGTCCACTGACTGCATTCACCTCCAAGTAGTCACCTCACAACTTGGAACCAGGAATGATGCTTCTGTAAAGACTGAGTTTTGTGATATAAGATGTAGAGTAAAAGAAAATGAACCTTTCTTGAAGTACTAATTCTAGGCCTAGAACGGTTCTGAAAATCAAGAGGGAAGCATAAGCTTCTTGCCACAGTGTCTATTGGGATCGATAACCCATAATTATTTCTACCCATCTTTATGTCCACCTCTTTCATCTTTGCTTTTATGATTTTCTGCCCCCTTTCCTGGCTTCCTCCCACAGCTTCTGGAGAGCACTTCTTGTTCTCATCAGCTAGGCTGTGCTGCTCTTACTGCCTCACTTAAACCCAGGACCATTCATCATGAATAGTCACACCTGTGGTGTCCCGATGCAGCACCCAGTGCCTGTGGTTGCTGACGGGCTGTCTCCATGTGTCCCCACAAGGAGCCCAGGGGAAGAGCAAAAGGTGGGAGCCACAACAAGGTCAGCAGAGACCTCTTCTTGGGCTCCAGAGGTATAAACAAGTTCCACATGGAATTCGGCTTTTAAAAGAAGCAGGTTCTTGTAGAGTGGAGTTCGCCAGACAAGGCAGGGGAGAAGTGGTTATGTGTGTAAGCTCTGAAACCACACTGCCAGTGTTCAGTTCTGGTTCTGCCACTTTACTAGCTGTGTGGCCTTGGGCAAGTCCATGTCTCAAGTTCCACATTTGTAAAGGGAGTTAATAATACTAATACCTACTAGATGCAGTTGTAGTAATTATTGAGTTAACATATGTAAAGCACTTAAAACAAAGCCCTACACATAGTAGGCACACAATAAATGTTAGTCTCTGTTATGATGGTGATGGTGATGGTGGTGGTAATGGTGGTGGTGATGTTGATGGTGGTGGTGGTGGTGATTCTGATGCTGATGGTGATGACCATGGTGATGGTGGTAATGGTGGTGGTGTTGATGATGGTGATGACCACGATGATGATGATGGTGGGGGTGGGGGTGATGTTCATCATTACTATCATTATTACCTGAACCCTGCAGGAAATGGGTTGAAGAAAAGTAGAAGGCTGGAACACAGCACAGGGAAGAAGGGTCTACTCCCTGGTCTCAGCAGTCTCCCCTGCACTGTTCACTCCTTCTCAGCTGGCCAGGCTCTGGCTATCTTAACAAACTTAACAGTGTCCTAACCGATGAAGCAGTGCCCAACAGCCACTGTCCCCAGTGCATAGTAGACAGATGCTGTGGATTTGCCTTACAGTATTTTGAAATTGCCAAACACAAGGTCAGTGATGAGTTCAAGATTAATTCCCTTTTGCTTCTGGAATTAAATGAAATAAATTCAATCTGGAATTCCCTGATGCTTCCACACTCTCATCTAGGAATACATCATAGGAAACATTCTTAAGAAAGTGGTCTGACAACAACCTGGGCAAAATCTGAGCTAGTACCATTTAAAATCATAGACCCATCCAAGGAGAAAATTGCACTAACTGTTCACGCTGCAATCCAGGCTGGCATATTGGTGCAGAAGCTGCACCAGCTGTGACAGTTCTACCCGCCTTACCCCTCCTCTCCTGCCTCTCCTCCTTTCCTCTCCTCACATGTCTGTGCCCCTCTTCCCAGTAACTTCTACAAAAGTGAGCATGCCTCGGTATTCTTGGAGGTGGAAATTTTCATGTCTTTGTCAGATTGGTCAAGCAGAATTGCATATCCAATTGGGAAAACTGTGGCAATTCCAAGAACAATTACTCTGTTATTTTTAAAATGTATAAGTTACTACATACTTTTGGGGGGAATTTTCCCACTACTATTGCAATCAGCTCCCTAGGCCTTGGGTTATCTGGGCCAGGGGACATGTGCCACTACTCTGTACCTCCAGCCCCTGGTCCCCCTCCACACTGCCTGGTCAGGCATCCCTGCCACTTTGTCCCTTCCACAGGTACGAGCCCTGGCAGTGGGCTGGGCTGGGGCAGCAAGTGGCTAGAAGCAGCAGAGCAGCTAGCAGAGACTCGGGAGCCCATCATAGCAGTGTTCCAAGTACTCAAGGAGCTGAACAAATGGTAGCCTCTCAGAGCCAAGGGAACTCCCATGTAACACCCTTTATATAGGAGTTTAAGGTCTAAGGTAAAAACATAGAAATATTTTTCTAAATGTTAAAAGTGATGAGTGGTTTGTACTTCCTGAAGGCAGCAGACTCTAATCTGCCACTGCAGAGAGAAGCATGGAGTGAGCCAGGCAGGATTTTAATAATGCATGGCATTTGGGGGCAAAGGCTGGAGAAGAGAATGACCCCAGGGGGCCACAGAATGAATGGGCCACTTCCCTAGAATGTAGGGGGGCAACATAGAGGGATGTGGAGAAAAAGCTGAGAGGAGGAGCATAGCCTAGGGCTAGCCGATGACCTCCTTAAAATTTATCACCTGCGGGTAAGATGGGATGACTTTGATTCTTCACCATTGTGTCTGATGCAAGGCCCTACCTGGGTGGGAGGGTATAGGGGCAGAACCGTCTGTGATCACCAACTTCCAGTCTTTGGAGGGAAAGATGTCATTCTTAAGATATCCAGTCAAGCCACTGTGGTCAGACAAGCACACGTGGCTTGTGTAGATAGCAGGACTGATCATTTGATGTCAGAGCTGGGCTGCAATATAGAGAAGTAAGACCTACACATGCATCTAAAATATAAGGCAGGAAGGAAGTTCCATTCAAGAGGTGCAGTTAAAGCCTGTAGAAACTGAAAGAAAGTGAGCCCATCTAGTCAAGAGGCAGTGGAGGGTCATGAATTGGAATGGGGCGTTGTGGTCCTGGGGCAAGGCCACTCCTGAGAATGGACAGTGGAGGTTGCTGGGTCGGGTGGTGGCAGCTAGCCCCGTGCTGCTCCAGCGGCGGACCAGCAGCATCAGCATCCCCTGGGCACCTATTAGAAACGCAGACTCTCAAACCCACCACAGACCTGCTGTAACAGAATCTGCGTTTTCACAAGACGCCCAGTGGGTCATAGGCACCATGAAGTTGGAGACAAGCTGCCCTGGGTGCGGTATTCTCCACCCTGGTTGCACGTTAGAATTGCCTGGCAATTCTGAAAAATAGCAGTGCACAAATGCACAGTCTCCACCCCAAAGATTTTGATTTCATTGGTCTGGGGCAGGGCCTAGGCATCAAAGTTCAAAGAAAACCTTCCTGCATGGTTCTCATGTTCAGCAAACATTGAGAACCAGAGTTGAGAGGGAGACTGTGAAGTAAAGAGAGAATGCTTGAGGACCGTGGAGCTTGGGTTCACACCAAGACCCACAGGATCAAGCCTGGCTGATCCAGGTGAGTGGGCATGTCCTCTCCATGGCAGGTGGGGCAGAAGGATCGGAGGACTCAGGCTCCTTGAGAGGTGGAGGGGGGTCAGTCTGCAGGTGTGAATGGAGACACCTGGGCAGAAGCAAGTACGAGTAGAAATCGAAGAACTGACTGGACTGCAGTGGTTCTTGGACTTCAGCATGCATCAGAATCACCCGGAGGGCTTATTAAGAGATGCTTTGTTGGACCACACCACCAGAATTTCTGATTTGGTCAGTCTGGGCTGGGGCCAAGAATGTGCATGCGAATTTGGTAGGACCCAGGGACACAGGTGTGGAATTGTGGAAAAGTCACTTATATCTTCTTGGCCTCAGTTTCCTCATTGGTAAAATGTTTGGTCCAGATCATGGTTTTCTCAACTTAGGCACTAAGGCTGTCTTGGGCCTGAAAATTCTTTGTTGCAAGGATCTGTCTTGTGCGTTTCAGGATGTTTAGCTACATCCCTGGCCTCTACCCACTAGACGCAAGCAGCAACCTCCCCCCTAGTTGTGACAACAAACATGTCTCCGTATGTGGCCAAATGTCCCCTGGGGAGGGCAGGTGCAAAATCACCCCCAGTAGAGGACACTGGTTTCTACATACATCTCCATTTTTGCTTGTTTCCTTAATGGGTGGAGAAAGCACCTTTTTTATTTCATGGAAACCTATGTCTCTAAATTGTAACAAGCATGATTATTTTAAGAGCAAAACAAATTTCTCTGAAATGGTATATATTAGATGAGGAGCTGTGTGTGGCTGGCAGTGTTCCTACTAGTAGAAGGCCATGTGGGGAAGTGGCTAAAAGTATATGCTTTGGCCCCAGACTGCCCGATTTTAACGCAGGTTGCCCCGCTTACTAACTGTTGGACATCTGGCAAGTTTCATTTTTCTTTTAACTTTTTATTTTGAATTTATTTTAGAATTGTAGGAAATCATAGAAAACCAATTACAGAAAAATTGCAAAATAGTATAGAGTTCCCTCATGCCTCCCTTAATGCCTGCATCTTCCAAGACTGTAGCACAGTCTTCACTGCCTTCAGCCTCAGTTTCCCCATCTATGAAATGAGGATCCACCCATCTCATACAGCTGTTGAAAGGACTGAATGGGTTAATTCATATAAAATTCTCAGAAGAGCGCCTGGTACATATCAAGGGCTCAGTAAATGACAGTTATTATTCCGCTATTGTTCCCCATGGCAAAAGTGATGAGTCTCTAGTGGGGAAACGGACCCCCACGAGTGAGGAGTGTACCTGGCACCTTAGATACAGTCCGTACCTACCTGTGTGTGCACCTCCACGTGGCTGGGCTGCAGTTTAATCCGTATGATCCCGGTTCACCTGCTTCTACCCTCCCCCCACCCCACCGCCTCCTGAAGGACCTCCGGACTTTACCAGGCCCCCTGGACCCTGGGCACCGTTACAGTCCAGTGGCTTGTTCTGTGGACCTCAGCTGCTTTTAAGGCAGCAAGGAAATGCCAGGCAGACGGCCTCCTGTCCTGCGTGAGCCGGGCCATCAGAGGCTGCTCTCAGCAGTGAGGCTCCAGCCTTATCTGCCTCCTCAAGTCTGTCCAACACTCTCCCTCAAGAGCCCCCGCAGAATTTTACACAAAAGCACAGATGCTGCAAGTCCTACAGTGCCTCACAGATTCTCACTGAGCGTGAGGTGTCTGGGCCTCGGGGTGCAGGAGAGAGTGCTGAGTCAGAGCGAGTGGCAGAAAGGGTCCCGGGCTCTGGCCTTAGCCCAAAGGTGTCAGAGCCATTTGCAAGTAGTAATGAAAGTCCCTTCCCTACTCCGCCACAAGGAGAGAGCTCTGTGTATTTTACAGGTGGCAGGACCGGGGCAGAAGGAGAGACCCCAGCCTTCCCCACTCGCAGGCCTCGCGGGGTGATGAGGGTGGCGAGAGGCCCCATGGCCCAGCAGTGCTACGAGTGCCACGGGAACCAGCAGAGCCCAAGCTGTTTGGCCAGCGTGCTGGGTGCTGGAGGCTGCCTCTGCCAGGACACACTGACATGCTGTGCGCGGCAAAGACGTTTCAGCCTCCAGCTAACTGCTGTGAGCTCAGACGCATTCTGTCATCAGACTTTCACTTGGGAAAGCAGCGGAATCGCAACTGTGGACCCGCCAGGCGCTCTGGCAGATACCGCCCTTCCAGGCACTGGAGAGAGCCTCGCCCGCGGTGGATGGCCCAGCGGCCTTCAGGCTCTCTTCCTCTCTCTCTCCTTCTCTCTCTCTGTCTCTGTCTGGCTGTGTGGCTGTCTCTCTGGTCCAGCTGTCTCTCTGTTTCTGTCTCTCTTTTATAAGTGTTCCAGCTTTAATTCTCTCTGTCTCTGTCTGTCTGTCTCTTTCTTTTGTTTATGGTCCAGCTCTCTCTCTCTCCCTCCCTCTCCTTCTCTGTATCTCTGTCTCTCTCTGTCTCTATCTCTCTCTGGTACGTGGTCCAGCTGGCTCTCTGTCTCTCTCTTGTTTAAGATCCAACTGTTCCTCTCTCCTTCTCTCTTATATACACTCCAGCTGTTTTTCTCTGTGCTTCTCTCTCTCTGTCTTTCTGTCTCTGACTCTGTCCCTCTCACTCACACACACACACGCACACACACATATCCCTGCAGCCCAACTCCACGGAACCCCTGACAATTCTAAACACCCCGATCACAGCTGATAGGCATGGAGCCTCATTCAAACCTTTGCCCCGGCCCCAGCTTCCCGGCTTTGCTCTCAAGAGCCCTGAGAGGCTAGAAATACTCAGAGACATTCCAGGCCTGGCTGGACAAGTGAGCCCCTTTTGTCTTCCCTTCTTCTTTTGCTGATCATTATCACACACGCTTTTCCAAAGCACCAGATGTTCATTTCTGTCTCTCCTTCCACTGCTATAAGGATGATCTAGAATCTAGATCTAACTAGGTCCACCTTCAGCTTATTAAATCCCCTCCGGCTCCAGACCACGTTTAAGGAAAAGTCTAATCTCTTTAGAAAGGCACGCATAGCCCCTGGGGATCTGGCCCAGCCTCCCTTTGCTTTGTCCCCCGCTCCTCACCATACCCTCCATCCCTACCGGAGTTGCCTGTGTTTTCCAGGTTCGTTCCAGAGATGTAGACGGAGGGGTAGCCGAGAGGGTTAGATCCAGATGAGGACACACTGCAGTGATGGCGGCGGTCACATCAAGAGTGCCCATGTTAGCTGCTATTTTTGAGCGTTTTCTGTGTGCTAAACTCCTCGCGGACTTTATTTCATTTTCCTAGAACAAGCCTAGAGGGTAGGTCCTAACGTTCTCTCCACCATGTAGCAGCTAAGAGCCCAGGCTCCAGAATCCACGTGCCTGGATTCAGATGCAGACGCCAGCACTTAGCAGCTGTGTAGGGCTCAGCAAACTACTCTACCTCTTGGGATGATGGTACTAAAGAGCCCACGCTCAGAGCATCCTGGTGAGGATCACATGACATAATACAGAACAATGCTCAAGACAGCGGAGGGTGTGGACAGGACTGGCGGTCAGGGTTGTTTGCTGTTCACCCCCAACCTCTTAGGCACCATGTGATAAGCGTGGATATGGGGATACGGGTGGCCAGATTTCTTTTGGACATGCACCCAGTGCCCATCGGTAAAGAGCCCAGGGCGCAGTCGTCAGTCCTGTCCTTCCATGAAGGGGGGCCCAGAGCAAGTGTTTGTGTTGTGTGATCACAGGGTCCCAGCCTTAGCTACCGCTCCGCCTCTGGTACGCAGAGGGAGCATTTTCCGATGACTTGTTCACCAGGTAAAAAGCATTCAAGATGCAATTCGAGATAAGAAGCAGCGGTTCAACTTCCTTGGAGAGGAGATTAGCCTGAACCCTTCTGTGGGCATTTTCATCACCATGAACCCAGGCTACGCCGGCCGCACGGAGCTGCCAGAAAACCTCAAGGCTCTGTTCAGGTGAGCGTCTGCTCTGCCCCGTGCAAGGGCCCCGGAGAGAAGCTTCTTTTATTTTTTCCACTAAAAATGTATGACATATACATTAAAAGAAATGTGGAACATATTAAAAGGTAGATTTTACAAAACGGCGTTTAATGCCATCACCAGTAAAATTATTTTTTGCTTAATTGTGTTCTTTTCTTTACAGGCATATAAAGTCATGCATTTGTAGTCTACGTGTGTGGTCTACACACAGTTTTGTATTTTCATTTCATAGTCTATCATAATCCTATCATAAATGGTTTCTTCTTCTGTTAGGTATTCTTAAGAAATCTCATTTCATGACTGCATTTTATTCTATCAAATGCATGGTCCACAATGTAGTTAACTAGTCCACAGTAGTTAAATATAACAGTTAAAATAAATTTATTCATCATGGTATAATATACATAAGTATTTTTTTTTGTATGCATGATTATTTTCTTTGGCTAGCTTCCCAGGAATGGAATCACTGAATTAACAGGGAGGAACTTTTTTAAGACTCTTGATACACATTACCGAATTGCTTTCTACAAAGAGCTGTGCTGAATGACCGTCTCACAGGTGACACATGATAGCACCTCTTTTATTTTACCTTTGCCACCAGTGGATATTGCCACGCTTTTAAATCTTCTTTATTGAGATAAGAAAACACAAAAGCATTTCCTAGCAGGGGCTGGAGTCTTCGTTCTTTTTTCAGAAAAGAGAAGTCAGCCCAACAAAGAGAAAGCTGAAAGATCCTTCATGGCTTCTGATTGTCTGTCTACTGAACTGGTACCTGAGAGGGAGGCTGTGAGAGTGAAAACAAAGCTGTCTGTCTCGTCTTTGGACTGAGACCCAGCGCTCCCTGTTGCGGACACAGAGGCCCAGGAGGCCACTGGAAAGCTCCCTGTGTCCTTCAGTCCCTCACTTTCACTGCTCCAGGGGTGGGGCGGTACCTCCTCCTTCAGGCAGGTCCCCACCTTAACCAAGAATGTCAGCAGGCTGTGGGAACTGGTGCCACAGAGTACTATACTGATCACTATTTGCTTATGCAAAGTATTTATTAAGTAAACTGTGTGCTATGAACAATACTGGACAGGGGTTATCACCCTGATAAGAATTATTCCTCACACTTTTTCCCCTGAATTTGAAGAGAACATATACCCATAGAAGAAAATTTGGGGGAAAAACAGAAAAGTACTTGTAAAAATAATAAGTACAAACATCTACTTTCACATTTAACTCTCACAAAAACCCTATGAGGTAGATACTATTAGGATCCCCCTTTGAACTGTGAGAAAACAGATTCAGCAGATTTCCCAGGGTGGTAACTGTAGTTACTAAGGTTAGCTAGTAACCCAATTAGTAAGCAGCAGAACTAGAGTTTGAACCTAGGCAGTCTGATTCCAGACTCTGCTCTGCTCACCCCAGTCCTATCATCCAGAGAAAGTCAGTATGACCCCTTGCCACCTGCCTTCCAGTATTGTGAGGGCAGAGTATTTCTTTTTCAAACTTGGGATCAGACTCTATAGAGTCTAGTACCCTGCCTTCATTAATTAATGTTTTCCTGTGTCATTAAATAGTTTTTCTTCTACAGCATTATTTTTCACAGCTGCATTGCACTCTGTTGTACGGATGCATATTTAACCTTATTTTAGATTACAAATTAATTTTGAGAATCTAAGTATTTGCTTGCTCCTTTGAATTTGAATCTAATTTAATATAATATAAGGGAAAAATGTACTTGAATGATATGTTTTTGAAAATTTTATATCAGTGTAGGGAAAATGCAATTAAAGAAACGTAACAACTTTAGTCTCCTATCACATACCTAATGAATTAATTTTAAAATTAACTAATTTTAAAATAAAATGTTTCTAGACTTAGAGGGGGAAAAAAATCACAATAAATCCTTATATATAGACAAAAATCCCCTTCTGTATTCTCATATTTGCCATTTTGTGGCAAAGTGGGGTTCATAGGTGCCTACTTCAGACCTCAGAATTACGTATTGACATTTGTATGCAAATAGGCGTAGAGTAAGTTTGATCATCTAGACTTGGAGGAGACAAGTTTTGAGGAGGAGAAATAGATTCTCATTTTCTTGCAGATAACAAGAGAGACTCTATTCCTCAACCTTAGCCCCTAATCTATGATAGAAGATCACTAATTGGTAATCTGCTAATTACTGAGGCTTTACTAATCTGTGCCTTGTATAAGGCACACTGGACCCAAGTTACAAGACTTGCATTGTAGCCCCACCTCTGTCCCCATCTGCTCACATCATCCATCACCTTGAGCAAGAGAGTTTACTCCCTTTATCCTTACTAACTCATCTTAACATTGAAAGTCTTCAGCGAAATAATTGCTAAGGTCTCAGTTTTCACACTCACACATGCCTCCGTCCGTGATCTCAGCCAGTGTCTCTTGTCTTACAAGCTCCCCTCCACTGTGGTTGGGACTGTCTCAGCCCTCTGTCTCCCTTACACAGGCCTTGCGCGATGGTCGTTCCAGACTTTGAGTTGATCTGTGAAATCATGCTTGTGGCAGAAGGATTCATTGAAGCACGGTTACTAGCCAGGAAGTTCATCACCCTTTACAAGTTGTGCAAAGAGCTTCTCTCTAAACAGGTACAATCCCTGGTTAGACCAGGTGACCAGTTGCGTGTGATTGTCCCAGCTCTGGACGGGTTCTGGAGCCAGTGTGTTAGGGAAACATTAGAACCTTCTCATAGAGAGTCACTGTGCCCATAAGCATATTACACGCTCTAGAAACATCTATAATAAAGATTCATGTTCATTTTCTTAGCCCAGCATTAAAAAAAAACACAACGATTTGGCCACAGAACTCCCTTTTTAGTAGAATACTTAGCAGCACCTCATAGATCACCAGTGTCCCATGAGAAACATTGCAGTGGCGAATGAAAGCCCTTGGAGGGAGTGGTCTGTACCTGAAGGAATGAGAGAAGGGAGGAAGATGGGGGAGAGAGAGTCAGGCATTAAGCAGCACTGCGCTGCTCATCGCTGCTGCTCCTTAAGTGTGGCTTCTGCCCAGGGCCGGCCCCCTTCCAGAAGAGACCTTACAACATGACCCAGAGCCTCCAAGGTTTATGCCTTAGATGGAGAATTTCTTGGTGTCACGGACAGCCAATCAGGCTTCCTAGGCATTCCCAATGAGTTTCTCTTTCCTTTAGGGTGTTTACTTGGATCACCTTTGCTGCCACAAAGTGAGCCCTCTCAGTCCTGTGAAATCTGTCCAAAATGGATTTAGGAAAAAAAAAGAAAAAGAAGCCACCTCCCCTGTTTTCTCAACACTTCCCAGGCCCTGGCTCACTGCATCCTCTCTGTCGGTTCTCAGCCACCAGTGGCTTCAGCCCAGTGACTCACTTTCCCATCTCGATCCCAGACTTCTCTGTTGAACTCAAAGCCTGTATATTCAGTGGTCTATGCCACAGGTCCCTGATGGTCTAAAATGCACCTCCAGCTCAGTATCTAAAGCCAGTGGTCCTGCCAGCTCCACCGCAGGCCCACTGCTGCATTCAGGGCTTCAGGAGAACAATCGCTTACTCACTTGCTGATTCTGGAAGCCTGGAGTTATCCTTGACCCTTCCTCTTCCTCAGCCCCACATTTAATCATGAATGAACGGCTGTTCTTTCTACCCTGTGGATATTTCTCAAATACTTCTTTCTTTCTACCACTTTTGTTGCAAGCACCCATGTCTCTTGCTTGGAAGTTCCTCTCTACTAGTTTCTCTACCTCTACTCTAGTCCTTCATGTCTATTCTTTAGCCACCAGCTGGAGGGGTCATTTAAAAATGGTACTCATTGTACTTAGGATAAAGACCAGCATCCTTATCACTGTCTGCAAAAGACCACGTGCGGCCCTGTCTCCTGCCTCTTCCGAGGCGCCAGGTCACAGCCCTCCCCGGGGTGTGCTCCTGCACCTGCACTGCTCTTTCAGTTCAGTGTATGATGAAGGCGAAGGACACGGTGGCTGCGCCTGGGCTAAGGATCAGACTTCCCTGAAGAAACAATATCAAGGAAGGCCTGAGGGGGCTTCCCTGGTGGCACAGTGGTTAAGAATCTGCCTGCCAATGCAGGGGACACGGGTTCAAGCCCTGGTCCGAGAAGATCCCACATGCCATGAAGCAGCTAAGCCTGTGCACCACAACTGCTGAGCCTGCACTCTAGAGCCTGTGAGCCTCAACTACTGAGCCTTTGTTCTAGAGCCCCAGAGCCACAACTACTGAGCGCGCGTGCCACAACTACTGAAGCCTGCGCACCTAGAGCCCGTGCCCTGCAACAAGAGAAGCCACCACAATGAGAAGCCCGCGCACTGCAACGAAGAGTAGCCCCCGCTCGCCGCAACTAGAGAAAGCCCGAGTGCAGCAACGAAGACCCAACACAGCCAAAAATAAATAAATAAATAAAAAGTTGAAAGAAAAGGAAGACCTGGGATCCAGTCAAGCCCAGATGAGGAGGAAGTGCAGTCAAGGCTGGAAGGAACGGGTTGTCCCCAGCCTCAGGAGTGGGGTCCTGAGTCAGTTTTATGTTTCTGCGTTCCTTGCACACTGAATTGTCCTCTGTAGCAAGCATCACAGCTCTAATTAAATAACGACCTGCTGTGAAGCAAGTAGCAGAGCTGGGACTTGAACCGAGGTCTGTCTGAGCTCAGAGTCTGTGCTCTGGACCGCACGCTCCACCCTTTCCTCACCACTCCACTCCCAGCCCTGGTGTCAGCAGTGTGCTCCACCATCCCACGAGCCTACACTCAGAACCTGTGACCTCTGGGTGCCTCCTTTGACAAAAATTTTAAGGAACTTTTTTTTTCTCCTTTTCTCAGAGTTTGAAGGCCTCTTTGAGGCAAGTACGCTCACCTTCGGCCACCTCTGAGAACTAACACATCTCCCTCCTTGACAACCCTTCCACCCTCTGAATGTTCAAGGGGTAGCCAGATAGGTTTGGAAGCGGTCTGTTTAACCTCCCTGACCCCCAGCCCCCCATATGCTCTGTGTCTGCTCTGTCGTCGTAACAGCCAGAAAAGTGACTAATGTCAGACCAGGAACTACGATCCTGGATCATGATCTACTATGTCGTTAATCTTTTCCTTTGCCTCTGCCTTGGCCTCAAAAGTGACCTAGTACTGGTGTGCTATCTAATCCTGCGGACACTAGCCTGAGCCCGTGGGGTTGTGCATCCCAGCAGCTCTCGTCTAACCCTGCTGCCTTCCCGCAGGATCACTATGACTGGGGCCTGAGGGCCATCAAGTCTGTGCTGGTGGTGGCGGGATCCCTGAAGCGAGGAGATCCTGACCGGCCCGAGGACCAGGTCCTGATGCGCTCCCTGCGAGACTTCAACATCCCCAAGATTGTGACAGACGACATACCCGTGTTCATGGGCCTGATCGGGGACCTGTTTCCTGCCCTGAATGTCCCTCGGAGGAGAGACCTCAACTTCGAAGCTTTGGTTAGGAAGGCTGTGGTGGAGCTGAAGCTGCAGGCTGAGGACAACTTTGTGCTCAAGGTACAGGGTTTTCCCTCCCAACATTTTTTTGTCTCTTAATTCTTTTCTTGGACAGTGGATTATACTTCATCCTTAATCCAAAGTGTAGCTTTAGAGGTACAGATACTTATCGACTTTGCAATAACTCAGTTCATCTCAGTAGCTCTTTATTGGCACATCCACAGTGTGGAATGTGCGGTGAGGAATGCAAAAGAAGGACAAAGCCCCTACCGTCAGGGGGTTCACATTCTCATGGGAGGAATGAGACACAGGCTTTGCTATAGCACGTGTTCCTTTCATGTGAATTACTTCATGCACCACTATACAGGAATGACAGTCAGGTAAAGTGGAAGCTGTGTTGGTTCTTACGCATTTTTCTGATCTTGAAAATGCTTTGAAGTGATCAGGGACAGGCTTTACACAATTAAAGAAAAACCTGAGGGTGATAGATAGAATAATTCCTCCCCCTACCCCGCCAAAGATGTCCACAACCTAATCCCCAGAATTTGTGAACGTGTTACATTACGTGGCAAGGGGGGATTAAGGTCACACAGGGCGTTAAGGTTGCTAATCAGCTGACCAGGCTGTGGGGAGATGATCCGGGTTTATCCAGGTGGCCCAGTATAATCACGACGGTCTTTCTAAGTGAAAGAGGGAGACAGAGAGTGTCAGTGACCCCACGGAGGAAGACTCAACCAGCCACTGCTGGTTTTGAGGGTGGAGGACGGGGCCATGAGCCAGGGAGTGTGGGCAGCCCCTAGACGCTAGAAAAGGCAAGAGAACCGACCCCCCCACACACACACAGCTTTCAGAAGAAATCAGCCCTCAACACCTTGATTTGAGCACAGTTAAGACTTCTGACCACCCAAACTGTAAGCTAATAAATTTCTGTCATTTTAAGACATTAAGTCTGCAGTAATTTGTTACAGTCATAGAAAATGAATACATTTAGCAATAGACATAGACTTAAAGAAAGAAAACCTGAAACTTTAGTGCAAGTATAGCTAGTCTCATGCCTGTAGGAACCACGGAGGTTCGTGCTGTTTTCTGGGGAGGCTTAGGGTGGGTGAAGTCACTTCCTCATGTATTAAAACAGTGGATTAGTGAAGAAGACTCCATCTACATCCGATCTTTAGTTCTTTATTAGAAATTCATACACCCATGATCTACCTCTTGAAAAATGAAGCACAGGCCCCCAGATTTAAGGTTTCAGAGGATAAACGGACATGAGGTAGGTTGCAAATGCTCTCTAGTGACTTCACTGTGCTAGTGTTTTTACTGGGATTAGGATGCATTGTTGAGCTTCGAGGGCTTTGGATACAACATTCTGTACATTTTGAGTGGTCTGCGCAATCTTGTTTTTCCATGAGTCTGTTTGCAGAAGGTAACATTTTTAGGACGTATTGATGTTGTTACAGTAGAAGTGCCTGCACACAGATAACTAAACCTGGAGGGAGGATGTGACAGGTGCCACAAGAGAGGGTCCTGGAATACAGGGATAAGGGCAGAATTTTTTTTTCCTGTACTGTTACCTCTCCAGGATATGCCACCAAGCTGCTTCGCAGGAGAGAAAGTGCTCCCCCTTGAGGAACTTACAGACTGGGGGCTGGTTCCTTCTCCACTCCAGGTGGGGTTTCTAGCACACAGTACTTGCATTGGTTGAGATTAAGCTCTGGCTACAGATAAACAGAACTGGTGTCTGCTTTCATTTCTGAGATTACATTTTACAGAAGAGAGCAAAGCATCACCTGGTCCTTTGCAGCTGTGATTGGTTTTGCCCGTGGAGCAATCCCCACTCCCAACCTCTCTCCTCTTAAGTTTGGTAGATAGACTTTTTAAAGGTAGAGATGGGCAGGAAGGCCTCCCAGATAGAGGGAAGAGGGTCAGCCGAGGGTAGACGGGGAGACGTAGAGATTGTACAAGCCACAGCAAGAAGTCCAGTGTGGCTAGAGAAAAGGGTATTGGTGGGGGAGGGGGAGGGAGCAGTAGGACCTGAGAGATAATAGGTGGCCGTGTTATAGAGGGCTTTGGATGCCAGATGAGGGGTTTCCTCTGAAAGGCTCTGATCCTGAGGGGCACCCTCACCCCAGAGATGAGTTAATCCGATGAGGCTCCTAGGATACAGGCACTGAGGCTGACATCTTAGAAGCAGGACAGTCCACATCTTCCCAGCCTCTCTGAGAGTCTGCTAAGGCAAACGACCCTCCTTCCCCTTTTCTGCACTTTTTTCTGCTCAGAATCTCACTCTTTCTATTTATTTGTCAGTTGCCCCACATTGTTTCCTTCTTTTTCTTCCCTTCTTTTCATAACCACTTTCTGCTCCTCTGATAAGACAGATGCCATCTACTAAAGGTTCTTGCAGTAGATGATGTTTTCTACCGACGTTTCATTTATACTGTCCACTTGAACTGTTTTCTTTGAAATATAGTTGATTTACAATGTTGTCTAATTTCTGCTGTATAGCACAGTACACTTGAACTTTTTAAAGTTACTTCATCAGAAACCTCTAGGGAAGCTCTGGTTTGAGAAGGCATCCTGCAATCTTTTAAAAGTGATAATATAACTTAAAAAAAATGGAATAAGCCCATAGAAGTGTGAAAACTGGGAAGGGGATATAAGAATAGATTTCTGGAAAGATGGGAAGAGGATGAAAGCAGGTTGACAGATCAAACAGAGCAGGGGGGCTGCAGGCTCAAATATGCTTAGAAAGGGCTTCAGGGGAAGAGGAGCCAGGAGGCGGCCAGTCTGCCAAGCAGAACCCTGGAGAAGCTCAGGGCTTGGACGAGGCAGTGAAGGAGGGCAGGGGTGGGGAAGAGGACTGAGAACACGGGGTTGGGGGGGGGGGCCTTAAGCCGGTGGGGGAGGGCATTAAGTCTGTTTACCCAATCATTGTACCACTTAGCTCCCCACACTCTCCCCCAGCTCCCCCTTCTAGGCCCAGGTTCCCAAGAATGCGGACCACGCACAGCCAAGCATGTAACTGCAGCTGAAAAGAAAGGTCTAAGGGAATTTAATAAAGTCTTTAGGAGGGAAACTATGACTGCTCTAAGAGTTTGAAGCCCATACATTCTGTTTGGGCTCCTCGGCCTGAAGGCCAGCACCTGCTCGCTCACCCACAAGTAGAAGAATGAAGACAAAGGCCAAGATCTGACGGGGGCACAGACCTCCCTCTCAGTCCTCCCTGCCTGGGAGGAGACCCGCATGTCAAGCCGCAGACAGCGCCCACCCCAGCGTCCTAGAAAACACGGTGCAGCTCTCCGTTTAAACCTGAGGCTCACCAGATACTGGAGGCAATCAACAACGCAAGAGACAGACAGACCGGCAGACACCCGCACACAAACGCACATACACACGCAGCAACTGACTCCAGGGGAAGTTAGGAAGAGAACGTTTTAAAGTCCTAATTAGTATCCTTAATGAAAATAAAGAAAACGAGATCCATAAAACAAGAATGAGATGCTATCAAAAAATGAAAAGAACTATTGGAGAATTGCAAAGAACTCTTTGAAATGTAAAATTGAATCACTGATAACACACACAATTCAATGCGAGGATTGGAAGGTAAAGCCAAGGAAATCTCCCAGGATGAAACTATATATATGTGTGTGTATGTGTATAACAAAGTATAATATATATAGTACACACACAAAGAGAGACAGATAGTGTGAGAGTCAAGGTGACACATAGAGGATTATCTAGGTTACGTAACGTGTTGTCAATGGGAATTCTAGAAAGAGAGCCCTTGAAAAACTGGACAAACGTGTACAGATTACATGGGCTCAGTCAGTACTGAACAGAGTGGATTTCAATGGACTTATACCAGGATGCATCATAATGGAATTTCAGAAGTCAAGGGTCACCAGAAAAAGATAAAAGTTTCCTGGCTGGGTGACAGATTGAGAAGGTGGTACAGGTGACCCAGGAAGGAATGAAATTCAGGATGACATCAGAACCTCTCATCAGCAATATCAGATAGTAGAGTACAAGAAAACCATTCCCTCAAAGTTCTGAGGGGAAGTGATCTCAAAACTAATTACGTACCAAATTATCATTCAGGATATTTTCAAAGAGTTACAAATTTTACTATGTATGCATCCTATTTGATTAAGTTACTTGAGGACATACTATAGCAAAACGAGGATGAAAAACAAGAAAAATATCATGGGATTCAAAAATTTCAGAATCAAATAAAGGAAGTCCTTGAATTATAGCTGTTAGCAGGCCTAGAAAGCAATCAATCCAAATCGAGTCAGGAAGTCCACGGTCTCTAAGGAAAAGGACCCGAAAAGTAGATAATTCAAAGGAAGAATAGATGAACAAGATGAAATGTCTCATGTGTTTTACTGAAATTCTCAGTTATGAGAACTAAGGCATCTGTCTGTCTTAACAAAGAAAAAAATTAAAAACACTAAGAGAAAAAGGATTTTTTTAAAGTAAGTGTGAACCTGATATTGATCAATATATAGAGTGTAAGAAAAGAGTATCTATTTGACCTTGAATTGATGTTCAGAACATCCTCTGTCAAGTCATGACATGAGGCCCACAGAGAACGTGATGTATTCCAGGCAACTGCTTCCTTCTGTAGTGAAAAATATCTACAGTGGTAAAAATCGAAGCCGCTATTTGTCTTCAACTCTTAGAATCATGGAAAATAGAGAAGGTCTAAATCTAAGTATGAAACAGAATGTAAATATTACCGAACATGGCAATGTAAGAGTATAATGTGTCTGGCAGAAGATAGGAGATGGAAACGAGAAGAAAAGGTAAAAGGAAGGGTAGAGATACATATATATTTACCTTACAAAAGATACTGTCAAAAGTTGATGGATTAATCACAGTCAAAGTAGAAATAACCCACTCATCAGTTGATAAATGGACAAACAAAATGTGGTATGCCTATGTAATGGAATTTCATTCAGCTGTAAGGAGGAATGAAGTACTGGTACATGCTACAGCATAGATGAGCCTTGAAAACATTGTAAGTGAAAGAGGTCATTTCATTTTCTGAAATGCCCAGAATAGTCAAATTTATAGAGGCAGAATGTGTATCAGGGGCTGCACAGGGATGAATTAGGGGTAGGGATGGGGAGTGACTACTGATGGGTCTGGGTTTTCCTTTTGGGTTGATGAAAATGTTCTAAAATTGGATAGTGGTGATGGTTGTATAATCCTGTGACTATGCTAAAAGCCACTGGAAAAAGGTGAATTTTATGGTATGTGAATTATGTCTCAATACAGCTGTTGAACAAAAAGAAGTTGATGGAACTAGAAAGCAATTTTAAGTCTTTCTGATATCAGGGAATCAGTCAGTAGTAGTTCACGGAAAAAAAAAAAAAACAACCTAGGTTTATAATACAGTCTCCATTCAGTAGCCAGAACACCATCCACTGCCACCACCTCTCCTGTTCTCCGCCCCCCCCCCCGCACCCCGCCCTCCTCCATTTTAATGCAATACCCTCAGGTCAGTTTCATGCTTAAAATCTTCCAAATGCTTTCTGTTATACTCAGAATAAAATTCCAAGTATCAATTTCTGCATATCTGCCCCCTGCTTACCTCTCTTACCTCATCTTATACTGCTCCCTCTTCCTTTTTTAATTTTTTTAATTTTTTATTTTTCTGTTCTCTGAGCCCTCCAAGCTTGCTGCTGAACTTAAGGCTTTTGCACTCACTGTCACTCTACCTGGAATGCTCTACCACTGGTCTTCGCATGGCTGACTCTTTTTCATTCATATGTTAGCTTAGATGTCAGCTCGTCAGAGACCCTTCCTGATCACTTCCCTCAGTTTTATCTGGGAAGATCCTGCACTGAGTCCCTGAAAGCTGAAAACAAGAGCCAGGATTGAGAATCTCTTTTGGGTGATTTTGGGGTTTGAATCAGAGGAACAGCAATAGCTTGGGATGGAGGAGAAAAAGATATTGATGCTATGGAAAGCAAAACTCAGTATCCCAATAAATAATCCTTCCACACTGGAAGCTAACTGTCTTTTTCCCCGAAGAGCCATTTATCAGCTACCTTTATATTACTCTCTTCATATAAGTGGTACCACTCTCCTAATTCCCTTGTTGTACAATTCTAGAATTCTTTTTAACACTCCTATCAATTAAATTTTTTAAAATATAGGAGTCATTTTAAATTAATTAATTTGCTTTACTTTTTTTATTTTATTGAAGTATAGTTGATTTACAATGTCGTGTTAGTTTCAGGTGTACAGCACAGTGATTCAGATACATATATCTGAATATATACATATACTTTCTCAGATTCTTTTCCCTTATAAGCGGTTATAAAATACTGAGTTTAGTTCCCTGTGCTATACAGTAGATCCTTGTTGGTTATCTGTTTTATATATAGTAGTGTAATTTTTTTAATATAGAATAAATAAAATGTTTGGGGAAAAACTTTCTGTTGTCCCACAGAAATGTTCTGTCAACATTTTAGCACATTTCCTCTTCAGTTCACTTTCCTCAGCTATTAAGGATTTATAGTATAAAGTATGAGGAAACCTGATCTACAATAAAGTTCAAATGTTTTAGCTCATGACATGCAAGACCTTTCCTGATAGGGGTCATCCAACCTTTCCAGCCATCCTTCACATTTTTTTAAAAAATTAATTATTTATTTATTTGTTTGTTTGTCTGTTTGCTTGGTTTGGGCTGCATTGGGTCTTCATTGCTGTGCGCGGGCTTTCTCTAGTTGCAGCGAGCAGTGGCTACTCTTCGTTGTGGTGCACAGGCTTCTCTTTGCAGTGGCTTCTCTTGTGGAGCACGGGCTCAGTAGTTGTGGCTCTCGGGCTCTAGAGTGCAGGCTCAGTAGTTGTGGCTCATGGGCTTAGTTGTTCCGCTGCATGTGGGATCTTCCTGGACCAGGGCTCGAACCTGTGTCCCCTGCACTGGCAGGCAGATTCTTAACCAGTGGGTCACCAGGGAAGTCCCCATCCTTCACATTTCCAGCAAATATTTCTTCAGCACTTGGTCTCTGCCAGATTCTCTGCTAGACACTGAAAATAGAGAGATATCAATAAAAGTCCTGTCCTGCCTGCCTTCGAGTAGCTGATAATCTAATAGGCAGACAGAAAAGTAACCATTGCAATATTGGTAAGTGCTAGGATGCAGGATGTAGGTATGGGACACCTACCCCAGGCTGCAGGGTGTGTAGGGGCTGGCCAGAAGAAGGTAGGAGACGGGATCACTTCTGAACAGAAGGCACGGTGTGTTAAAGGCCCAGGCACACGGAAGAGAATCATTAAAGAGCTCCAAGAAATTGTCTACCTGGTATGTGTGTGCTGAGGGATGAGAGATAAAACACTGGAAGCTGTTTTGGGCCAAGCTGCAAAAGGGCCTTGTAAACCAGTGTAGGGATTTGGGATTTCATCACTAAAACTATGGAGAACCACTGAAGGGACAACGTGATGGCAGTGACTTGATCAAATTTTCATTCCAGTAAGTGTACAACAGTGTAGAAAGGTGAGCCTGGAGGCAAACTAGAACAAGAGTGATGATACCGTCAATTGTATCATTGTCCTCAAGGAGCTCCTTGACTGCAGCCTCATCAAACCATCTGGCCAACCATGTCATGCTCTGTCACACCACAAGCCTTTGTTTGTGCTGTTTCCTCTGCCTGGAATATCCTTCCTTTTCATCTTCTTGGCAAACTCCTACTCATCCCTGAAGCCCCAGTTCAAATGCCCCCTTCTCTGTGAAGCCTTTCGTGTTCCATTTATCTGTACAAAATCAATTGTTTCTTCCAGTCTTCTCCCATAGCTCTTAATAAATACATCAGCTATAGCAATTATCACCTTACATGATAATAATTTGTCAACATGACTTGCTTCTCCATCAGACTGTGAGATGATGGAGGGCAGAGAGTCATCTCTGAATCTCCCTCACCAGGCACACTGCCTAGCACTTTGTTGTGACAAATAATTATAGGATGGAATGATGAATAAGTGAGTAAATGAATCATGTTGCCCCTACATTTACGACCCCATCACATCTTGGGGGGAGTAACCCTTCCTGTGTTGACCTCAGGTCTCACTTCAGACACCAGTCTGGCTCACAGAAGAGCAGTTGGGACGTGAGTGAGTGACAGGCTGGTCACTCTGGCTGAATTCCATGTCTCCCAGGTGGTCCAGCTGGAGGAGCTTCTGGCTGTGCGGCACTCCGTGTTTGTGGTGGGCAGTGCGGGAACTGGAAAGTCGCAGGTGCTGAGGTCCTTGCACAAGACCTACCAGATCATGAAACGCCGCCCCGTCTGGACTGACCTCAACCCCAAAGCAGTCACCAGTGATGAACTCTTTGGCATCATCAATCCGGCCACACGAGAATGGAAGGATGGTGAGAGCGGGATACAACTAAATCAGCCCCTTAGGCAGAAGAGAATGCAGTAGGGTGAATGCAGAGGAGGGGACATTGGGCTGATCTGTATCAGGTTAGAAAAGAAGGTGGAAAGAATCAAAGAAAAGAAACTGATTTTGGCTTGGAGGGGAACCTCAGCCCTTGGGATAGTCTCTTTCCTTGGGGACTCTTCAGCTGCCTCTTGAGAGAGGGCACCTTAAAGAGGATAAAGCAAGGCAGGCATTCTCAAATACAGTTTCATGATTCTGGAACGCAAGTCATGGAGTCTCTACGTTGCCTGGCAGAGGGTCTAAGACGAGGGTAGGATAGGGAAGCCCACTGCTCATTCTGAAAGGAGCAGTTCAGTCTAGCATCCCTCAGAGGGTACCTCCCTATCAGCACCGCCCCAGGAGTGATGGGGAAGCTGCTACAGAAAACTCATCTCAGGAGGATCCTAGAACCATGGTCCCTTCCACAGCAAACCCATGCTCACTCGGTGCTGACCTCAGCCTCACCTTCAAAGAATTAAAAATCACTGGTAGATGTTGGAAAGTGTCTCCTGTCACTGGGAGAGAGCAGAAGAGAAAATGGAGAAAACTCTCTATGAGCTGATAGGACCTCTTTCTAAAACAAATGTGGCTTCTGTAATGAGGAAATCTCAGCTCCATCCTAACACCCCAGTGTTAGTAGTCGTCCCAATCAGGGTCAAACTGCCTGGACTCCTCTAATTTAGGACCTTCCATCAGAGGCCTAGAACAGTGGGATTTAATGAGCAGCCTCTCTAATTTTTATTTCACTATTAATGAGGCTTAATATACTTTCCTTCTTATTGGTCTTAGTAATTGGCTCTTTTGTAATTTTATTCCTCCTTATTATTTTCTTATCAGTTTGTAAGAACTTTTTTATATACCAAAGACATTAACCCTGTATCTGTTTTATTCACCACTAACGGTTTTTCGCTGTCTGCCATTTGTCTACAGACGCTTCATGGCATGTTTACCATGCACTTTTTAAGAAGGAAATATGTCTATCTAGTCTTTTTAGCACCTGGAATTCCTATTTGGTTTATAACTCTTTCTAACTTTAAGCTATATAGTATCATAAATTTGGTCTAAAAGGTTCTTTTCACATTAACATTTTTTATTCATCGAGAATTTATTTGGGGGCTTAGTATGAGGTAAGGTAGAGAATGAACTTTATTTCCTTCCAGATGGATAATTGATTGTGACAGCACCATTTATTAAGTAAACTGTCCTTTCCCTCTTGATTTAAATTCCAACGTGTCATATATGCAGTTGTCCCTTGGTATCCATGAGGGATTGGTTCCAGGAACTCCTATGGATACCAAAATCCATGGATGCTCAAGGCCTCATCTAAAATGGCATTGTATTTGCATTATCCTAGGCACATCCTCCCATACACTTTAAATCATCTCTAGATTACTAATAACACCTAGCACAATGTAAATGTTGTATAAATAGTTGTAAGTACAGTGTAAATGCTATATAAACAGTTGCTAGTGTGTGGCAAATTCAAGTTTTGTTTTTTGGAACTTTCTAGAATTGTTTTTTTCTGAATATTTTCGATCCATGGCTGGTTGAATCCACGGATGCGAAACTCGCAGATACAGAGGGCCAATTGTATTGACATCTGATTCTGGGTTTTCTGTTTTGTTCCACTCACCTGTTTATCTAATCCTATGCTAATGTCATTCTATCTAGGTTATAATCATTTTATATCATTTTCATGTCTGATGAAGTAAATCCCTCCTCAATATTTTTCTGTAATTTCTCAGCTAGTCTTAGGCATTTCTTATTCCATATTAAATTTAAGCTCACATAATATAATTCAAATTTTAAACAGTGTTGGAATTTTAATTAGAGTTTTATTAAATATACACATTAAATATGGAGAAATTGAAAAAGATTTATAATAATCATAAAACTGTATTCACTAAATGAGAACTTTCAAGTAAGTGGAATATAACTTTTTTTTTTTCTTTTTTTGTGGTACGCGGGCCTCTCACTGTTGTGGCCTCTCCTGTTGCGGAGCACAGGCTCCGGACGCGCAGGCTCAGCGGCCATGGCTCATGGGCCCAGCCGCTCTGCGGCATGTGGGATCTTCCTGGACCGGGGCACGAACCCATGTCCCCTGCATCGGCAGGTGGACTCTCAACCACTGCGCCACCAGGGAAGCCCGAATATAACTTTTTAAATATTTTAAGAGAACTTGATAAAAGTAGACATATAGTGGATTATATTAATACACATTTTTCAAAATTAGAAAGATTCAGTAGAGAGAAAAATAAGTATAGACATAGAAGAATTAGGAAATGCATCCATCAAACTCAGTGTAACACGCTGATATAGAACTTTGCATCTTGTAAATAGAAAATATTCCTTTCTTGGTAGGCTCATGGAACATTTCCAAAAAATTAAAGTTTAGTTGGGCACAGAAGAAATTGTAATGAATTCAAAAGTATCAATTTTCACACCACATTGTTTGATACTAATACAACAGAATTAGAAACAAATAGCAAGAAAATGACCAAAAATAATTTTACTATTTGCAATCAAGAAACAGTAAGCCCTGGATTAAAGGGAACATTAAATTGCAACTCCTCTTGGAAGCAATATAAAGAAGAATACTTCATACAGAAACCTCTGGGACACATCTAAAGCCAATAAGAAAAAACTCAACTCTAAATAATTACAGAAGGTAGGATAGAAATAAAGGAAATCAGTATCCATCCTAAGAAATTATTCAAAGAGTAATAAACTAAACCTGAAGAAAACTGGGAAGAAACCAATAGAGATAAAAGCTGAAATTAGTGGGAAGGAACAAAAAAATATAGGAAGGATAAATAAATATAAATACTGGTTCTTTGTAAAGACCAATAAGTCCATTGTAAGCATGATTAATGGGAGAAAGAGAGAGTAAAAGTATGTAAGATTAGGAATTAGAAAGAAGATATAACAGTAGATATAGACAAGATTAAAATGGAAGAGACACAATTAGATGATACATATTCGAAAAACTAGAAGAAATAGATGATCCACTAGCAAAATATAAGTTTAACAAAATTTACTCAATAAGAACTAACACAGCATTGTAAAGCAACTATGATAAAAACTTATTGAAAAAAAGAATTAAAAAATTCACTCAATAAGAAGTAGAAAAAGCAATGAAAAGGAAAATCTTAAAATAGTAGCTGAATAAAAGAAAGAGAAAGAGATAAAAGAAAGAGAATTCCAAAATCATCAAAGGACACCTCTTAATTCATTTTATGAAGCCCAAATAATCTTGATATCAACCTTTGTGCAGAACCAAAAACAATAGCCCAATTTCACTTATTAATACAGATTTAGAAATTCTCAATAAAATATCAGTAACTAAAATCTATCAGGATCTCAAAAGAAGAATAATACATTCTGACCAAGTAGCATCTGTTCCAGGAATGTCAGGACAAGTCAATTACTTTTAAAGTATCAACATAAAGCATTGACAAATTAAAGGATAAAATAATTTGATCAATAAATAGGTGCTAAAAACTCAGTAGCCATTCCTAATTTTAAAAATTCTAAGTAAAATAGGAATAGAAGGAAATCCCTTAAGTACAATTAATGCTCTTTACCTAAAGCCAAAAGGAAAAAAAGAGCATTCTGAATGATGAGAAAATAAAGCCAGTTCCATTAAAACCAGAAATAAGCCAAGGAGACCTATTACCAACATTATTACTCAGATATGCTTGGTGGGATTCTGGAAAATGCAGTAAGACAGGAAAATGGAATACATCTTATAAATTGGAGGAAAGGAGATAATTATTATTTTGGTGATTATACCACTTTATACCTATAAAACTCTAGAGACACTATTGAAAAATCACTAGAATTAATAAGCATATGTATTAAAGGTAACTATAAAATAAAATACACAAAATTTGAAAGCTTTTTTCTATACTAGCAGTCGTCAACTAAAACTGAAAGTCAGGGAAAAAAATTCCATTAACAATAACAATAAGAACTGAAATGTTTAGGGATACATTTAGCCAAAGAGATACATTGAAAATGCTGTAAAAATTTATTAAGGAACATAAAACAATATTTGAATAAAAGAAAAGACATACCATATTATTGATTGGGAAAGCTTAGTATTAAAAAAAATCAATTCTATCCAAATTAAGAGATAAATTTCATGTAACGCCAACTAGAATCACATAGGGCCTTCTCTCAAAGCCTGCGTTTGGCAGGATTTTCCCAGGCCGCAGTTTCAAAGGATGAAAACCTTACCTAAGAAGGTTTTATGTAATTCCATCACGTCACAGTTGCCTGTTGAAATGGTTCACTGGGTCCCTTGTCAGTTAAAAAGTAGTACCATCAGGTTTCCTTCTTGTTTTGCTGTTGCTGCTGTTCTTACAAAAAGCTGGGCCAGAGCACAGAGAGAGTGGAACCTTGGGAGTGGTCAGATTCTTAATAGTGTAAGTTACAAAGCCACTTCTGACCTGCCTATGTACACCTCCTTCTGAGTGTTGTAGCTGATAGGAAAAGGCTGTTTTAAGAGGAAGAAGCTTGATGGTGACCTGGAAATTAAGATATCCATGGTTCCTCTTAGGATTGTTCTCTTCCGTCATGCGGGAGCTTTCCAGCATCACCCATGATGGGCCCAAGTGGATTCTACTTGATGGTGACATAGATCCAATGTGGATCGAGTCTCTGAACACTGTCATGGATGATAACAAGGTACCAAGGGGGAAGGGGACCCCACCTCATCCCTAATCATCAATGAAACCAGTCCCTAGGCACATCTAGAAATCTTGATTCCACACAGGACTGGCCCCAAGCAAGGCATCATTACTGCTGTCTTTATTTTTTCCTGCTTTATTGAGATATAACTGACATATAACATTGTCAATATATAATTGATATATAACACTGTGTAAGTGTAAGGTGTACAACGTGATGATTTGAAATATATATTGCAAAATGATTACCACAAGGTTAGTTAATACCTCCATTACCTCACATAATTATGTGTGTGTGTGTGTGTGTGTGTGTGTGTGGTGAGAACTTCTAAGATCTACTCTTAGCAACTTTCAAGTACACAATACAGTGTTATTAACTCTAGTCACCATGCTGTACATGACGTTATTCATCGTGTAACTGGAAGTTTGTACCCTTTGACCACCTTCACGCATTTCCTCTGCCCACCCCACACCCCCATCCCTGGAAACCACCAACCTACCCTCTGTTTCTATGAGTTTATTTTAAGATTCCACGTATAAGGAGATCATATAGCATTTGTCTTTCTCTGTCTGACATTTCACATACCATAACACTCTCCAAGTCCATCCATGTTGTCATGGATGAACCTGGAGAAGGATTTCCTTCTTTTTATGGCTGAATAATACTCCACTGTGTGTGTGTGTGTGTGTGTGTGTGTATCACATTTTCTTTATCCATTCCACCATCAACAGACACTTAGGTTGTTTCTACATCTTGGCTATTGTAAATAATGCTCCAGTGAACATGGAGTGCAGATAGCAGATAACTCTTCAAGATCCTGATTTCACTCACCGGTATCTTCGGTAGACGTCTTAGAACTGATTCATCCCATAGAGCAACTTTCACTTTGTTCAGTGGCACTGCCATCACTCACATGTTTTTAGTATTGTTGTAATTTCCTTCAGAATCTTCTGCATACAGGTTAATTCAATATTTAGAGCTGAAAAGAATCTGAAATCATTTATTCAAATCTTTAAAACTGAGATCAGAAACATTCTGAGCCCGTCATGCATCCTCAATGGTGACCAATCTTTATCCATGGAGAATACGTTTTATTTTTTATAAACAATGAAAACTGAATGCCAATAAAGTGGCTGTTAAGCTGGGAACTGTTTCTAAACTTGTTCATAAAGCACATCTAGGCTAGACGTTTTACAATGGTTTCAACGTTTACAGAATCATTACAATAAGTGTGTGCTCTTCCAAAAGAAACAGGAGTTGTATGAAACCTGAGCCTTTTCCTTTAATTATCCTACTTTTTCCTTATGGTCTAGTTCATTCAAATCATTGACATCCACTTAAACTTTTTAGATAGCTTTTTTCCTGATTCAATGCACACAACAGGGATGGAGGTAAAGGGGCCACAGAAGGAGAGTGACAGGATTGTTGCAGAAAATTTAGAAAATACTTATAATCACAAAGAAGAAAATAATCATCCTAATTCCTATCAGGAATAATAGCCTAACTCCCCCTAGCTGGCCATGTGACCTAACTCCTCCCCACCTGCCGTGTCCCTCCTCCTGTGTCCAGGTGCTGACCCTGGCGAGCAACGAGAGGATCCCTCTGAATCCCACAATGAGGCTCCTCTTTGAGATCAGCCACCTGCGCATGGCCACGCCAGCCACTGTCTCCAGAGCAGGTATGGCCCACGAAAGGAAAAACCACAACTGCTCAGTTGAAAACGGGTGCCTCTAGGGATACATATGACATTGCTGGCTCTGAAGGAAGCTCCAAACAGGAGCCAGACATTGATCATCCAAAACCCCGGCCTGAATCTCAGCCCTAATCCACACCCACGAAGGTGAGCCAGTGCTCTATAGCCAGGACCATGTGAGCGTCTCAATTCAGAAATGTTACGGTAATGGGAAGAGATTGGCCCCTGAGCTGAACAACAGTCCTCTGCACATAAGTGCCTCAAATTAGGCTACTTTCAGGCCAGTTCTAGCCTCCATGAAGGCTAATGAAGATGATTGAGCATTGCAATTTCTCACCACATCCTGGTGGAAAATAATAACTTTATACGTTAACTTTCCTGGGTGGGACACGGTTCCATCCTTTTAGGGGCCACCATGCGATCTGCATCCTTCCTCACCATGACAAGTATTGCTAATCAATCACAGCCTGCTTGCCTCCTGAGCCTAGACTTGGCCTCAGGATCCTTCTCAACACTGCCTTCCATCACCTATTATCAGTCAGTCGGAGTTGATCCCAATAGCAAACCCATTTGCCCTCTCAGACCTCGACCAGATTTCTGTTCTTTTCAAGCCCAGCCTTCAGTACATTTTCTAAACAGAGAAAATAACTCTCTGGAATGAAGAATATCCTGAGGTCTATGGAAATGTCACCAAAGTGTATCCTCTATGCTCCCAGGGATCCTGTACATCAACCCTGCAGACCTGGGGTGGAACCCTCCTGTGAGCAGCTGGATCGACAAGAGGGAGACCCAGACTGAGAGAGCCAACCTAACCTTTCTGTTTGACAAGTATCTTCCAGCCTGCTTAGACACACTCAGAACCAGGTAGGCCAAGGGGTGAGGAAGGTAACAAGCAATAAAGAGCCTGTTGGCTCTTACCTGATGTCCCGCTGATGTTCTGTCCTGTCCCCAAAGTCAGATGTCCCTAGGCATCCCACCCCGGGTGTGGCAGATGGCAGAGGGGAACACACGTTAGGACGGTGATGGGATGCCTGTTGTCAGTTCAGGCAGGAAGCGAGGTGAGTGAAGAGGAGAGAGATGTAAAGGACCTTTTGGAGGGCTGCAGGGTGTGTCTGGAGGAGGCCGTGGGTGGTGGTAGCATGGACAGCAATCCTGAGACCCTCTGCTTCGCAGGGCATGCAGCTGGCCCTCCTACACGTGACACAGGCCAGATCAACAGGCCTAGAGGTGAAGATGACATCTGTCAGCAACACAAGGGGCCCACTTCCTGTTCCTGGCTGTGGGCTTCCATGGCCTAGATGATACAGGATTGGGTATAATGCATCATTTGACCAGTCCTGGCCCTCTAGACCCTAAGATTTCACTCTTCCTCCAATGGGTTTGCAAAAGTAAAAGCATCAAGCCCTGACCACTTACCACATAAACAAAATAGTAATTGCTCTTAACCAAAAGGATACTTATTATAGCAAGAATATTATACGTGTCTGCAGAGAGGGGTTCCGGTGTTTGGAACCTGCTTTTGTTTTACATTCTCTTTCTTTGCCATTTGACGCATCATTCAACGAATCAGGTACTCAGCCTCAGCCCAGTTGCACCATCAGAATCTGGTGCTGTAAAGGCAACGTGACTCCCAGGGCAAAATGACCCGAGGCACTCTTTCTTCATGTGCCCCGCCCTCCCCCATCAAAATCCACCGTGTTAAGAACGAATTTTATGTAAGTAAAAACTGAGTCACAGTTGAATAGTTGACATAGTGATATGTTTTCAGATATTAAACATTTATTAGTTTTGATTTTGTAAGTTTTATACTTCAGGGTTAATAATTATTTTTCCAAACTTCAGCGCTTTCATAAAGCCTTTAAAAAGCCTTTAACCCCTTGTGGCTTGTGAGCTCTGTGGCCCTGGGATCTAATGAGATAAAGCAGCCGTGGCAGCAAGAGTCTGGAAGCAGGCGGTCGTGGTTAGTGTCTCAGATAGACAAGGGCTGCAAAGAGTTAAAGTGGCAACAAAGGGGGAGGTTTTAGGAAAATAGCATCCCCTATTCTTTAAGGTTTGCTGAGACACTTGTACAATTTATCCTTAACTAAAAATTAGGCCATTCCCCACTCTGGGCATTTAGAACAAGAGATACCAAACTCGTGTGTGTGTGTGTGTGTGTGTGTGTGTGTGTGTGTGTGTGTGTGTGTGTGTGTGTGTGTGTGTGTGTGTGTGTGTGTGCGTGCCTGTCTGTCTGTCTGTACACATGTGTGCTCGTGTGCAAGCACAGCCTCTGAAACAAACTTTAAAGACTGTATTAAGTCCATCCAGAGAAACATCCCCCCACCACCAGTCTCTGAGCCCCGTGGTTAACAAGGAAAAACCCATAGCTGTGGTTGAGGGTGCCCGCTCTGGGTTTCCTTCATGTAATTCTCAATATCCTTATGAGGGCCGACCATCCTGCAGATGTGGGAGCCAAGGTCCCATGGTGCTCACTCAGTGCCTCAGCTGGTAGTGACAAGACACTCACTGCAAAGTCCTACTGCTATTTTATTCATCACCGTATTGTAATGCCAGCTTTCTGTGGCCCCGTCACGACAAAGCAATGCCAACACACAGTAATTTTTATATTGAACAAGCAGGGCTCGTAAGGGGTGATTATAAACAAGTTTATTTTGTCTCCCACTGTTCCTTCAAAAACATTTTATGTTCTCCTTCTGCCCCTGGATGAAATCTAGGTCAACATTGCTGATTTTACTGGTCCTTCTTCAGTAATAAAAATGCATCTCATCACTTCTAGTCACACAATCTCACACACACACACGTGCACATGCACGTGCGAAAAATTTAAAAAGAGGCAGTGAAAATTGAAAAAACGTACAAACTCTCCCACTGCCCACATAGCCCTCCACCTACAGTGAGAAAGGACAGTGTTCTTGACTTCTGTCCTTATTCTACCAGTCGCCCCCTTACCAGCTGTAGCTTCTCACCCCTCAAGGTTGAAGGGGGGGACGCAGGGAAGAGAGTGATGGGCAGGAAAGGCCTTAATGATGGACCTGGTGTGACCTCATTTACCCAGCTGTGGCAGGTTTGGAAATGACTCTTTGGAAGCCTTTGTGGGTCGCTTGGACCCCTCCCATCCCTGGAGATCCCCAATATGCCTTCCCTTGAAGCAAGTAGATGCCTCTCCATCAGGTAGTCGAGTACAGCTCCTCACACAACCCTCCAGGTTGGACCCCTTCACCAGCATCTAAACAAGCCCACACGCTCACGGCCACACCTGCACCCCAGGGTTAGTGCCCCAGCGAGCACCCTCTGGCCCTGCACTGCAAGGTTAGCAGGTCTCCCCAGGGATTTCCAAGCCTGGGTCCTAGGGGAGCCCCTTTCTGAGGGTCTCTGTTCAGGATGAGCACCTGCCTTCCCTGTAGGAGGGACACTCGTTGCACACCCAGAGCCCTCCCCAAAGTCCTGTGTGCTCATTTCTAGCCCCTTCAGCATCTACCACTTTGATCCTATAAACCAGGAGTCCCCAACCCCCAGGCCACAGACCGCTACCGGTCCGCAGCCTATTAGGAACCGGGCCGCACAGCAGGAGGTGAGTGGCAGATAAGCCAGCGAAGCTTCATCTGCGCTCCCCATCTCTCCCCATCACCCGCATTGCCGCCTGAGCCATCCCCTGCCCCCATCTGGGGAAAAATTGTCTTCCATAAAACCAGTCCCTGGTGCCAAAAAGGTTTGGGACCACGGCTATAAATCCTTGAGAGCACCAGAGGCCAGGTTGTCTGGAATCTCAGTTTGGAATTGGAAGAGTAGTTGGCCTGTATTGTGTCAGCACCTCATCCAAAACTGAGCCTGGGGCAGTTCCATGCTGACATTCTGTTACAAATATGCATTGAAGAAATGAAGGAAAGCCTCCCAAGCACTGAGTGTCTTCGTTACTCATGGACGTAATGCCTAGACTCTTAGACCACTTCACAGCATTGTGGTAAGGACTGCAGCCAGACTCAGAGCCAACACAACACAGAACACTGAAGACGATGGGACGCCATGCAACTCCGAGGCCCAGTGCTGGCACGTGACTTCTACGATGGCTGTTGATGGTGTCGTTCATCTTATAACAGTGGAGCCTGCCTCTGTGTGGCCTGTGAGCTCATCCTCCCCGGGAGGTGATGACGAGGGCAGGAGGGGTTGAGTATGTGGGTCCGTGGTGCACTCCATGTGTACGCCTGGTGGGATGAGAGTGCCGTGTGCGTGTGTCTGTGTGTCTGTCTGTGTGTTCCTGCTCCCTTGGGTGTAGGTGCACCTTTGTGTATCTCTGGTTACCTGCCTTTCAGCCAAGACCTCTAAACCAAGATGGAAAGTACACGTTCAGGTCAAGACATAGTCACAGAGCTATATTTATGAAAGAGAACTTAGTCATGTAAATCACCTCTGTCCTGGCCCACTCTGCCTCCCCCAGGCAAGACTCTAGCCCCAGAGAAAACATTTTCAATGTGTTTGAATTGAGGGCACTCCTCTGAGCTGGAGAAGTGGAGGAACAGTCTCAGAATTGCACCCACCTTGGCTCTGTAGGTGATTTTTGCCAATTGAAACAGTGGCACTGTGAGATATTTACTCGTTCTGTTGCAGCTTCCTACATTCCTCAAGGACTGGAGCGGGGGTCGCGGCAGGGGGGCGTCCTCAATGTTCAGAGAAGGGAAGGGGGGGAGGGCATCAGAGGAAAGGAAGATGAGAAAAGGGATCATCTCAGGAGGGCTCCTGTCCCTTCCTTCTTTGCAAAGGGAGCAGACCCCCAAACAGCTGATGAAAACAAAAGCTTAAGTAGCACCATGGGCCTCTATAATACCAAAGTTTTTGCTGCTGCAAAACTGCATGAACTTGTCAAATTGTGAGTCCACAGACACCAACAGGATTCCATAGCTGTCCAACAATGCCTCTAGGATGGAAAAATCCAGTGTTTTAGAGCATATCTGTGTCTCTCTCTGCAGATTTAAGAAGATAATTCCAATCCCAGAGCAGAGCATGGTTCAGATGCTGTGCCACCTTCTCGAGTGTCTGCTGACCGATGAGGACATCCCTGCAGACTGCCCCAAGGAAACCTACGAGCTTTATTTTGTGTTTGCTGCCATCTGGGCTTTTGGCGGAGCAATGGTCCAAGATCAGGTAAGAGGGTGTGCTGAGGCTAACACCCACGCTAACCAGCAAAGATTTGGAAGACAGAACAGCTAAAGTCAGAATTAACACAGAAGCATCAAACTACTTAGTTATCTCTCCCTTGTTCTGCTAAAGGCATCAGTCCCCTTAGGAGGGCTTCAGGTAGTGAGACAGGTGAGATTGGGCTATGTTTTGTGCTGTTGTTTTTTGAGTTAGTGAATGTATCCCTAATTTCTTGGACAGTTGCTGATTGAGTTTGAAAAACTGGAGGTATAAGTACCTTATTTTGCAAGGTGATGTGTGTTTTGTAGGTGGAGTGATGCTGTGTTGTAGAAGCTTGAGTAGGGGGAATCCCTTTAGGCTTCTTAAAAACTTTCCAGAACAGGCAGGTACCACTCTGTACCAACCATCACATCTTCATACCCCTGAAACGCAGAGCTGTCCATAGAAGGTTAGACCAAAGGCTAATTGACATCTAGGGATAGGAAACCGAAGTAGTATTCATCTCATGGTGTTGGCTGCTGTAGCTTCATGCTGTTTGGGGGTGTCTTGGCATCCTATTCTCTAAGCCTTGTGTATTCCCAACCTTTTCTTTACTTAGTTTCCTCCAAATAAAAGGTACTTTACCTAGAAACAACATATTGGAGGTTAGGCAGACCAGTCTTTTAGAACTGACTAGCTATCAGGCAGTATCATATAGAGGCTGAGAACATGGACTCTGGACTTGAATTCTAACTCTGCCACTTATTACCTGGGGACCCTGGACAAGTAATTTAACCTCTCTCCGCCTTGCTCTCCCCGTGTGTGCAAAGGAGATGAGAGTGATGATAGTGGTACCCAGTTCCTAGGATGTTTGTAAGCATTAAATGAAGGGATGCTGTTCTAATTGCCCACGTGTAAAGCTCTTAGAATAGTGTTTATTATTAAGGTTCTCCTACCACAGATATTCAGTTTCATAGCAAATATCTGGTGCCTTTCTCACAACAGGGGATTAAACCAAGCTTCAAGTGTTGGAGAGTTATCATTTACTCTTTCTGGTCTGGGTTGATTATGGGCTTTTCCAAATAAAAAGGTAAAAATTTCAGCCTCCCAGGGCAAACCATGTTCTAAGAATCCAAAATGAAGGTGAGCTGGAAGAATTAACAATTAATTTAGAATTATCAATCAGTTTATTCTGTGTTTTCGCGGGCTCTGATTATAACATTCATCCTACCTCCCATTACCCCCTACATGTTCTTGGTGCTCACAATTCAGAAAGCAGCTCTCAGAAGCCCCTGGAGGTGTGCCTTTCTCCATCTTCCTCTCCGGAGCTAGACGCTGGCGGGGAAGGGGGATGCTCCGAGGGCAGGAGGATGCCTGCACTGGGAGTTTGACAGCTGAGAATTTCATACAGTCTGTTCTGCGGCCCTTGGAGCTTCTCCATGGACTGCTTCTTTCCCAGCTCCACATTCCCCCTTTGAGGCAAGGAGCCAATGCATCCACCAGGATGGACGAGAGCCTCGATGAATGCGCAGAGATCCGGAGCGCAGAGGTTGTGGCTTTCCCTCAAATGCAGTCCCTGACCTTTCGCCTGCTGAAATGTCAGACAGCAACCACCGCTGGGCTTCTGTCTCACGCTGGTGCTGAGCAGGCAGTGGGGTATCAGGATAAAGACTCTTGGTCAATTTTTCTATCTCCGTGTAGAAAAATTTAAATCCACTCAATTCTTTTTAAAAGCCCGGGAGAAAGCATCCCTCCAGGCGCCGCGGGCTCTGGAGCACATGGAGCTGTTGGCGGCTGTGCTGGCACGTGAGGAGAGAACACGGGAGAAAGCTTTTAGCAGCAGGGACTGTCCAAGCCCCCCACACAGCCTGCATTCAAGCCCAACACAAAATAGTGCTGTAAATCAAAAAGTATGAAGTTGGCCAAAATATTTGCATCAGGAACACCAATGGTGCTTATGTTTAAAAAGCTGTTATTAAAGCGAAGCAGAATATAATACAAAATACAGCCCATACTTGGGTAGAAGTTCTAATAAAAAAGGGAGGGGTGGATCCTGGCTAAATACTTTGCAGCAATCCCAGAGAATTATCTCTCAGAAGTAAATGATCTCTCAAGAGAGCACCAGATTGGGCAACTGAGAACCTGGGTTCAACTCCCAATTCTGCCATTTGCTGCCAGAGGTGTAACCTTTGAGCTTTTGTGTTTTCATACATAAAATAGGAGTAATTTTCAGTAGCCAGGATGACTTAGAGCATTGTGAAGACCAAATGAGGTGATATTGTGTTCCAAATTCTGCTGCGTTGTACCACACTGTGTGCCAGTACAGACTTAGTGCAGGAAAGGGACCAGAGAATTGTCACAACCTTAAGGAGATGGGGTTCAGAAGGGGCCTCTTCATTGAGGTCATTGCTGACGAGTCACTCAAAGAGTCAAACTGAGAAATGGGATGACTCAGCAGAGGTGACCTTGTCTTTCCAGTGTCCAATTACAGTAGACGGTGAGGTCAAGCACCAGATTACAGGAAGCCAGACAGTGTTGGTGTAGCCCAGCTAATGGCTTGGCTGAGAAACTGACAGGGTAGCTCAAGGTGGAACTGGGAGTGAGGAAAGAAGGTGCACCCAACCTCCTTCTTTCTAGAGATGGTCTTTGTCTTGGATTCTCCATATAAACTTAAAAGATGGTTTTCATTAGGAAGTTAAAAGGTCTTCAAGAATTTTATCCAAAGGTAGACAGCTAATATGTTTTCATGAGTAAATATTGTCAACCAGAAAACAGTTGGTGTCAGGTAATACATATATGTTAAGATTTGTTTTTTCATTTAGTTTTCATTGGGAATGGTTTTCAATGGCACTCTTAGTTCTGCCGTGGTGTTTTGGGGAGGGAAGCGCTCTTTTCCATAGTGTAATTCCATTTAAGAGATTATCCAAAAGTTAGTCTTTTTAATTCATAGGAAGATTTTAATATCTGAGAGTACTCAAATTAAGGGTATAAACTTCCCACACCTTCCTGTTATGACAGATAAAAGCACAGAAAGGACAACCCTTGAAGTCATGTAATGTTGGTCATTTTAATTTTTTGTACCTATTTTAAATTCTGTTAGTATATTTACTTCATTGTAAATATTTTTTAGGGTACCTTTGTATTTTGCTTTGACCTTGGTTCTGTGATTTGGATGTCAACAACTTCCCCCAAAAGCACCAGAATGTTAAATTCTAATGTCATGATCCCAGTCTGGGTTATTCACCTTTAATCCTGCTTTCAGTTTCTATGTGCACAGCAGTATTTTTAATAAAGAATTACACAGAGGAAAAAAAAAGAATTTTATCCATGAGTCAAAAATGGAGATTTTTTTCCTAAGGCTTCTGATTGCAGAGAACAAATATTGAGAAGATAGTGTCCTCTCAATCTGAATTCAGATCAGAATAAGAACAGCAAACAAATCTGTCATTAAGGCCTATTTCCATTCTCTTTTTAAGGCAAAAGAATTCAATTCTATTTACCTAATAGACAGCGAAATGAGTGCCATTTCTTCCAAGTCCAGATTCATTGCCATGCGCCCAGCTCCATGGTCTGTCCTCCTCCCCAGGAACATTTCCTAAAATGCCCAATCTGGACCTCTTCCCTTTTTAGGATTTTTCCTAGGTCTGTGTGCTCAAAGAATGGGTTTGCTCCCCTAGAGAGTTACCAGTAGCAGCGGGTATGTTTGGGATGTTTTTTTGTGTGTTGTGTTTCAGTTTGGACTCACTAGCTTGAGTACACGGGTGCACAGCCCCATCCTTAGGGGCTCATGATCTAACATGTATGCATATATAGTGCTACCTATTCCTTCCATCAGAAAGACCTGTATACCTTTGTCTCTGCTTCTCCTAGATTTTTAGAATTTTAGCTCTTGAAAGAAATTTAGAAATACCCTTTCCTAGAATCAGATGAGAAAACGGAGGCATGGAAAGATGTGATTTGTCAGTGGTTATGTGCACGACTCCCCAGCTGAGGCTCTTCTCACCGCACCATCCTGTGCGCCCACGTGTCAACAGCCACCATTTTATTCCTTCCATCCCTGACTGCTGTCCTGGTCGTTGCTCAGAGCCTTGGGAGTCTAGGGGGACCGGGGTGGATCTGTCTCTTCAGGAGATCTTGGCTGCACTTGCCCATCTTGGGGCCATAGGCTCCTACTCTCCTCTGTGTTCTTAACACCTCCCTCCCTCACCCTCCACCTGCCAGTGCTCTGAGATGCATAATGCCAGGGCGACCCAGCCACCTGGTCAAACAGGGGCACATGTACATGCTCAAGGGAAGCCCCTGCTTAGCTGGGCCTTGTCGGGGTCGATCCTCGGGGGATAAGCAGGAGCCCTCTTTGCTCCCGGTCCTGACCTTCTGCCGGATGCAGGGCAGCCTCCCCAGGCTTCTTGTGCTCTGCAGAGCCTTGACTCCTGACCTGCTTTGTTTTGGCAGCTCGTGGACGACCGGGCAGAGTTCAGCAAATGGTGGCTGACCGAGTTCAAAACAGTCAAGTTTCCCTCCCAAGGAACCATCTTTGACTATTACATAGACCCAGAGACCAAGAAATTCGAGCCTTGGTCCAAGCTCATCCCCCAGTTTGAATTTGACCCTGAGATGCCTTTGCAGGTGAGTGTGGCTGAGTGACCAAGGACATGCAGTGTCCCCAGGATCTGCAGTGGCTCTAGCAGCAGCCCCTTATGGATGTCTGAAAGGTTTAACCTCACTAGGAATTAGTCATCCCCAGCTACTTGTCTTTTCAGAGGAAATTATAGGCGCAATGAAGTCACAAGATCTCCCAAAGCCTAGGTAACTTAATTACCAGACCCCCACATCCTTGGAGGAGAGGACGGCCAGGGCAGAAGATTGTAAAAGAGAGGCCACAGGGAGGCAGACAGCGCTGGCAGAGGAGGAAGGGCCTGCTCTCTACCCAGAGCATGAGTTAGTAGGAGGGTCTCACTGGGTATTAGGGGGGCCCTCCTCACCGGGGTAGTGAGCTCCCCGACCCCAGAGGAATTCCCTCCCCTGAAATGCTCCGGAACACTCTGCCAGCATCTGTTTCTCCCATGAGCCCCCGGCACACTCATCCTGTTCCCACTCCAGGCCTGCTTGGTGCACACGAGCGAGACCATCCGAGTGTGCTACTTCCTGGAGCGGCTCCTGGCTCGGCGGCGGCCAGTCATGCTGGTAGGGACCGCGGGCACCGGCAAGTCGGTGCTGGTGGGAGCGAGGCTGGCCAGCCTGGACGCCGAGGAATACCTGGTGAAAAACGTGCCGTTCAACTACTACACCACGTCGGCGATGCTGCAGGGTCAGTTACGGAATACATCAATAAATCGTGTGAATCGGTCCCGCTGCTCACTGCTCACAAAATCAATTACATACTTGCAAATGGTGTCAACAGAAGAAAAAGGTGCCTTTAATCAGAATGTGGCAATCTGAGGAGATGGTGGCCTCAGCGTCCTCCAAAAACCATCTCCCAAGAGTCTTCTCAGCCGTGAAACTTTTTAGAGAGACAGACAGAAGTCATCTCAGTTAATCACTGAGATGGGGGTCAGAGTCCTCGCCATGCCCCACCGCGTGCAGGCTTGTCGGTGCCTTGTGATCTTCCTCTAGGTGTTATCTGTTCACACAGTTTGGTCACACAGTTTACTTGTGAGATGACTGAAGGGGAAGCCAGGGAAGAGATCTGGTCATCTGTTAATTACTTATTCTCCACTTCTACTTCTTTGATCTAAGGGAAGAACTGAGGGGTTAGGCAAGGCATTGTATGATTAAAAGATTTGAAAGCTGTTCTTGGGTCACAGGTGAGCAGAGCATGTGGGCGCCTGGTTTAAAAGTTAGTTGCAATCGATTTGCTCAAGTGACAGGAAAAGGGGCTTCTTGCTGAGAGCGGTTTCCTGCAAGGAGCTGCTTACATAAGGGGCCCAGGGGGAGTGGAGGAGGGGGTGGGGTGTCTGAGTGTCCACTCCTTCTACGGGAGCTGGAGCTGGAGCAGAAGTCAGGCACCTCCCAGGCTTGACTCCCAGCGGCAGCACTGTTCCTTCCCCTCCCACTCCCCTTCTCTCCTCTCCCCTCCCTTCTGTGTCCCACTTTCCAGCACCTTAGCAAGGTCCCCTTTCCCATCCTTTCTCCCTAAGTGCCTCCCTGGCCTGCTAAATTCCCCCAGGGCGGGATTTCAACACAGTACAGGTCAGCACCTTGATGACAAAGAAAACAGAAAACCCATTGGAAGATTTCCATGGGCTTGTAGACTTCTGGCAGTGGATGTTCCTCTAGAGATCATTTTATTCACCCCTCATACCTCATAGATGGGGAAACCGAGGCTCAGGAAAAAGTATGTAGTTGCCCAAGGTCACCATCAAGTGGCAAGGCTGGTGTGGCACACCCAGTTTGCTGGCCACATGGAGTGTGCATTTCACTGGGAGTTTACACGTTGGGCTCCCGAGGGGACATGGGTCCTCAGGGTGTGGCTTCAGGGTCCAGGGCTCACTGCATAAGATGTTTCCCCCTCGCAACCCACTTTCTCCTTGACCTTCACCTACTGTCAGTTCTCCTTTTATATAGAAACACTCATCACATTAACCCTAGAAACAGCCTCCTTTTGAAGAAGTGCCCAAGCCAACCTCCCAACAAAAGGAAGGGAGTGACAGGGCTGGGGAGGAGCCCTGCTCTCACCCCTCACAGTGTAACAGCCTTGCCCCACTCTCTGTCCCTCCGCCCGGGCTTTCCCACGTGAGACCACGTGCATCACCACCCCTAGAATACACAGTCCACTAAAAACGAGGAGCTCGGCCTATGGGCTGTTTGCAGATTGGAAAGTTATAAGCCAAGCTTATACCTGAAAGTGAACCTGGTCTGGTCCTTCTGTGGCCCCTGCTCAGTGTGAACCACAGAGAGTCAACGCGTGGTGCTGCCAGCACTGTGCTTTCCCCAGTTCCCATGTGAGACAACAGCTCACTCCCCACCTTCTTTCTGCACCACTTTGCCAGCTCTTCCAGGGTTGGGATCCAACCAGCTCCTCATGCTAGTGGGGGCTGCACTGTCTCTACCTCTCACAGCAGGTTAGCGCCTGAAGCTTGTGGATGGAAGTTAAGGTCATCCCTCATCTCCCCCTCAGCGACAGGGAGATTTCACCTCTGTCAAATCAGCCTCTGGGCTTCATCCCCCGCTGGGCTGGTAAAAGTTTCACACCTTCGGTCCCAATCTAGCAATTGACTGTCATTCCCGCCTAGATAACAAGACAAACTGAAGTGATGGAGACTTGTATTAGAACAAGTAGTTTGTCAGTGATGTGAGCATCTTCTGTTTGAGAAAGAACACTCCGATTTTCTTCTGCTCTTCACAATGTGAGCAGTTATAGACACGATACACTTTTAAATTTAATTGTTTTCTTAAGTCTACACAATCAGCGAAACAAATCAAGCCCTGGTCTGTGTGTTTACCAGTTTCTGACGTGTAATTACTCCCACCATGACCAATTTCAGGCGACCCCCACCATGTCCGTGAACATGGAGTTGGGAAGAGAAGCACAGCAGAGCACCATGCATCCTATTTCTGCTCTGCAGATTCAGTAGGTGGACATAACCTCAAGAGCACAGATAATGGTAAAATGTAGTCACATAATTTTCACATGATGAGTTTTGAATATTCATTACCTTAGTTTTTAATATAATTTACTTACTTGTAAGTTTATCTAATTTATGTTTTTAAATAATGGCTGTGTTGAACCACCAGCTTACTAAGTTCCCTGTTTTTTTGTTTTTTTTTTTAGATGTTGGGGGTAGGAGTTTTATTAATTAATTTATTTTTTTTCGGTGTTGGGTCTTCGTTTCTGTGTGAGGGCTTTCTCTAGTTGTGGCAAGCGGGGGCCCCTCTTTATCGCGGTGCGCGGGCCTCTCACCATCACAGCCTCTCTTGTTGCGGAGCACAGGCTCCGGACGCGCAGGCTCAGTAGTTGTGGCTCACGGGCCCAGTTGCTCCGCAGCATGTGGGATCCTCCCAGACCAGGGCTCGAACCCGTGTCCCCTGCATTAGTAGGCAGATTCTCAACCACTGTGCCACCAGGGAAGCCCCTTAAGTTCCCTGTTTTAACAGTCAGCTCTCAAGAGGCAACTCCAGCAAACCACTAACTTCATCTTGACTCCATGACACCTCAGCCACCATCAAGCCACACAATGTCATAACCTGGCACTGTCATGGCCTGGCACCGTCACGTTCACACCCGGCAGCGGTCATAAGCAGACTTCACATGCCTGGCTGGTTCACATCCTAACACTGTTTTGCTACTGAACATATCTACCTCTACACTTACTTGCAAGCCTTGAGTCCAGTGACTGATCAGATTATCGGGTCTGCCCACTCTTACTACTACTATAACTACACTGATAATAGTAATAATAATAACTGATATTATCAAACATTCACCAGGATGTGTCAGGCGCTAACCTGAGATTAGACTTTTACACGTTTTTAAATGATTTAATCTTGTACAACCTTGGAAAGTATTTGTATAACCCCCATGTTATAGATGAGAAAACCAAGGCACAGAGAAGTTAAATAAGCTACTTGAGGCTACACAGCAAGTGTGGTGGACCAGGGTTTGAACCCAGACAGTCCGACTTCAGAGCCTGTGCTCTTAACCATTAGGCTGTACTACCTCCCTGATAAGAAACACTTTGGAAACTGAAATAAATATTGGATAATATTACTCTTATTATTAGTGGTACTATTTGAGTCGTCTAGAGAAATTGTTCTCTAGAGTCCTGTTATAATGATTTTATAATGTAAAAAAATACTTTAACCAGAGAGTGAAGATTCATAACCAAGGAGAAGGAGAGGAGTATCCTACTCCTGACTCTGAAAAATACTGGGTTCCCTTACTTGGACCCTCCCATCCATTACTTTAGTCACAGGCCAAACAAGTTTTCTTATTTGGCTTCTTAGCTGAAAACATTTTAGAAGCAACAAAATGGCAGGGAAAAGGGTGCTACCAACAATTAGAAAAGTGGGAGCAAAGAGCCTGGTATCCAACAGGAAATAGAAAACATAAAAAGGAGGTGCAGGAACCCAAAGGGTAGCTGCTCTGGCATCAGAAAGTTGGCAAACTGTCCCACCCACGTCAGGAGCCCATCACTCTTTTGAAGCCCAACATTTTCATTGCTGTTTGTACTTAAGACCCTTGGAATTAAGAGAAGATTCAATGTGATGTGGTGTAGTCTGCTTTAAAGGCCAGATAGTATACCCAGACAGATGTGCAAAAGGTGTGTTTATAATGTGTCTGTAATGTAAAAGATGGGAAATAGCCTAATTATCCATATGATGGAATGCTAAGCATTGTTACAAAGAATGAGGAAAGTCTGTATGAATTGAGTTGGAACCATTTCCATGCTCTTTATTGAGTGAGAAAAGCAAGGTACAGAACAGTGTATATAGTATGCTCCAAAGTATATCTTGTTTAAAAAGAGATAGATAAAAATTTGCATATATATATACATATACACACACACACACACACACACACACACACACACACGCATACACACACAGTCATACATCTATGCTTGTATGTACTAAGAATATCTCCAGGAGGACACACAAGAAACAGCAGTTGCCCCTGGCAAGGGGAACTGGATGCTAAGAGTGGGATGGAGAATGACTTAAACTTTTTAAAAATTATGAAATATTTCAAGCATGCAGAAAAGTACAGAAAATAGTGTAACAGATGCCCATGTACCCACAACCTAGATTTCACAGATGTTAACATTTTGTCATTTTGCTGTGGATCTTAGCATTTTAAGTACAGCCAACATACCACCCCCATCCCTTCCTCTGTCTTGCCCCTCATTAACCGGACTAGGACCACTAGAGTTGATGTGCATTACTCCAAATTTACGCTTTTGATACATATATGTACCCATAAAATACACCATGTTGTTGTGTGTATTTAAATTTTAACTATGTATCATACTGTAACTTCTTTGGTAACTTGCTTTTTTCATCACTGTCTGTTTTAATGCATGCAGAACGTTTTCATTGGTTTTTCACTGCTGCATAGAATTCCCTTGTGTGAATAAATCACAGCTCTTTTATCCATTTTCCTACTAAAAGGCAGGATAATTTTTTAACATTTTCCTTTTTTTTTTTTTTTTTTTGCAGTATGTGGGCCTCTCACTGTTGTGGCCTTTCCCGTTGCGGAGCACAGGCTCCAGACGCGCAGGCCCAACGACCATGGCTCACGGGCCCAGCTGCTCCGCGGCATGTGGGATCTTCCCGGACCGGGGCACGAACCCACGTCCCCTGCATTAGCAGGCGGACTCTCAACCACTGCGCCACCAGGGAAGCCCCAACATTTTCCTTTTTAAAAAACATTTTTTGAGTTATAATTGACATACAATACATGGCACACATTAAAGTATACAATCTGATACATTTTGAAATATTTACCCATCATGAAACCATCACTACAATCGAAATAATGAATACATCCATCACCTCCGTGAGTCCCTCACCTCCCTTAGTAATCCCTCCCTCCCTCCCAACCCCCCCCCCACCCTGTCCTGTGCCTAAGGCAACCACTGGTCTGTTTCTGTCACAATAGGTTAGTTTGCATTTTCTAGAATTTTATACAATGTATACAATTTTATATAATTATACAATGGAATCATCATACAATAGGCCCTCTTTTTTGTCTGGGTCCTTTCACTCAGCATGATTTTGAGATTTATCCATGTTGTTGAGGGTGCAACAGTTCATTCTTTTCATTCCTGAATAGCAAGATAAAATATGTAAAACACTCAAAATGATTCCTAGCATACAATAAGTGCTCAGTAAATGGAAGCTGTTATTCTAACAATATTAAAATCCTTCTCAAATTTAAAAATCTATAAATATTATGCAATAATCTCTAAGCCCCAACTGCCAGGAACACAAAAAGGAACACAAGCAAACCCCTTTTGCTTGAAAAAGGCATTTAACATAAACTATGCTAAAACAAAAATAATGTTTTTGGAAAAAATGTTCCAGCTTTCAAATGGGCAGTAACTTCACCCCAGCATGTCAATTCACTGAGGTCTCCAGGGGGATGTTTTGCAGTTCACTCATCCTGCTAGTCCATTGAATGCCATTTTTCTCAAAATCAGATGTTCTTTTATAGAGAAGGCAGCTGCTTGATACTCCCTGCATCTCTCCACTCTTATTGCATCCAGCTCTGGGTTCTCCATTGAGTACTTTTCTAAACTCAGATTCAAAATTCCTTTAAATGCAAATGCGGGTTGTGTTTCAAGGCATTCACATTGCTCACCAGTGCGGATAGCACTTGCTTTATTTGAAGTTTATACTCTGCCAAACCACTGTATTATCAGTAATGCTTTTGACTGCAAGCTGCAGAAAATCTGATGATAGTGACATAAACAGAGATTCTTTTTTCATGCAACAAGAAGTCTTGAGGTAGGCAGTTGCTAATGCTGAATCAATGGTTCAATGATATTGAGGCTATAGTAACTATTAGTCTCTTAGATGGTACCTCAGGGTAGCAGAATGGCTGCTGCTCCGGCCATCACATCTGCATTCCAAATGGAAAAAAAAAAGATAAAGGGAAGAGTTAGTGCCCATGTCAGGAAATGATAGCTCTCCAGGAACCCCACTGACTTATGTGTGTGTGTTACTGTTCAGAACTGTGTCACGTGGCCGCCCCAGCTGGAAAGTGACTAAGGAGAAGGAAGTAGGAAATGGTGTCCATCACGGATCTGATGATCTTTATTTTTACAAGATGAGAAAATGAGGCTTTAGAGGTGTTAAGGGACTTCCCTCAAAGTCACACAGTGAGTTAATAGCCAGGCTGTCTTATTTCACTGAGCTACAGTGTCCATCCACTTTGATAAGACAGTAAGTCATGCATCTAAATTTCCATAATAGAATGCCAACTTTGCTTCCGTTCCTCTGATATCTGGAGCACACGGACGTCTCCGCCTTTGACAATAAATAAAATAGGGCCTTCACGTGGTCATTGAAACTCTCAGACTTCACTTGATCATTCACCAGCAGCTGCACAAATCACAGATTAATAACACTGACACCTTGGCTGAGAGAGGCAGAGGCTGCTCTAAATGCCACAGATGCAGTTGCACTGCTTTCTTTCCCTTTGCTGAGGTACCATTTAATGATCCACCCTTTGGTGTTGATTGAAAGTTAGGACAATAAAAGATAATTTTCAGGGTTTTTTTTTAATATCTCCATGCCCATTTTGCAGCATGATACACCTTTTGTAAGTTTCCACGATATATGCCTTTTAGAATTGAGTGCCTGAAAAGTTTTTTCATACAAAAGTAGAGATGGGTTTATACCAGTGATCTGGGGTGACATGGTTACTGTAATTAACACAGATTTACTTCTGAGCTTTCAAGGAGGCAGTTCTTAAAGAACAATGTGACCATTTTTATTTGGTTACAGTAACTATGTCATCCCTGATTACTGGTACAAATAAGTTTCTCCTATATTGTTTTGGAATCCCTTTTTAGCCTTTATTTTAATTGGTCTATTTTATGTCTGTTGAAATAACTTAAGCCTTTTCTCATTCATTTTGAAAATATAAGGAATTTTTAAAACTAAAATAATTTGCAATGACCCATAGACAGGACAGTTTAGAAAGGGAAAAGGAGAGGTAAAGAACTGGGTCACAGCATCACTGGGCATATATTTGCAGTGTGAAGCGAGTGAGCCAAAACGATGCTCGTCACTGTCCTGAATTCTGCTATCCAACTGCGATTTGAAGTATTAGTTCAACAAATATGTGAGTGCGTAATTACGCTAATTAGATAGGAGCTCCGGGGTCTGAGTCCTTCTGTAAAACAGATCTGCATCACCTATTCATTAAAAGTTTAAGGTTGGACAGGACCTTAAAAAAGATCTGATCAAACTCTCGACTTCAAAGGAGCATTATGTTATCACAGATAGACAACTCTCACCACTTGCCTGAATATCTTCCAAAAAGGAGATGACACAAAATTAAATCATCAAAGACCACCTAGTGGGCAAGACACTCTACTTGGAATGGGGGGAGGGGGTTTCAAAGTATAAGGAAATTGAAAACAACATGTTTCATACTGTAGGGAAACCATTCCATAAATTTTGGCACCTCCAAATTATAGAACACAAAGCAGCAATTAAAAATCGTGTTTTGGGAGGTTAGGTATTATCATATAAAGAGGTTTAAAATATGAGAAGTGAAAAAAACATATACAGGCAGAATATACAGTATAATTCCACTTTTGTAAAGGAAAAAATCTAACAGAGCAAATAGACTAGAATGAAATACACCAAAATATTGAAAGTAATGCTTACTGCTATAGGTGATAGAATTATGGGCAATTTTCATTTTCATCTTTATGATTTTCTGTGCTTTTCAATTTTTATATAATGAATATGTATTATTTTATAATCATACAAAGTATGTTATTTTTTGAAAGAATAAATGAAAAGCCCTTACAATATAACCGAAACATCTTAATGTGAAAAATCGGATAATATGAAAGGAAAATTGTTCAAACACAGATACACAAATCATGTCAGTTCAAAGTAAGACACAGTTAATTATTAATGATCTCTGTCAAAAACATGGTCAGGCAATGAGTTAACTAAACCTGGGATTTCTGAAGGGTGGAAGCCAGGTCGTAGTAAAGTTTAAGAAGTACTTTGCTGTGGTGGTTACATAAGATGCCATAGTCAGACAGACCTGGGTTAGAATCCTGGCTTTGCCCTCAGTAGCTGCATGACCTTGGATAAAGTCCTTTTACTTCCCTAAAGCTCAATTTTCTCATTTGTTGAAAGAAGTTTTTAAAGGTGATGACAATGCATGCTAGGGATGCTCTGAGGGGTCAGTGATATGGTGCACATCCAGTCCTCCACACAAAGCCAGGTCCCTAGTGATGCCCTGTGAGTGAATGAATGCACGGCTCTGGTGCTCAGAGACTGGAGGAATCGTGGGACTGCAGTGGTCAAGGAAGCCCTGGAGAAGGGTTGGGACATAGTGGTTCACAAGCCCTCTCTTCCCCAGTGATATGAAAGAAGCACTGAAATGAGTATCAACAGCCCTGGGTTCTAATTCCAGCACAGCATTTAGCCTGCCTTAGCCTCTGTTTCCTTAGTTACAAAGAGGGGATGATAAGTCTTTCTTTGTCTATTCATGGAGTTTGTTACCATGATAAAAGTCATTCATTCATTCATTCTTTAATAAATTTTTGAATACCCTCCTTTGTGCTAAATAGTATTCTAGGTGCTGGGGTTATGACAGTGAGCCGAACAGAGAAAGATTCCTGGCCTTGTGGAGTTTATAATGTGGAGGAAGGGAGGTAAATAAACAAGATGAATAAGAAAGACATAGAGGATATTAAGTGGTAATAAGTGTTATGGAGAAAAATGAAGCAGGGGCAGGGAATAGGAGGTGGGGTTTTAATTTGGGCCTGAGTGCCAGGAAAGGGCTTGCTGAGAAGATGGCATTTGAGTAAATAAACGCACAATGGGAGTGAGGGAGCAAACTTCTGGCATTTGGGAGAAGAGGACTGCAGACAGGAAGCAGCCAGAGCAAAGGCCCCGAGGCCGTGAGTGACGAGTGAGTCAGAAGCAGGATGGCTGGAGCAGAGGGAGTGAAGAGAGGAGCAGTGGCAGAGAAAAACGAGATGCGTGGTTCCCCAAGTAACCAGACTGGCTTTTGCTCCAAGTGAGATGGGGCACCACCCGAGGGTTTTAACCAGGGGACTGGCACAGTCTGATTTACATCTTACAAGAATACCCCTGTCTGCTGTCTTGAGAATATAGCGTAAGGATCTAGGGCAAAAGCAGCAAGACCATTTGGGGGGATGTCACAGTCACCAGGTGAGAGCCTCAGACAAGGATGGTAGCAGTGGAGACAGTGAAATGAGGTAACAAACAGGAACCCACTTTGAAAATGAAGCAGCTCTTCAATGCACAATGGTGGTGAAACGGTGCAGGAGGGATGGTGTGAATCAAAACACGGGGCAGCTGCTGCTCCTCCACGTGGCCACAGGCTGACCGCCCAGCCGTTCCCGATGGAGAAGTACAGTAAGACGCACAGGTGAGCTCCAGGGCTGGGTACGGCCTTGTGTGCAACAGTGCAGAACCTGGAAAGTTGGTGGGAGGGTCACATTTTTTGATATGTCTCATTTGTTTAGTGCCTTCAACATCAACATTTTTGCTGAAATGTAAACCCACTTTTGCTCCTCCAGTTCTACCTGGAAGCAAAAGAACTCACTACCATTCCATTCTAGATGGGACTTGGGACAGAGCTCGGCCAGGAAGGGATCCAGCATGTGTGTGCCTTTCCTAGGGAGGCCTCTCTTTCTCTGGAGTACTTGACATCATCCGTTTGAGATAATCCCGTGCATTCCAAGCCCACTTCTTGTTAGCTGATGTGCTTTTCTCCTCAACAATCCTTGAGAAGCGTAAAAAGTGTAATCAACCCAAATTACAGGGTCTGCTTAATTCCAGGAGTTGATTTGAATATCATTGCTTTGGGAGGAGGAGAAACAAGTCTTCCTAAGGAGAGAATTTCCTATTAGAAGAACTGTTCTCAAAGGCATGTCCTTGACAGCCCATTAATTATATTTCATTTTGACAGATCTCATATATAGTTGTTATATCTTAAGCGGGGGAAGAAGGTGTTGGGTGATTAATTGGTTGATAGTGTATGTTAATTGCATGCTAATTAAATTTAAATTTAATTCATATTTGGAACACTTAATTTAACTCAGGACCAGAAAATTGGAATATTCAAGCTTCTTGAAGGAACTTGTCTTTCTATCTGTCACCTTCACATGTCTGTTGACACCTCCTCCTTGTTTACAAACTTGTTTTTCAAGAAAAGGAATCAGATGGTTCTTAGAGCCTCCAGCGGTAATAGTATTGGTTCTTGCAATACATAAATATTTAATTGCTTTATTGAAAAAAAATACATGTATCTCCAGCCTATTACTTAAATTTGCTCTAAACAAGTCCTGTCAGGCTGGAAAACCGTACTCTTTGATTGCTTCCCTCTGGCTGGGTAATTGAAGAAGCAGCTCCAGGAGAGAGTCTGTACTTGGTTTCCAGAAAGGCACTGAAGATGATCTGATACCTGAAGGCAGAGGGGCGCTGTTCATGATACTGGAAGCTTCTGGGAAATTCTCTGGGGCTCTTGTTTCTGCTTTCCCTCAGGGAACCCCAGCAGGTGAACTCTCTGAGAATACTGTTGACAGAATATCCGGTGTTTCCTCTCTTATAGCAGGGGTGGAAGGAGCCTCCTCCCAGCCCTGGGATGGGCTGCTCCCCTGCTGTCTTAGGTAGAGAGGGCAGGTCTACCCAGGATCTGGAGATACCCAGGATCTGCAGATTTCCTTGGGGGTAGAGTACTAGGCCTTGGGACTTCTGTTTCTAGTCTACAAACAAAGAAAGTGGACCGCAAGTGTGGTAGAAGGGACATGGGCTTTGAAGTTTAACTGGTTTGGATCTGTATCCTGGCTCTACCTTAGAAGAGTTAATTCATTCTTCTGAGTCTCAGTTCTGTCACCTATAAAAGGGGTGATGGTACTAATCTTGTAGCAGTGTTGTAAGGATTCAGTGAGACCATAAATGTCTGTAAAAACCTAACAGAGGGACTTCCCTGGCAGTCCAGTGGTTAAGACTCCATGCTTCCAACATAGGGGGCACGGGTTCCTTCCTTGGTCGGGGAACTAAGATCCCGCAGGCTGCACAGTGAGGCCAAGCAAAAAACACCCTAACACAGTGCGCAGTCAGATGTTCGAAGCCTGGGCACTGCTGTCACCACTCCTGCCTGGTCATCGGCCTCCTTCCCTCTGGTCCTGTAGAACTGCCTGCTGCTGGGAGCAGCTCTTGTTTGCACGCTACACCATGGCTTGTCCTTGACATTGGACTGTCTTAGTACTGGCATCTGAGCTTTGAACCTCCTTCCCTCACTCATTGGCTCTCTTCTCAGCTGTCCTGGAGAAGCCTCTGGAGAAGAAAGCGGGCAGAAATTATGGCCCCACAGGCAACAAGAAGCTTATCTATTTCATAGATGACATGAACATGCCTGAGGTGGACGCCTACGGGACTGCACAGCCCCACACCATCATCAGGCAGCACCTGGATTACGGCCACTGGTAAGAGCACACATAAAGGGACTCGGCCGGGTGGGGAACAGGTCCAAGGCCAATCGCTGTCCTGTTGTTGGAGCTGCAGACCTCAGCTCAGCTCTAGCGCCAGATGAGAATTGCCACAGCAAACTGAGTCCCTCATGGGATTCTGTTTCCTGAGTGCTCTTCCTTCCAACAGGAAATTGAGACCGACCGGAAGAGGTTGGTCAGAGAAGGTACTGAGCTCTCATTTAAAGAAAAATGTCTACGTTTTTCCTCAATATTCATCTCTAAAGCTGCCTTCTTCAAGCTCCCAAAGCAGAATTAACCAGTCCCCCTCCCCCCCGTCCCCCCTCCCCCTGTGGTCCTATCGCAGTGAGCAGGGCCTTCGCTGTGAACAGCTAACATTCTTATAGTGCACGTGTGTTTGCGAGTCTTAATAGCCTTTGTCTTTTCAGAGCATCTCACAGGCTCTGATGTTATCTCCTGCAACAGAATAGTTTTTAATGGCAAAAGGTCTAAACTTGCCAGAAAGAAAAAAGCAAGTCAGTGATTTGAGATAACTCTGGCTCATCTTCTACCTCACACTGAATCTACTGCTGCTGAGAAGGAGCAGGGAGGACCAAAAGGGAGTTCAGAGAGAGGAATTACAGTCATGACGACAGTCACCCGACTTGCCTTTCATTCATTCCTAAGGCCTTTGTTGGACGCGTGCCATGGACCACCATCCACAGTCTCCACACCAGTATTCGAGCAGCTGAAGTCTCCTGGAAAAGATCAGGCTGCTTATTGAATAGTTTTACTTTAGGTTCACGGTCACAAACCTTCAATGGGAAGTAGAAACTTCCTGGAAATTCTACTGTATTGCGTTCATATGTTTACATTTCCACCCTCCAAAATGCCTATTTCATGCCTTCTCCTCTCCCCTCAAACTTCCCACCCGACCTCAGCTGATGGTCACTCCTGCCATCTCCATTTCTAGCTTCCACACCCATACAACTTACTTCCATCCCTGTGCATCTTTTTCTCCCTCCCCTTATTACATTTTCCCTGAGGCTCAACCACCCACCAGCATCTTGAGTCTACTCTCTCCATCTCTCGAAATCTCACTTCACCTACTAGTTCCCCTATCTCCCGATGGGCTCCTTCATATCAGTGTCTAAACCTGCACAAATTTATCCTACAGTGTTAAAAAATCATTTTCTAATTACTGCTCTGTGTCTCTGCATAACCAGATTCTCCCCTCTGTCTCCACCTCCTCGTCTCCCGCTCACTCCTCTGTCCACTATGATTAGGCCTCTATTTCCTCCACTTTATTGAACTGTTCCTGCTCGACTAACTGTATCTTTATAGTGAAATCCAGCAGACCCCGTTGGGTCACCATGTTTCTTATCTTCTCTGCAGCACTTGATGTGGTTGACTGCTCTGTCCTGTTGGAAATACTGGGTTCCTTTGCTTTCTGGATACTACACACCCTTGATTTCCTCCTACCTCTTTGACCATCTTTGTGGTCTCTTCTTCCGGCGCTACTTCTATAGATGTTGTATCCCTTAGGAATTTGTCCTAAGCTCTTGTCTCTTCTCAGTTTCTACCAATGTATCTAGACTGTTTTTTACCCCCAAACACATGAATGACCAGGCACATCCCAGCTCACCTTGACAGCACACTTTCTTGCCTCTGTCCTCACTCAACTCTCGTCCATGGTTTCTGACTGTTCCAGGTATGATCGAAACAAACGGTCCCTAAAGGAGGTCATGAATGTCCAGTACATTTCCTGTATGAACCCCACTGCGGGCAGCTTCACCATCAACCCACGGCTTCAGGTACAGGAGGAACTGTGACCCTGGGGTCCTAAACACCACCTTCCAGGCTGATGTCACTGGACTATGTGTGATAATTGGCCCCTCCCCTGTCCAGCCTCTTCAAGTGGTAAATCATACAGGATGCTGATTTGCATTTCCAGGGAGACAGAAAAACCCCTAGACCCAGAGTTCTGAAGCTTTTTGAGCCAGAAGGAATCAGGGTTCATCTAATTCAACTTGGTCTTCAGGTTGAGAGAACTTCAGATAGGTGAATGACCCTCCCAAGGTCATGTGCATTCTCAGGATCACATTTAGATTTGGACTCAGATTCCCAGAGTCCAAGTTCCATTCCCTTCCTGCTACGCCATGCTGACATCTTTGACCAGAAGTCCAAAACCCATTAATCATTTTAGGTTCAACCTAAGTTTGGGTTTAATGTGAGAAATGTGGCCAGAATGTAGCATTCAAAGCCCTTCTAAGAATTCTTCACCATCTTCTCCAAATCCTGAAGAGGTGATTTCTGTCCTGTGACCACGGATGTCTAACTCGTGGCCTCTTCCATGTGCCTCTGCTCCTCTATCCAGCGTCACTTCAGCGTGTTCGCCCTCTCCTTCCCGGGAGCAGACGCCCTGTCCTCCATCTACTGCACCATCCTGACTCAGCACCTGAAGCTTGGGGACTTCCCGGCACCACTGCAGAAATGCGTCCCCCAGCTGATCCGTCTGGCCCTTACCTTCCACCAGAAGATCGCCACCACGTTCCTCCCCACAGCAATCAGATTCCATTACATCTTCAACCTCAGGGACTTGGCCAACATTTTCCAGGTGAGTCCATCAGCTCCAAGACACACTAGGAGGCTTAGCCATGATCCTGTCCCCTCCATTCTTTGCCAAACTCTCAGGCAAAGGCACAGTTCATATGGAGTGACGAATGTACAAGTAAACAGAGTGCTGTGGGGTCCGTGAGGGTCTATTCAACATAATAGAATTCTCTTTGCCCATTAAATTACTTCTTGGTAAGCAGAGTGTATTTATTTCTGAGTTGGTTCCTTCGGGCTGGAGAAGGTTCAGCATTTTGGAGATAATGTCATCTAATGGTTCTAACATGCCTAGAAAAGAAAGTGACACAGAAGTGAGAAAACTATTTTGCAGGCCCTGGTGGTACACCCATCATTCTTGGGATGAAAAATAACATCCCCTAAACCATGCAGGATAGTTTTCCTAAAGCCATGTCATACTATTCCGAAGACACCATCCGCCAGCCACTGGGATGCGTCAGTCCTAAAACTTCCAGGTTATTTTCCAGATCAAAGCCATTTCAGATCCTTCCAGCTGCTCATCTGAATAGTGGTGGCCTGTGTCTGCCTGGTGCTTCCAGTTGCTTGCCCCTTCACTACCAAAACCTCCAGAGGGCAATGCAGCAAACCCGGCCCCCTCTTCCCCTTGGCCAGGTACCACATCCTCTTGTGATAGGTCCACAGCCCTCCCATCCTGGATGAGAATCTGCAGAAACCACTTTTCAGAGAGACCCCGCTCCAGGATAGTTCTGAGCCATTATTGAGGGAAAGTGCCTTTTATCCCAAGCAGAGGCCACATCTGTAGGGAACTATCAGCATGATCAGGGAGTGAGGCATGACCCTCCATGGGGATCACATGTGTTTGGGGTTAATTACATTACCTGTGCAGGTAGGACTCTGGGGAACCTCAGACTAGCAAAGGTCCAGACTCTGAGGCCATAGAGCCTGCAGGTTCCATGGTCAAAAGAAGCAGAAACCTACTATTAGTTCAAAGATCCAAGAGTGATGCTCCCAAAAAGCTTACCTGGAGGGTGGACCACAGCCCCACAGCCAGGTTGAGTCTCTGAGAGCTCCTGTAAGCTGGCTCAGGACAGCTCTCCTGGGTCACGTGCCTCCCAAGCGTTAACTCAGCTACAAATGAGGAAACACACCCGCAGAGCTTACACAGCCAGCCAGGGAAGGAGCCAGGACAGAACCTAGGTCTTTCAGGTCCCAGGCCAGAACCCCTTTCCACCACGCCATTCTGTCCTTCTCACCCGTTCTTTCTATGAGGAGAACAGCATAAGACAGTTAAGGCAGCAAGAAAGACTCAGCTCCAAGCCTGTAAAACCCACAGCTCCGTGGCCCTCAGACCTGGATGGTGGCAAAGTTTGTGCATTCCCACCCTTATCTCCCATTTACTGAGTATTAATTGAGAAAGACTTCTTTTTTTTTTTTTTTTTTATCACACAATCGGTCTCTGAAATCTCACTGTGACAGGATGAGCTGGGGGCATCCCCACGCGCATCTTCCAGATGAGCAAAAAGGAGTTGAGCCATTTGATCAAATTCACGCTGCCCATAGTGGCCGAACTAAAGGAGAGAGAGGCCTTCGGTCTCCCTCACATGAAGCGCCAGCCCAGCTCCTGCCTGGACAGCGCCTTGTCACCTGTGTGACCTGAGATTCATACTCACGACAACCCTTTGGGATACACGTTATTATCCCAATTTAACAGAGGCTCGGAGAAGTTGCCAGCTGGTAGATGACGGCATGAATGGCCGTGGAGGTAGAAAAGTACACACCATGTTAGTGGAATAGCAAGTAGGTGGAAGCGGACAGTGATGAGGAGAGGTTGCGAGCAGTGAGATGGGGGAGGGAATTTGAGAACAGGGGGGATCCTTGTAAAAAGTCCGCCTTCAGTCTGTAATAAAGCTGGCGTTTACTGAGCCAGTCCTACACCCTCTGCATCTATTAGCTAATAATTTAATCCTCACAACAACCATATCAGGTAACATACCGATCATTTCCAATTTAGAAATGACAAAACCATGCTACAGACAAATCAGGTAGCTTGAGTATATTCAGCATAACTGGTAATCAGAAGCCTCATATCAAAAAACTAGACGGGGTCAACTCTACTGTGCCGGGAATTCGGGATAGCAAACACTTCCTCAGGAAGGAGGGTTCTAGTCCAGCCTGTTTTGGTGGCAACCGTGCAAAGTCAAGGAGGAACCAGGGAGGGGAGATATTGGCATGGGAGGCTAAGTCTGTTTCTTTTCCAGACTCAGGCAGCCTGAGTGGCACCCCCCGGGCTCTGTGTCCCAGCCTGGCCTCCCTGCAGCCTGCCAGCTGTCAGCCCCCTGCCCCAGATGGGGGAAAGTGCATCCCTACCGGAGCCCCTGACTCCCTCCAGCGCCGCCCCTCCTCACCCTCCTCCTCCAGAGCCGAGTTTCAAGGCCACAGCGTGGCTACAACATCCCCCTCCCGCCCCCTCCGACCTGCTTGTCTGAAGAAGGCCTGACAGAAGAGCATAAGGGGGGGGTGTTGTCCCTGGGGAGACAGGCGCTGCCTGGAGAACACACTGTTTTCCTCCATCCAGCTTGATCTAAGGCTCAATCTTTCCGACCTCCTCTGCACTTCACGCACTCTGTCCAGAAATCGGGCATCAGGACAGAATTTGATAGTGCCCTGAGTAGCAGATATCATTAACCGTTCCCATCTCAGTGCTACACAAAACTAAGACGGTGCAAAGTTTGCTCTTGACGTGCTCTCATCGACTCAGCCCTTAATTGTCAGTCAGCCTGAGTGTTCGGCTGTAACAGGGCTTATACACATCAGCTGATGGTACCCCTCGCTGTAAAACCCAGTCCCGGAGTCAGCATTCCCGGCGGGGCTTCTTCCCGCCGTCTGCACCTCGCACAGGGCTGGTACCTAGGAGACCCGGGAAGGAGACGGGCCGAGATGTATGTGTGGATGGGCCCAAAGGGACCTAATGAGATTTCTCTCTTTTTCTAAAATAAACTTTTATTGAAGTATAGCATCCAAGTAGAAAAGCACACAGGCCATAAGCATAGAGCTTGGTTGTCACAAAGTCATCACAGCTATGTAACCACAACTCAGATCAAGAAGTACAACATTCCCAGCATCCATGGAACTCCTCCTTTTTCTTTCTTCCATTCACTCTTTTCTCCTCCTTCCAGAGCTAATTACTGTCTGGACTTCTAACACCATAAGTTATTTTGGCCTATTTGGGGACTTCATATAAATGGAATCATATAGTAAATATCCTTTTGTGTCTTTGTTCAATATTACGTTTGTACTTATATATATAATCATGTCATTGGTAAAAATGAATCATAGTAACAATTTCTTTCTTTCCAACCCTTAAATCTTCTAATTTCTTTTTCTTACTGTGCTGGCTACAGCTGCCACTACAAGGAAGAGAAGTGGTGAGAGTGGCATTTTGCAGCGTTCCTAATTTTAGGGGAAAGCTTTTAATAGTTGGCCATTAAGTGTGATGCTTACTATAGATTTTTGTGGATGCTCTTTACCAGTTTAAGAAAATTTCTTTCTGTTTATAGTTTACCAAGAGTTTTTTTTTTTTTTATCATGAGTATTTGTTGCAACTTAAATGATTTTTCTATATCTGTTGAAATAATTATATCCATTTTTTTCTCCATTTTTTCTGGAAATGGGATAAATGGGATAAATGACATAGATTATTTTTGAATGTTAAATCAACCTTGCATTCCTGTAATCAACCCAACTTAGTTGTTACATGGTGAACTCATTTTATTTTCTGGATTTCATTCACTGTTTTTTTCTATATAACATTTGCACCTATATTAATAAGATTTTCCTATAATTTCTCCTTCTCCTAGTATTCTAAGGTTATGAAGTCCTCATAAAAAATGCATTGGGAAACGTTTCCTCTTTTTCTACTATCTGGAAGATTTTTTAAAACACTGTATTATGCCTTTCTTAAATGTCAGAAGAATTTAATGATGAAACCATCTGAAGTTTTCTTTGTGAAAGACTAAATTATAAATTCAATTTTTTTTTTTTTTTTTTTTTTGCGGTACTTGGGCCTCTCACTGCTGTGGCCTCTTCCGCCGCGGACCACAGGCTCCGGACGCACAGGCCCAGCGGCCATGGCTCATGGGCCCAGCCACTCTGCGGCATGCGGAATCCTCCTGGACCGGGGCACGAACCCGCGTCCCCCGCATTGGCAGGCGGACCCTCAACCACTGAGCCACCAGGGAAGCCCTATAAATTCAATTTCTTTAATACATATTAGACAATTCACATTTTCTGTTTCTTTATGTATCAGTTGTAAGATGTCAGTGTCATCAATTTGTAATTTATTGGCACAAAATTGTTTATAGTATCCTGTTGTTATCTTTTAAGTATCTGTTTTATCTGACATATGTTCTCTTTTTTATTCTGGCTATGTGTGTCTTTTCTGTTTTTCTCTTTGTATCTTCTATCAGCCCTACCAGGGAGTTATCAATTGTGCTAGTCTTTTCAGAAGAAATGGAAAAAGAAAAGAAAAGTATACCAATATTATGTGTTTGACTTTATTGGTTATCTCTATTTGATATGTTTTTTACATTATTAAAATTTGCTCTTTTCTTTATAATCTCTTTCTTCCTACTTACTCTGGGTTTGGGGTAAGTTTATTCTTGTTTTCCTAACTTCTTGACATGGCTACTTAGATCATTAATTGTCAGCCTTTCACCTCTTCTGAAATGTTTATCTTAAGGCTATAAATTTACCTCTAATTGTACCATTCACTGCATCATGCAGGCTTTTATGTGTTATATTTTTTTTCATTCGTTTCATAATATTTCTTAATTTTCCCTACGATTCCTTCTTTAACCCATGGGGTATTTGGAAGTATATTGCTTTATTTCCAAAATTTAGAGGCACTCAACATGACCTGGAAGAAGCAAACCTGTACAAAGAAAAGTAATTTTAGAAACTTATAATTCTTCTATATTAATAGAGATTTATATATAAAGGGTTATGTGGGGCACATCAGAGGGATGTTGTTGGACAGGAGAGGAGATGCCCTGGAATACTTCAGCAGAGAGCAGTGGAGCTAGATCTTGAAAGACGAGCCGAGGAAGTAAAGCAGGAGGCATGGAGGCACAAAAGTATTCAGGGTTAGAAAATAATTTGCAGTTTGTGAAACTGAAATCTAGATTTTATGGGAAGTGATGGTAAGTGTGATGAGGAAGCAGATTGGTAGTCTTATTATGTCCAGATCTTTATGCCACACGGATGAATCTGAGCATTATTCTGTCCGTAATGAGGAACAATTAAAGGACCCCTTTTCTTGTAAGACAAGAAAGAAAGCAATGAGGGCAAACAAGGCATCGATGAGCTTGAAGTTATAGGATCTGAAGTCATCGAGAGGCTCTAATCTCAGTGGTCTCCATTTTTCCTTGAAAAAGAGGGATAGGACACTGGCTAATAGTAACAGAGAGGTGACAAATTTGAAAAGAAGAGTAAATATTTGGAACGATCCCTGAGGTATATAGGAAGGAGAACTTACTAGAGGTGAATAAATGGATTACTGGCCTGCGAAGGTTAGCTATATTCATTCCAGCCCTATGTCATCGTTCTGATTTTACATAAGCAATCATCACCCAGATTAGTTTTCAAAGTGGTACTTGTAGAAGAGAAATACAGCAGAGAAGCAGCCTCACCTCTCACTGTGGTGATTTGGAAAGTAGTGGTTGAAATTCCAGGCTCTCAGGTCAGACAGACCTGGTTTCAAAACTGTGTGGTTTTGAACTAAGGCCACTTACCTTATGACATTGGGCATGCTTCCTGTCTATCTGAATCCCAAACTTCACATTATACAAAATGACTATTGTAAAAATTACTTTGTAGCATCATGGATGGTTAAATGAGCTTTTTCTGGCAAAACATCTAGTTCAATACCTGTCACATACTGGCTTCTATCAATTGTAACTGTTGTAGTTTTAAATTGCTATTCATGTTATTTTTTGTTGCTGTTTATTCTCCTTAAAGGGCATTCTCTTCTCCTCTGTGGAATGTGTAAAATCCACACAGGACCTAGTAAAGCTCTATCTGCACGAATCAAATCGGGTTTATCGGGATAAGATGGTGGAAGAGAAGGATCTTGATCTTTTTGATAAGATCCAAGCAGAAGTGATCAAGAAAACTTTTAATGTGAGTATTACCCTGTGAATTTATTTTTACATTTGAAAAATAATCATGATTATGCAAGTGATCACCCAAATGATAAAAATCTAGCCCATAGAAGATCAGGATTCGGTAAGGAAATAAAATCTGTCATTATTTTGCCTAAGTGAAAACTGCTGGAGCAAGAAGAGACACACATTAATCATAGAATCTTGGTGTTGTGAGGCCTGTGCAGACCATCTGATCCAATCCTCGTCCTATATTAATGCCTCTCAGTACCATTGCTCAGATTGGTCATCCCAGATAATGCACCAGCATCCTTGGAAATACACTATCCTGTCTTTCCAAAGGCAGCCATGTTGGAATGGCAAATGGCTGGAAATTTAGAACGATTTTGAAATTTGGAACCTTTGGAACAACTTTAAAGACTGGAGATTTATTTAAATAATTCTCTGAAATTCATTTCCCTGTCTACTAATCCTAGGTCTACATGACAAACCTTCACATATTTTAAGACCATTTATCTTGTCCTTCCTGGGTCTTCGCTTTTCCAGGCCAAAGAGCCTCTGTTCTGTTAGCCATTTCTGACAAGACTTATTTCCAAACCCAGAGCAATTTGACATCATCTGTATTACTCTTCCATCAGTTCTCCCCTCTGAAATCATGGTGTCTGACTTTCATCACACAACCCAAGTGGAGTCTGACCAAAATCAAGACCATCATTCCCCTCTTCTTATATACTATAATTTTTGTTAACTGTGTTTGCCAAAATGTGTCTTGCTAAACAGTTGTACCACAATATACTCCTTGGAAAGAAGGTATCCATGATGAAATAAGTTGAGAAAGTACTTCATATTTTTCCTATCCCCATAACATTTTATTGTTTTTAATTTTTTAAATTGAAGTTTAGTTGATTTACAATGTTGTGTTAATTTTTGCAGTACAGCAAAGTGATTCAGTTTTTTATATTCTTTTCTGCTATGGTTTATCACAGGATATTGAACATAGTTCTCTGTGCTATACAGTAGGACCTTACTGTTTGTTCATCCTATATATAATAGTTTGCATCTGCTAATCCCAAACTCCCAATCCATCCCTCCCCACCACCCTGCCCCTTGGCAACCACAAGTCTGTTCCCTATGTCTGTGAGTCTGTTTCTGTTCCGTTAAGTAAGTTCATTTGTGTCATATTTTAGATTCCGCATATAAATGATACCATATGGTATTTGTCTTTCTCTTTCTGACTGACTTCACTTAGTGTGATAATCTCTAGTTCCATCCATGTTAGTGCAAGTGGCATTACTTCATTCTTTTTCATGGCTGAGTAGTATTCCATTGTGCAAGATATATGAGAAAGTACTTCATATCATAGCCCTCTCTTGGAAATATACAGTACATTCAGCACATTAAAGCCCTGAAAATCTTGAATAAGCCTGATTTGTGCATCATTTCCCAAACATATTGGACCCTAAAACTCTTTTCCCTACATAAAACCTACTAATAATTTGAAGAATGAATGATTGATAGAATATGCCCCGGAAAGCACAGGTATATGTTAACACAGCCTAAGATCTTATGACATTTCTTAGTGTCAAAATTACCCCACAACTAACAGTGAGCTTTCTGTTGAACAGAGCACCAGATTTTCCACACATACTGCTTATCTATCCTCTCTTGAACTTAGAATAATCAAATCTTGTATTTAAATATACCACGCTGTCCCTATGCTCACCTTGTTAGGTTTAGCTCTATATTTTTTCCTGATAAGATTCTGGGTCCACCTCTGAAGATATATACAGTTTATTCCAACCTATATGACAGCTTTTTGAATGTTTGGACAGCATTTTAAGTAACTTATCTCAGTCTGCTCTTTACTAGTCCAAACACCCTAAATTCCTCCACTTGTCCCATCCTTTTTAAATGGCCTGATGTTCAGCACTCGCACATCATAGCTGCCTCTCCGTGAGCATCGTAGAATTTGCCAATTTGTGTGTTCATTGTTAGCTCTGCACATGAGCCCTGACTGTCTTCTCAAGTTGGTCTGAGCTAGCACTTTAGAATAACAACATTCAGTCTTTGAAACAGAAGTTCCTACGTGGGTCTGTCTACTAAGAACACATCCTTTTGATCACAGACCTAGATATAATTAATACTGCCATCATCCTTCCCCAACAACATTTAAAATGCCAACCTGAAGCACCCTGGCTATACCAAATCTTTGTATTGGTATTAAAGAAAAGTTGCCGATACCCAGCCATAAAAAAGAATGAAATAATGCCACTTGAAGTAACGTGGATGGAACTAGAGATTATCATACTAAGTGAAGTCAGTCAGAAAGAGAAAAACAAATACCATATGATATCACTTATATGTGGAATCTAAAATATGACACAAATGAACCTATCTATGAAACAGAAACAGAATCATGGACATAGAGAACAGACTTGCGTTTGTCAAGGAGGAGAGGGTTGGGGGAGGGGTGGATTGGGAATTTGGGATTAGCAGATGTGAACTATTATATATAGAATGGATAAACAACAAGGTCCTACTGTACAGCATAGAGAACTATATTCACTATTCTATGATAAACCATAATGGAAAAGAATATTTTAAAAAAAGAATGTGTGTGTGTGTGTGTATATATATATATATATATATATATATATATACACACACATGTATAACTGAATCACTTTGCTGTACAGCAGTAATTAACACAACGTTGTAAATCAACTATATTTCAATAAAAAAGAGAAAAGTTGCCAAATTTCCAACACAGAATTGATACAGTCCTGTTTCCACCGTTAAAAGCTTAAAGTTCTCTTATTTGTGGCCATTATATGATACAACATCACTGTTAAGAAATCTTTGATTCACTGGGTGGGTTGGTTTTCTCTCTTCCTTCTACACATCTGGCTGTGATCATAAAATCAGAGCCTTGTTTTGTTCATCAGAGAGTCTTTGTAGACCAGGCTTTTCAGAACTGCACTTTCGTTGTTCTTCTGCCAGATCATTAGTGTAAATTGACTGCCATCAGAACTGCTTCCCAGTATATTAGCCCATTTTCAAACTAGGTAGATGTATTCCCATATCCCTTTCCCACATGTTTTCCTCAACCAGCAAGAATGGCTCTCCTGCATCACATTAAATCTTATCCAAATGTCTGGACATTTGTTGTTACTATCTAGCAAAACCAGCATAGTTTAAAGGTTTTCTATGGCCCTGAAACCACCTTCAAAATATAATAACTCTTTGATATTTAACTCTTTCTACTTCTTTCTTCTTATAACCAAGCAGCAGTCCTGGCTTCTTGTAGATGTCGCTGTTATCCTCACTTTCCCTCCCTCCATTAGGTTTGATGCATCTTGTCCCCTGGGCTCACAAGACTAACCCTACAGTGATGTATGCCCTGGGTAATGCCTCTGCTGTTGAATAGCATGCTGATTTCCCCCTTCCCAGGTGGATCCTCCATTCTGAACCTTAGAAAAGAACAGCAGGTGGGGACAATTGTTCATGCTGGCATAAATTCCTACTTAGGCATTAGCAAACCTATTCTTTCTTGGGCTTAATTCCTCTACAATCTCCACCTCTTGAAGCCTCAAACATTTGCATTTGATAAATAAATAGTTCCTTTCTGAATTAAAAAAAAAATTAGCTGCCTCTTGGAAACTTAAAAGATAGACTGGTAGTGAAGAGACATAGACCCCTATCTTTTAAGTCAGTTGAGTTTTACTGGGTATTTATTAAACATGCTAAGGTTTGTCCTGTGGGCAAGGGCTGACACACAGTAAGCCCAAATCTTTAAAAATGTTTTATAAATGGGGGTTCTGCTGTCAATGTTTTAATATTAGCATTGTCCCCATAAACGAATCAGTCACCTAAGGACGGCTCATGGCACATTTTTCAGAAACCAAACCCTCTGGGTTGAGCCTATAACGTTGGGGCTGGCAACCTATAGTGTGCAGTCTCACAGGAAATAGAAAAGGATGTTCTATGACACTGCTATGTGTTGGGAAGCAAGACCTGTCTGAATGGATGTGGGAGAGGTGAGGCCATTGGACCAAGGACTGGTGCAACCCAATCCTAGTGAAAGAGCCCCTGCGGAGGGAAATGCACCCGTGTGTCCCCTCCACTGCTTTGCTCGGACAGGGCTCTTACTGTACGTGAGGGAAGGGCACCTCCCACCTTCCATGTCCCATCCTCAGCCCACAAGGAATAACCAATATCATCTGTGACTTCTCATACGTCGTAAATGAATGTTAAACATACACGTTTTAAGGGCTTCTCAAGAAAAATGGAAGTGTTGGAAGCAGGACTGATAATTTTTAGAGCATGCTCAGAGAGAAAATGCAAACGAGGTGTCTCCACTCTGTGTGGAACCAGAACTGAGAGTCACTAAGGAGGGTCCCTGTCCCTGTGTCTCATCACCAGGATCTCAAAGAGACAGTGGAACAGACCCAAAGCCTGAACATGTATTGCCATTTTGCAAATGGTATCGGGGAGCCCAAGTACATGCCTGTACAATCGTGGGAACTTTTGACCCAGACTCTGGTGGAGGCCCTGGAGAACCACAACAAAGTCAACACAGTGATGGACCTGGTTCTCTTCGAGGACGCAATGCGCCATGTGTAAGTGTGCTTCTCATCATGCCTTTCCTCAGCTGTCTCCTCTTCCCAGTGTCAGGGGTCTCATTTGGGCATTTGAGGACACTTGGATGAAACCGGGAGAGCAGCTACTGCTTCTGCCATGAAGGTCAAGATGGCGGCTGGTAGGGCAGCGGCTGTGGCTTCTACCACTGGCGGTAGCCGGGGCAGCATCATGATGAACTCAGGAGGAACTGGATTTATTTCCTTGTCTGCCATTTAAGTCCTGGGCCTGATCATGGTGACACCAAGGGAAAATGGGAGGTCATAAAATAAGGCACAGAGCAGCTCAGGACCTGCACTCCCAACTCATACTAGTCCAGTGAGATTGAAGGTTTTAAGTGCACATATTTCACAAATTAACTACCTTTTTGAGTCTTGCTGCTATCAAGTGAACCATGGAGAGCAGTCACCAAGCCTCCCAGGTAGTTTATACTCACACTGATGCTAATCCTATACTGTTCTTCATATTCCCCAATCCGAGGTGCATTGACCACCCCTCCTGCCTTCTACAATCTCTCCACCCTGCCCCTTGCTACCCAGAGTCTCCAATAGCAAAATCCACTTTATCTTCAACTTCTCTGAACTTCCACACTGAAGAATTCTAACTGAAACCTAACTGAACCCTGCATTGAGGAAAACAGTTTTTTCTTCCCCATTCTATGCACCCCAGGGCCTAGAGAGAGGTACGGACCCTCCTTCTCCCCCACCCCACCCCAGTGGCATATTTAAACCATTTCTCCTTTTATCTTTTATGAACCCCAGTTCTTTTGAAGCACAAGTACCTGGACATCCCTACTCATCACCCCTCCTTGTCACTGTCATCTGCTGACATCCTGTTGCTCCCCATCATTTACCACCTACCTCAGTGCTTGGACCACTTTCTCTCCTCAGCCACCCCTTTCTTCATTCCTGGCATCTGTGTGTCACCTGGTCTTTCTGTTCCTTGGCCTCCTTAGCTCCAGCAATGTTCCTTACATCCCACCTCAGCCACTCACTCACGTGTTCCTGCCCTAGGAGTTCTATCATCAATAATGAACCCACATCCAAAATCTCAAATTCAAACATCCCACTCATTTGTCTCTCCTACCCCTCCACTAACCTGCTCTAGTTTTTATTCCAGCTGTACTTATTTCCCAGTTTTACTGAGATACAATTGACATATAACATTGTATAAGTTTAAGGTGTAAAACATAATGATTTAAGTATATATTGCAAAATGTTACCACCATAAGGTTAGCTAACAACCATCACCTCACGTAGTTATTTTCCTTGTTATGAGAGTCTTTCAGATCAACTCTCAAATACACAATAGAGTATTGTTAATTACAGTCATCGTGTTGTACATTACATCTCCAGAACTTACTTATCTTATAACTGGAAGTTCGTGCTTTTTGACCCCTTCACCTAATTCCTCCACCCACCTCTGGCAACCACAAGTCTGACCTGTTTCTGTGTGTTTGGTTTTATTAGATTCCGCATATAAGGCAGATAATACAGTATTTACTGTTCTCTGTCTTATTTCACTTAGCATAATGCCCTCAAGGTCCATCCATTTTGTTGCAAATAAATACATTCCAGCTATTCTCAAACTTCATCAAGACTTCATTTCATGGAACCACCTACTTTCTCAAACTCCTTTATCCTTCTGTCCACCATGTCTTTACTTTCCTCGACCACCATAGACTCCATCACCCAGTACAAGCTCCCCTAACTTTCCTGTCATTGCATCCATGTGACAAAGCTCTACACTAGCTAAACCTCACTATCTTCTTTCTCCACACCTGCCCCTAAACATGTGGAGATTATTGAAGAAAAACCATCATCATGTTGACTTGATTTTCTTGCGATTGTCAGCCACAAATTTCAAGTGGGCCCTCAACTTTGCTAGAAACTCTCCTCTATGACCCTGGGCCGATTGCTGTCTTCCCCTTTGTGTGATGACTGCATCACACGTTTCTCTCCTCAAGCTTCTAACATCTCTCCCCTCTCTTTATTCCCAATTAATGAGCACAATTTTGCTGAGATAATGAAAGCAGCCAGAAGACGATTCTCTCATCTCCCTGCCATCAGATCGAACAGCCTCTCTGTATCCCACCTGCATCCCACCCACAAGTCCTGCCTTCTGTACCATTTCAGCTAAGGAACCATCCCTGTGCCTACCTGAGGCCAAACGCTCTACGTGTGCCCTGGTTCCCATCTCCTATCACCTTCTTAGTGACTTTACTCCCTCCTGCAATGATCCTTCCCTCCCTCTTCTCTCTCTTCTTTTTTTGGGGGGCTGTGCCTCACCACTTGTGGGATCTTAGTTCCCTGACTAGTGATTGAACCCACACCCTCAGCTGTGAAAGCACCAAGTCCTAACCACTGGACTGCCAGGGAAATCCCTCTCTCCTCTTTTCTCTTTCCTTCTCTTCCCTCTTCCCCATGATCAATTCATTCATTTCTGGATCATACATATCAGCATACAAACATGCCATGTTATCATTTATCAAAAAAAGAATAAACTATTCCTTGACTCTTATATCTCTTTCACCCCCTACCCCTGTTTCTCAGCTCCTATTCAAAGAAAAACTCATCAGAAAGGTTGCCTTTACTATTCATACTTTCTTGCTTCTCATCTGTTCCTTGGTCCATTTCTTACCACTTGAACAAAGAAGCTCTTATCAAAGTCACCACAGACCAACCTCTGGCTAAAGTCGGTTGTCACTGCTGTGTCCTTACCTTATATTATTTGACTCCCCTGCTACATTTGTCATGATTAATCACTCTATTAATTTGTATACAGCCAGCCATCCATCCATCCAACACCTATTTATTGATTAGATGGTCTTAGTATGAGTGTAGGGATCTTTGTCTTATTCACTGCTAGATCCCCAATACCTAGGACAGTGTCTGGAACATAGCAGGTACTCAGTAAAATTTCTTAGCACATCATATAAGATAAATGATACAGAGGAAAACAGAAAGGTAAAAGGGATAGAGAGTCCTTGGAGGTAAGTGCAGTTGTAAATAGAGTGGTGAGGGAGGCTTCACCAAGGAGGCGGCATTGGATCTGACATGTGAGACCCGCACTGAACACAGCTCACCACGGACTGGTGCACGGTGTTCTTCCTGCATCAGTTCTCTTGGGCTTCACAAACACCTTGAAGAAAGTCAGGTCTACTATTATCCCTATATTATAAATAAGGGAACTGATACCCAGAGAGATGAGGGAAGTTGTCCAGCATCACACACACCCCAGGAAGAGGTAAGCCAAAGCCAACACTCATGCAGAGTGTCCGCTCAGGACCGTCACACTACAATGCTTCATACATTCTCCTAATCCAGTGTAAGCTCCTTGAACACACAGACTCTCTTGCTCACTGCTGAATCTCCAGTACCTTGGACAGCGTCTGGTGCATGGCAGATGGTCAGTAATAAGGGTTTTAGGGTGTTTGTTCACTAATCTGGTGAAACTTCAGGGAGTATTTTCCCTCCTCTCTAAGAGCTACCAGAGCCTGTGTCATAGTCTTGGAATTGAAGAAAATCTTTATCTTTTCAGGGTAAATGTAATTTGGGAGAATAGCAAGTGATTCAGTCAATGTGGTTTCCAGCATGGGTGATCAAACTGCCTAATACTGTTCTTAAGGAAAAAATAAGACGATGAAAACTGGCTTTTCTCCTGAGGCTCCTAACCAGGCTCTGAAGATAGTTTCCAAAGAGAAACCTGAGCTGCATTAGCAATGGCAAAATAACTGGAATAATGAACTGCCTTGAGGGGGACAATTTGGAAGAATAAAATGTATCTGGATGTATAATTTCCTGTACGTTTGTTTTAAAATATCAATGTCCCATGACTTCCTTCTTGCACTGCCCTTCCCTCCCCTCCCGGGGGCTCCTTGATCCTCTTTGTTGCCTCTACCCGCAGAGAAAGCAGAAGCATTCCCCTCCTATACCGGAAAACAGAATGCCGAACAGCCCGGTGAGAAACACAGGTGACTAAGCTGTCGGCGTCGCTCCACACAGTGCCCCGACGAGTCTGTACGCGCTCTCCCAGGAGCCCCAAGGGCCAGGCCCAAGTTCTAATCCTCATTCTGCCACTAATTGGCGGCGGTGCTTTGCGAAGGACACAACTTCCCCAAGCCTCAGTTTCCTCCTCCATGACAAGTGCTTCGCACTTACTAAGCGGTCCATGGTGTTAATCTTTATCTTTCCGCTGTTGTTTTCTTTTCCTAAAAGCACCATTTGCTCTCCTACTGACTTCCTTCACCATTGCAGCACATTCTCGTTCTACTTTTTCTGAAAGCTTCACACTAGATCTTTCCCCCTGCTTTTGGCATTATCTCTGTCTACCCTTTTCTTCGTTTTTTTCATTCCGACGTGTGTTTTTCTGCCTCTTTTTTCTCTTAGAATCGCTTCACATTTATTGACAAAAAAAGGAACTTCAGATGTACTTCTTTTGTGCCCCTTCTTCTGTGCATCTTATCGGTTCTCGTGCATGTGTGTGTGTGTATGTGTGTTTAGTCTTCAATAAGCCAGCTTCCTCCAGCTGTGCTGTGGTACATTTTCAGCTTTTGTTTTTAATCTCCCAGAAACTCAGTAATGGGCTTAACTCTGACTGCCTTGGTTTTCTGGCCCAGGAATCCTTTAGAATATTGATCTTCTTTTTAGATTCTGTAATTTAAATGCAGAGTCCTTTGCCCTCGTCAGAGGTTGTTAATGAATCCCCAGCTGGAACCCAATGCTGACAGTTGCAGACTTAACCATTCCTTCTTTGGAAACTTCAGCACTAATGATGCATTTCCATTTAGATATTGAACAGCATGGACCATGCTAAGCTGAGTTCAGGCCTTCCAGAATAGAGCTGGGTGTTGGGTGGCCCGCAGAACCTACTTGGACTTCTCCTCCCCCATGCCTGCCTCTCTCCTCAGTAATCCATTCCTGTCCCCTCTTTTTTTGAATCTGAAGAGAGGACCTGGATATCTTAGCACCATATTTTCTCCTTTTATCATTGTAGCCAGGCACCATCTCATGTAGACACAAAGCAGATGATTCCTTGCACCTACCTCACCTCAAATGTGATGCTGAGTATCAGGTCTGGGGTGTTCCGCTTACATTTAACAAAAATTTCTTGAATGCCTTTAATGTGCTAGCACTACAGAGAAAACAAGATGAGTATACACACTCTTCAGATGTCTAGAAACCATGGTTTAATAAGGGAGCAAGAGAAGCGTACACCTGTCTGATACAAGACAGAGTATCACAACTAAATAATTATAAACGAAAAAGTAAAATCATAAAAAGAGCTAAAAGTAGTCAGTAAATACCTTCTGAGTATTTAGGGGAATAAAATGTCACTACATAAATTTAGTGACATGCAAGCCCTCCACAGCGGCTTCATCACTGGTTATGTTATCCCCAAATACACTGGCTTAACTTGCACATTCGACTAGCACAGTCTAACATATTCTCACCCTCCAGTATCATAGAGTCAATTTTTGATCACTTCTACCTAAGAAGAAATTGATGCCACCATTCTGGGGGCCAGTTTTTCAGTATTTATCAAAAGTCGTGAAAAGTGTCTTACTAGGAACTTACCCTGCAGCCATAATTAGACCTATAAACCCAGGTCCCTCCTGTCAGCATCACACATGCCCTCCAATCCTGCCTGGCTGCCTTGGACTCTTCCTCCACCACCACTGCTTCACCAGAGGCTTTGGCTTAAAGCAGAACAGGGCGACCTCAGTCCACTCAGGCAAGAGGTGAGGCGAGGTTTGGGGACAATTTAACGCCCTCTTCCCAAGCTCAGCCCAGGATGTGCCTGCAAGGAGGGCTCCCGTCCTCACCCGGACCATTACGCCTGCTCCTCACGGAGGGAAGTCTGATCAAAGCCCTGTGCCTCTGCTTCCCTCCCTCAGCTGCCACATCAATCGCATCTTGGAGTGCCCGCGGGGAAACGCTCTGCTGGTTGGCGTAGGGGGGAGCGGCAAGCAGAGTCTGACAAGGCTCGCGGCTTTCATCAGCTCCATGGATGTATTCCAGATCACGCTGCGGAGAGGCTACCAGATTCCTGACTTCAAGGTAGGGGGCCGGCCGCTGCGGGGGGAGGCTCTGTCTCTCCCCAACTGCCCACGACTCCCTGGCACCCTGCATTAGCTCTTCAGCTCCCTCGCCCAGAATCTCCCCTTAATCATCTGTCCACCTTCTTCTTAGACTTTGGGCTGGCGACTGGAGGTGCTTAGACCCTGAGAACACCGACCTTCCCAAGGTCTGCATCTGGGAGACCTCAGCTGCTTTAGGTGCATCTGTAGGGCCTCAGCTCTCACCCAAATCGGAAGCACAGCTACATCAAATTCAGCACACAGCTCTCCAGCGGCCCTAGCAGACAGAAGGAATATTGCCCAAGTTTTATAAGAATTGCATATATTAAAGGATGGGTTCAGTAACCACCAGCCGCTGGGACCTTCAGTGACATGAAGGACGTAAGGCACTTAGGAGCCACAGCGCACACTCTGAAAGTGGAGAAAGGCATTAAATACGACCCTCAGAGGTCACTTTGTCCAGTCCCCTGTTTTGATCCATGGCCAACAATAGAGGCCCAGTAGGGAGTCATGAGGTCATTTCCATCAAGATGCTGCTCTTGCTGTCCCTGGGAGAATTCCAGCCTGCACAGAGCCAGACCCGTCCACCCGACTTCATAATCTCTCAGCTGGTCAGGCTCACTGCTGCTCTGAAACCACAGCTCAGCCTCTTGCGATTGGCCGCATCTAAGGTCATACTCCAGGTTCACATCAGGTCAATCTTTAGTGCTTCCAAAAAAGAAAAGACAAGATAGTGCTCATGAGAATCATGTGTTTACAGAATGATCTAAGACACTGGTTCTCAACCTTGGCCATGTACTGGGATCCCCTTCAAATAATAGTGATGCCTGCATCCCACCCCCGAGAAATCCTGACTTAACTGTTCTGGGGATTGGCCTGGGCATCAGGACAGTTGAAAGTAACCTGGGTGATTCTAAGGAGAGCTGGGAAACACTGTCTTAAGTGATTCTGTAAATGCGTTGGTTGAGAACCACTGATCTAAAAGGAAGTTTATTAATGTTAAAGGGGAATTATTTGGACACAGAGGAAGCTCTGCTATAAGGAAATGTATGAGGCTGATATAGAATGAGCTTTGAGTCGTGTGAGAGAGAGATGACTAAGATTACGGACCAACGGCTGAGCTTCGGGAAAGGGATGCATCAAAGGAAGCAAGAGTGACCAAGCTGGAAAAATTCAGGGCCTGGCATCCTAGCCCCAAACGTCATCTACCTATAGTTTTGAATGGATGTAAGTTCCTACCAAATGATTGTGTGTGCGTATGTGTGAGTGTGTGTGTGTACGTTCCCCAATATATTTTTTAACAGCAAAAGTCTTTGCTGGAGCTAGCCATAAGGACATAAGACTCTGCTACTATATGATATATTCATCCCCTAGGCCAGGAGGCCCAAGTACATGACTCTTCTGTCAGGACCAAGAGCAATCACTTGCCTCCCGGGGCAAGCCATTCATTTGTATGATGATATAAGTAACACAGATGAACAGGGGAACATCTCTGTCCTTTGGAAAGCTGTCACCTGTTTGCACAAAGCAGGAGCTCTAGAAGTTAATTCAGGAGCCACAGTGGTTGTATGAATTAAAGATCATCATTATTTATTCTACTTGCTCACCTCTATTGGGATCGAGGCCTGGGAATGAGGCATATTTTCCGGCCTGTGAGTGCAAGATAGCACTCCTCCCTCCCTCCCATTGCTGGTGTCTTATCAGGAAAGCCCTCTTCTCAGAGATCTCTGACGTTGTTTCTGCAGGCGGACCTGGCCAGCTTGTGCCTGAAAGCCGGGGTAAAGAATCTCAGCACCGTGTTTCTCATGACAGACGCCCAAGTAGCTGATGAGAAGTTCCTTGTGCTCATTAATGACCTCTTGGCATCTGGTAAGAGACTCTCTGCACTTGAATGTCTCTAACCAATTCCTGCTGGAGTTGGAGTCATTCCAAGGTGGAGATTTTGTTCTAGGTCAGAAGAGCGAGGTCATAGAAATGAGGGAGAAAACTGACACAGCGGAGAACTGGTTCATCAAGGTCCTTCTAGGATTGCTGCTGGGCCTGCTGTCTTTTATTCTCCTTACATGCAAAACAGACAGTAGTCTTATGCCTTTCTTAGTGGGACTAGATATGACAATAGGGGGAAAGTAGGTTAGGGCCTGCAGATCTGCTGAGTCCAGAGAGCAGGTGCTGTTCCCACACCCAAGACAGAGAGAAACTGGGATTTCAGGGAGGGAAGGCATTAGCAGCAACATACACACACATAGTACCTGCACACACAGAACTTACCCAAGAGGGCAAGGTTAGGTTGCCAATTTAATTAATCAAGGATTCAGAACTTTATGAATTTTTCTTAGATTACAAAGAACTTGACAAAGGCTGTCTCAACTTCCCTGGGACACTATCAGTGCAAGACAGGACTTCAGTGGAAAGTTCAGTTCTTGATACTTTGCTGCCCTTATGTTTTTAGGGATTCAGGACTTATGCCAACCATTCTAGAAAAAAAGTTTAAGTATACACATATATGTATATATAAATATACATAAACATACACAAGATATATATATGTATATATACCCAAGAAGATAAAACAATATAGTATAAAAATTATGCATTTTCAGAAATTTGAGGTGTATGTATATTTCTGTTAATTAAAAGGAGAATATGATTTCCTGACTCTTAATCCAAATTTAGCCTCTATAAAACCACCTCTTATCTGGGCTAATAAAATAGTCAGTGCACAGATGTTCTGAACAAAATTTCTGCTTCCAGATTTCCATTTCAGAAAGCCTGTTTCTCTACAATTCACCTCCTGGCTCTCTGACTAAATCCTCTTTAGTTTATGAAGTCAAAGGACCGTGATCACAATATACTTCTCCAAAGTGTATTCCATGTCATATATAATATATTTCAGGATGGCTCTTTCCATGCAATCTCTAGGAACTTCACTGCTTCAGAATCGTTGACTGCTTCAAACTTTGTGCCCTTGTACCCCAGGCCATTTTACTATCACTTCCATGACAAGCCTCTGGTCTTTGGTCCAGACCATGCACTAGCAGGCTCTGTGAGCAACCTTCAACTTCCTCCTGATGAGGACCAGAGTCGCATCAGGTTGGGACTGATGGCTCCAACCATAACACTGATCCCACCCTCTCGTTCCTTTCCCAACCTGCCCTATTTAAGTTAATTTCATATCCAGGAATTTGCCTACTAACTCTTATACCTTTTCTCCTCCAATCCAACAAATTGTCCTTTTCTTAAATACTGTCTTTTTAACATCCCACCACCTTCTACAACAGTATTTCACCTACAACACTGCCTCACCTTTTGTTATTTTACCAAATAATGAGAGACGGGTCCAACTGTCCTCCCACCCTGAAGCTGTGCCCTAAAGTCTAATTTCTAAAACAATCAAAAAAGGTAAAATTGTGCTTCCAAAGACTTATAGCTTTGGAGATGCCAGGCATGTTGCCAGCCTCACCCTGTATCTCATTTGGCTCCAATCCAGCCAGGTCACCTTCTCCTATAATAACGTCTGAGACACAAACGATGTTACACTTTTACCAATTGAAATTTTATTCCTCAATTAAGTATTTTAAATTTTTCATTTAGAAAACAACTTGTTTCAAGTTCAGATGAATTTTTGAAGCCCTGCCCAGTGAAAACTTAATGCAATCAGTGTGCTTCAAAGTCATGGAATTTCAAACTCACATTTTTAAGGCTTCTATACAAAAACAGGATTTACACACACATGTTAAAATGGAGCTACAATTAAAAGTAATACTTTTCTAATCTTCATCCCTTTTATCTTAACCATTTTGACAGGGAGAAGTGAGCATATCTGAGTTCTAATTTTCCCTGTCAGATAATTTCTGGCTAGAAATTAACTGACTGCCAGTCCAGGCAGAGCTACAGAGATTCCTCAGAGCCTCCCCATCCACTTAGTTTTTCAATTTTATGGGGTTGTGCAATCACTGCATTCTTGGATAACACAGTAGAGACTAGGAAACTATACATTGGGCTACCTTGTCATTAGCTCATCCCTCTCTAGTCATCTACAAATCCTATTAGGTTGAAGATAAGGTACAGTGAGCGAATTCCACTGATTCAACACTCCCCCAAAACATCTTCCTCAGTGACCTCATGATCTCGCGCCATAGGCTATCTGCTTTCCTCCCACACTTCTTTAGTTCATTGTTTCATCCCTTGGTTTCCTGACACCATTTCCAGAATCAAACTGTATTGGTAATTCAGCACATAAATCTCACCTCTGACACCACCCAAACATTTCAGAACCCATCATTATGCCACTTGCATCTCAGTTTGGTTACAGACTGACGGTAAGAAATCCTCACTGAAAGTTAAAAAAATAAATCAAGTTTCTTAGCAAAAGCAACATAATTGTATAAGAAGCAGGGTGGCCACCTAAATCAGAGTGAATGAAGCCTATCTTTCAGTCACTTTCTTTGGCTACCAGAGTCCTTAATGGGGCTCATGAAGCTTCTAGTGAAACTATGCATGAAATGTTGGCCCTTGCTGAGTCTGAAAAGTTCAATTCTTGCTATGTCCTTGTTGCCCTGTATAACAATTCCTGAAGAATGTACACTGGCCATCAAAAGCAGGTATTTAAAAACTCTCACAAAATTTGTTCTCTCTTGGTCCTCCTTCAACCAAACTCAGCATCAGCACGGGCCCATCCTAATCTAAAGGGAAAATAGAATCCTTTCCTGGTTTTTTGGTACAGCACGCCTGCCTCCAGGTTTCCAGCGGTTCCAGAAAGCCCATTTTACTGCAGTCCCAGCTAGGAAGACCTAGTCTGCTCCAGGTGTGGTGCCTTTTCCTCTCCTTACTCTGCCAGATTTCATACTTCATTTTACTTTGGGATCTTACGTTGGGATTTCCTTTTCGCTTTTCAAAAGGCTTAATTGTTCACTCCAAAATTAATATTTCTCTTCCCTGGCTCAGACTAGATCACTTTGCATCTATTTGTGTATTCAAAACCATTTATTAAGCTTCCGTGTTCCAGTCAGTAACCTCTGTGTGGTCTATTGGAATAGTTGATAACCAACTGCGTCCCCTCTCTTGTAAAGCCATATGCCTCATCTCTGAAACAGACTGTCCTTATTACGTTTGGGCCAAATCTCCTCTTGGAATGTAAAACACGAAAAGATCCTCTCATCTTCCAGGTGCTTTAGGATTAGAGGCAGGATTGGCATGTTCGTGATCTGTACACATCACATGAGAATGTGAAGTCTGGAAATATTTGTAACAGTCTTGGCATTGGATTGTTCTCCTCCCATGAGCATCTAGAACTGGATTCCCTGATAGGCCATCTATGCTTTACACAAGTTATATTCTGGCCCAGTTTCTCTGAAAGGAAAAAAGACAAAGTGGCAAAAGAGAAGTGGCAAAGGTGGCAAAGACGACAAAAGAGAAGCCATTAAGCATGCATCTGACCTCCTAAGCATACTTTGTGGTCTCAGGGGATCTGTTTACCTCATGCGTCCCCAAACCATAAACCATGGAAATTTAAACCAGCACCTGGTTGCTTCCAGCTGCCACACAGAAGTGCCCAGAGCATAATGCAAAAAGATGCTTGAGTAACAGCTTTTCTTTTCTTCATGTGGTACTAAATTCTCATACAAGTTACTTGAGACTATGTCTCTGTGCATTCTCCTCCATTACTAACCTCTCCCTCCCTCCTCTCCCTCATCACCTATGTCCAAGAGATAATCAGTTGCCACCAGTTTTACCCCCTAGCTATTTCTGAATCCGTTCTTCTCTGTCATGACTACCACTGATCTTTTCATCTTTTGCTTCAACAAATGCAGACACTTCTTTTTTTTTATTTTATTGAAGTATAGTTGATTTACAGTGTTGTGTTAATTACTGCCATACAGCAAAGTGATCCAGTTATATATATTCTTTTTTATATATATTCTTTTCCATTATGGTTTATCATAGGATATTGAATATAGTTCTCTGTGCTATAGAATAGGACCTTCTTGTTTATCCATATTCTACATATAAAAGCTTACATTGCAGACACTTCTTAACTCACCTCCCTACCTCTCAGGGAGGCCCACCCCCATCCATTCTCCTCACTGCTTCCAAAAAGGTCTATCAAACTATAATTCCTTCATCAGTTCCTAAGTGAATGCACGATAAGCTGTTTTGTACAGAAAAAAAAAAAAAACAGCTGCCTTGGACCTGCTTCCTTCCTTCCTCACTAGCTTACCTCCCCATTATGATCTAGTAATTCCCACCTCCTTGAAATAACACACTGGACTGCCTCCTGACACCCTTACTGGCTCGCACCATTCCTTTTGAACCTCGTGCCCTTCTCCTTCTTTCTCTGGATTAACTTCTACCCATAGTACAAGACTTATCTTGGATGTTATCTCTCTGGGAAATCTTCACTAATCCACTGTCACCACGAGGAATGAGAAACATCCGTCTGTGTTTCTCTAACATTCAGTGGATGCACACACCACCATTGTACTGAAACGACATTGTAAACTTATGAAAGGTAGAGACCGTGTTGTCTGTTGTTGGTTCATTTTTTGTTATGAAATAATCCAGAGGTACAAAAGATAAGGATTAAATACCTACTACCCAGTTTAGGAAATAAAACAACACTGATATAATTATAACTCTCTGTAAAGACTGTGTTATTTTCACCATTTACATTGTCAGCACTGAATGCATCTCCTGGCCCATAATTAGCATTCAAGAGGTATTCGTTGAACCAAGGTGTGTAATATCATGAGAAAGATGTGTCATCTTACATATTAGATATTACTGTTGAACACGTGCTTTGAGAAAGTTTACAGCCATGCAGAGAGAGGGCCAGGGGTCCTGAGATAGTCACCACACTCCCTGTTTTTTCTCCCTTGAGACCAGGGAAATGTTTCTGAAAAAATGTTGTTCCTGGGTGGGGTCAAAGCCCTTAAGCCATTGTGATGCTAACTGGTTCCGCAGAATAACCCTCAGCTTTGCCTTTTTTATTACCAAGCTCCAACTAACCAAACCATCTTAAATTATCTCAAAGCACTGTGGCCTCTGAGAGCCCCAGACCACACAGAGAAGATGATGATGAGTCTGACTTGTAAAATATCAGGACATGTTAAGGACCGCAAGAAGCCATTCTGCACTAGGCAGCAGAAATAGGGCTTCCCAACTTTAGGTCACAAGGGGAAACTCTTCAAATATTTAAATAGCCTCTGCCTCTGTTCACATCACAAAATCCCCTCTGGCACTTCAGTCTCCTGCTTTCAGTATGACTACCTACATCACACAGTAAGTGACGGGAATGTTGTCAGGAGAAACTGGAGGAACAAACCTGGAAATGCAAACTTTGCTCCCAATTCAGAGGTGCTCAGTTCCATCTGGTGATCTTCCTAAGGGATCTTGGGAATTGTGTGACAAATACCTGCATCTTAAGAACATGCAAAAAGGCTCTAAAAGGCCTGGGTGTTTTCAATATCTTGGCACTTAAAGGGATCATATAAACTAGGGCGAGCACACTTTTTCTATAAAGGGTCAGAAGGTAAATATTTTCAGCTTTGCAGACCATACAGCCTCTGTCACAACTACTCAGTTCTGTCATTGTATTGGACAAATAGCCATAGACAATATCTAAATGAATGAGTGTAGCTGTGACCAGTAAAACTTTATTTATGGACAACAAAATTTGAATGTCATGTAATTTTCATGTGTCATTAAATAGTATTATTTTAATTTTTTCAACCATTAAAAATTGTAAAAACCAGGCTTCGCTTGCAGGCAGAGATAGAGGGCCAGATTTAGCCTATAGATCATACTTTGCCTCCTCAAAAGATATAAATCCTACATATTTCAAAAAATAGAAAGGTGAAGAATGCAGACTCTATTATTACAAATATTCTAAGACCAAAGGGAATTCAGGTTCTCACTCTCTAACGTACTTATAGATAAGAAAATGTAGATTATCAGAGGGGCAAAGGAGAAAGGAATTCAGACCGCTGCAGGCAGTCAGCCCCAGAAGTATGAGTATGGCTCACATCAATTCCATTTGAGTATTTCTCTTTTTAAAACTTCCCTGAACTCCTCAACTCCCAACACATGCTAAATATCATTTCATTTTTCTAGCTGTTTTCTCTGATCCCCTGTTTTTATCAAATAAGGCTGAAATGGATTCTTCCACTAGTAAGACCTTGATTTTGACAAGTTTATAGCACTGGGTATTTTGTATGCATGCTATGAAATAATGAATGGAAATTAAATCAAGTTTGTCCAATTAAGGGAAGAAAGTAAATGATCATTTTCATGATAATTCATTTTTTTCATTTTTCCCATTTAAACAATTAAGTTTAATTAGTATAAAACTCTAACCCACCTCTTGGCTGGATTAGTGTTGTCAGACTGTGAAGGCCAGAAATCTGTTGGAAAGTTGAGTTTCCTCCAGATACAGTAGTTCAAGGAAGAGCAGCAGCTTCAGTAGTGAAAAGAATCACAATTCCCATCACTCAGATTAGTCAGAGGCCATTTGCCAAACCACCCACCTTGGAGGACCTCACCCAAGTCCACAGGAAACAGAACAGATAGTGGCTCCAGTGGCTTCTTCCCGCTCTAACATTTCTACGATGCTAACATTTCTTTGTTGGCTATGGAGGAAGGAAGAAGCACGCTGGTGTGCAGAACTTCAAAGGGGAGCTTGTATATGACTTCAGGTCCACGTAGCTTCAACATCTACCTAAAGCCTTGTCCTGGAAATAGGAAAGAGCTTTTCTGATAGCCATAGAATATCCTGGAGTGAACCACATTCATCTTTACCTCCTATCCAGTGTTCCAGGATTTAACTGCACCAGTGCTTCCTTCATTCTTACATCCCTTAAGCTCATTTCTCTCCTTGAGAAAACTTAATGCCATTCACTATCGGCCTCACTACTACCTTTACAGCTCCCAGTCTGTCTGCATTTCTTTGCAGTTTTCTTCATTCTTCCTTTCCAAGGCCAACTCTTCCATGTGAGCTAGGGGCCCACCAGCTGGTTCTTAATTCAGAATTTTGCTTTATTCTATCCCCTCTTTCAATTTCTGACTCTCCCTCACAGTTTTCACATTCTCACCACCCACATTTACTTTTTCCTTTTATGTTTTTCTATATTTGTTTACAAAACATGTTGGGATACAGAAAGCAATAAAACAAACACCCATGCAATTATGAACAATGTTGCAAAGTAGAAACATCTGATGTGTGCAAGCAGAGTTGCTTTACAACAGATGCCCAAAACATGGATTGTTAAATTGTCTGGTATGTGCATTTCAAGTTTACTGAAAAGTGCCTGTTGCCCTCCCGAGTAGTTGTACAGATTTATTCTCTGCTTGAATACCTGTTTCCTCCTAACCTCACCAACACTTGGTTTATCTAACATACTAGTTTTTGCCAAAGGATATAAAATGGAATCTCATTTTTGTCCTTTCCCTTCTTACCTGTGACATTGGAGCATCTTTTCAAGTGCTTATTGGCTATTCACCTTATGTTAGTTGCCTTTTTATACAGTTTGCCCTTTTGCTCTTCTGTTCTTTCTTTTTCTTATGGATTTGTAAGAGTCCTTTGTATATTCTGGATCCTAACCCTTTGTTCATCATGTAGGTCATAAATGTCTTTTTGGAAGTCTGTATCTGAATTTTGTCATGCTGATTTCGTTTAAATTTTGTAAAACTTAGTCTTTTTATGTTTTGTGCTTTTTGTGCTCTATTTCAGAAATTGTGTCCTATCCAACACCGTAAAAATAATCTTTTGTATTTTATCTATAAAATATTACTGTTTCATATTCATGTCTTTAATCCACCTGGAATGTATTTTTGCTTGGTATTCTAATTTTATTTTTTGATATTAGTATTGAATTATCCTAACATCACTTATTGATTTGTTCATCCTTTTTTAGCATACTGATTTTGAATATGAATTTCCTGTTTACATCTGGGTCCGTTTCTAGGTGTTTCACTCATTATTCTATTTATTTACCCAAGTACCAATTTCACATTGTTTTAACTAACATAGCTTTATAAGGAGACTTGATTTCTGATAGAACAAATCCTTTCTTCTCGTTCTTCACAGTATCATTGCCATTCCTTACCCTTTGCTCTTCCATATAAATTTTAGAATATGATTGAAAAAGAAACCCATTTGATTTTTGGGGGGCGGGGAATTGCATCTTTGTGATACTGGTAATACTGAGTCATCCACCCATGAGCAGAGTATTTCTCTCCATTTATTTTGGATTTTATTTATGCCCTTCAGTAATGTTATAGTTTTTACATCAAGATCTTGCACATCTTTTTATATATTTATTACTGCCTGTCTTATAGTTTTTGCTGGTATTCTAAATACCTTTTGCTGGTATTCTAAATAGCTGGTTATTCTAAATAACTTTTTTGCTTGTATTCTAAATAAAATAACTCTTTTTTTCGCTGAAGTACAAAAGTGCCATTTTATTTCCAATATTGATTTTGTATCCAGCAAGCTTGTTGTTTAACACACTTACGAGTTCTGATTGTTTATGTGTATATTCTCTTAGATTTCCTATTTAGAAAATTAGATTTTGATGATAATAGTTTTATTATTTCCTTAACTATCCATATAAATTTTATTTCTTTTCCTTGACTTGTTAGCTAGGACATTTGTATAATGTTGACTAGAAAACATGAATAGCAGTCATGCTTGTCGTGTTCTTAATTCAAAAGAGAATATTTTAGTATTTCACCGGTAAACAGATATGATGTTTGCTTTGGGTCTGCGACAAATACCTATGATCTGGTTAAAAGAAATCTCAAACTAAATTTTCAGAAATTTTGTGCAGCTGTTTTGATGGTCATATCGTTTTACTTCTTTAATCCATTAATGTAGTGAATTATTCTCATAGATTTTTCTAATATTTAACCATCCTTGCGTTTCCAAGATAAACTCTAATTGGTCATCATATATTTATTTTTATATATTTAGTTGAGTTTTTAAAGATTTTTTCCATTATATACTGCCTCATTAATATGCTAGTTTATCTAACTTTCAGAACTTTGCCAATCTGGTAAAAAATAATAATTAAGGATCTGTGCTCCGATTCTTACCAGGAGAGATCCCAGATCTCTACTCTGACGATGAGGTTGAAAACATCATAAGCAATGTGAGGAACGAAGTCAAGACCCAAGGTCTTGTTGACAACAGAGAGAACTGCTGGAAGTTCTTTATAGAGCGGGTCCGACGACAACTGAAGGTACAAGGATTCTCTGCCTGGGGTAGACAGGACCAGAGATGGCCCATGGGAGCCTCTATGGATATTTTGGACACAATAAGCTGTACTTATTGATTGTCTTGGGAGTGAGTGGTTAGGGTGCAAGGCCCTTCTCAGCCTGAGCACCTGTGTAAGGATGCCCTTCTCACATGCTCCAAGGGCAGTGGCCTCCCTCTTGCCTCCTGAAGTCCCAGCATTTCTAATCCCTTGGCTCGAAAGGCTGCCTAGCATTTACAGATTTTTGTCTCTGTTGATATGCTTCCCAATTTCCTGGGAAATGAAGAATCCAAGGCCATGTCTGTCTCTCTGTGAGTACATCTTGGATACCTTCTTGGTTCTCCCCACCCTTCTGCCTTCTCAGGTGACTCTCTGTTTCTCCCCGGTGGGGACCAAGCTGAGGGTCCGCAGCAGGAAGTTCCCCGCCATCGTGAACTGCACAGCCATCGACTGGTTCCATGAGTGGCCACAGCAAGCCCTGGAGTCCGTCAGCTTCCGCTTCCTGCAGAACACGGAGGACATTGAGGTGAGAGGGCAAAGGAGACACCCCTCAAGCTCCTCTCCACCTCTGGGTACAAGGAACCCCACATCCGGCAACTCCAGGTTGTTGGAGCACAGCTTTCCATGTGGTGAAGCAACAAGCTGGGTGGGCAGTCACCTGCCGTCTTCATGGCCAGATGACCTCTTTATTTCCTGCCCTTTGATTCTAGCCCACAATCAAGCCATCGATTAGCAAGTTCATGGCTTTTGTCCACACAAGTGTCAACCACACCTCCCAGTCCTATCTGAGCAATGAGCAGTGCTACAACTACACAACCCCCAAATCATTCCTGGAGTTCATCAGACTCTACCAGAGCCTGCTGTGCAGGAACAGAAGGGAGCTCAAGTCCAAGATGGAGCGGCTGGAGAATGGGCTGCTGAAGCTCCACAGCACCTCCGCCCAGGTGAGCGACGTCCTTCCAGTCCTCCTGCCTTCGGGGGGCTCGAAGGTAGTGGGGGCGGCCCCTTTCCAGAGGACTGGAGGACCACAGTCACGGTCTGCCGACCACACACTGCTCTCCAGAGGCCCCGGTGCCATGAGGACAGTGCCCGTGATTCCCAAAAAGCTTTATCAGAGGTCCAGGTTCTTGCTGAACTCATCCAAAAGAGTTTGGGCGAGGTACACAAAACACAAAGGAAAACACACACACACACTGAGGAGCAAAGAGAGCAAAGAAGCAGTTTATTCAGTGCAGAAGTGAAAGTTACACACTCAAGAGTTCGGGCATCCTCACAGTGAGGGGCCCGCCACAGGGTTTTTTTTTGTTTGTTTGTTTTTTGCGGTACGCGGGCCTCTCACTGTTGTGGCCTCTCCCGTTGCGGAGCACAGGCTCCGGATGCGCAGGCTCGGCGGCCATGGCTCACGGGCCCAGCCGCTCCGCGGCATGTGGGATCTTCCCGGACCGGGGCACGAACCCGTGTCCCCCGCATCGGCAGGCGGACTCTCACCCACTGCGCCACCAGGGAAGCCCGTCGCAGGGTTTTTTGATCCTCCTTTTATCCTATTTTTAGCCCTTTGAATGGGTGGGGTCTTTGTGATTAGGGATGGAATATTCACTGGGGGAAGGTTGAAGGGTGGCCTGGATGGCACCAGGTTGCATCAACTCCCGGTCCTGCCCATTCATCTCCTGAAGCCACAATACATGCACTCTAAGAGCTGTTTTCCCTTAAATTCTCCCTTACTAGTCAAGTGCCACACGTGAAAGGTCGTACAGAGTCATCAGCAACCTGTGCATTTTTATTGCGCATGGTCTGCAGTTTTCATGGTCAGAGTTTCTTGTTCAGATGCTACGCAGTTTCTGTTTTAGATGCCGTTCCTCCATGCATCATGGCCTCATTAAAAAGCAAAACAAGGAGGTGATATTGCCCTCTGCCTAAGGCCCGGCCCTGTCTTTCCTGCCTCACCAGAAGCCCAGCTGAGTTCTCCAGTGGAAGTGCACATCCCCAGCTGCAGTTTGGCGCTTCCTCTCACTGGTACAGGAATCCCCTGAATCTCCTCTTCTGTCTTTCTGTTTATCACCTCTTCCTTTTCCTCTACTTTCTTTTCCTCTCCAACACATAGTCCTTTCATCATCAAAACCCGAAGAGATGAATGGCTGGGAGAAATGGTTGCAGGGTTATACCAATTTTCTTATGTTTCTGTGTCTTACCGTGTAATCTGTCAAAGAGCCATTGGAATCTAATTTCTTAAACAAATCCTGTCTCATATCATGCGTTCCCTCAAATGTTCCTAAGTGGTTGGCCATCAGAAGAAGGCCCCTGTTGTCTTGTCCTTGTTTTGTTTTTCTGGCCCCTGTTGTCTTGTCCTTGTTTTGTTTTTCTGCTTACTTTCTGGAACGAATCTATTTCAGTTAATTTACTGTCCTTCCCTTGAGAGCTGGGGACAGCTCTAGCGCCTTCTCTGCCCTGCTCATGCCCATCAAATATTGCTGGTCCCTCAATGGCCCCTTTTTGTGCTCTGCTTACCAGCCGCAGAGCCGGCCTCTCATTAAGGCAATGAAATTTCATGCATTTGCACAATTAAACTAAAATTGTAATCAATTTAATTCTTGGGCATCACATGTTGCTCTAGATTTCTAAGCCTTTCATTTACTGTCACTTTCTCGGAGCTCTGCCTTTGGAATAGCTCTATTGAACTTCCTCCTTCTGACTTGCCCTTTCTCCCTACTTCAGTTTCTTGATTCATAGACGTAATGTATCTAAAGGATTTCCGTTCACTTAGTGGGATGCAATGAGCCCTTGCAATCTATACACATGGAATTTCTTCTGCTCGGGAAATTTTTCTTCTATTATCAGCTTTTGCTCATCTGGTCGGGCCTCTCCTCCAGGAGCAATGATGAACTAGATGGGTTCCTTGTGCTCCATATCTATTATCTGCTCCCTCATTGCTTTCCATCCCTTTGGCCTTTTCCTCTACATTCTAGGAGAGCTTTTCAAGTTTATCCTCAACAATACTAATCTAATCGTGGGCAATATTGCTTCTCCTTCTTAGGCTTCCAGTGAAGACTTCAACTACACTATTACATTTTCGATATCCCCACAGACCTTCCTCATCTCATCCTTTTCCCTTTCCAACGTTGCTTTTTTATTTCAGCCTATTTTTCTGCAACTATATCACAGAAACCATTCTACCGATGATGCCGAATAGCTTTTCTGATGTCTTTTCTAGATCCAGTAATGGGTCATTTTCAGAGCTGCGTTGCTCATCATAGTCTTCTAGATGCTATTCCTTTCTTTGTCCTGTATTTATATAAAGACATTTTTTTCCTTTGTTTACCTCCCAGCATGGTGAGATCTGTTCAAACTCGATGTTTGTCAACAAATCGTATGTGACAATTATCTGTGATGCTACTCTCTTTCCATTAGTGTCATGACCAAACCCCCTTCTTAGAGCTACAGTACGCAGATCCCAGTCCAGGCCCTAGCAGCTTACCTGGTGCCCACCTTTGTCAGAGGAAGGTAGCGTCTTCTTGCCCCAGTCCCTTTCTTGTTCTCTCAATCTCTGAACGTCTAGAAAACAGCAAAAGATAGAATCCCAGAATGCAGTACTACCAGATTTATTTTTTACCATCTCTCAGCTCTTCCTCTTCCTGTCTCCCCCAACCTACAGTGCCCTCAGAACATTCTGTATCCCCACCAGCCCCTGTTCCACCTCCTAGCCATTTATCCTCTGGGAATTGCTGGTCAGTCTGTGCAAAGGACAATTGCTGGGGAGCAAACAATGGGAAAGGTGCTCTGACACTCACAGAGCAGTGCCCAGTATTCTGTCTTGTACAGACCCTGGGGCTTTGAGCAGACAATGAACGGAGTCTGTTTTCCTGTTTTAGGCAATCTCTGTTTAACAAGGAGAAGCCTGGTTATATACCGTGAGGTGAATCCAGCTCTATCTGCCATAGTCGGTGGAGAACCCTCCCGAGTCCTGGCATCAGTCTGTTTCTTCTCCTTCTGTCTTCTCTACTTGAATGAATAATACGTCTATCTACCCAGTTACCTACCCCGGCAACTGCAGTGTTATCTTAGGCTCCTCCCCTTCCCTCACTTCCCACATTTCAGCGTTAATACATTCTATAAGTTTTCCAAGTATCTCTCAGAGGTACTCTTCTTGCTGTGTTCCCCATTTTAGACACTTCTTACCCAGATTATTTTGATAAACTGAACTCTCAAGTGTCTCCCCCATCCCAAGCCTGCTTCACCCACATCCTCTTGCATCACCTATCAGCCAGACTCTTTGAGGTCACCCTTGACTCTGCTCATGCCTCTCTTTCTCTCACCACCTACAGCCAGTCCATCAGAAAATCACAGTTGGCTCTGACTGCCAACATGCCCAGAATCCCACTGCACCTCCTACACTGCTACTACCCTGATCTGAGCCACCGACATCTTTTACTTGGGTAGCTACGATACCATCTAACTAGTTTGTCTGCGTCCACTGTTGCCCCCTGAATAGTCTGTCATCAGCTGAGCAGCCAGAGTGAAGTGATCAATTTAAAGCACAGGTATGTCACTTTTTTGCTTAAAACCCTGAGATGGCCCCTATTTCCCTCATTACAATGAGGCTCCTCCCCAGCCCTGCCCTGTTAACTCTCAGACCTCATCTCCTAGTGTCCCAACCCCACGGCATTCCTCTTGAACCTCACCCCTTCTTTGCTCTTTCCTCAGACACTTCAGGCCTTTATACTGGCTGTTCCTCTCCCTGGGATGCTCTTCCCTCTAATATCCACTGAAGGCTTCCTCCCTCATCTCCTTCAAATGTCACCTTCTCAAAGAATCCTACCAGATGACCCCATTTTAAATTGCGACCCCACACCACTCCTGATCCCCTTATTCTGCTCTACTTTATCTTTTCCCCATAGAATTTGCCCCTCTCTAACAAATTATATAATTTACTTTTCATTATATTTATGTTTTGCGGTCTATCTCCATCTGTTGGATACAAGCTCTATAAGAACAGGGATCCTTGTCTGTTTTGTTTGCTGATGTATCCCAAGTGCCTAAAACAGTGCGTGGACAGAGCAGGCACTCAATAAGTATTTGTTGAATGAATGAATGAATTAATTAATTAATAACATTCTACTTAGTCTCCCTGACTATATTCTGACAGCACTCTAGACCAGCACTATCCAATAGAAACACCCTGCAAGACATAGATGCAAATTTAAATTTTCTAGTAGCTGCATCAAAAAAAGTAAAAATGAAGTGAATTTTATTTTAATTATATATTTTAGTAGTATATAATTTTATCACATATTTTAGCAACATTTTATTTAACCCAGTATATCCAAAATATTATCATTTTAACATGTAATCAATGTAAAAAAAGTTGTTAATAAAATATTTTCCCTTTTTTTCTACAAGGCTTCAAAAACTCATTTGTATGATTATACTTACAGCGCATCTCAATTGGAACAAGCCACGTTTTAAGTGCTTGCAGTCTGGAATGCTGCCAGAATACAGTAAGAGAGACGAAGTAGAATGCTACATTTTAAGCCACGTTTTAAGTGCTCATTAACCACGCGTGGCTGGTGGCTGCCAAGCTAGACAGCACAGCTTCAGACCAACCTCTCTCCTGCTCTTAGCGTGATCTTTGTTCAAACCACAAGTCTGAGTATTCTCTTCAGTAGGCCTTAATGATCTAGACATTGCAGTTCAGATTCTCTGAACTTTTCTGGAACTTTTTAAATTGCATATAGCTTCACTCTCCTCTTCCTCTTTTCTACTACCCTGAAGTCCAGCACTACTATTTGAAGTTCCCTCCAAACTCCACAGCTTGCTCACATCTCTGTGTCTTTATATATGCCCCCACCTTGTCAACTTGTCACTGTCAGGATCTAAAAATATTTGATAGCTCCCTGCCCAGAAGCCCTCTCTAAGCTCTGAGCAGTATACATTTCCTTCTCTATTTTCTCTATGTTCTTTGAATTATTCATCCTTTTTTTGAAAATTGAAGTATGGTTGATTAACAATGTCATGAATTAATCCTTGAATTATGTTTCTTCTCTTGCATATATCATGCCATACTGTTATCAGTTCTTCAAGGGCAGAAATCAGGATTCAGTTGCACATAGAATGTGTTCTATAAATGGGTAGATGGGTAGATGATAGATGGATAGGCAAATAAACAAATGAACAGGTTCTAAAATCACCTACAAGTTCAGAGAGTGGGTAGAGAATGGGTCTTTTGCAATTCTGTCACCTGATGTATATTCCAAACTTATTGATGGTTATATAATGATGATTCTTCTTGTAAAAATGGTATCTGGGGTGCCTAACTCTGATATAAACCCTTCATCTGGAATTATTCCTTTGGTAGAAAAGGACAGAAGTACAGCGCCATAAATCTTGGTATAAGGGTAATGACTTGAATTATATTCTACGGTATCCTTCTACCCAATTGTGACAGCTTTTGGTGTACGTAATCTGGTAGGAGTAGGCTAAATGGATCTTACAGCTCAGGCTCAGACAGACCCTGAATTTATTTGGCAATAATAGTAGTATTGGAAGTAGTAATAATGACAATAATTAACAATCGTATGGTAATCTAAAATTTAATAAACTTTAGACTTATAATTTCATGCTTTGATTCAGCTGGTCAGAATATAACTTTATTTTTCCGTAACTGAGTTTAACTTAGCTCTGGGTCCATCTTTTTTCCTTTAAGAGTAGAAATCTCTTAATTTTGCATTTCAGGTTGACTTGGTCACTTCAAGTTAAAAAGTCAGTCTTTGGAGGGCAGTCAGTTCTCTCCCGTGACACAGTCAGAGCCCCCCACTGTGACTGGGGCCTCCCTTCCTCTCTCACTGGCGACCTCGCTTCTGTGTCTAACTCCAGTGGGTTCATGAGGAAGAGGGTCTGTTGGCCGGAAGAAGCATTCGTAGATGGTGGCCCGTAGGCCACTACCAGTTCCCTGCAGATAGGATTTAATCCACAAATCTGTCTATCTGGAAACTTTTAAGTTCAGTTTATCTTGGGATTTAAAATAATCTCAGGCCACCTGAAGTTGACAGTTAATTTATGATGATGTATTTCTCAAGACCCTTTGGTTGCAAGTGAAAAAAAAAAACTAACTCAAATTCACCCTACAAGAAAAAAAAAAAAGATGAAAAGATGGAAAATACAGCAGGGGAGGGAAGGAGAAGAGGAGAGAAAATTTTGAGATTGCATTAGATATTTATCAGGGCCCTTTCGATGGCAACTAACCAAAATCCAACTAATGTTGGTTTAGACAAGACAACAAAACAAAATTTTTAAAAGTGGATTGGGACTTCCCTGGCAGTCCAGTGGTTAGGACTTCACCTTCCAGTGCAGGGGGTGCAGGTTTGATCCCTGGTCAGGGAGCTAAGATCCCACATGCCTCACGGCCAAAAAACCAAAAAAAAGCATGAAACAGAAGCAATATTGTAATAAATTCAATAAAGACTTTAAAGATGGTCCACATCAAAAAAATCTTTTAAAAAATAAATAAAATTAAAAAACAAAAAAAAAGTGGATTGATTCATATAACTGAAAAGTGAGGGATAGAGTTTACTTTGGACAAGACTGGTGCTGCATATTCACTAGATGTCCCTGTTCAAGAGGGCAACCCCCATGGCTCTGAAACCTCAGATTAGTATTCTGTCTGCTTTGCTTCTTTACCAGTATTTTCAGCCAAGTTCCTGGGTTGGCTCTGATTGACCTCTTTGGGTCATTGGTTTGCCCATAGTTGAACCAATCTCTGTAACTTGGATACTCTCATTGGCCAAGCCAGGATCCATGACAACCACCAAAGTCAGCCTCACCCAAAATACAAAGACTTGCGAAGGAAAGGTCTTCAAAGGAAAATCAAGCTATGTTACCAAAACATAGGGTTTTTTTAAATTATTATTATTAGGCAGGCAAACCTAACAGATATCTACTATAGATGGAAAACATCTATATCTAAGAGGAAAGCCTGCTTGAAGCCCAAATTCATATCAGAAGGTGTTGGGTGACTATATGGATTCTGAGTCAAGAAGGAAGCTATCTCCAGGCTTCCACTCCTCAGTGGAGTGTTTTTGGCAACTGATTATCCTGGACTCCTTCTCCTTCTTCTGGAGCTCTGGGGGGAGGTCCTGAGAAGCTTGGCCTCTCTCCGTAACATCATGTGCCTGGACCTCAAAGAAGAGAGGGTCTCTCACCACTATCCGGTCCTCACTGGACTCAGTCAGCATCCCCCCACCTGGCACATATGGTCAATAGTCATGGGGTCGGCAAGACTGAGAGAAAGGGTCTCATCAGTATTGGTGACACTTTCCCTCTTAATCCTCCTACCCAGGCGTGGGAGTGTCTAAATAAGACGAGACCCAGAATATGGCTCGAATGCTTTGAATAAGGGAAAAAAGGAAGACAAAAAATTTAAGTAACCTATTTCAATGTCCTGTTCTACTACATAAGAGCCATAAAATGACCCTGAGTTGTGCTTTCTCTGTAGCTTTGTGGGGAGCAGCCTACTTTTGACTGGTGGGACCCTCATGTCACTCCACGTCACAGCTTAAGGGCTATAAAGCTCCCATCCATAGTGCCGGTAATGTGAGCCTGAGGTCATAAGCCAAATCTGCAATCCGTAAAACAAACAACAATAACAACAACAAAAAAAAACCCACTTCAATTTTCTCAAATCTCCCAAGATTTAAAAAGGAACAAAAAGTTACTGGTGTGTTTGCTGACTGGAGTGATTATGTGGTTCAATCATTTTGATTTACAATTGCATCTTTGTCCTTGTAGAAATAACTCTCTGCAGCTGAACAACAGGAGGTGGAAATGGATTAACCTTCCAATGCGGGAACATAAGACGAGTTCTAGGGAGCAGGCCTTCATTTGAGGTTAATGCAAAGTCTCCAGTTTCTATGGATACACAAAATTAAAGAGCGTTCTTTTTTTTCTTCTGCCTTCATTTTCTTTTCTTTCGATCTGCCATGAAAAGGGATTATCAGAAGCTTCTAAGCCTCCGTTTTATTTTTGTATCATAAAGCACTGGGATCTGTTTGACGCGTTCCACGAGCTCTGAAGTAATATTTGGTTGTTGCGTGAAATAGACTTCAGGAAAATGAGGGACGAGAGTTCATGCTGCAATGTAAAGTTTATGGGCCATATTGCAAGTACAATTGGCTTTTTTACTTTCCAGAAATAGATGAGTCTTCTCCTTGCACATGAAAAAGCCATGACTTAGGCCAATGATTCTCAAACCTAGGCGGGCATCAGATTCACCCAGAGGGCCTGTTAAAACACAGATCTCAGGGCCCCATTGCCAGAGTTTCCGATCCAGTAGGTCCAGAGTGGGCCGGAGAATTTGCATTTCTAACAAGTACCCAGGTGATGCTGATGTTTCTGGTCCAAGGACCACATTCTGAGAACCATCACAGTCTACTGAACACATAGAAAACCATTCATCCCTCCCTAGCTGATCAGGGAAATAGAAGGTTTCCTGAGAGCCAACATCCCCATCACTTCATTACTGCCTCCAGATGCACATGAATATGGAGGCTGGGCAGGGAACCCAGGTGGTCAGGACCATCGGAATCCTTGCTGTCCCATTTCAACCTGGTCATCGATTTCTTGAAAGGATTGTGGAAATAGATGAAGACGAACCAAATGAGAACACTCAGAGGCTCTTTGTTCAGAGCCTGCTCTAGCAAGGGCGTCAGCCACCACTGTTCGCACTTTGGCAGAGACACAAAGGCAGGCAGAGGAGTGGGAAAGCTTGATAGTGGGAAGATGGGAACGTTCCTGGATGAAGGCTGTTGGCCCTTGGAAGCTGGAGGAGGGCTGACTGGAAGCAGGGCACCCTGTGTGATTGGTTAGGGGTGTGTGTTTGAATTTCTCTCATTGGTCCTACGTTGGAAGCAGGGACAAAATTAAGAAAGTTGTCAGTTATTAATCAAGTCCTGGCCATCTGGGGCTGATTGTTACAGAGGTTGTTATCTGTCTTCCTGGACTGTTACTTGGACAGTAATCTGACTTCCTACCAGTATGACCTATAGCAGGCTGGCTTCCTGAGCTGGTTATTGTAGATAATGGGCTGGTTTCCTGGGCTGGTTACTGTGAGTTCTGATTCAGAGTTCTACTTTTATGGTCTGGTCACTGTCTGTTCATATATTCCATCTTTCAGGATGCACAGTGGACACTCATTTTTATAGTTTGCTAAATCCTTGGTGTGTTCCACATTGGCCAATTTCAATTAAAGAATGCCTGGTTTTTATTAAGGGCCTACTATGTGCAAAGTGTTATGTTAGGCATGTGAGGTTTTGTAAAATATAGGCACCAATGTCAGTGAGAAGCAGCCTATGTCATTTGGGCATCAAGGAGAAAGGAAGGTCAGGGCATGTGTTGCTTAGAATCTTCCACCACATTTACTGCAGAGGGGAGAGGAAGAGGGAGTCCAGGGTTCCTTTTCTTTCCCAGGTCAGGGAGCTTGGTCCCAGCTGAGATCTCAGCTTTTCACCTTTGCATCAGGAGTCGGCATTCTTCTCTGCTCTGCAGGGTCAGACCCCCACAGTCATGTCCGAATAAACCTGCTGCTTCTCTGCTGCAGGTGGATGATCTGAAAGCCAAGCTGGCTGCCCAGGAAGTGGAACTGAAACAGAAGAATGCAGATGCAGACAAGCTGATTCAGGTGGTGGGCGTAGAGACGGACAAGGCAAGCAGAGAGAAAGCCATCGCAGACAAGGAGGCGCAGAAGGTGGCCCTCCTCACGCTAGAGGTGAAGCAGAAGCAGGAGGACTGCGAGGAAGACCTGGCCAAGGCAGAGCCAGCGCTCACGGCGGCCCAGGCAGCCCTCAGCACCCTCAGCAAGGTAGGAGCCGCGTCTGCGTGCTTGCCTATCCCTCGGGGGAGGAGCAGACTCTCCTGTGACCCAAAGACAACCTGCTACCCTCCTGTTCCAAAGAGACACAAAGGCAAAGTCGGGAGGGCTTGGCTGGGACCAGCTGTCACTGGTTTATTCATTAAGCAAATAAACGTTTATTTAAGCTGACTGTATGTCAGGATCCACGAGCCACCAATGAAATCCAAGAGACGTGAGTGTGAGAATCAGTCAGGACAGGAGAGGCCAACTGGTACAGCCTCCTCGCTTCACTGATGAGAAAGCCAGGGCCCAGAGAACTGACTTGCCCAGAGTCACAAACCTCAATGTTAGAGCCAGGCTTGAACTCACATCTTCAGAATCCAAGCCCAGGGATCTTCCAGCTATGCAGTCCATGGTCATTTTACCCATTATGTACTATAGGACACATGAGCCTTTTAGGACCCTATGAAAATATTTAAGATATGAGACTAAAAAGATGTCGTCTCCAAAATATGAGGAAAAAATTCTACAAAATCAAACTTAGCAAGTATTCAGGTGTCAACAGCATGCAGTTGTGTGTCAACTAAATTCAGCTCATATACATGACCTTTTGGTGGGACAACCATGACTCTTGAGATGCAGTCATAGGCAGTTTTATTCTGGTTCCCTTTAAATGTATTCTGTGTGTGTGGAGGAGCATGTGGTTACTACTTCTTCCTTTTATAGTTTTCACAGTTAACCTTCTTTCCTATTTGGATGACCATGGCTGAAGGGGTAAGGGAGGAAGGCGGAAAAGGGGGCAGACAGACCCATGTCACCAGGAGTTGGCATCAGAGAGGGATTGAAAAGCTGACCGTTTATCGGGATGCTCACATCAGCTCTTTGGAGACCCTCCGCCAGTCACGGGGATCTTTCCCTGCAGGTTGCTTTCTCCCCCTTCTCATGAGGGTCTAGCTATTCACTTGCCCATCACGTGGATGACTTACTTGGTCAAGGTCTAAGACAGCCTAAGCGAGGTGTGCCGTGCTAGCAGTCCCCTCTGCTCCTCGGGGACACCTGAGCCTCCTTTCTCCAGGCAGGCTCTGAGAGCATTGGCCACCCGTGCAGTAAATTACCCTAGTTCCACTGTCAGGGGACTAGCCTGGTATTCTCATCCTGTAGATTTCTGGGGTGTAGGTTAGATCCCAGTCCACTGTGTGATTCAAATTGTGCGGGAAGCGTTTAAGCTCTCTGAGTGGTCTCCTTAAAGCCCCCTTCTCTCCAGACTTGATGTGAAGTGCAAATGCCCCCCATCCTCTCTTAAAGGCAGAGTGGGTGGGACTCAGCAGCAGTTCTCACTAAACATTCTCTCTTAATCTTCGATCTCCTGACTCCTTTATACCCTCAGTGCAAGTGAAATGTTCAAGAGTCAAAACACTGTGGTCTATTGAAACCTCCTTTTATTAGTTCTGTGTAGCCAACTCACACCTCACTTTGGAAGGAAGCATCTCTTGACTTAGGGCCTCAGACAATCTGAGACTGAACTGGGGACATTGTAAAATCCTGTGACGTATACTTATGTATAAAATGTATTTAATGTGAGATTAAATACTAAATGCATCTTAGTATTTTTTTATGATGTGGAGTGAAAAGTCCCTAAAAGGAAGGACCTAGAAAGGCCTTAAGTGGGCCTCTACCCTAGAGAACACAAGATTCCTCCAGGAAAGTTTTGGGTATCATCAGGTGGACGGGGAATCGGAGGTGTAGCCCAATTATGCTACCACTTCTCAGCCTGAACCTGTTAATACAGCCGGGTCTGGGTCTCCCTGACCCCCCAGTAGCATCATCTCAACCGCCAGGCCTTTGATTAGACATCACTTCACTGCCGCAACCTAGGATTCCCTCTCCTTTCATCTCACTCTGTCTAAATACGACCCATACTTCAAAATCAAACTTACATTCGAGATCAGTCCGTCCCTTTTCTGATTTCCAGAGCACAAAAGAGAGACCACTTTATTTATTCACCCTCTTGTAAGTGCTCATTGATCATTTCTTGCCAAGAAGACTGATGTCTCTCATAAGATCTTTTGACACAGGGATTATATTTTCTAAGATGAGCTGAGTCCAAATCCTGGCTGAACTATTCACTGCGTGTGGCTCTAGGAATGATTTTTTCTTCTCTGAGCGTCCGTTTCCTCACCTGTAAAATGGAGGTAATAGTAATATAGTCCCCATCAGGTTGTTATAAGGATTCAATGAGATAAGTTATGAAAAGTAGCTAACAGATGGCAGCCATTCAATACACGTTTGTTGTGGTTGATGATGTCGTTATAACAATGTTACCTCGTCTGTTTCCACAACGCTGGAAACAGCAAAAGCCCATAAATACTCTTGGTTAATTTGTTGGCTGATTAGTTAGTTGATCATTGTTGGTAGAAATAATCACATAGAGATGTAACTCATGGAAGTAATGGGATAGAATTCTGAAAATAGCACTGGATTTGAAGTCTAGATATCTCTGCCACAAAGGGAGTAAAACTCATTTTTAATGAGTGCCTACTATGTACCAGGCAACATGATAGGTGCTTTCTTCTAACTGGCTGTGGAACCTGGCACTAGTCACTGAACTTCTTAATCCCTCACTTTCTTTCCTCTGTTACAAAGAAGGGGGCAAATAGGAATTAATGGGCTCTTTCTCTCACACTCTCATCCAATCTATTAGCAAGTTCTATCCATTCTACTTTCAGAATATATCTAGAATTCAAATGCTTTATATCATCTCTACTGCTGTCACCCTGGTCCAAGCCACCATCGTATCTTCATTGGACTATTGCAATAGCCTCTCACTTGGCCTCGCTGTTTACAGCCTTGCTCCAGCGCTGTCTTTGCCCATTGCAGCTGTCTGAGTGACCTTTTTAAGACAACAGTTTGACCACATCATCCCTCTGTTCAGAACCTTCCATTGGCTTCCCATCATATTCAAGATTAATTGACATAGGTGTATGGGTTTATTTCTGGGCTCTCTATTCTGTTCTATTGATCCATATGTCTGCTTTTGTACCAATACCATGCTCTTTTGATTACTATAGCTTTGTAGTATTGTCTGAAGTCTGGGAGGGTTATGCCTCCTGCTTTGTTCTTTTTCTTCGGGAAAAGAATTGCTTGGGCAATTCTGGGTCTCTTATGGTTCCATATAAATTTTAGGATCCATCATATTCAGAATAAAATCCAAAGTTGTCACCATGGCCTGCAAGGCCCTACATGATTTTGCCTGGTTCATCTCTTCTACTATACAGTCTACACCCCAGTCACTTCTCTTCCAGTTGTCACTCCAGTCCACCCACACTGACCTTCTCACCGTATCTGAAACACTTCCAGCACAATATCAGCCCAGGGCCTTTGAACGAGAAATTGCTTCTGTGTGGAATGTCTTCTCCCAAGTATCTCCATGGTTACCTCCTCTTTCAGATATTTGCCTAGAAGTTTACCTTATAAGGAAACAAACAATGAAAGTATTTATTAATTTCAGAAAAAAATTAAAGGTATGCAAACAAGAAAATATAACCCAAGGTAACCAATGTTTATAATCGTAGTCATGTATATACTGAATTTGAACTAAAATTTTGATGTGACCAGAATGGGGGGAGGACCTTAGGGGAGAAAAGAGGGCAATAAAAATAAATAGTCACACTCTACAATAGGAAGTCTTTCAAGAGCATCTAAAATGAAGTACATAGCAGCATCAGTGTATCCATTATCAATAAGGCATGAAATCTAAAAGGAATGATGGAAGAATTTGTAAGCGGTGGCTTCTGGAGAGCTGGAGTTGGGGGGAGTGGGCATGTGTTTTGTTCTCAGCCTAGTAGCTCTGAACTGTGTGTGGACTCCATTAACAGAAATGAAAGTTTAAAATTTTCACTGGCTGGAGAGCACCTAAAAGGGCATAGCTAACCACCTGGCCAGGTAGGAAGTAGGGAAGAGAAACCCCGTGACACAAGGGCCACAAGGATGAGTGTTTCACTAGATGGACCAGGAGGTAGAAAAGCCCATCCCAGAAAGGAACAATGTTTGTAAGACACAGGTGCATGAAAGGGTGTGGTGTGTCTGAGCCGAAGGCGCAGAGGCGACATGCAGATGAGTCTCTGAAGGTGGCTCGAGCATGATCAATAACAGCCCATGGCATCACTAAGAAGCTTAACTGTGGACCAGTGTTTACAATCTGCAGCATACAACTGATTCATGGGTCTCAAACGGCATTTTTTAACTTGAGGTGTAATTGACATACAACATTATACAAGTTTCAAGTGTACAACATATTGATTCGATACATACAAATGTATTGCAAAACGATCAGCACAGTAAGTCTGGTTAGCATCCATCACCACGCATGGTTCCAATTTTTTTCTTGTTTTTTGTTTTTAAGATTTACTCTCTTAGCAGCTTTCAAATACACAATACAGTGTTATTAACTGTACACACTGTACCTTACATCCCTAGGATTCTTTATTTTATAGCAGGAAGTTTGTACCTTTTGAACTGCCTTCACCCATTTCTCCCAGCTGCCCACACCCCCGCCCCACCTGATGAAGCAGAATGGATCAGACTGTGCTGCATGTGACAGGGGAGATATTGCTTCATGTACACAAGGACCCCTCAAGTAGCCTCAAATTTTTCTGCGTTCACAGCACTCTGGTATTTAAAGACCACATCCTTATTTTCTCATCATTTTCAAAGTTAACAATAAATCTTTAGTTAATACATAAATCAGAGCATGGTAGTAAGTCTCTGTACATTTTAAGTCTCTGCTTTGGCAGTTTTATTTCACTTTTATAGCTAAACTGAAATAAATCCAGTATAACTTTTCCTGCCTTAGTTGAAGAATGGTTTTGCTTACAATTTCATGGCCTTTTTTTGTCTCCTTACAGAATTACTTGGAATTTTCTATTTATTTCCTATGGATTTTTTACAGTAAACTTTTGGGGGTTTTTTTGCGGTACGCGGGCCTCTCACTGTTGTGGCCTCTCCCGTTGCGGAGCACAGGCTCTGGACGCACAGGCCCAGCGGCCATGGCCCACGGGCCCAGCCACTCCGCGGCATGTGGGATCTTCCCAGACCAGGGCACAAACCCGTGTCCCCTGCATCGGCAGGCAGACTCTCAACCACTGCGCCACCAGGGAAGCCTGTAAACTTATTTTTTATTATACAAATAACATATAATGGCATTTTTGGTGTTACGAATAATTCAAATAGTATAGAATATATAGGGTAAAACATAAAGTCACCCTTCTTTCCACTCCAGCCCCAGTCCTCTCCCAAAAGAAAACTCCTGGAAGAATTTGAGCTGTATCTAGTCCAGCAATTTTTCTGTGTATTTATATTTGTACAAATGCACATATAAAATATGTCATATTTTAAATACAAATGGATAATGGAAACTTACTTTTCTTCGTGAAACAAGACTATTTCATGCCAGTACATACATTGAATCTTGTTGATTTAATGCTTTATAGTATTCTAGGCTATAGTCGTACTCTATTTCATTTAGCCATGTATCTACTGTTGAGTGTTTAATTAGTTTCTCTCTTTTCTCCAATACAAATATCCTTGTGCATACGTCTTTACTGCATATGTGCACATATTTCTCTGAGCCAAATTAGAAGTACAGTTGTTTGGTCGAACAGCATGGCAGGCTGAATCATGCCTCCTCCACCCCCAAAGATACTCACGTCCTAACCTCTGGAACCTGTGAATTTTACTTCGTATGGTGACGGTGACTCTGTAGGTGTGATTAAGTCAAGGATCTTGCAGTGGGGAGATTGCCCTGGGTTATCCAGTGGGTCCTAAATGCCATCATAAGGGTCCACAGAAGAGGGAGACAAGAAGGTCAGGAGAAGAAGGTGGTGATGTGGTGACAAGAGCAGGGGGTGGACACAGCTGACGTGCTGTGGGGCCTTGAGCCAAGCAATGCGGCCAACCTCTAGAAGTGGGAGCAGCAAGGAACAGTCTCCCCTCCAGCCTCCAGAAGGGACCAGCCCTTCCAGCATCTTCGGCTTAGGACCCCTCACCTCCAGAACTGTAAGATAATAAATTCATGTTGTTTTAAGTCACTACGTTTGTGGTAATTTGTTACAGAAGCAATAGGAAACTCATATAAACAATATTCTCTTTTTTTATATAAGTAATGCTAAATTTCTGTCCAAAATAGCTCTTCTCTTTTATAGTTATAAACACTGCTTTCCCCCCACCTTTGCCAATCTTAGATATTTTCAATTATCCTAATTTTTCTCAACAGGAGAGCAAAAAATTTTTCATTTAAAAAAATTGTAAATGGTTTGATTCTAATGAGACTGGGCAACTTTTCAAATATTTAGATTTCTTCCTTTGTCCATTATTTGTTCAGATTCTTTGTCCATTTTCTTATGAGATAATTTCCCTTTTCCGTATTGATTTACAGGGTTTTAAAATAAATTTTTACTATATGTCTTGGTATATATATTGTAAATATTTCTCCCTTTCATTTGACTTTTTAACTTAATATTAACAAGTTATATAAAAAGTAGATTTTATAATCAAATGATTTTGAGAATTCTAGGGTTACAGAATTTAACAGACTTCTTTGCTACAGGACTTTCTAAGGCCTTGATTATGTGATAAGCTTGATACTAAAAGTGATAGAGATAGCACAAGAAAATAAAACAGATTAATCGAATTTATGAATAGTGATATAAGACATCCATATGAAATGCTAGTAATTCAAATCCAGCAATTTATTCAAACAACAGTATGCTACCAACTGATAAGTTTCCCTTATATAATACTACCCTGTAAACATACTCAATCATAGGTCAAAGAAGAAAAGCTCTGTAGTCATTTTGAGAGATGTCAGAATGGTACTTAACACACTTCAACATCCATTCCTATTAAAACTCTTCGTAAAGTAGGAAAAAAAGGATATTTGGATATTTTGCTAACACAAAGCAATCAATCTCAGTCCGAGAGCAAAACATCCTGTCTAATGGTAGAGCATTAGCGGAATTCCCATTAACATAGAAAAAGCACTATAATGACCCCCTTCGCTGCTATTATAAAACAGTTGTCCTAAACTTTCTAGCCATGCAATAATAAATGAAAAATGGTAACATGTAAATGTTGTAAAGTACCAGACAAATGTATTATTATTCATAGATGTCATAAAAATGTAATAAAACAAATAAAAGAGAAGACTTAAGGGCCCATTACAAAATTTAATAGTTTCCCTAATATCAGCAGTAGCCAGTTAGAAAATATAATATTTTCAAGATAACAGCCAAGACACATGGTACAAATAAACATAAATAAATTTATTGAAACTATGTGAAGAAAACTACACATCTTTGTTGAGTACTATAAAATATAAATAGGCAAATAGATGTACCAAGTTTGTGTAAGGGAAGGTTTAATATTATAAGGATGTCACTATTCCTCAAATAATTTACAAGTTAAGTGTAAGTCTAATTTAATTCCAGTGTGATTTTTGGCTTATTTATTTCTAATGTCACTAAAAGTTCATATCATTTAAACAGCTATTAAAAATTTAACAACCTAAATGCCCAACAATATGGAGTTGGCTAAATAAATTATAGACCATCTAAATGAGAGAAAATTGTACATACTTTATTTAAAATCATGTTTTGCAAAAATAATTCATGACACGAAAAAGTTTAAGATACAGTTTTCAGTGAAAGCCAGGTTTGAAAAAATAGTGTAAACAATGATTGATATATGTATATGTGTGTGTACATATATGTATATGTATATATAAATCAATGAGCCAGATATATACCACATTCATATATGTTCACGCATCTTTCTTTTCTGTGTTTCTCTGTTAGTCTATCTGTTAAGTACATATAATGAAACACACCAGCACATAACTAATGTTTATCTCTAGGTAGTAAAATCAGGAGTGATTCTGGCTTTCATCTTCATCTTTGCTAAGTATTTCACAATAAATATTTATTCTTTTAATAAAAGGACAAAATAGTGTTACCTTGTTAACCAGTGAACAGTAAGAAACAAACTGTAAAAGAACTAGAAAAATTATTATAAGGTAAGGTCAATTTTCATATGTATATGAAAGACGCTTCTAAGCATAAAAACAAAGGATGATAGCAGATATCGTCTGGAAAAGGATTATTCAGTTGGGCTACATAAAAACTAAATTTCTATGTGTCACAGAATATCATAAACAAATTTTTTTAATTGAAAAGAAAAGAGTTAGCATCCTCATATATATGTGAAGAGCTCTTATAAATCGTGCTGGAATCTGGCATTTGTGCCTGCCCCCGCCTGCACATTTACGCTCTGCCCTTCCCCAACATGCAATGGCAGTTTCTCTAAGGCTTTCCCAGGTCTCCCTCCCTAGCCAAAGTGGCACCATCATTCCTCAAGAAACCACTATCCCATTAGCCCTGTTTTTTTTTTTTTTTTCAGAGCACTTCTCACTATCCAATATATCAAAGGTTGGCCTCTTTTTCTACCCACCTCTCCCACGTGCGTGAGCAAAAGGACTTTGCCTTTCTTATTCACCGCTGTGTCCCCATTTGCCAAATGAATGACTGTGCAGACACGTTTATTCACTCAGCAGAGACTCCCTGACTGCACTCCATGCCAGGCAGTGTTCTGGGTGCCTGTGGTGCACCCATGAACGAAGATACTGCCTCTGTGAAGAGTCTGTTCTAGCACAGGGGACGGGTGAGAGACAAGCAGCGTAATGAAAACGTACTTTATACAATACATTAGAGTGTGACAGATGCTGCAGAAAAAAGAAAACCGTAGAGCAGAATCAGGGGGAGCTCTGGGGCCAGGGCAGCTGGGGAGGGGATTGAGGAGGTGGGAGGTTTCAGTATTAAAGAAGGTGATGGGTGTGGGCCTCCTTGAGAGGGAGAAGTTTTTACTTGGAAAGGAGCGAATTCATCAGGCAGGTACCTGGGAAGAGCAGGCAAGGCCAAGGCATCAGCTAGAACAAGAGACCTAAGGCAGGGAGGGGAGTGTGCCTGATGCCGGCTCATCCAAAACCACATCTGCCTTCTTCTGAGAAATGTCTCCTGCATCCTGCATCCTGTGTTCCTATTAGCAGTGCCACATCACCTGCCCCACGGTGACTGGTGACAGGAGCCCCACCTCACTGAACAAGATCATTTCCCAGGACCTTTTAATTTTGACTTGCGTTGGAGGGAAAAAATCTTCCTCCCTTCTAGTTGCAAAGCAATGGATGTGAGCCTGGAGCTGCGGCACCCCTTCCTCTCATTTGATTGCTCAACACACGTGTTGATGATGAGCACCTACTGCGTGCCAGTCTCTGTTCTAGGCACTGGGGCTGCAGTGGTTAACGAGAGAGATGAGGTCCCTGTTCGCATGAAGGAGAGGAGTATAGTAATTCCAGAAGGAAACAGTGGTAACCTTTTCCGATTGCCCTCCGTTCTATGCAGATCACCAGGGTGCTCAGATAGGCAGTGACTAGGAAGAGGAGGTTGGCGGGGAGGGTCTTTCTGCGTGGGAGGACTTCTGAACTGAGATCTGGATGGATGAGAAGGGGTCAGCCAGGCAAATGGCATAGGAAGGAGGGTAGCAGGCAGGGGTCCTGAGGTGGGAAGACGGAAGTGCAAGAGGTGAGTGTGCCCAGAGCTCAGTGAGAGCCTGGGAAAGTGGCCCAGGTAGAGGTCAGAGAGGTTAGCCGAGTGCCTTGCAACATGAAGAAGCTGGTTTGTAAAAAAGAAACTCCTGTACGTGGAGAAGCAGAAACAAGAGAGTCCAGAGAATCCTGCTGACGCAGTTCAAAATGCAGTTCCACTGGTCCTCACGTCCCATCCTCCCCAGATACATGAGCAAGAAAATCCGCCTTTGTACTTCAGCTAGGTTTTCTGTCTCCGAAACCAGAGTTGTGATTAATTTATAGATATATATGAATATTCAAAAAAACTGGAAGGAATTATATAGAAATATTAACAATGATGTATCTGGGTTATAGAATTCAATTTCATCTTTATACATTTTTATATTTTCTTAATTCAATGTGTTGAACATGCTTAACAAACTATTAATATTTTAAAATTGTGGGCTTTTCGTTTCTGATTGTATTTTCACCCTTTGTCCTCTTTCGCCCAGGGGAAACCACTAGCACAGGTATGCGAGCACATCTGCCACATCTGTGCTGTCCCTGACAAGGCTGTCATGACCCAAACTACAAACCATTGCAAGAGTCAATGGAGCAGCTTCCTAGGTGCTTCCATTAGGTGCTGGAAATAATCCCCTTCCTGTTTTGATTTCCAGGCCCCAGAGCACCCCAAATTAATTTGGCACAAGGATCTAATCTTCGAAATTAAGATTTTCCCCCACTTACAAAATCAGCCCCCAAAGCAAGTGCTTTTGAGGTCATATGCTCCTCATGGACGGTCACAACAAACTTTAAATCAACTTTATATGCATTTCTGACAAAAGTTCACTTGCAGATTTACTGCTCCCGACTTAACAGACAGAAACACCGAGGCCTGGGAAGTTCAAGTGCCTTTCCAGGGTCAGCCCTTTCAGCCATATCTTTCTAGAGCAAGTGAAACTTGGAGCACAGGATAAACCCATGTCTAGGCAGAGGCAGTGACGGCACAGGGTGTGCCTGGCTTTCTGTCTGAATTATTTCTTGGCAGAAAATGCCACTTTGCTATCAGGACAGCCAGGTGCAGTTAGCACAAGCTCATGGAACAAGGCAGTTTAATTACAGAAAAAAAAGTAGTTGGGTTACAGTGCTATTCTCTTCAATCCAAGATAGAAATTAATTTATAATAACCTTGTCTTTTATTCATGGCATGCTGCATGTTTCAGAGTATGTTGGCATCCTTATATTTTTCAGCTAAATGTGAAAAAATTGTGTGTTTCTGGTGGGCCACGAGTCAAAGCACTGAGAGAACCTAGCTGAGTCTCGGCTAACCATTCGGGGAAGTCTGAAGCTGCTGGAGAGTCGCTTGGTTCCCTTTTGATGAGTCATGATATTTAAAATTCCGAGGGCTGCCTCAGGCTTCAAAGCGGCCCTTTGAGATTGATCACTCTGAGCCCCGCTCCATTAGTGGCCGAGGACAAAGAGAGGCGTTCGTTTTCCTCTAATGACCTGCCTCTCTCTTCCAGACCAACCTGACAGAGCTGAAGTCTTTTGGTTCCCCGCCGCCGGCCGTCAGCAACGTCAGCGCTGCCGTGATGGCTCTCGTGGCCCCCGGGGGCAAGGTGCCCAAGGACCGCAGCTGGAAGGCCGCCAAGGTCACCATGGCCAAGGTGGATGGCTTCCTGGACTCCCTCATCCACTTCGACAAGGAGAACATTCACGAGAACTGCCTCAAGGCCATCAAGCCGTATCTGCATGACCCCGAGTTCAATCCCGAGTTCGTGGCCACCAAGTCCTACGCAGCCGCCGGCCTCTGCTCTTGGGTCATAAACATTGTGAAGTTCTACGAGGTGTTCTGTGACGTGGAACCCAAACGCCAAGCACTGAGCAAGGCCACCTCGGACCTCGCTGCCGCCCAGGAGAAGCTGGCGGTTGTTAAAGCCAAGATCGCTGTAAGTGACCCCCACCTGAGGCAAACAGCCTCTCCTCCAGGCCCCAGCGCCTCAGCCTCCGGACGCACAGGCTCAGCGGCCATGGCTCACGGGCCCAGCCGCTCCACGGCATGCGGGATCTTCCCAGACTGGGGCACGAACCCGTGTCCCCTGCATCGGCAGGCAGACTCTCAACCACTGCGCCACCAGGGAAGCCCCTCAGCCCTGATTTTTAAAGAAAACCAAATTGTTACCCAAAATCTCCTAATTTTTCAGTGGAGGCAACTTTTTTTTAAAAGACATTTATTATCATTATTTTCAGTCACACTGCGCAGCTTGTGCGATCTTAGTTCCCTGACCAGGGATTGAACCCACCTGGGCCCCCAGCAGTAGAAGCACAGAGTCCTAACCACTGGACCGCCAGGGAAGTCCCAGCAGAGGCAACTTTTATAATTTCTTCCTCAAACACTGTATAGTCCAAACAAGACAGATCCACTGGACCATGGGTTTACACCTTGGTCCTAAAAGGTTTTTTCCTTTTCCTCTGAGGAAAGAAAAGATGACAGATGGATACATATAATAAATGAACAGTATTATCCATGGAACCAGCTGCTATCTTATTAGCCACAATGAATCTAATATTTTTGGACATCTGATAGTTAAGAACAATGGGTCAAAAATGGGAGATTCTTTTTTTAAAGGTAATTTTAGTGAAGTATAGTTGATTTACAATGTTGTGTTATTTTCTGCTCTACAGCAAAGTGATTCGGTTATACATATATATACATTCTTTTTCATATTCTCTTCCATTATAGTTTATCACAGGTTATTGAATATAGTTCCCTGTGCTCTACAGTAGGACCTTGTTGTTTATCCATTCTATACATAATAGTTTGCATCTGGTAATCCCAACCTCCCAATCCATCCCTCCCCCATTCCCCTCCCCCTTCATTCCTGTCGCTAGCAAGGTTGTCGTGACCCAAAGTACAAACCTTCATCAAAAAGTACAAACCTTGGGCTTCCCTGGTGGCGCAGTGGTTGAGAGTCCGCCTGCCGATGCAGGGGACGCGGGTTCGTGCCCCGGTCCGGGAAGATCCCACATGCTACGGAGTGGCTGGGCCCGTGAGCCATGGCCGTTGAGCCTGCGCGTCCGGAGCCTGTGCTCCACAATGGGAGAGGCCACAGCAGTGAGAGGCCCACGTACTGCAAAAAAAAAAAAAAAAAAAAAAAAAAAACCTTCATCAAGAATAAATGGATCATCTTCCTAGGTGCTTCCATTAGGTGCTGGAAATAATCCCCTTCCTGTTTTGATTTCCAGGCCCAAGAGCACCTCAAATTAATTTGGCACAAGGATCTAATCTTCGAAATTAAGATTTTCCCCCACTTACAAAATCAGCCCCCAAAGCAAGTGCTTTTGAGGTCATATGCTCCTCATGGATGGTCACAACAAACTTTAAATCAACTTTATATACATTTCTGGCAAAATTTCACTTGCAGATTTACTGCTCCCAACTTACAGACGAAAACACCGAGGCCTGGGAAGTTCAAGTGGCTTTCCAGGCATAGGAAACAAGTCTGTTCTCTATGTCTGTGAATCTGCCTCTGTTTTGTAGGTAATTTCAAAAAATGGGAGATCCTTTTTCCCCTTTGAAATGTAGGTTTTAGCCACCTTTCCCCACCTTGTGCACCATTCTCTTCCATTCTGGCCACTGTCCACCCGCCTCACTCTCAGCGGTGTGGATGTGTGGGCCTGCAGGGCATGTGTGATGCTACCTGCAGTGCTTTATAGAAGCTTGTAAAAGTATGTAGCATATTGTGGTTGGTGGTTGGGGGGCGGGTCCTTTGGCCATAAATATAAAATTATTAGCCTTTTGTTGATATTTTGATTGTATGTCCCTCACCCAGGATTGTGGGATGGAGGTGATTGTGGATTCACACCTTGAACTTCATCTTTGCCATTAAAATTGGTATCACCAAAGTGAGAGGTAGAAATCAGAATCCTGCGGGATGACATAGCAGCTGAAAACCCATCAGCAGACCTTCCAATCCATGCTGTGCTATTCACCGATGGGTGACCTTTAGAAAGGCCTTTCCAGAGCCCAAACTTCAGCTTCCTGAAGTAAAATGGACACAATAATAGTCCATTTTGGCTATTCATGATTTTGCTGTGAGGATGAAAGGAGAGAAGGCATGTACAGCACAAGCCCAGAGCCCAGCCCCCAGGGACACAGGGAGCTGCCGCCACCCCCAGGGTTCCAATGACCACTGACCCCTGCTTTCCCTCCACCACCTCCTCCTGCATGTGCCATCGTGTGCAAGCCCTGGTCATCACTCACTACCATGATCAAGTTCAAGCCAAAACATCCCCTGGACCTTTCATTTCTACACGTGCATTCCAGGCAAATAGGATTCTTACTGCAAGTTTCTCATGATGATAAAAAGGGTTTTACAAGTTGTGAAACGGGAGATTGCAGACATGCCGCATGCTTCAAGTTTCACGGGTTTATTGATCGATAGACTAAATTCTATGGTTAAAGGCTCTAGTTCAAAGATCCCTGCAGCCAGACTCTCTATGAAGAGATGCTTTGGCAAAGCAGCTAATCTCTCAGTACGTTTGCTTTATAAATCCAGACGTTCATGGACCAGTTTACTGATAATCAACGCTCACAATGGCCCATTTGAAAGAATACCAAGGGCAAAACACTAACAGCCCCTTGACTGCTTTTGGAGGGAAAATACCTTCTGATAATTTTCAAATTCTTCAGTCTCTCCTGGAAAAGTGTTGCAAGAACTGCATTTTCAAAGATCTCTTTCTTACTCAAGTTATTTTAACGGGCCTCTCACTGTTGGCGGCCTGTCCCGTTGCGGAGCACAGGCTCTGGACGCGCAGGCTCAGCGGCCATGGCTCACAGGCCCAGCCGCTCCGCGGCATGTGGGATCTTCCCGGACCGGGGCACGAACCCGTGTCCCCTGCATCGGCAGGCGGACTCTCAACCACTGCGCCACCAGGGAAGCCCCTTTTCTGATTGTTGATGCCACTCAGAGCTTGCTACCTAGTGGCTTAAATGTGTTTTATTTGGCCTGCACAATGTGTTTGCCAAAGATGTAATTAATTGCCAATATTTAAAACAAAAAATCTGATTTCTGGCCGGTCTTATAATACTTGGAAGAGTCCTGAATGTCACTAAGTGACCCTGGAGTTAATCAGTGGCTTCTCACTCAAGCAGGGAGTTTTGCTGCATTTAGTCACAGTCACCACCGGCCCCTATTTTTTTTAACATTAGACTCATCTGACTAGTTTACCTCATCTTCCTGGGCCGCTCATCTGAATTTCTGACCCTTGTCTGCGTGCTGTGCTGCATCCCTATTCTTGATGTATCTTCTTCAGGCAGTTGACTTTCTGCTACATGAGGCTTGAAGACATTCATCCCCTGTCTTCTCATCATTACAGCAACTATGTTTTTCTGACGTGACCTTTACTTCTTGTTCAGTCATATGGAGGCCGCTTCCTTGGAGCTCTTCAGTGTTCAAGATGAAATTATTACCCTTTCCTTCAGCTCATCCCCTTCCCTCCTCTCTCCAACTTCATTATCATTATTTATCGTTACTTTTGCGTTCGAATCACCAGCACTTAACATATCTACATTGTGTTCTGTAACCAGAATTAATTGTCCCATGCTCTCTCCACTGACTGATTCAAAAAATCAGTAAATTCTGTTTATATTCTATGAACCTGTCTATATTGTTCATAGAAGATCTCAGTGCTGTTATACTTACTTTCTTACATACCTTTCCCCCTGGACTTTCTTCTCTCTCTCCCTCTTTCTCTCTCTCTCTTCGATTAGTTCTTTTGGCATAGCCTTATTTTTTAAAACCCTCCAGTCAATCCAGTGTTTTACTGAGTCCCCTTTTGCCCCCAAGACTTTTCTCTCTTGTCCCCACTCAAAGCTCCAAACAGTTTTGGAGAGTAGTCACGTTCACTGCTCTCTTGGGTTCGTTCCAATGACTTCTGGACCTCATGGCTGCTTTCTTGATTTCTTCTCTCATTTTGCTATGGCTTGTTCTTAAGTAACTTTCTCAGAAATGTTACATAAGAGGTAAATTTTCTAATGTTCCAGTCTGGATGTATCTTTTTATTTTTAAACTGAATTGACTATTTTGCTGCGTATTAAATTCTGAGGCTAATTTTTTCCCTTAGAACACTGAATGCTTTATCTTTTTGTCTGGTGAGAAGTCTGATGAACAGTCTGGATACACTGTATTTCTGCCTTTCTGGAAGTCTTTCAATTTTTTCTTTATTTTTGGTGTCTGAAACTTTACATTGCCGTGCTTAGCTGCCATTCTTTTTTTATTCATTGTGTTTGGCATGCAGAGACTTATTTTCTTCAGTTCCACAAGGTGATTTTATATCTCCCTTCTGTTTCCTTTTTAATCTCATTTTCTGGAATGCATATTGGTTGGGTATTGGACCTTCTGATGGGTCATCTATTTTCTCTTATCTTTTTGTCACTTTATGCTTTCTTATTCTATCTAGATTTCCTCAAATTCATCTTTTAATTTATTGAATTTATTATTTTTTACATTAACAATAAAGATTATTTCCACAAGTTTACTTTGCTGTTGTTCTCTTTTCCTTTTATTAGCATCCTCTTGTTTCATGGATGAAACATTTTGAATCTCCCGGAGAAACTAATTATGAAGGGTTTTATGCTTTGTTGCCGTTTTTTTGACCTAAGTTCTTTCTTTTTCCCAGGTCATTTTTTCCTTCTTGTTTACCTTTAATCTAGGCTTTAATCAAATGTCTTCTTGTCTTTTCATGTTTACAAGAGTAGTGATCAAAAGCAGAGTATAGCTCTGCAGACAAGGGCAGATCTGGCAGACTGGCAGAATTTGTTTTCTAGATTGGATGAGTTATGGTGGATGCATCCTATTACTTGTTGTATTTATTTCTGCTCTACAGCAAAGTGATTCAGTTATATATATATATGTATATACATACTTTTTAATATTCTTTTCCATTATGGTTTATCACAGGATTTTGAATATAGATCCCTATATACAATAGGACCTTGTTTAGCCATTCTGTATGCATTAGTTTGCTGGATGCATCTTAAATGCCAGAACATGGTATCCTTTCTCTGCCACTGTTGACTCTCCTGCTGGTGACACAGGTGCCTGGTGGCATTGAATGGGGATGGAGATGTGGAGTGGAGGATCAAAAGGCTTCCAGTTGACTGTCTTATTTTCAACATCCCCCTGCAGCTCACCTGACATTTCCAAATCCCCAGTGTATGTGAGGCTCTGCAGAGCTGCTCAGCTTCTGCTCTACGTTGCAGTGTCCTCTGCCCTGCTCCAGCCCTTTCCACTGCTCTATCTGTGGTCTTCCATAGGTCTATTGGAATCCCTCACCCTCCAGTGGCCCTCAATATTTGCTTGATGTTATGGGCTTATGACTTTTTAAACTGCTTCATAACCATTTTAGAGAAGTCTCGGGAAGAAGAGGAGTAAATGAATGTGGCCAGCCTGCCATTGTCAATTGGATGGCTCACCACCTAGTTCTTAAGCTGCTTGGCTATATAAACTTGGCCCTTCATTTCTTTCTCTTGTGACTTGGTAATGACTGACAAAGCAGCCCGAAGCCCTGTTATTGCATAGACGTGAGACATATCTGGAGGTGTCTGCCATGTGCCCAGGTGTCTTTGTGTATGCAGATATGCATCATGGGGGCAACAAAGACTGTGCACTTGAATTCTAAATTCTTGATAAATTTAGAAAAAAATTGAAACCGTGTCGTTTTTAAAAATGTTCCTCTACTTCGTGATAATTGGAGAGAATCGATGAGGTCAAGTGAAGTTGTCTTGCACTCCTGGGACCTTAAAGCAAAGGGAGGGGACTACCCTGGTGGTGCAGTGGTTAAGAATCCGCCTGCCAATTCAGGAGACACAAGTTCAATCCTGATCCGGGAAGATCCCACATGCCGCGGAGCAACTGAGCCCGTGCACCACAACTACTGAGCCTGCGCTCTAGAGCCCTCAAGCCACAACTACTGAAGCCCGTGCACCTAGAGCCCACACTCCGCAGTGAGAAGCCCGCGCATCGCCACAACTAGAGAAAGCCTGTGCGCAGCAACACAGACCTAACGCAGCCTAAATAAATAAATTAATTAATTAATTAAATGAATTTATTTTTTTAATTAAAAAAATAAAAGCAAAGGGCAGGCGTAGGTTGCAGACAGCCCAATTCCAACCCACGAACCAGCTGCAGCAGACGGTGTGTGCTCCTCCCAGCACCCCCACCCTGGGATCCTACTGGCCATTTTCAGGCCTCCCCAGGCTTCAGTGAGATTTTGCTTCTAAAAGCAGCACTTGTACTTTTTTGTCAGGCTACTGGAACCCCTTTTCCCCAATACAGGGAGAGAAAGAATTTAAGCCTCTCCCTCCTTGTCCGTCACCCCTCCTGGTCCTGGACCAACGACTGAGGTGCTGGATAGAAAAGCTCAGTCCTCTCACTTGTGTCGGCACCCTCTGGACTTCCACTGGGATCCACGTGAGGGCCCCCCTAGTTTGCCTTCCTTCCCCTCCCTGCCCGCCTTCCCCAGTCCCTTACAGCTCCCCCCAGGAGGCCTTCCTTAGAAAGCCCCTACCCGTGAACCCTATCTCTGAAGCACTGGAACTACTGACAGACGTTGTGTTCCTTCCTAAACAGCACCTTAATGAAAACCTGGCCAAACTCACGGCCAAGTTTGAGAAAGCAACAGCTGACAAACTCAAATGTCAGCAAGCAGCTGAAGCGACTGCAGGCACCATCTCCCTTGCAAACCGCCTGGTGAGTGTGAACCTCTTCGGCGGGCTTTAATTACACGAGCTGAGCTTGTCAGGTGCCGCAGAGGTGCAAAATATTAATAGATGAGCAGCTGAGTGCCGCTTTGACTAGGGGGCAAATAATAAAATGCTCTGGGCTGCAGGGACTGACTCCTGAGAAAAGCGTGAATGCCCACCCTGGTCTGGTCAAAGGAGATTTCCCACAGGGATGGTCGGGAGACTGGGGCACTGGATGGATCAGGAAGCTTACGAGAGGTGTGACGTGCTTACATACAAGAGCGTCAGCCAGAGGGAGCGTTAAAGGACAAAGCTAGCATTCGACAGGCAAACCCTGAAGCTCTTACCTATGGGATATTTGATAATAAGGGTGTGGACAGGATGAGGCACTGAGATAGAAGCAGAAAAGAACAAGACAGGTGGTTGACCCTGAACATTGCTGACTATAACCTTGGTCTCTCCAGCAGGACGGTCATTTACACGGCCACTCAGGGCTCTAAGAGCAAGTGTTCCAAGGGCAGGAAGTAGAAGGTCCCACTCTCTTAAGGCCTGGGACCAAAAGCCAGCTCAACATCCTTCCTCTGCGTTCTACTGGTCAAAGCAGTGACAGATCCAGGGAGAGGGAGCACAGACACCAGCTCCTGATGAGACGAGTGTCAGGGGATGTGTAGCCTTTTTAATCCCCCATGGTTTATATTTCTCATCATGAATCAACTAAGAGCCTGCAAAGCAGTGTCCACGGGATGTGATTTCTCTTTATCGAGCGCCTTTTACAGCACCTTCCTCCCCAGTGAAAGGAAGTGGAATCGATCCCTTTTCCCATTTATTCCAGCCCCCATTTATGTATATAACAAAGGCATGTTTCCTAGTTCAGGGAGAAATTAGTCATAACAGTCACTGAATCGGTCGTGCTCCAGTAACAAGAGGTGAAGCCTCAGGTGTGTCTGTGCCCTTGTTTGTTGAACCTGCTGCTGCAGAGCTCTGGGATGATCGTCTTCACTGAATGGTGTGGTCTAGCGACAGCTCGTCCACTAACGTGCAGGAAGCAGTCAGGACCTCCCCGCTGGCCTGTCTTCCGTTCAGTTCCCTGTTTGGTTTCCAGAATTCTGCGCAGCCTTTCTCTGCCCAGCTGGAGCCTTTTTTGCGTTGGTCCTCATAGGAGGCAGGTGGAGCTCTGCTCTAGGACTCAGGATAGGGCAGCTCTGAAGCCATCCCTGTCCCCACCAACCTGGGGTGGTTGAAGTGTCAGAAGACAGGACACTTCGACTTTCTGGTCTTTATCTGTGTGATCTAAGATGGCGTGGGAATGGTCGGTGGGCAAGTCCCTCAGGTCTCCCAGCTCTGACATCCTAGGATGCCATCTTTCCAGGAAGAAAAAGGGATCAGTCATAGCACAGAAGCCGAGCTTCACCGAACAGCCCACCTCACAGTCCTCTGTAGACAGTGTCTATCCTCTGGGAGAGGGCGCCCCCCAACGTGGGCCCCGCAGAGTCGGGCCCTGCTCTGCAGTCTTGGTACTTTGCACACACCCGTGTTTCAGTGCATCTGACTCCGTGTCTTAATTACCATGCCAATCTCCCCACCCACTGTGAATTATTTATAGTGCAATTGATTTTATTTACTTTCACATTTCCAGCATTTGGAGGAGAAGAGAGAGGTACATGATTTTCTGTTACGTTTTGAGGACCAGACACAGTACCAAGTGATGAACACACATGGTCACACTAAATCCTCTTCACGGCTCTTCGAAGTGGGCATATTCATCTCCACACCTGTCAAGGGCAGAGCCTGGAAGGCTGCATTCAGGACCTGTCTCTCCACAGCCCACGTAACACAGAACAGAGAACAGGGGCTCATTGACTGCAGTGTTCACTGCAGCCGGTACAAACCGCCCCCCCCCATTGATCAGAAGGGCCACATAAATGATGTCCTGAGTCTCCTGCTGTGAAGCGTGTGCCATGCATTCTCCGTGGCTGAATCGTGGCTCTGTAGCCTGTGGTATGACGTGTCTTCTCCCCTCTCTGCTCTTTGAAATGATAGGTGGGAGGACTGGCCTCTGAAAACGTGAGGTGGACAGAAGCTGTGCAGAACTTCAAACAACAGGAAAGGAAATTATGTGGAGACGTTTTACTTACTGCGGCTTTCATTTCGTACCTGGGCTTCTTTACAAAGAAATATCGGCGGAGCCTCATGGATGGGACCTGGAGACCCTACCTGAACCAGCTGCAGGTAAGTCCAGCCCGCATCTGTCCTGACGCCACCAGCCTGTGGGGACCAGGGAGCTCATGTGACAGTAATAACACAAACCTCTGAGTCCCTACTTGCGTTCTTCCCCCCACAACCACCTGAGTATCCCCTAGTGACCGCTGAGACCCAGGAAGGAGACCTGTGCGCCCAGGTCCTCCCACACTGCCCTGCACTGTCCTCCACTGCCGTCCAGGCCACCTGAGCACGGCACCTCTCCTCTTCCTGGGTCTCCATGGGAACGCCGGTCCACCACCCCCAGGCTGTCTCCTGACACTCCTCAAAACTATAAAACCCAAGAGGCCCCAAACGCATCCTGTATCTCCCTCCAGCCTTCTTGCTCTTGTGCCAAACTTCATAGCAGCAGTGGAGGAGCATTCCCCAAATGCTGCACCGCACCTTGTTACCGGGCCCCAAAGCTCCCCCGTCTGTGTCTGTGACCCACAGACACCCTTTATGAAAGCAGCTTATCTACTTTGGTCATGTGTATTCAGTTCTCAGTGTGAGTGGGAGGACGTTACTCCCAACTCCTCCCTCTACGCTGACATGATGAAATGGGGAAATGCTAGTTCCCAGCTGAAGAGGGATCAGGATGTGTTACATCTTGACACTTTCACATCACTCACAGTCCTCAATGAGCAAATACTCACTGAGTCTTCAGCCTGCCCTACATGCCACTGGCAGGAGGTACAGAAGACGCTCAAGACCAGGATGTTGGCAGAACAGTCCAGTGGATGAGATGAGTCATGAAAAGCAGCTGCCGTGAGAGTCAGCACAGAAAGTTCACCACGTACAGTAAGGGTTATATTCTAGAATTCATCTGTAGGTGTTTCCTTGGAACACAAAGCCCATACCGTCTAGTGGTGGTTGGCTTAACAGATCAGCTCATAAAATCTCATTCACCTGATGATTTGCTGAACTTACAGCATTGGGAAATAAACAAAAGAGAAAGCTGTTATTTATTCTCCTTCGACACTTGTGGAAAAGGAAATTTTTGAAAGGACGATCATTAGCTGAGCGAATGAAGACGAGGAGCCCAGTGGCCGCCCAGCAAGGGTTTTTCTGGCTTTCTTTGCGGCTCTTAAGCAATTTTTTTTTTTTACATCTTTATTGGACTATAATTGCTTTACAATGGTGTGTTAGTTTCTGCTTTATAACAAAGTGAATCAGTTATTCATATACATATGTTCCCATATCTCCTCCCTCTTGCGTCTCCCTCCCTCCCACCCTCCCTATCCCACCCCTCTAGGTGGTCACAAAGCACCAAGCTGATCTCCCTGTGCTATGCAGCTGCTTCCCACTAGCTATCTATTTTACGTTTGGTAGTGTATATATGTCCATGCCACTCTCTCGCTTTGTCCCAGCTTACCCTTCCCACTCCCCGTGTCCTCAAGTCCATTCTCTAGTAGGTCTGTGCCTTTATTCCTGTTTTTTTTTATATAATTTTTTTCTGCTTTATTGAGATATAATTGACAGGTAACATTACGTAACTTTAAGATGTATGATGTGTTGATTTGATGCACATATATTGTGAAATGATTACCACGGTAGCTTAGTTAATACTTCCATCACCTCACACAATACCATTTCTTTTTTGTGATGAGAACATTTAAGATCTACTCTCTTAGAAACTTTCAAGTGTACAATACAGTATTAACTGTAATCACCATGCTGTACATTAGAATCCCAGAACTTTTCTTATAATGAAAGTTTGTACACTTTGACCAACATCTCCCCATTTCCCCCACCCCCAGCCCCTGGCAACTACCATTCTACACTCTGTTTCTGTGAGGGCTTTTTTAGATTCCACATATAAGTGAGATCATACAGTATTTGTCTTTCCCTGTCTGACTTATTTCACTTAGCATAATGCCCTCAAGGTCCATCCATGTTGTTGCAAATGGCAGGATTTCCTTCTTTCTCATGGCTCAATAAGATTCCATGGTATATGTGTCATTCATATATATGCATACATATATATATGATTCATATGTCATATACATATATATATATATATATATGCACACCATGATTCTTTATCCATTAATTCGTTGACAGACACTTAGGCTGTTCCCATAGCTTGCCTATTGTGGATAATTCTGCAATGAACATGAGGTGCAGATATCTCTTTGAGACAGTGATTTCATTTCCTTCAGATATATAACCAGAAGTAGAATTCCTGGATCATTTGGTAGTTCTATTTTTAATTTTTTTAACATCTTTATTGGAGTATAATTGCTTTACAATGGTATGTTAGTTTCTGCTGTATAACAAAGTGAATCAGCTATACATGTACATATATCCCCATATCTCCTCCCTCTTGCGTCTCCCTCCGACCCTCCCTATCCCACCCCTCTAGGTGGACACAAAGCTCCGAGCTGATCTCCCTGTGCTGTGCGGCTGCTTCCCACTAGCTATCTATTTTACATTTGGTAGTGTATATATATCAGTGCCACTCTCTCACTTCGTCCCAGATTACCCTTCCCCCTTCCCGTGTCCTCAAGTCCATTCTCTACGTCTGCATCTTTATTCCTGTCCTGCCCCTAGGTTCTTCAGAACCTTTTTTTTTTTTAGATTCCATATGTATTTGTTAGCATATGGTATTTGTTTTTCTCTTTCTGATTTACTTCACTCTTTATGACAGACTCTAGGTCCATTCACCTCACTACAGATAACTCAATTTCGTTTCTTTTCATGGCTGAGTAATGTTCCATTGTATATATGTGCCACATCTTCTTTATCCATTCATCTGTCGATGGACACTTAGGTTGCTTCCATGTCCTGGCTATTGTAAATAAGAGTTACAATGAACATTGTGGTACATGACTCATTTTTTTTAACATCTTTATAGGAGTATAATTGCTTTACAATGGTGTGTTAGTTTCTGCTTTATAACAAAGTGAATCAGCTATACATATATCCCCATATCTCCTCCCTCTTGTGTCTCCCTCCCGCTCTCCCTATCCCACCCCTCTAGGTGGTCGCAAAGCACCGAGCTGATCTCCCTATGCTGTGCAGCTGCTTCCCACTAGCTATCGATTTTCGTAGTATATATAAGTCCATGCCACTCTCTCACTTTATCCCAGCTTACCCTCCACCCTCCCTGTGTCCTCAAGTCCAATCTCTACATTTGCATCTTTATTCCTGTCCTGCCCCTAGATTCTTCATACCATTTTTTTTCCTTTAGATTCCATATATATGTGTTAGCATATGGTATTTGTTTTTCTCTTTCTGACTTACTTCACTCTGTATGACAGACTCTAGGTCCATCCACCTCACTACAAATAACTCAATTTCGTTTCTTTTTATGGCTGAGTAATATTCCATTGTATATATGTGCCACATCTTCTTTATCCATTCATCTGTCGATGGACACTTAGGTTGCTTCCATGTCCTGGCTATCGTAAATAAGAGCTACAATGAACATTGTGGTACATGACTCTTTTTGAATTATGGTTTTCTCAGCGTATACGCCCAGTAGTGGGATTTCTGGGTCATATGGGAGCTCTATTTTAGTTTTTTAAGGAACCTTCATACTGTTTTCCATAGTGGCTGTATCAATTTACATTTCCACCAACAGTGCAAGAGGGTCCCCTTTTCTCCACACCCTCTCCAGCATTTACTGTTTGTAGATTTTTTGATGATGGCCATTTTGACTGGTGTGAGGTGATACCTCATTGTAGTTTTGATTTGCATTTCTCTAAATATTAGTAATGTTGAGCATTCTTTCATGTGTTTGCTGGCAATCTGTATATCTTCTTTGGAGAAATGTCTATTTAGATCTTCTACCCATTTTTGGATTGGGTTGTTTGTTTTTTTTGTTATTGAGCTGCATGAGCTGCTTGTAAATTTTGGAGATTAATCCTTTGTCAGTTGTTTCATCTGCAAATATTTTCTCCCATTCTGAGGGTTGTCTTTTCGTCTTGTTTATGGTTTCCTTTGCTGTCCAAAAGTTTTTAAGCTTCATTAGGTCCCATTTGTTTGTTTTTGTTTTTATTTCCATTTCTCTAGGAGGTGGGTCAAAAAAGATCTTGCTGTGATGTATGTCATAGAGTGTTCTGCCTATGTTTTCCTCTAAGAGTTTTATAGTGTCTGGCCTTACATTTAGGTCTTTAATCCATTTTGAGTTTATTTTTGTGTATGCTGTTAGGGAGTGTTCTAATTTCATTCTTTTACATGTAGCTGTCCAGTTTTCCCAGCACCACTTATTGAAGATGCTCTCTTTTCTCCATTGTATATTCTTGCCTCCTTTGTCAAAGATAAGGTGACCATAGGTGCATGGGTTTATCTCTGGGCTTTCTATCCTGTTCCATTGATCTATATTTCTGTTTTTGTGCCACTACCATACTGTCTTGATTACTGTAGCTTTGCAGTATAGTCTGAAGTCAGGGAACCTGATTCCTCCAGCTCCGTTTTTCTTTCTCCAGATTGCTTTGGCTATTCAGTTTCTTTTGTGTTTCCATACAAACTGTGAAATTTTTTGTTCTATTTCTGTAAAAAATGCCATTGGTAGTTTGATAGGGATTGCATTGAATCTGTAGATTGCTTTGGATAGTATAGTCATTTTCACAATGCTGATTCTTCCAATCCATGAACATGGTATATCTCTCCATCTGTTTGTATCATCTTTAATTTCTTTCATTAGTGTCTTATAGTTTACTGCATACAGGTTTTTTGTCTCCTTAGGTAGGTTTATTCCTAGGTATTTTATTCTTTTTGTTGCAATGGTAAATGGGAGTGTTTCCTTAATTTCTCTTTCAGATTTTTCGTCATTAGTGTATAGAAATGCAAGAGAGTTCTGTGCCTTAATCTTGTATCCTGCTACTTTACCAAATCCATTGATTAGCTCTAGTAGTTTTCTGGTAGCATCTTTAGGATTCTCTATGTATAGTATCATGTCATCTGCAAACAGTGACAGTTTTACTTCTTCTTTTCCAATTTAGATTCCTTTTATTTCTTTTTCTTCTCTGACTGCTGTGGCTAAAACTTCCAAAACTATGTTAAATAATAGTGGTAAGAGTGGGCAACCTTGTCTTGTTCCTGATCTTAGTGGAAATGGTTTCAGTTTTTCACCATTGAGAACAATGTTGGCTGTGGGTTTGTCATATATGGCCTTTATTATGTTGAGGTAAATTCCTTCTATGCCTACTTTCTGGAGAGTTTTTATCATAAATCGGTGTTGAATTTTGTTGAAAGCTTTTTCTGCATCTATTGAGATGATCATATGGTTTTTCTCCTTCAGTTTGTTAATATGGTTTATCACATTGATTGATTTGCATATATTGAAGAATCCTTGCATTCCTGGGATAAACCCCACTTTATCATGTTGTATGCTCCTTTTAATGTGCTGTTGGATTCTGTTTGCTAGTATTTTGTTGAGGATTTTTGCATCTATGTTCATCAGTGATATTGGCCTGTAGTTTTCTTTCTTTGTGACATCCTTGTCTGGTTTTGGTATCAGGGTGATGGTGGCCTTGTAGAATGAGTTTGGGAGTGTTCCTCCGTCTGCTATATTTTGGAAGAGTTTGAGAAGGATAGATGTTAGCTTTTCTCTAAATGTTTGATAGAATTCACCTATGAATCCATCTGGTCCTGGGCTTTTGTTGGAAGATTTTTAATCACAGTTTCAATTTTAGTGCTTGTGATTGGTCTGTTTATATTTTCTATTTCTTCCTGGTTCAGTCTTAGGAGGTTGTGCATTTCTAAGAATCTGTCCATTTCTTCCAGGTTGTCCATTTTATTGGCATATACTTACTTGTAGTAATCTCTCATGATCCTTTGTATTCTGCAGTGTCAGTTGTTACTTCTCCTTTTTCATTTCTAATTCTATTGATTTGAGTCTTCTCTCTTTCTTTCTTGATGAGTCTGGCTAGTGGTTTATCAATTTTGTTTATCTTCTCAAAGAGCCAGCTTTTAGTTTTATTGATCTTAGCTATTGTTTCCTTCATTTCTTTTTCATTTATTTTTGATCTGATCTTTATGATTTCTTTCCTTCTGCTAACTTTGGGGTTTTTTGGTTCTTCCTTCTCTAATTGCTTTAGGTGTAAAGTCAGGTTGTTTATTTGAGATGTTTCTTGTTTCTTGAGGTAGGATTGTATTGCTATAAACTTCCCTCTTAGGACTGCTTTTGCTGCATCCCATAGGTTTTGGGTCATCATGTTTTCATTGTCATTTGTTTCCAGGTAGTTTTTGATTTCCTCTTTGATTTCTTCAATGATCTCTTGGTTATTTAGTAGCATATTGTTTAGCCTCCATGTGTTTGTATTTTTTACAGTATTTTTCCTGTAATTTAATCTAGTCTCATAGCATTGTGATCAGAAAAGATATTTGATACGATTTTAATTTTCTTAAATATACCAAGGCTTGATTTGTGACCCATCTTAAGATACTTAAGTATTTTTATGCCACAAACCCCTTTGGCAGTCTGGTAACACCTATAGAATCCTTCTCACAGTAATGTTTTTTAGTGTATAAAGTAGAATGCATATGATTACAAAGGAAAACAATTCTATTGAAGTACACTTCTGATCCCAGGATAAGAACCTCCAGTGGCTGGTTTCCCTTTTGAGGTTTGCTCGAAGGTATAGCACTGGCCATTCGTACCCTTAGCAGGTGTAATTAAAGGGAAAGGAGATGGTCTGGAGAGGTTTTACTGAGATAACTGGGAAGACGAACTGCAGAGAAGAGAAAGTTGGAGAGGTTAAAGGGCATATGTGTGAACCTCAAAAGCATTCTAAGTGAAAGCAGCCAGACACAACAGGTCACGTATTGTATGATTCCATTTATGTGAAACCTCCAGAATAGGTAAATCCATATAGGCAGAAAGCAGATTAGAGGCTCCTGAGAACTGGGGGTAGCAGGGAATAGGGAGTGACTGCTGATAGACTTGGGGCTTCCTTTTGGGGGGAAGAAAATGTTTTGGAACGAGATAGAGCTGATGGTTGCACATCGTGAGCGTACTAAACACCATTGACTTGTGCACTCTAAAATGGTTAGGGAATGTGAATTTCACCCCAGTGTTTTAAAAAGTATATGTGGGGCTTCCCTGGTGGCGCAGTGGTTGAGGGCCCGCCTGCCGATGCAGGGGACACGGGTTCGTGCCCCAGTCTGGGAAGATCCCACGTGCCGCAGAGCGGCTGGGCCTGTGAGCCATGGCCGCTGAGCCTGCGCGTCCGGAGCCTGTGCTCCACGGCGGGAGAGGCCACAACAGTGAGAGGCCCGCGTACCGCAAAAAAAAAAAAAAAAAAAAAGTATATGTGTTTCCAATGAAAACAATTACTTGTAGAAGAATTAAATGAGCTGAGAGAGGTCAACGAGAAGAAAAGGAAGGGTTCCCGGGGGGACAGAGACCAAGGGGAGACATTCCCTGGCCTGGTGGTTTGTTCCTGGGTCTCCCAGTGTGGGGAGAAGTCCTCAAGCAGCCCTTCCAGGGGGTGGGGTTGTCCATGGCAGGGGGAAGGGGAGCGTCTGCAGTCCTTTGCAAGCTGGGCATCAGCAGCAAGCGGTGATGCTGAGAGGAGAGGGTGGTCAGTACGGGCTGGTGTGGGCCTGGTCTGTGAAGCATAGAAATGTAGCAGGAAGTGACCCTGCTAACATGGGTGAGGGCGATGGAGGCTGTTGATTAAGATACAAATGACCTATGGTAGACATTTGACTTGGGTGAATGTACTGAAGAACAGAGGATGACACGGGCAGAATTCCTGCTGCTGTTCACCCATCAAGAGAAAAAAGACTATCAGGACGTTAAGAAAACCTGCTTCCAGGAATGATGACACAGCCAGGAAAGTGCTCCTCAGGGGGACTTTGGTCTTTCTTTTAGAGGAGTTCTGTCCTTTGAGTGAGCTGCAGACCCCACCCCCAGCTGAGAGCGCATGCTTCTGTTCTGAGCGTGTGTGCGGCCTTTCTTCGCCACCAGGTTCCCATCCCAGTGACCCCCAACCTAGATCCCCTGAGGATGCTGACGGATGATGCCGACGTGGCTGCCTGGCAGAACGAGGGCCTCCCTGCAGACCGCATGTCCACGGAGAATGCCACCATCCTCCTCAGCTGCGAGCGCTGGCCACTCATGGTGGACCCTCAGCTACAAGGCGTTAAATGGATCAAGAACAAGTATGGCAAGGACCTCCAGGTCACCCAGATTGGCCAGAAGGGGTAGGTGGCTGTGCACAGAAGTTCCCACCTTGCCGTTTATGCAGAGGGAAATAATGTGATGAGCAGGTTTTAAGCCGCTGTGGATTGTTTCTATCCTCCTGGTTCCTCCAGGAGTTTTCTCCTGTTTTTCCTCTCACTTTAGGAAATGTCTCAGTGAGAGATGCTTGGGTACTGAGTCTCTGCTTTTCTTTCTTTTTCATATTTTTATCTTTATTTTTATTGGAGTACAGTTGGTTTACAATGTTGTGTTAGTTTCTGCTGTACAGCAAAGTGGATCAGCAAAGTGGATACATATCTCCACTTTTTTTTAGATTCTTTTCCCATATAGGTCATTACAGAGTATTGAGTAGAGTTCCCTGTGCTACACAGTAGGTCCTTATTGCTATCTATTTTATATACAGTAGTGTGTATATGTCAATCCCAATCTCCCAATTTGTCCCTCCCCCCTTTCCCCCCGGTAACTATAAGTTTATTTTCTACATTTGTGACTCTATTTCTGTTTGGTAAATAAGTTCATTTGTACCATTGTTTTAGATCCCATATATAAGCGATATCATATATTTGTCTTTCTCTGTCCGACTTGCTTCACTCAGTATAACATGTGCTTTTCTTTCTCATTAGAAATCATAAGCGTCAGCCTCCCGACCCATTCCTGAGTCCTTCTTCCACCAGCCCAGGGGTTCACCCTCCCATCTCTCCTGGAATACTTCCTGCTTCCCAAGCACCCTATTCCATTGTCAGACAGCTCTGTGTTTTACAGTCTTTCTCACATTTAGTCAAAAACTGCCTCTCGTAGCTCTCTTCTACCCTTTGTTCCTACCTCTGCCCCAGAACCACAGAGAACGTAAAGCGTCTCTCTCCTGAGGAACGATGGGACATTTGCAGTGGGGTGCTTAGCAGCTGAGATAGTTATGGAACCTTCGGAACCGTTTGCACCTGCCATGTGGCTTTATCCATACATGGTGGGGGAGTTACTGCACACGTCAAGGGACATGAACAACAGGGAGAATGTCTGACCAGCACCCACCGCACTTCATGGGCCTCAGCTCCTCTCCCCCCACTGCTTCATTCACTTCGTTGTAACTTAGCTTTGTAGCTTCAGTTCTCAATTCTTGTTCTGTGTCTCTAGGAGACATGAGAAAAATAGGATGGGGCAATGAACAGGAGGGAGAGGGCCAGAGATCACTTATTAGGTGGTCGATATGTGTTGGTCTTGGTGTTAGGAGCTTTACCTCAAATGCTTTTTAATCCACACGACCAATGAGGTTAGTGTTATTGGTACCATTTTCTCATTTGAGGAAATAGAGTTTCACACAAGTTAAGGAATTTCCCCAAGAGTACACAGTTTTAAAGGCAATGGATATTTGCACACCCATGTTCAAAGCAGCGTTATTCACAATAGCCAAATGGTAGAAGGTAATCCAAGTGACCATCAACAGATGAATGGATAAACAGAATGTGGTGTATCAATACAATGAAATATTATTCAGCCTTGAAAAGGAAGGAAATTCTGTCCTATGCTACAGCATGGGCGAACCTTGAGATGAATGTGCCAAGTAAATAAGCCAGTCATAAAAGGACAACTACTGTACAGTTCCACTTACATAAGGTCCCTAGAGTAGTCAAATTCATAGAGACAGAAAGTAGAATGGTGGTCCCAGGGGCTGTAGTAGACAATAGTCTACCACAATTTAAAAATAATTAGTTAAAATTTTTAAAAATTAATGGAGGCAGTATTGGAACCGAGGTGGTCTTCACTTCAAAGCCCACGTTTATCCACTCTTAACATACAACCACCAGCGTGAGGCTTGCTGCCCTGGCCACATGTCCCAAACATGCTTGTCCAGGGGTCCAGACCACCCACGGTTGTTTAAATCAAGCATGCAATGTTCAGAAAATAGTTAAATCACATGTTGAATACCCGGATGGATCCTTTCTTATAGAGAGGGCAGGTGGGAAATGAATGCCGTGGTAGGACACAACATAGTTTTATCTGTGTCATCAGTCATGGTAATCTAATCCTGGCCTTCCCTTCAAACTTTGATTAAAATATTCCTCTCTAATTGACCAATAACTGCATTTTAGACACAAGTATTTGTTCTTTTTACTCATTCTTATATCCATAGTACTGAAAATAGTGCCTGACATATAGTAGTTAATTCTCTGTTCATGTCCCTTGATTACTGTTCTATTGGGTGATTTTCTAGATTTGTTGTGTATTATTTGAATACAAATATTACATTATAGATAGTATGGGTTAAGACCGTTAAGTGTAATCTCCCTTCATCAGTGAATGGAAAAGTGTTCAAGGGTGTCATTTGCCTTTTAATTTTGTGAGGTCTAACATACAACTTTTTTTTTTGGTCAGATATGTCACATTTCTTCTATAAATCATATTTAGAAAATTCTTTTTTCTGTCCAGAAATTATATAAATATTCATATAGAAGAGTTTTTATGGTTTTTTATGGTTTTCTTTTTACACTAAAATCCAATCACCTGAAATATATTTTCAGGTACTATATAAGTTACAGACCTAATTTTCACTTTTCAAGTGGTTAGCCATGGTTCCAATACCATTTATTAAATTCTCCATCCTTTCTCCAGTTAATTAGAGATGACATTTTACTCTATATTAAAACATTTTATTAGCTTTTATGCTTTTCTATTTATACAATACTATACCAGCCTTTAATTATTTCGTTTTATATTTAGTAACATTTATTGTGGCATTTCTCATTACAAAAGTAATATATCATCAGTAAAAAAAGAAGGTGAGGGGAGTTACCCAAAGAAATAAATAGGCCCTATAATTCATCATTTTTTCCCAACACTCCCAACTTCTGGTGTATGATATTCTTTAAGACTTCTTTCTACATATCTGTATTGTTGAAATTATAAGAAATATTTTATTATCAGCTAATGTGAGTCCCTCTTCTTGTTCTTCATGAGCTTTTATTTTTTTAAAAAAAACATTCTCATTGTTTTCTTTTAGATTAACTTAAAGATTTTTGGTCAAGGTTTATAAAGTTATATTGTTATTTATTGTGTGAATTGGAATCACATTGAACTTATAAATCTATTTAGGGGAAATCAATTTTTTATGTGCTTGTTAAACTCTACATAATATTGAAAAATTAAAAATAGCCTAGCTTTTGGTAATTGATTGTTAAATAAATTAAGGTGTATCAATACAGTCTAATACCCAGGCACATAAATATTGTTATAGAAGAATATTTAATGACATGGGAAAATGTTTACATTTTATGCACAAAAACCAGGTTATAAAAGAAATGAGCTACATGGATCAAATAAAAATAAACATAAATATAAATACAGACATAAATAAAAATATAAATAATATAAAATAAATAGAAATAGTAATAATAAACTTGAAAATATATCCAAACATCTACAGGCAATACCAAAATGTAAATGACACAAGGATGACAGTTAATTTTCCTATTCTTTTTTGCATTTTGTCACTTTTCCCTTTTTATAAGAAATAGTTCAGATCACATAAATATCATTTTAGATAGAGAAAAATATGCCAGCTGTCTGACGTCATCCCAGATAGCAGTGCCTCCAAGTTTACTGCTGTGCTTCAGGGCCACGGCTGCCTGTTGACTGTCTCCAGTCCACCCCTTGATGCAGGCTTACTCCGCCCACCTGTCTCCTCAGCTACCTTCAAACTGTCGAGCGTGCCCTGGAAGCTGGGGAGGTGGTGCTGATTGAAAACCTAGAGGAGTCCATCGATCCTGTGCTGGGACCCCTGCTTGGGAGAGAAGGCGTTAAGAAAGGACGGTGAGACCCAGCTATACTGCTGGCCCTTCTGAGGGGCTGGTTCACGACCCCTGGTAGAGCTGTGCACAGACCCGCTCCTCCTAGAACTTCCTCTCCTCAGCTCACATCAAGTAGGCCCCCTGAAGCACACCTTTCATTCTGCCAGAAGAGGAACATTTAGCTGCCCTCATGCCCTAGAGGCAGTTCCAGAGGAACTTCCATCAGCCAGCTCACTGGCTTGCTGCTCAACGACCCCAGTGCACTAGTCTAGAGCAGCGTTAGAGGGAAGGTGGTGAAAAAGCAGTCTGACTTTGAACCGTGAGCAGTTCATCTAAGGCAGTCGTCTGAGTTCTGAGAGCTCAGTGCTTTGTCAGCTTGATGAACCCCTGTTGCTCTGGGTGCTGGTGGCTGATCAGGGCTCAGCAAGAGTCTGGGAGGAGGAGGAGGAGGAGAAGAGGGGCAGGACAAGGGCCACAGGCACATAGGAGGGGGGTGAGAATTATCAGAAGGGAGCCTCACCCACTGCCCAGGCCATAAGCCGCCTTTTCAAGTCCTTAGGATGTGCTTATTTACTTAATTAACGATTTTCACCCGTAGAAGTAATGCTCCATCAGCCATGAGACAAAGCAAGCCCTATTGCTAGCCTATAAATCACCTTCGTGCAAACTCTAAGAAGGTTCCCCTTCCTGCAAATGCTTTACTGCCATCTGCTGGAAACATTCCATAATGCATTCACGTACACGGACCACAAAGTGAGTGGCTCTTCCTCCAGCTGTGCCCGCAAAATCAGATGTGGTGGCTGTGGGAGAAGGTCTGTCACCCTCCACCCCTGTTCCCTGCCTGAGGACTCAACCTAGACATGCTCGGGAGGAGTCATCTGAGTATGGCAATATTGTTTGCTGTGATTTTGCAAAAAAAACCCGTCTAGGATTCTGTCCCTGACCAAAGCTCACAGGAAGGCACTCCACCTTCACATGAGCCCTTGTGTTCCAGGTTCATTAAAATCGGAGACAAAGAGTGTGAGTACAATCCCAAGTTCCGGCTCATCCTTCACACCAAGCTGGCCAATCCTCACTACCAACCCGAGCTGCAGGCTCAGGCCACCCTGATCAACTTCACTGTGACCAGGGACGGCCTGGAGGACCAGCTGCTGGCCGCTGTGGTCAGCATGGAGAGGCCAGACCTGGAGAAGCTGAAGGTGCGTCAGGTACCCAGCAAGGAAGGGAGGAAGGAGATGCCCTGCCACCAGACCTTGCCTTGTGCCCCACTCTGGGATAGGTGGGACTGTTCCTCCAGAAGCTGAGCAGCATGGTTTCACTAGAGCTCGGAGGAGTGCCAGCACCATCCAGCCACCTGGAACACCCTACTGGGAAACAGGATAGAGCAGGCTGAAGAACAGGAGGCAGGAGGCAGCTGGGAGAACCCACACTCCTGTCCAAGAGCAGGACTGGCACAGGCTGTACAGGAACATGTTTGGGCCTCTCACCACATGTGCTCCGCATCTGTGTCCAGAACTAAGTGGGGTTCAGTCCTGCAAGGGCAGTAGAAACGGATTCAGCCACTTTAGGGTAGCGTCTTAATCAGCTTGGGCTGCCATCACAAAGTACCGTAGACTGTGTGGCTTGAGCAGCAGACATTTATTTTCTCACAGTCTGGAAGCTGGAAGTCTGAGTTAGGGGTCCAGTTTCTGGTGAGACCTCTCTTCCTGGCTGGTAGGTGGCCACTGTCTCACCATGTACTCATAGACCTCTTCCTTGTGTGTGCAGAGAGAGCAAGCTCTCTGATGTCTCCGCTTATAAGGGCACTAATCCCACCATGAGGACCCCATCCTCATGACCTCATTTAACCTTAATTACCTCCACCTCCAATACAGTCACATGGGGGAGGGGAGTTAGGGCTTCAACATATGAACTTGGGAGCGGGCACACTTTTGTCCATAGCAAATAGTATCCTTTTCCCCTCTCCTTAGACACGATTAGATTATAAAAGCAGGGGGATATTAGAGTGCCAGGGGGCTAATTTAAATTGGAAAGGTCAGAAAAAGATTCTATGAGGGGGTGGCATGAGCCTTTGGTTCAGAGCACCCGCAGCAGAGAGAAGAGTGAATTCTGGTTATAAAGCAAGATGGAGGCATGTGTTTTTAAGAAACAGAAGATAGGCCAGGGGTGACTGTGGCTGGGGCCTCCAACAAGAAGTGTTCTTTCCATGGATCCAAAGGCAATAATCCCAGGCGGTACAAGAGCAGAGAAAGCGCAGCTGCCTGAGGTTACATGTGCACCTACCCACAGTAAGAGGGTGCCCAGTGCTTTAGGACGTAGAACCGAACAATCAGAAAGGGAGAGGAGGTAAGATCTGCCTGGATACCAAGGCCCCGCTCCAGCCTTAAGGAGGGCTCCTGCGATCATCTTGTTGAAACTGTATAAAACCATTTCTAGTTGGTTGTTTTTTTTAAGGTCATCTATAGGAGAGCTCTTCCCTTGGGGGCCAGCAAAGTGGTGATAGACAGGACCTTCCAGAGAAGTAAAACTTGACCCCACCCTCTAACTATTCCCAGAAATAACTTCCATTTAGTGACTAGACCGTGTCCCAGCATTGTGTTAAGCCTTGTACAGCACTCCTACGAGTAGGGCCAGGGTTAACCCAGCTGAGGTTATGACGTGTTAAGAGGTAACTCAGCCCAAGGTCACATGACTAGTAACCGGTACAGTTGGGGTTCAGGTCACCTGCTGATTTTGTCTGCTTGTGGTCCCGAGCACTCTGCTATCCTGCTTCCAGTTTGCTAAGGGAAGGGATTCTGGCCCATAACCCTTTATCTATTCAGACCTACCCCGAGAACAGGATGCTCTGGGCTTCTACACCTGACTCTCCCTTATGTGATATTTGCAGTCAGATCTCACGAAGCAGCAGAATGGCTTCAAAATCACCCTCAAAACATTAGAAGACAACCTGCTTTCTCGCCTTTCCTCGGCCTCTGGGAACTTCCTGGGAGAAACGGCTTTGTTGGAGAACCTTGAGATCACCAAGCAGACCGCTGCGGAAGTTGAGAAAAAGGTAAGACCTGGCAGCCTAGGCTGGCGGACAGAGGCCCTCCTCCTGCTCCCTGAGTCCGACTTCTAGGGGAACAAAAGAGTAACAGGTGGCTCTTCCATCTTCCTGAGTGTCTCCTAGAAAGTCAAGCTAGGCAGGATTCCTAAAATGACTACCTCACATCCTGCGTTACGGAGTGCCCCCATCTCCTGGGAAATGCTCTTGACAGCTCTACTCCACAAACGTTTGACGAGTACTTACATCTGCGCAGGGCCTCGTGTTCTGTGCAGGAAATAGTCGCTCACACTGACTACCTCAGTGAGTCCATGGAATTGCCCTGAAGCTAAGGAATCACACTGTTGTACAAGTTGGCTGGTTCAGGCATGATTGCACCCCGAGAAAACTCACAGCCTGCCAAAAGCTCACAAGTCTGATTTTAATGGGAAAACTTCAACGACGTCCAGGGAAACTCAGCTCTCAAAAAAAAAAAAAAACCGGTATCATCCTGCGAAACTACTTAGCATATAGCTTCTTTCCTTTGTTTCACAGTTCGGGAGACTTTTATTCCCCCTTGCGGGAATAAAAGTCTGCCCTTCCCCAGCAGACTGCTGACCCTACAGGGGCCCTTTCACATTCTCAGTCCTGCTCTTGGACCAGAAGAGGAAGTAAGTTACTGGTTCTGAGCAGGATAAGCATGTCTGTAACAGTGTCCAGGAATGATGCACCTTTGAAGGAATACCTTTATTGTCAGTTTATTGGGATTTCTCCAAATATGAGAAATAAGACTTTGTTTGAGGTAGGGACAAGTTAGGAAAAATGAAAAGTAATGATGGGCAGGGCAGACAAACCAGGTCCTACTCACTCTGAGATAACAGACAACTAAGGCTGGAATGAGAGACTGAAAGGTGGAAGGTCCAGCCTCGCCTTGTCTCCTCAGTCGCTGTGTGACCACCAGGTTTTACTGCTGGTTCTCTACGGCCTCCATGTCTCTAGAGAGGGGCATGCAAAGTTTGTAAAACAATTATGGTAGAAGCTCCACTGCCCTGGGCAGGAGAGATGGGGGAACAGAGCCCAACTCACACAGAGGGAGAAGGTCAGAGACGGAATGGACCTCCTCTCTTTCTTTATCCTTTTCTTTAAAGTCAATGAACAATTATTGAGCACCTGCTGTGTGCCAGGCTTTTTGTATGCAGCCTTTTATTCTTTTGTTGTTTCTTTTCTTTTTGTCTTCTTTTTCTCTTTCATTCATCCAATGAATACTTGGTTGGAAGCTGTTATATTCCAAATTCCATGGCAGAAGGTGGGGGTACCACAAGGAGGCCAAGAATCCCAGGCTTCCAGAACCTGGTCCTCTAAGGGAGAAGGACAGGCAATTACAAAACTGTGATGAGGGCTGTGGGAGAGGAAGCATGGAGAGTCATGAACACACAGAGGAAGAGCACTCAACCCATGTTGGGTTAGCGGTAGAAGGATGTTTCCCTTTAGTATGAGTGGAACATTGAGAGATTGTAGAGGGGATGGAAGTAGTCACTGGAGATGAGGCATGAAAGGGAGGCTGGCTCCATCACAAAGGATTTTGTAGACCATGCTAAGAAGTGTGGGCTGTAGATGGGAGTTAGGGTTCCTAAAAGAGGTGGGTTTTTTCCCCTCTTTAGACAAGAGAGTAACATGATCAGATCTGTGCTTTAGGAAGATCACTCCAGCTCCAATCCAGAGGAGAGCTTGGGGAAGCAGGAGGCAGAGAAAGCAGGAGGAGGTACAGTAATTCAGATTAGAAGTGATGGCATTCTGAAGTAGGGCTGGCAGTGATGGTACAAAGAAGTGGGCAAATTCAAGAGCTATGGGCAACTTCAAGGAGATAGAATTGGAAAACTTGTTAACTGATTGGATATGATTATATATGGATAAAAGTATTGTCGAGGAAATGTCTCAGTTCCAGGAATAAACATCTAGATAGGTATTGGTGCCAACACCTGAGAGAAGAGAGCATAAGTGGATTTGGGGGTGAGAAGAAATGATGATTTTAGTTTATGTCATGTTGAGTTTGAAATGCCTCTGGGCCATGCACATGAGAACATCCTGTGGGTTTTGGGATATATGATCTTGGCTGGTGATAGAGTGCTGAGACTTTTTAGTGAGTAGTTGATTGTTGAAACTTTAGGAGTGGATGAAGTCTCCTGGGAGGTGTGTGTGCAGTGATAAGACTGGGAATAGAGCACTGAAGTATATTAATACATTTCAGGACAAGTACAGAAGATGGAAAGCATGGAATAGAGTGGAGGTGGGAGGAAAAGCAGGTAAATAAGGCATTATGAAAGAAAGCATTTCAGGAAGGGATGTCAGTGGTGTCAAATGACGCTGAGAACGCAAATAAGATACAGCTGAGATGTATCCACTGAATTTTGCAAAAAGGAGTTATCAATAATCTTGAGGAGAATGGTTTCCATGAAGTAGCAGAAGCAGAAGCCAGACTGCCTTAGAATGAGAGTAAATGGGAGTTGAGAAAGGGGAAGTGAGTATAGACAACTCTTTAAAGAAGCCAGACTATAAAATGGTAGAAAGAGAAAGGATTGTAACTTAAGGAGGGCATAGCATCCTTGGAGGATTTTTCTCCAAGATGGCAGAGACTGAGCTTACTAAGATCCTAGCTGGACATTGGAGGATGCATGGATTGTAAAGGAAAAGGAGCCATTGAGAAGAAGAGTTGAATGTACAGAAATGAGAAGTAGTGATCAGTACAATGGGGTACATAAGAAATCAGGGGAAATGTAATTCAGGTCACTGATGAAGAGCTTATCTTTAGAAATATGGAGAGTTAATTCCAATATAATGGGGGAGAGGGGGCAAACATGAATCTACAAATGGTCCATAAGTCAATGTGAGCAATGGGGTCAGGGGGGTCAGAAAATTAAGGGAGTGGGAGGGAAGGCAGAATTAAGGAAACTCCTTCCTAATGGTCCCTATACAATACATCTGTGAAAGCATGAGTCATAGTCATGGTCATCTGCTTAGAATGAGGGGATGGTGGTGACGTAGGGTGCTTGGGGAAAGGAGTGAAGGTTTACAATAGTTGTTGTGGGAGATGAGAATGAAAGTTGACTAAGGACATAGATTAATGCACAGCATTAAGGACCCAGGTGAGCACGGACAGTGTGAATCTGTGGTAACACAATCTGAGCAATTATGTGATTTTTATTCCATTCCACTCCATCCTGAGAATCTTTGTCTTTTAACTACTGAATTTGACCAATTTACATTTACTAACATTACTGATATAGTTGGATTTCTTTCTACTATCTCAATTTGTACTTTCTTTTAACCATGCTTTTTGTTTATTTTTTCTCCTTTCTTGATTTTTCTTTATCGTCCTCTTTAATCCTTTGCTGATTTTAAAGTTATTTACTCTATTTTATTAATTAACCTTGTTTCATTTATATATGAGAAATATATTTCATTTTATAGGTGACTTAACAATATATGTATTGACTTAACAAAGTCTAAAATTAAGCACTATATCTAGCCTCTTCCAAAACAATATTAGGACGTTAGAATACTTGGTCATTTTGTCCATCTTCTGCTACTGTTTTATAACACTTTAGTTCCACCTTGCTTTTATCTACTACTTCCAAACTGATCATGTTTTTTATAGTCTTTGTTATTTTTTTATAATATATTTTTTTGGGCTGCACCACACGGCATGTGGGATCTTAGTTCCCTGACCAGGGATCCAACCTGTGCCCCCTGTAGTGGAAGCATGGAGTCTTAACCCTGGACCACGGGGGAAGTCCCCAGCAGGCTTTGTTATTTAGATTGACCGTATATTTAAGAAATTCTTGCATCTCATTTATTCCTTTTGGATTCAGTTTTCTTCTGATTGAAACAAATAATTGCTTCTTCAGCAGCCTGTGGATAGTAAGCTGTCTTTGATATTGACTGCTTCTTCAAAGTAAAACCTCTGGTCTTTAATCAATTTTGGAAAATTCTTAACTATTATAGCTCAAATATTGCCTCTCTTTCTCTATTCTGTACTCATTTCTGTTAGACGTATTTTTTTTCTTTTTTTTTTAGATGTATTTTAAATCTTTTCATTTTATCTGCCAAGTCTCAACCTCTTTTACACATTTTCCATCTTTATTTCTCTCTGAGCTGCTTGTGTAACAATTTCCTCAGAATTTATCTTTTAGTTTGCTTATTCTCTTTCAACTCAAGTCCATTATTTAACCAGTCACTGAGTTTTCCATTTTAATAACTGTATTCTTGTTTTTAGAAGTTCTATTTAGTTCTTTTTCAGATAATGTCTGTTTTTTTTATAATGTCCTGATTTTATGCTTTCTTTTATCTGTACTGCTTTTAAACACAATTAGCTAATGGTAGGTAGTTCAGTCATCTTCTGCTCTTGGGATGCTAATCTTTCTGGGATTTTTTTTTGGCGGGGGAGGTAGGGGGTCTTCTAATTGTCCCCTTTGGTAACACTTCCTCCTGAAGTTTGTAATTGTTTATTGAGAGCTCATCTTCAGTAGTGATCATTGTTTTTTCCTGCAGGACTCTCATGAATTATCAGTAGTTTCACTCTATGCTGGAGCATGACAGGTCATACTGAGGTTATATTTAATAGCATGTTCTTACAGAATCCCTGTCTGATGCTTAGGTCTCTTTTCTCATTTTTACCTCCGATAAATTTTCTGAAAATAGACCTCCATTGAAAGAGATCTTCTTTGTGAATTTACATATTAACTCATAAAAATTAAGAAAACAGAAAATTAGAGTATGCTGCTTTTACTGGATTCCATTGCCTAGAATTCTGGCTTATTTTTCAAGTTGTGTGTGTGTGTGTGTGTTTGTGTGTATCTCCCACATGTCCCCACTGGAGGGGCTGACACTTTCACCTTGTGAAGGACTAGGAGTGTGTCATCTCTTCCTCACTCAAGCTCAGTTAAGGAAAACCATGGCAGCTTTCTACCCTCTAGCTGCTCCCCCCATCCCGGTCCACCCACCGCACACACAGACACAATGTGCTTACACAGAGAGGCCACGCTGATTCTCAGGTAGCCCTGGTTGGTTTGAACAATGGACCACTATTGATTTTTCTAACAGGTGCAGGAGGCCAAGGTGACGGAGGTGAACATCAACGAGGCCCGGGAACGCTATCGGCCGGCAGCTGCCCGGGCCTCTCTGCTCTACTTCATCATGAATGACCTCAGCAGGATCCACCCGATGTACCAATTTTCTCTCAAGGTGACTTACACCTGGAATTTTCTGAATAGTCATAATTCAGCAGTGTAATACCGCCAGTGCAGCTCTCCATGAGGGTTTATCTATGTGTTTCATTAGCTGTGGCAGCTGTTTAAGATCAAATCCAGGAGAGCAGCTACATTGCCTTACAGTCCTGTCTCCTTAATTGGGTCTTTCATGACTCATTGGTTATTTGGCTAGAACAGCAGGAGAGACCACAGCAGGTCTTGGCCTCACTCACTAAGTACATATATTACAGCAGGAACTATGCTTACTGAAAGTGTGGAAGAGGATACCAAGAAACATGAGAAGTGACCCCTGCCCCAAAGAGCTTAAAATCTAATCGGGATGATCAAATGTGCATGTCATTTTTATCAGTTAAAACCAAAGCAGGCCATGATAATAGTCCAACTTTAAATTACTTTCCTTATTACCCTAATATCCTCAAAGCTACTGCTTTATGGTTACTGAGATATTTCTAAAACCAAAGACGTTAGCAAATTGTAAGTGCTGACTAAGCTTATCTTACTCATGAAAAAATAAAGACCTATAAATTTGAAGTACATCTCTGAAAGTATATCTTTCTCCCCTAAGGCATTCACCAAACGACCACAACTGAAGAGGCCTTAGGGAGTGTGGAGCATTTCTGAACAACTTCTCTGGTTTAACCCAACAAACAGAGAGGAGACACACACACACACATTCAGAGCACACACCTCATTCTGTGAAGCTCAGCTGCCATATGGAGGCCAGGGTGTGGGGATGAGGTGAGGGCCTCCGCTACCTGGAACTCATTCAGTTGGAGATGGCATTCCATCCTGTCCCAATCCCCTTCCCTCAACTCAGAGTCTCTGCAGATTAAGTGAACTGTGTTTGTAATATTTTATGTTTATAAATGAAATCCAATACTTGGCATTATATTCAGGCCAAAGCCCCATATGAAAGAATTATAAAAGATTTTAAAACAGTATAAAAGTTAGCATGATAAGCCTAATAACTACGGGATCACTTCCATAGTTCTGAGAGTAGTTGAAATCCACCTCAGTGACTCTTTCTGACAAAAGGAGATTAGATGAGGCACATGAAAATATGTGTTCAAAACAAACAAAACAAAACAAACAAAAAAAACCAAGAAGACTGGAAATCTGCATAGCCAAAAATTGAAAAGACCCAATTATATCTTAATTTTTATTTTCTTTAATGATTCATTCTATTCATATCACATTCAAAATGCAGCATTCCTAATATTAATTTTTTATAAATAGTCTATATCTAAGTTTAAAACAATGGAAAATTGATTCATATGATTTTTATTTCATATTATACCCATAATGTATAGTTCAGAAGATGTAACCAAAGCAGGCTCTGCTCCCACCATTGCAGCAAGGGTCCGTAAGAAAAAAGCACATGTAAGTGGACTCACCAAACGATGCAGAATTACTAGAAAGAAAAACAAGGAACACCTGATGTTCTGATCATTACCAAAAGGAAAAGTAATTAATTGAAAATATTCTGCGTGCCTATTATGTACAAGGGTCTCTTCTAGACAGCAAAGTTGTACATGATATTGAATGTACCATTGGGAATTTTATAATCTAGATGCAGGGATCCCCAACCCCCTGGTCCGCGGCCTGTTAGGAACCAGGCCACACAGCAGGAGGTGAACGGCAGGCGAGCAAGCAAAGCTTCATCTGCCGCTCCCCATCGCTCGCATTACCGCCTGAACCACCCCCCACCCCACCACCCCCCATCTGGGGAAAATCTGTCTTCCACAAAACTGGTGCCAAAAATGTTGGGGACGGCTGACCTAGAGGATAGAATCATCCATCCTAACTGGTTATCCTTGACTGTGTTTACTTTCCAACAAAACTTACTGGATTTAATTTAATTATTTTGGCCACTGGACATTTAGTTTTCACTGACTTAAACTATCGGCTCTTCTCTATATGCCCCATAGCTTTGCCCACTTTGTGACAACGTAGTAATTTATATGAGCCAATTAAGACGAGCTTAGCAAACTAAGACAAGAGTTTTCTTGTTGCCACTGTACCTTCTTGGCAGATTATGCTGGGAAAACATTTCTGTGGCTGGCAAATCGTAATACTCATCACAGGTAGTACTACTAGCTACATACACAGAGCTGTGTAAATTACCAGTGTCCTACCTCCTGTCCCCAGGCCTTCAACATCGTCTTCCAGAAGGCTGTGGAGAAGGCTGCTCCCGATGAGAGCCTCAAGGAACGGGTGGCCAATCTAATAGACAGCATCACCTTCTCTATGTACCAGTACACCACCCGTGGGCTCTTTGAGTGTGATAAGCTGACCTACCTTTCCCAGCTCACCTTTCAGGTAAAAGTGGATTGAAGAAATTTCCAGAAAACAGGTCACTGTATATGCCCAACCAGCAGGTGTAAAGAAACTTTCTTCTCTTAACATCAGTTTCCATTGTCTGTGAAGACTTTTGCGCTCTAAGCAGAGGCATCAGATAAGAAGGTCCAATATGGTGCACACATGCTGCCCCCACCATTGTCCCACTCATGGCAGACGTGCTTAATCAACCATTTTACTTTTTCTTGGTGATCCTGGATGATCTAAGATCCTCCTCAACAGAGCCCTCCAGCAGCCACTACCAATCAATCCCAACTAGCACTGAGGATGAAACTGAATGGCCCTACTAATAACTAGATACTTTTTGAGATGCAGTAAGAACTTTGTTAGAGTATCCCTAATTATTTATTTACCTTTAAGGTTGCAAGTTTAATGTCCAAACCTTCCCCCAGAATAAGAAATTGCAAATGTCCTTCTATAGCCGTAGCAGCCTTGGCCTTAGAAAACTCCTTAAGAACGCTGGTTCTCAAAGGCTTGAGAGCATCAGGGCTTCCAGTGTTAATAAGAAACCCTTGCCTTCTGCTTATTCTCAACATCAGAAAACCATGGAAATTTATTCCCTTGCATCTATCTAATCATTTAGGATTGGGATTTTTTTTTCATATATAAATTAGAAGCACAGACCAGATTATCCTGTAGGTCTCTTCCAATTCTAAAAGTCAGATATTCCATAATCACTCCTGCGCTGACTCTGTTTGCACGTTCCGAAGCCTAAATTCACGGGGGAATGTTAGTGTGACTTATCCCTCTCACCCTCTGTGTTCCCCTCTCCAGCCCAGATGACAGCTTGGCCATCACAGAAGGAACTTGAGCCCCAGCACAGACACATTTCCCTCCTGCCACTCATTTACCCCAAACCCTAAGGAGCTTCCACCCCCAGCTCTCACTCCACTCCCCTCATAAATATTTCAACCTTGTTTTACAAGGGCTTCTTCACCTCACCTGCTATTTCTAGCCTGTTTTCTCCTTAAAAGACTTTTCCTCAAACTAACCAAATTATTTTTTCTTCGTGAGTATTCCCATCTGTAAGTTTTCAGCGGAGAATGCCATCTGAAAGGAGCAGAACAATTTCCTGAGCGCCTCTCAGCGTGAATTTTTAGTTCTAACCCAGCCGAGTGCTTTGCACCACCTGCCCAACGCACCGCACTGATTCCCCCCCAAGCCTCTGCACTTTCCACTGCCCCCGCCCCACGGAAATCTTGTCTAAATCTTCCCATCGCTTAGCATCTCTAAAACCCAATTCAGGACCACTTAGAGAAAGTTGAGCCAAATTCATCCCCCGCCCCTGCCTGCTGGCCACTCCCCCGTTCTGGAACACCGTTAGCAGTGCTGATTCACATGTGCACTTCTATTTCGCATGTGTTCATCCGTTACTTTGACAGCCTCCTCAAATCATGGCATTTGCATGTGTCATCTTCTCTGTGAGATTGTAGGAAGGTACTTCATGGCATTTATGATGGATCCATGAAGTCCTTGCTTGACAAGATACAGTTATTCACTGTGTGCATTTAACTCATGCTGATATTTGGGGTGAAGTCAGTTGCACCCAGAGGTGATTTGCACAGACATACACTTTCTCCCACTTCATCCTCTTTCAACAACCAAAATTGACGGGCGGGCTCTAGCGTTAGAAGTGGCACTAGTTACACTGAGTGACAACCCCAGAGATCTCTGGGACCCATGACTGCCGCCAGCTAAAGAACTGCAGCACTGTCCTCCCACATTGCAGATTCTCCTCCTGAACCAGGAAGTCAGTGCAGCAGAGTTGGACTTCCTGCTTCGATCTCCAGTGCAGACAGACGTCACCAGTCCCGTGGAGTTCCTCTCCCATCAGGCCTGGGGTGGCATCAAGGTCAGTACCAGCCCCTAGGGAGAAAGTCACGTTCTCCTCTCCTGGAGTGTTTTCCTGACATTTGTCCCCAGGAAACCAGCAGGGGTGTGTTTGGGGGCTCACCATGAGCTGTGTTAAACATTGGTGCGTCTGTCCCTTTGTCTGCACCCCATGGCAGCACTCCCCCTTCCCAGGCCTACGGGGAAGGCTTTGCAGAGCAGGAGCAGGTGCGTGTACTTGTGCGTGGGCTTTGCCTCCAGGATGTTAGGGAACAGAAGGACCCTGTGAGTGTTTCTGACTCAGCGGAGCTGCCTTCCACCTGCCAGCGCTCAGGGCCGGAATGCGGGCTCCTCTGTGAGGCCAGGGCTGGGGTGGAGACGCTGCGCAAGCATTTCCGTGGAGTGGACAGGTGCCAGGCCTCTGCCAGCCGTCCATCTCCCCGTGGGTCCTGACGGCCTCAAAGCAAGGAACGCGTTCCAGCCTGGGGTTCTCAGTGGTTAATAATAGCTCACATTTATCGAGCACCTTAAAACTTCACTACCTTATTTTATTCTCATGTTCACCTGGGCAATAGGTATTACTTTTTCCCACTTAACATGTAAGAAAAGTGAGATCATTCATCTTATAAGTAGCAGATCCAGGAATCGAGTTCTGGTCTGTCTGATGGCAAAATCCATCTTCCTTCCATGTTATCTAGCTTAGTTTCATTGGGATTCTACGAACATCAAAAAGATCACAAGCTATGAACTCCTTTCAGTAGGGACCACGCCTGCATTCACAGGGCTGAGCAGTAAGCGTGGACCGGGTGACCACCAGCCCCAGAGTCTAGACACACTCTCCAGGTGGGAGGAGGTCCAGTCCCCACCTGCAGGAGCCCCACGGCAGGTGCTGTTGCCGTGTGAAGATGGCACCTGCACAAAGTGAATCCTATTTATAACCTTCCATGTCTGCTGGCTTTCCTACATGTTCTGTAGCACAAGGAAGTCTGAGTCTGAAGTAGTATGATTGTCTCTCTTTTTCTAAAATTTTTTGAGACAATGATTCACGTGCAATTATAATAAATAACAGAGATTCTTTGTACCCCATTCCCCACAGTGGTCACATCTAGCTTTCCTGTAGCACAATATCACATCCAGGAAGCTGACATTGATACAATCCACTACTCTATTCTGATTACACCTGTTTTTCATGCACGTGTGTGTGTGTGTTTAGTTTTATCACACACATTTATCATGTAATCACCACCACAGTCAAGACCCAGAAAACTCCATCTGGTGTGTATGTCACCCTGTTATAGAAACAACAACCTCCTCCCTCCCCCAATTCCTAATGCCTGGCAACCACTAATCTGTACTCCATTTGTATAATTTTGTCGTTTCAAGGATGTTATATAAATGGAATTATACAGTATGTAACCTTTGGGGACTGGCTTGATCACTCAGCGTAACTCCCTTGAGATCCATCCAAGTTGATTTACTTTATAACAAAACCCCAGCACTTAATCATTTATGTACGTGCTGCCCTCTTCAAAGGAGTCATCTTGGGAAATGCTGCCATTGCCCAAAATGTTTTTCTAACTTTTTTTCAGAGTCTGTAGCTCTTCTTTTAATCATCTTTAGGGCTATGTCTAAATCAAGAGTCATCAAACTTTTTCTGCACAGGGTCACATAGCAAATATCTAGGCTTTGAGGGCCACACTCTGTCACAGCTATTCAACTCTGCCAAAGTCACACACCATAGGTAAGCAAATGGAAATGGCTGAGTTCCAATAAAACTTTATTTACAAACACAGATGGTGGGCCAGATTGTCCCTGCAGGCCACAGTTTTCTGACCCCTGATCTAAATAATAGAGGTGTGATTTTTTATATATTAGCTCCGTTTGTCATTCTGAACCCAGTCTGGCAAATGAAAAGGAGAATAATATGTTGGGAAAGAAACAAAGCGGAACTCCATTCACAATAGCAACCAAAAATCACAAAGTTATAAAATGCCTAAGAATAATTATAATAGGTGCAGAGCATATGTGTGGGAAACCATCAGCTTTTCTAGGCTACGTAAGATAAGATAGGAATGAATAGATGCAATCTAGAGTAGCACTGTCCAAAAGAACTGTACTGCACGCCACATGCGTCATTTAAATTTTTCTAGTAGCCACATTGAAAATGCAAAATGAAAAAAATGTAAAATGAAATTGAAGAAAGTAATTTTAATAATATATTTTCCTTAACCCAATACAGCAAAAATATTATCATTTTAATATGTAACTGTCACAAAAGTTATAAGTGAAATATTTTATATTTTTGTAAAAGTCTGAATTCTGGTGTGTATTTTTTGCACTTATAACACATATCAATCCAGATGCTAAATCTTCATCAGAAATACTTGATTTGAATTTAGATTTTATAAAATTTAGAGTTAAAACATTTGATTCATATACCCAAGTTGTTTCAAACATACTTCAAAGTTCTCCAATTACTAAAGCAATTTCCAGTTTCTAAACTTAAATTTTAAAATAATTAAAATTAACAAATAAAGAATAAATGTGTTAAAATTTGTAAAAAAGTAAACAAATAACTAAATAAATAATATGAAGGAAAAAATCGACTATACCAAAAAACAGAATAAATGTGTTAAATTTTTTAAAAAACATAAATAAATAAAATGCAAATAAAAATCCTGTTCTTCAGTCATACTGGCCACATTTCATTTGCTCAATACTCACATGTGGCCAATGGCCACCTGCTGGGAAGTATGGCCCCAGAGCTTGAGAATAATGACTCAGAGTCTGATGCTCGTATGGAAAATAAATTCTGGGAAGCAGTTCTAAATGAGCCCATTTGCAGAACTGGAGCAATGATGGAGATGGACCAGTTAACCCAGGCTCTGGAGTCAGACATTCCTGGGTTCAGGTTCAGGTTTGAGTGTGTGTGGCCTCTGACAGGTTATCTCTGTTTCCTTATCTGTTATGCCAGACACATAAATGTTCAGTAAATGGAAACCGATTATGGTTGGGGTTATGGCTGTTCTATTTGTTTCCTACAATGGCCATAACAAAGTGCCACAGGCTGGGTGGCTTAAAAACACAGCATTTATTCCGCCAGAGTTCTGGAGGCTAGAAGTGTGAAATTAAGGTGTTGGCAGGTCATGCTCCCTCCAGAGCCTCAGGGAGAAGACCCTTTCTTGCCTCTTCCAGCTTCTGGAAGCCCCAGGCACTCCTGGTTTGTGGCAGGACCACTCAGATCTCTGCCTCCGTCTCCACGGTCCCTACATGGCCGTCTTCCCTCTGTGTCTCTGCGTCTCTTCTCTTCTTATAAGAGCATCAGTCACAATGGATCAGAGCCCACCCTCCTGACCTCATCTTAACAGGATCACACCTGCAAAGAGCCTATTTATTCCCAAATAAGATCACATTCAGAAATCTGGGAGGCTACTTCTTCAACATATCTTTCTGGGGCATACAGTTCACCTTATCACAGTTATGGTTATTAATTACCCAGCTATAAGGTGTATATATGCTGTGGTTGACATGGGCTGTGCCTGATAGAATTTGTCCATTGAAGGAAAACCTTTGAGGAATGGTGAGTTGCCAAGTTGGGCTCAGTCCAGTTGCTTTTCTCTCTGTTATCCCACAAAGCCATCTGCAGCAAAAGTCATAAAGAATAAGTGATTCAAAAGCACTCTTCACTGCTTTCATTTTCCGTAGCTCAACTCCGAAAGCGACTTGGTGCAATTTGGTTCCATCCCCCTTTGGTTTGCTTTGCTTTTTGGTTTTGTTTTGCGGTCTAAGCTCATCTGGCTGTTCAAAGGTTTCTGCAAATGAGTGAAGCTTTATCTTTCTCTCTGAGTTTTGTTACCGGAGCAGCCATGTCCAGCCCCATCCATCTCCAGCCCAGTGCAGGACGTGGGCAGGTGAAACACAATGCAGCGTGCGCCCTCTGACGAATGCTCTTTTTAAGTGTTCAGTTGGCTTTTAGCCTAAAGAAACAAAGGAAGTATAATTGAACAGGACATGATAAAACAAATTTTTTAAAACACCCTGTCTGATGAGGAAGATTGATTGCCCTGTTTCCCCAGAAGATCTAATACGCAGGTGATGAATGAAATCTTTGTGATCAAATCCTGCTTTTATTAGTACCCTCTGTAAGGATTTTTAAAGTCTCATCAAATGTTAAACTTTTAGGTAATGGGCATGTTCTCTTCTTCTTTTTTTTTTTTTTACTTAAAAAATTTTTATTGGAGTATAGTTGATTTACAATATTATGTTAGTTTCTGCTGCACAGCAAAATGAATCAGTTATACATATACATATATCCACTCATTTTTAGATTCTTTTTCCATATAGGTCATTACAGAGTATTGAGAAGAGTTCCCTGTGCTATACAGTAGGTCCTTATTAGTTATCTATTTTATATAGAGTGGTGTGTTATCTGTCAATCCCAATCTCCCTATTTATCCCTCCCCCCCATTCCCCCTGGTAACCGTAAGTTTGTTTTCTATATCTGTAACTCTATTTCTGTTTTGTAAATAAGTTCAGAGTACCAAGGGATCTTAGAAGCAAAACATACAATGCCATTACCTTGCTGATCACTTTTGGTCTGTCAGCATGTTCTCTTCTTCATTAAAGAATCTCATCTGTGGTACCGGGCATTGTTAGCCTTTGAAAAGGCCCCTGGCTACCTCTCTGAATGCCAATTTAACACAGTTGTACTTTGCTACCCAGTCCAATGTAATTAGGTTAATTAGTCATTTCCATTTAGCTTATTAGAACGTTAGAAATCCCTTTTCCTCATTTGGAAGATTAAACATTGCAACTGTGTTCAACCCAGAGCTTCAAGAAAGCGTGTTTCAGACCCAGCCACGGTAGCTGGGAGCCCTGATCACCGTGTAATTTCCTCAGTTTTGTGGTGACACCAGGGGTGGGTAATGGGACTGCAGGAGGGTTAATGGTGATGCAAGCTGGGAAGAGGGGTGAAGTGGCAGCCTGAAAGAAGAGGAAAGTTTGGTCCTCGGCACAGAGGGAAATAATTACCGCAGCTGCAGCTTTTCTCAGCCTGTCAAGGGCCCTCCCACTGGCCACCCAGATGTCAAACTTTATTAATGGAGCGCTTCCTAAGCGCCAGGCAGCCTGCTAGGCCTGAGGCGTACAGAGACAGCTCAGAAAGCTCTTGCCCGCAGGGAACCCACAATCTTGTGGGAGTCCCAGACAAGGAAACCAGCAATTGCAATTCAGTAACTGTAGGAGCCCAGAAAAGCACAGAGGCGCTTTATAGTCTTCAAAGCACTTGTATCTACATTAGAGTATGAGCTATGCAGACAACGGTTACTTGGCCTCATTTTCCAAATGAAAAAGTCAAAGCCCACAAAGGTTTAAAAACAGGCTCCGCGTCATAAGAGGCTCATAAGAGGTGACGTCGAGAGCAGAGCTCTCGTCTCCTGGTGCCTCCTCCGCCATCCCCCGTGCCACTCCACGCCACTTCTCAGCACAATGACTGGTGTGTTCCCTGCTCTGCATGCTAAGGGTGAAATTAGGAAGCCACAGAGCCCACGTGAAAGGGCACTTAAGGACTGGACATGTGTTCCTCCACACAGGAGAAGAGGCTGGGCGAGCCCAGGTCAAGTGCACGTGTCCTTCTCCAGCCTGACCTCCCACTTGTCACCTGTAGACCCGTCCTCCACAGTCACACTGCCTTCTACCATGCCCCACACCCTCCCCACTCCAGACTTGGACTCTGTGGACCCTTCCCCATGAAATGCCCTGCCCTTCCCTCTACCTCTCTCTCTGCCCAGCAGAATTCTGCATCCCTACTAAGGCCTCCCTCATCTCTTTCTCTTAGGATTGTAAGCTCCCCAAAGACAAGTGTATTTGTTTGGTTCACATTTGTATTCCCAAGTACCTGGCATGTAGCAGGCATCCAATAAATATCAAATGAATGAATGATTTCACATAACAAGAATGGAGGATTCCTTAAAATTGATGGCACTGCAGTAGGTGCTTTGGAGACAGTCTAGCTTTTAATCTCATTAGAGAGATCAACACACAAGTGGAGTTGAGTGACCACAGAAAGGCTGCAGGTAAGCGACCGCCTGAGTAACGTTTACGTGGGCACTCTGAAGAAACAGGATGGACCCCACCCAAAATGCGGTTCCCATGTCCAGACTGATGACACCTTGCGCATAACTAGAAGGCACGAAAGAGTTTATTATTCACATAATGAGACTTTCTGGGCAGAGCAGGGGAGCTCCCAAGCAGTCTGAAATCGGCTTGAGAGAGCCCGGAAAAGAGGTGCCTTGCGGGTGTTCTGGTCGTTGGGGAGTGGGGCGGGGCTTGCACGATACAACTTCCCTTCGGCACCAAAGGAGGGAGCACCCAGGCTTACCTGTCAGCTTGTCCTGGAGTGGAGCAGAAGAGGAAGAGGGAGGGGTATGGCTTTAAAGTGATCAGCAGTCACACATCCTTTTTTTTTTTTTTTTTTAACATCTTTATTGGGGTATAATTGCTTTACAATGGTGTGTTAGTTTCTGCTTTATAACAAAGTGAATCAGTTATACATATACGTATGTTCCCATATCTCTTCCCTCTTGTGTCTCCCTCCCTCCCACCCTCCCTATCCCACCCCTCCAAGCAGTCACAAAGCACCGAGCTGATCTCCCTGTGCTATGCGGCTGCTTCCTGCTAGCTATCTATTTTATGTTTGGTAGTGTATATATGTCCATGCCTCTCTCTCGCTTTGTCACAGCTCACCCTTCCCCCTCCCCGTATCCTCAAGTCTGTTCTCTAGTAGGTCTGTGTCTTTATTCCTGTCTTACCCCTAGGTTCTTCATGACATATTTTTTCCTTAAATTCCATATATATGTGTTAGCATACGGTATTTGTCTTTCTCTTTCTGACTTACTTCACTCTGTATGACAGACTCTAGGTCTATCCACCTCATTACAAATAGCTCAGTTTCGTTTCTTTTTATGGCTGAGTAATATTCCATTGTATATATGTGCCACATCTTCTTTATCCATTCATCCAAAGATGGGCACTTAAGTTGTTTCCATCTCCGGGCTATTGTAAATAGAGCTGCAATGAACATTTTGGTACATGACTCTTTGTGAATTATGGTTTTCTCAGGGTATATGCCCAGTAGTGGGATTGCTGGATCATATGGTAGTTCTATTTGTAGTTTTTTAAGGAACCTCCATACTGTTCTCCATAGTGGCTGTACCAATTCACATTCCCACCAGCAGTGCAAGAGTGTTCCCTTTTCTCCACACCCTCTCCAGCATTTATCGTTTCTAGATTTTTTGATGATGGCCATTCTGACTGGTGTGAGATGATATCTCATTGTAGTTTTGATTTGCATTTCTCTAATGATTAATGATGTTGAGCATTCTTTCATGTGTTTGTTGGCAGTCTGTATATCTTCTTTGGAGAAATGTCTATTTAGGTCTTCTGCCCATTTTTGGATTGGGTTGTTTGTTTTTTTGTTATTGAGTTGCATGAGCTGTTTGTAAATTTTGGAAATTACCAACCCTGTGAGTAGTTCCAAGTGGTCCATAAAAGAAGGGTAGGAGGGCTGTGCGTTCCAGGTTAGAGAGGTGGACGTGACTGATTTTGGACTGGACTTTAACAACTTGTAGAACCTTGACAAACAATCGTGACCAGTGCAAGAAAGGAAAGGAGTGGAATTTGGTGGAGAAGAGAACAGGACCACTCCTGTGATGAAACTAGTGTGAACAAGGCACCAAGTTGGGAGATCGTCTGGCACATTTCCAGGGCTGAGGGCAGATGTGTGTGGACAGAGGAGGGAGGAAATGGGCCACTTGGTTAGCTGGATGGATTGGGGGGAAGCCCTAAATGAAGAGATTTGATTCACATGTTATGCCTTGGGATTTAATGCTTAGGGAAGCAGGTGACACAGAGAAATGTTAAAGTTGGCATTAACACAAAGTCAGTGATTCTAGAGACATTTTGTGAGAGGAATTGACAGGCGTTGCTGGCAGAGTGAGTATGGGAATGAAAGAGAAGAGTCACTGACTTCAAGTGTCTGGGCTCCAGGACCAGAAAAATCCCAGCATCCCTTCTTGTCCCTCTTCCCAGCAGTATCCTCGAGGGAGGTGCTGCTTGGTCTCCACAGCTGAGCATTTCCCAACCTTGCATATTATTGGGACAGTTTGCTGACGGTAAGCTGATCAAAATCCTTCCTCTACCTTGAGTTTACTGGGCGGGAAGATTCAAGACTCCAGAAAAGAGTATAAACGAGACAGAATTATGTCTATAATACTGCCTTGCCCCCCGCCAACCCCCAACACAACACAGATGACAGCTTTCTGGAGAAACTGCATTTCAGAGCAAGATTCCCTGACATTTTTCAGGCACTTTCATCAATGGAAGAATTCTATAATCTGGATCGGGACATTGAGGGATCCGCCAAGGGCTGGAAAAAGTTTGTCGAATCAGAATGTCCCGAGAAGGAGAAGTTCCCCCAGGAGTGGAAGAACAAGACAGGCCTGCAGCGCCTCTGCATGATGAGAGCCATGCGGCCTGACCGGATGACCTATGCCATGAGGTAGGGACAGGGTGGTGGCGAAGCCAGGATGGTTGTGGCCAGACCGGCAGGGCTGAGCACAAAGGCCACAAGTTTATCTTGATGGGAGCCTTTGTACCAACAACCAAAATCCCATGAGGCCCGTTGCTCTGTGTTTGCCATGTATTGTCTTAATATCTAAGTGGACCCTTTGGGAAGAGGTGCTCATCAGTATCAGCACTGGGAAGGAGGCAGATCACATGTAATGTGGCAGGAGATGTGAGATCCAGAGGACAGATGGAAAGATCACCCTTGGCGGGAAGAGCACCCCTTTCATTACGAAAGACAGAGAGAGGTGGGTGTGACTGCAGCAGAGGTGGTAAAAGCATGGCAGAAAATTGAGCAAGGTTTTGTCTCACGACTTCCACTCCCTCTGAGGAGCAGGAAGCAAGATCTCGCTGCGTTTGTGTGAAAGGGGAGGTGGCAGGGTTGGAGATTTGAGGAGTGTGCAAAAGATCTGAAATAGGATCTGTGAAAAAAATGGGAGACTGCTGACCAGGGAAACTCAAAGAATTCCAAGCGGCATTGAGGGCCCACCTAGTGAGATCCTGCATTTGTAGGGGCGCCAGCCTTCACCACTGGATGATTTTCTACAGCTGCATCCAACAGCCCTAGGGTAGATTCAGAGCATGGATCCCTGGTGGAATAAGGGTTAGGGAAGGGAGGTGTGTGGTACTGGCAGGAGAATGATTAGAAGTCACAGGCCATGCAGCCTACAGAGACGGCGAATTCGCAGCTGCCTGGGGCTGGAGGGTAGGAATAGGAATTCTCTAAATAGGCAGGAGAATCTTATTGCAGGCTTAAAATGTTCTAAAACTGGATTATGATGAAGATTACAATTCCGTGAATTTATTAAACATTATTGAATAGTATACTAAAAATTGGTGAATTTTATGGTATGTCGATTGTACCTCAAGAAAGTTGTTTAAAAAAAAAAAGAAAAGAGGAAGTTACAGGCCATGGAGCCTACACTGAATTGAACAAGACTTGTAGTGACAAGAATAAGGGGATGATAAAAGAAGAAAGAAAGAAAAAAAAAACACCAGGGAGGCCAAGGTACTGAAAATCCTGCATTTGTGGCACCAATACAGGTAAAGAATAAGTTCATCAAGGATAAATTACTAAAAGAACTATAAGGATGGAAAGCTTTGGTCAGAGAGTGAGATGTTTCCATTTATGGTTTCAGACATAGAAAAAGTTCCCAAGTAAACCACAAGGATGAGGGTGTGGCCTTGGAATCAGGTGGCTGACATGGGGAAGAATGGAAGATTGTTAGGAATCTGGAGGATTGTCCACATGGATGCTAACGTCACTCAGGCTGGTGGAGAGACAGTCCATGAGCCAAAGTCCAAGTGATGAGTGAATGAGTAAAGGGACCAAAGGAGCAGTGGACGACAGGGATGTGCAGGGGTCGTGGTGGTACAGTCAGGGCAAGCGAGCCTCAGTGGAGCCACACGAGTGGGAAAGAAAGGGTTTAGAAGTAATGGTCATCCGTGAGCAGGACCGTGATCCCAGCTCCCAGTACTGAGAATGAGCCCAACTGAGAAGGGTACAGGGAAAATAGTGTCCTTGCGGGAGCTTTTAAGGCCAAGAGTTAGGCTGGATTGTCAGAAAGTGGTTACAACTGCAAGGTTTTGTTTAGCCTGAAATGGGACATAGGAAGAGGAACATTGGTAAGTGGAGTAAGGTGAAAGGAAACACAGAGAATGATAGAACGTGAGGGACTAGAAGCCTGGAGGGCCTTCAATCATGGATAGGGATGGAGGATCCCAGGGATACCATGTATGGAGGGCTTAGCTGCCTGCAAGCTTCCGGAAGGCGTTGCTCCTGGCAGGCTTCTGATGGGTGGTGGTGATGTAACAGGACATCCCAGCTCCACAGAGGAGTCAGTGGTGGCCTGGCTGGATGGGGATCCAGAAGGAGCCCTGATCTAAGTGAGCAGGTGCACAACCAGCAGCAAAGGTTGTAAGTGTCGACTTAATCAGTAAGTAGTGCTTGGCGTTGGTCCTAGCTCCGTAACTGCCAAGCCGTGATCTTGAGCACATCCTTCCATGTCTATAGACCTCTGTTGCTCATATGTGATTATTCTGTGACTGCCATACACACATGGACCTTCTTTTATTCCTGGCAGAGATTTTATTGAGGAGAAGTTAGGAAGCAAATATGTGGTGGGAAGAGCACTGGACTTTGCAGCCTCTTTTGAAGAATTGGGACCAGCCACTCCCATGTTTTTTATCCTGTCTCCAGGGGTGGACCCACTGAAGGATGTGGAAAATCAAGGTAAGAAGACCTCATTATGGAGCCAAGGCTGCACCAGCCCTATGCACTGTCACTCTGCGTCTGTCAGCTTCTCTTTTCCTGATTCAAGGTTCACTTTGCAATGCTTGATATTTGCTAACCATGCAGAAATCAGGGTAATTGCTGAACCAACCCCAGGGGGTCATGAACAGAGGGAGGACTGCTCTGGGATGTAAGGTAGCAGGTTCATGAGGAGACGTTGTCCCACCACCCACCCACCCATTCCCCTTCCTGTGGCTGGAGCAGTTATTCTGAAAAACAAGTACAGTCCTTTTACAGGCTCCTAGTGCCCTCACGATGAAGTCCAAACACCTTAACATGGCTTACAGGGGGCTTCGTCCTCCAGTCCCTCCCTGTCTCTCCAGCCTATTTTCCATTATTAGTTTCCTGTTGCTGCTGTAACAAATTATCACAAACTTAGAGGCTTAAAATAACACTATTATTTTACAGTTCTGGAGGTCAGAAATCATACATGGGACTTACTGTCTCCCCCTTTCCCTCATAAGGACCCCTATGACTATATCAGGCCCACTCAGATAACCCAGGATAATCTCCCCATCTGGAGGTCTTTAACCACATCTGCAGAGTCTCTTTTGCCTGTAAAGTCACATATATTCACAGATTCCGGGATTTAGAACATGGGCATCTTTGGGCACTCCTTATTCTGCCTACATTTCCCTACTCCCCTCTTTTTCACTCTTCATGGAAGCCATTCCATTCTCCCAAACATTCTGTCCCCCCTCAGGCATCCCCTTCACCAGGCTACCTTCTACTCATCCTTCAGATACCAGTTTCAATGTCACCACCTCCAGGAAGCCCTACTTGATTTCCAAGGTGCTGGGTACCCCTCCCTATGTGCTCTTAGAGCACCCTTCTGTCTATATATCACATTGTAATTGTCTAGTGACTACTACGGTATCTTCATGTGAGAGTGAGAGCTCTGGGAATAGATGTCCTTTTCAAGGTAGTATTCAAGTTCCTATCTCTGTATTTTCACGTGCTAGGCACTCAGTAAATAAATACATTAAATAGGACTTCCGTGGTGGCGCAGTGGTTAAGAATCCGCCTGCCAGTGCAGGGGACACGGGTTCCATCCCTGGTCCGGGAAGATCCCACATGCCACGGAGCAACTAAGCCCGTGTACCACAACTACTGAGATTGCACTCTAGATCTCACAAGCCACAACTACTGAGCCCACGTGCCACAACTACTGAAGCCTGCACACCTAGAGCCCATGCTCCACAACAAGAGAAGCCACCGCAATGAGAAACCCACACACCGCAATGAAGAGTAGCCCCAGCTCGTGCAACTAGAGAAAGCCCACGCACAGCAACGAAGACCCAACGCAGGCAAAAATAAATAAAAGAAAATAAATACATTTTAAAAATATATGTTAAATAAAGGGATGAGCAAATGGATGACTAATCAAAACTATAAAACTAGCAAAACTAGGGAGTTCCCTGGCGGTCCCGTGGTTAGGACTCCACACTTTCACTGCTGTGGCCCCTGGTTCAATCCCTGGTCAGGGAACGAAGATCCTTCAAGCCTCGTGGCACGGCCAAAGGGGGAAAAAGACGCTAGCAAAACTACACATGTTGCAAAGTTAAATAAGGACTCAGCAGGTTTTTACAGAGCCAGGTCTTTATGGATGAGAATCCAGACCAGGTAATACACCTCCATGAAAGGAATCTACACCTGGTGTAGATTTAGAGCCTGCTGTTTGGCTCTAAAGAATAGATGAGTTCTGTATAAGGAAGAGAATTATCTTATTCACTAATTTAATGTATATTTTTGTAATCTCCTAAAAAGTTCAAGTAACATATTTTTAAAATACCTATAATAAAGAGTTTAAAATGAAAAGCAATAGTTCTCAGCCCCAGCCCTTCCCACACCCAGTCCCCCTTCCCAGACACTGGGGTTTTGCCTATTTCTGAATTTATTCCTTCTGACAATTGTTTCTGTATTTCCTACTAATAATTTATATCACTATTTCTGAATTTATCAAGTTTCAGTATCTATTTATTCCCTGGTATGAAAAATAAGAATTTAGCTCCCATTACTGCCAACCAATTGGCTTCATCCTAGATTTGGTAGCATAAGTCATCAGGAAAAAATCACGGGAAGTAAAATTTCTGAATCTTTGGTTGTCTAAAAGGACGAGTTTTGCCCACATACTCTTTAAATAGGTCTGCTAGGTCCAAAATGATTTTTACTCAGAATGTGTCCACACTGCTCAGTTGTCTCCTAGAATTCAGTTTTATTCATAGGAGGCCATATGCTAGTAGGGTGCTATTCTTCCCTTGTTTCTTTGTTGGTGACCTATTTTTATTCCCTGGAAACTTTAGGATCATCTTTCTACCTTGTGTTCTGACATTTCATGAGCTGAGTTAGGTACGGGTGTTTTTCATTCACCTGCTCAGCACTCAGCCTGCCTTTTCAAGTGGGAGAGTCACACCTCTCTTTATCTCTGGAAATTTTATTCTGTCATTTTTGGTAAATATCACCACCATTCAGCAAGTTGCTCATGCCAGAAACCTGGGAATCAGTCACCCTAGACCCCTCCTCCACTACCTACCACATCTAGTCCTACTGCTTCTACCTTCTAAATGTGTTTCAAATGAGTCTAGTTGTTTCATTGTGTCTCCCTCCTCTGAGTCACCACATCTCTCACTGGACTATCACAATAGCCTCCTAACTTATCCCGGTTCTCCTCCCCCACCTGCAATTTTTGCTGCTCTTACAGCCAGACTCATCTAGCTGAATCTCAGGTCTGATTGTTATCATTCTCCCATTTAAATCGCTCTAGTGGTTCCCCACAGTTCTCAAGGTAATGTCCAGTACTATAAACATGGTCTCTGTGACCTGCATGGCCTGGCCTTTCTGTCCAGCCTTGGATCTTACATTCCCTCAAACTCACACTTCTCTGGCCACATGTCTCTTTTAGGTGTTCCATCATGAGCCCTCCTGGCCCAGGGCGTTTTCTCAAGCAATTCCTTTTACCTGAAATACTTCTCCCCAGCTCTTCAGTCCAATGCCTGCCAATCCTGCAGGGATCAGCTTCTCCTGACCTCTGCACAAGACCATTTGTTTTCCCCTTATACATATTATTTGCTTCAGAGCATTTAATACAATTCTAATTAGACCCTTCTTTTACAATTTTAACTTACGTTTGCCTGCCTGCATGTCGCTAAGACCCTGGAGGTCAAGGACCGTGTCATCTTGCTCATCATTTTCTCACCAGTGCCTAAAAGCGTAACTAGCACAGAGAGGTACTCAGTAAATATCGGTTGAATGAATTAACAAACGAATGAATAAATGAGCATAAGAACTGTTGTTATTGCTATGTTATTCCTGACTTTCACTTTTTCGTAGATTCTGTATTCCTTCTGTCCCATGGAGGTTTTATTCCTTTCATAATGACAAATCTAGTCTCCTCGTTTTTATTCAGTATTTTCCTTTTCGGAAGCTTTCATATACCCTGTTTATGAGCAATTTCCTACTATTCTTTGCCAATTGACCCCCAACTATTATTCCATCATGTAGTTTGAAGCTTTCTGTCATTTCAGGCAAGCTGACCTGTCCCTGAACCGTATTGGTTATTTGTCTCTGAATAAATCACCTCAGCCCTGCCCTTGGCTTCATCTTAACGCATATTTCCCGACCAGAGGCAATATTGCTGTTCATCAGCTAGAGGTTACCTGGGCACCTGTGCCTCTTTCTCTCTCTCTTCCTCCCCCTCTGCGTTCTGGATGGTTTGATTCGTTTTCTCGTGCACCCATTTAGAACATATACTCTGGTGACATCATGTGCTCCACATCTTGGATCTAATCATTCTGCCTGATGGACTCCTATTCTCAGGTTTGGAATCCACATAACTGACTCACTTTCCCCTATGTCCCCTAGGCCCCCGCTTATTCAGGAAACTTACTGTCTCTGTGCTTGGGCAGAGTCTGTGCATCAGACTCCATCAGACACTGTTTTACTCCATGTAGACGCAGACAAAGCTTGGCAGATGAAAGATTTTGTTCCCCCATCCTCACTCCAGCCCTTCTCCTGAAATGCATGAACCCACAGACAGACAAAATTCTATATGTGATTTTGGGAGTTCTCTAAGCTTCTGAAGCTCATCCATTGACACTTGGTTAAGAATCTGTGCTTTTCTAAGAATCTGAAAAAGAATAGGTATATGTATATGTATAACTGAATCACTTTGCTGTACACCTGAAACTAACACAACATTGTAAATCAACTATACTCCAATATAAAATAAAATTTTTTTAATTAAAATTTTTTTTTTTTAAGAATCTAAGCTTTTCTGGCAGTTTTGTGCCTCTTAGTCTCCTCCAAGATTTTCCTTCAACAATTTTGAAGGAGGAGGAGGACAGAATTCCATCCACTTTCCTTGGCCTATGTTTTAACCCACTTCCACCCACCCGCACAGCATTCCTTCTTGCCTTCGCAGATTAATCCTTTACCTTCTCTCTCTTCTCATCACCTTCTTCCTGAATGAGCCACACTTCCTTATTTGCACGATTATTTTTGCTTTTGCTTCATCTAAAAGCAATCACCCATCGTTTCCAATCACCCCCTAATACCTTCCTCCCAGGGTTACTGTGAAGATAAGAATGAAATCTCAGATGTGAAAAGGCTTTGAAACATTAAAAGTACAGTAGCATTGTACAGCATTAAAATGACGATGATGACGCATCTATTTTTTGAGGCAGCTCGGTTTGCTCCTTCCTTTACATCCTTTTGTCACATCCTTTCAAAGCACAGTATCGTCCTCTGCCCTCCCAACAGAGGACCTCCCCTTTCTACCCTTACAAGGCACCTTCTCTGGTCCTTCTTTGACTTGACTCTTGCATGATCTTGCTTGGTCTCCATCCTCCTTTGTCCAATTCCTGGCATTGACAAAATGTTTCCGTTTATCTACCACTTGGGCCTTCCACTGCCTCCTCTTCCTCTTTCCAATGTGCTGGTCAGAGGAGGAGTTCCTTTAGATTTTTGTCAGCCTGCTACCAGGTGTGTTCAAGGAAACAGTTTTCAATTCGGTGTCTTTGCAGCTAGATTATCAACACTTTGCTTAGAGCCTCTTTTTCATTGTTCCTGACTCCATTCTCTTTTTCTTAAGCGTCAGTTGAAGTTGGCTAGGATGGAGCAAGTACAGTCTTTACAGAGCAGCTTCAAGACTGGCAGAGTGTAGTTTCTGTGTGGAGGGACACTCACCCATCTGTTCATGTGCTGGGGACGGGGGACACCTCTTCCACTGAGAGGGGGCTGTGCAGGGATGGGGATGGAACAGGGATGTGGGCAGAGGCAGTTACAATGGCAGTAAATGGAAGGTGTTCTACCAGATGGCAGATGTTTTGTCGGGCAGAGGGAGCAGTAAAGAGTGAAGCAAAGTGCTGAGCATAAGAAGCGGGGCAGCCATTAGGAAGTTTAAGGGAAGAGGGGAGTGGACAACATAGCCAACTTCTGGACATGAAAGATTACCAGACAGTCTCACAAGACTGAGAATCATCAGCTTGTGGTGGCACCAGCTCACTCAGTGTGTTATTTTTTCTCTTGTATTAACGCATAGACTTGTCCAGGTTTGTGGTTTTACAGAAGTTGGGGGATGCAGACGTAGGATGGGCAATGGAGTGAAGAATTTTATAAGATCACGGCTCAAATGAAGGATTATTGGGTCCATCTTAAAATAAGAGGGAGGTAAAGATGAAGGTTAGAAAAAACAGAGGAGCCAATGGACTGGACATTTTGCTGTTATAGAATAATATGCAAGGAGGAGTAAGAGAGTGAGCAATCTGGACGGTAGGAAGTTAGAGTTGTGAGTAAAAATGAAAGAATGATGTGTCAGACGTGGGAGAGTTTGCAGGGACAAGGCCTTGCTGCAGCCACTGGGAATGGGAAACAGAAATGGAAAGAAATTCTTTGAAGATGAGGAAGCATGAGGCTGGGTGTTGGCTGAGTCATCCATAGTGGCATTAAAGCTCACCAAGATAAAGATGAGACAGAAAATATGGAATATTTTAAACCAAGTTCCAAAACCCCTAATAAAAGTGACTCTTGCTAGGAAGTTGATAGAAGGCAGAAAACATAAAAGTTAGTAGGCAATGTAGCCAATAGCATGTGCTTTAGAAGAGAGCACATGTGTTAGCATACAGTATTTGTTTTTCTCTTTCTGACTTACTTCACTCCGTATGACAGACTCTGGCTCCATCCACCTCACTACAAATAACTCAATTTCGTTTCTTTTTATGGCTGAGTAATATTCCATTGTATATATGTGCCACATCTTCTTTATCCATTCATCTGTCGATGGACACTTAGGTTGCTTCTATGTCCTGGCTATTGTAAATAAGAGCTACAATGAACATTTTAGTACATGACTCTTTTTGAATTATGGTTTTCTCAGGGTATATGCCCAGTAGTGGGATTGCTGGGTCATATGGTAGTTCTATTTTTAGTTTTTTAAGGAACCTCCATACTGTTCTCCATAGTGGCTGTATCAATTTACATTCCCCCCAACAGTACTAGAGGGTTCCATCTTCTCCACACCCTCTCCAGCATTTATTGTTTGTAGATTTTTTGATGATGGCCATTCTGACCGGTGTGAGATGATATCTCACCATATGCTAACACATATATATGGAATCTAAGAAAAAAAAAGGTCATGAAGAACCTAGGGGCAAGACGGGAATAAAGACACAGACCTACTAGAGAATGGACTTGAGGATATGGGGAGGGGGAAGGGTAAGCTGTGACAAAGTGAGAGAGTGGCATGGACATATATACACTACCAGATGTAAAACAGATAGCTAGGGCTTCCCTGGTGGCACAGTGGTTGAGAGTCCGCCTGCCGATGCAGGGGACGCGGGTTCGTGCCCCGGTCCAGGAAGATCCCACGTGCTGCGGAGCAGCTGGGCCCATGAGCCATGGCCGCTGAGGCTGCGCGTCCGGAGCCTGTGCTCCGCAACAGGAGAGGCCACAACGGTGAGAGGCCCGTGTACCGCAAAAAAACCCCAAAACAGATAGCTAGTGGGAAGTAGCCGCATAGCACAGGGAGATCAGCTCAGTGCTTTGTGACCACCTAGAGGGGTGGGATAGGGAGGGTGGGAGGGAGGGGAACACAAGAGGAAAGAGATATGGGAACATATGTATATGTGTAACTGATTCACTTTGTTAAAAAGCAGAAACTAACACACCATTGTAAAGCAATTATACTCCAATAAAGATGTTAAAATAAATAAATATAAATTAAATTAAAAAAAAAAGAAGAGAGCACATGAAAGGTTTTTCATACAAGAGTGGAGAAGAAATAGCCTGCAAGTAACAAGACAAGGCTAGAAGGATGTTCCCCTTCCTCCCAGCCCCAGGGGTATGTGGAGCTAGGCGGAGGGCTACGGACGCTGTAGCGTCCTCAGACTGGAGCTCGTGGAGGGACGGCCACCAGGATGCTCAGGGAGGTTCACAGTGCGGCCCGGCTCCTGGTGACACCACCATAGGGGTGCTGGAAGGAAGATCTGAAAGGGACAGAGGAGCTGAAGGCAGGGGGGTGGGGGCATGGAAGCCGCAGCACATGGAATTCGAACTAATCTTTCGTTAAGCCCTCTTTTCCTGTACCCTTTGTGAACAAAGAAGAGAAGTAGGGTCTTTGTGAGCAGAAATGTCACCGAGGCTATCTAATAATCCCAGCATCTTTATCCTGTTCTTTTTCTCTGGAATAAGTTGTTCATATTCTTGGCTCTAAAGCTGACATCAAATCTATTGCCAGCTAGGATTTATAGAGTTTAATAAGGGTATTTCTTGGGTTCATCTCAGTTGAATCTGTAATAACTATTCCTCACTACAAAAAGTCATCATCTTGTTTGGTCTTGTACAGTTAAAGAACACACTATAGTTTTGTTTTAGTGCTTTAAAGACACATCCAATATTGACAGTGTTCTTTAAATTTTCTTGCACAAGTATCAAACTGCAACTTCAATTTTAGTTCCCCTGAAACTAAATTTGTTAAGTACAGACTTTTATTCTTTTTCTCTTTTAAATTTCTCCTCTTTTCTCTTGTGCATCTCACCTTCTTAGAAAAATTGCTCGACGATTCCTTCATGGTATTACACATTTTTTGATCCTTTTGTCTAAAGAATATTATGTAATTTCTCTAAACTTTATTATTATTTTTTATTTATTTATGGCTGTGTTGGGTCTTCGTTTCTGTGTGAGGGCTTTCTCTAGTTGCAATGAGCAGGGGCCACACTTCATCGCGGTGCGCGGGCCTCTCACTGTCGTGGCCTCTCTTGTTGCGGTGCACAAGCTCCAGACGCGCAGGCTCAGTAGCTGTGGCTCACGGGCCTAGTTGCTCCGCGGCATGTGGGATCTTCCCAGACCAGGGCTCGAACCTGTGTCCCCTGCATCGGCAGGCAGATTCTCAACCACTGCGCCACCAGGGAAGCCCTCCAAACTTTATTGGGTTGGGTGAATAGCTGGTGTCCAAGCAGAATTGGCTGCCTATATTAAGGTTATTTCTTTGTGTGAAGTCTTTCTTGGGCTCGCAGAGCAACTCTTAAGCATCAGCCTTGCTCCAGTGACCCAGCTGGGACATGTGCGTTTGCGTGGCCGTTCCCTTACTCCTTTCCCGACAGTGAGATACAAGCATTCACACCTACGCAGCCAAGCCCCTTCTTGGCTGGCCTCTTGCCTCTCTTCACTCTCATTCGTGCAAAATGACGAGGGTAAAGGTTCTATGTGGTGGGAATAACAGGGAGGAGGTTCATACGGCATAAAGTACAGGAAGCCGAACTACCCGAGTCCTGCCCCTCTTGGCCTCGCCTCCCAGTAAAATGTATATTATTATTAATACATTCAGGGGCCAAAGCATGTTAGACCTGGCCACGCCCACACACTTGCTACTCTCCAAGCCTTTCACTCTCTAGGATGGTGGCCCAATGCCTGCTCTTCAAGTGGAGTCTGCACAGAAGGGCAGCGGCACATGTGCCCACTCTTTGGGATGTCAACTGAAAAAAAAAGCACGATGTGAGAGTTGTGAGTTAAGTTTTCTTGGGGGCAAAATAAGGACTGTAGCCCGGGAGACAGCAACTCGGAGGTCAGTGCGCATGTGGTTTTGGTGAGGGGGGCATGCAGTCAGGCACACGTGTTTGCAGAAGAGCAGACGTCACCGTGAAGGACTGGAGTGCTTTTCTAGATATGAGGACACGTAAGAGCTGGGCTCGTAACATCTTCTCCTGAGAACACCTAACTCTCTGAAGACCTGTTCTGCCAGTTCTTCCCAGAGCACAGAGGGCCTCATTCCTGGTCTCCAGCCTGAACTCCTTTCATAGGGTGCTGAAGGTCAGCGGCTACAGTAGCGAGTGACTTAATCCTTGTACAGGCAGATGGCAAGCACCAGTTTTTAGTTGGCAGGGACTGAGTGAGGAGGGAGGGGCGAAGCATTTTGTCTAGACAAGTGCTTCCTTCTCTTTGGCAAAAAAAAGCTGAAAGATGCAGCAACCCTGCCCCGTGAAGGAAGGGGGTCCGTGTGTGAGGTCGGGGTGCACGGCTTCCCGCAGCCTGCGATGGGGGAGCCACGCGGAGGTGCGCGTTTCCTCGTGAACACTCAATGGCATTAGAGGCAATAATGACCACTCCCTGCCCCTTTTAGGTAAAAAACTCGGATATACCTTCAACAACCGGAACTTTCACAACGTGTCTTTGGGCCAAGGACAGGAGGTAGTGGCTGAGGCTGTGCTGGACCTGGCTGCCAAGAAAGGTCACTGGGTTCTTTTGCAGGTACGACCCCTCTGCCCTGCTGGGGTCACTCTTGACCCCGTCCCTGGGTCGACCCCTGCAGTCCCTGGGCCACCTTTCCTTCTGTGCCCTCGTCCCTGACTTCCCAGGCTTCTCCCTCCAGTCCGGCCCCATGTGTTCTGCTCCTCACCCCACCCTCAATACCCTCCCTCTCCCCCCACTCCCTCTGGTTTCAATGGCGCCCGCGTCCCGAAGGAGGCCTGTTCTCACAGCGCTGCGTGCTCAGGAGGCCGGCGTTCAGCTCGAGGCTGAATCCAGTGGAGGCTGCAGATCTCTTCCCAGGCGTTCCATGGAGCTCTCCTCTGCTCTGCCTTTCCACGTGTCACGTGTTACAGGCTCTTCATTACATGCGTGACTAGAACATCACACATATAACCAGAACTGAGCCTCTTCACTGAGAGTTCAGCTGGGGTCGGGAAACTGGAACACCTGCCGTTGTAGGAATACCTACAGCACTTCTTGTACGTGTTTCACTAAACACGTACAAGAAGTAAAGGCTACCCCTCCCGATTCACAGCCTGTCCTCTTGTTCCTATTTCCACAGCTTGCATGGATCCTGGGGCTGTTGGGCGCAGAGCGAGTGGCTGACTCCTCTCTTCTCCCGCAGCCACCTCTGCGAGGGCACCCATGGCTATGTAGAAACCAGTTACGCTATGGCTGTGTCCTTCACTGCATTTTCTTGGGGAAAGAGACATTCCTTATTTACCTTTGGCACCCAGCACACTACCGTGAACACAGTAAACACTCAACCAAAGTCCATGGGGTAAAAGAATCAATGAAGAAATCAGTGAAGGAAGGACACATGGAAAAGCCAGTCCCTCCCCTCCCATCTGGCTTTGATTACTGAGAACTTCCTCTGTCTCCTGATGACTCACTGTACACTTCTTGTTGTTGGGTTTTCATCCTTAATTATCCCATTATTTATTTGGAGCCTAGCAGCAGAGGGATCTGCTATTCCCTGGGACACTTTTCCAGAAACAGTGGGAATCTAAGGAGAAAAGAGAATGACAGTGGGGTTCCTGCTTCCTCCCACTGGATCAGCTCGGTGCTGGGAGGGTGTGACCTCCCCGACTGTCTCAGGCTCATTTGCCAAAGAGACCCCCTTCTGGGCACTAGCACCTTCAGGAACCCAGCCCCCCAGACAGTGAGCAGAGAACGTTTCCTCCCCCTGGTACCTACCGGCTGCCCTGATGTGGTTTCTGGGAGACCTCCAGGATGAAACTCAGACGTGGGGATTCCTGAAGCAGTGGCAGAGCTTCTCACTGCGGGCCGGGGGTGCTGCCTGGCTCATCAAGCCCTGGCTCTCCAGGCAGCCAGCAGACTCTCCGCTCCCATAGAGTGATGACAACTGAATGCTTTCATTTCACAGAGTTTCATTTCAGCAATCGCTACGAACTCTTGCATAGCATTTCACAGTATACAAAGCCCTTTCAAATCCATTACCTTTGGTTATTTCCAGCAACCCTGGGTAATAAGTATGGAAAATATTATTGTTATTTCTCTTTTCATGGAAGAGAAAGTAGCACTCAGAGAGCAGATTGCTGTGGCCCAAGCACTGTGCCCTGTGCCGATCTGTGTATTTAAGGCTCTGCAAGCAGGCTTCCTCAAATATGTATCAAGGAGCTTTTATCTATCCATCATAAAGAAACAGATTGTAATGAAGCAAAGTGACTACCCTTGCTAGAGTGAAAAGTGCATGCTGCAAGGTAGTGCTAAGAAATAAATGTCGTTTTACACAGACAGACAGAAAGGGATTTTGTTGGGGGAGGAGGAGGGCTCAAAGACCAGACAGAGGAGCTTGGGCTTGTAGTAGGAGCTTTCCCTGTCTGGGAGCAGCAGTGTCTCAGTGTGTTTTAGGAAGATAAGTTTGGCAACAATTAGCAGAATGGTTTCGAGAGGGGCAGGGGAGGAAGGAAAGCTAGCTAGAAGGAGTTTAAATCAGTGCTTTTCAAGTCTTAACATGCATACAAATCACTGGAGGATCTTATTAAAATCCACTAATTCAGTAAGTCTGAGTCTGCATTTCTAACTGGCTTCCAGGTAAGGCCAACATTGCTGATCCATGGGCCCCACTTTTGATCAAAGCCTCAAAAAAATCCAGGTGTCAGATATGGGGATCCGGATTTGGAATGTAACCACACATTAGACCCTTGAAGTGTGGCCCCCAGACCAGCAGCAGCTGCGGCATCACCCGAGAACTTGGTAGAAATGCGAGCCCTCAGACCCTCCCCTGGACCACCTGCATCAGCCACTCTGGGATGAGGCCCGAGAGTCTTTGTCTCAGCAAGCCCTCCAGGGGACCCCGATGCCTGGTCACGTTTGAGATCCTTGTGCTAGAGAGACTTAGGACACCGAGGGAAAGGGTTGAATTGCAGGATACAAGGGGTCCCCGTTACTGGGAATCCCGAGACTCATGCTGGGATGTGATTTGTTTGAAAGTAAGGCCAGGTGCCTCCTCAAGCCGCCTTCCTGATAATTGTTTAAGCAGATGCCTGTAATCAAGGGGTCCTTCCTTCCCACCAGAACATCCACCTGGTGGCCAAGTGGCTCAGTACCCTGGAGAAGAAGCTGGAGGAGCACAGCGAGAACAGCCACCCGGAGTTCAGGGTCTTCATCAGTGCGGAGCCCGCGCCCTCCACTGAGGGCCACATCATCCCCCAGGGCATCCTGGAGAACTCCGTTAAGATCACCAACGAGCCTCCCACGGGCATGCACGCCAACCTGCACAAGGCCCTGGACAACTTCACTCAGGTAGGGGGCCCTGGGAGGGAGGGGAGAAGAGTGCCCCACCTCACAAAGAGCAGATTCCCCGAGTGGGAGAGTAGTACACAGCTGGGGTGGGGTGGGGGACCGACTGGAGCAGTGCCCGGCGTGGGCGAAATGTGTCCCCCCTGCAAGTGACCTCCAGCCAGTGCCCGCTGAGTGCAGCCCTCAATTCCCAGATACACCTGGGGGAGCCAAGCTTAGGGTGTTTCTTTGGCAAGAGGTGTAGGAGAGCTTTCTGCACACCTACAGGCTAACTGAATACTCCAAGATGGAGAAGGACAGAGTGCCGTAAATCTAATTGATATGGCGCACTGGTCACACACTTACTAGCTAAACACACCGTCTCCAAGCAGGGGGCTGACGCTCGTGTTCAGATGACGTCTGCATGCATCTTGAGTATCAAGGGTTCAGATAACCCAGGCAGCAGACGGTGGGGATCTGGACTGGAATGTAACCGCGTGTTAGACTCATAAAGCGTGGCCTCCAGACCAGCAGCATCAGCATCACCTGGGCACTCGACAGGAATGCAAATTCTCAGGCTCCACCCTAGACCAAGTGAATCACACACTCTGGGGTGGGGCCCAGGCCTCTGCGCGCTAACTAGCCCTCCAGGGGCTTCTATCCAACAGTCGACTTGGAGAACACTGTGCTAGTGAGACTTGGACTATCCAGGCATAGGGTTCAAACGCAGGCTACTACATGACTGGAATCTCTGTTACTGGGAACTCCAAGGCTCATGTAGTGGAGTATTTATTCAAAGCCAAGGCCAGGCCCATGGGTATATAAAGTACCGCTTTACGTGCCCGTGTATAAAGTAGCGCCTGCCAAGTCTGCAGCCCAGGCCCCTGGCATCTTCTCAGGAAGGCATCCTTTCTGGTCGCTTCTTCTTTGGGGAGTCCCACCCTTCCGGGAAAGGGAGTATGCAAAGGTGTGAACACCAGGAGGATGGGGGCCACGGGGCCCACCTAACGTCCATCTCCCACTCTGGCCTTGGTGGAGTCCGAGGGCAGGGTTCTAGGATGGGTCCTCCCCGACCTCATCCTGTCGTAACACCAGCGGGTCTCTAGCTTCACGGAACCCGTGCTCAAGCTCACTGCAAGCCCCAGATAGGTCAGCTCGGTCGGCTGAAACAGGCCGTCCAGCAGGACAGCCATTCTAGCGAGCCCAGCGTAAAGCAGCAGGAGCAGCAGCCCTTTGGGATTGACGTTAACGTAAGATGAAGACCACGTGGCAGCCGAGTCTCGCGAGATTGCACTGACCGTCTGATACCCTCGTAGCAGCAGCCCAAAGGCCAACTTGCAGGGAAGCTTCCCCGGGATCTGAGAAGCGAAACTTACCCAGCCCCCTCCTCTTGCACTCACCTTTCCAACCCAGCTCCAAAACTCCCACATAATCCGGAGTAGAGAGCAGGGGAGCATTACCAGGAGACCTCGGGTATTTTAGCTTGCCATTTTCCCTACAGAATACCTTCCCATTGCAACACGGTGCAGAAGGCAAGGTGCTTTTTTGTCCGGGGGCATTTTCTTTTCTCTTTTTTTATTTTTTCCTAAATAGGTCTTGACTTCCAGGTACTCTGTACCAGAGGTCAAAACTGCTCAGTTTTCTAGATTTTATATTCCATGTAGGGGAAATAGACATTCTTAACTTTGAAATCTACAGACTTCTTTACAGGAGGTTGTAGCTGGTTCCAAGCAAAGACATTTTTGCCCTGAAAAGGCATTGGGACCATAGCTCAACTGATGGGTGGATAAACAAAAATGGTGAATCTATACACTGGAATGGTATCTGGCAATAAAAACAAAGCACTGGTACATGCTATAACATGGGTAAACCTTGAAAACATTATGCTAAATAAATGAAAGCAGCCGGACACAAAAGTTCTCATGTTGTATGACCCTGTTTATCTGGAATGTCTAGAATAGGCAGATCTGTAGAGACAGAAAACAGACTAGGGATGGCCCGGGGCTGGGAAAGTGGGGAGTGGAGAGTGACAGTGAATGTGCATGTGGTTTCCTTTCAGGGTGATTAAATAGTCTAAAACTAGACTGTGGTGAGGATCACACAGCCCTGTGAATATGCTAAAACCATGGAAGTGTATACCTTAACTAGATGAAACGTGTGGTATGTGAATCATGTCTCAGTACACTTCAGTGGAAGAATCTTTTCAACTGCTACTCACCAGAAAAAAGGAAAAAAAAAAAAAGGCATTGAGTAGCACAACGTGCTATTCACAACGTGAATGCATGTAATGCCGCTGAATTGCAGACTTAAGAAAGGTTAAGATGGTAACTTTTATGATATGTATATTTTACCATAATTTTTTTTTAAAGTTGGGGAGGGAGGAAGACATTAGGGTGCAGTTAGCCTGCTCTGTTGAAGGGTACAGTGGTAGGGAATCCCCAGCTTTCCTGCCTTGAGGGTCTTGGACAGAGCCAGGGAAGGGAGCAGCAGCTGCTTCACATGGAATAGCTTCTAATAATTAATATTATAAAACTCTGCCTCGGGGGGGCAGTTATCATCATCTACAGCTATACCCGGCTTCATCTGCTCTGCCTCCCCATGGGCCCTCGTCCTTGGGCTTAACCCCCTGCAAGCCTAGGCTAGTCTGACAGTCTTGGTTATCAAACAACTGGGAAATCTATCCCAAGAGAGGCTGGCTTTTCCTGGAACATCCCTTCCACAACTGTTGGTGTTTGGGCCACTTATAGCCCTCTTCAGTCACTCATTCTGAGGAAGAGGGATGGATTTATGAGTGGATTCATTGTTCACAAGAGTTTTAATGGTTTCCTTCTGCATTTACAAGTGCCCTGGAACAGTGGCCTGGTTCATACGCCTATGATTCACTCTGTGCCTTCACAGCCCTAGTTCAACCATTTATGGGACAAATTGCAGAACTGAGCTCTTTTTATCACTGCTTCCCTGACCCCTGTGCCATTCGGGGGTGATAATTTCTCTCTGACCTTCATGTGAGTATACACTGTCAACCAGCTTCAGCAAGTGTGGCTTCTTGTCTGTCTGCCTAAAGGCACTTTTCAACAGGACTCGATTTTCCACATGTCAGAGGTAACACAGGAAACACCCTACATGTCTGCAGAGAGCAGCGCTGCCCAAAAAGCAGCTATTACCTTCTTGCTTGCACGAGGCAGCGACTTTGCCCTCTGTCCCACCTCTGACCTTTCACATCCGTACCTTCAAGGCAAGTATGGTACCCAACCAAGGCACCAGAGTGACCCCCACATATCCAGAAAGACAGGGAGACTGTGTCACGGGTTCTCCATGGAAAAAATCAGACCTTCCGGAAGCTTAACCTCTCCCACCGCCTCCGCTCTCCTCCTCCCCACGTAAGCGACGTCTAAGGGCCACTTCTTAGAAGAAATGCCAGGGCTGAACTCAGTCCAGTTCGTGTGAGCTTTCAAAGTGCCTCTCGTGGGCTCTACCTGCCACATCTTGCTCCTTCCTGAACAGAGAGGAGCTCACTCAGAGGACATGCTTAATTCCAAAGAATCCAGGGCTCTTGTTCTAACGGCCCTTCAAAATGCAGGTTTTCCCCTCCCCACCATCATCACCATCCCCCTTAAAATCTAAGCGCAATTCCACTGACTCCCTCTGGACCCTCTCTTGCTCCTCTTTTCTTCCATCTGCCCCGTCTTTCATCCTCTCTTCCTGAGCCACGCCGTCTCTCCCGCCTTGTGCTTTGCAGTCGGGACCCCTAGGAGGTCTTGCTTCTGCAGCCACATGTCCGATCACCCCTGCTCTGCTTCAGAGGAGGCATTAGGATGGGAAGGGCAGGGCACGGCACCCCTCGGCCTCTTGTGGCTCCGACTCCCACCCCCGCCCCACTTCCCGCAGCTCCCCCAGCAGATGAGCCGTGGATTCTTCAGTCACACAGGCAGTAATTACACCTACTAAGATTCCATGATGGGCAAGAAAAACATGGCAGGAAGGAGGGAAATCAGAGATGATGCTGTGGGAGTCCCCTCCCACCTCCCAGCGCAAAGTGCCATTAACAGGAAAACACGATGCTCCCCTGGCCACTACCCCTTTTTCCGTTAGCTGTGCTTGGGAACCTCATTAGCACATCCGTGTGTGTGAACTTGAACTGTAAACCAAACCCCGTTATAAGCTGAATCTAAACCTTAGCTCTGATTCTAGACTAAAACCCAGCCCCTCTGCAGGGTCCCCTCAAACGCGATTCCATGTCTGTCCACAGAGCAACCCACGGTCCTGCTGGAGCTCAAACCCTCACGGGAACACAGCAGCCCTGCCATCCTAACCCACACCATGCTGCCCACCTGTTAGGGCACGGTGTAAGGCCTGCCCTGCACCACGGCAGCTCTGTGCTAACACCGAGCAACATTTCCTTTCAGGACACGCTGGAGTTGTGTTCCCGGGAGACAGAGTTTAAGAGCATCCTCTTTGCACTTTGCTACTTTCACGCCGTGGTGGCAGAAAGAAGAAAGTTTGGGCCCCAGGGGTGGAATCGCTCCTACCCCTTCAACACTGGGGACCTCACCATCTCTGTGAACGTGCTCTACAACTTCCTGGAGGCCAACGTGAAGGTAAAGTTTCCGGCAGCGCGGAGTGAATCGGGGGGGCACCTCTGAGAAGGATGATGTGGCATCGGCACAGCCAGAAAGGGGCGTCCTCACCGGGGCAGGTCTACACCCTCCCCAAGGGGAGTGAGCAAGTGCAAGTTTACCACAGGGGCAACCCCAAGGCCAGTGTGAGGCTGAGGAGTGAGTACCATGGTGGTGGGGGGGCCAAGAAAGCTCAGGAAGCCCAGTTAGTGCCTCACACCTGGTGTGAGCCACCCACTGGTGTCAGTCTCAGGGCCCCCCAGACCACCCTGTGCGCTCCCAGCGTTGCCGGGGGCAGTGATCGGCAGGAAGAGACCCCACACTCACCTGATACGAACTCCCAATTTAACTCGCCAAGGCAGACCTTCTCGTGGTGCGCGCAGCTCCTGGCGTGAGCACGGTCTTGCGGAAGTTAAAGAAGCTAAACTCTGGCCACACCTCACCTCCTTTCTCCTCTGTCTGACGTCTCCATCCTACAAAACACACTAACAATCCACGCTCTTCCAGTTAAGGGCATGTGTACGCCATAAGGCTCTTCTGGTTCATGGACCAAACACAGCATCCTTTGGGAGACAATGAAGCCAGCCCAGATGCAGTGCCTCTGCCTCCGGTTCCAGGGTCCTGGGAAGCCCACCACACAGCACACCAACCCTTCACCTGCCGCGACCACGCGGCTTTCTCCAGGTGGCTTCCACCCCTGTCTCTAACACCCATGAACTTGTGTGCTGTATTTCATTCACTTTGAACTTTCCAAGGAGACGATTAATTAATATGCTAATTAATGGCAGGAAATGGGAGAAGTACCCATGCCCTCGCTTTCCTCCGTTCGACACTGGCATGATTAAAGGACCCATAGGTAGAGACTGACTTCACTGCCACAGTTAATGACTGTGAAAGAGGGAAGGCATGTGTGCAAGAGTGCTGGCGTCTTACCTCTTCTCACTCTTTTTTTTTTTTTTTTTGCGGTACGGGCCTCTCACTGTTTTGGCCTCTCCCACTGCGGAGCACAGGCTCCGGACGCGCAGGCCCAGCGGCCATGGCTCACGGACCCAGCTGCTCCGCGGCACGTGGGATCTTCCCGGACCGGGGCACGAACCAACGTCCCCTGCATCGGCAGGCGGACTCCCAACCACTGCGCCACTAGGGAAGCCCTCTTCTCACTCTTTGATGTAATTCCTCCAGCGTTTAATGAGCTCCCACGTGTGCCCGACCCCGCTGGGCACCAGGGGAGCTTGGATGAATAAGACATTGTCCCTAATCTCAGGAACCACCCTATCTTGTGGCTCACGCTCTGTCCACACATTGGGCCATCCCAAGGCCTGCGTGGAGATCTTCCTTTCCTTCCTGTCTCTCAGGTCCCCTATGATGACTTGCGCTACCTCTTTGGTGAGATCATGTACGGAGGCCATATCACTGATGAGTGGGACAGGAGACTCTGCAGGACCTACCTGGAGGAATTCATCAAACCAGAAATGCTGGAAGGAGAGCTGTCCCTGGCCCCAGGTTTCCCCCTCCCAGGCAACATGGACTACAATGCTTACCACCAGGTAGGGACCTGGGTCTCTCCCCAAAGGACTGGAGATGCACATGCAGGGCCAGGGAAGCCCAGCTTAAAGAGCCGAGGTCACATCCAGCGTGGCTCTCAGCCTGTTCAATCTGAGAGCTACTAAAGGATTTCTAGCCTCAAATTAGTGATAAAGTTGAACTTTTAGAGATCTTTTTATTCTTGATGTTTAGCTCAATCATTCTATTTGGTGCTCTTTTCTACAAACAACATCTCGGGCATTTATCTGATTGTTTCCATTCAGGATATTGACACAACCATTAGGAGCAAAAATTTAGGTAAGAACTTAGCCAACTTTTGGTAAAGATTATATTAGTGGTTCTAAATAACTTCAGAGGGACATGATCTTGTGGGCAGATCACTCACCCCTCCTATTCTCTGTTGGTTGCTGTGAACACAGACACACGTACACATACCAAGAAAACATTCGCATGGAGTTTTTTCATACTCTCACTTTGGGTTTTCATTTTACTATTACTTCAGCTATTTTTTTATTTTTATTTTTTTTTTGCGGTACGCGGGCCTCCCACCGCTGTGGCCTCTCCCGCCGCGGAGCACAGGCTCCGGACGCGCAGGCGCAGCGGCCACGGCCCACGGGCACGAACCCGTGTCCCCTGCATCAGCAGGCGGACCCCCAACCACTGCGCCACCAGGGAAGCCCACTTCAGCTATTTTTAAGGTGTGCATCTTTGCCTATTTACCCCACCATGAAAATGTATTAAAAAGGAATTCAAACAAAAAAACCTTTTTTGTTGCTTGACTTTTGAACATCCCTAAAAGAACTCTTGAATACCAAACTTAAGGGAAATACTGGTCATAGGAACATTAACTACAATCTTTAAACAAATTTTTAATTCCTAAAGTTTAAGAAGGTACGTCATAAAAGTTATTTGACCCAGAAAAACTAGGCTTATGAGAAGAAATTAAAAACAATAATTCTCTTGAAAGTAAATAAAAGAATTTTAAAAATAAATGCTTTGAAGGCCTTAGCCAAGAAAGTTGTGCAAGAGCGTCCCCTACTGTCTGTGGAACAAATGCAGGTGATGGGCAATGATAACATGGTTTGCACATTTCCAGAAGACTTCGGTAGAGTTCCCCTTTCTCCATACCTCTCTTTAATCTGTCAGGAGATGCTTATAGGGCTTACCAGGAGTCCAGGAGTGTGCTGGGTGCTGGAAGAAATGCAAAAATAAACACGCAAATTTGCCTTTAAGGAATGAGCCATCTTTTACTTAGACTAGATGTTACCAACACCAAGAAATTATCAAAGCTAAACTTGAGGGGTATTTTTTCGCTGTAATGGAGAGAATTGGCACAGAGTGCTCAGAAACATTTGGAGAAGGAAGTCAGTTTTACATGCTGGGGAGGATTTTTTAGGGATGGCAGCCTATGGCCCACCACAACTGACCACAGAGATGTGGTGTTTGGAGAAACGTTGTTTTAAATGTTTTTAATTCGAATGCTTTCTGCCAGAAGCAAAGCTCACTTCATCCTACACCAGGATTCACACATTTATTTTGCATACATGGCCCCATGTTTGCATTCAGGTTTATCATCCCTGATTTAAATAAACAGAGGGGAGAGAAAAGGAAGTTAAGCAGGGAGGGCTTGGTAAAATTCCCAGGCAGGAAAAGTATCTCTGAGGGACTCTGAGAAGTCCTCCTTGTGTGTGGGGGGGGGGACAGGTGTAGGTCAGGGCACCGTGGGAGGGGCTGAGATTGGAGATGAATAAAGTCAGCTAAGCTTCCCCCAAAAGAATGAGCTCATGAATGTGGAGGTTCTGGAAAACCAGCCGGGCATACACAAACGGACGGTGTAAGGATGTGCCCTAACAGGTGGGCAGCACGCTGAGGTCGGCCAGCATCGGTGAGTGGCGTCCCCATGGAGGGCGTCCACCTGGAGGGCCAGAGGGGCCCCGGCGTCAGAGGCCTGCTCCGGCCCACTGACTGCCCTGCAGAGGACTAGTCAGGTGGGAGATGGGAGACACGTCTCGTTGGTTTTCAAGTGAACTTGCCCTTGACTTTTTAGTACATCGACGCCGAGCTGCCCCCAGAGTCGCCGCATCTCTACGGCCTCCATCCGAACGCGGAGATCGGCTTCCTGACCCAGACTTCGGAGAAGCTCTTTCGCACGGTGCTGGAGCTGCAGCCCCGGGACAGCCAGGCCGGAGATGGAGCGGGGTCCGCAAGAGAAGAAAAGGTATATGGAGGGGTTGCCCGAGATATTCTGGGGAGCCCAGGACTGCCGAGGTCGCCCTTTCTTCCGCCGGCCGCGTTGGGCTCCACAGCGCAGACCGCACGGCGTGCGTCTTCCCCGCGCATGGCTGGTCCAGCCTCGCCGCGCAGACCCTTCGCCTCCGAGGGACCCGCCGCAGTCACGTGACCAGGCGGGCCCTCGGGGTACCTGGTAGGACGTCCCTGCCGCTGGGTGTGGCAGTGCTTCACTCCTTCCCCCAAAGGCAGGTTTTATTCCGTTTGTCTGCCAACGTGAAGAAAGGGCAGAGCTGAACAATCGTGGTTTGGGAACCTCGAAACGGACCTCATGGTTCCTTTCCCAAACTAAGTAATTATGGGTGGGGAGCTGTCCCTAGACACCCCACCCTCACTCCGCCAACTAGACGCTCGCGTGGACGAACTCGCTCCTCTTTAAGACGAAAATGCGGTCTCTTTGTGGGAAGGACAGTTAGTCCCCGAGTCTCCTAACGCACAGCTAGTGCTACTAAGCACAGGACTTCCCGAAACTTCAGGAAGGTGGAGGGGAATTGTTGGGTGGAAAGCCAGAGGAGGGTGCCGTGTGGGTGTAGGGTGACCAGAGGCAACCTGGGAGCTCTGTTCCTGGTGAGGGCGCAGCAGAGGGCAGAAAAGGGAGGGGCTCAAAGTGAACCTTCTCTGTGATGCTTAAGGCAGTTCAGTTTCCAACAGATGCGTCTGCTTCACCCCACCTCCCGTCCAGAGTACTACCCGGCTTCCTTTAGTGAGAGGTTCCCTTGTTACAAGGAAACATACTTGGCAGATTAAGGATTAAAAAACCTGGAGAGTTATCGAACTTTTAGGCTTCAGGGATTGATTTTAGGAAAACAAACTGACTGATAGTAAAGGAGCTGGATGTTTGTTTAAAGGTATGGAGTGATGTCATTAAAATGAGTCTCAATTTTAATATGCCTCGGAATGAGCTAGGGAGCATCGATTCTGGGGTCTGGGGTTAGGCCCAGGAATTTGCAGCCCAGGGACTGTGATGCAGGTGAGCCTACTCTGAGAAAGCTGCTCTAAACCCCACTACTCAACCTCTTTTACTCTTTGATGCATAGGATATAATTTGAGAACAAAAGGAAGATAAGAAAGTTTATGTTGCCCAGAATCCAAACCACCTAGCATCAAAAATGTTCCTAGCTTAAAAATGAAAAGGATGGGACTATGTGAGTAATAGGCTTAGGATTCTTCGGGCAGCATTAAAGGAAGCTTCTAGTTCTTGTCATTTCCCTTCTTCTGACCACTTCAAGAAATGGTGTGTGTGTGTTTGTGTATGTCAGAGATGAATGAAGTACGATCACTTGCCAAACTCTGGAGAACCCAACTGCAGCACAGATACCGGGAAGTGGGCAGATTGCGCTAATATACAGATATTACCCATGGAGGAAAAAGAAGGAGAGAGAAAAAGAGGGGAAAGGGGAAAAGGACACAAAAGAAATTCACGTAATAATACAAATGGCCAAGAAAAATTGTAAAATATTCTCAACATCGCTCATAACTAAATGGAGTTAAGTGAAATATTATTTTTCACACAATGGTAAAATTTTTTTAATGTGAGGATATCCAGTGGTGAGAACATAAGAAAAGATGTACTCCCATCTCTGTTAGTAGAGGTTTAAATTGTAGAGCAATCTGACAATAGCACCTAAAGTTTAAAATGTTCATATATTTTACTCATAATTCTATTCCTAGGAATTCAACCAGTGGAAACACTCAAAAGGGCACAGATGTTATGATATACTTCTTTATTGCAGGATTGTTTATAGTAGTAGAAATGATAAACAGACCAAATACCATCAATAGGGGGATGACTCAATAACTTATGCTATGCCAAAACAGTGAAATAATATATACTGTTAAAAAAACAAGGTAAATCCATAAGTACTAACAAGGGAATGTGTTCAAGATATATTATTAGGTGAGAAAAGCAAGCTGAGGGACTTCTCTGGCGGTCCAGTGGTTAAGACTCTGAGCTTCCACTGCTGGGGGCATGGATTCTATCCCTGGTTGGGGAACTAAGATCCCGCAGGCCACATGGTGTGGCCAAAAGAAAACAAAAACAAAACACAAAAAAAGCAAACTGAAAAATCTGTGTGTATTATGATTCCATTTGTGATAGATAGAAAGAGAAGGAGGTGGGGAGGGAAGGGAGAGCGATGGAGGGAAGAGAAGCAGCAAGGCAGGAAGGAAGATACGGCAGACGTGATAAATATGGGGATGGGTGGATGGATAGATGGATGATGGATGGATGATGGATAGATAGGGTCATATGCATTGAAGGACACCTGCAGAAATTATAAACCAATCATTAACAGTGCTTTTTTTCCCCCTTTGAAGGAAGAGGCAAAATTGTGGGAGGATTTTGCTTCTAATATCAGATGAATCTGTAATATTTAGATTTTTATGATAAGCATTTATTACTTTTCCAAAAGGAAAAAAAAACAGAAGTGTTTGCTCGTGGAAGTAACGTAGACCACATCCCTTGGCATGCACTGCTCCCATCTGAAGTGTCCTCTCTATGTCTGTGGATTTGCTCCCTCCTCAGGCAGGGTCTCCAAGTCCTCCAAGGCCTGATCAGTGACGGAAGAGAGCTGTTTCCCCATGTTCAATATGTTTTGAAACAATAGCTCCAGACTATCTTTTCATTTTTTTGTGAATAATGTCCAAATGACAGCTTGCTGATACAGGGCTGTTTCTTCAAATTCAGCTCCAGAGACAGAACTATGACGTAGTTTTAGCCATTTGTCTTCTGTCTCAGCAGCAGCTTCCAGGTACTGTTAAAATTCCATTCCAGTTTTTGCTATGACAGAGCCAGAGACCCATTTGTGACACGGTTATGAGTTTTTACTTTCTTTTCTTCTAACATCAGCTCTTTTCCTAGATAATGTATTGTCTGTTAACAATACAAGGCAAAATTAATATTAATAATCCTGTACACGTATAGGGTCCTTTGTAGCTTTCACATGCTGCCACATTCATCACCTCTTTTGGTTTGATCTCTTCACCAGCCCTGGGAGTTGGCAGGGGAGGGGGCAGTGGAGAAAGTTGCTCTTGGAAATTTTTAATAGATGAGAAAATTGAGGTCTAAATGACTTGCTTAAATTCACACGGGTGATACATAACAACGCCGTATTAACTCAGTCAGCGTTCTTTGGTTGCAATGAACAGAGGCCAGTTTTGCTGAAATAGGCAAGAAATAGCTCACTGTATCAAAGGAATACACTGAAGAAAGGATAGAAACCACAGTGGCTCTGGGGTCCCAGGGAGAGAGAAGAGTGGACCATCGCACTTCCCTCCACTTTCTGCACCTAAATCCTGGGCTTGAGATTCAATTTTCATGCTCCTGGGAAAGATCATCTGATTGGCCCACTTGAGTCAGTGGAGGGCTGGGCCTGGTGACTGTGCCCCAAAACAGTGGGAAAGAGGTAATTTCACAAAAGGAGACAGGGACCCGTCATTAGAAGAAGAGGGATGAGATGAACGCACCAAAACAACATCCACCACACACGTCCACCAGCTCTCCTGACTCCAGGCAGGGCTAGAAATGGAGCCCTGGCTCCCTCTCTCCCTCCCTCCAGCCCCTCTGCCAGCCACAGTAAGTGGCTGCACTAGTAAGTCTGCACTTTCTCGTTTTTCCTTCTCTGCTGACAGAGCTCCTGGGCTTTACCCATTTGCTTCAAAATGGCGGACTCAGCCTCCCAGTGCTTGCCCCCCACACAGCCCAGAGCCTCGGTGCCTCAATTCCAGTTTTCCTGGAGAGAGGCCCTGATTGTTCTAGCTGCCCTGGTCTGATTAGCTGACAGTCTGTGTGACAAAAGGGTCCGTGGGGTGTGGGAGGAGGTTTATATGAGCTGTGGCGATGCTTCTTCCAGGACCCAAGGACAGGAACTGCAGTGCAGCCTCGTGGAAACTCCGAATGGAATGTTTACATGTCTCCATCACTGCCGCTCATCGCCGCGGCTTCCCGTGCTTCCAAATGACCGCCCTAGGCCCAAGTCTGTCCTATGCCCTCCTAGCTCGATTCCCACAGCTAGCAGGGTCAGTCTCTGGGTTTTTCAACTCCCAGTTCTCAGAAAGGCCTCTGTGTTCATCCTTTTCAGCTGGTCCCAGGAGTCACAGAGAGCTGGCCAGCCTATACGGGAGGCCTTGCTGCGGCTGGCCCTCAGCCCCTGACCCAGTTGGCCTCAGCAAGCGGGCAAGGGTGTGCCCAGGGCACGGATGACTGGCATCTTTAGTGCCACGTGGCGGGGGAATGGAGGCCTTCTGGAGAAGTTGAACCCCGTCTTAACCTTGTGTTTCCTGTTGTGGGGCAGGTCAAGGCCGCCCTGGAAGAAATATTGGAGCGGGTGACAGATGAGTTTAACATCCCAGAACTGATGGCCAAAACAGAGGAGCGCACCCCCTACGTGGTCGTGGCACTCCAGGAGTGCAAACGGATGAACGTCCTCACCCGAGAGATTCAGCGCTCCCTGCGAGAGCTAGACCTCGGATTAAAGGTGGGCGAGGCTGGGGGCGGGGGAGGGAGGGCATTGCCCGCAGGAACCCCTTGTGGGAGGAGCGCCAGGGGAGCTGGAGAGCAGTGGTCACAGCAGCCTCACTGCCTAAGATGGTGCCACTCCTAGAAACCAGAGTCTGGCCAGGCTGCAGGGAGGGTAAGACAGGCTCTGAAGCTGGGAGCTGGGAAGGCAGAATGAGCTGTGACTGGCAAGCTGCCCGGGAGCCCATGCTCTGAGTGCCGAGGAGAAGAGAAGTCTTGATGCCCTGTGTCTTCTGCTGACATGGGTGGTGTTGCTTTCATGGGACGTAGAAGTGTGTGCTGCATCAAAGCACAGGTTCTAGACAGCCCTGCACCACATCCCAGCTCTGCTGCCTCCTCGCTGTGTGGCCTTAGAGTGACTTAAGTCTCACTGCATCTCAGTTTCTTCACCTGTAAAACAGGGATAGTGGTCCTACTTCATAGGGCTTTGGGGAGGATTCAATCAATAGGTTTGCATAGAATGTTTAGAGCAATGCCCGGCACGTGGCCAGTACCCAGAAGTGTAAGCTGATGCATTATTATTACCACCCGTCAGGGGAAAGGAAAGAACTTTAATCTTCTGCAACCTCATGGTTATCTGAAAGGCCCGAGATGCTGCACAAGCTCTGACGTTTCTCATGAGCAATGAAAGAATCTATTATTTATACCACCAATTATGTAAATAGATCTGTTTTATTCACCATAAGATAATTCCATCAAGGGCCCAACACAAAGCCAAACAGATCACCTGCATGATAGGTGAGTGGGAGGTCCTGCTGCCTTTGAGGAGCTGAGGAAAGTAACTGTTGTCCGTTTACACTGGCACATTTATTAAAATAATTGTAACCCCAGACAGAGGGAAAGTGAGAACCCAGTTTTGTAGGCAGCAGGGAAAGCTCAGCCCAGCCCTGGATGTCCAGGCCTGTGATGTGCTGCCGCCCTTGTGCCTGCCTCTTGGAGTCGTATGACCACTGTCACGGGTGCAGAGGACACACAACCATGAGCGTCTTCACATGTGGTCACATAGAAACTATGAAGTAGACTGAGAAATCTGGGTGAGTTTTCTTCAGTCTGTTAATTCCCATTCGGCCCCAATATGGATAGAAGGAAATAAGGAGAAAGGAGAGACGGGAAAGGATGTCGAAGGCTGAGGCTGTTTGACAATGTTACCAAATTATGCGCCGGCTTGTAATCAAAGGAAATACAGAATTCCATAGAACAATCTCAAACGTAAATAAGGACCTTGCCGGTCATTTGATGTGGTTCGGTTCCCTAGGTACGCAGGTATATATTCATAATTATCTTGAGCTTGTTTGTTGCAGTCTTAGCTTAGTGAATGTGTGCAATTTGCTGCAGTCTATCTACCCATCCGACCTCCTATTCATTCACTCATTTTTCTTTCAAGAGCCTTCGCCGCGGTTTGGTGTCATGGATCCCAGTGCGTGCCTGGGTGAGGATGAAGGGGTGGGGAGGGAGTTACTCTTTTCTTCCAGTCTAGCTCGAGCAGGGCTGGTGGATGGCCAGCCTCGGTGCTCTGCCCTTGGGGAGACAGCGGAGACTGACAGGGGAGCCTTCCTCTCCAGACGGACAGTCTGGCGGGAAAACGAGCATACAAATGGATTACAGTACCAGGCAGGATTGATTCAGTGCCACACAGAGAGAGGTGCGAGAAGAAAGGAAGAAATAAGTATGTGGAATCAGGGATGGCCCCAGCGGAGAAGTGGCATGCAGGGGGCTTTGGAGGAAGAGTAGGATTGTGACATGTGGCAATAAGAAGAATCTTCTAGAAGTCCCAAGGTGAGGAACCCTAAGCCTGTTCTAACAGTTAACTTAGTTTGGCTGGAGCAGAGGGTCCCCCAGGTGAGTAAGAGTGATATGGTGAACTTCTAAAGGTGACTGGTGGTGACAACATTGACCCAGAAGCAGTCAGGACAACGGTCTATTGCCTTTTTCTCCTGGTCCCCTGTGAGCAGGGGGACAGACAGAGCAATCTTCGCTAAAAAACGCTGTCATGAAAACCCAGTCTCATTAGGACAGGGCCCCAAACTGGCCTGGTCATCAGACTCCCTGGGGGCGTCATCCCAATATGTGTTCCTATCTCCACCCTCCAGTCCCACCAACCTGTGGAGCTGGGGTCTGGAAACCTATATTTTTAGCCAGCAGCTGGGTAATTCTTGTGGCGAGACAAGTTTGTGAATAGCCTTAAGGCAAGTAGGTAGAAGAAAAGATGGACAGATGTCTTCATGGAACAGTGAAGTTGCAAGGGTACAGCGGCAGAGTTCAGAGAAGGAAAAGTTTCCAAGTCTGGGGAAGAGGTTAAGCTGAGCTGCAAGAAATGGGAGTCAGAGAGGAAACAGCTGAAGGGAGCAACTGAAACAGGAGGGGTTCACAGGACAGCCTGGCATGTGCGGGAGACGTGAGGGCCCCACTGGACAGCAGCTGGTACATGGAGCGGTGAGGAGCTCACATCCCAGCTCCCAGCGGAACATGGAAGGGGAAGCATAATGGGAGGAGAGGAAAATCTGAGCGACGTTTTCCTTCCGGTCCTTTCTTTCTCTTTAACAGACACTCTGAAGTTCTAGGACTGTTTTAGGCGGAGCACAGGGAGATGTGGGGCAACCCACACTACCCAGCACATCAAACAGACAAACCCAAATGCCCTGCCCAGACTGGGCACCAAATTAGAAAATGTCTGACTTTTTAAGTCATTAAGTCAATACCCTCAGCATTTTTTATTACGAAATTTTTATTCATAGTTGGCTGGATGGGAAACCATAATCCTACCCAAAAGTACTGGCTGAATTGAAAGGCACAGCTCTCTAACCCCTGAGGACTGTGAGAGCCCACAGCACACAGCACACAGAAGTGGCCACCTGGGAGAGGTCTACCAGCCACAACCGTGTCCCCACAGAGAAGAATTCAGGAGAGTCAGACATCTGGCTCTCAGCCTTACACAATGAAGAACCAGGTCCTGTGAGCATCCCAGAGCTGATTGGTCAGAGGTACTGACTCCCACTAACCAAATGCACAAAAGCCTGATGTACAAAACTCCCAAATGCCAGTTTATTCCTTTACAATCCTTTACAACTAGGTATAACTTTCAAAGCGCCATTGACTGATGGCAGCCTGCCCAGAAAATTCTCTACCTGTGTTGGAAAACTACAAGAGAAGCTGGATTCTTATGCACTGTCCAGTATGGTAGCCACTAATGACAGGTTAACACTTGAAATGTGGCTAGTCCAAACTGAAATGTGTTGTAAGTTTAAATTAAACGCCATATTTCAAAGATATAGGACAAAAAGGGGGAAATATCCTATTAATAACTGTTAATATTGATTAAATATTGAAATATTTGACATTTTAAATCTATTAAGTTAAATAACATATTATGAAAATTAATTTTTTCTTTTTATTTATTTATTTTTATTTTTATTTTTTTTTTGCGGTATGCAGGCCTCTCACTGCTGTGGCCTCTTCCGTTGCGGAGCACAGGCTCCGGACGCGCAGGCTCAGCAGCCATGGCTCACGGCCCCAGCCGCTCCGCGGCATGTGGGATCTTCCCGGACCGGGGCACGAACCCGTGTCCCCTGCATCGGCAGGTGGACTCTCAACCACTGCACCACCAGGGAAGCCCCTCTTTTTATTTTTTTAATGTAGCTACTAGGAAATGTAAAATTACACACATGTAATTTTGTGAATTTTAAATGTAAAATTACCCATTCACAACTTGCATTGTATTTCATTTGGGCAGTGCTCTCTTAGATAGAGTCATGGCCAGCCCAGAATCTGGGGCTGGGAAGTATTTTCTATTATTCAGATATTTAATGGCATCAAACATTTCCCCCCTGTGCTTCAGTGGCTAATTGCCCCTCCTAATTGACAAATTCTGTTTTTCTAAACATGTGAAAGATGTTCAGTCTTAAAGCCCAACTTGCTGACTTGGGGAACCGCTCTGGCTCTTTACTCTCATCCGTTGACTCTCATGTGTTGACTTAATAGTTCAGGTTTTGCTTTGGCCCTTTAGTGACATACGGTCACCACCCCACAGGCAGCTGCCCTGGTCCACATGCCTGCTAGAGTGCACAGATGGACCAGCTGCGGTCACCCGCAGTCTGGACGCCAGACTGGGAAGGGTGGAACCCACATCATTCCCACTTCCCTCCACATCTCTTTGCCTCCCGGTGTTTCATTCATGTGAAAGCTGGTTGCAAAGACCACCTTCAGAGGGAAGGAAAAGCAGAAAGGGGCTGACCCTCAGAACAAGGTGCAGCCTGCAGCCCCTGGAGAAGGGCATATGTGGGCGTTGCTGACCCCACATGACGGACGCTGGCCACGTGCCTGCGAGCCCAGAGCACCAGCCACTTTTGACCCTCCAGAGATGCCCTTTACAGATAGACATTCCTGGCCATCCAGAGGCTGGAGTCCTTAGGTTTGGAATGGAGCCTTTGAATCCGCACTTTTAACAAGCGCACTGACTTAAAGCAATGAAGGCCTAGAGGGCAAATCAGGTTTTTATCTTGTATTCTACCTAAGAAAGACTTTGAAAGCATTTATTTATAGGGACAAAAAAAGTGGTTAAGGCCACATCCAGGTAGCCCTCATACCCACCATAAAGCGCCCCCCAGTCTTTAGTTCTCCCTGCTTTCCCTGCAATATGGACATGGAACAAGCCAGTAACACAGGATCCTGAACTACATCATCTTCTTAAGGATTTAGTGTTCTCTTTGTGAGTTTTCTTTTTGTCGACTCTTGACCTATAAGCACATAAGTGCAGACATTAATCCGTGTTCCACGGGATCCAGGCAGGGGGAGTTTGAGGAGGTCAGGCTTGAGCAGATGGAAGCAGGTTTCTCTCGCGGGGAACTGGAGTCTTTACAAAAGGCCTGCTTACCCACAGTTTGGCCCAGAAACTTCCCGTCTGCCCACCCCACCTCCACCAATCTGGCAGCACCTGAGGAAACGAATTTTCTCTGAACACCTTTTAGGAAACGCTGTCCCAGAGTCTGTAGGTTTATTCCTCTTTTCCTAAGAAAGGGACCCATATTACACTGAGTGAATTTGGAGTGGGGTTCTCTCTGGTTTCTTCTCAACCCCTCCTCTGAAAGTGAGTCATTTCTATGTCCACTCCAGGTCATGGGCAGATCTGAGTTCAGCACCCTAACCACAAGGTGAACGACTTCTTCTTTTCCTAAATCGTTCCTGCTTCACTCTCAAACGGGCAGAACCTAAGAGCACATTCTTTAAGGCTCCATCGCTCACGCTTTCAATTAGTAAATGCAAGATCATTGTCAGAATAACTTCTAAGCAGATAGAAATTTTTAAGAAAGCCAAGTTACACATTTTATGCTTCCCTGCTGTCAAAATGATTTTAGATTTCTGAAGAGTGTTAAGTATTGCCTATACATTTTTTTATTATCAGATTTTATTTTTAGAGCAGTTGTAGGTTCACAGCAAAATTGAGCAGAAGGCGGAGTTCCCATATCCCCCTCCCCCGACCACACCCAGCCTCCCCATCATCAACACCCCCAGCAGAGTGGCCCATCTGTCACAGCTGGTAAATCTACCCCGACCCCTCCCAATCACAGAGTCCCCTGTAGTTCACATCAGGGTTCACTCCGGGTGGTGTACGTTCTACAGATTTGGACAAATGTGTGATGACATGGATCCGCCGTTTTCGTGTCTTACAGGAGAGTTTCACTGCCCTAATATTGCATATATTTTAATCTAAGCCCATGATTTCTTCTTGCAATGAATGTCAGAGAAATAGAGGTTTATGGGACCTCACCGTTTTCAGAAGTGGCACATCTCTGTGTAAGGCATGGTCACACCGAGTAAGTGATTGAATTAGCCGGGGGCGATAACCAGGCAACAAAGGACTTCTCTGTACCAGCAAACAACTGTGGCTGGCAGAGTCCGGGGCTCCATGTGAGTTCATCTCTATTTGTCTCTCCGCCGCGGCCCTCAGAGATGTGCCAAAGGACCGGGACATTTTCATCCTACTTTTTCCAGTAGTGCTGGCCCAGTCCTGTTAGGTCAGTTGTGGGATGATTCCAGGGCGGGGGACCTTACCTCCCCACCAACTCACATGGCCAACAACATTCACAGGTGCAAAAAACTTCCACAGACACACCCCGACTCAAAACAACCCAAAACAATTCTGTGGGGAAGCAAATTTATTTGGTGTATTATTTATAAAAGCACTTTATAATTATGTGAGTTAATTGGCCATTGAACACTTAAAATTTTTATTTTAAAAGGAAAAATAAATACGGCCTATATCTTTTTCCTTTTAAGTCTATTGGACTTTATTTTTTTGTAATGAGTCTTGATATGTCTACATATCTTCTTATCTGCAGTTTAGCCAGCGTGTATTATTATATACCCATAAACATGTTTTATTAAAACTGCAACATACAGAATTTTTAACACAACCCTGGCAAAAACACATACACTACAGTTTAATTACCAAACAGAAAACTAGGCCTTTCTGTTTAGAGCAGTGCTGTCCAACAGAACCCTCTGTAATGATGAGAATGTTCCGTATCTGTGCTAAGGGCACGGTGCCTGCTGATGACATGAAATGTAGCTAATGTGACTGATAACCTTATAATTTTAACTCACTTGTGCTTAAATAGCTTCATAGGACTGACGGTCATCACATCAGACACGGCAAGCCTTACTGGGTACCCTAACCCCCGTGCAGATGCCGCTGCAGTAGACACGACACCTTCAAGAAATTGCAGATCCTTGGCATAACTAAGGTTACAAAGTTTAATTTAAAGATGGTTTTCAATGTACATCTTCCTTTACAGATTTCATCTAGCAATTGGAAGAGGATTCCTCCTTCGCTGGAGGAGAACGGAGAAACCCAAGCTTTAGGGTAGGGTGGAATCAGCGTGGAACCCACAGGTGGCTTGAGGTCTGCAGTGGACCTAAACTACTGTCAGTAGATACATGTAGACTCTGATACCACAGGAGTGGGGAGACGACCAGTCTCTGTGAGACAAACCTTGCAGATCAAGTACTAGACAGGGACTGTCATTGTGTCACCGACCCCAGCCGTCATCTCCTGTCTTCCCAAAGATCCCCGAGGCCAGCTGTTTCCAGGGACTTGCTGCCCCTCACTCTTTCCCCTCTCATTCTTTGTCTTCAGGGGGAGCTGACCATGACCAGTGACATGGAGAACTTACAGGACGCTCTGTACCTAGACACAGTTCCAGAGCCCTGGGCCAGGCGCGCCTACCCTTCCACTGCAGGCCTGGCAGCCTGGTTTTTGGACCTGCTCAACCGAATCAGGGAGTTGGAGGCCTGGACAGGTGACTTTACGATGCCTCCCACTGTGTGGTTGACAGGCTTCTTCAACCCTCAGTCCTTCCTGACCGCCATCATGCAGTCCACGGCCCGCAAGAATGAGTGGCCCCTGGACCAGATGGCCTTGCAATGTGACGTGACAAAGAAGAACAGAGAGGAATTCAGGAGCCCCCCTCGGGAAGGGGCCTACATCCATGGCCTCTTCATGGAAGGCGCTCGCTGGGATGCACAGGTAAATCCTGGGATGAGCCAAAGGGCATCCCCAGTGGGCTGATTACATACACATTGCCCCCTGTAAAGTACAATTGCTAAAAGGGATGCCCTTTTTTTTTTTTTTTTTTTTTTTGCGGTATGCAGGCCTCTCACTGCTGTGGCCTCTTCCGTTGCGGAGCACAGGCTCCGGACGCGCAGGCTCAGCGGCCACGGCTTACGGGCCCAGCCGCTCCGCGGCACGTGGGATCTTCCCGGACCAGGGCACGAACCCGTGTCCCCTGCATCGGCAGGCCCACCAGGGAAGCCCAGGGATGCCCTTTGAACATCCCTTGAGGCTGTCAAATCATTTCTATGTAGCCAAGGATGACATAAAGAGCGCAGAGTGAGTAGAGAGGTTAAAAGCAACAGACTAGCTGGATCTGAATCCCAGCACTACCGCTTACTAATTCTGTGAAAAATCTCAGTTTACTCAACTGTTTTTTAAAAAATATTTATTTAATTTATTTATTTGGCTATGCCGGGTCTTAGTTGTGGCACGTGGGATCTTTGTTGTGGCACGCAGGATCTTTAGTTGCGGCATGCGGGCTCTTAGTTTCGGCATGTGGGATCTAGTTCCCTGACCAGGGATCGAACCCAGGCCCCCTGCATTGGGAGTGAAGAGTCTTAACCACTGGACCACCAGGGAAGTCCCTACTCAACTGTTAAATGGGAAAACAGAGTTGCTGTGATGATTAAACGAATTAATATGCAAGACACTTAGAACAGTACCTGGTACATAGGGAGTGCTCAAAACTTGTTGTGCGACCTGGGGGTATCATTTCACCTCCCTGGTCCACTTTCCTCATTCATGAGCTCTTGGAGGGCAGGAATCCCTCCTACTTTTTACACTGCTACGTGTTAGCAAAGGGGTGCCAGTGATATCATTTAAAGTGACACTTTGAATGGATTCCTCACTGCAGGCTAGTACAAATTTGAGTCAGCATAAGATCAGAAAAGATGTTTTGTCTCCGATAGGAAACTAGCAAACAAGCACAGGTGGCTGGGATAAATGACATGAACAAGGATGGATAACTCTAGGACAAGTTTACATTTGTTATACACATGATCTGGAAGGACTACTTAGTCAAATATCCCATTTGGCAATATTTGCACTAAACTATTCCTAACAGTCAATACAAAGGAACGTGGGAAAACTATTAGAAGGTCTAGAAGATCCTACAAGTCCACATCAATATGCATAGAGAGCTGTACTAAGTTGAAGAGTGTCCCCTCAAAATTCATGTCCACCCAGAACCTCAAAATGTGACCTATTTGGAAAGGGGTCTTTACAAATGTAATTAGTGAAGATGAGGTCACACTAGAATAGAGTAGGCACTGAACCCAACGATCGATGTCTTTATAAGAGGAGAATGCTCTGTGAAGACGGAGGCAGAGACTGGAGGGGTGCATCTACAGGCCGAGGGAGGCCAAGGGCTGCAGCAACCACCAGACACTAGGGGAAAGGCATGGGACAGGTTCTGCCTCAGAGCCTCCAGAAGGAACCAACCCTACCTACACTTGAAGACTTCTGGCCTGCAGGACTGTGAAAGAATACATTTCTGTTGTTTTGAGCCACTGTCTTTGTGATAATTTTGTTACGGCAGCCCTAGGAAACCAGTCAAGGGCCAACAGAAAGGACGGTAAAGTGGGGCAGTGTTCAAGCAGCCTGAACGTTGAGAAGGAAGCCTACTTCTCTCTCTCCACCTGAACATTTGCACAAGTCTGGCAGTGGAGATCACATGTGGACTGTGTTAGGTGTAGGGTAGCCGGAGCTAGGATACTAAAGATGCCAAAATGAGAGAAGTGCAGGAAAGATAAGTAGGGGGGAAGCTCAGAAGGAGGAGCACTGGCACTGGGGGGACAAAAGGATATTGATTCCAAACAACTGCCTCCCATTTGTTCATTACCTTGTTTCCAAATAATAGAAACAAACAAAAAAATACCACCCGCCCACCAAGAACTCTTGTTCTCAGAGTCTATATCCCAGAAAGCATTCAGCAAAAAGGGACGGGTGGGCTTCCCTGGTGGCGCAGTGGTTGAGAATCTGCCTGCCAGTGCAGGGGACACGGGTTCGAGCCCTGGTCTGGGAAGATCCCACATGCCATGGAGCAACTGGGCCTGTGAGCCACAATTACTGAGCCTGCGCGTCTGGAACCTGTGCTCCGCAACAAGAGAGGCCGCGATAGTGAGAGGCCCGCGCACCGCCATGAAGAGTGGCCCCTGCTTGCCGCAACTAGAGAAAGCCCTCGCACAGAAACGAAGACACAACACAGTCAAAAATAAATATATAAATAAATAAATAAATAAAAGATTACTATTAAAAAAAAGAAAAGGCAAGGGTAAGGATGTCCAAAATTCCTCTCCTCCATAAAACAAGAACATTGGCAGAAAAAAAAAATATATATATATATATACACACATGTATATAAAGATATATATAATAAGATATAATATATATCATATATATAAGATAATAGTATAATAAGGTATATATCAAAATCATATATAATAATTTATATATATATATATATATATATATATATATATATATATATATATACCAGAATCAAACTTGTCAGAACTCCGGAAATTAACCAAAGGCTTTTGGCAACCAGAGCAGTGTTTGTTGAAGAAAAATGACTGAAAAAAGAGCAAGCATTAAATGCAAATGGATTAAACACTACAATTAAAAGGCAGAGATTGGCAGAATGGATTAAATTTTTAAAAACCTGATCCAACTACATGCTGTGTATAAGAGACACACTTTAGATTTAAAGACACAAATAGGTTGAAAGTAAACAGATGGAAAAGACATGCCATGAAAACAGTAACCAAAGAGAGTTGGGGGACTATGCTAATAGTAGACAAAATAGACTTAAAATTGTTATTAGAGAAAAGACAGAAGAGAGAGGAATTGTAGAGACCAAAAAAAGGCATTTTACAGTGATAAAAGGTCCATCCATCAAGAAGATATAACAATGACAAATATATGTGCATCTAACAAAAGAGACCCCAAAATAAAGGAGATGAAAACTGTCAGAACTGAAGGGAGAAACAGACAACTCAACCATAATAACTGACGACATTAACACCCCGCTACTAATGGTGACAGCTAATGGTTATAGAGTTTCTTTCCGGGGTGATAAAAATATTCTGGAATTTAGATAGTGGTGATGACTGTACAAGTTTATAAATATACTAAAAACCAGTGAAATGTACATTTTAAAAGAGTTGGTTTTATGGTATATGGAAAAAGAAAGGTTCTACCCCTGCTGCCACTCCCTACCATAAACAGTCAGTTGTGGGGGACAAGGGGTCCTCACTGTTTACCTTAGTTCTGTTACTTACTATGCCTCATGTCAGCCTCTACCAGAACTGAAGAGGCACATCCTTCCCGTTAAATACATTTCATGGGAATTAAAACAAATTCTGTCCAAGCATAAGGGGCTCAGAATCACCTAGGCACAGGCAAGGAATCCATAAGTCACTCTGGATCATCATTTCCCAAAGTATGTTCAGAAAACCCTAGTGCCACGAGAAATGAATAGGTTGCAAGAAAAGGGTCCTGTGGTCAAATAAGTTTGGGAAAGACTGGGATAAATAAAGTCAAACTGTTTTCTTTACTGCCAGGGCTTCTTGTCTGCAGTGTGCTAGTGTGCACCGTAAAGCTTCAGGTCCAGGGCATGGTAAGCACCACTTCCCAAGCTTATTTCACCAAGGCACCTTTTTGTTCCTCAGAATATTTCTCAGGACTACTAGGAAAAACTTCCCCAGACGGCACTATGGAGACATCTCAGAGAACCAGAGAGAGGCCCCAGCTGGAAAGCTACAGAACGGCCAGGTCCCTGTTACTTGAGTGAAGATAGAACACAGCTCCCTCTGCTCAAAAAGAGAAAATGCTCTAGAGGGTGGAGGACAGCACATAAGAAGCTGGAACAGGACATAACCAAAGCCTTAACATCTAAAGCGTTTGCCGGCAGGGACTGTGTCTTGCTCAGCTTTAAGTCCCTAGCACCTAGCATGACATCTGGCAGATAGCTGCATTCGGTATGCTTACGAAATGACAAAATAAAACTAAGAGAAATTCAAGCCCCAAAGAGATTAATGTGCATATGATAGGCAACAGCTTTCGGAACTCTGCTTCGAGAAGATATTCAGGCTGAAAAACACTGGGAATATGATGTCCACCCCTCCACGGCACCCCATCGTGGGTTGTCGAGAGAACTTAGTAAGGGGGTGGGCCCAGGGCAACCAGGTCTTCCCAGTCTCTCTCCCAGATCTCCCGACAGGAGCAGGCCTGGCTGGCTGAGCTTGGGGCCTGACCTGAGATGTTCTCATGTCCTTGTCCTCAGGCTGGGGTCATCACCGAGGGGAAGCTGAAGGAGCTGGCGCCCCCCATGCCTGTGTTGCTCCTCAAGGCCATCCCCGCAGATAAGCAGGATTGCCGCAGTACCTATCCCTGTCCTGTGTACAAGACTTGTCAGCGAGGACCCACCTACGTGTGGACTTTACACCTGAAGACGAAGGAGAAGCCTTCCAAGTGGGTTCTGGCCGGAGTAGCCTTGCTTCTCCAGGTGTAGCTCCTTGCAGACCCACCGAGGAGACAGAGCTGGGCTGGAGGCTGCCCAGAGGGACCAGTGGAGAGGGTGGACCACAGCCCTAGAGAAAGATGAGAAACCGAAAGCACTCACAGTTCTGAAGAATTCCTTTGGGGAACTCGGAGAGAAGGACCTAAAGTGAGGCAGAGCCAGAGGAGTGTGGACCTGGGAACTAGGGAGAAGAGTCTCGTAACACTGACCCTTTCCTAATAAAGCGATTTGTTCTTCAACTGTGTCTGGTCCAGGCTTTGAGCGTTGCAGAGTCATAAGTTATCATGAAGAGCCCAAGAGAAACGAGCCACAGGCACTTGAGCCCTGACGTCGTTATACAGCCCTACACGCAGCGCCCTAGTTCCCAGCTAGTCCGGGGCCCAGCAGCACCGGCATTGCCCATGAATCAGAGTCTGCATTTTAACAAGCTCCCCAGGTGATTTGTATGCACTTTATGGTTTGAGGAATGTTACTGTGGATCAGGGGGCCACCAAACTTTTTCTGTTAGGGGTCAGATAGTAAATATTTTAGGCTTCGCAGGGCATACTGCTTCTGTTGCCACTGCTCACCTCTACCACTGTAACCCTGAAGCAGCCATAGATGATACCTAAACGAATGGGTGTGGCCACGTTCTAATAAAACTTTACAAAAACAGGCAGTGGGCTAAATTTTGCTGATCACTGCTCTAGAGGATAAGGGAAGTATATATGCAATATTTATCCTTCATTAATCCACACAGCCATTTAACAAGTGTTTAACATATACTTGCCGAGGACAAAACTGCAAACAAGGTGGATTGTTTCCTTGTCTTTCTGTCATCCTTCAGATCATTTAAGAGGGGCCCAAGGAGAACTCTTTCACCTAAAGCTTTTTAACCTAAAAGTTTTCTAGATTTTCCTCTGTGGAACACATTTTCACTGGATGCCCAAAGAGGTCTACAGTTTTAATGAGCTGTAAAGAGCTCTATGGGGGGGCTTGTTGGTTAAGTCGTCTGGGGGTGGGGATTCACCACTCCTTCTAGGATCATTATTTCCACATATCCTTGGAGAGACTTATTTTTGGATTAATTACTATTTAGTACAGTGGTTCTTCATTTTGAGCAGGCATCAGAATCCCCTGGAGGACTTGTTAAAACAAAGATTGCTGGCCCCCACCATTCAGAGTCTGATTCAGTAAGTCTAGGAAATTGCCGATGCTCCAAGTCTGGGGACTGCACTTTGAGAACTCCTGATGCAAAACATAAAAACCCACCCTCCTACAAACCTCTGCTATGAGAACACAGAGTCTCATGCCAATTCCACCATGATTTTCCTGCTTTCTGCCTTGTGGTTCCCACATCCCCCAAAGAAGGGCCTTATTCCTCATCTTCATGCTATAAGAGTTAACAAATTCCTCTGGAATCCAGGGATTCCAACCTAAGTGCTGTCTCTCCTCACATCAGCCAGCAATGTACTTCCCATTGTTTGCCAACAACTTGCAGTTTCTTGCCTACAGTTCATCTGTTCCCATGGAGATAGCTCTGTCCTCCTCCTCAGCATCACGCTTCCTGATCCTCACTGGGAACAGTACAGTGAGAGCAGGCAGAGGACGACCAAGATGGAAGGAAAGTGGTGTCGCGGTACGAGAGCAGGACACTCTGGGTCACGTCAGTTTTGGAGACAAGTGGTCAGGTTAGATATGTGTGTTAATAAACCTCTAGATACACTATAAATTGGATCAATACTATTGATTTCTTCCTAACACGTACAGACAAAATGAGAGAAGGAAGATTATTTTAGAGGCCAGGACACTTTGGCAAAAATGATGGATGGCCTAAGGGGGACGCCAGGAGAAAGAGGGGCAACTTGAGGCCCCAGAGCAAGTGGGAGGTGGGCACAGAAAGAGGACACCAGAGTGCCCTGCACTGGCCAAGCTCTCACCGGGGCACCAGGCTAGCAAGTTCCCATCACTGTTCTGCTGGCTGGTAAACTTGGTGGGTTTGTACGAGCTGATCTAGGAGCTCAACCACCACTTAGGGTCTGTGAGTTCCAGTCAGCACACAGTGGACGCTGCAGACACAGACAAGACAGGGAGTGACCACCAAGTTTATTGAAAACAAGGGAAGCTTGGAGTTAGCTTTGCACCTTTATGACAAAGACCACACTGAGCTAACTGGCCTCTACGCTCCCCCCTCTGGAACAGAAGACCTGCTCTAGGACCACAGTTCTAAAGGGCGGATGTGAGGTTCTTCCCAGCAGCAGCTGCGGCTAATCCAGTTAAACCCTTCCCAGAGACCACTCCTAAAATGGGACCTCCAAGTGACACATTTTCCCCAAGGGGTCCAAGAGAAGAGATGAGCTGAAAGGTGAAGACTTTTCTTCCTCCTGATGCAGAAGCAAGAAAGTCAACCTGCGTGAAATCCGATCCCGAGGCCAAGATATCCTCCGTGTCTAAAACCATGTCCCAGTCTCTCCTCTCCAATCCATGAAAAAATGAGACAACAGGGATATTTTCTAAGAGATGCAATTTCTACGGATGGAGCCAAGTTTGTTTTTTATTTTTTTAAATAAATTTATTTATTTTTGGCCACGTTGGGTCTTTGTTGCTGCACGCATGCTTTCTCTAGTTGTGGCGAGCGGGGGCTACTCTGCATTGTGGTGCATGAGCTTCTCATTGCGGTGGCTTCTCTCGTTGCGGAGCACGGGCTCTAGGTGCACAGTCTTCAGTAGTTGTGGCACGCGGGCTCTAGAATGCAGGCTCAGTAGTTGTGGCGCACGGGCTTAGTTGCTCCGCGGCATGTGGAATCTTCCCAGACCAGGGCTTGAACCCGTGTCCTCTGCATTGGCAGGCGGATTGTTAACCACTGCGCAACCAGGGAAGCCCGCCAAGTATTTTTAAATGGACCAGGAGACAGACATGGGCTCACAGAGCTTGGCTATTGAAAGGGCTTCTTTCCCAAATGGGATCTTTGATGTTTGGCAAGGCTTGAGCTCCAGCTGAAACTTTTCCCACAGCGGGAGCACTTATACGGTTTCTCTCCTGTGTGAACCCTCTGATGCCTATTAAAGTTGGATCTCTGAATAAAACTCTTCTCACAGATGGGGCACTTATAGGGCTTCTCCCCCGTGTGGATTTTCTCGTGGTGGCGCAGCCCCGAGAAGTCGCTAAAGCCCTTCCCACACGTATCACACTTGCAGGGCTTTTCGCCTGTGTGGATTCGCTGATGCTTCACGAAGTTTGAACTCCGCAGAAAGGCTTTTTTGCAGGTGGGGCACTGAAAGTACGTCTCTCCAGTGTGAGTTCTTTGGTGAAAATCCAGCTGGGAATTCCGGTAGAAGGCTTTCCCACACTCCCTGCAGGTAGGGAGTCTCTGGGCCATGGGGGCTCTCGGCTGCCGTCGTGGGGAGGCCTCTCTCTTCCCCTCCAGCCATGGCATGGACGGCTCTCCGGGAAGAGGTGGCAGATGCTGACCCAGCTGTGTCCCGGAATTCCTCTCTCGGGGAGAGAGCTGCGCCCCTGTCCCCTCACCATGAAGGTTCTCCTGGGCCTCGGGGAGATTCTCTCCTTCTCCAAAGCATCTCGGCTCATCCTTGCTGAAGAGGCCACTCAAGGAAGTCTGAGGAGGCTCTCCTGAGGCTTGGGGGTCCTGGTCCCTGTAGTTCTCCAAGTTTAAGTTCTCTTTGTCATTCTCCTGTCTGTCCCCTGAGAGGAAAAAGAAGATATGGAGCAGCTCAATCAGTGGTCTGCCCTGCTTTGCAACTCATGTGTCAGAGAGAGGGTCATCACAAAACATTAATTCTTTTTACCAAGAGGGCATCGGTGAGTGAAGAAAAACACTGTCCAGCCTGAGCACCTGGCACTCACTTCACGTGTGTCCAGGCTGTGACTCAGCTCTGGAACCAAGGAGAACAACTGACAGCAGAGGATGGCTCCCAGAGGCCATAGTGGCCACCCCCACAAAGAAGCAGCAAGTTTCTTAAGCCCAGGAAAAACAAGTCTAGTATATGAGAGTACTACTCTAAAAACGTATTGGTTTTTATCTAATTATATATAAAAGATAAATATGATCACTAAAAACAATTTGAAAAGCATACACAAGAAAACCAAATCAACCTCAATTATACCACCCAGAGGCAACAACTATGAGTATACATTTCCTTCCAGTCTTATCTAATTTATACATATGTATGTATGTACATATGTATGTGCTTTTTTCTGACACAACCGATACCATACTGTATAAACAGTTCTATTTCTGGCTTTGTAGCCTTTAAATTGTAGATGGTGGTACTTATCAATTCCACATGGATTCTCCCTTTCACAAGTCACCCCAAAATTCATGAAATGCAACCACGTGTCATTTTACTGTGGTTGTGATGCACAGTGAGACTGCTGTGTAAAAGCGAACCCCTCAGTCTGTGCTTGAATCCAGCATTCACTTGTGCTTCATTATGTCACGTAACAGTTAAAGTTTGTTTTTCTCACCATAACTTGGGTTTTTGCTTATTACTACTTAATGATGCATGTAGTAAAGATTTTTATTTTAGTGGTAGAATTTAGCTTCAACTTTTATAAATTACTTTATTCCTGTAGATCTAAAGAAGCTGCTTGCCTTTCTCTTTCCTATATCAGTGTCTTTCAAATTATCAGCTAGAGACCGGAATCTGCTAGAGAACCAGACCTGAACTTGGTAATTCAGAGCCTTATAACATGTTCCTCTCAGATGACAAAGGTACTTTCTCTTTTCTTTAAAGAAGCCTTTATAAATATCATTTTAAAGAGCTGAATAATGGCCCACTGTGGAGACGTCATAATAAACACATAAGAGGAAACATAATTTATTTAAGAGTTCTCCTACTATGGGAATTAAGTTGTTTGTTATATTTTGCTACTATAAATAATATGTGATAAGCCTTTTTCTTCATAAATTCTGCCCACATTTCTGATCAATATCTTAAAGGAGGTTCCTCAAAGTAGAATTACTGTGTCAGTGGGCATGAATGGTATTAAGGCTGTTGACACCTACTGGCAAATCGATTTCCGCAACGACTCTGCCATCCATCCTCGGGTCTGAGAGGCTGGGCAGAGAGGAGGCGAGTGTTCAATACCTGAGCACTGACTGTGTCTCAAGTATCTGCCATTAAGCCTGGTGAAAAATGGCTTCTCATTGGTATAAATTTTAATTCTTTAGTTATTAAAGTTTTTCACACTTATGAGTTATTTTTCATACTCCAAGACTGCTGTCCACTTTTTTTTTTTACTGGGAAAGTCACTTTTTTTCTTATCAGCTTGCATTAACTCCTTCTATATTAAGAAAAATAATCACTTATCTGTCATGTTCGTGAAAAGAGTTTTTCACCGTTTAGTTATTACTTTAATTTTGTTTGGGGTTATTTTTATGTATAGGAGTTGTAGTCTCTTTCTTTTTAAATACAGTCAAATCTATTAATCTTTTAATGATTCTTTTCCGTTGCTTTTATACTTATAAAAAGCTTCCCCAGCTTGACATGAGTCAAACATTTACCCGTTTTCTTCTCTATTATTATTTTATTTTCATATTTTATGTCTTTTTCATCTGTTTCCAACTTATTTTGGTATATGACATACATAAAATTTAAGCTAATTCCTCTTCCCAGTCTTTTTCCTTATTTTGCTCATCCCGTGGATTTGTTCTGCTTCTTCCTTCATCACATATTAAAGTCCTTTATAGACCAGCCTCTGTTCCCAGGCTCTGTCTTCTGTTCCATTGGCCTGTGCATCTATTGTTATATCAGTATCCCACTGTGGTAATGAGTTTACCCTTTTAAAATGATATATTCTTAATATTTACAGACCCAACATTGATGAAACATTCTTCTTTCAAACCTTTTTACTGTTCTTGCAGTATTTTTCCTGATAACTACTTAAGAACCATTTTTCCAAACATAGTTGACCCTTGAACAACGAGGGGTTTGGGGCACCCACCCTGGTGCAGTCAACTTCCGAGTGTAACTTTATAGTCAGCCCTCAGCATCCAGGTTCTGCATCAGTGGATTCAACCAAATGCGGATTGTGTACAAATTTATTGAAAAACATCTGAGCATAAGTGTTCCTGCACAGTTCAAACCTTTGCTATACATGGGTCAACTGTATATATATATATATATATATATATATATATATATATATATATATATATATATATATATATATATATATATATATATATATAATTTTAATCCTTTGGGAATTTGATTAGAGGTATGAGTATGAGGCTTTTTGAGGCTTACTCACCTGCTGACCTTCTTTAACAGTGAGCTGTTCTTCCATATGGTCAAACAAAATAGCGTATCTACCCTCTCCTGGGACATCGCCCCCTGCTCTGAGTCCAGATTTGGCAGACTGCTCACTCTTGTACCTTTGAGACCGGACTAGTCCTTTCCTGTCTTGGTATCACTGTCTCGTCCCTGCACACCTGGACTCCTGCGTCGGCTGCCCACAGGGTTCCCCTCCTCCAAGCGGACCCTCCCGGGCTGTCCTGCACGTGGCTGCTTCCTCAGCCTCTTTCCCCACAAATCCTCTCTCAAGAACCTACAATGGCGTCTCTTTCCCTTATCAAGGCAGGCCGGCTTTATACACTCTCCACAGTCTGGTTCAAGGTAAGATCTAATGGGACCATGTCAGCAGGTGAGATGACGGGAAAGAAAAAAAATAGAATGTTGCCATATGGAGATAGAGTGAGCAAGGTATCACAAATAAAATCCTACCGCATGGGAGTACAGGGGCAATCCCTGTACCTTCCTCTCAATTTTGCTGTGAACCTGAAACTGCTCTAAAAAATAAAGTCTATTAAAACAAAAATCCTACTGCAACAACCTCTAAAGCAGCATTTTCAAACTTTTTTTTTTGTCTGCTACCCACGATAAGAAATACTTTTATATCGAAATATATTTTGATATTTTCTATTCGGTATTATCATTTCATTTTTTAAAATGCTGGTTGCAACCCTATAAAATATTTTCACAACCTGCTAACTGGTCACAAAATGCAGTTTAAAAAATACTGCTCCAAAGGAATCCTTGTGAAGTAGTATTATGGTAAATATATTGCTTAAAATTAAAACCGTATGTCTCATGTGATGCTTGCTCTCTCTGTGGTATTGATACATTAGCGAAGGAAACAATTAATCAGATCTTACTGGGGAGAAAGAATGGCCTGTCATAGAGTTCCCATCCTTGGTCCTTTTATTCCTCCATGGTTCTGGGATCTTTTGTAGATTTGAGGGAGGGAGAGAGAGAGAGAGAGAGAGAGAGAGAGAGAGAGAGAGTGTGTGTGTGTGTGTGTGTGCAGGAATGTTTGACAGTTGATTTTACATAACTGCAATGTTTTTAAAGAATGTAGAATGCAAAGGGTAATTACTGTTTTACAGCAGAACAAGTTCATATTTCTTCGTACCAGTCTTAAAATAATGTGATTTATATGAAGTATTTGATGTTGCTTCTGTTTAATGAGACTTAGATGCATGGAGATCAGCTAGACCATATTTTTCTGTTTGTCTTGTTTATTTTGTTGAGGGTGGGTCAGTTACCATTCACCATAACCAGAGTAAGAAAAGTCTAGTTACTTTGAACCTTCTTGTTAGGAAGGATAATAGTGGCCTGTTAGATAATCTTTTTTTAATAATAGAATTCAACCCATATCTGTTTTGGTCTCAACTGTACTAACCCTAATTCTAAGAAAGAAAGCTGTCAAAACAGGCAAGAGTGAGGCAACAGATCGGATGCGGGGTCTTTCTTCCATGGTTAAATATGTGTCAACAGCCCAATAGTCAGAGACGAGACCCACCTTGGTACTCAAACTGGACTGACCAGATCACGGCCGGTTAGAACCAATGTAATAGAAACCAAGTACGGATATTGCCCCACCACCTCCAATATGATGACTGGAGGTCAGCAATGGCTCTGGACCAGTAGAGGATCACTCACCTATGCAGGTGGATCTTGGGATCTTCTCACTGATGTGTAGGTGTGGTCCTGTCAGCTCTGCCCCACACCCGGCTGGATCAGTCAGGCCATGCTTGGGATTGGAAATGCCTGGCACAGAGAGAGACAACCTGTGGGCCTGGATGAGTGGGAGCACTGGGGGCCAAGCCGTGTTGCTCGAAGGAGGGCCCTGAGCGCAGAGGGAACGAGGGAAGCTCTGGAGACCGCTGAGCATGTGCGGAGCGTCTAAGACACCAGTACTCACGAGAAACCCAGGATATGTGGCGAAGGCCACAGAAAGAAGATTCTGAGAGGGAGGAGTCAGACCACCTGGCAGGCTGGTGCGAGGGTCGTGACTGGGACCCCACGCGTGGTTGGCTGGGACTGTGGTTAGTAGAAAAGGCCATGCGTGGTCGGCCACCGCTGAGCCCCGCCGTAACTCAGCACCTACGAGCTACGTAACCGTGAGCAAATGACTTGATCTGATGCTCACTTTCACCACCTTAAAATGGGGATTCCATCACCTGTTTCACAGATGAGGGGAGTTACTGTACATGAGGAGCCACAACAGTGCCAGGCGCACAGAACACGTCCAATACAGGGAGCTGTCACTGTAGCTCAACCACCTCCAGCTCCGCAGTTCCCAGCCACGTCTCTAAGGACTTCCTTCACCCAGAGAACATCAAGCAGTGCGGCTGTCTCTAAAGCACACGGAAGATGTCTCCTTCCATCAGGCTGACCCATGCCCGTACCTCCTGAGACCATCTTCCCATAAGTCTCCAGCATGAGATCCCAGTATTGCTCCTTCTGAGTGGAATCCAGGTGCCTCCACTGCTCCTAGAGAAAAACACAATGCTGTGAGTCCAGGGAAGGCTTCTGAACCCTCCTTCCCTGCCTGTGGGAGGCTGAGAAGAAAGGAATGGGCCTCAGGATCCTGGCCATCAGATGGTCTGAGAAAGCATGGGAGGAGCTTCAATGGGAAATCGACAGGGTCTGCCTCAGTGTTTCTTGCCGTGGTTAGAAAACATTTAGGTTTTAAGTTCTGTATTTTCTTTTAAGTTGCCTGTTTTTGCGAGTGGAGAAGAAAGAGAAGGCAGGAGCCCTTTCTCCACTTGCCTTTTGCTTAACTCTCTCAGTGCTTATCAGAGAGGTCTTTGAGCAGCAGGGGCCCGATATTCCCCATATTTCATTAAAGTCTGGAAACTCAAGAGGGAAAGGAAAGAAATTTTAAAATGTATTTGTTGGAAAAGCAAGTGCAAATCAGTGAAGGGGTGGGAAGGGTAAAGAATGACATCAGGCGAGTTGTGAGTCTCACTGTGAGACAGACTGTGGCCTCGGAGCAGAAATGCTGCAGCCACACACACTTCGAATCTCCCGACGGTTCTGAGTTTAGGTCCAACAGCAGATCAGTTTTCCTCCAGTGAGTGGGAAATGGAGGGGTTCCCTAGGGAAGCTGTCCCTTGAGTACGCCCAAAACATGCCCTTCTAATCCTATGGAACTGAGCCTGGAGACTCAACGCTGGGAAGGCCATGGAGCTGGGGTCAACTTTTGTGAATCAAATGGCAGTCTCCCCACCAGGAGGCTGACTGTTAAGACACTCAGTTTGTACAGCAGAGTGATGAACAGCGCAGTCACTGGCGTCAGACGCACTGGGATTCATGTCCCAGGTCTGCCATTTCCAGCTGCGTGATCTAGAGGAAGTTACTAAACTTTTCTGGGCCTCAGTCCTCACCTAATGATAGTACTAGACTCAAAACACTGTCTGGAGGTTTAACAGAAGTAACCAAGTGTGAGCTACTTTCAAAGCACCCACTACTTTTCATTCATAGCATTCACCACAGTTTATTAAATATTTATATATATATATGTATACACACACACACACACTCACGAACGTATTTAATGAACAGTTGCCTCTGTAGCACATTCGCACCATGAGAAAAGGACCCTCCACTGTTCTCTCTCAGTTCCCAAGGCCGTGCCCAGGCTGGAGCAGGCGCTCAATAGAAGTTGTCTGGGTGAAACAAAGCCCTTAGCAAACACGTGCTTGGTAGGCGGTCTGTATTCTCATTATCACTACCACATGCAGCCTATGGGTTATCGGGCTCCCAAGGTTCACAGGGAGAATTCAGGGATCCTGCACACTCTCGGAAACCCCAAAGTTGATAACCATCTATTATTGTCATGAACGGCCAGCCAGGCCACAGGCGGCAGAAGTGAGGAGAAGAAGAATGAGAAGAGAAGTCACCCTCCATCACACCCAACTCACTACCCAGGGAGGCCATTCCCCATTCTACATTAACTCTGCCCCCAGTACATTAAGGGGACTGGAAATGGCTGAAAGAGAGTGGAGACGCCAAAAATTCTTTAACTAGCAGATACTAAGCTTTAAAAGAAGAAAAGAAAAGGAGGGATTAAATTTCTTAGGGTGAAAAAAGTGAAAAGGTGAAAAGTGAACTCTATATGTTTATTAACTATAACCACATCTTAAATATGGATTTTAATTTTAAAAAATTTAAAGTAGGAATTTTTAGCAACTTACTTTGTTAATCTTCTGTGAAGGAAGCTACCTTAACAGCCTACTGAAAATAACCAGCTTGAGCAAACACTGCTGAATACAGGAGTCCTCGGTCTTCCTGGTCAAAACACACAGACCCTCACGTCGGCACTGGCAGAGAAAAGGACGGGCTGCCAAGCGTGGTAACATCTGCCTGGAGGCCTGGCTCGCCGGATACAGGCCTCGTCCGTGGGCACCAAGAGAGTAGCCGCCCAGCACAGTACAAGGCAGAAAGGAATACAGCCACCAAATCCCCCAAGGGCCACCATCAGCCCTTTCAAAGCCCAGGAAAGAGGCTTCAGGAGTCTCTGAAAGGCGTGCCTCCAGATTAAAGCCACACATTTACTCAAGGAACTGCCCAGGAGCTAGGGATGCATACGAAGCCCCTTACTTAAGAGGCAAGACACCAACTGCAGCCATCTTCATTTTCTGTCATTTTTATAAGAGGAGAAAAAAGTCCAAATTCCTATTCTGGAAGGATGGAAGTATGAGATCTGATGGGGAAATCATCTCAGTTTCATGTGGAAACAGCACCATCTTGTGGGTTTGTGGGACACTGCCACAACTGACTGGCACACAGGCATCTGTGCTGTGTTCCCTTCCCAAGGTTTGAAGACACAGGAACCGGCGCCAGTGCAACCCCAAGTCTGTGAGACTGTCTCTGACTCAGTCACGGCATCTACCACTGTGGACCTCATACCCTGCCATTGTTCTCGAGGTTCCTAATTTAGGGAACAGATCAGAGGACATGATTCTTTATGCTGTATTTAAACATTCCCTTCAGTTAGTTACAAAAGACTCCATTAAACATCGAGGTCCTTCTGATGCAAATAGTTGTTAGTTTGGGAGAGGGATATTGGGATCGGGTAGGGATGATTTTTGTTTGTTTGGGGTGAGTAGCTGTTAATCAGTTATCCGCTATATATAGGTAATTTATACATTACATATATTTATATACATACATTTATATGGTGCTGCTGGTGAGCATTTGGAATACTGACTGCAAGCTACCCAGAACAAGTCATGGTTAATGTCCTCACGTAATGTAGAGCTAATGTTCAACTCCGCTAGTTAAAATATGTTAATAAATTGTATATGCTTTTCATAGGGATACTCTGTATTTACTATAGAAGCAATAATAATCCTCCAAGTCGACCTGAGATATTTGGCAGAATACCCAAATCTTTTTCACCAAGGAGGCTCCTGCCTAACAGTTTGGTTTCTGCGTCCTTAAAAGCAGGAAGATGGGCACCCTTGAGTCACTGAAAAGCTGTATCCCTTCCCTGCCCCCTCCCCACCCTCTGCCCGGGGTAAACTGCAAAGCTCGGACTCTGGTTTCTAAATCTTTTGAGCCTGGAAAGCTGAGGCTCAGACACATCTACAGCGGCTTCCCTGTGTCCTCACCTTCACTCTCAAGTACCCCACGAGGAAAGTCCCAAAAAGAGCTCCCCAAAGGTTTGAAACAATGCTCTGATTAAGATCTACAGGTGCCTGAAAAAGTTGATTTTTTTTAACATCTTTATTGGAGTATAATTGCTTTACAGTGGTGTGTTAGTTTCTGCTGTATAACAAAGTGAATCAGCTATACGTATACATATATCCCCATATCCCCTCCCTGTTGCGTCTCCCTCCCACCCTCCCTATCCCACCACTCTAGGTGGTCACACAGCACCGAGCTGATCTCCCTGTGCTATGCAGCTGCTTCCCACTAGCTATCTATTTTACGTTTGGTAGTGTATATATGTCCATGCCACTCTCTCGCTTTGTCACAGCTTACCCTTCCCCCTTTCCGTGTCCTCAAGTCCATTCTCTACATCTGCGTCTTTATTCCTGTCCTGCCCCTAGGTTCTTCAGAAAACGTTGATTTTTATCAAATGCAACTTTTCAGAGTTGTTCACCACATAATCAAGATAAACCTGTTCTTGAGACTTGTGTTTACAGCCAAGATGGAGTAACAGGGAATGGATTTACCTCCCTGCTGAAACAACCAAAAACGGGGACAAGATATATGAAACAATGATTTGCAGACGATATACTTTAGGAAGAGCAGAACAGAGATCCCCGTGTGCCCTACAGTTGCCCAAACTTACCACCTGGAGAGGGCCTCCAGAGCAGCAGAAGGAGCTCAGGGTCTGGGGAGGCCAAGAGGGTTACAGAGTTGTCAGCAGGGGAGCTGCACACAGAGAGAGCTCTGGAGATCTGCAGAGGGTCCCCCGCAAGTCAAGGAAAGACCCCCCCCCGAAAGAGGCAGAAGGCACAGTCCCCAGAGTGTTGGAAACACTTCATATTTCCAGCAGCCAGAGTGGAAAACGTTGTCCATCAAGAAGCATAAGGTATAGTATCACCTCAGTACAGGAGGAAGATTAGCCCTAGACTAAAGGCTTCACTGGTGCCATGTAACAAACTGTATCCAAGTAACTTAACTGCATCCCAGAGCAGAGCTCAACAACATTTATAGGAATGCAAAAATATGCAGCCCCAACAATGTAAAATTCACCATGCCTGACATGCAATCAAAGATTACTGGGCATACAAGGAAGTAGGAAAAAACATCTCATAATGAGGAGATCAAACCATCCATCAAAACTGACTCAGAACTGACACAGGTGATAAATTAGCAGACAAGGACATTAATACAGATATTATAAACATATTCCATATGTTCAAGGAGCTGGAGGAAAGATTGAACACATTAAGTACAGACATGAAAGATATGATAAAGCCCAAATTCAAACTTCTAGAGATGAAAAACATCTGAGATGCAAAATACACTGGATGGGATTAAAAGCAGATAAAACACTGCAGAAGAAAAGATTAATGAGCTTGAAGACATAAAACTAGAAACTACACAAAATAAAAGACAGAGATTAAAAAGAGAGAGAGAACAGAGCATCAGTCAGCTGTGGGTCAACTTGAAGAGATCTAATGTATATATACACATGTTAAGATTATACATGTCCCACATGCGTGCTATTCTCACAGTTCCCAAAGAAGCAGAGAAGGCAGGGAGACAGAAAAAGCAGTTGACATAATGGCCAGAATTTTTCTAAATCTGATGAAAGCTATAATCCAGCAGATCCAAGAACTTCAGTGAACCCCAAGAACAAGGAACATGAAGAAAATGACCCCAAGGCTCATCATAGTCAAAATTTTTTAAATCAGAGAGAAACTATTAAAAGCAAGCAAGAAAAATACATGATATGCAGAAGAACAAAGACATGTGGCATGAAGAACAAAGAAGTACATGTGGCATGGTTCCATTTTGTGTAAAATTCCAGAAAATGCAAAGTACTGTATGGTGACAGGAAGCAGAACAGTAGTTGCCTCAGGACTGGGGGAGAGTAGAAGAGCAGCAGGGAGGGTATTACAGAAGGAAGCCTTTGGGGGCGACAGATATGTTTACTATCTTGACTGCAGTTCTGGCTTCACATCTGTATATACCATGTCCAAGAACTGATCGAATTGTACACTTTAAATAAGTGCACTCTATAGTTTGTCAGTCACACCTCCACAAGTGAGTGGGGGAGAGGATAACCTGTCCCCACGTTAGATATAACATTCGAGATCACAAACCGACCCCAACGTGGAGGCCTAGACTAGGAAATGAAATAACAGTCTTTTCTCAGCATAACCCAAAGGTAATAAAAAAGGGAGACAAGATTGCTTCATCACAGCAACTTCTTCGAGGGCCCAGATTCTATTATTAAAGATGACAATTAGGAAACATTCTGCCTTTAAATAAATATTGAAACTCGAGTTTCATTCCACATGTATGGCTGTCATCCTTGCTAGGGCTTCCTCTCTCCTCCGATTCTGAGAACGCTTCCCTTTTCAATCCACGGACTGTTGACAGACCCTCGGAGCGAGGTTCTGGGGTACGAGAAGCAGGGGAACCCCGCTCACCTGAGGTGCTGTGTGGAGAAGGGAGGCTCCAAAGTCTTGGTCTCTGATGAGCCTTTCCTCGGGTCGGGCAGGAAGTGGGGAGGCAGCCAGGGCTGAAGGCGGAGACAGGAAGATTAAAGAATCCCGATGTCCTGTCACCCGCTAGCCAGAGGGCACAGGTGCAAACCTCCACACGTTAGAACCAACGCCTGTTCCGCCATCTGTGATCTCAGACTTGTGCTTACCTCCCTAACCCACTCCAACTCCCCCTACCTTCCCAGCTGCCTCACCCGTGTCTCATCCCACCTCCCTCCCCAGAACCCAAATCCGAAAGGCCTGGCCCTGTCATAAGTGGTTTAAATTGCAGCCTTTGAATCTCCAAATCAGAGTGATTCCTGTATGTCTACCCTGCTTCCGAACTTCCCAGAGACACCCCAATCTAAGCGGCACATCATTTCAATTCACTCTTAGGCCTACTGACCACAATCCCACAATTTCTCCAAGACGGCACCACACACACCACCTGCCCCTCACCTAGTCCTTGTTCCGAGTCGGACTCCTCTTTCACGATGTGGCTCAGTGGCTCCCCAGACCGGCAGGCTGAGTTCTGAAGCCCCAGCTCCTGAGGCACTTCAACATGGGCCTCCGCTTCCCCCAGTGGGCAGCTTTCAGGCTCCGCCTTCTGTGATAAGACTTCCTGTCCCAGAACTTGGATGCTGATCTAGAGACCACATGGTACTAATTACTGAAAGATCCAGAGTAAGGATTTCTGAAAGATACAAAGCTAACCTTCTAGAACGCATCGTAAGGCAGTCCTTAGGGACATGGGGCAGGGAAAGAAAAAAGCGAGCATTTACTTCTGGTCCAGCAGGAACCAGGGAAGGAAACGTCCTGAGAGAGGCCAGAAGCCATGGCCTGCGAGCCCTTCCGACAGGCCACTGATGTTGTGTTTCTACTGGACAGTCTCCACCAATTAAAAGGCAGGCATCTTTGGAACAGCTTCTCAAACATTCTAAAGATGGAATGGGATGGGAGATTTAGCTTCAATCCCTAATGGATAAAAAGTGTGGAGAATCTCAGGGAGTCGGAGTCTTAGAATCAGGTGAGGCATGGGGACACACTGAGATAGTATAACAAGAAATGTGCAACTGGGCTTTGTCCCAGGTTCCTGGCAAGTGCTCCTAAAACCCCTGGAATCTCCTGAAGGACAGGAGTGCCGGGAGCAACTCCTCCTATTCAGAAGGAGCCCCTTTCAACCATCCCTGAGTTGATGCTGACGAGGTGACTCTTGGTGGCCCCTAGACGGCTTCAGGATGGTGGCCGGTCCCAGAGGAACTAATCAGGTGATCAGAGGGTTGGAACTTCCAGCGCCACCCCTCAACCTCCGGGGAAGGGAGAGGGGCTGGAGATTTTCAATCACCAACGGCCAATGATGAAGCAATCATGCCTAAGTAATGAAACCTCCATAATAACTCCTAACCTGTGGGGTTCAGGGAGCTTGTGAGCTGGTGAATACATACAAGTGCCAGGAGGATGGCATGCCCAGATGAGGGAGCAGATGCCCTGTGCCACCCCCATCTCCTCCATTTGGCTGTTTCTCAATCATATCCTTTATAACAAACCGGAAAATACGAGTAAAGTGTCTCCTTGAGATCTATGAGTCACTGTAGCGAACGATCAAACCCGAGGTGGGGGTTGTGGGAACCTTCAAATTTGTAGCCAGTGGGTCATAAGTACGGGTGGCCCCTGCAGCTTGTGATGGGGTATGAAATGGGGTCAGTCTTATGGGACTAGCCCTTATCCTCTGGGGTCTGAGCCAAGCCAGACAGTGTCAGCGAATTGGTTGTTGGTGTGGAAAAGCCTACATATTTGGTGCCAGAAAAACAGACAACACCCCTGCTAAGACCCCAGAGGAGCCCTGTGCTTCAGTCAGAGATCACAAAACTCTCTGCTCACCCACTGCCACAGCTTCTGGGGGTCCCCCCTCAAGCTCTCCACAAGGGTCACTGCTTCCTCCCCGCTGCCTGGACACTGCTTCCGCACCCACATCTGGATCTCCCCGGGCAGGATGGTCAGGAACTGCTCCAACGTCAGGATCTCTAGGATCTGCTCCTTGGTGTGAACCTCTGGCTGCAGCCACTGGGAACAGAGCTTCCGAAGTTGTCTCAGGGTTTCGTGGGGCCCGGACATCACCTGGTAAGGAAACTGCCTGAAAAGCTGGCGTGCAATCTCAGAGCTGGAGGGCTCCCCTCGAGGGGTGTCATCTGGTCCAGAGAACGCGGACTCCTTGGGCTTGGCCAGTGGCGGCGGCAGGACTGGAGCCTGCCCCAGCTCCACGGGCATCGTCTGGCTTGGCAAGTCCTTTTAGGTGATGTGCTTCTGGGATGGAGTTGTCCCTGGGAGAACCAGGTCTTCACAGAGCCTCTCACAGGGACACTGGAGGGGGAGTGACAGTGATGCTATGCGGATGAGAGGGACGCACTTTCAGAAAGGACAAATTCACACGCCCTGCCTGAGAAGCCTCGGAGGCAACCGTGCATCTTCTGAAATCAATGGACACACTAATCTATTTTGAAAGATGGTAAACTTGAAGCCACAGAGCAAACCATTACTACCATATCTAGACTGTCATCATCACCCTGACCATTTTTACAACGTTCTCTCTTGGTCTTCAAAAGGCCAGACCAAGTAGAAAAATGAAACGCACCACATTAAGCGTTCTCACTGTGGGTTTCCAAGTAAACAGCTCTTCTGCAAAACACTCCAATGTCTGCATCCATGTGTCTGCAGACCAAAAAATAAAGCTGAACAAAGACCTTGAAGCCCTAGGAATGAAGGCTAAGGCTGAAATGATCAGATGCTTCCAAAATAAATATGAGGTTGAAGAGAACTCTTCCCCAAAAGGTGCAATGAAATTTCTAAGTGACCTCTTTTGAATGCCATGTTGAAAACTGGGAATTTATGAAAAACCTGTCACACTGAAATTTTCAACACTGGACTGAAAGAAGGTTTAGAATAAATACTGACTACCTCAACAACATTCCTACAGACTTGAAGCAAGTAATCACTCTTTTATGGCGAGTGGTATCAAAATTCAGAAGGCAGCAACTAAGACAGTGAAAAGAGAACTATTAAATGGCAAAGTTAATATTAAGATATTTTTAAACGAGCATGCACTATTTCTAGCTAGCTTTCTTGCATGTAATCCTAATATTAGATTATTGGGTCTATCTTTAAATATTATGAAGGAGCTAGAGGTCATCATTTCTCCATAAAATGAACCACAACAATCAATCACTTGGGTGTCTGGCGTAATCAGAGATCAGTACAACACTGTAGCTTTTGATGGCTGCTTTTTCCTTGAGGTGTAAGAGCAACGTCTTCACCCCCACCACTTCACCCAAACAAGCCACCCTATATCACAGCATCATTTAAAAATAAAACAAACAAAAAAAGAAAGCATTTTTTTTCAAGGGTACAAAAAAGGAAGGAGTAAGGTAAAAAGGATCGATCTAATATTATGTTTCTCATGTGGACCTCACTAACTGTACTTTTTGTTTACGCAGAGACCCATATATTTCATTCATATATTCACGCAGCACCCAGAGTGCTACAGCAACATATGTTCTCAATAATTCAGGAATTCTATTTCCGATCATGGCAGCCCACCTACTGTAAACAATGACAAAACTGGAGAAAACCTAAGAGGCCACTGTTTTCAAGCACTGGCCAACCGGAAAGGCGAGAATGGAATCCCTGAGAGAAGAAAAGCTTGTGAGGAGGGCCACGATCATCCCAGCTGTCTGCCAGGGGAGGATTTCCTAATCCCAGTGCAGAAGGCTGGAGCTTAAGCAGAGACCAGAGGTCTCACTAAACTGAGGAGGCAGAGATCAGCATTTGGAGCTACCGAAGTGGCTGGGATCGGAAGAACACGGCAGCAGGGAGGAGGGAGCTATGGGGTGGAGGCGGAAGTCTGTGCGGGGGGGCCCCCTGTGAGTTCTGGCCAAGGGCTGGGCTGCACTCAGTAGGGTGAAACTATGCAAGGTTCAACAGAGAGCAGTTGCTACCAGGTTAAAGGAGCAAAAGAGGGATACAAAAGGCCAGTCAGTGATGAGAGACATTTGCGTTTCTGACCCTGAGAGGAGAGAGACCTTATTAACACTCAAGGCATCCTGAGATACCAGAAAGGCCACATGTTAGGAGTAAGGACCATGCTCTAGAGAAAGACCTACTCTAAACCTGCCCTAAAAAACTTAAAGCCAAGCTTCAACAAGATCCACAGAAGAGGTCCAGTCTACTGCTCTATTCTGATCCAGTTAGAAGAATTTGGGGAATTCCCTGGCAGTCCAGTGGTTAGGACTCCATGCTTTCACTGCCAAGGGCCCAGGTTCAACCCCTGATCCGGGAGCTAAGATCCCGCAAGCCACACAGCATGGCCAAAAAAAAAGGAATTTGGGAAACACCTTGGGCTTTCCAAAGATCTGCCCTAAAACCAAGCCAACACAAGTTGATCAGTCAGTAATTGAACTGCCTGCTAGAATAAAAATCAGCACTCTTCAGAGGGAGGTAACAGAATCCTTAGGGTCTACAATGTGCCATCCACAATATCCAGGATGCAATCCAAAATTACTACACATGTAAAGAAACAGGAAAATGTGACTCAAAATCAAGGGAAAGCAGTAAAGAGAAACCAACTTCAGATGGCCTGAGGACTTAAAAACAATATAGTCTTTATGACAGAAGAGATAGTGACTTTCTATAGAGAAATAGAAATTATAAAAAGAAACAAATGCAAATTCTAGAAAATGAACCATCAACCCAGAATTCCACATCCAACAAAAACACCTTTCAAAGAAAGAATTAAAGACATTTTTCAGATAAATAAGCTAAGAGAATTTTTCACCAATGACTTGTACTACAAGAAATGCTAAAGGACATTCTTCCAGTTTAAGGGAAACTCATATATACAGAAAGGAATGAAGATCTCCAGAAATGGTAAATACATGGTGAATAAGTTTAAGATACTATGCTTTTATTTCTCCTAACTTCCTTAAAAGGCAACTGACTGTTAAGGCAAAGAAGACAATAGTATAAGTAGAACATAAGACAACTAGAAGTAAAAGATATAAAAATAGCACAAAGGAGAGGGTAAATGGAATTAATCTGTTGTTTTTACATTTATGAACTGCTAATTCAGAAATAGAAAGTTAGAAGTAAGAAGTAGTGTCAGGTGAAGTGACAGATGGGAAATGTAAAGGTGTTAAGTGAGGGGCAGGAAATAAGAAATGTGAATTATAAAGTGGTACAATATTAAAGTATATTCCAATAAGTTAAATGTTGATAATTTAAGGATGCATACTGTTAGCTGTAAAAATATTATACAAAGAGGTATAGCTAAAAGCCAATAGACGAACACTAAAAAACAGTCAATAATATACAGGAAAGGATCAAGAATAAAAATCAGAAAGATCAAATGGAAAAAAGACAATATGATAGATTAATACCCAGCCATATCAATAATTACATTAAATGTAAATGGACTAAACACTTGAATTATAAGGTTGAGATTGTCAAATTTAAAAAAGCAAGACCCAACGGTATGCTGTCTACAAGAGACATTTTATGTATAAAGACAGATAGTTTGGAAATAAAATGGTCGGAAAAAGACATTCCATGCAAACAGCAAGCACATGAAAGCTGGTATGGCTATATTAGTATGTGACCAAGAGACTTCATGACAAAGAGAAAAGAGGGACATTTCATTATGATAAATGGGTCAAATCATCTAGAACACAAAGCAACCTAAATGTGTATGCACCTAATATCAGGTCTAAAGGGACAAATCCTCAATCATAGTTGGAGATTTTAACACTGTTCTCTCAGTAATTGATAGAAAAAATAGACCAAAAAAACCTGTAAGGATATAGAAAATCTGAACAACACTATCACCCAAGTTGATGTAATTGACATTTAAACCAACGACTGCAGGGGCTTCCCTGGTGGCGCAGTGGTTGGGAGTCCACCTGCCGATGCAGGGGACACGGGTTCGTGCCCCAGTCTGGGAGGATCCCACATGCCACAGAGCGGCTGGGCCTGTGGGCCGTGGCCACTGGGCCTGCGTGTCCCGAGCCTGTGCTCTGCAACGGGAGAGGCCACAGCAGTGACCACGTACAGCAAAAAAAAAAAAAAAATTATATATATATATATATAAATATATATATAAACCAACAACTGCAGAATACACATTCATTTCAAGTGCATACGAAGCATCCGTCAAAACAGACCATGTGTATAATTAAGTTTCAAAACACTGGAATCTTAAAGTATAGATTCTCTGACCACAGAGAAATCAATAACTAGAAACCAATAACAATAAGATACCTAGACTATCCGAATATATGGAAATTGTTAAATAACAATAGTAAATAACCTATGACCAAAGAAAACAAACCACACAGGAAATTAAAATATATTTTCATATTGAATGACAATGAAAACACAACATATCAAAATTTGTAGGAAACAGCTAAAGCACTGCTTAGAGAGAAATGAGAAGCTTTAAATAACTGTTAAAATTTTTAATAAATATACACACATCCTTCACTGTCTAGATCTATTTGGATCCTGAGTTTCAAATAACAAGTGGCAAGATGTCAGATAGCAAGAGACTTATCAGTAGAATTATTCACATTTACTTAGTTCCCGAATTAAGATAGCAGTTTAGATAACAGGGAAACTGACTTTCAGGGAAAACTATAGATTATAAAACATTTAAATCTAATTTCAGCAATTATACTCTCACATAATGGTAGGGGTAATGCCTTGCTTATAATTAAATTACTTGATAGATGCTTTATAGATTGATATCCCAATGACTTCATGAGAATCTGCTCCTGTTATGAAAAAAATTTAAAGATATCCCAAATGTATAGTTGCTATACTTATTAAAGCTATAACAAATTAGAATGATTTTTTAAATGAACATCTAGGTAAGGATACTTACTATACATTCATATACAAGTAACCCTTTGCAGAGCACCTACTATTGACAAAGACTGTCTCCTTAATCAAACTTCAGTCAAGCTGAAGTTGACTGAGTCATCTCTTTGACTAGGACTGGCCCTTGGACTCTGTCCTTGTCACTTCCAGTCCAGTTTAGCAAGAATCTTGCTGACTCCAGTTTAGGGAGTCAGCAAGACTTGACATTTGATCAAATTCAACATCCCTTGGTATCTGCTCAAATTCCTTATGGCCGTGGCCTGCCTTCAAGAAAACCGGTCAAGTTGGCTTAGCTAGAGTCCCCCCTTAACCCAGATGTTTCCTCTTAGTAATTTTCCACCCACTGAGCCCACCCCACCCCTTGGCTATAAATTTCCAGTTGCCCTTGTTGTATTCAATCTCTCGCTCCAATACCACAAAGTCCCACGGTAGCCCCCCTGAATAGTCTGCCTTACCGTTTTTAACGAGTCTCTGAGTAACTTTTTCTTTAACACTATGCATCAGCTCCTTATTAGGCTCAGTTCAAGTCGTTTCTAATCCTCACAATTACCCAGCAAGGTGAGTATTACAGTGTACAGATCGGCAACCTCTGAGGCTCACTGCGGCGGCCAAATTCAAACCCAGGAGGCTCTAAGCCTGTGCTCTGGGGAGGAGAGCTGCAAACCTTTGAATTTGGGGGGCGGATTTGGGAGCTGTCACAAAGGGCTGGAGGGGAGGAGAAGCTACAGGCATTTAGCGCCCCGGAGGCCAGGGGGGATCCAGGCCTGCCAGGCGCTGGGCAGTGCTGCCCACTGCGTTCTCCACCCTCCGCCCACGACGCCGACAGCGCCGGGAAAGAGACTCCGGGCATCAGCCCATCCGGGTTCCCTCTTCCCGAGGCTCACTTCCAGCCTTTGGGGGAAGGCAGGAGGGAGGGGCCCCTTTTCGGTCCCAGTCCAGAGACGTGGCCGGAGAGTCCGGAGGGGCCCACAGGCTCAGGGACGCAGGGCCCGGTCCGGGGTACCGGGTCTCCACAACCCCAGAGTCCACTCACAGCCCCGTCGCCCCTCCCCCGCACTCGCCGCGTCCCCGCGCGCGCTCCCGGGCACTCGGGCGCGCGTCCGCCGGCCCGACCGCCGCTCCCGGAGTTCCGGCCGAGTCTGGCGCGGACGCGGGAGGCGCCAGGCCAGACCCCGGGCTGCCGCGGCCAGGCCTGTCAAGCCCGCGTGCGCTCACCTCGAACCGCGGCGCCGGCTCTGGGCACACTTCCGGGAGACGGGAGGCTGCGCGCGCCTCTGGGGCTGGCGGGGCGGGGCGGGGGCGGGGCGGAGGCGCGGGCTCCGATTGGCCGCCCGGGTCGCTCCGCCCCGCCCGCGCCTCCGCGGCGCCGAGGCCACTGTGCGTCGCCTGCAGCGGGCGGTTGGGTCATTCATTCGAGTTCCGCGCGGTCACTCAGTCCTCACCTGGATGTGTAGTGAGCCCCGGGTCTGGGCCGGGCACTTGGACCAAGCACTGCGAGGGCTGCAGAGGTCGTTTTCGTGACTTTCCCAGACCCCTCTGCCAGTCCCACACCCAGAGCTGAAGCTTTCGGGCCGTATCCCAGGTTCTTACCCGGAGTCTCCTTGGGGTTCTCACCTCACTTGGCCTCCCAGGGGCATATGATTTGCCCCGACCTTGCTCTGTCCCGCTTCTCCAGCTCTCACCTACTCTGCATTTCCCGGGCGCTCTCCTTCCACCTCCCCTCTTTTCAGTGTTGAAGTTCAATGGGGCGCCAGCCTGTCTTCCCACCTTGTCTCTCGCCTGTCTGCCCCCCTCACCTCACCCCTTCAACGTGGTGTCTTCCTCGCCTCCTCCCTCCGCTTCTTCACTTTCCCACGTGCCAACAGTGGCCAAGTCCTATGATTTTACCGCCTGTCTATCTCGTCTACACCTCCGCTCTGTCCACTCTCTACCCCTACCTCCTTCCCCGTCATTTCTAACTGGGATAACGGGTGAAGCCCTCACCAGTTTCAGAACTTCCAGTCTTGCCCATTTCCAGGCCATCCAGCACTCGACCACACAGTCATCTTGTGGGACAAAGCTGTGTTAGTAGTAAGTATCAAAGGTCCAAATCTGAGAGACTGGAGTTAAGTGTGTATCGTATGAATGTTCAATCATGGGCAATTGGCAAACCGTAGAGCATTTAAAAAAGGAATTGTCAGTATAGTGAAGTACCCTGCGCAGGGTTAGGAGGAATGGGAGACATCTCCTCTGAAGAAACAAAGCTTTGGGCGAAGCGGGGGATGGGTGGGTCATGATGTCTTCACATATCTGAAAAACTGACCAGTGGGAAAGGCATTCAGCATGTTTTTCTAGGTCCCAGGACCTGAGCAAGACCCACTCTGCGGCGAAAATAGTGAAAAATACTATTTCAGCTTAACCCAGCTGGAAGTTTCTGAAGGTGACTTGTGTAACAAAGCCCTTTTTTGAGTTCCTGAGCAGAACATGGGTAACAATTTGTCAGAAACATTTAGAGAGACACTTGCAGAGGGTGTTACTTCCAACACCAAGGTGTTTTGCTTCTAAGAAATTCAAGAGGTGAGCTGGTTTGGAAAGGGAAGATGATGAGTTTTTATCTTCAGCATGTAAGTTTTTAGCTGATCAACATCCAAGGAAGATAACAGTAATTTGAGAGCTTTAATTGGGCCACGGAGCCCTCTGTGAATCTGATGGAAGCTATAAATCTTTTCACAAGGAAAGTGCACATACGTATCTATATACAAAATTTTGCACGCAGATTCAGGGAGTTCACAGAGCCCTGAAGTGCATCCTTGGAACCCACGAACTTCAGGTTGAAAACTCTAATTCTGATAGATGGTTCTTGATATGGAAGTTACACTTGGCAGTTTAATAATTTCTTTATACACTGTCACCTTTCTCCTTGTGATATGTGATCATCATTCCTAACCATAAAAGTTTTGGCCACTAACTAGGTCTGTTAGGCTCTTGAAGTATGAGTTGAGACAATTATTTATTATTAACTGTGTATTGTAGTGCTTCTCCTCAGACCAGTGCCAAAAGTATCATTTTGGAAGTTTGCTTAAAAACTGTATTTCCAGGCTCCACTTCTCAGAGAACCTAATTAGAGGAGAAGGCAAGAAATCTGGGCTTAACATGCCTTCTGTGTGAGTCTGCTGTGCAGCCACATTTGAGAAGCCCTGATTTAGGGCAGTGGTCGCTACACCTTTTTTTTTTTTTTTTTCCTGTGGTACACGGGCCTCTCACTGCTATGGCCTCTCCCGTTGCAGAGCACAGGCTCCGGACGCGCAGGCTCAGCGGCCATAGCTCACGGGCCCAGCCGCTCCGCGGCATGTGGGATCTTCCCGGACCGGGGCACGAACCCGTGTCCCCTGCGTCGGCAGGCGGACTCTCAACCACTGCTCCACCAGGGAAGTCCCCACTACACCTTTTTGATCAAGCACTCTTTACCAGTAAAACTATTTTGAGGCTAGAGAGCCACTATTTGTATATGTATTTATTAATAAATAATATACATGTATCATTTTGCCTACATATTCTATATAGTAAAACATGTGAATATAAAAGTCAACAAAGACTGAGGTAAGAATGAAAAAATAATATTTCAAAATATGTATTTTATTTGTTGAATAAAATTCCCACTTAAAATGAGATGGAACAGGCCTCATTAGTTGAGCAAATCTTGATTTAATACTCTAATTATACAGAGATTTTTCAGGTCTTGTTCTACCTTTACTTTTTTTTTTTTTCAACACTTAGTTTTAATGGTTGTCATAAATAAAAAAAGAAACTTCACAAACCCTCCAAATGGAAAAAGTACATCATTGGCAAAACATTTTCTTTTTTCAATACCATCTGTTAATTAAGCGATTTTTGAAGAAATGTGCCTACTAAGAAATTCCAAAAAGTACCTGGTAGGATATTGTATGACCTTAAGCATCACTGAAAATTATCTTCGTGTTCTGGATAGGGTATCAACCACAGAGCCTAAAGTTTACTAAAAGCTGGGATCTCACCTCGTCAAGACTCTCTGTATAATTGATCCGTCTTTTGTTCGTGCCAGAAAAAGAGCTCCTGCCTTCAGGTACAGACTGGAAAACTTCTGAATTCTATAGATGATTCTTTTTTTTTTTTAATTTTATTTAAGTATAGTTGATTTACAATGTTGTGTTAATTTCTGCTGTTCAGCAAAGTGATTCAGTTATAAATATACACACATTCTTTTTCATATTCTTTTCCATTATGGTTTATCACAGGATATTGAATCTAGTTCTCTGTGCTATACAGGACCTTGTTGTTTATCCATCCTACATATAATAGTTTATATCTGCTTATCCCAAACTCCCAATCCATCCCTCCGCCACCCCCCTGCCCCTTGGCAACCACACATCTGTTCTCTATGTCTGTGAGTCTGTTTCTGTATTGTAGATATGTTGATTTGTGTCATATTTTAGATTCCACATACAAGTGATATGTGGTATTCGTTCTCTTTCTGACTTACTTCGCTTACTGTGATGCACAGATGATTCTTTATCCCATCAACTGACCGGGGCCCTTTAAAGCTTGGAGAGTTCTATCTGGTAAACAATTTCAGGGAGATTGAGTAAGAGGCCTCAGACTCCCTTAAACATTCTACCACCCAGAATTCTCCTTCTTTGGTCCCTTAGGTGCCTCATCTTGATGCTTGTTACCGATTTCTGCTTTCCACACGGTCACTTGTGGCCTCCATGGGCCTCCTTCCCTTCAAGCTGTTTTATTTCTTGCTGAGCTGATGACCCTCCCAGCTTTGGACAGCCAGCCCCTGCCCTTGCTGAATCTGTGACGTTTCCCTCTTTCTGATGGCCAGGGCTCCTGAAAACCCCATCAGCATCGAGCTGTGGGAGGCCCATCTGTCCCTGCTGTCAGATGCGAGGGATGGCTGGACCACTGCCCAGGTTTTTTCAGATTGAACTTTCCTCCCTGTGACAGAAGCTTCCAGGAGCATTTGGTGACTCTTGAAGGGCTTGAGATCAATAGAAGAAGCAAGCTTTTTCTTCCTCTGGGGAGCCAGCAAGACCGGTGAGTCATCTGTCACTGCTAATTAACAAAAAGGGTCTGAACATTGGGGAACACACAGAGAGAAAAGGATTCGGATTAACCAGACACTGGGGTTTAAAAGAAAATACCAAAAAAACCTATTTTCCAGAATGTAGTCTATTCATTATGTGGTATTAGGAGACCAGAGAGAAAATTAAGTTAATTGGCAGCAGCAGTGTGTTTTAGGAAGCCTCGGAGGGCCACTGCAGAGAGATTCAGGCTGCCCATGGAGATGCGCAGAAGAAACAGCATGTGGCCAAGGGCACAGAACACAACCTCATCTTGGAAGAAGCTGGGATACCAAGAATTAGGCTTAGAGTGTATTCATTAAAGCTTGCAGAATTTTACCGAAGATCCCTTCTTTCCTCTGATGCTGCTGTGGACCCTCCAAACCAGGCACTGGAAACTGGAGGCATGTATTTCGTTTGGCAAGCACAGTTTTTAAATTCTTATTTTGAATGGGAACACCTTTTATGGTGTATGACATACGCTGACCATCCCTGTAAATCAAGTCTCTCTACATTTGCCAGGACTTTAACCTGGTCTCTAAAGGTGTTTGAACAGAACTGCTCAGTAATATTCTCCAGAAGTCAGAGGAGATGGTAGTTTAATGATGCCCACCTTGGATTCTGGGTTTTAGAGCTCATTGGGGATGCCTGAGGGCTCAGCTGGCCAGTGGGTTGGAGGGCTTTCAGGGGAAGAGGCAAGGCTGACCACTGCAGCCTGGGGAGGGCACTGCCTCACCAGAGCCCTTCTCCCCCAGAGCCCTTCTCCCCCAGAGCACTGGCCATGTTCTTGTCAGTCTGTTGTCTCCACCAGGCACCAGGCGTCTAGGAACTGTCCTTCCCCAGGTACCCGTTATTCAGGGCAGCTCCCAAGAGAGAAATATGAAGGAATCAGTCAAGGGCGACAACAAGAATTTAGCCTAGGTGTACTGTAACTGTATTTTCAGGACCCAAATTCAGACCTCATGGTCCAAAATTGGGAACATAGTATTTGAATTGTGACTGTCCTGGAAGGTTCATGACTTGTGAGCACTAGAGCTCAACCAGAGTCCACTAGGGGGGAAAAAAAGAGAAAGAAGGAGTTAGATCCTCAAGACCTATCTGGGAGAGTAAGACACTTGTGTCATGGATACACTCTCTTATAAACTGGGATCTGGACTTCTTTCTCCATTGAAGAATGATCTTGGATTTCCACCACATACCTGAAAACTTATGTAGTCAAGGAGACATGGTCTGGTGTAGACAACCTTGTTTGTGAACCTGTGTCGCCCTCCAGGGCCACCCCTAGGACCACCCGGACCACGCATGGATGCCGGAGGACAGTTGTGTTCAAGGCAACCACATCCAAGTGGCATCGTTTGGACCTCGTGAAACAGTGATGTGAGTCCTCCTGAGGTCCCTGCGGCGTCCTGTGGTCCTCCGGGACAAATGCTACCCATCTCTGTGTCGTCATACATTCCTGAGCTTTTAAGTTCATGTCTCCTTGCTCCAGCCTGGCTGAGAGGGAAAAGAACAAAGAAATCCCTTAACTTGGCTTCCTGAAAACCACTGAACTGCACCAAACTGTCTAAAAATATATTCCTGAGTTCTAACACACAGACTTGTGAGACGGTAGGGGAAAAAAACCCTGCTAAAACATGGCTTATATATGTAACATCAGGAGAGAGTAGTTTAGAAATGACTAAAAGAATATCATTTTTCTTTGACTGCACATGTGGCTTGGATTTAATAAGGCATAATAGACCAAAAATGGCATGAAAGCTCTACAGTAACACCTGTCTAGAACAGGTTAGAATAGGCAGAGAGAAATGGGGAGGGTAGCTTAACAAAGCTTTATTTTCAGGCTTAAAGGGAACCAGTAAAGACTTTTAAGTAAAAAAAAGTACTATCAAAAATTTTACTTTATTGATCTAGTAATAAATATTCACTGAGTAAATTCTTACATGATTTATCATCTATGTATCTTGCAATTCATTGCTATTCAAGTAGAACCTGAGCAGAGAATAGAAACTCGGTACATATATCTTCTGTTCAATAAAGAGAAGAAAAGAAACATTTTGTGTAAGTAAAATAGAATATATAAGGGGAAAAACATATCTTTTTATAAAACAGACTTTTCAAAAATAATTTATGTTTCTGATTAATTTTTAAATGAAACTGCTTAAAAGAATTTAAATGTATGCTCATAAATACTTTGTAACTCATAAAAGAATGCTTGTTGCAACAACAAAAGGACAGCTATCAAGTTCAATTTAGCTACATATTAAATAATTTTCATCAGGTATTACATTTACAATATTCACAATTCATAAGCTACCAAAAGTTTATTATCAAAAGACTTTCTCCAAATCCTGTTGCCCAGTCACTTAAATGGAGAAAGGAAAGATGAATAAGACAGATAGGAAGTGGAAAATTCTAGTTCTTTTTGAAATTTTAGTTCTTTATAACAAATTTTGATGCAGTATTATGTGAAAGTCTTACAACTCTAAATTGGTACTGGAGGGACTTCCCTGGTGGTGCAGTGGTTAAGAATCCGCCTGCCAATGCAGGGGACACGGGTTCGAGCCCTGGTCAGGGAAGAGGTCCCACATGCCGCGGAGCAACTAAGCCCGTGCGCCACAACTACTGAGCCTGCGCTCTGGAGCCCGTGAGCCACAACTACTGAGTCCACATGCCACAACTACTGAGTCCGTGTACCACAACTACTGAAGCCCCCGCGCCTAGAGCCCACGCTCTGCAACAAGAGAAGCCACTGCATTGAGAAGCCCGCGCACCACAAGGAAGACCCAATGCAGCCAAAAATAAATTAATTAATTAATTAATTAATTTAAAAGAATAAATTGGTACTGAAATGTGGCTGTTTTGTGAGCCATCAGAGGCTGTCTTTATCTACGACCTAAGACAAGATCAGGGAGAGAATGACTTTAGATGAATGAACTGAGTTTAAATACGACCTTTCTTCGAACTAATGGGAGCTTGTGTCTGAGGTAGTTCATAAGTTAGAAATGTCAACAGAAAAATATATTTATCAATTTTTAAAGGAAAATATATACCATTATTATTTAAATGCATACTACTATAATTATGAACGAGATTTGGAATCATTGGTTTAGAAGCCATTTATATTTATTTATCTTTTATTCATTTTTTTTCTATTGCATTGCTGGTGCTCATTTATTGGTTCATACGTTCTTTAGATATATAAATAAATATATATTTATGTATTACAGACAAACATATGAAGTGCTTCTGGGGTATAATGAGGTATAGTTTTCAGAGGTGTATTTAGACTTAGAGAAGCTCTTAACATCTGACTAATATAAGGTAAGTTGCATTTTTCCTAAGTGTCCACTTTATCTTTTTATAAAACCCAATCAGACTTTTTGTTCTTGTGACGTCTTCTCTCCTGCTCATTAATATTTTTGTGCTGTGTATAACTTTATTATTAATTCCTATTGTTGAATAATTGAATTTTTTTCAATATTCCAAAAATAGAGAATTTCCTATGTGTCCAGCATTAATTTTTTCATTAATCTATGTCGCTGATAAAATGCTTCAGCCACTACTAATAGAATTTAGTTACTGATTTCTGATGGTTAGAGGAAGCCAACAAATTGTACCTCTCAGAAAAGGGCACAGTTTCCTTGAGCTCTGACTCGTAGATTTGATATGGACCAATGTACTAAAAGTGAGTCATCGATGGTCACAGGAATTCATGTTGTGGTAGTTCCTCTTGAAATGAACACATTTCATTTTAAGTTTATAAAATATACAGTGTCTGCCAATGTCCAATTCAGTGGCTATTATAGATGAAATGCCTCAAAATACACTGTTACCATAAAGGTGGCTCTAATAAAAAAGACAGATCATAATGTGTTTGCCTAAGATGTGGAGAAGCTGGAACATTCATACACTGCTGGTGGAAATGTAAAATGGTGTAGCTACTTTGGAAGAGAGTCTGGCAGTTCCTCAAATGGTTAAACACAGAGTTACTGTGTGATCCAACAATTCTGCTTTTAGGCATGTACACAAGAAATTTGAAAACCTATGCAAAAACTTGTACACAAGTGTTCACAGCAGCGTCATTCATAATAGCCAAAAAGTAGAAACAACCCAAGATGTCCATCAATGGGCAAATGAATAAGCACAATGTGGTGTACATCCACACAACGGTGTATTATCCAGCCGTGAAAAGGAGTGAAGTTCTAATACAAGCTACAACATGGACGAACCTTAAAAATATTATGCTGGCTGAAAGCAGTAGGATACAAAAGGCCATGTGCTAGAAAAGGCAAATCTATGACGACAGAAGGTAGATTAGTGGTTGCCTAGAGCTGGAGCTGGGGGTGGTCGGGGCCAGTTGAAAGTGACCGTAAATTGTATGGAGTTTCTTTCTGGGGTGATGGGAATGGTCTCAATTTGACTCCTGTTATGGTTGCATAACTGTGTATATACTAAAAACCACTGAACGGTACATTTCAAATGGGTGAATTGTATAATATGTGCATTATAGCTCAATAAATCTGCTACCAAAAAACCCACACAATGAAACAAAAACAATGCTTTTAAATTGAAGCCAGATCATGTTACTTAATCTAAAAAGCAAAACCAAAAATGAAACAAAGCCCACAATGTCCTCCCCTAAGTAATTAGTAAATGCTACAACCTTGAGTGAGCCAGAGATGCCTGTTGTGGTCTCATGTAAGTCCACGGTCAACATATGCCCCTGCACAAAGAGGACCCTGTGTGGCTTTACCCTAGGTGATTCCTTTCTTTTAGATGAGAAGTTTCAATAAGTCCTGAGTTTTATAAGATACCTATTCGATTGGATTAAATTAGTTAGACATTTATACTTAGTTTACTTGGATTGTAATTTTGCTCGAGGGCAATATAATTGAGCAATATGTTTAATTTTTGTGTGGTTTTTTTTTGGTTTTATAGTGTTTTTCATTTTCTTCTAATATTTTCTTATGAAAAAATTCAAACATACAGTTGAAAAAACTTGTAGTTATCCTCGGTCTACCCACTACCTAGAGTTTAGCATTAACATTTTGTTATGCTTGTTTCAGCACATATCTATCCGTCTATCCATCCCTCTAACCTTCCATTCAGCCATCTTTTTTTTCTGACGCATTTCAAAGTAAACTGCAGGTATCAGGACATGTCCTCTTTAAGACTTCAGCATTCAGATCATGAGCCTGAGTTCAGGATTGGTTCACAGTTTCTTCTTTTGATATATAATTTACATACTTTGAAATTCACAAATCTTGAGCATGTATTTGCTGCATTTTGACAGATGCATAAACTCCTGTAACCCAAACTGCTATCAGGGCATAGAACATCACCTTTACCTTAGGAAAGTTTCCTCTGGCCCCTTCCCAGCCAATCACGCTGAATTTCCTGTTCTCCCCGACAAAAGTGCCCACTGTTCTCTCTCTCGCTCTCTTTTTTTTTTTTCCATTTTAGTCTCATTTTGTTTTTTAAAAAACAGTGAGGATAGATCAACAGAATACAGAAGATGAGGACAGGCTCTGGGTGTAGTTCAGGCAGATGAGAATTGTATCATTCTGGAATATATTTGTATCTGGTCAGACCATTGTTAATACTATCAATAATACACCTCACTGGGGCTTCCCTGGTGGCACAGTGGTTGAGTCTGCCTGCCGATGCAGGGGACACGGGTTCGTGCCCCGGTCCGGGAAGATCCCACATGCCGCGGAGCGGCTGGGCCCGTGAGCCATGGCCGCTGAGCCTGCGTGTCTGGAGCCTGTGCTCTGCAACGGGAGAGGCCACAGCAGTGAGAGGCCCGCGTACCGCAAAAAATAAAAAAATAAAAAAATAATACACCTCACTGTGGTAGTGACTTAGAGTGAGGTATTTCCATTTTTAAAAAAATTCTTATAAATAAAGTTGTGATGAACATTTTCCTATAAATCTCTAGATGCATGTATAGTTATTAATAGTCAAATTGGTATTTCCCTTTATCTGAACCAGACTGAACTTTGTTTCTTTTGATGGAATGAACTCACATTCCCTTCATTTCCAATTAAGTGCAATGTTCAACCAATATCCAGAAACCTGCACAGAGGCAACATCGGCCATTGGATGGCCTGGTCCTAAACCCCCAGCGATTTGGGGATGGACAGGAGATGGGTTTTGCTCAAAGCCAACTGCTGAGCCCTTGTAAGGACTCTCACGTGATTGTTACAGCCAAATAGAGGTGCCTGACCCTTCTAACTTTCTCAGAGACTGAAACTGGGGACCTAAGGTGAAACCCAATTGCAGCTTATTTTTGCCTTATTTGGAATGTGAAGAGAAAACTGTCCTCTTAATGTAACCACTGAGACATGTATCAAGAAGAACAAGCAAGCTTCATTTCTAAGCAAAGGTGCTCTAAGCAGGGGGTATGCAGATGTCACTCTGACCTCGTCATACATTGCTCATAGCAATGGCCTTACTCTGTTATTTCCATCCTCTCCAGTGGGAAGGAAAAGTCATTACAGGACAGAGCCAAGAACTTCAGGCCCCTTTAGGGATTTTTCTCAAGGAGCTCTTATAAACATGAATTTGCTGGTTATTGAGACATATTTTGCCTAATTGCCTTTTCGGCTCCCCAAGGATTATGCTAGCTACTAGTATATTACTAAAAAAGCTGTACTTCTTTTAAGCGATTCATTATTTTGAACCATGTATGGGTTTGTTATGGCTGTCATAACAAAGTACCCCAGACTGGGAGGCTTAACCAAGAGAAATGTATTTTCTCACAATCCTGGAAGCTGGAAGTCCAGATCAACGTGTCAGCAGGGTTGCCTTCTTCTCAGGCCTCTCTCCTCGGCTGGTAGATGGCCGTCTTCTCCCTGTGTCTTCACACAGCCTCCTCTCTGTGTGTCCTGTTCTCCTTATAAGGACACCAGTCATATTGGATTAGGGCCCAATGTGACCTCCTTTTACCTTAATTACCTCTTTAAAGCCTTATCTCCAAATACAGTCACATTCTGAGGTACTGTGGGTTAGGACCTCAACATACAAATTTTTTTTGCAGGGGAGACACAATTCAGTCTATAAGAAACCATAAAACACAAATATATAAGAAAAATGTGAGCATAAGAAAAAGTAAAAAGCTCATAGCTTCATCAGTTTGAACAAACCAAGATCCTTTCTTGTTTTTGCCCAAACTCAGACCTAGTTGATGGTTTTTTAAAAAAGTTAATTTATTTATTTATTTTTGGCTGTGTTGGGTCTTTGTTGCTGCGTGCAGGCTTTCTCTAGTGGCAAGTGGGGGTTACTCTTCGCTGTGGTGCGCGGGCTTCTCATTGCAGTGGCTTCTCTTGTTGTGGAGTACAGGCTCTAGGCGTGCAGGCTTCAGTGGTTGTGGTATGCGTGCTCAGTAGTTGTGGCTCTTGGGCTCTAGAGCGCAGGCTCGGTAGCTGAGGCGCACGGGCTTAGTTGCTCCGCGGCATGTGGGATCTTCCCAGACCAGGGCTCCAACCGGCGTCCCCTGCATTGGCAGGCGGATTGTTAACCACTGCGCCACCAGGGGAGTCCCTGATGGTTCTTATCCCTGGTTCTTATGCACTAGTTAACAATACTAACAGCAATCCAAGTATACTGTCCGTTTTATTACAAGCGCAGCATTAGGCATTATTAAACAAAAAACTAATTAGTTACATATTACTCTTCTTTTTTGTCTGAAAGCATCCTTTATTTCTGCTTTCTTTAGATTATTTTTGTCCCATTTTATCTTAAAGTACTTTTTTTTTTTTTTTTTTGCGGTACGCGGGCCTCTCACTGTTGTGGCCTCTCCCGTTGTGGAGCACAGGCTCTGGACACACAGGCTCAGCGGCCATGGCTCACGGGGCCAGCCGCTCCGCGGCATGTGGGATCTTCCCGGACCGGGGCACGAACCCGTGTCCCCTGCATCAGCAGGCGGACTCTCAACCACTGCAGCACCAGGGAAGCCCTTAAAGTACTTTTTTAATAAAAAATTTCTTTTTCATTGAAGTATAGTTGATTTACAATGTTGTGTTAGTTTCTGGCGTGCAGCAACATGATTCAGATATATATACATATATATATATATTCTTTTTCATATTCTTTTCCATTATCATTTATTACAGGATATTGAATACAGTTCCCTGTGCTGTACAGTAGGACCTTGTTGTTTATCTATTTTATATACAGTCATTTGTATCTGCTAATCCCAAACTCCTAATTTATACCTCCCCCACCCCTTTTCTCCTTTGGTAACCATAAGTTTCTTTCCTATGTCTGTGAGTCTGTTTCTGTCTTGTAAATAAATTCATTTGTCTCATATTTTAGATTCCACAATATATTTACTCTTTTAATTCAACTTTCCTGAATGAATTTCCTAGTTGGACTGTTTTCCTTTAGGTTTATTTGTTACATATATTTTCCTCATTCAAGTTCACTTAACTGTATCAGGTCAATGTTTTTCTTACTTGAACAATCTTAAATGTAACCTATATAATCTAAAATAATATTGGAAAACTTTTTCCTACTAAATAGTTGACTAATCTCTAGTATTGCCTCTAGGATTTCTATTAAATAATAAGTTTCTATTAAAGAAATATGTATAGGACTTCCCTGGTGGCGCAGTGGTTGAGAGTCCGCCTGCCGATGCAGGGGACACAGGTTCGTGCCCCGGTCCGGGAAGATCCCACATGCCGCAGAGCGGCTGGGCCCGTGAGCCATGGCCGCTGAGCCTGCGCGTCCGAAGCCTGTGCTCCGCAATGGGAGAGGCCACAACAGTGAGAGGCCCACGTACCGCCAAAAAAAAAAGAAAAAAAGAAATATGTATAATTGGAAAAAGGAATTAGTAGCACTTTACATAAGACTATAAGTATATCAATTGTCCACATCAAAAAATGGGGGAGGGATACTTATGGTACTGATGCAGGTGGGGAGACTAGAAGTCTTCCAAGTCATTTCTTGGTACCACTCCAAAACCCAAGGAACTGCAAGTGAGAAATGAGATGACATACACAACACTGACATTTAGTCAGCAGGAACTGGTTGTGAAATCTACTGGCAGGTACTGGAATAAAGTGTCAGAAAATTTCTCAGAACTATTTGGTGTCTGGGAATCCTGCATCTGGAGTCTGATGATGACATTTGGTGTGTTTGCCAAAAAACTATGAGGCTGTTGATGCCTTTTCCCAGGATGTTAAAGTGGTCAAGCCAAGGGAAGTGCAAAACTATTGCCTGGGGGTGGTGGTGGTGGGGTCCCTATATTTTTGCATCAATCTTTGTTAATTGTTGGCAAGTTGTGTTGATGTTTTGAGAGAAGAATTTCATTTAATTTTTGATACTGACCCCTCCAGGCACTAAAATATAAACCTCAAAGGAAAGAAAGCTGTCTTCCAATCTGTACCTCCAAAGAAGAGCATTTAGGGGGCCTCAGCTCCTCCTTTTCTCTGTCATTTGTTGCTACTCTTCCCATCAGCACCATGCCAAAGATGCAGATTGAGTATTTAGCCTGTACTCTGGGCTGAACAGCCTGGATGGGACACTTTCCTTCCAGGTTCTGATTATATTTCCTTTCTGGGGACCCCATTTTTATGGTTCCCCAGGGCCAAGAAGAGCAATCTGGGATACTGATTCCCAGACGGGAATTTGGCAGTGTTTCTAATGATGACCTGGAAATGGAGATGTCACTCTGCCAGCCAGGCCCTCAGAGGAGAGTTCTGGCAGGCTGGAATGCGAGGCTCTCCACTTTTAAGCACACCTACCTGCTCTCACCTTCAGTTTGCCTTCACTGCCTCCCAGTTTACTTTCCCTAAGCCCTAACTCTAGCCCCTGTGAGCAGTCAAGATGATGGCTGAGGCTGAGTTCAGAGCAAGCAGGCAAGGCTTCTGTTGATGGAGGGGACATTACCAAGGTGCCCCGAGGAAGTTCCAGCACAGATAAGGTCTGTGTGGGAGGATGTCCTGGTATAGATGGCTCAGTGCTTCCAAAGGGCAGGAAACATCCAGCTCCATGGTTCAGACTACTTGGCATATTGTATAGTTGGTCATTCTATATAGAGACGAGACATACCTCTGTCCAGAGATCCATACCTTACTGTTCCAACTACATTTCTGTTGGTCCACAAACCCCCAGTCTCACAGAGGACTTTTTTTTTTCTTTTTCTTTTAGCTGCTGCCTTCCTAAAACCAGTCTCTGTGCCAAGCACTGGAAGAAACTTGATTTTGTTCTGTGAAGTTGCCATCTTATATAATTCATATTTAAATTATATAATTTATATGGCTGGTCTTATAAGGTGTAGAAGAGGTGGGGGAGAGAATCCAGTGTGTATTTAGGGGAAGTCGGTGATACAGATAATATATTTTGGGAGGCCAGGGAGCTTGCGTGCTTAAGATACTGTTTTTCAAATTTAATGTGCATACAAATTACCTGGGGATATTATTAAAATGTAAATTCTGATTCAGTCTTCTTGGGATGGGTCCACTGACGGTACTTTCAGTAGCATTCCTTAGGATCTCCCAGGGCAGTGTAGGGTTAGGGTGTTAGGCAAGGCTTAGCGGGAGCTCCACATGGAACCACAGGTAGAGCCAAGTCCCCTCTGGAAGTGCCGTGTCAGAGACTGGACAAGAAGCACGAGCTCTGCGATCCCTTTCAGTTTTACAATTCTGGTTTTGGGTTCTGAGATTCCAACAAGGGGCTTCTTAAACTTTTGGGGTCACAGACCTCTGTAGGAATGATAGAAGCTGTGTACCCTTTCATACCCCAAATGCACACACTCCTCACTCCGCAAACCGCTCTAGGCTCCGCGGCGGGCCCGCAGCCCCGGTGCAGGACTTCTGCCGGCCTCTGGGGTCCCGCACCGGCGACCTGGGCAGTTCTGCCGCTCAGCCGCTCAGCATCTGGTGCGGCTCCGCGTCAGGCGCGGGCGGGGGCGGGAGGGGGCGTGCCGGGGGCGTGCCCAAGGCGGGCGCTAGCCACGCCCCTCGGCCGTGCGAGAGGCCGAGCTTGCTGCATTGCAGCCGCCGCGGCGCCGCTCGGCTCCTCACTCCCAACAATGGCGGCTCCGAGCCCGAGCGGCGGCGGCGGCTCCGGGGGCGGCAGCGGCAGCGGCACCCCGGGCCCCGTGGGGTCCCCGGCGCCCGGCCACCCGGCCGTCAGCAGCATGCAGGGTAAGGAAGGCGGCGGCGCCGAGACCCCGGCCCCCGGGCGCGGCCGTCGGAGTCGTCGCGGCCTGTCCCCGCGGCCACGGACGCCCCCGGACCCGGCTGAGGAAGCCACCGAGCCACCCGCGCCGGTCCGCCTCCCTCCCTCCCCGCTTCGCGCCCGGAGCCGGCTGCCCCGGGCTCGGCCTGGCTCCGGGCGGCGGGCCGCGCAGGCCCGGGCCGCGGCCTCCGCCCGCGCTCGGCCCGGCGGGGTCCCGACCGCCCGCGGGGGCCCACCTGGCCCGGGCCCGCCCCCGCGGCCACCCCCGCCGCCGCCACCGCCGCTTACCTGGCGCGCCCCGCCCGCCTTTCCGGGAACGCGCGGCCAGGGTGCGGCGGCGGGAGGTGGCCGGGGCCTGGCCCGCGGGTCCCGGCCGCCCAGGGCGGCGGCGTCGTCGTCGTCGTCCCGGCCCCGCGCCCCTCGGCCCTGCGCCCCTCGGCCCCTCGGCCCCGCGCCCCGGCGCCCCGGCCCGGCTCCCCGCCGCCGCCGCCGCCGCCGCCGCAGTGGGGCCCGCTCAGGGCCATCTTGGTTCCCTGCGGGCGCCGCCGGTCCCGGCCGCCGCCAGACCTCTGGGCTCCGCGGTCCTCCTGGACCCTCGGTTTCCAAACTTCTGCAGGTTTCTGCTCGCTGGGCGGGTGGGGCGGGGGTGTTCAGGCCCGTGCCACCTGTAAGGTGATGAGACAGCCCTTGGCCTGGGAGAGGCCGGGGGTTTCTGTGTTAGCCTGGCATGCAGACCAAATAAATAAATAAATAAAACAAACGGAGCTCGGTTGAAATGCAGAGATCCGGGAAATCGAAAGGCAGGGGTCCGAGTGGTTCTCTGCGGGGACTGCACATCTGAAGCAGCCCTCCTAATTAATGACTTTCCCCAGTGGGAATGCTTATTAGCTCTATGTGGCTCTTGACAGGAGCTGTTGTGAAAATACCAGGCCCCAGCCCGTGAGGGACCGTTTCCTTGAGTTTACTGGGGAATTTTGAGTAGTAATGTTATCTTTGAAAACAGGGAATGTCAGAAATCTCTTGATAACTTTCGCAGACTTGCTTGCGTTAAATTATTAGCAGCGTCAGTTGGGGTACCCTTCGTGGTCCGTGTGACCATGGTTACTCTTTGATTAAAATCTTCTAAAGGGCTCCGAGGTCTATCTTAACCGTCTGTCTGGTTAGGTTTGACGTTTGTTGAGTATTTCGGGTTTATGAGAGGGTGATTCATGAAGCAGAGGCGGGATTTTATTGAATTTTATATCCCTGTCCCCCTCCCCATGGGATATACGTAAGGAACAGTGATAGATATATACAGGATGATGTCAGAGCTCAGAGGACACTTTCTGTGCAGGCCCTCAGATAATTAATTCAAATTAAATTAGTTATTGGATGCCACTGTGTTGTACAATATACAGATGAAGTACAGGATGGGTTTCCTGATCTTCCAGCTCTACAGTCTCGGTGGTGGTGGTGGTGGTGCTGAAATGAAACAGCAAAATGACAATTTAAGATTATATTGCATATCCAAAACAGGTGACTTACAAAGCTTATAAAAATGCAAGTTTTTTGGGGGGTGGGGGGTAGGGGATGAGTAGGGAGGCTAATAGTTCGAAAAAGCTGTAGGAATTAATTTTTGTTCAAAAATGTTTATTGAGCATCTGCCTAGTGCCAGGCATAGTGCCCTAGTGCTGGGTATATAGAAGAGAGTGAGTCAGATGGTCTCCTTCCTGATGGAGCTCACCCTCCTGATAGGATTGGGGAGGGAAGACAATATGCAGATAAATAAGAAAAATTGCTAATTGGGAAAAGTGTTATGAAGGTAACAAGCTGGGTTAGAAGTTAATGGGGGAGGGGGCAGTCTGCTTTGGTAAGATGGTCACAGAAGACCTGTCTGGAAAGAGGACTCTGTTACGATAAAGAAGAGGGTTCTAGGCAGAGGGAACAGTGTGTGTGAAGATGCCAAAGTAGGAAAGAGCTTGGAGTGTTCTAGGAACTCAGAGAAAGTCATCGTGTTTAGGAATTATTCTGATGCGCTCCATTCTCCTCTCCCACCCCTGAGTATTTTTTTTTTTACGCCTTATGTATTTATTTAAGCTTTTATTGCACATATTTGACAGGTCCCTTCAGTTTTTTTGTTTGTTTGTTTGGTTTTGCGGTACGCGGGCCTCTCACTGTTGTGGCCTCTCCCGTTGCGGAGCACAGGCTCCGGACGCGCAGGCTCAGCGGCCATGGCTCACGGGCCCAGCCGCTCCACCGCACGTGGGATCTTCCCGAACCGGGGCACGAACCCGTGTCCCCTGCATCGGCAGGCGGACTCTCAACCACTGTGCCACCAGGGAAGCCCCCACCCCTGAGTTTTGAAACCCAGTAAACTGAACTTTCTAATAAGCAGAACCCAGTTTAAAAGGGAGAGGGAGGACATAAGACTTCTCTTTGAATTTTTGATGAATTTTCTTTTATCAGTACTGTGTCTAGCCTTGATTGATTCAGGAACCTGTTGTATCTTCTTGAACCTCTCTCAATTACTGAGAATGAAGAGAAGCACTTGAAACTCTCAGGACGTTTTCTCCCACAATCCAGGTTACAAAGCTTGAGCTTAAGCAGCTGTGTAGGATCTTTTTTGTCTTGTGATGTTAGAGCGCAACCTCCCTTACTTCACCTATCAGATCTTTGGCTTTAGATCATACTTCAGGTCCTTAGAAGATGTTTGGTAAATGCCACTCCCCCCCACCCCTGCAAGCATGGTCACCTGCCACCCCCAAAGCACTGTCTCTCTGGGAGTTTTTAATGGCCAAGCTCTTTCTAATAGCAGGGTTTAGCTGTGGGACGCGTGGAATACATGTAATATTAACAGACATTGGTGGTCGTTCTGTGTGAGAAGCACCGTGCTGGGCACTGGGTCACCCTGCACATTTTTTCATGGCTTGAGGTTTGTGGCCCAAGAGTGGTCTCAGTTGAGAATTATTGGTTTTTTTGGTTTTTTAATATCATAATGCTTGAGTTAAGCCAGAGCTGTGGTGTCCTGGATTTGAATCCCCTCATCGGGACTTAAGAATTTTGTGACCTTGGGCAACATACTTAACCTCTCCAAGCCTGAGTTTCTCAGTTGGGAAGCAGGAATAATGCTTACCTTACAGGAACTTTGAGAATGCATGTAAAGTGTGGGCCTGACACACAGTAAGGATGTGATTGATGCATGTTAGCCATCATCATTGTTAATAGCAACAGTACTCTTACTTGTAATGGTCTAATTAATTGTCTCTTTCATTATTAGCAGATGAGTCCCTAACGCCTCATGATCCATCACACAGTTTCTTTAGCTTCATTATTACTGGGTCCTACCCTTTTCTCTACCCTGTTTATTTCCATTTTTCATTATTGAGCATTTCTGGTCAGAGTATTCTTGATGAGTCTTTATTCTCCCTGGGTTCAGGTAGCTGCTCTGCTGTGTACAAGCTCTGTGACCTTGGGGAAATTACCTACATTTTCTGAACTCATCTGAGTTTCTTATCTGTTAAAATAGGGATAATACCTTACGGGGCTGTTGTGAGAATCACATTATTAGATTAATGCACATAAAAGGGCTTTGAAAATTATAAAATATCTATACGTATATAAGGATTGCTATTAGACATGGCTATTTAAATGCTTTAGTTACTAAACCCTTAAAATGTAGTAGATTTTTAAAAACCTCATGAACACAAGAAGTTAAATTTATAGGAGACTTAAAGCAGGGAAAAATAAAACTTTTCCTTAAACTTTACTTGGATAGCTGAGAAATGTCAGTTTTAAAAAAATGTGTAGCATAGTTAGAATCTATAATTGAGTCTGAAAAACATGGCGACATTTGTAAAGTACTTGTTACAGGAACTGGTTATAAAGTATATGTGGTAAGTGCCTCTGATTCTCTTAATGAGCTCATGTAGGTAGTTTTTCTTTTTTTCTTTTTGAGTCTCAAATATAGATGTATAACAGAAAAGTTATGGACTAGTCCAGTCCTTACCCATTTACCCTCAGCTGAACATTTTATAAATATCAATTTAAGTAAAAGGATGATAGCTAGATTTTACTTTTAAAAAATGTGCAAAATGTACAGCGTAGCGACTATAGTTAATAATGCTGTATTGCATATTTGAAAGCTGCTAAGAGAGTAGAGCTTAAAAGTTCTCATCACAAGAAAAAAAAATTATTTGTGTGCGGTACAGATGTTAACTAGACTTACTGTGTGGGGATCATTTCACAACATGTACAAATAGTGAATCAAGTTGTACACCTGAAACTAATATAATGTATGTCAGTTATACCTCAGTAAAAATATTTACAAAATAAAAGAAAATACACAGAACTTTCAAGTGTAATGAAACATACCTGTTAAGAAAAAGTGAAGATTTAAAATCAGTACACTTTTTTCTCCCAATAATATTTGAATATAAAAAATTAGTGTGAAATGCCCTATTTGTGATTATATTTGACTGTCTTTCTATTTTTATCATTTAGTTTGTGGTTTTCAAGAACCATAGGAGGGTGCCTTTATCCCAATTTAAAGAACTGAATTGTGCTGACAATGGATAAGGTACCAAACTCTAGAATTGCTTGCCTTTCCCACTGTGTTGCACACTATTTCTTTCACCATTTATTTGACATAACCTGATAAATAAAATCCAGGTCAGGAAATCGGTCCCTCCTCAAAGCACATATTGCATTTCTGTATGTTCCTTAAAAAGGAGAGCAACCCTAGTATTAAAATTTAAAAAGTAGAAAAATATAACGCTTTCAGGATACTGATTTTCTCACATTTTCTTTTAATGTCCCTTATTAGAGTGTGAGTGTGTGTTGAAACTTGTTTAAGATGGGATGTTAGTGAACGCTGTATTTTGAGTCATGTTTCTTTTTTTGCAAATTTCTCTTTTTCCATTCAATTTCTATTACCTAATTTGAGAAGCTGGGTTGATTTGGGCCCATAGAGTTTTTATTTTTAGGGGTCTGGAGGTCAAAATCAACTCCATCACACATAATTCAGGTCAATCTGCATCTCTAGGAGATAGAGACAGTCCACATGATACAACCTGAGGAAGTTTAATTCAGATTTAAAAATAAGAAGGGAAACTAATAGTTAACACAGCTCTTTTTTCACTGTCTTTACCTAATTTGATGCTCATAAGTGCTCTTTAAGGGTAGATGAGCATGGTCTCCTTTCATATATTAGGGAACTGACGTTTAAATTAAGGAATTTGCCCTAGTTGAAGTGGGTTTTAATCCACCTGGTGACAGGCAGCCTTTGCTCTTTCTACTCTTCTACCCAGGTTCACATGGTTTCTCCGAGCTCTATTTAAGTCATTTCAGCCATTCAGGTCTGAGAGAAGAATCTTTGCCAGAAGTGATGCAGATTCAGGAATAGAAGGAAGAGATTATTTTAGGTTTCAGTCAGGGGGTGGAAGCTGTATGCATCCAGCCATGTTTGGGTTGATTTTGGAGCCTCAGGGCTTTCTGATGCTTCTTTGTGTTGCAGAGTTCTGAACTCGCTGGGGCGTTTACCCTGGCACTTTGAATTTGGGGGCATTTTGATTGCAAATCTACAGGCAAGTAGAAAACTTTAATTAGATGTTGAAAGGTAATAGAACTCTTTCAACACTATGCATAGTATGGAAAAGGCACCCACTTAGCATAAGAGTTAATAGCATACGTTGCCGTCCTGGCTAAATTTGTCATCTGGGCAACTTACTGTCCTGCTAATGGGCATGGGTTAGCTTCTGGCCCTTTTCCCCAACTCCAGGAAGTCTCCATGTGTCTCTTCACACTCTTGGCAAGGTTGAGAATTAACATGAACCTGTAGAAAGGATTCAAGGGCAAGGAGAGAGGAGATTGGGCTGACTTAACAGCCACGCGGTGAGAGGGAGCATTGGCCAGTAGTTAACACAGCTCAAGATGGACCTTTACAAAGAAGCTGGCAGTCCCATCGTGCACGGCTTGATTCTTGAAGAAAAGCATGACATTCCTCACCAGGGAGAAGGATGGTGGAAGTGGACACCACAGCAGCTCTTTCAAGCTGTATTATATCTCATCTTACCAACAGTCACCCAAAGTATTCAAAAGGGGGAAGCTAGAAAAGGGTTGCCAGATAGATCTCTGTTATATATCTGACACATATATGTGTGTCTATCTGTGCCTGACTTTGCTGAAAAATAAGCGACATTAAATGGCTCTCCTGATGCATTTGCCAGTGACCCTGAGATCTGGGTTAGGTTCCTGCCAGGAGACAGTACCCACTCCGGAGTTAAGTCCTCAGGACAGCAGGCTGGGTGTAGGAAGGGCTGAAACGGAGAGGCAGAGTGTGGAATCCTTTGTTTTTATCTCTCGGTGACAGGAAATGAAAGGAGAGGGACTGTTTGTGTGGGTTAAGCTGGTCTGATAGGGAAGGTACCATAATCGTTGCTCACCTGAGGGAGATACCAGGAATAATAATGACTCTTGATAACATTAACCTGCGCTATCCCAGGCTCTGTGTTGCATTTATTACCTTATTTAATCATCACAGAACACTTTCCGGTATTATTATTCTGTTTTACAGATGAGAAAATTGAGGCTCATAGAGGTTAGATACTTGCCCACAGTCACATGGTTGATGAGTTGCTCTCCCCGGGTGTACTGGGCTTCCTTGAACGGGCTCCATGGTAATACAGTGCTTAGTTACAAACCGAAGAGTGAATAAGGTGGTCATCAGCCACAGGAGGGAGAGGGACTGGCATGTGAGGGCTGACAAGATCCTGAATTTTTAAAAATGTGGGAAGGATTAGTATTCATAAAATCATGAGTGGTTCTGGATGACGCAAATAACCTGGAATTACTAAATGAAGGTGGGTCCCTTTTAAGCTTGAGAAAGGTGAAGTCAGGAAAGCTCAAGGAAGTAACACAGCAGGAAATCTTGTGGAACTCACTCTGAGTACAATGAAAATACAAAGTTTGGATAAGCTTAGATAAATGCTGAGATGTTAGAGTCATAAGGGTATACTATGAGTAACTTTACAGTTGAAGGCACTCGCCAACATTTCGAGGTTGAAGTTGGAAGGCGGCAAGCTGCTGGCCTCTTCATGCTTGTGGCAGAAGGAAGATTTGGGAGCTTGGTCTGTGGGCCTGACCCAGTAAGGCAGGCAGCTGTGATTTTCTTTGTATCAGTGTGGCTTCATACTGGAGTTCATTATCCCTTTTCAGCATTACCAGAATCCAGGGTGTCCAGGAAACTATAAGGCGCTACTAAGGAGGTGGGAAGCTACTTACGCCCCTGTCCCGCCCTCCCCCCCGTTACACCCTCAGCCCAGGCGAAGGGCAGTGCGGATGGTCGCTGTGCCCCATGAGGGCCACTAGACAATCAAAATTACACGTGGACACGCTGTTTCAAATTCTAAGATTACTTGATATTATTCTTAATTTTATACATAAATGAGGAAACTGGGGCTCAAGCAAGATGCCTCTTTTGAGTTTCACAGTTGGTACTAGAACCCTGGTCTGACATTCTTCATTTTGTTTTCTACTTTCTCAAATACTCTTTGCCTTTGGTTTTAATATACACTTATGCACATCTTAAACAGCCTTTTAAATGGATACAGGCAAGCTCACTTTATTTGGTAAATACAGTAAATTGTAGGTTTCCAGTTATGGCCAGTTAAGGACTCTCAAGATTGAGTTGGACGGTGAGAATGAGGGGAAAATGTGGTGGGAGAGTCCTGGTGAGAAAAAGGAGGGGAAAAAACCCCACAGAGCTTTATTTCTTTGGTAGGCCTACTAGCACCCTGCCCTGTACATCTCAATATTTATTCTTGGGGGTCTGAGATTTAATGAAAAGAAACTTGGCTTGGGCCATGTACTTTCCCACATCTGTACTGTAAGCACCAACTCTCTGACCTTTGCGGTTTCTTTTTTTTTTTTTGGCTGCGTTGGGGCTTCGTTGCTGTGTGTGGGCTTCCTCTAGTTGCAGTGAGCGGGGGCTACTCTTCATGGCGGTGCACGGGCTTCCCATTATGGTGGCTTCTCTTGTTGCAGAGCACAGGCTCTAGACGCGTGGGCTTCAGTAGTTGGAGCACGTGGACTCAATAGTTGAGGCTTGCTGGCTCTAGAGTGCAGGCTCAGTAGCTGTAGCGCACAGGCTTAGTTGCTCCGCGGCATGTGGGATCTACCCGGACCTGGGATCGAACCCTTGTCCCCTGCATTGGCAGGCGGATTCTTAACCACTGCGCCACCAGGGAAGTCCCCCTGGTTCTTTTCCATATATATAATCTCTCTCTATAGAGTTTCTCCCCCCCCCCCCGTGTGTGTGTGTGTGTGTGTGTGTGTGTGTGTGTGTGTGTGTGTGTGTGTGTGTGTGTGTGTGTGGTCTTTTAGAGGTCTAGAAAGATTTAGGTAATGGCTTTTTATCTGATTTAATTGATAAGATTACATGGAGTTCCAAGGAAAAGCTGAGCCATCTGTTCCAGCTACTTTAGACTGTGCTTGTCAGTTAGCAAGTCTTTTCTGAGTGAGAAATAATGCAGAGATAGATGTAGGTATGAGTCCTTAGAATCTGTTCATCTGGTCACTTCATCCATAATTAGGTAAAAAGAGCAAGTCTGTAGTTATGCTTTGAGAATTTCACCCCTTCCCTTTTAGCTACATGTATGGATTCTGTACTGATGATAGAACTTCAAGATTTGAGAATTTTTTGGCATTTAAAAGTGGGCTTAACTTCTGATGTGTTAGGGGAGTAATTGGTGACATTCTAACATTCCCAGTTACATATACCTTATATTTTTTCCTATTCATTATACTTTTATCCTTTAACTTATTTTTATACAACTATACAGATCCAATTCATTCTTTTTCACATACTTCTCAGATTTATTTTTCTTGCTCCTTTCCCCATTCATCTTGCTATTTAGTTCACCTCTTTGCTCACCTTTTATTTTTGCTACCTAGTAGCACCTATTGAGCGTATTTAGAGCTAAAAAGAGAATAGTAAGTATCCCTTGAAATTGCTTCAGTGTTTCACCAGCTTCCTCTCTAGTCTCCAGGTGAATTTTCCGTTCCCTCTTCCAGCGGAGGGGGTGGGAGATGGGCTTCTGAGCTGCGGCCAGGCTCCTCCGTGTTTCCTATTCCACTGCTGCTTCCACAGTGCCAGCTGCCAGCTCCCTTTCCTCCTGACTTTTGCCAGCTCGTTTTGCCTGGTAGGAGGCTGGCTGGTGTTTAGTTGCTTAGGCTTATAAGATCCACAGAATCCATTTTTTGTTGTTTGTTTGTTTGTTTGTGTTTCCTTCTGAAGTCTGTTCCTGCTGCACATCTGGCGGGGGGGGGGTGCGAGGGGGTGGGCAGCACGTGTATGGAGCCTCAGCAGTAGAGATACAAGTGTCAGGGCACTGCCTCCAGTTTGCCCCCAGGACTTTGTCCCTTGACGTCTCCACTCCCACTTCCTCCCACTTTGCCATCAGGTAGTAAGTAGGCAGTGGGTTACTTTTGTGTCCCAAAGGTACCTTCATGTCAGAGTAGCTACATTAGCCATTTTTCAGGTTTTGTGCATTATAGGTACTATATCTTAAAATCCTAGGAATTTCAAAGCTGGATGGGAAAGACTACTTAAACATATCCTTTTTAGTCCTGGATTTTTTTTTTTCTGCAAGTTTTGATTGAATTTATATAACTACAACTTGAGTGATACTCATTCTAAATTTGCTTTCCCTATTTTGTTCCCCAAAGCAATAATAAACACAAGCATAGGTAGACCACTGAGAAAAGTAGAAATTCACCCAATAGACTATGATGGCAAATGAATATTTTGGGAAGGCTTTTGTTTTGAACAGCTTACTTTACTGGGTGCATTTTACAAAACTACATCTGTATGAATATATGCATAAGGTATAACGAGGCCCAATTGAATTTGGAAAATATGTTTATGTTTCTAAGGAGAATTCAGAGGTTTTCTTCCTATAACTGCTATAGTCCTACTTACCGTTTCTAGGGACATGGTCTTTTTTCAGGGCTACTTCACAGGAATTTAAGCACCTCTTTAGTAGTTCACTGTCTTATCATTTGAGGTTAGCTCACTGGCAGAATGTTGCTATGTGTGTTTAACTCTCACAATTTATCAACTGCCAAAGCTTTTGAATCAGGGGTAGTAGTTAATCGAGTAATTCCAAGTCAGTAATTTGAGTTAATGAAATAGCTTGTGATACGTTCTGAACTTGTAGATTGAAGAAATTGACAAAACTGTCTTAAAAGTTGTTCTTAACTTCCAAGGGCTAATAGCTGTTCTTTTTATTGAATAGATGTGAAAATTAACGGTAAAGACAACATAACTCTTATAATTTAAACTTGATTTCAGTTTCGTATAATAAAGTACAATTAAGTCAGAAAGAGCTGAGTTTTTGAAGAAAGCCCGTATGTTATAGTTCTATCTGTGATGGTGGAGGTTATATGATTTGAACTGTTCTTGAATGTAATATAAAAATGCTATGTCATGTTCTAATTTTGGTTTGTTTGATTTACAGTAAATGAACTGGAACTTATCTCTTTTACTTTAGGCTTTCAGATAAACTTCTGTGAAAAGGCACAAAGTAAGCTACAAATTTTATGATATTATGCTACTTAATTTTTTTATATCCATCTTGGTATTGGGAATGTGTCCACTATTGTTTCAACTAACCAACCATGGTAATTTTACTTTAAAAGAGCTTCCATTTTTCATTCATTTTCCAAATACAAAAAAAACCAACAACTGTGTTATATTCTTGCTTTCACTTGCAATTGAAATAGGAGAAACATATATGTAGGTATTCAAATGTATGTAAGTATAGAAAGATGTATATAGGTATAGACAGATGTACTAGATTTAGAAAGATGTATAGAGGTATAGAAAGACATCTATTCATATGTATATAGTTATATAGAAAGATGTACATAGATATTTGGACTTAGCCATAATTTAAATCACAGGTTGAGGAAAGTTCACTTTTAAGATTGGAGTGCAGAAAGTATACAGTATAACTGTATTCTGAGACCTCATGCTTTAAAATTGATTTATTTTAAAGGATACATTTAATGAATTTTAACTTTTTTCTTTAAAACAAAGCTTTTTTCTTCCTCCTCCCCACCCCCCAATATAGACTAGGGTTTTTGTTTGTTTGTTTTTTAATAAATTTATTGATTTTATTTATTTATTTTTGGCTGCATTGGGTCTTCGTTGCCACGTGCAGTCTTTCTCTAGTTGCGGCGAGCAGAGGCTACTCTTCGTTGCCGTGCACGGGTTTCTCCTTGGAGTGGCTTTTCTTGTTGCGGACCACGGGCGCTAGGTGCGCGGACTTCAGTAGCTGTGGCTTGCGGGCTTCAGTAGTTATGGTTCACGGGCTCTAGAGCGCAGGCTTAGTAGTTGTGGCACATGGGCTTAGTTGCTTCGCGGCATGTGGGATCTTCCCGGACCAGGGCTCAAACCTGTGTCCCCTGCATTGGCAGGTGGATTCTTAACCACTGCGCCACCAGGGAAGCCTTAGACTAGGGTTGTATATTAGGGTACCAGTCTTCATATACTACAGAATAGGTTTTCTATAAGAAAGCAAAATTTATAAAGCCAAAACAAATGCATTTTAAACTTAAATGTCATTTGTATAAAATGCAGTTTAAAAAATCCCAACTCAAGAAGGCTATTCTCCAGTTAACATAAATATATCCCCAAATATAATGTATTCATCTTCTGCTTGTTGACTCATAGAGTGGGGAAGAATAACGACCGCTTTTTTTTTTTTTTTTTTTGCTGTGCTGTGAGGCTCGTGGGATCTCAGTTCCCTGACCAGGGATTGAACCTGGACCACGGCAGTGAGAGCCTGGAATCCTAACCACTAGCCCACCAGGGAACTCCCACGACCGCCTTTTGATGTACATCATTGTCTTTTCCCCCCAGCTTTATGAGATGTAGTTGACATGACACTGTGTAAGTTTAAGGTGTACGCATGATGATTTGATGCCCTTACATATTGCGAAATGATTACCACAGTAGGGTTAGTTAACACCTCCATCACCTCACATAATTAGTATTTCTTTTTTGTAGTAAGAACCTTTAAGATCTACTCTCCTAGCAACTTTCAAGTATATAATGCTGTATTGTTAACTGTAGTCACCACGCTGTTACCTTTTAGATCCTCTGATGTGTATCATTCTTAAGTAAGTTAGTTCAAACGAAATAAAGTTTAACCTGGAGAAAACATTTCTGCTGTTTTAAAATTTTCTGATGGAATCAAAATGCTTAATTTCCATTGGTTGAACATTGTGACTTCCTTTGAAAAGCAGTGAACAAAAATTTATTTCTTGATTGGTTTATCCATGATATAAATATATAATGAGCAATAGAGTAAGGCAGCTAGATCCTAGGATAAAATTTTTTAATTGGTCCATTATTGTCATCCGTCTCTTGCCTTAAACTAAAAATAGTATACGATTTCCTGCTCATAGTGAACCTACATATATGATATATATCTACATGTAATGTAGTTACAGCTTCTATTTTATGCTATATTTTAATTTTAACACAGTTTTTAGCTTTCTGTTTAAGTATTTCTGTTAATATTTAATATACTTTTAAATTTTTACATATTGACAGAAAATCTAATTTAAGAAAAATGCTGACATTTTAAAAATTTAAAACTGCATTTGCACTGTTGCTTTTTTTCTCTTAGTCCTATTGTGAACATAAAACAAGAGAAACATTGATTTTATTAAATTTAAGATTGTGTATACAGTGACTATAAATGGCTCTGTAGGTAGATGTAAAATGCCTTTAGACTTTCTAAGTGGTACTGTCCTCTCCCATTGTTACAGAAATGATAGGTTTGCAGTGCTGCTTGCTTTATTACACGTGACGGAACCTAACTGTATTCCCACTTGATGCCCACTTTTGGTTGCCTTCACTACCTCTTTACACTGTGACTACTTTCTCATATCTCCCCTTTTATTTCTCCCTCTGTCTTTGGGAGGTCCTTCTCTTAATTTTCCAGCTTTTGGAATTCATACAGTTTTATACATTCATTCACAGAGCACATGTTGGACACATAGGTACCATCGAATGAGGGAGATTATTGGGGCAGAAGTGAATAGAATAGGTCTCTGCCCTTAGCGGGCTCTTAGTGCAGTGGACGAGGGTTGTTCCTGCGTTGATTGCAAGCATACGACTACTGATGCTGCGGATTGATTAGTAGCTGAACCCAGGATGAGGTGGTGCAGGAACGCATATGTACTGGGTACCTTTGCTTCCACTGTTCTGTCCTGAGAGAGAACTAACACGAGGGCTGCTGTGGGGTCTCACGATAGCTGCTTTCCTGATTGGAGACCACGGCTCAGAGATCCAACAATGGCCTGTCCTGCTTTGGAGTCAAGCAGAGCTGTCTGTGCTGGCTCGGACCTCAGTGGAAGTCTTGAGGAAGGGGAGGATTGGACCTGAATGATGGTACGGAGGGCCAGCTCTGAGGTCACAGCATTTATTTTTGAACTCTTGGTTCCTATATTTTAGGGTAAGTTTTCAGTTGCTTACATATATTAACACTTTTTCTCAAGCTGGTCCTATGATTTGCATGTCTTAAAAGTTATAAGTGCAATTTGGTAATGTTTTCAGAAAATCAGTCTTCCAGTTTGCTCTGGAATATAGACATTAACTGTATGTTAAAAGTAGCCACTCATTTCTTTAAAAATAAAGGGCTTGAAATCACCAAAGCAATGTTTTCTTGACTATTAGGGCATACTCTAGTGCCAGTTTTATTTTAAGGGTGTTTCAGAATTTTCAGAAAAACTACAGTTTAATTCATTAAAAATAATTACATAGCATACAGTAGTTGTAGGAGGGGATGGAGTACAAAGAACACAAAAGTACATATTGTTAAAAGTCCACTATGTTTGAGTCTGCTTCAAATGCTCAATTCTCCATCATAAACCAAAAAGACTTATTTTAAGATGATTCTGATGACTAATGGAAGCTCTGAAGGATTAATTTTCCCCCATTGTTTGACTTACACATAGTTTTTATTTTTTATATTGTTACATTACTGTTCCAATCAGTCTATTACAATTGCCTGTTACGAGTTAGTGGCGTTTTATTGGTGATGTGTGTGTAGGTTTTTAACACACACACAGACAAATAGTGTGAGACTGCATATTTAATTTTGGAACCAGATTTTTATAGAAATTCAATAAAAATCCACTTTGCACCTCATGATCTTTTTTATCAATTATAGTTTCTGCATTTATTTGCTTTTTGGTTTTCTAAATATATATAAGATAATATATATTTAATATAAAATTGTTATTTGAGCCAACAGTGTTATATTTCTTTAACACTGTTAGATTATTGAATTTTTCTAAGGTCTGTATGTAAGACTACATCAGGGGAAAATGTTTTTTTCCCATGTAGAGCTCCTACATTTAGAGGGTTGATTAGTTCATCATTTACCATTTGGAGATAATGATTTTGTACTTGTAAATACGTTTATGTGATTTATGACTCAGTTTGAATGATCATATCTCAGTGGCTTTAATGAGCTAACTTGAAAACATAGTTCTTTAGAATATGATTTGCTTTGCTTTATAAAACCAATTTTGCAGGGGAGGGGAGCAGAGATTTGCCTAGAAACAGTTTTTGAGATATGGTTTTGTAAATGTCAAATTTGCCTTAGCGTATCGGCATTTTGACTTTCTGCTTGTATGAGAATTGTGACCCATTAAAGATCCCAGGGCACGGGGATTTTCCTCAGAAAATGCCTAGTAGAATCCTGTGCCGATCAAAGTGAGAGTAGTTAGGAATTTGGCAAATACTCTTAATAATTTAGTTTTCATACAAGGGCACTTTTAGCCTTTTTTCCCCCCTTACTGCAGTGCATTTTCCGCCCATGGCTGTAGAGTTTTTGAGTGCTAAAGACAAGTTTTGGTAAGTGTTGAGTTTCCGTAGCTTTGCCTTTTTTACTTTTGATAGCTCTAAAAAGATTTAATGGCTTTAAAAATTTGTTTTACTTGAGAATGTTTGCATAGCAACATGTATTTAGAAAATTACATGTTGCAGAGCTGACTGTTATCCTTGAAGTCATTAATAGAAATTAGATTACAGGTATTGATCGCTTTTGGTAACACTGCACACCAAAGTATTTGGGGGGAAAATGGAGGTATCCTAATGACAGATTTTCATTTCATTGTGAAACTATTATTTTTAAATAAGTACCCCAAATTGTTTTTAAATTGGTAATAATAAAAATGAAACAGTAAAGAGGAGGAAGGATGTTTTGTGAATCTTCCCAGAAGTCTGAGGAAGTCATTAATAAGTTTACTGATCTGATAAGTTCTGTAAAAGATGATGTTTCACTCAAGAGAGTATTTGACTTTACTGGAGGTGAGTATAGGCAACCACGGGAAGGAAGGAGTGGAGGGAGGGTCAAGCTGTCCCGTGTTTAAAACTAAGAGCTTAGAACATTCAACTAATTAAACTTCTAATTTCCTATTTTATGTAACAAAAATCTATACCCAATGACTAAAATTTTATTGTTTGGAATTTATTAAGCTCACCTAAGTTTTTCAGCAATCCTAAGAAACAGAATGACCACATTTGCTACTATTGGAGGGTAACATGGTTTATTTAAATCTAAATACACGCTGAACTTTGTTACAAAATGAGACTATTGTAGGGTTTGCCGTAAGCCCCTAGGACTGAGCGTCTAGTACATTCATCACTGTCTGTGGACCATGATGAACTGCCAGGGGAAAGCCCAAGCTTTCCAACAGCTTTTATACTAACCGAAGCCCAAGAATCGTTGTATAGGCTGAGTCAAGGTTCATGCATCCCCTTTATACCATATACCATTCCAAGGGGAATGCTACCTAGTTATCTTTGATCTTGGAAGTGGTGGGAACATTAATTCTTCCTGAAAATTGGTTTTGTTGCTAGAGGAAGGAAGGTTTCAAATATCTATTGCACCTTAAAAATCATTTGAAGAAGCTTACTGTGTGGTGTTTTTGAATGAGAAAAAATTAGTGATTCTCCCACATTGCAGAAAGTTTCCTTTTATTTGCCAGTTGAACTTTACGATGAGCAATGAAAGGATATTTGACAAAACTTTTGTGAGAAGTTTCCAGAAATTATTCCCAACTAACTCTCCAGTTAATCAAAGTGATTTTCAATTTAGCTTATAAATTTAGGGTGATGGTTTTCAAACAAGGAATAGTAAATACTTGAATTCTTACTGCATGATTTTATGAGTGCTTTCAAAATCCAGACACAAGTGTCTAGATGAAAAGATGTTCTAGAAGAAACTTGGCACCTGCCATGTTGGTGTTGATTTTCTCATTAGGTAGAAATCAGTGAACATTAATCAGAAGTGAAAATCAAGTGTATACATATTTACTCCCTTCAGAGAACCTCTTAAAAGGTTAAATAAACAGAGGCACAAATATAACATTTAACAAACATATCTATACCGCTAATGGTAAGAGGCACTGGGGTCTTTAAAGATGGATTAAATCTAGAGCCTACTCTGAAGAAGTTTATGTTCGTTGAGAAATTGAACATGTAGTGACAGACTATGTGGTAGAAATAATAACAACAGATAACTCTCATTTACCGTGTGCTAAACTCTGTTCTAAGCTTTTTATTTATCTAATCTTATCTATCACTTTATTTAAATTATCTAAGTAAGTTATTAACTCTTTATTTCTTCCAACAATCTTATGAAGTAGGTATAATAGTTATTATAGATGAGGAATGGAAGCACAGAAAGGTTAAGGGAATTTTCTAAAGTCATACAGCTAAGGAGTAGCAGACTGTGTGACCTTGGTTTGGTCACAGGTTACATGCTATAAACCATAGTGTTTTATTGATTCTTGAAAGAAAGCGGTGAGCACTCATAGGAATGATTTTCTAAACCAAATGGCTTTTGAGGAGTCTTCACTTGAAAATTGTCATGAGATCTGGACATACATTTATATATCATTTTTGATTTTCTGGCCCTGGAGAGTTTCAAAACGTTATCTAACAAGCCTGACTGAACATTAAGTGGAAAGATTCCTTCTTGTGGCTCCAAAGCTAGGAACAGAGGGATCTGCCACTAGGGAGAAAGTATTTTCAAAAAATCAGAATTATTCTGGCCTAGACAGATGCAGAGAATGGATTGCTTTGGGATTCTCAAACGACTTGTGTGTCTGGGGAACAGCTGACCAAGATGAGTAGGTCAGGAGACTGGGGAGTCAGTGAACAAGGTGGCCATGTGCTGTGTGAGGACAGATTTGTGTACAGGCTCTTAAAAACGAATTGATGTCTTCAGATTTATGTCCCTCCTACTTTCTTATAGTTAGGGGTGGAAGAAAGCACATTATTTAATTTTTTAAAAAACGTTTAATTATAGAAGTTTTCAAACTTAGAATAATATAGTGAACCCCATGTACCCATTACATGGCTTCAGCAATTGCCAGCATGTGGCCGATTTTATTTCATTTGTTCCTCCTCCCTCCACCTGTCTCTACTAAAAAAATTTAAAGCTGATTCTGATTATCATGATTTTATCCACAAATATGTGTGTCACACATCTTTTAAGTGATAAGGACTCTTAAATACAGAACTTTAATGCCATTATCACACTGTTAAATAAACAAAACAATATTATCAGATAGCCACTCAATGTTCAGATTTCCTCAGATGCCCTACAAATGCCTTATTTACAGTTGATTTGCTCCAACTTGAGGTCTCAACAAGGTCCACACACATACTGCATTTGGTTCATATGTCTCAAGTTTCTTTACAGTAGTTCCCTCTTCTCTCCTTTTTTCTTGCCATTTATTCATTGAAAAAAAATGGGTCATTTTTTTGGTAGCATTTTGCACATTTTGGATTTGGCTGATTACATCCTTTTAGTAATTAGTGTTTCACATTGCCCTGTATTTCCTGTTAATTTGTAGTTAGAAATAAGGGCTTTGATCACATAGATATTCAAATTTTTGGCAAAAACACTTGGTAGGTGGTGCTGTGTATTTTTTGTTGTGTCGCATCAGGAGGCATACGATTTCTGGTTGCAGCTCTTGTTAAGATTGATCAGTGGGCTTTGGTGCCGTCAGTGTGTTTCATATGGAATAAAGTTCCCCATCAGCCTTTCACCTGATGGTTCTGGCTACCATCAGTGGGTTTTGTCTAGATTAATTCTTTCATTCGGGACTGGTTAACTTGTGTTTCTAAACGTTTGTGGACTCTGCAAATAGTTGCTGTTGTCAACCAAGAGACAAAGTTTGTGTTTGGGGCATACTATCAAATGCAAATTATTGCATTGATCATCTATGACTTAACTGCACCAGTGCTGAAGGATATGAAGTACGTGACTGAACAGGGTTAGTGAAATGCAAGAGTTGCTTAAGAAGTTGTCACTACTAAAAGGTGAATAATGACACCTGTTGGACAAGTACGTACCAGTCACTGAGAAGGTAATTGCCAACTGGAACACAAGTAGTTCACGTGTTTTTTATATCTTGGATGAGAACTCCTATTTACTTCTAGTCTCACCAAACTGCCTTTCGGTGACTATCTCTGGTTCCCAAGTACTGGCAAGATAATGCTTGAAGGACCTGAGCATTCTAATCACTGAATATAAATTAATGAGCAAAGCTGGAATCTGGTTTGGGACTGATCTTAATTTGGCAGAACTGGTCTCACATACCCACTGGTTCTTCGACTTCACCAGAGATCAAGAGATCTTTAAAAGTCCCAAACCAGATTCCAGCTTTCTTAAGCAACTCTCCCATTTCACTATCCCTGTTCAGTCACCCGTCTTGTAACTACACTATTAAAGTCTCCACGTGGTGATGTTCTAACACGGATTTGACCTTGCACAATTTGTAAATAACAAATCAGAGACATTTCAGTCAGGATACTCTCATGTACTGTATATTTAGAAAGTAGATAGGGTGCAGTATATCCTCTTTGAGTGCCGTTTAACTCTCTTTATTAATCTTATTCTAACCTTTTAAAAACCTTAATTTATAGAATACATTTATGGGCAACAAATAGTACTTAATTGTGTCCACTGAGAAGTGAAAGTGTTAGTCACATCTTAATGTTTTTTTTTAAATCGGGAAGGATTATTCTGTGGGGTACAAAGAAGCTATTTGGATGTTGGTGAGAGGAGTATAATAGTGCTGTAGCTATTGCTTATACATATACAATATTAGCTTTGTATGGAAGATGCTGATTCGTTTTTCACCTCTGTTATTTGCTTTGGTAGTAACACAGTTGGTTTGAATTTAAATTTGGATTGTGAATTATTACTTAAAATTTCTTTAAAAAGATGTATAGGATAATACAGCACTGAAATGGAAAACGTTGGCTGAGTGTATAAAAGATGATCGCAAGCCATGCAACGTGAGGCAGTTAAAAATGCCAGCTATCTTGTTTTAAAGCCAGGATGGCCGACTAATTCGTGTGTCATGAAGTTCTATAGTCAGGAGCATCTCTCTCGTTAAAGCTTGCTGGCTAACTTTTTCAGAGAACCTATTTAACTTCTAGTTACGCATCTTTCGATTAATGAGAACAAAAGAAGCAACTAATTAGATCTATTGCGAAGTATGGATAAAACCCCCAGTCAAGATGTCTGAGTGAAACTGTTTGTCCTAAAGGTGTTAAATCAAAACTTGGGCTTGGATTATTCATTTATTCAAGGAATATTTGAGTTCCTGTGACACGCAGGTGCTTTTTTTATGGAAAGTCACCAGAGTGCTAAATCTAATTTCCAGTGGTCAAAAGTCATCCAGATGAATATGAGAATGCTTATGTTCACATGTTGACTGTGTTGCCGAAGAAGCAAGGGGTTGTTATATAACAAATGTGGTACGCTCTTGGTGACTAGTTGAAAATTGTATAGTGTGGGGCTTTCTGCCCCTCCTCTGCAGTTATTAAATTATTGCTGAACTCCTCATGGTGTTTTAGAATTGGGGAAGTCATCTTTGAAATAAAGCTTCCCTTCTGCTTTCGGTAGTGCAAGCTGCAGGCTTGCTTATAGGTTTGGATAGCATAAAAAATCAAGTACAAGTATTAATGGAAATAAGGAAAGATTTATTTCTTGAAACTGACTTCTTTTGCCTTTAGGAAATCTTAATAGTCCTCACTTCTCAGTGTTTCACATTTTGCCACTCTGAGGTGTTTTCTGACCGCAAGCAATTTTCCAGTGTCAATTGGGTGCCCAGCAATTCAATTCAATTCTGACACTGTCTACCTGGAGTTAGCATCAGATCTTACAAGTTAAAGGGCTCAGCCCCATAAAGCTGCCCTGACTTCAGATCCAGCTGCAAATGGGGCGCCGAGGCTACTCACCCTTCTGCTCGGCGGACTGCAGGTTACAAGGCTCCCTTGCCCACCGCCCCCAGGTGCACTTATTTGCTGGAATAGCTCACAGAACTCAGGAAAACACTTTACTTATGTTTACCAATTTATTAGAAACATGTAACTCAGGAACAGCCAAATAGAAGAGATGCATAGGGCAAGGTGTGGAGAGAGAGGAGGTGCAGAGCTTCCACACCTTCTCTGGGCTTGTCATCCTTCTGGCACTTTGATGTGTTTACCAACCAGGAAGCTCCCCTAGCTCATCTTTAGGAGTTTTTATGAAACTTTCATTACATAGGTATGATTGATTAAATCGTTGGCCTTTGGGGATTGAACTCGATCTCCAGACCCTCTGCCTTACATGGAGGTTAGTGGGTGGGGCTGGAAGTTATCACCCTCTGATCACTTGACTGGTTTTTCTGGAGACCAGCCCTCCCATCCTGAAGTTTTGGAGGTTCTCCCCACCCCCACCTAATAAGCAAAAACTCTGATATAGTGGAAAGAAGCTTGTTATGCATAATAAAAGATGCTCATCACTTAGGAAATTCCAAGGGTTGTAGGAGCTCTGTGCCAGGAACCTCCAACAAATACCAAATATATTTTTTATTATATCACAGACAATGTCTGTAGCAAAACTACCTGCATATAATAGACACATAGCTTTGAATCAGTAAGCTTTCTAGACAGACTAATCTGTAGTTACCCGGAAAGAAGAGTGGGTACCCACTATCACTTTGGCCAGTGGATGGTTGATTTTCTGTTGTGAAAAGGATCAAGACGTCCTGTCTGCTAGGACTAAAGTGGTACCTCTAGTATGATGCTAAATTGTCTGTAAAAAATACAGCTTTCTGTATCCTAATCTACTTGCTAACTTACAGGATTTAGCCTAGAAGAGTTAATTATTTATGACTGTGTGGGAATCCTTATGGTATTTTGGGCAGATGAGGAAAGAAATTAGATAAGGGAAGAAATTAACATTTGATAAAAATCTGGCTTTGTTGTGTGGTTAATAATATTAGTTTAAGTAAACTCTTTAAGAAGAAGTCAGATCTGGTTGTTTTAGTAGCTCCCCAACTTGGGCACTGCTGTTGGCTGAAATATTCATCTCCTTGCCCCGTGGCCTGGAGCCACTCGCTAGAGCTCTAGGTCAGTGGTGCTTAGCCAAGAACAGCCTTGTTTCTCCTTCATTGTGTTGTGCACCTGTGCTTTTCTTAACACCGTGGTACATATAAAAAAGGTTTGAAGCACTGATTGAAAAAATACTGATGGTATTATTAGAAACTATGGTTAACAAGCTTATTTCATTTCTGGGTGGTGGGGAGTTAAAATGATGATGGCAGGATGCTGCGGGTTTGCTGAGCAGGAAGAGTGTACGTGATACAAGCGCAGTGGGCACTCTGGCTTCTCACTAGAGCTGAAGCAAGCTGCCGTGAGAACATCGTGTGTGGCCTGTGCCTCTGCCTCTACAGAGCCGCAGCATGGGCTCGAGGTATGGATGAAAACTGGAACAAGCTCCGCGACTTTTCTTGACACGGTTTTCCTAAGCTTGCATATTATGTGCCTTGTCCCACTAGAAAGAGGGCTATCGACAAGGAAGACTCCTTATGTGGATGGTTTTCCAGAAATCCTAACATCTTGCTTTGGGCATGTGGTGAGACAGTAACTTAAAACTTTGGGGAGCTGATGAGTTTCATGAGAATGTTGGAGGGTCCGATTGGGAGGCCTGCACATCACAGGAGAAGGGATCACATACCGTCTGCATAGAAAGTTTGGTTGGAGTTGGTCAGCACAGTGTTTGCGTGTCACTTGTCTCCACGGGGCCCCTGTTGACATGTTCATGGATTTCAAGCTTAAGAACAAAAATGCCATGTGGATTTGGCTGAGTTTGGGGCATTACATGGATGTAAAGTGTTCTGAGCTCCTGGACAGGGTGCTGGGTACCTTCACTGACTACTGTGCTGCAAACAGTCCCCTCGCTGACTAGGATAGGATTGTCAGTGCTGCGTGTGGCCGTTGAGCTTCTCTGTGAAGGGAAGTAGTGCAGGTGTATAGTGGGTTAGGCCTTTCGCACAAGGACTGTGAAGGATGATGATAAAAGAGAATGCTAAACAACAGGCTGGGGGCACATGAAGGACTCAGAATTATTAGCACTTCTTCCTCTTCTCCCCTAAACTGGGGGTGGAGGTGTGCTGACAGACAGTATGGTTGCCACCTTTTGAGTATCCATTTGGAACCTTCTCAAGGTGGGTGTGTAACTGGAATTCCCACTCTTAGATTCCCATGGAGGCTGTGCTTGCACAGTCAGGAGCATGGCATTGTGTGTATGTGTGTGGGGGGGATTGTGTTTTCCTGTTTTGTTGGAGATTAAAATATTGTTAACTTAGCTGATTCATATACCTTCAGAAATCTCAAATGATATAACTTATGAAATATTACAAGATGATAGTGGTATGGAAATGTCCAAGTTGTATTAGCAGGTATATCAGAGTGTCTATGCGTACTTGTATTTTTTTTTTTTTTTTTTTTTTTTGCGGTATGCGGGCCTCTCACTGCTGTGACCTCTCCCATCGCAGAGCACAGGCTCCGGACGCGCAGGCCCAGCGGCCATGGCTCACAGGCCCAGCCGATCCGCGGCATGTGGGATCCTCCCAGGCCGGGGCACGAACCCGCGTCCCCTGCATCGGCAGGCGGACTCCCAACCACTACGCCACCAGGGAAGCCCTGCGTACTTGTATTTTTAAGGCCATTTTTTTACTTGTTCTCTAGGGCTCAGTAAGATTAGGTTTAGAGAACAGATTAGAAAGCTCTGATGTGAAGAGCAAGGAGACTATAATTAAGACAGAGACAAAAAACGCTTAGTGCGGAAAAACAGAAAAGTAGAAAAAGAAAAAAGTCACTGATAATTCTAGCACTTTGAATTAATCACCAATGATATTCTAGAGAATGTGGCCTGCGTGTGTATTATAGATTATCATATGCACATGTGCTTTACTAAAATGACAGTTTATCAGACACATTATTTATTGCCTGATTAAAAAAGAACTCTCACTGTTAAAGTTAATTCTGATGTCAATAGTCTTTATGGTGTGTTTTCTTGGTAGCAGTGTAGTATTCCAATTATGGGTATGCCATAATTTTTGTAACTAATCTAACACAGATGTCTCTGCTTTGAATAACTTTCTTTGCATTGCCTTTAACTTCCTAAAGGATAAATTCTTAGGAATGGGTTGGCCGTAAGGACATTTTGAGATGTTTGCTAGGTATGGCCCTTTTTATGGAGAAAGTGAACCAGTTTATCTCACAGCAGTGCTTTGTTCATTCATTTGTCTGTGTCCTTTTGTTTACTGAAGAAGTGTTAAGGATTTATGTGTCTGGTGTAATTCTAGACATTGAGGCACATGAGAAATGGTTTCTGCACCCCTGATACTTAGGGTATAGTGGGCAAGGTGGGCATGACCTAACCACAGATAGGTGTAAAAGTACAGCTCTGACAAGTTCTGAAGGGACTGGTGCTTCTCATACCCTTTGTTAACATTGATATTAGGACTCTTTATTTATGTGTGGGATTAAAGGCAAAAAATGAATTTTAATTTTTGGGAGAGCTAGAAGAATTTGATAATTTTTTCATGTTAATGGTTTATTTCTGTTCTGTTCGTATTGCTTCTTTTGTTAATTACCTGTTCACGTTCCTTGTGTATTTTCTAATTGGGATATTTGCTGTCATATTGATCAGTAAGGCCCTTATATTCTCTCCCAGCTTGTCATTTCAAAAGGTAATGATTTCAGCTGGGGCTTTGTAGTTCAGACAGAAGGATTTCCTCTTTGCCCCTCGGTGAACCTGGGGACCTCACAGGAGAGCTTGGGACCATGGCGATCCAAAGCCAAGATCCTGCTCAACAGAATGTTTGATTCTGTCTGCGTGACTGTGTGGACAGGCATCTCAAGCCCTGTTTATCTCAGTAAAGCCTTGACATCTGTGCTGTCTTGGTAATCCCAGGAGGGTCTTCCTGAATTAGATTGCTCCCTGGGTGTTTTTGAAGAGTTTGGACTAATCAGGAATTGGCTAGTTTAGTCTGAGGAATTATATTTGTTTGCTGGTAATAGACATCTGGCTCATATTAGTCCTTCCCACAGTAGTTCTGCCAAGTAAGGGGTGGTTTTTATCTTGGTTTTACAGATGTGTGAATTACTAGACCACAGAAATATCCCTCTTTTTATCTTTATCAGCATTTCATTGGTGGTCATTTCGCATCTAGCAAAAGTACTTTTTCCCCCCTATTCCTACCCTTTAACTTCCTCCCACCATGGTCCTTTTTAATTTTGGCAGGATGCCAAAGAAAATAGTCTTTGTAATTATGTCACTACCTTGTCTATCCTTTTGTCCCCACTGCCTGGCAAACCACCTTGTGTATAAGTGTGATATTTCTGCACCTATGGCTATGGAACTTATTACACTGGACTTCCCCCAAATCTGTCTTACACACAAAAGTGTCAAAATGTGCTAAAGGGGCTGTTGGTTTCTTAAACAAACTCAGCCCTGTCCAGTTTCCAAAATGCTTAGCTGCATGGATGAATGACAGTGTTCTATTTTACTGGTGAGAGTTCAGTGTTCTAAGTGAGATTTTGTGAATTTTTGGAAATTGCTCACCCTGATGTACCAAAGGCTGGCAGAGGAGGAGTAATATAATATTAGCTGGTAGTAGCTCATTTACTACTTGGAAGGCCTGAGATTGCAAGTCTAAAATGTACAGAGTTGCCCATTTCTTCTAACTGCAAGTCAACATCCTTCCTCTCTTATTCTCTCGAGCTTATGAAATAAGTTAGGGCACTTGTCACGGTAGTAATTTAGGCAGAAAAGGGAATAAAAGTAAGTTCTTGTCTACCACTTTATTTCCTCATTTCTGAAATTGTTTGAGGTTGCATAGTTGGAATTGTCTTCCTCTTTTCCGGTGATTACAGATAATTTAAAAAATTATTCTGGATACTCTTTCTGTTTTGAAAATTAGGTACTCGGAGTTAGAGCCAAGGGAGAAAGGAGAATTTAAGGCAATTCTTTTTCCTCCACCTCTGGTGGGATGCTTGGAATACTTGGTATCATATGAGTGATTTGTCCATTGTAGTTCAAGTTCCCACTTTCTCCTGTGCTTGGGTCTGGGGAGTCCCCTGTGGTGGTGATAGGAGTTCCTTCAGAGGGACTGATTCTGATCACTTTTTCATTGTTTCTCCCCAGCTCCTTTAGCATGTGAGTAGTGGCTTAAAAGAGCAGCTGTTTAATTTTTCATGATTCTGTTTGTTACTCACATGTCTGCATTCAGCTAGTCGGTCTGTTGGGGCGGTCTCAGCTCAGCTGGGGTGGCTGGGACTTCTGGGCCTCTCCATGTGCTCTTTCATCATCAAGGAAGCCTGACTGAACTGCTTTCCATTTCGACTCAGTAGCTTTCCAAGAGGGTGAGAGTGCAAACTGCAGGGGCTCATAAGGCTTAGCTTTGGACATCATATAGCATCCCTTCTGCTCTATTATTCTGGTCAAAGCAAGTCCCAAGGCCTGCCCAGATTCAAGAGGGAGGGAAATGGATGCCACCTGTTGATGGGAAGAGCAGTAAAGTCACATTGCAAAAAAGCGTGGACACAGGGAGCTGTGATTCATTGGTGGCTTTTTTTTTTTTTTTGCTGTACGCGGGCCTCTCACTGTCGCGGCCTCTCCCGTTGCGGAGCACAGGCTCCGGACGCGCAGGCTCAGCGGCCATGGCTCATGGGCCCAGCCTCTCCGCGGCATGTGGGATCTTCCCGGACCGGGGCACGAACCCATGTCCCCTGCATCGGCAGGCGGACTCTCAACCACTGCGCCACCAGGGAAGCCCCATTGGTGGCTATTTTTGTAACAATCTACCGCATAACCCACAGTGATCTGAAAGCTGAAATGTGTCTTACTTTCGGCTTCAGTATTCTGTGAGTCTGAGTTGTTCTGTGGTCAGAATTAGAGCAAAAGATATTCCTAGGCTGTAGTAAGTATGGATATACTTGGACAAATCCTTCTTCTTCAGAATCATAGTTCTGAATATTCTTGAAGATCCCATGCTTAGGAACGTTCCTCTCATGAGAACTGTGAGGAAGAAATTGCATATGCATGATATGGAAAAGTCTGTGTAAGTATTACTGGTGTTCCGTTAAGGCGGAGCTCTGAAACCAGAATTTCAAGGGTGATGCAGAAAGACTGGCCCTTCAGTCCTCGGAGTGGCTGAGTGAGGCCTGAGGCTGCTGAAACACCTCGGCCAGCTATCGGGCCAGCTATGATTTTGATTTTCTCGCTGTGTTGAACAAATGTCCTCATTTTCTGTGTAAGCTATGGCATGAAAAAAGTGAGGCAGTATTGCCCTAAAGGATACAGCAGCGCTTTGGAAATGTGGTGGGATGAGGACAAATACTGTTTTCCTTATCAGTCAGTGTTCTTGGGTGCAAACAACAGAAACTTATTCTAGCTAATTTAACCCACACTTTAGTTGTCTGGGTCTGTCCATGTCAAATTTATTCCCAGATCAATGAACATTTGAAAGTATTTTCTACATCAGGCACTTGGGTTTTAAGTATACAAAGACAGTCTTCTGGATGGGAAACTTCTTCCATATGAATAATTTAAGATATTTGACATATTTTGTTTCTATCCTACTGTAGTTAAAGGGGAGGATCTGTTTATCTCTGTTGACTGGTTAGGAATTGATTATTTGGTGACAGTCTTACCGAAGGGGTAATTATAATCACAGATTTATAGTCTTTCTTGATAATTACTTTAAATTACTTGTACAAATATTTTAATCCCTATTAGCTTAGAAAAACCTCCACTGGCCATTTATAGTATCACTTATTTCCTTGTACCCTTTTCTCCCTGTGGAAGTTGTTGCAGGCTTTTGAAAAAAATCCACATTGATCTAATATCCTATTTGTTTGTAGTTTTGTTATTAAAAATATCTGAATACAGGGTGACAGGTTGCCTTTAGGGTTTAGTTTTTTGGGCCTCTTGAGAAAGAGAAGTAAAGATGAGAAAGACCAGACCTAATAGAGGTTCTTACTTAGAGAAAGTGAATGGGAGAGGAAGAGATGCTTAAACAAACAAAAAGGCTCATGCCTACAGAGATTCAGAAATAGCCTTTAAGGTATTGTAAAAGCTGCCTCTTTCTGCCTTTCCCGGAATCTCACCTTTGATGGACTTTCTGGAGCGTTCCTTCTCCTCCTCTAGGCTGACCACTCATGAGTTCCTCTTAAACTGATCATCATTTGGGCAGTTGGGGTGTGCTGCTGAGAACAGGCCGTGTAACTCGACCTCAGGCTCTGAGTCATCGCCGCTTACAGAGGCTTTGAACTCTTATAGAATTCTTTGTCATATTTTGTTGGTGAGAGATCAGAATACATACTTGGACTGTTTTCAAGATAGCTGCAGATGTTTCTGAAGTATAGAGTGTGTTTAAATCTAATTTATGTAAGTTAGATTAGTTAGATGTCACATTCTGTTACTTGTGTGCTTGTTCATTTATGCAGTAAATGTCATTTAAAGACCTCAATTTATTTTTGTTTAAATGTGAATGCAGTGCGAAAAGGAATCTCTCTCTGTGTGTGTATTAGGTAGAAATATTTATTTTCAAAAGAACAGTTTGAGTACGTTTTAACTGTAGTGGGAAGGTTGCCTGGGAAGGTTAGCTACTGTCCTGTCAAATTGGACTTTTGAAGAGAGGGCCAGTTTTGGTGTTTTTCTTCGGATAGTTTTCACAGTGATTCTATATTCTGTTATTATCCTTAGTATTTGATCTTAGTCTTCTATCACTTTTCATCATATAGAGAACATGGGTGATGTACCAGGTAGTTTCAGACACACACACACGTGGCAGGTGGTGTTCATAAGCATTGAGCTCATTCAGATTTATGATTGCAAAGGTCCTTCACTCAATTGTATCTCCAGACACTTTGCTGTATAAAGTAACATTCATAGCTTCTGGTACTTTGGGGGCCACCTTTTCAGTCCACTACAGTCTGCCTTCTGGCCCCCATGTAGTCACATCTGCCCCACATGCAAAGTACATTCACTCTCCTCCATCATCCCCAGAAGTCTTAACTCATTACATCGTCAGCTCAAATCCAGACCTCATCTAGACATCATCAGTTCACCAGTCCTAAATCTCATCATCAAAAGCATCTAAATCAGGTATGGGGTGAGACTCTTGAGTATGATCCACTGTGACACAAAATTCTTCTCCATCTATGAACCTAGTAACTAGAAGATGAGTTATCTGCTTCCAAAATACAGTGGTGGGTCAGGCATTGGGTAACAGTGATGGAGATTCCCATTCAAAAAGGGAGAAAACTGAAGGTTCAGAGGAGTGAGCAAGCAGTCCCAAGCAATTTCAGAATCTAGCAGGGCCTGCGAATAGTCCTCTGACTTTAAGTATTTCTTAAAGGCAAATTTCCAAGAAGTGAAAGAACATATTCATTTGAAGCTTCTTGTATATTGCTGAACCTCTCACCAGAGGTTACTTTTCTACCAGCAGTGTATTTTGCTAGTGATTCTTTTACCTGGTCACTCTGATCACCATGTTATCATTTTAAAAAAAATAAATGTATGTGTAAAAATAAAACCTCTAAACTTTCCCAATTTCACATGAACCAAAATTTTAGCTGTTTTTGGTGTTACGAGTACCTTTCATAATTTTTTCTCAATTTTGCTTAATTTTTCATACCCTTGCCAATTTTTCTATTTTTTCTTCATTTGTGTGATGTTTTTATATATTTAGAATTTCTGATTTTGTATTACAAGGATTTTCCCAAGTTTTCGTTTAATTTTTTAAAGGTTTTTTGGTAAATACAGAGTTTGCTTTTTTAATACAGTCAAATCTGCCATTTTTTTGTGGAGTACCTTTTGCATGTATAGTTTGAATGTCCTTTCTCTACTTGCAGTCAAATAAAAATTATTTAAAAAAAATTTGGAACCCAAAACGGCAACTTATGAGGAAAATTCATGTTGTACTATAGTTATGTCTGACAGTGAGCTTCTTAGGAACTGCCGTTATCCTGTAGAAAGGCCCATCCCTGAGAGCTGATCCAGCTCTTGTCCTGCAGTCCTGTCTGACTAGCATGGCACGCTCAGCCTTCACGTGCCGTGAAAGCACTGGGCTGAACAGGTTGAGCCCTCTAATCCATTTTCTGAATCCACTGAGGTGGGAAGGTGCTTGGATGGCAGAGATGTTGTTGGAATAGGTATTGATTGATATATGTATAATGAAGTGCGAAGAGTGAGTGCTAGGAAAAGTATCCTTAATATGTACATGAAACCAAGGTGTACTAAAAATGTGGGAAAACCCAACTCTGTTACAAAATTTCCATATACTAGGCCCCTGCATTAATGATTTTGTAAGATTTATTGACATAGAAAAAAATATGGTCAGTGACTAGAGCATACTACAAAACAGTATTGTGATCCAATTTTAATTGTAGAGGAAAAGATAATGTCTCTATGTATAGAAAATAGTGTGCATTAGATAATGATTATTTTGGGGTAACTGGACTTTCAAGTGTATATACAAGTTTTTAAAACCCTATATATTTATAGGTGTATATATAATATTTTATACATTTTTGTTTCTTTATCTTTTCTGAATTTTCTGGCTTTTCTGTAGAGGACTTTTTTTTTTTTTTGGTATAATATAAGGTATTGATACTTTCTCCCTTCCCGTACCAAAGAAATTGCCTCCCCAAAAATGATTATTTGGTATACCTGTGTTATTAATGTGAAGTTGGCTGGACCATAATGCTTTTAGGCCATTATGATTGCAGAATGCTTCATATTCTTCACTCAGTTGTTTATATTACATTCGAGGGAAAATGATTTTTATTAAACTAAGGAAGTAAAATGTAACACTGGAAAGATGCTAATATTTTAGTATTTTTCAGTGTATCTGCTGAGGGGAATGATTTTTATTGTGGTGTTTTTACTTACAAAAGCCTTAGCATCTCTGAACGATATAAACTGGAAGCACTGAGCATTGTTTTCTGTTGTTTTGGAGATAATGAGTGATTTGTGGTTAGTAACAACTTTAGATCATTTTTATTTACTTTTTCTTAATTCTGAGCAATTCTTTGCCACCTTTCAAAATATTAATTATATGTTAAAGCAAAATTTTCTGCCTTTTGGAGTGAATTTCTTTTGCCCTCAGAATCCTACCTGTTTTATAGTACTTGAAACTTTTACTTTTTATTTGTTATTTCTTAGGTAAACGCAAAGCACTGAAGTTGAATTTTGCAAATCCACCTTTCAAATCTACAGCAAGGTTTACTCTGAATCCCAATCCTGCAGGAGTTCAAAACCCACACATGTGAGTATTCCTGGTAATCAAATAAAAGGCTCAACTCAAGCAAGGGTTTTAAAGTTATTGTGTTTTATGAATTTTTTCAAGTCGAGGGGTTGGTATTTCTGTTATCCTCTGGGCCATTTGAAATATTACTGTTTGAACTCAAATAGAAAGCTGTTGATTCTGTAGTCTGAAGTAGGCAAACACAATTTTCCTTTTTAAAGTTGACTTGAAGGGAAAGGAAGAGCTGAAGATCCAGTTACATTTATATCGTTTTAGTTTCTCTCTTATTGAACTCTGAGAATATTATTTTTACCTCTCCTTCTGAATTTCCAGTTAAGTTGTAAGTAGTATTTAAGAAAACTTAACTCTCTCCTGTAGATCTGCACAAATCATCCCCACTTACTAGTTGACAAAATAGATTTCCATTCTTAATATACTGAGTGTCTATAAGATTTCCATGTCATAGTAGATTGAAAGAATATGTACGTGTCAGTGATTTTTTAAAAATTGACTCCCTTAATATTTTTAAATTAAAAAATAGAAATGATATTGTAGCATTTTACTGAAGAGTATTAGAAATATATTAGTTAATTTAAAACAATCTCGCCATAATAGTATTTTACAGAAGCCTTTGAATCAAAGTGAAGTGAAGTATTAAATAATAATGTTTTCTTCTTCTCAAACCTGGCAAGAACATGAAGGGTCAAAGCCAGTGGATTTACATTTCTACTAATATCCAGAAAAATAATTTTCACCTAGTTCTAATATTGAGAACTATAAAGCAAGTGGTGGAAGGTATGGTTTAAAAAGCTGTCAGAATCCATTATTTTATAGTTTTGTAATAATTCCTCAACAATCTGTATTCAAACTTTATTAGACTACAGATACATTTATTCTTCCCAAAGAGGCACATTTATTGCTGTTTGACATTTGGTATACATTGTATTTGCAAACAGTAACACATTGGTAGAAGGTAGACTGTCTAGCAGTAGGAATGTTGAAAATATTTTATTTTTAAAACATCAGTGTCTAGAAGAAAGCAGCAGATACGTGTGTCTGTACGCTCTTATGCTTAAACCTATCACCTAAAGGGGAATGAAAGAGATTTTCAATGAAAACTGAGTGGCAGTTTATTTGCCTGGGAGTGGTGTCTGTCAGCTTTATTAGACTGCTGTCCACAATGAGACTTCTTGTCAGAGCTCAACCTTGTTACCTTCTCTGAATCATATTGAGGAAGGAAACTCTTAGTACTGCTTAATTAGTCAGAGCTCCAGCAGCAAGGAAACACTGTTAAAAGAACCTCCTTCCTCATTTCCTAGAATTTCTAGTGAAAGCTAGTACAAAAGAACTTAAAAGAACCTTAAAAGAACCTCCTTCCTCATTTCCTAGAATTTCTAGTGAAAGCTAGTACAAAACTAATTCTTGAACATATTCCATTTCTGTTGCCTTGGTTGCCAGCTGAACCACAAATTTGAAGTCTAAAAAAGAAGGATATGTAGTAATCGCCAAACTTAACAAATCTTTCTTTCTTTCTTTTTTTAAAAGCCCCCTTGGACAAAGAGAAAGACAACCTGATTTGCATTTAGAACTAGAAAAACATTTACATATTTGTACTCTCTCCCCATTAGACTTTCTTCATGTCTAGGGGAATTCATGGACAGAATCTTTTTTTTTTAAACAGTAAACAGGGTGGTGAAGAAAAAGCTTTCTTCCAAAATTTGAGTCTATCAGGCTTTTTTTGGTTTTTCTTTCTTTCTTTTTTTAAACTACTTCATAATAATCCTGTAACCAGCTAGGTTTCTTATTTATCTCTTCCCAGAAGGTGTTAAAAGTTTGAGAGGACACAGTAATAGGCATCTTTGTGATAGAATCTTTGGAATTTGATTCTAGTATGTAAAAGTTTTAGACCCTGCCTTTGAGTTTTATTATTGCACTCGTCTGTTATCTGGATCAGGAACAGGCAGCTACTAGTATTGATACTCATCAGAGACAGTTGTTTCCCTGCTTTGGGCAGCATATCTTCTCTACCTTCCCACTGCCTTCCACAGGGATCCTCTGTATTCTTCCTGTGTATTGAATACTATCAGGCACTAAAAACCACTGTTGATCCCTGCTTAGGATAAGTTTGCAGTTAGAAGATATAACTTGCAGTAGGTGGAGGCTTTGAAAAAGATACCTCTATGCCATTTATATGTGTTTCCTTCTTTTAAAATTTCCTTGCATTCAGTTCTTCTTGAACTTTAGTTATAGATATAAATATAAAACTTTTTAAATGAGTTTAGGAAAAGATAAGATGAAATATAAGTAACTAATGAAGTTATGTCCCAGGGACTAGTTTCAGATCCATCTGACATTTGATGTCTACTGGGTGCAGGATTCTGTGGACGATTAAAAAAAAAAAAGATTAAGACAGTGTCCTTATTTTCTGAGAAATAGCAGTTTAAATAAACTTTCAAGAAGACAGAAATTCAAGAAGTAAGGCATAAGATAATACAGATCAAAAGTCAAATGAATGGTGCAGGAGGGGTAAGAGCACTTCAGATAAACAACTTGGTGAAAAGTTTCACAAAGGAACAAGGTTTGAACTGGATTTTGAAAGCCTCCTAGAGGAGGTTGGTTAGGTGGAGAGAGGGGAGAATGGCCTTCTGGTGAGTGTCAGCGCACGCTAAATTTGGGGACCATGTGTAGATCTGTTTCACTGTAGTGGAGATGTTAGTTATAGATTACCTATTTCTCTCTCACTTTCAGCATTTTGCCTTTATTCTTGGTGTTCTATAATTATATGAGAATAGGCTTAGGTTTGGATCATCTTTCTGTGTACCGGATGAATTGTTTTAGTTTGAAGAGTCACAAATCTTTTTCTGAGAGTTTCTGCTGCTTTTCTTTTGATAGATTCCTTCATGTTTTTCCTATTCTCTCTTCCAGAAATGTGTGTTATTTGGTTTTGGTATCTCTGAATTCTCTCGGTCTTTGACTTTTATATTTTCTATTTCTTTGTTTTCTTGCTTTATATTCTAGGAGATTTCCTTTATTTCCTGACCCTTCTATAGAATATTCTGTTTTGGGAATTGATTTTTTATTTCTAAGAGTTGATTCTGGCTTTTTCTTAGTATCCTACTCTTAATTTGTGGATGTAAAGTCTGGAATTTAAAAATTCTTTTCTATACTTTAGGTAATCTATTTCCTCAAGGGTCACTTTTTCTTTTGTCTTTGTCTTTCTCCTTTGTGTCAGCTTTTTTCCACATGTCTAGTAGTTCTTGGTTGTCCATTGATAGTTGAGGATGAGGAAATTAGAAGACTTATTGGAAGCTCTGGTTAGAGGCAGCCAACTGGTGGGCTTGACTTGACTTTTCTCTGAATGGTTTGAGTGCTGGCTGTTAGGCCAGGAATACTCTAGATGCCATAATGAGTAGGCCAATATTTGCCCTAGTAGGCATTGTTTTTTCCAGATAGCATGTTTGTTTTCTTTAGAGACATGCTCTCTTTTCATTTTGGGGCAGGTGGAAAGGAAAGGAGGAGCTGAGTAAACCTTTCTTCTGGAAAGAATTTTAATCGCTCTTCCATTTCCAGGCTTTTATACTTTCCAGCTATGAATCCTCTCTAAGGTTCTGTTGGGACCATTACCAATCTCTCGTCTCGGCGGCATGCTCCCCTCCCACCATGTGTTATGGGTGCTAGTTTTCTCTATTGCTATTTTTTTTAACCCCTTATTATGGAAAGTTGCAAATATATCCAAAACTGGAGAGTGGTAGCTGAATCTCTATTAGTTATCAGTCAGCTTTAGCAGCTTCAACAGTTCATATGGCCAACATTACTTTTGTCTGTTCCTCTACCCTCCTTAGTGTTTGGGTTTTTTTCTTTGCGGTACGCGGGCCTCTCACTGCTGTGGCCTCTCCCGCTGCGGAGCACAGGCTCCGGACGCGCAGGCTCAGCGGCCATGGCTCACGGGCCCAGCCGCTCCGCGGCATGTGGGATCTTCCCAGACCGGGGCACGTGTCCCCTGCATCGGCAGGCGGACTCTCAACCACTGCGCCGCCAGGGAAGCCCAACCCTCCTTAGTTTTAACCAAACCTCAGACATATTATTCCATCTATAAATATTTCAGGATGTGTTTCTAAAAGACAAGGACTCCTTTTTAAAAACACAATCATAATATTATCATTATATCTAGTAGGATAAATGATTCTTTAATATCGTCAAATAAGTATTATAGATCACTTCATCACTTTTTTTTTTCAAGTTTGAAGCAGGAACTAAACAAGGTTTTACACTGCACTTGGCTGACAAGTTTTTGAAACTACTGTAGAGTCCCTTCCCTTGGAATTTATTAGTTTTGCTTTGTCTAGATATTTTTGTCTGCTTTCAGGTGTTCAGAAATTTGTCTAAATCTCTGTTTCTTTATTGTTTATTTCCTTTAAAAAATCATTCTTTTCATTTGGGTCCTTAGAGAGTCAGGAGACAACCTGGTTTTTAATTGGTTTTTAATTATCATTGGTTAAAATTATAAGTATTTCCAACACATGAAAAAGTGAGTGTTAGAGACTCTTGTATCTGCTACCTAGATGTAAGAGATGTTAGCATTTTGCCATTTGGCTCTTTAAATGAAAGATTAAGCTGTAAAACTAAAGAGTGCAAGGAAAGACGAAAGGAAAAAAATGTTTGGCTACTTTTGACATTTCCATCAGGATTGGATTATGCTAGGCACTATATGTCTTTTTGATACCCCAAGGGTATTCTTATAAATGTGGCAGGCTTGTGCTAAAATCATGTTCTGTATATAAAATTTGACATGAACAGAAGTAGATAGTCCACTGCTGTGTTCTGTGCTTTCATCATGCTGAGTGATGTGCAAGTGCTCTCAGTGTGCTGAATCATTTAGAATGCACCAAATATGATTGTTATTCTGAAAGAACAGCCCTTTTATCTTCACAACGTATCAGGATTGTACAAGAAGAACCACCAGCTTAAAAGCTAACATTGGAAATAAATAATGATGAGTAAAGATACATTTGGGGGCTTAAGCTAAACATTTGGGAACCATATGTTGTAAATTTAAGGGGCTCTGTTTTGTTGAGACCAAGAGGATCTCATTTTTCTTTATTATATTTGAACAGAAAAAGGCTCAGTTGTGCCATAGAACATCTAGGAGGTAGTTTTAAAAGAAGTTTTGAAGTCCCCAGTTACTCACTAGTATTCTTTTTTTTTTTTTTAATTTATTTATTTTTGTCTGCATTGGGTCTTTGTTGCTGCACGTGGGCTTTCTCTAGTTGCGGCGAGTGGGGTGCTACTCTTCCTTGCGGTGTGTGGGCTTCTCATTGCGGTGGCTTCTCTTGTTGCGGAGCACGGGCTCTAGGTGCGCGGGCTTCAGTACTTGTGGCACGTGGGCTCAGTAGTTGTGGCTCGCGGGCTCTAGAGCACAGGCTCAGTAGTTGTGGCTCTTGGGCTCTAGAGCACAGCCTCAGTAGTTGTGGTGCGTGGGCTTAGTTGCTCTGCGTCATGTGGGATCTTCCCGGACCAGGGCTCGAACCCGTGTCCCCTGCATTGGCAGGCAGATTCTTAACCAGTGCGCTGCCAGGCAAGCCCAATCGCTAGTATTCTTTTTTTTTTTTTTTTTTGCATTATGCGGGCCTCTCACTGTTGTGGCCTCTCCCATTGTGGAGCACAGGCTCCGGATACGCAGGCTCAGCGGCCATGGCTCACGGGCCCAGCCGCTCTGTGGCATGTGGGATCTTCCCGGACCGGGGCACAAACCTGTGTCCCCTGCATCGGCAGGCGGACTCTCAACCACTGCGCCACCAGGGAAGCCCCAATCACTAGTATTCTTAATTCCATGATGAGTCTACTCAGTAGAGCATCATCTTAAAACTCAGAACAGTAATTATAAATTACGTAGGCACTTATTGCTGGTTAAATTGTGGAAGCTTTATCTTTTAAACTTATTATCTTGGATTAACTGTTTTGTTACTACTGGAGTCCTGGTTTCTATCCCAGTGTCATCATGGTCTCTGTGACCTTCAGTGTGTCACTTAACTCCGATTTTAGTTCAGGCATTGAATTAGGATAGTGACTTTCATTATTTTGTGTGGTGAATGGCAGGGGGTGGGGGAGAGAAAATGAATATGAACAGGAATGAATATGAATCAAGCCAGTGTTGTGCTCCTTTCCTAAAATAAAATCTTGTGCATGAGCCTGACAGGCTGTTTGTGGAGGTGGGAGAGAGCTCTGTGGTCTTGTCTACCTTCATTCCTCAAAATAGTCCCAGGACATCTCTGGTCAGTTCCTGAGTATGAAAACCATGAGTATACTTGAGCTTAAAACTTTTTTTCCATCTCTGAAATTTTTAATGTAATCATAGTCATTTGGAATCTCTACATTTCTGTGGTGGAGCCCTTTCACGTAATGGCAGTAATTTTATGGTAGAAATATTTATAGGTACAAATTAGTACCCCAAATTTAAAAAGGCCAAATGTGTCAAATTCTGTGGGGTAATTACTTATTTTGGGCTGGTTTCGATTTACTGCTGCAAACTTTTTTTTCTTACTGTAGCAAAATATGCATAACATAAAATTTACCATCTTAACCATTGCTTAGTGTACAGCTTAGTGGCATTGAATACATTCATGTTGTCGTGTATCCATTGCTACCATTCATCTCCAGAACTCTTTTATTTTCTCAAACTGAAACTCTGTATCCATTAAACACTAACTCCCCATTCCTCTTTCTTCTGGCCCCTGGTAACCACCATTCCACTTTATGTCTCTGTGAATTTGATCGCTCTAGGTACCTCATGTAAGTGGCATTATACAATACTTGTTTTGTGACTGGCTTGTTTCACTCAACGTGTCCTCATGCTCTCCATCTGTGTTCTGGTGTGTGTCAGAATTTCCTTCTTAAGGGTGAATTATATTGTATGTGTATATGACATTTTGTTATCCATTGATGGGCATTACAGTGTTTCTGACTTTTGACTCCAGTGAATAATGCTGCTATGTGAGATAATCTTTCAAAACTTGCATTCTTAAAGTTCAGAGGTATTTAATCTTTCCTTCAGTTCCATACTCCACCTCCATGCACCTGATGGTTGTACTTGGAGGGCAGTGGTACTAGGTGTGACTGAGCTGATTCTCTGTGTGGCCCTCCACCCTTGGAGAGTCACTAGTATAATTCTCCTTAAGCTGGACTCAGGTATTGGATGTTAATTCTGAAATATTTATTTAAAGAAATTAATGTGATAAATGCTGTTAAGTTGCTTGTCTCCCGAAAATGAACTTAGTTTTGGTGTTTTAAATCATCTTGATTCTTGAATCGGAGACTTAGACGTAGAATATATAATCTGTAGTTCTTTACCTATAGTACTGCAAAGTTCTGCTCTTTAAAGAAATGTCTGGTTGCTGTGCTTTAGATGAGTTTTCCAACCCTTTGTAATCAGGCAGCAAGTTTTTGAGTTCTGATTTACTTCATGTTACAGAAGTCCTTTGCCTTTGTAGTGTAGGCATGTTTCTGGAAACTTCTGTCTGCTAATAAGGAATTCTGCTATTTAAAAGAAACATCCTCTCTTTTCAGAGTATTCTTTCTTATTATTATTATTTAAAATTGAGTCACAGTATAATTACATTACTGTTCTTGAGCAAATGTGTTTGCCCCAGAGTTAATAATTGCCTCATTTAATGGTTCACTGTGAATCTCCTCTCCACATAATTAACTACTTAGGTGATCTCTCAGTTCTTTTTTTCTAGAGTCATCTGTCTATCTATACAGTACTCTTGCTGTATTCTGGAGTGGTTGCACTTTATGGCTGGTGCCATTGTTTTGTGAATGCCTATGTTACTCTTCTGAATTTGATTCCCTGTTTCGGGGATTTCATGTTTTCTTCCTTCCTTCCTCCCTTCCTCTCTTCCTCTCTTTCTTCCTCTCTCTCTCTCTCTCTCTCTCTTTCTTTCTTTCTTTCTCTTTCTTTTTCAGTTTTTCTCTCACGTTTTGGGGGAGTATATCTCCTAACGGCTTCCTAAGATAAGTGTTTTTTCTTAGTAAGTAAGGTTTTTGGGTCTTTGCATGTCTGAAAATGCCTTTATCTAACCCTCTTAATAGATTAGTAGTTTTATTGACTATAGAATTCTGGGGTAGACATTTTTCTTCAGAGTTTTGAAAGCGTTGCTCCAGTGTTTCCAATGTTCAGGGGTTACTGTTAAAAACTTATATGCCATTGTGATTCTTGAACTTTGGAATATGACCTGTTTTTTTCTTTGTGGATGATTGTAGGATTTTGTCTTTTCCCCTGTGTCAGAAATCTGCTTTGGTTTTATTTTCCTTTTCTCTTCTCCTTCCTTTCTTCTTTCCTTTCACTGAGCTCTTGGTGGACTCCCTTAAACTAGAAACCACTATCTTTCATTCTAGGATATATGCTTTATTTTTCTTTTATTCTTTTGATTTTCTCCTGTTCTTTTTTTTTTTTTTTTTTTCCGGTACGCGGGCCTCTCACTGTTGTGGCCTTTCCCGTTGTGGAGCACAGACTCCGGACGCGCAGGCTCAGCGGCCATGGCTCACGGGCCCAGCTGCTCCGCGGCATGTGGGATCTTTCCGGACCGGGGCACAAACCCATGTCCCCTGCATCGGCAGGCGGACTCTCAACCACTGCGCCACCAGGGAAGCCCTCTCCTGTTCTTTTGATTTTCTCCTTTCCGGTAGCTCTCCTGCTGAAACTCCACTTTAGGTTTTGGACCTCTTAGTTTGAGTCCCTCTTTTTCTTAACTTTTTTTCTCCTTCAACTTCGTATGTATTTTCACTTTTTGTTTGTCTTTGGTTGATCCTTGGTTGTCTCACACACACATGCATAAAAGAGTCAACCAAAAGGTGATTGGAAGCTTTGTGATTTGCTTGGTGATACTCCCAGTGAGGAGAAGAAGAGGTGCCTGAGTTTTTCCTTTGGAGAATTAATTACCCAGTGTCCTTTTTTGAAAAAGAAGTGGGCATGGATTAAACTCAATTGAGAGAATGATTACAGATTCTAAATGAATCAGAAAGAAAGAAAAAGTGTTATAACAGTGTTCCTAAATATTTAAATGCCTAGGCAAGGCACAAACACAGAATCACTAGACAGAGTAATGAATAACAACATTAAGGAGCTAGGAAAAGAAGAGCAAATTAAATCCAAAGTAAGTAGAAGAAAGGAAATAATAAAGATAAGAGCAGAAATTAATGAAATAGAAAATGGACAAATAATAGAGAAAGTCACAAATTCAAAAGTTGTTTCTTGGGATTCAATAAAAGTGATGAACCCCTAACAAGACAGATGAAAGAAAAGATTAAGTCCAAGTTATCATTGTCAGGAATGAAAGAGGGTAATCACTACAGATCCCACAGACAGTAATAGCATACTAAGGAAATATAATAAGTAACTTTATGCCAATGAATTTAATAACCTGAATGATATAGACAGATTCCTTGAAAGACATAAATAATAAAAACTAACCCAAGAAGAAATAGAAAATCTGAATACCCCTATATCTGTTAAAAATTGGATTTAGAGTGAAAAACTTCCACTTTCAAAGGAAACTTGGGGCCCCAGATGGTTTTCCTGGTAAATTTTATCAAACATTAAAGGAATAAATAAGACTAAGCTTCCACAAACTTTTTCAGCAAATAGAAGAGTAGGGAGCATTTCCCAGTTCATTTTATGAGTTCAGTGTAACCCTGATATCAAAACTGGAGAAGGATATTATTAAAAAAATACTACAGACCACTATCCCTCATGAACATACACTTGAAAATCCTCAACAAAATATTAGTAAATTGAATCCAACGATATATAGAAAGGATAATATGTCATGACCGAGTGGGATTTATCTTAATTTGACACTTGAAAATTATCAATATAATTCACTGCATTAATAAAATAAGGAGAAAAATGGTATAATCATTTTAGTAGATGCAGAAAAAACATTTAACAACATTCAATATCCATTCATTATAGACATTCTCATTAATCTAGGAAAAGTGGGGGGAACTTTCTCAGCTGTTTAAAGTACATCTATGAAAAACCTATAGCTAGTATCATACTTAGAGACAAAAGACTTAATGCTTTCTCCAAGATTAGTAATAAGACAAGAATATCTGTACTCATCAGTTCTATTCAGTATTATACTGGTGGTCTTAGCCAGTGCAATGAGGTAAGCAGAAGAATTAAAAGACACGAAGATTGGAAAGAAAGAAGCAAACCATAGGACTTCCCTGGTGGTCCAGTGATAAAGAATCCGCCTTGTGGGCTTCCCTGGTGGCGCAGTGGTTGAGAGTCCGCCTGCCGACTCAGGGGACACGGGTTCGTGCCCCGGTCCGGGAAGATCCCCCATGCCGCGGAGCGGCTGGGCCCGTGAGCCATGGCTGCTGAGCCTGCGCGTCCGGAGCCTGTGCTCTGCAACAGGGAGAGGCCACAGCAGTGAGAGGCCCGCATACCACAAAAAAAAAAAAAAGAATCTGCCTTGCAATGCAGGGGACATGGGTTCCATCCCTGGTCAGGAAACTGAGATCCCACATGCCACGGGGCAGCTGAGCCCGTGCACCACAACTACTGAGCTCGAGCGCCTCCACTGGAGCCCACGTGCCGCAAACTACAGAGCCCACGTGCTCTGGAGCCTGCACGCCACAACTAGAGAAGAGAAAACCTGCTGCCACAACTAGAGAGAAGCCTTCACGCCACAGTGAAATATCCCTCATGCCTCAACAAAGATCCTGTATGCCGCAACTAAGACCCGATGCAGCCAAAAAATAATAATAAGTAAATAATCTAAAAAAAAATAGCAAACCAGTCTTTTTTTTTTGGTAGATGATATGACTATATGTGTAGAAAATCCTAGTTAATTTACAAAACATTAGAATTAAGTGACTGGAGCAGAGATGCAGGGTACATGATCATTATTCCAAAATCAATTTAAAGCATATTAGTAAAGGAACACCTGAAAAGTGGAATTGAAAAAATGATTGTCAGAGAATGAAAAAGTATAAAATACTTAATGATAAATTTAGTGAAAAATGCATAAGACTTCTACACTGAAACTACAAAACTATAATATGTTGCTGAGAGAACTTAAAGACCTAAATACATGGAATTTATATGGAAATGCAAAGGATCTAGAATAGCCAAAAGCAATTTTATAAAAGAATAAGTTGGAGGACTTAAACTTCAAGGTTTGCTATAAATCTACAGTAATTAGGGCTTTGTGGAAGGACATTAAGGATAGACAAATAGATCAACAGAATAGAATAGAAAGTCTGGTAGACAAACATAAAATCCATTTTAAAAATAAAATTTATATTGGAGTATGGTTGATTTACAATGTTGTGTTAGTTTCAGGTGTACAGCAAAGTGAATCAGTTATACGTACATCAATACTTATGTCCACTCTTTTTTTTTTTTTAGCTTCTTTTCCCATATAGTCCATTACAGAGTATTGAGTAGAGTTCCCTGTGCTGTACAGCAGGTTCTTATTATCTATTTTATATATAGTAGGGTGTATATGTCAATCCCAATCTCCCAATTTATTCCTCCCCCATTTATCCCCTAGTAGCTATGTTTGTTTTCTACATCTGTGACTCTACTTCTGTTTTGTAAATAAGTTTATTTGTACCCCTTTTTTTAGGTAATCAATATCATGTGATATGTATCTTTCTGTGTCTGACTTACTTCACTCAGTATGACAATCTCTAGTTCCATCCATGTTGCTGCAAATGACATTATTTTGTTCTTTTTTATGGCTGAGTAATATTCCATTGTATATACGTACTGCATCTTCTATTTACAACAGCCAGGACATGGAAGCAATCTAAATGTCCATCAACAGAGGAATGGATAAAATCCACTTATTTTTGATCAGCTGCCTATACAGTTCAGTGGGGAAAAGGAGAGAATTTCCATGGTGAGGGAACAACTGGAAGAAGGAATGGAACAGAGTAAATCTTGATTCCTACTTTATGCCATACGCAAAAAGTAGTTTGAGATGGATCATAGATCTATGAGGAGAAATTCTATAAAGCTTATAAAAGAAAATATCCAAATCATATTGTGATCTGGCATAAGGAAAGATTTTTTTGACAGGACAAAGAAAGAAATAACTGCTAAAAAATGATAGACTGGACTTTACCAAAATTTAAAATTTCTGCTCATCAAAAGCTTCTTAAGAAAATAAATAGGCAAGCTACATACTGGGAGAAAATATTCACAGTTAATATATCTGACAAAGAACTTTAGTAAATATAATGAAGTATAACACAAAACAAAGAAAAATATGGGTTAAAGACTTCACAGACATTTCTCCAAAGTGTATAGGAATGGATAATAAGTACATGAAAAACGTGCTTAACAGCATCATTAATTAGGGAAATGCATATTAAAACCACAAGGAAATACCATACATACTGTCAGAATGCATAAAATTTAAAAGACCATGCAGTATATTGGCAAGTATAGGGTGTAATTGGAATTCTCACATATTGTTGGGGAAGTAGAAAGTGGTATGATCACTTTAGAAAACTCTTTGATAGTTTCTTATAAAGTTAAACATACATCTACCCCATGACTCAGGAATTCTACTCCTTATTATTTACCCAAAATGAAAATGTCCTCAGAAAGACTTGCATACAAATGTTCATTAAAAACTTTATTCGTAATTGCCCTCAAACTAGAGACAACCCAGATGTCTAATAATGGAAGAATGGATAAACAAATTGTGGTATATAATTCAATGAAATTCTCAACAGTAAAAAAGAACAAAGTACTGATGCCCACAGTCACATTGATGAATCACTGAAAATGCTGAGCAGAAGAGACCAACACAAGAAAACACACCGTCTGATTGTATCTATGAAATTCTGAAGGAGGCAAAACTAATTTATGGTGGCTGAAATCAGACAGTGTGTGTCTCTGGAGGGGACTGAAAAGCATGGCTGAAGAGAACTTTCCAGGGTGATGGAATATCCTATATCTTGTTAGGGTTGTGAGATATAAGGGTGTACGTGTTTGTTAACTCATCAAACTCAGTACCTAATGGTTTGTGCATTTCACTATATGAAAATGATACTGCAATTACGAAAAGGCCAGAACAATAATGATAAAAATTATGAGTATATTATTTACTTTCACTAAACAGTACTTGTGGCTTTCTGTTCTTGTTCTCAAAGCACCTCTGTGTTTCATCAGTCACTTGATAAGTATATGCACCCTGTGTTTTTATTGGGTTTGGCTCCTGTGCCTGTGACAAATTTTGTTTCTGCCCATTTGGTTTCCCTTGTCATGATGTTTGAAAGAGACCTAGAGTGAAAAGTTAAAGAAGGTTATCAGGTAGCTTTTGAGGATTAATCTGGAACATTCATCAAGTCACATGAGGTGTGGTGTACACTTAAGTAGTTATAAGGTGCAGGGACATGTTGTCTTTACTGTGCTTTTAAAAGCACATTTACCGGTGGTGTTTGCTTCCCTCCCTCCCTCCCTCTCTTTCTGTCTTTTCTCTCTGTCTGTTTTTAAATATAGAAAAGTATAAAGAAGAAAACCAAAATGGCCCATAATTTTACTGTCCAGATAATTGATGTTACCCTTTAAAAAATGAGTAATATATGCTTCTAGTAAGAGAATTCAGTTGGTATCGAAAGTTATAAAATAAAAAGCTCCATGTCCTTAATATTGCTCTCTGAAGATATGACTTTATTATAAAGTATAATATGTCCTTGCAGAAAAACTTGTTCATATATCAAAATATGTGATAATTTATATAAAACCATGAAAATATTTATACAAAAAGTAGTTTTATTATACACTGCTTTGTAGCTTGTTTTTTTTCCACAGTACATCTTGCAGATATTTCTAAATTAGCACATACCCTATTTTTCAGTCAGTTGTATACCTTTCATTGCATTTTATAGCCAATTTAGTTTATTTTCATTTTTAAATTAAAAACAGTGTTTTAAGAATAACTGTGTGTTAGTGAAATGTTGCATTTTTTTAAATTAAAAAAATTTTAATGATTATAGATTGACAGTTTTTGGCCTTTCTCCTATGTTAGGAGACTTGGAAGGCGCAGCTGTGTCTTCTCAGCCCTGGCACCATTGACATTTTAGGCTGGATAACTCTTTGCTGTAAGGACTGTTCTGTGTGCTGTAGGATGTTTGGCAGCACCTCTGGACTCTACTCGCTAGATGCTGTAGTGCCCCCCTCCCTCAGTTGTAAAAACCAAAAATGTCTCCAGACCCTTGGGTTGCAAAGTTGCCCCTGGTTGAGGACCACTGACGCACAGAGCATTGCAGGTACACCGGATGGTTGCCATTGCCTCTCCTGCTGGAGGAGCTGCAGAAGTCAGATACAAGAGATGCGTTCCTTCTTAGCTTGGGGTTTCAATGGGTGCAAAGAAGGGGAATGTAGGGAAGGGATATAGGGATATCTCATAGAACCCAGGGAGTGCATCAGAGTTTTGTGAGCGACTGACAGCTGTCAGAAACCAAAGCAACCCGATAGGTGTTCTGTCATATGTTCAGCAGCTGTTTATTGAATGTCTGCCATCTGCTAGGTACTGTGGTGGCCACTGGGTATTTCATGTTGAGAAAAAGAGATGTGAGTGCTGCTTCATGAAGCCTAAGGTTTAGAGGTAGACACAGACATTCAGCAAATGAATGAATGAATGAATGAAATTATAAATGGTATACCTGCTATTGAAGGACTATAACCCGATGCCATGAAAGAATGAAAGAGGGGCCTGATTTGGAGTGGAGATGGTGAAGAGATAGCCATGGAAGGCTTCTAAACCTGTGCAGCTTTTTACTAGGTTTGGGGAAGGGGCTGATAAGAGTGTTCCAAGCAGAGGGAATAGCATGTATTTGTAGTTTCAAGATATCAAGGTGGGAAAGGTTCAGCTTTTTATGGAACTGAAAGAATGCCAGTTTTAGTGGAGAGTAATTCAGTGAGAAGGAGAAGTGGATTTAAAGTAAGGGTGGAGAGGTAGTCATGGGCCAGATGATGCAGGGTCTTGTAGGCAGAGTTGGGGTGATGTACAAAGTGTAGTGGGAAGGTGTGGCATGTTAAAGGCAGGTGAGTGACATGATCTGATTTACATTCTGAAGTGATGATTCTGGCTGCTGTTTGGGGTATGCACTGGAGAGAGGCAAGAATAGAATTAGGGAGACCCAGCAAGGCTGTGGTAGTGTAGCTGAAATATATGGGTGGTGATGACATTGAGTTGACAGTGGAGGCAGAGGGAAATGGACAGATTCCGGAGATTTTGGGAGACAGCATTCACGGAAATTGGTAATAATTTGAATGTGGGTTGTGAAGAGGGGAAGGCATTCATAGTGACTTCCAGAATTCTGGCTTGAATGATGGGTTCAGTTGCCATTACTGATGGGGGACCACTGGATGGGTCTGGAGCTTCAGTGGACAAGGGAGCACAGAAGAGCAAGAGTTAAGCTTTAGATGTGCTAAGTGTGAAATGCTTGTGAAATACCCTATCAGAGATATCAAGGAAATAAACATGACACATAGTCTGGTGTCGAAAATAAGAGTCTGCTGTGCAGAGAAAAGGGTACAGATTGGAGATAAAAAGTTGAGAGTTGTCAGCATGTAGATGATAACATTGTCTAGGAAGAGAGTGTATCTTGATGAGACCATTGGGTCCAGGGCTGAACCCCAAGGAAATCTGATGTTCAGAGGCTGGATACAAGAGGAGCAACAGGCTGAGATAGGAAAGACGTTTGAGAGGTAGGAAGCAGATCCATAGAGGGTGATGTCATGGGAACCGAGCATCGTTTCCAAGGGCGCGGGTGGGGGGGTGGTCAGCTAGGTCTAATGTTCTGAGAGTACTGGTAAGGCTGCTTTGCTAGTGATGACTCCTGAGATGCCCTTTTAAACTACTCTGATTTCTTGTAATACTTGGGGGGATGGGGTTTTAGCCACCAGTGGAGATTGGAGCCCAAATAGGGAAAGGATCTTATGAAAACTTGTAACCTGTTGGTTTAGGGCAGCTTTCCTAACCTTTTCTATAAGAAGCACAGCCAGAAAAACCATTTCGGCGGTATGCTTTGAGCATAGGTGAGAAACATCAGCTCTTAGGGAATAGGCAGCAAGATGTAAACATGAATGTTTGTGTGTTCTATTACTGTCTTCCTGGTTGATTAAAGAAAAAGTGCTTTCTACTTCATACGTCAATACTACTTCAAAATACTGCAGATTTGTACAATTAATACCTTCTGTTCACTGAATATGGATATCAAAAGTTGAATGTTGATCTCTGGAGTCTTTGAGCGATTCTTCTAGAAATCTTTCTTTTTTCAGTTTTTCCTTTTGCCTCATCTTAGGTCTTAGCAAAGATACTCATTTTGTTAGTAGTGCCAGGAAGCAGGCAGTTTCCATGGCAACTGACAGATTGCATTTACTGTGGAAATTTCCGGGATTGACAGAGCTGCATTGCAGAAGGATGCATAAAGCAGTATTCATCTAGAGAGCCTAACAGTATGGACACAGAAGAACAGTTGCAGTGCTGTGCAGGGTATGTGTTATGTTTATTTTCCTGTCTCAGGAGGATTACGAGTTCTGAGGAGAGGGTAGAACAGCTTGAGGCATTTTAGTATATGCTGGCTTGCTAAAATCAGAGAAACTTTGGGAAAAAGGAGGAAAATAATTTGGGAAGAAAGATGTGTTTGATAGCATTGGGAGGAAATCAAGATGAAGATAAATGAAGTAGAAGAATGTGATAATGAAATAAGAGGAGAAAACACACTTCAAACTGATTGGATAATAAAGGGGTCTTACAGATGGTGGTTCTAGACACAAGAAGATATTTATTTATCAAAGGAAAATTAGCAGGCGTTGGCAAGCTCAGGGAATCACGTTCTCCTGTACGGGAAGGATAATGCTGGTAAGGTAGTGAGCTGCTGCCTGCTGAAGGGTGATGCGCAGCTGTGAGGGCTGCTCTGGGTGTAGGCAGGTTTGCTGCTGCCTCGTGTACTCACTTCCCTGCACGCAGGGAGAGTCAGGGAAGGGTCCTTAGATCCTCAGTACTACTCCCTGTGGATTTGTGGAAGAGTTTTAAGAAAAAGCCTGAAATGTATCTCGAGATTAAATTCTGGAAATAAAACTATAGGACTTGGGTAGATAATTGGAATTTCTTATCCTCCAGAGCATGATTGTAAATTTGAAAGAGAAATGATATGAAAAATAGATAGGATTTAGATCATTTAAATGATAGGTGATATCTAGCTGACTAGATGTCATGTAGGTTATGTAGTCAGCAAACTACAGCTCATGAGCCAAATGTAGCCTGCTGCTAGTTTTTGAAAATAAAGTCTTATTGGAATGTAGCCACACCCATTTGGTTACACAGTTGCCACAGAGACTTCTGTAGATGGCAAAGCCTGAAATATTTATTGTCTGTCCCTTTACAGAAAAGTTTGGTGACTTGTGATTTAGATGGTGTATTGGATTCCTAGGGCTGCTGTAACACATTCCCACAGACTTGGTGGCTTAAAGCAACAGAAATTTATTCTCTAGGGTTCAGGAGGCCAGAAATTCTGAAGTCAAGGTGTTGGCAGGGCTTGTGCTTCTTTGGAAGGCTTTAGAGGAGGATCCTTCCGTCCTATTCCTAGCTCAGGTAGCTCCTGGCGTCTCTTGGATTTTGATAGTATAGCTCCAGTTGCTGCCTGTCCTTACTTCCCTGTCTCTGTTTCCTTTTCTGTCTCTTTTAAGGACACTCATCATTATATTTAGGGTTCACCCTAATCCAGGATGGTCTTTTCTGGAGACCATTTTCTTAATTACATCTGTAAAGATAAGGTCACCTTCTGAGATTCCAGATGGACATACCTTTTGTTGGGGCTACAGTTCAGCTCACTGCATATGGTGTTAAAGAACTGGGTTTTGGCTTCTTAGACTACATTCTGTGTTAAGAAAAGTCAGTTCCTGGCAGGTTTCCTTTGGAAACCTGTGAGGCATATCCTCTGAAGTAGACTTGTTGACCTGCTGGAGAGGGTGTTAAATTTACTTTTCAAGGACCAGACAATACAGACATAGTTAAAAATCATAGCAGACAGCCTCTGTGATGCAAACAGAAGCAGCTGGGTAGAGGTAGTACTGGAATATTCGCAGGAGAAAAGGTACTAAAATATTCACAGGAAACCATGAGCATTGTCTAACGTTACATGTCGCCAGCAGTCTCTCAACTCCCACCCCCTAAAAAACAACAAAGTGAATCTGGAAATTTAATGAAAGGTAGTTGGAACCAAAATGAGAATCAGAATTTTGAGAGATTAGACTCATGACTGGATTATGACAATGGGAAATACATATATGATTTAAAATAACTAGGTTCCATACATGAGTAGAGTGAATAGAGCTGTAAGTTTGAGACTTGACTCTGGTTAGAGAGCCTTTGTATCGTTATAAGAGCATATAGACTGTTGGCCTAGGCAGGCGAGGTCTGTGATGTTTCCTCTTACCTTCTGAGCACATTCATAAGCCATAGTAATGACAGTAGATCTCTATCCTTGCATCCCTTGGAAGTTTCATCTAGCTTATTTGGGTATATTTGGAAATGTTTAAGCAGCGATGCATGCCCATGCTGAAGAATCAGATGGTAGCCAGGGGATTCCAGGGTGGGTGCTGGAGCTGCAGAGAAAATCCTCCTCACTCTGTGATCTCAGGGAACCCTAGTGCCTGCATCCTCAGCTGTACACCTGAAAATGAAGCCCCTGGTGTAGATTTGATGGAGATAATTACCAGCAGAATTAAGCAAAGATGGTTAGAAGTGGATCCAAATTAGGGTTCACCAAGAATAAGCAGTACCAAACTAGCCTACTATACTTAAAAAAAAAAAAAAGTTACTGGGCTGTAGATCAGGAATTTGCCGTGGGCTGGGTGTTTCTTGATTTCACCATATGTGGGTACAGAGGAGGAACACGAAGCCCGAGCCAGGATTTTCAGGCACAGTTTCCTGAAGGGCAAGACTGGATGAAGTTCGTGTATTCTTTCTAATTGAATTCTGTTAGTCTGTGACTGTGTGTATCTTGAACACCAAACTGAGATGTTAGCAAGCGGTAGGAATGGAAGTTTTCTTCTCTTCTTCCTTTAACAAGATGTTTTGTGTACTAAGTGCCACCCATGTTGAATTGTGTGCTTCAGCTTAAACAGCTTCAGAGAAAGATTCAAATTTAGCTACAATCACTTTATTTTTTATTTTTGATATAAATTTTATTTATTTATTTATTTTTGGCTATGTTGGGTCTTTGTTGCTGCGCACGGGCTTTCTCTAGTTGTGGCGAGCGGGGGCTACTCTTCGTTGCGGTGCGTGGGCTTCTCATTGCGGTGGCTTCTCTTGTTGCGGAGCACGGGCTCTAGGTGTGCAGGCTTCAGTAGTTGTGGCTCACAGGCTCAGTAGTTGTGGCTCGTGGGCTCTAGAGTGCAGGCTCAGTAGTTGTGGCGCACGGGCTTAGTTGCTCCGCGGCATGTGGGATCTTCCCTGACCAGGGCTCGAACCCGTGTCCCCTGCATTGGCAGGCGGATTCTTAACCACTGCACCACCGGGGAAGCCCCGCTACGATTACTTTAACTTTTAATTTTTCTGTTGGCATCTAGAATCTATGTAAGGAAATAGAATGAGATAAGGTTTAAAGCATAGATTGGGATTAAATTAAGCTGGTTGATCATGGTTCATACAAGCTACAATTTAAGTACTATAAGGGGTTCAAAAGCACACTAGATTTCAAGTAGATATATTATATAAAATAGATGCATAGCAAAACGTGTCTGTTAATAAAATTTATTTCTATAAAATCTTTTTTTCTCATTGACCTATTTAGATAAATGTCCCCCCAAAATAATAAAAATAAGCTTGAGAATGTAGTTGTTTCATAGTTATGTGTTTAAAAGATAATTCACATAGTAATAGTATTAAAAATTAGCTACAGGTTAGGATAAAAATAGTGGTTCAGACCCTTGGTTCTTGTTTGCTTGAGGAACTAAAGTTATGACTTTATAAAAGCAATTTCATATTTGTAGTACAAAATGATGTATGAGTAGCAGCTGCCTGCTAAAATATTTAAGAAACAAAGGTGAAAATATGAAACATAGACAATTAAGACAACTTAATGCTAAACGCTATATCTGATTGCTAATAACAATAACAGCCAGGGTAAAGAAAAAATGTACCCAGAGTTTCTCTTGCAACATTCCTGCAGAGATTGATTGAGGTAAGGGGGCCCCTTCTGAGCCTCTAGTCTCAAAGACCGAGCATCTTCATTCTCTTTCCCGCCCTCCGCCCTCACTGGTAACTACAGAAAATACCTGGAGAGCGACGGGAGGAGGAGGAGAAGTGGATGCAGACACATTCCACTGGGTAGTGTGGTCATTCTGAGAAGTGTTGTAGGTGGACGCAGAGAAGGGCTGTAGCAGCAAAGTAGACTGAGAGTTGTATTTTTATATTTGCTGCTGTCAGCTGAGAGCACAGCATTAGAGAACAAGGAGATTGTGAGGAGGAGCATTTGCCTTTGGAGCAGTGAGTGCTTTGATTGAATGCACTGAGCCCTGGATGCCTCAAACTGTACACGTGCTTTCAGCTGTAGACGTAGGACAGGCAGATCCCTTTCACACAGAGTGGGGCCCAAGGAAACTCGGTCTCTCTCTCTTGACAGTTTTGAGGTATAATTGACATGTAATAACCCGCACCTATTTAAGGTGTACATTTGCTGAGTTTTGAGGTATGTATGCACCTGTGAAACCATCACCACAGGCAACATAATGAACATATTCATCATCGCCCAGAGTTTCCTCCTGCCCCCTTGTAGTTTTTATATCCAGACGTTTGATTTGGTTCTTCTCTCCATTCTTTAGTTTCTTGAACATATGGAATACAGTAATAAACACTGTTTCATTGTCCTTGTCTACTTATTCTAGCATCTCTGTCATTTCTGGGTCACTTTGAATTGGTTGCTTTTTCTCCTTATGATGGCTCATAGTATCTTGCTTCTTTGCATACTTGAGGATTTTAGATTGCATGCCAGGCATTGGGTGCTGGCTGTTTTTGTATCTTATAAATATTTTTGAGCTCTGTCCTTTGGTTAAGTTCCTCGGAAATAGTTTGATCCTTTTCGGGTCTCTTTTTTCAGCTTCGGTAGGTGAGACCAGATCCTTCTGCGTGCTTTCCTGAATTCCCCATGAGTTGTGGAGTTTTCCACTCTTGTGGAGTTGTTGTATGAGCCTGGGTATCATTCCCTCTAATGCTTTTGGGTGGTTCTTTCCTCAGCCTTGTGTAGGTTCCTCATAAGCTTGTGCTGATCAACGGGGGGGCCCTGCACGTCTGTGGGGTCCTCCTTCTGTGTGGCTCTCTCTTACCTAGTGCTCTACCTTGAGAGCTCGGTCTCCCCAGACTCCCAGGTCCGTCGCCTCCTCGTGAGGATCTGCTGGATCTGCCCCCCCTGTGTTGTGGTCTGTGAAGTCTCCCTAGGCAGTATGCACGCTGGGGTGGCTGCCGGGCTTGCCTTGTGTATTTCCTGCCTCTCAGCGCTCCGTCGCTGCCTTTTGTTGTCCGCTGTCCAGGGTCTTCAAGACCTTCCCGTGTATGGTCTTTTTTTTTTCAGTTGTTTCAGGTGTATCAGTCTGTCTCCCGATGCTCCATAATAGCCCAAGCACAAGTGCCACAGACACTCATCGTGACACAGGAGGAGAGTTATGGAATTAGGGAATAATATCTTCAACGCTTTGAGAAAGAGCATCTCTGAATATGATATTTTGCAGCATTCAAAATCGTTTTTTACAAGAATGATCAGCATTTGTAATAAAGTAGAAGAAATCATGGCATTCATAAAAAAAGGATTGAAAAATAGTGAGGAGAGAACAAATTTGGATAAATAGGCAACAGAATTACTGAAAAGGGTGATAGATGAGAAAAAAAGACATTGCTAGGAAACTGTAAATGCAGTGGTGGAATGAAATCCATATTGCATGTGGAACTTAAATGGTACTGCATGGCAGCAAAAGAAAAGAATGTGATGGGAATAATTGATTTGAAAACATACAAAGTACCACATTTTTTACATATATAAATGCATAAATACAATCGGAAGGTAAACAACACCCTGGAGAAATATTTGCAATACAGGACGAAGAGTTGATAGGTATGTTAATAGAAAAAGAACTTTTTAGCAGAAGCAGCGACAGCAAAACAAACACTGGTCTAGGAGGGCTCTGGCTAAGGGGGTGTTATCTCAGGCGGTTAACCAAAGAAACGCTGTTTACCAAATAGCTCAGAACATCCAACTCCAAGAGTAATACATCAAAATGCCACTTAAGAGTGAGTGATCTAGCCCCAGTCACCTTTCCGCTGGCCTGAGGGAAAGGGTGCTATGGGCCGGGGGCAGGCTCTCCAGGCAGCGCTATGCAGTCATGTGGACCCTGTGATGGCCGACACGTCGACAATACACTCAGTGAGGTCTGCAAAGCAGTAGGTGCAACAGGTCATTCGGTGACCTATCCACATAGTACAGAAAAATGCAAAGGATCTATACTGAAATGTTAATAGTGCTTTTCTCTGGATTATGATTGATTTTTCGTTTTAAATTTCTCTTCTACCTGTGTAGCTGTGAGAGGGATTTAGGATTGGGTAGTCTACTTGGAAAAAGAGGTTCAGGAACTTGCCCTGCTGCTGAATTTGCACAGCAGAACCCTGTGTTTAGTAGATGGCGGGGCTGGGACTAGAGCTCTCCCAGGTAACCTTGGCCGTGCTGTTCCGTTTCTTTAAAAAACAAGCCCACCCACCTACATACAAAGCCCCAGGCAGCTTTATCAGACACACGAGGTAGAAATAAAGCTTTTCTCAGGGCCCAGTCTGATTACGTTCTGGAACATTATGTCACAGTTCTTTAGTTGTTTTGGAATCAGTAGGATTTCAGAAATTCATAGATTAGTCTGGGCCAATGAAGGGATGGTAATTAAAATACAGTAGTGATGATTCAGTATTAAATAGTAAACGGACAAGTTGCTTATTTCTATCCAGAAGATCAGTTATCAGAGAAAGTACTGAGACATGCAGATGGCCAACAGACACTTGAAAAGATTCTCAATATCACTAATTATTAGAGAAATGCAAATCAAAACCACAATGAGGTATCACCTCACAGCTGTCAGAATGGCCATCATCAAAAAGTCTACAAATAATAAATGCTGGAGAGGGTGTGGAGAAAAAGGAAACTTCCTATAGGACTATTGGTGGGAATGTAAATTGGTACAGCCGCTGTGGAGAACAGTATGGAGGGTCCTTAAAAAACTAAAAATAAAGCTACCATATGATCTAGCAGTACCACTCCTGGGTATATATCTGGAAAAAAACCCCTCTAATTTGAAAAGATACATGCACCCCAAGGTTCATAGCAGCACTATTTACAATAGCCAAGACATGGAACCAACCCAAGTGCCCATCAACAGACAGCTGGTTTAAGAAGATGATATATATATATACGGAATATTACTCAGCCATGACAGAGAATGAACTATTGCTATTTGCAGCAACATGGATGGATCTAGAGAATATTATACCTAGTGAAGTAAGTCAAAGAAAGACAAATACTATATATCATATATGTGGAATATAAAAAATAATACAAATGAATCTATATACAAAATGGAAATAGACTCACAGACATAGAAAACAAACTTATGGTGCTAACTCCCCCTGCCCTTGAATATGTAGACTTACCCACCCTGTAAGTGGCAGCCTGATACAAGGCATGAGAGAGACATTGCCGGAGCACGTGTACCCTCCCTGTAGGGTTAGCTCTGAAAGAGAGGAATTGAACAGAGTGTGTTTAGTTTCTTCTCTGTATTCACTGATCAGTCAGTAAGGCCTCAGGTGAGAGACCAGATCCCTCTGCATGGAACAGTGAGGCATGGGAGGAATAAGTGTTCCCTTAAACAATTGGGGAGAGGTAAGCCCTAAAAGCTTTGATATTTTCCAGTCATTCATATGGCATCTTTTTATAAAGCCAGGGAATATTGTCATTTGAAAAGGAACATGAAGATACTGACCACATGGGACATATATACCCAATCTGTTTATATTAGCTGTTGAATATCTGTTGGTAAGATATGGTATGTCCATGAATTGATTTTCCAAATTTGATTCAAATTGATAAGGTTGATTGATTTTTTTTTTTTTTTACGTTTTAATCCTTTGTGTTGGTGTCTGTAGATTTCACCAGAGTCTATTATTACCACTAAAATTCTACTAACCTTTATATAGGAGAAAGTATATTAATGGTAACATCAGTCTATATCTAAACAGCTTCCCTGGTGCTGTTAATATCTATCCAAAAACATATACTGTTTGAAATACTGTATTCAAGAGATACATTACGCATTTAATTCAGATTTGTGATCTGTAAGGCATTTAAAAAATGTAAGTGTGTAGCTGATTTTTTACCTGGAATGTGTATCATTTGATAATCTAGTTACAAGTCCTAGTATAACAAAGACTACTAAAACTTGTTTTCATATTAAAGACCTCTAAATCCAGAGGAGAAGATTACTGATTTTTCTATGGACTTCTTTCTACTGGACTTTCCTATGTAGAGGGCTAGATAGGGGGCTGGGATTGTATTCCTTTCTGAGACTTGGGTTAATTTGAGATTTGGAACCTCAGTCCTTTGCTTGTTTCTTGAGTGGACTCAACAAAAACATTGGAGGGGTGTCCTGGTTAAGTATTGTCCATGTAGAGCACTTACCCTATTTTAGAAGGAATATAAGGCACTGATAGGCAGAGGCATTGAGGATGACTTACAGGTTTGTTGAGTTGAGTCAAACTAATTTCCAGGTAAGAAATTAATAATGAAATGACTGGGAATTTCTGATACTGTCTAATAGAAGTAACACTTAAATCTTGTTTGATAGATTTGCTTAAAGTTAAAGAACTATAACTAGGGTTTTGGCCGCTTGGTACAGTTGCCTCAGTGATTGACTGCTAGAGTTTCATGGTAAAGGTTCAGGTCAGGCTTCCAGATCTGGTTACTACAGTGCTTTATCTACGTACAGTTCTTCTTCGGAAGCAATCATGGTTGAACTAACTCTTATAACAGTAGCTGTGAAACAGTTTCATTGGAAAGATCGCCAGTCCAGTATGAATGAAGACTCTATGAACATGCCTTGGTGATGGCATAACCGTAGCATGTTTTTCTGTGGTTTTCACAACTCTTTTCCTGTCTAAGTGAGAAAATGGAACTCTGGGTAGTAATCACATTCTCCTGTTCATCTTTTTCTTTTGCAGCTGTATTGAGATATCATTCATACACCATACAGCTCACCCATTTAAACTGTATAACCCTACTGCTTTTAGTATATTCAGAGTTGTACATCTGTCACCTTACTCAATTTTTGAACATTTTTGTTAGCCTAAGAAGATAACTCACATTCCATATCTGTCAATCTGTTCACTTTCAAAAAGAAAAAAGAATCTTATCCAGAAACCATACAGCAGGCTTACAGTAAGCTAAACTATTAGCAGAGATATTTCATAATTCTAAAATTTGACCTTCAGTGTGATAGACAATATTATAACTTGTTTTTCTCTGACTTTATGCAGTAATGAAATATTCATTTCATTTCTCAGGAATGCTAGCAACAAACGTTATATGACACAATGTAATGATGAGTGATAGCCTTTGCCATATTCTCTTGGCTAGAAGCAAGTCGCAGGTCCCATCCATATTCAAACAGAGGAGCTTATGTAAAGATGTGGGTGCCAGGAAAGTGGAGGTCATGGGCAGCACCTTAGATCCTGTCTGCCACTACCCTCAGCAGTAGGCTAGTGCTGTATATTTCACCAGTGATTAAATTGAGCCATTAAGATGGTGTTTTCTTGCCAATGATCATAGAACAATAGTCATTATTCATGGAACTTCTTTATGTTAGAATACTTCCTGGCTTAATCTGTCTACTTCATGAAAAAGATTACTGAGAAAATTAGTCACTGGGCTTCATCTGCTTGCCTAGATCTGATTTCCATCTTAGCCAGTTCAAGCTTCACCTCCATACCTGAATGGTCACTTATGCCACTGCTTTCTGGGCTTCCTTTGACTCTAGATGCTAGGGTATATATAATATTGGTGAAAGTACTTTGTAAACTGAAAAGAACTTGTTACGAATGAAAGCTGGTATTATGACTTATTAAAGTTATGATTTGAGAATCTGGCATTTGGAATGCTGGTTCACTAAGTTGTTATTTAGACAAAGCATAGTAACTTTAACTCTAACCTTGACTCTTGGTTATTATTAATATCAGTACTAGTATAAATGATTATTCTGGGGGAGTCATTTTAAAATTCTAAATATATGAGAACCTTAAAAGTAACTACAAAAAACAGTTCTACTAATCTGAGAAAACATTTCCTGAATTTTGGAAGAAGAAATAGATAACCAATCATGTTCTTGCTTGTATCATTAGATCAGATTTTAAAAGAGATTCTGATCATTTAATATGAAATTGAAGAAATGTAGATGATATTCAATGGAATCTTTTTCTTTATGTCTGTTGCACTCTCTGGTTTGATACAGTTCATCCCTACACATTGGTATGTGTGTGAGAGAGAGGCAGACACAAACGAGATTGATTTTACATTTTTCATTGGATTTGCTTTTTTACAAAGTATGGTTAGAAGTTAATACTTTGATCTCCGTGCTGGCATTTTGGAGATGATTTTTTTATTTAATGAAAATCTGTAACAAGTGAGCACTTCTGTCCATAAATCATTCTTTTTTCACCCCATTGCTCTATCTATTGATCAAGGGCTGAGAGGCTCAATTTTGAATAGCACATGGTAGTTTTCCTCTTAGAGCCAGCTGACTAGTTGTTTAACAGTTCTCCCACCTCAGCATGGCTTTAGCATGAATAGGGCAGTATCCTAAGGTGCTCATTCCCAAACTTCGCTAGAATCATCGCGGTATCTTTAAATATACTGTTTTTTGACCCTGTCCCCACATATTCTGATATAATAGCTATATGATGATACCTGGGCATTGGGATTTAATAAATCTCCCCAGGTGATTCTGATGAGCAGCAAAGTTTGTGAACAGCTGTATTAAGGATCGAGGACCTGGAATAATTAATGTTGGGTAAGGTAGGATAAGAACTTTTTGGAAATGAGGTTTGTAGCACCTGCGATTCTGCATTTGATAATGCAGTTTTGCAAAGTTTGGAAAAGATCTCGTATTTGGAAATGAAACTGGTCTGCAGTATTAGTTGCTTCAGTAAATGGAAATTTGGTTTTATGAATCCCATAAAAGCTAAGTTCATTGACTCCCTGAATTTAGGCCTTTCTTAATTAACTCAGTGTGTAAAAAACCAAGATGACACAAACGAACAAAAAAAAATCCCCGGAAACCCGGAGCGCAGACCGTTCTAGTAACTGATGAGAAAACAAATTTTCCCACGCATTAATCAGTGCTAGCTAAAAGAAAAAAGTCAAAACCTATTTAAAATGTGGAAAAATTGCTTCCCAATATTTTAACAGAGAGAGACTGAGAACACACAGCATTGAATCGTCAGGAAAACTGAAGATCTCCCCTGAGCAGCACTGGGATTTCACTGCAGAGGACTTGAAAGACCTTGGAGAAATTGGACGAGGAGCTTATGGTTCTGTCAACAAAATGGTCCACAAACCAAGTGGGCAAATAATGGCGGTTAAAGTAGGTGATGCCCATGATTACTTTTGGTACTTTAGTCCACTCGGTGCAATTTCTTGGTGCAGTAACACCACTACTGCTCTGTTCTCACTGGTGTGGTAAATATGGGTGTTCCTGAAATGGTTTCTCCGAATCCTTTTGAGGGTGTTTTATATTATATAGAGGTTGTCTTACCGGTGGCATGTTTCCTGCCTCTCGGGAGACATGAGTCGTGAGGTGTGCATGTTCCCTGCACTTTCGGCATGATTCTTTAACGTGTTTTAAACTTCAGGCCCTCCCGCTGGCTGCCAAGGTGAGTTCCGGTGGGGCGGCCGCACCCTGGGGGCCGGGCAGTGCCGCGCCGCGCCAGAGCTGCACGGAGACGCGGCGCACTGGGTTGGGCAGGGTGCGGGGCTAGGGCTAACAGCAGGCTCGCTGACGGTTTCCCGGAAACCACGCACATGCTGTTGCCACTAACCTCAACCTTACTCGGTCCTGACCGGCTCGGCTTCTCTCTGTTTTTTTCACCTCCACTCAGTACCGCCCTGTGCCCCGGCTCCAAGGTTGTACTGAAACGCATACTTTGTGATGCTGCTGTCCTAGTCTGTCATTACTGTGAGTGTCATGCCACTTAATATGTTCATTTCAAACAAAAACATCAAGAATGGCCAGAGGTGGAGATTGGCCGCTAGACTGTACCTGGCAGGCTTACGTTGGTACCTGTGGGGAACTCATGGTTTCCGTCTGACTCCCAGGGGGCCCATGTCATTGTAACTTGTTCATGTGTTTGTTCAGATGTTTAACGAATATTTGCTCTGTGTAAGATATTTCAAGAAAGTCAGCGATGGAGGGAGGGGGGCAGTTTAAAAGGAAAAAATGGAGATATGGCCACACTCTCATCGAATTTAAAATTTTTGTGGGAACAGATACTTTCCCAGTTTGCAAGAACTGAGAATGGGTTTGCCGACAGTCTAAGCTAATCATCTTCCTGTTAGTCCCCTCCCTATTTTGAGAGTTTATCAAAATGGCTTGATGAGAGGAGTGACCTGTTTCCTACTTGACTTTTGGGAGTGGATTTGTGTCACATTAATATAAAATGCTGCCTGTGTTGAAGTTTATTGTGAGCAAAATGTTACTCTGTTTTAGCCTCCTTCACTGTTGAGCATTTCTCTTTGCTGGGTTATATAAAACTAATGAAAAATTAATAGTGGGGAGAAACCTTAGAATTCTCTCTATGGGTTCCTAACCTGTTTTTGGTCATATTTCTTTTACAATGTGGTGACAACTGTAGACTTTTTTCTTGTGAAGATGGATACATATACAAAATTTTGCATATAACCACAGACCTCTAAAGATGCCCAGGCTAAGACCTCTACTTTGGATTACCTGTTGAAATAAAATGTTGTTTTTCTTGGAATGTAAAATAATTTCTCTCTTTTTGTGTTGTGAGCTGTAGTGTGAGTGGAAAGAAAGTCATTTTATTTAGACTTTTCTGCATGAGTGTTGCATTGCCCTTATGTACTGTCTGTGCATGACGCTCACTTTTCCTTGGCTGGGGCTTAAGGGAAAGCTATCCTATATAACTAAAGTCCTAAACTTTTCTCCCAGATACCAGGGAAGGTACTTTTAAAAGAATTATGTCCTGCTTTTTTCAGTCTGTGCTATGTGTGCTTTACTATGTTGATCAGCATCATAAACTGTTTTGGTAATCTGGATAGACTTTAATCATGGTTAATAGGTTTTAAAGGTAAATAAAGAAGTTCCTTCATTTGGATGTTAAAGTTTTTCTTAAGTTGCTAACATTTCAACTGTATAATGCTTAGTCAAATTTCGAAAGAATTTAAGAGTGAAAACAGGAAATTGTTGTCTGCCATTTGTAATCTGATCTTATTTTGAGATCCCCTGTTGGAAATGCTATTAAAAAACCCAATTCTTAAGAAGCACTCCTCAGGTGGTGATGGGACCCACAGACTGATAACTGTCACGTCTGTGCTCACCAGGTGATGCTGTCTATCTTTGTCACTTTGAATTCTTGAGCAAGCATGATAGTTTAGCATGGGAGTGGTGGGAGGGCAATTTAAAATGAAAAAGGAGAAAATGAGATATGGCCACACTCTCACTGAACTTGGTAATCTGACATTCCAGTCAACATATTGATGGGGTGTAAGGATTGGATTTCATGAGTTCGTATAATACTGGAAGAGTGTTTGTGCATTAATATATATTAAAATTGGATACCAATTTGATGACTAGTATATGCCATCTACTACAAATTTAAAACGTATTATTGTTGGTCTCTTTGAAAAAACTTAGCCCTTCATCATACCAAGAGTTTATTCACTCTTCACTTAGGCACACAGACCAGACTGTCGAGTGAAGATACACAGAGACATTGTACGATTGAGGAGTTAGATCTGACATTTTACACGTAGATGGCTCTATTCCTGAGCACGCACTGGGTTTATCTCTGAGATAAGGACTGGGGAGATTTAAAGGAGCTGTGAGACAGTGGTTCACACTCCTGTAAGTTTTCTTTGGTGTTGGTGAAATGAGAAACCCACTAGAAGTAGCTGTATACTAAGTGTCTTATTATGCACTTACTATAGAACGATTTCTTTTTTTTTTTAACATCTTTATTGGAGTATAATTGCTTTACAATGTTGTGTTACTTTCTGCTTTATAACAAAGTGAATCAGCTATACATATACACATATCCCCATACCCCCTCCCTCTTGCATCTCCCTCCCACCCTCCCTATCCCACCCCTCTAGGTGGTCACACAGCACCGAGCTGATCTCCCTGTGCTGTGCGGCTTCTTCCCACTAGCTATCTGTTTTCCATCTGGTAGTGTATATATGTCCATGCCACTCTCTCACTTCATCCCACCTTCCCCTTCCCCTTCCCCATGTCCTCAAATCCATTCTCTATGTCTGTGTCTTTATTCCTGTCCAGCCCCTAGGTTCTTCAGGATTAATTTTTTTTTTTTAGATTCCATATATATGTGTTAGCATACGGTATTTGTTTTTCTCTTTCTGACTTACTTCACTCTGTATGACAGACTCTGGCTCCATCCACCTCACTACAAATAACTCAATTTCGTTTCTTTTTATGGCTGAGTAATATTCCATTGTGTATATGTGCCACATCTTCTTTACCAATTCATCTGTCGATGGACACTTAGGTTGCTTCCATGTCCTGGCTATTGTAAATAGTGCTGCAGTGAACACTGCGGTACATGACTCTTTTGGAATTATGGTTTTCTCAGGGTATATGCCCAGTAGTGGGACTGCTGGGTCATATGATAGTTCTATTTTTAGTTTTTTAAGGAACCTGCATACTGTTCTCCATAGTAGCTGTATCAATTTACATTCCCACCAACAGTGCAAGAGGGTTCCCTTTTCTCCACACCCTCTCCAGCATTTATCGTTTGTAGATTTTAAAAAAATAAATTTATTATTTTATATTTATTTTTGGTTGTGTTGGGTCTTTGTTGCTGCACGCGGGCTTTCTCTAGTTGCATCTACTCTCCATTGCGGTGCACGGGCCTCTCACTGCAGTGGCTTCTCTTGTTGCAGAGCATGGGCTCTAGGCATGTGGGCTTCAGTAGTTGTGGCACACAGGCTCAGTAGTTGTGGCTCGCAGGCTCTAGAGCGCAGGCTCAGTAGATGTGGCGCATGGGCTCAGTTGCTCCGCGGCATGTGGGATCTTCCTGGACCAGGGTTCGAACTCGTGTCTCCTGCATTGGCAGGCGGATTCTTAACCACTGTGCCACCAGGGAAGTCCCTTGTTTGTAGATTTTTTGATGATGGCCATTCTGACCGGTGTGAGGTGATACCTCATTGTGGTTTTGATTTGCATTTCCCTAATGATTAGTGATGTTAGGCATCCTTTCATGTGTTTGTTGGCAATCTGTATATCTTCTTTGGAGAAATGTCTGTTTAGATCTTCCACCCATTTTTGGATTGGGTTGTTTGTTTTTTTGATATTGAGCATGAGCTGCTTGTATATTTTGGAGATTAATCCTTTGTCAGTTGCTTCGTCTGCAAATATTTTCTTCCATTCTGAGGGTTGTCTTTTCATCTTGTTTATGGTTTGCTTTGCTGTGCAAAAGGTTTTAAGTTTCATTTGGGTCCCATTTGTTTATTTTTTATTTTTATTTCCATTTCTCTAGGAGGTGGGTCAAAAAGGATCTTGCTGTGATGTATGTCATAGAGTGTTCTGCCTATGTTTTCCTCAAAGGGTTTTATAGTGTCTGGCTTTACACTTAGGTCTTTAATCCATTTTGAGTTTATTTCTGTATGTGGTGTTAGGAAGTGTTCTAATTTCATTCTTTTACATGTAGCTGTCCAGTTTTCCCAGCACCACTTATTGAAGAGGCTGTCTTTTCTCCATTGTATATTCTTGCCTCTTCTAGATAAGGTGACCATATGTGTGTGGGTTTATCTCTGGGCTTTCTATCCTGTTCCATAGAAGGATTTCTTTATCAGACATTAAGCTTATCCTGGAAGTTATCCTAAGATTTACTTGCAGTACCTGCACCAAAGTGAACTGTGGTATTAACCTGATTTTTAAAAATTATTGTTTATTCCTCATTTTTAGTTTTGAGGGAGCCCTTCCCCAAATTTATTTTGCCACATATAAGAAATGTTTGAAAAAATGAGTTCTTAGTTACAGGAAATAATTATCTCCAAGAGATAATTAATCTAAAAATCAGTTATGATATCATAAATCAGATTCAGCAAGATAACACACAGTATATGTAAGAGTTATACTTACGATACTTTCTTGACCTTTGGCCTGAGCACAGTTCCCTAAGCTGCCAGGGAGGTTCTGTGTTAGACCTAGGATGTAGGAAGTTTGAATCCTTCATTTTTATTTGCACACGCTTGGGTAAGCAGGTTTTACTCTTCTGTGAGTAGTTTGTCTTGTACTATTTTGTCTAACTCTGCCTGAGCGACTGAGTCACAGGACTGCTGAGGGCAAAGCCATGGTTGCCGCAGGGTCTTTTAAAGCTCAGGTGGGACGTCCTTTGACGCCGGCTGGTACTGCAGGCTTGGATCAGCATCCTCTGCAAATAACATTTATTTCATGCCCCGTTTTGCACGATGGTGGAATAACCACTGAATGAAAAGATTAGACACACACAGTCACCATCCCCTAAGGTGAAGTAGGGCCTAGCTAAGCTCTGCTTAACTGTCTGGCAGGGCGGGTTATTACAGCCAATTCTGGGAAGAGCCCAGAATTCAGGCCAAGTGTTTGAAGAAGCAATCAGGATTAGGTTTTCAAGCTAGGGTTAGAGAAATTCAAATCTGGGAGAAACCCCCAGCAGAGTTAGTCCACAGATGATCAGAATCTACTCAAAACAATCCAGGGACACAGGAGTAAAGAGTTAGGAAGAGTAGCTGCAGTGCCACGGTTCAGGCCCACGGCTGGAATTGAGTGGGACAGCAAAGGCAGACTGCTACCAGAGGGAGGAGTGACCTCCTGCAGGCCTGGACTGCTGCCCCCCTGTTGTTAATTAGGTCCGGATTGACTTCTTGAAGGATCGTGCCCTGTTCTTGTTTGTAGGCTATGAGAGAAAAAACAGGGGAGAGTAGGAAAGAATGAAAGTGGGAGGGAATAGAAAGGAATGAAATTGCTGTCGCTAAAGACAGAAGGCAGTGGAACTGTTATTTGGAGGGTGAACGCGGGAGTAAAGGTCTCGTCTCACTGGAGAGACTGGGCCTCTGGATGGGTTAGGAAGGTGTGAAGGTTGTCACTGCTGGTCACTATGATGAGCTTTGAGTCTTCTAATTGAGAAGTTCCCTGAGTTAATCAGAAAAGCAGTCGGCTCTTTGCAGTTTGTGACCTCATATTTAAGGGTTTCGGGTGTTTCCCTTTCTTGGCCATCTGCCTGACATGTGTTACTCCTTCCACCCTCAGTGTCCTTCCTCTACTCTTCCAACTCTCCTGCTGCGCTTGTTTAACTTTTCCTGATCCTGGGCTGCTAGCCCGATCTCGATTCCTGTGTTCTTGCCTCTCCTTGGTATTTGGGTATCGACGTCAGTGTGCTTGAGCTGAGACCCAGGTTACCCCGATGCCTGGTGGAAAGGACCAGAGCCCTCTGCCCGAGAGTGTCAGCACCCACAGCCCAGCCCTCCCTGAGCAGAGCAGCGTGGGGCTTTCCCCTGCTCGCTGGGTGGGCCTCCTGTGCAGGCAGAGCTGCGAGTGTCGAGAGGCAGCTGGGCAGTGGGGACCTCGCCATTGCTGTCAGAAGTTCAGTGCTGCATAGTTTGCGTGGGGCCCGTGAGCACTGTCGGAGGAGGGTCGTTTTAGTCCCAAGCATTGGTCTTGCGCAGTGTTCTGAAGGCAGTAGAATGACACTTGACAGGCGTGGCCTTAATTAGAAGAGCTTCTTTCTGATGCTATAGACAACTTTGTTAGGCAGTTTTGTTGAGTTTCAGAGGTCCACAGCGCTAGCATTTGATTATCCAGGTCACTTGCGGGATGCAGAAGCCATGGCTATCTTGTTTTGAATTGAGACTGGAGTCCAGTGTCTTAGGCTCTCATTCGATTGGCTGGATCCTCATGGCTTATTAAGAAATCCACAGTTGATTGCCCCATATTATTTTATGTTGCTAATGTTGCTTGAATGTTGTGGCATTGCAGTGAAAAGTGTAAGTGGTGCCCTTCCAGGAGTGGACAGATCCCAAGCACGTGGCAGGGCTGCCCCCTAGTCCCTGGTGTAGTGGGGATTGGAACTCCTAGTCTGCGTGTGTTTCTCTTGCTGTTACTCCTAGTGGATTCATTCTGTTAATAGAATTGTATGTAGACCCCAATAAGTAAAGTAGACAAAATTAGTGCTATTCTGGTTGATGTGATGGACGGGAGGTGCCTACCCATATCGGAAGCCCTTGGGGCGTGAGTACTGAGGAAACTTTGGGATCTGCGTGGACAGTTTGGAAATGGTTGCTCTTGGTGAACTTTAATCAACCATTTTTGTTTCTGAACATTCTGGACACCTAGTTTCTGAAACCCTCTACCTTCACTTGACTGACCTGACTGAACCGTGACATAGGACTGTATCCTAGCTTATGCAGTTATTTGGAGAAAAACCCGTCTTAACACACCTCATTCTAAATGAGGATCCTCCGGAACAATATTTGAACAATACCTCCTGCACATTTTCTGTCATTCTTTGTTATGTTATAGCCATGCCTCTGTAATTGTTTATATATCAGATTTCTCTTATCTCACTGTATTGTCATGGGTACCAAAGTTGTGATCTGTCATTTATGATCTTTAGGCCCTTAAATGTTTCAGTGCTGAGGTTAACATTGTGTTCTTTACATGTGGATGATGTAAAGAGGAAGACAATACCACCCTTGTCAAGACTTATCAAACTTGTCCTATTAACTTTGTCCTCAGGGCAGGTCTTCCCATGATGTGATATCACGTATGTTGTTGGAAGTGATCTTGCACGTTCTCTGATGATGCACAGCACAAGATATGTAGAAGGGAGAAGAAGGGGAGGTCCTACTATTAATTAATTAATTTGACTAAGTTACAATCGAGAGTTCATTAAATTGCTTCTAAAGACTCAGATGGTTTTGCAATTAAGAATTAGTATCCTTTCTTCCTTAGTAAAAACGTGTGTTTTCATAATTTAAAACAATTGATTTAACAGACACACAATTTGTTACTCTTTGTCATGAAAAACAGTTTTGCATCTGTGATCAGCACTCCAAATACTTTGCCTTTTTTTTTTTTTTTACTGTTTGTTTTGGCTAATGCGGCCATCTGCTTTGATCTTATTAGTGATAGTATTGTAAGACATCATGGACATTTTTTTATGTGATCTGTTTAGAAGAAGACTCTTTAGCAGCTAAGGTTAAGTGTCTTGCTGCATCTGTGGGATATAGAATCTTTGTTTTGAAATTAGGAATATAAGAATGCCTAGGATTTCCTGCAGCCCAGAGGAAAGTGATAGCTCACTGATGTGCTGCAGTGGTTTCTGGGGTTTTCCAACTTCGTATTAGAACTGAATTCTGGACATTTCTGCTGGAGAAGCAGCACATTTGTTGTAAGGATCGAATGTTTGTAAGAATCCAAGGGGGCGCTTGGGGATCTGAGTGTGATCCTTGCTCTCCTATCCCCTACCTCCCTGACTTAGGTTGATCTGAAGTCATCCACTGACTGGCAGTGGATTCCCCTTTGTGTTTTATTCTCTCACATGTTAACCTTAGGAGGAGTCCCTAACCAAAGGGCAGGGACTGCTTAATGAACAAGGCTGCACTTCTGGCAGGGCAGTATTGGTGTTTGTGGATCCTAGGAACTGGATACTTTCAAAATACGTTTATTACAATTATATCAATTAAGAAATCCTTGTTCTCTGCATCATTTGATTTTAAATGAAACACTGTAGAACCTTCATTCCATCCCTCTTTATTTTCTGTGGAGAGGAGTCCACTCGAGATCCCATGTGCTGTGTTTGCCCAGGTACCAGCTCTAGGATTCCTGCGTGGGTGATACTTATCAGTGTCTACTCAGTCCATTGTCTTAGACTTTCATTCGATTGGCTAGATCACATGGCTTATTAAGAAATCCACAGTTGATTGCCCCATATTATGGGGCATTTGATCGACGCAGGGAGCATTTGATCTCATTCCTGTCCTGTGAGTGATTGCTCAAGCTTTCATCCCATTTTGGCAAGATATTTGGCAATTACTTGAGTAGAGAATATAAATACTGTTGGTCACCTTAGATGGTGAGAGGCGCTCAGCTAGAGGGATGAGCCACAGCCACTGAGAGCTGAAATTGAGCTACCTGCAGGCGATAGCGGATCCCACACGGCTTTGCCGAAGGGTAAAGACCTTCTGGTGCTCTGATTTCGGTTGGCGGTAAATTGAAAGTAGCACTTTGCCAATGGCCCAAATACTAATAGCTTGCATCACTTTATTCCGTGTTAAATTGTTTTAGTCAATGCCTAGAATAATCTTTAAAGCCATACACTGATTTCCTCTATAGTTGTTGAATACATCACCTTGCTGAGTTTCGTTGTGTCCGTGCCCAAATTTCTGATTGGGGAACTCACCCCTCATTCCCTTTTGAATACTCATACCTTATTCCTAACTTACTCTAAGCAGCCACAGATGAACACGGGCACCTTGTTACACGGTCCTCTGAACCCTCAGCTGAGCCCTTCAAAGACCTGGCAAGAATGTGTCATGTGAGAGTTTAGAGACTGTACCTGCCAGGACTAGTGGTCATGCCCTTTCACATTACTTTTCCCATTTTTTCTGTTCCCCACATCTCTTTCCCCATGTATTTTCTCCATTTCAAAACAAAAACACAGATGGAGTATCAGTTAGAATTGATAGACATTTTGTAAGTTTATTTGACTGTGTTGCTGTTTTCAAGTCTGTCTTTCTGAAGTCAGTTCCTGGACTCCTCGGTTCTTGATTCCTGATATGTTTGCAGGTGACGTGTATCTCTTTTGCCTGGAACGCCCAGATCCTAGAAACATTTGTTGTACACATTGTGGAACTACTGTTTTTAATCAGGAACATGTATGACTTATCAGTCTTCTTTACCCTGAGTCTTTCGAGTATGTGATGACCTATTTTCTCCTTCTCTAAACACGAATGGGATCAGGTAACCCAGAGGGACTTCTCCACACACACATTATCCAACAGATAGAGCTGGTCATTGGCCTGACCTTTCCTTATAGCTTGAGTTGGCAGGTAGAACAACTTTGGGATTTTGGTGAGAGTCCAGAGTTCTTGCATAGGACACAGGCAGACACAGACTGGGGTCCTTTCAGGGCGGGCCCCAGTGCTTTGGTGTGTGCCTGGCTTCTCTAGCAACTGAGCTAGTTCTGAGAACTCTGACACGGAGATGTGGGTTAACTCTGAATCAGAGTGGGTGGCAAGGACACTACCGGAATCAGCTAGGTGTTCATTGAACGCCCAGGCAAAATGCTCCTTGGAGACCCGCTTCTGAGGACCTACGCTGTGGGCCTTTTTTCATTTTCTCTTTGCCAGTTGAGCCATCCTGGCCTTACCCCATAATAGCGAGTGGGTCATCATCATACTCTCCCTTTATCCCTTCTGACCTGACCTCTGAAAATAAATTTAGGAAAGCGACACTAATGCGGTCATAGTATCTCAGTAACAAGGGGTGAAATCGGTTTCCTTAAGAGTGTGTACTGCCTGTTTTCATCCATCCTCTTGGCTTCTTTCTGTCTGCCCTTTCCACCCCAGTCCTTCAGTGAATTTAGTTTTAATAGTTCCCCCAGTCCCTTTCCATCCTAATAATGTGTCTTAATCAACTTGAAAGTCCTTCATACTTACTGGTGTTAGTTTTGTCCCTAACTATTCATCCTTGATGAGTACCAGCAAATTACGTGAGAGGTCGGGTTGGCAGGGTTTGGAGATAAGGCGAGAGAATACTGTGTGTGAAATCCCAGTGAAAGGAGTATTTATACTTTAAATTCATGTTGTTAAAAATTGAGGCATTCCAGATGAGGCCAGGTATAAGCTGTCAACATTTAAATTTACCAATGACTTGAAGATGTCACATTGTACAGGAAGAAGGAAAGCAAACTTTCAACCACTTCCTGGTATTTCTGTATGATTGGGACTGTTCTCAAAGTGGGCATTGCTGAGTTCTGTGCATGAGGTAGGAGAGGGCAAGAGGGCAATTTCTAACTTAAATTTTTTAGCTTGTCCTATGGAACTTGTTGACTTTCTATAACTGTAGCTTAATCCTTACAGAGTTCTAGTAACTGAATTTGTGGCTGCTTCAGCCAATGGCATGAGTTGGATTGGCTGCTTTAGATAAGTGAAGCTCTTTGGAATTTTTTTTTAATTAGATAAGAACCATGTATAACACTAATAGTCATACAACCAGGGAACTAGGAATTTATCTTTTTTTCCCTTTGCCTCTACTAAGTGTCTAAATGAGAGTCATTTTGGTGTTGCTGATCTGTAGCTACATGCAGTTTTTGTTGGCACTTACCTGCTTTTAAAGCTTTATCAGAGTATAAAACAGCTTTGTATACAGATTTGGACAACAATTTTAAAAATATATTTTTAGCTTCAGGTATATAAAATTTCTTCACTGTAGCAAACTGCTTATATAAGTAGGGTAGTAATTCTTGTTTTGCTTTAAAAGTGTTTTCTCTACATTATGTTCCAAATAAAGTAAAATTGTAATAATTTGAAAATAACTTCATTGTTGGAAATGCTGTGTAGGTTGATTTTCAAAACGTAGTTTAGTTTGTCCTGAGAGAATGTGATAACTTAAGCTAGGTTAATAAAACAGTGACAAGTAAAAGCTCAATAGCCCCATAATGAAGAAACAAGAGTAATTTTAATGATATTTGGGTGAAAGTGAAACTTTTCTTTAAAACTTAAGGTTCTTGAAATGATTTTCTTAAATATTTTCTACTTTCTTAAATAGAAAAAAAAAAAAAAAGGGTTTGCTGAGACCAAATGAACATTAGCCTTATCTAACTTTAAATTTATGGTATCAATAAATGAAAATTTCCTGTAATTCAAGGCATTTATCAACACATTTGATTTCTGAACATTTAAATTACAGGAGCATTTCAAGTAGTGTAATTGGCTTCACCTTTGCATTTTCCAGTACCCTCATTAAGGACAGCTTTATAAGGGGAAGGGAAGTTTGTTCTCAGTGATGTGTTCCATTTTTGGTGATTATGCTCCCTTCATTAGAGAATCCGAGCCTTGCTTATTTCAAATGGTAGAAATCTTTTCCATACACATTACTTTGATGTTCAATTAGAAAAACTTTCCTGGTAGTGACTTTTATTACTAAGTATTTTTTCATTTGAATCATCGATTATTTGTGTTTTCTAACTTGAATTACTTATTGAATTACTGAATTAAAATCATTAATTTGAAGCTACTGCTATTGTAGGAGATGTATGCTTATAGTTAATCTCCTCTTTGAGTCCTTCAGGCCTTTTGAATTAACTTAGTTTATTAATTCCTCACATATAATAAAGGTTACAATACGACCCTAAAACTTTAGTATCAGTATAATTCAGAGCTAGCTGTACTTGCTCTGTTTTAAACAATTGAGATGCAGTACCAGCAGCTAGTCCTCCAACGCCCATCTCTTGGGCGAGATGCTCAGAAAGCGTGAGGAGGTGGGGACAGGCATCATTAAGAGCAGTAGGCCATCCAGCAGCCCCCCCATGTTCTCTTTCATGCTAGCAATGGCATTAAAGAATATTTTACAGATAGACAGATTTTCCTGCCATGCTGACGATCTCAGAGATTACAGCTGTGCCAGGAACTCTCTCTCCAGTATGGTTAGTAATAATCCTATTACATCAGTTAGATGCTGGGACTTCAGTTAGGTCTCCAGTTCACACAGTAACATGTATCCTTTCTGTAGCAACAGCAGTGTTTTTAGAAACTGGTCCCCAAGAGTCAGTTATTGATGATAACTACTGAGGTTTATTGTAAATTTAGAAAACCATATAACCATTTTAGGGAAACAAAAAATAAACTAGAAAGGAGGGCATCTTTTAAAATAGTGTTTTATAAGTGTGTGTGTTAGTACACTTGTAAATAAGGAAAAATAGTAAAAGTAGAAAAAAAAATTTTTAATCTGTTAATAGTGAGAATTCTTTAGTAGGTAGAAATCTTCCGCAACCAGAGGATCATTTGCTTTTTCTTCCCTGTTTGTCTCTAATTACCAGTTCTTTGTCTTTTAAGTTTAGATACATAGGATTATTAAGTCTTTTAAAAATAATAGCGTTCCCAAATTAGTATTTTCACAGCTACACTTTTAAAGTTATATTTTTTAAAACAGAAGTTAATGTAATTAAAATGTTTACAAAAATTTCAGTGTCATGTTTTGAACAAATACAAATTACATCTCTGGGCTAATTTGACTTTTTAAAACTATCCCTTTTGAGCAGACATTATGCCGATATTGATTTAAAAGCAAAATTATTAATCTCCAAACTATGAAAGTACAGAAATGGGAGGGGGGGATTTTCTTAATTTTAAAAGTACTAGTCTTACTTGTTTTTATTTTTCATTCTTCTTATTTTTTTCTTATTTATCTGGGCAGGATATTCAGTGTGAAAGTTTGGAATAAATCAGTATGTACAAGATGGATGCCAGCTAGTAAATTTTATTTGGTATGAAGTACTGTAGCTAGCAGGCTGTAAATTTTAAGTTGCAAAATTAAATTTGTTTGTATTTGGAATATGTGGAATTCCTCATTTAGTGTGGGAAAAATGAAAATTGGAGAACCTACTTCTATTCCTTATACACCTGCTTATTGTCGTGTCACATGGAATACATCTTTTGTATTTCTCTGTGCCTCTGGCTTCTCTTCCGTAAAATGGGTTCAAGAGTTTAATTGACTGCCTTCACCCTTTCAAGAACATTGAGGACAGATACCTTGAAGTCTTTGGAAGACAAAATGCCACCTTGTATATTTTTTGATACTAACTTGCCTTGTAAGTATGTGCTATGTATTGTACACAGTGGCGCGGTGTGACATTGTGAACTTTTTTTATGAGAACAGAGCTGTTTGCATGCCTTGTCATTAAACTGTAACTTCATTATTAATATTTTACACTGTCTGAACTTGATTCTTTCCTGTCTCTAGTGCAGTGGGAGTTGTCGCCCTGAACATCTCCATGTTCTGTGCAGTTCCTGGGTGGGTGGCAGGGCTGGGGACCCTTATCTTTTGTGGGAGTCTTTTAGAATTGTGCAGAGTCGTCGTTTTACAGGTGGGTTGGGGATATACCCCAGGTCTGCAATGTACAGGGGAGGACCTCATCATCTGAGGAGCAGACAAACAGCCCTCTGTCTCCTCATTTTTAGATTTTCCTCCACATGTTTATGCTGCCCTGCATTCTGACTCACGAGTTGGAGAGTCAGGTAGAACTTTTTGTTTTTAACATACAGAAAGCGTGGTGAAGGGGGAAGATACCAGTACAGGATTTGGGAGACATGGGTCATAGTCTGTGTGCTGCCCCTATGCTAGTTCTCACTTTTACCTGTTCTGGGCTATTTTCCATCTCTAAAGAAGGAGGATGCTAAGGCGTAAGGATGCCAGGGAGTGAAGAGGGCTGCTCTTGCGTTGAATGCCCAGATTCCATACAATTCTGAAATAGTAATTAAAAGTATGTATGAAACTACTGATAATTATTCAACGTAAACTGTTCAGAGGATGGCTTGTTAAGATTTTCTTTATATTTGCCGGCAGGGCATTCCTTCCATCATCATCAGTGAATGCTTGTGGTTGAAAAGCCCTGTGTCCCTTAAAGAGTTCCTACGTGCTATTTTGTCAAAAAAATTTTTTTCTAAGTGCTGTTTTGTTTTTCTGTGATAAAATTATTCTTGTAAAGTATAAGGAAGATGATAATTTTTATGTCTGGTTAGTATTTGTGAAGTCTGCTTGGAATTTTTAGTCTTGTGGTAGTGGTTTTTCTTTGGTTTCTAAAGTTGTTTTATGTTTTTGTGACATCTTTTGTCATTTTTTTCCAGAGAATTCGGTCAACAGTGGATGAAAAAGAGCAAAAACAACTTCTCATGGATTTGGATGTAGTGATGCGAAGTAGTGATTGCCCGTACATTGTTCAGTTTTATGGTGCACTCTTCAGAGAGGTAGGAATAAACCTAAGCTTGGGTCTTAGCTGACAAGTGGACGTCTACTTGGAATGAGTAAGAGGATGGCAGGATTTGATTCCAATCTTCAGTTAAATGCCGTACATTAGTAATACATTGATTTCTCAGCATTTTAATGTATCGCCATGATAATTTACACATTAATTTCTACCGTTCATGTTCCTTTGGTTAAGGGGTGAACTTCATACTTTAATTATATTAGTTAATTAAGTATTTTATGGCTGTCATTTGTGAACTCCATATTTCCTTCTTCACATGTAAATATTTTCTGTTTTTTGAGAACCTGGCACAAGTCATCTGGCTTCTAAATATGTTACTGTATTTAGATCTATCCCTTTTGTCCTTGAGCTCCCTCAGTCCTCCCCGACCCCTTTTTTAAACTTTCATTCATTTCTGTCATCAAATGTATCTGCATTTAGCATAAGCATTTATTTGTGTCCACCCACAATCCTCAATAAAATTCATCAGACGTGGAAATTAACAGCTGCAGTAGAATTTCTTTTATCTAATTCTGCTATCCAGATTTTTATGTAGAAGCTAGAACTTCAGTTTCTTGGTGTCAGGATCATATATCTCTTTTGGTCTCTGACTCTCCTGTATCCTGCTACAGGAGGATATCACTTCTGCCTGCAGCTGTCAGTGCACTTGCTCATTTCCAGTCACACTACTCCCTAAAGCAGGGAAGTGAGTTGGGGTCAGGAAGTAAAGGTGGAGCTGTCAGTGAATCAGATACTTCATGGTGTCCTGGACAGTTATCACACACTTGTGATATTTAGTTAGGTGAATGGGAATTGAACTGAACTCTTAAGCATTTTAAATATTCTTAAAAAAATATCCATTATAGGGCTTCCCTGGTGGCGCAGTGGTTGGGAGTCCGCCTGCCGATTCAGGGGACATGGGTTCGTGCCCCGGTTCGGGAGGATCCCACGTGCCACGGAGTGGCTGGGCCCATGAGCCGTGGCCGCTGGGCCTGCGCATCCGGAGCCTGTGCTCCGCAACGGGAGAGGCCACAACGGTGGGAGGCCCGCGTACCGGAAAAAAAAAAAAAGCCATTATCATTTTGAAAATGTTAGGATGAGCTGGTACTGGTGGGTTTGTTATGAACTGGTGAGGAAAAACTGCATCCCACCCTGCCCTTCTTTTTGGGACTGGATCGCAGAGGGTGTCGTTTTGGGGGTTTTGTTAGCGTTATTGACTTAAAAAATATTATGTTGTAAGACAGGACTGAATGTTACACTGAGTAGAAAGATATGAAATCTTATCATTGGAGAAGACCTTAGAGGTTTGTCGATTAATTCTTCACCCAATCCTGAAATATTATTTATTTTTCTGTGCTCTTAACAGATAACTCTATTAACCAGAAGCGTTCTCCTTCATGATAGAGCCCATCCCTTTGTTGAATCACTAATTAATCACTATTAGTCTTAGACTCACATAGCTTCTTTCTCCTCCTGTCCTTGCACTTTTTTGACTTGAGTGTTCATTTTTATGACCAGATCTGTTGAATTTGTTAACTTTCTTCCCCATGTCACATAGTATTACATCACATCAGCGCACGCAGTCATGTACTCAGGCAGGTAACTGTATCCTGCACCGAAGTATTATATACTGTTATTCTGTTTGTAAGATCATGAATCTGGAACTTTCTTCATGTTGCACAGGAATCTTGCCATCTCCTCCTCCCTTCTTCCCCCAAACCATGAATTTCTTCTTCATAATCATAAATCCCCTGGCCACACTACTCTTCACATCTCATGAAGAGCAGTAGTTATCTGGAATGGACTAGATTTTCTCTCCTAACTGGATGCCACAGTCAGCTTTTCCATGCTGTGCTCACTGTCTCCGTAGACTCTCATGGGCTCTATCTCAGCCCTAATTCACCTCCATAGTGCTCAAGAATGCCAGTTTATTTCTCATGTTCGTTTACTTGATAATTCACTTAAGCAACATTTAAATATATAGCTCCAGGCTAGATAGTGTGAAGTCTGATTTTATGAAAAGAAAGCAGAGTGATATCCATGATTGAAAAGTTACTGGAAACAAAAAGCTTGGAATAGTATCTGAACAGGATCATTATGATTCCTTATGAATAGCTGGGTAAAATTCAGTTTCATATCTCAGGAAGGTTGACTGGAATTGAGATATGCATCTAGAAGCACTAACATCTATTGAATGCTCTATAGATTCCACATTTATTACTTTCACAACAGTCTCAGGCAGGTTGGTGGTATTATCCCCTCTTCCCAGGGAGGAAACTGAGATACGAGTACTAATTTGACGAAAGTCACACAGCCAAGAAGTGTCACGGACAGGACTTCAGAGACAAAAATCTCACTGTTCTTTCTGTTATACCACAAGTGGTCCAGGGATAAAGAACTTGAGCTTCATTTAAGAAATAATCTACTTTTTAAACATTGCAGTTTTTGAGTATGATAAGATGAAGGGTCAGGAGCTATACAAGTAAGTTGTGTTAAGTCACAAAATGCCTAGTTAGGCTGAACATGAAGCCACCCCCTGCCCCCCTTAGATCTTAGAATGCAGGAAGTAATAGGTACTTTCTGAATAATGCAGTTTTAGAAGCAGAAAGTTCACCTTGAAGAGTGCATAGTCAAAGTTGTAACTTTCCTGAAGTTACAATGGTTAAAAATAATAAACATTTATTTAATAATGGTTTGGAGAAAGATTTTTGAGCTAGATCACTTAAAAGAAAAGGATCCTTTTTTGTTGACGTGACCTTCAGGGTTTTTTTTTGTTTTTTTCTGTTTTGTTTTGTTTTTGCGGTACGTGGGCCTCTCACTGTTGTGGCCTCTCCCGTTGCGGAGCACAGGCTCCGGACGCGCAGGCTCAGCGGCCATGGCTCACGGGCCTAGCCGCTCCGCGGCATGCGAGATCCTCCCGGACCGGGGCACAAACCTGCATCCCCCGCATCGGCAGGCGGACTTTCAACCACTGCGCCACCAGGGAAGCCCCACCTTCAGTTTTGATAATAGACACAGAATTCTGGGTTTATGAAAGGAAAAGACTGGACATGAATGAGCGCATTCAGGACTTGTGAGAGAGACGAATGCTTGTAACTCCCATCCCTGTGAAAAGCCTCCAGAGTATTTAATTTCACATAATTTATATGACCACAGGACGTCAGCTCTTGGTCTGATTCAGTCAACCAACAATCACGGAGCCATGAGATGTTATTTTTCTTCTTCTTGGCAGCAACAGTGTAGAGGTTAATCTTGCCATTGGGTAATATTGAGCCTCTGAAAGTTCCATAACTTTATTTGGAGCAGTGAATAAATAACATTTAATACTGAAGTTGGTAACTCATTTATTGCTGTTGTCTCCAACCATGTGTATACTTCTTTCTAGGATGAAACTAAATGAGGATAAGAAGTCGAAAATACAACTTGGATTTTATTTAGATAATTTATTAAGACATCTAATTGCACAGGTTTCTAAATTCATTTTCAGAATTGGTAGACAGGGAAAAAAGAGCTTGACAGTATTGAATAATGAAAGTGACTTTTAGCCTGTAGCTTACATAAAGGCCAGACCTACTATTTATGTTATCAATACTGAGACTTAGAAGCACTTTTAAAATGTCTTTTAATATATACATTTTCAGAATTTAATAGGAAGGAATCCCTTATTTAAGATATCTTTTGAGGTTGGGGAAACTCCAGTGTAGGAAATACTGTTCTGAGTAATCTGTGACTATAGGAGTTCATCAGGTTATGTAAAAGGCAGTGATAGGGCTTCCCTGATGGCGCAGTGGTTGAGGGTCCGCCTGCCGATGCAGGGGACATGGGTTCGTGCCCTGGTCCGGGAAGATCCCACATGCTGCAGAGCGGCTGGGCCCGTGAGCCATGGCCGCTGAGCCTGAGCGTCCGGGGCCTGTGCTCCACAACGGGAGAGGCCACAACAGCGAGAGGCCCGCGTACCGCAAAAAAAAAAACCACACAAAAAAGGCAGTGATATTAGCCAAATTTAGTCACCTCCTCCCTTTCTGCCCCTACTTCTGCCCACGTTGTCCTTTCCCCTTCATTCCCCACCCCGGCAGGTTTTAAGTACAGCTTTATGGAGGTAAAATTGGAAATCAGCTGCACATATTTACAATATACAATTTGATATGTTGGAACAAATGTACACACGTGTGGGCTTGTCACCATAATCAAGGTCATGAACATACCCACCTCTCACGAGTTTCCTTGTGTCCCGTAGGTTATACACACTTCCTCTCTGCTGTCGCCATCCTCAGGCAACTGCAGAGCTGCTTTCTGCCACTGTAGATGAGTTTGCATTTGCTAGAATTTTATGTAAATGGAATCATACAGCATGTATCCCCTCCTTTTTTTTTTTTGTCGTCTTTTACTCAGCATAATTATTTTGCAGTTCAGTTTTCTTTCAAAGAGTTCTCTTCAGGTTATCTGTTTCTCCCTGAGTGATACTTGGTAGTTTGATTTTATTTTCAGAAATTTGTGCCTTTTATCTAAACTGTCAAATTAATTGGTATAAAGTTATTCATAATAGCCCAATATTATCATCATAATATCTGTAGAATCTACAGTGATGTTACCTCCCTCTCTCTCTCATTCCTGATGTAATTTGTATCTTCTCTATTTTTTCCTGATTAGTCTGGCTAGGCTAATTTGTTAGATGTATTATTCCTAGGTGCTTTTTTCTTTCTACTGTGAGTGGTGTCTTTTTTTTTTTTTTTTTGGGTTCGCAGGCCTCCTCTCACTGCTGTGGCCCCTCCCGTTGCGGAGCACAGGCTCCGGACGCGCAGGCTCAGCGGCCACGGCTCACGGGCCCAGCCGCTCCACGGCATGTGGGATCTTCCCGGACCGGGGCACGAACCCGTGTCCCCTGCATCGGCAGGCGGACTCTCGACCACTGCGCCACCAGGGAAGCCCAGTGGTGTCTTTTTAAACATTTTATTTTCTAAGTTGTTCCTGTTGGTATAAAAGTTATGTTATTGGTTTTATCTGGATGTTGTCTCTGAAACCCTTATCTTGATCTTAGTAGTTCAGTTTCATTATCCTCCACCTTCCTTTTCAGTAAATCCATATTCAGTAATTTTTATTTTTGTATTTCAATTGTGTGGTTGTCTGTCTTTTGCTTGAATGTGAAAGTAATGTTGCTGTCACTGCTTTTGAGGCAGCTCAAACCATTCCTTTTTTTTTTTTTTTTTTAACGCAGCTTATTGCTGTTGTCTATTCTCAGTTATGGCCAAAAGGAACTGCTAGAAGAAATACATTTACATTAGGTTATGTGCCTTAGAAACTACAAAGATTTCCCGCCCTGGAGCTAATTGCTCCTTTGTATCTGCCCTTCTCACCTCAGTTTACTTCTCACCTTTATTTCCCTTGTTCCTTTGTCTTTCCTTCTCTTTTGGTTGTTTTCCTATTTTTCCACCCTTTCCCCTTCTCCCCTCATTTTCTTAACTCTAGTTTTTAGCAGCTGCCAGGCGCTTTACTTTGTGCTTTACATATGTTAACTCGTTTGATCTTTATCATATTCCATTGAAGATTGTGGGGCAATCCCATTTCATCGTTAGGAGTTAATGAGGCCCAAGCTTATATAAGTGGAGAGTGGGAGAGCCTGGATGAGTAAGTCAGGCCTTCACACTTTAATCAGTCATTGTCCCACTTTGCTATATTACTGAAGTTAAGTTCCTTCCTCGCTGTTTTCCTAAGTAGGTGAGTTAAATGTGCTATCCTTTTCTCTAATTAAAAAATTCTGGTAAATCTATTGAGATGGTATCTTTAGATTGAAATAAATTCAAGTGTGTGTTTTGGGTTAATAGTGTTAGTCGTTTATGAAGGTTATTCTGCAAGAGCACCCAGAAAAAGAGACCTAAGAAGAAAGATTGGAATAACTATAAGTGAAAGTTCACTTTGTCAGATATGCTTTACAAATCAGCATTCTGTGAAGCCATGGAGCTACATGGACGTTGCAGCAGCTGGTTCTACTTTAAGAGTGGGATTATTCATCTCAGCAGTCATCACAGCATGTGCTGTCTCTACATATAAGTTAAATGTCCTTGCATTGGAGGTGTTGATAGGAGAAAGGAGTTATGTAAGTGGATTCTGTTCATGGCTCTATCGCTAATTAGCAGTGCTGTTCTGAGCAAGCCATTTTACTTCACCGGGCATAGATCTCTCGTATGATCAATCCAAGTCAGTTGTTAGGGGAAGGAGGTTAGTGGTAGAAAATCTCTAAGGATATAGCTGGATCCATAAATTAGAAACCATATGCAAAATTTTTTAAAGATAATTCTTGTCATGATCCCTATAGCTCTTTTCACTCTCCCAAGGTACTTCGTATTCCTTGTTTATATGTGCACATACTTCTACAGCATTATAAACATGGAATCTGCTTATAGCCTGTGTTTTCTCATGCATACCTCATGAACTGTATAGTTTTCAAAATAATTTAATTTTAGGTAATCCTTTTAATAATGTACCATTTCATCTTGTGAGATAGTTGAGGTTTTTAGTTTGTTTTTGTTTTTTCTTTTTGTAATTTATGAGCTATTTGTTTAAGTTAGGTTCCCAGTCATGGGATGACTATCAAAGGGTATAGGCACTTTTATTTCTCTTGTTTGGTTGTCAGATTGCCTTCAAACTGGTTTAAAACACTCTACAGTGCTGCCAATAGTTTTTGAATGATTTGATTTGATTATAGCCAGCATTTGTTCATTTAAGGAATGTTTATTGAGCCCCTGTCGTGGTGGACTATATGTTATAATAGGGAAGATCAATGAAAACCATAATAAATAAGTAAATTATATTTTATATTAGAAGATGGTAAAGGCTCTACAGAGTAGAGCTGTTAAGGGGATGCTGAGAGGGGGATGACTTGCATTTTGAATTGGGCATTTTCAATGTCGGCCACTGAGAAGGTGGCATTTAAGCAAGGACTTTAGGCATTGGGCTTGCTTTATGTATTTTTTTTCTTTTTTACTAATTTAAGAAGTTTATATAGTTTCTCAAGATTCCTGTAGTCTATTTCCTTTGTTAGTGAGAATGAACAGTTTCCCACATATTTTCTGTTTTTCTATTTAATCATGGCAGAGTTTGAAAATTTTTATAAAAGTCCAAAGGTTTTCTATGTAGGACTATGCCCATTCTTACAATTAAGAGTAGGGAAAATTGGGCAACTAAGTTTGTGTTTGAACATGAGGAGAATATTCTGTCCAGCACTTTAATAAGGAACAAAAATTAAAAAAAAAAAAGATTGCTTCTTCTCTCATTGTATTTCTATTTTAAGTAAAGGAAAGGTGGTACTTAATGTTAAGATGTATAAGAATAACCGATATTTGTTTTTTTATAGGGTGACTGTTGGATCTGTATGGAACTCATGTCTACCTCGTTTGATAAGTTTTACAAATATGTATATAGTGTATTAGATGATGTTATTCCAGAAGAAATTTTAGGCAAAATCACTTTAGCAGTAAGTACTTGGTTTTCAAATTGTTCCTTGTATACATACTTACATAAAGATGCTACTGGAGTTTTGAATGCATACATCTGAATGCCCTTCACAGAATGTTACTGACCTTCCTAGAAAATCATTATAATAGGAAAAGAGACAAAAATCACTTCTGTGGGGTAATTAATACAACAAGTAGTAAGAACAATTTTCAAAATACTACATTGACACTTTCCATTATTGAAAAGTATGTATTGAAATCATACATTTCAATAATAAATACTACAGTATTCTTTCCATTAAAATCAGAGTGAACCATAATAGACTGTGCTGTAAATAAGGCTAGAAAAAGCAATTTTCTGTTCCTCTTTCCCTTGTTACTTTAACTGTATTTAAATAGGCTATATTATCACAGTTCCGCTTAAATTAGAATTGCAGCAGTCTCCTTGAAATCCCTTAACTGAAACTCTTTAGACTAAGTATATTTCCTGTGGTTTAAGATTTGGGCTATTCTGTCTAAACTACTTAAATTGTTGACTAGCAATTTCAGTAACCAGCATTACTACTAATTTGGTCAAATCACTTTTAGCATAGTACCAAAAAAGAAAAGAGGCACTGTTTTGCTTACGTGTTTATAGTTTTGAAAATGAATTAATGATCATTTTCTTTCTTGTTCTTTTAGCTAACAAAGGTCATTCACAGTTTTTTCACAGAAAGAAAAACAAATTTTTTTGATAAAGTTAGTAAGTTTCTTAGAAACCCCTGAGAATCTGAACTAATGACGTGACCTGGGTTAGTGGATGTGTAAACTAAATTTTATAGGAAGTTGTAAGATAGATATTCTGGTTGCATGAATTTCCTCTTTCTTCCTGCATCCTCCACATCCAGTATAGTCTGCCTGGTAATTGTCAGTTTATCCTGTTTAATCATTAAGGGTCAATGTTAAAATAAGTAAGACAGTTTCTGAGCTGTATTTTAGTGGTAAGAGATATGTGTGTATAACTGGGATATAAAAAGTCAGGTTAAACTCTAGTCATAATCTTAAGATTAATAGGTCTCATGTTAATATTTTAAATTATTTACCTGAATTAATGCTTAATTTAAATGTTTTATGAGCTGTTCAGATATATACCCTTTCATATAATTTTATAAAGAAACTGTCTAGTATAAACAAGTTTTACTAGAAACTTCTTCATTATTCAGACAGGTGTATGAAATTTTATGTTGATCACTTTAGTCATCTCTCTTCAGTATACCAAACCTAGCTTTATCTTGGAACTTTTTACTATTCATAATAATTATAATGGAACAATAGTAGAATAATGATAATAGCCCATGGTTACTGAGTGTTTATTTGTGTCAGGCCAAGATCTCATGACATTTTATGTTCATAGCAACTCTCAATGGTAAATAGTGTAACCCCCTTTTTATTTACAGATGACAAATCTAAAGCATGGAGAGATTAAGTAATTAATTTGCTTTGAAATTCATATATTTGTCAGTGTAAATGATTTAAGCCCAGGCAGTCTGATCCTAGAATCCAGCTGTTAACCACTGCATGACAGGATGATCATGAAGTTGGAAAACATAGATAAAATTATTTTATCCTAAATTGCAATATATGTAATATATACTAATAAATCATTTATTATATATTTGCCTGTGTTTCTAGACTTGGTGATCATCCTTTTTGTTAAGCGTAACATTTAAAATTACTTTGTGTTAAATCCCTTCTTGCTAATTAATAACCCCATGAACAAGCGTGGCTGTTTGAAGCATTGCGAGTTTGTGTTCTGCACCCAGCAGCTTGATGGCAGCGGAGACTTGACCTTTCTAATTGGAGGCCTGTGCTTCACTTCTCTTTTAGTTTGAGGTTGTAGAAATGTTAATTCAAGTCTCTGTTTCCTCTATTCCTGGAGAAATCTTTGATTTCCTGATCATGAGCAGTGATCAAACAACAGGATAAATTCTGGCTCTGCAAAAATTACTTTGCAGGCTCCACACCCACTGAGGGTGAATGATTGTGAGAAACTGGGAATTTGGAAAAACTTATTAACTTAGGGTTGATAATGGAACCAGACTGTTGGACCTTTTTGTACTAAATATATCTGTTCCTAAAAAGTTCGATGGTATGAGAAAGATTATACAACTTTTTAATGACTTATTTAAAAAATTGTAAGTTACCTGTTTGTTTTTTTAGCTGTCAGGGAAGGGCGTGTAAAGGCAACTATGATTTCATATCTAAAATCATAATTTAGCATCTTCAGCTAACATAAAAAATGGACAGAATATTGAAATATTAAGCCCAAAAGAATGCAAAGAGCTACCCGAGCTGTTATTTTACGGTAAGCTATTGTGCTATTTGATTAGAAGGAAATTGATTGTTTATCCCATCCGTCTCTGCTTTTTCCTCCCTAGACTGTGAAAGCACTAAACCACTTAAAAGAAAACTTGAAAATCATTCACAGAGGTGGGTATGAACTGTATTTTTTTAGACTAGAAATTAACATTTTTCCTTAATAGGAAAAAAAATTAAAAGTTACAGTGTATTGTATAACTTTTACTAAAATACTTGTATTTTTAGCAAAACATACTATATGTACCCTAAAACTTTATTATTAATTTAGGATTTTTTTCCCTTTGGGATTCTATAAATTTCAGTCTAACTTATTAGAATGTTGGGGCTTAGTTGAAAAATAATTATTCATTTGCCTGATAGATAATTAATGTTTCTCTGTCTATACGAATAAGGCAGGAAGGTGAACCTGTGGACCGTCAAAGAAGGATCTGCAGGATAGCACCCTCGATCATTTTAAAGGCACGCTACTGTCCCTATCAAGTGTTTCTTCTTTACTTGGGAGGATATTTTTGTAAATTGAGAAAGATTCTTTAATTAGTATTTTACATTGAAATTCCTCTAAAGCATTTGTATTTGTGAAAACAGTGATCTTGGCCTTATTTAGACACAGGTCCAAATTCAAACATTTGGTGTCTGTCTTTTGGGAGACAGTGGGATTCCTGAATTTAATTCAGCAAATAGTTTAAGTAGTTGCTCTGTCTTATTACTATGCCAGACTCGGGGTAGTGAGGCAGTGGCTTTGAAGAGGCACAGTTCTGTACCCTCAGTAAATCTGTAGTGGACAAACCCAAGGTGATACATGGCAGTGTGTGATTCAGCCTGACAACACAGGAAGGAAGGAAACAGTCGTATTCAGAGATGCGAAAAACCTTGAATTCTAAGGTTAAAGGGCTCTAAGGTTGTGATTAAAGAGATTAGTAATTAGGGCATTGATTTAAGTAATTTTTATTTGAGGTTGACCCTGAACGACTGCAATTAGTTAACCTCGAACATCAGAATGTTTCATTTAATTTTGCCTGGCTTAATGCTTGTTAAAGATAATTTTGGCTAGCCTTCTTATTTTCTCTTTTGTCCTAAAATCATATAGGATTAGGTCCCTAAACAAAATTATTTTGTTCCTCTTGTACTTCATCTTGTTCTTGTTTTGGATTTTTTCCCTCCCTCTTTTTGTCTATATTTGGTAATTATGGGAGTATTACCTTAGGGCATCTGACAATTACCTTAGGGATTCTCACCAATCACAGTAAAGCACTAAGACACTGCCCAAGGTTAAATAAAAGGGAAAGGCTTCAAAAATAACTTTGGTTTTCCTGTGACTAAGTAAAATGATGAATTTATAGCAGTCTTTTTTACCAGCTAGGATCAGGTAGCTTTTTTTTTTTTTGCTGTAATTAGAGTGCTTTTGATTACAAGTAAGAGAAAATCCTGTTAACTGGCTTAAACTTCAAGGAAACTCATTATCTGTCGTAGTAAGTCCAAAGATAGGGTGGCTCCAACACGATATGATTAGGGCTCAGGCTCCCTTCTTCTGGCTCTGCTCTCCTTAACATGTTGGCTCCATCCTCAGGGTAGTAACAACTAAAGCAGGTCCTGTGTCACACCTAGCATAACAGCCTCTTGAAGAAGAAGCTGTCTCTTCTTGTGTGGCTGTCTTAGCAGCAGGGAGCTCTTACTTACTTGTCTCTCACATTTTCTCTTGTCTCCTTCATGCCCTTACCTAAACTAGTCCCTGGCAAGGAGCATGAGGCTACCCTGATAAGCTTAGACCAATCAGGACCCCGTGTTTGGAGGTGCGGATAGATGTACACAGAGGAGGATGGATCTCAGTAAAATGAAAGTTCCATTAGAAAGGATGATGGCATGCTTAGGAGTGGATGTTTGATAGGCAGTCAGCCGTGTCAGTGATGGTAAGCATTCTTTTCTGGATTTTTTTGTAGGTCCCCTTCTGAGTTACAGACAGATATTTTTGTATCCTATATTTATTTCTGTCCTTTTTATTCATGGAACCATGACAGGGACAATTAAATGCCTCGAAGGATTGAGATAGGGACAGAGAATTAGTGAGCAAGGGCAGGGAGAATTGTCCAGCTAGCTGATTTGCACACACTGGCAGTGAGTGAGCTGATGGTGAGTGAGGAGGAGGTGATAACCTAGGGGCCAATGTGACAAGACTGTGTAAAACCTGGAGAACCAAATGGAAAGGATTCAGCTTTCTCAGGTGTGCGGGAAAGCACACACACTCTGAGAATGGTAAAAATGAATCTAGTTTCTCCAGGATGACTCTTAAAGAAGGTTGGTTGGGAGAAACTCAATGAAGCCATCTAAGATCAGAAAAATCTCTCAAGGAGAAATAATTATTAAGTGGATACATTTACTGAGTACTAACAATGTTCAGTTTCTGTAATAGGTGTTTTCATTTCCACAATCCTATAAGTTAGGAATTATTACTTATATTTTGTAGATGAGGGAATTGTGGTTGCTAAGTGAAAGTTCAGGAACTTGCCCCAGGTCACATTGTGAATATCAGGCCCAGGTCTTGAACCTTTGCTTTTTTGATCCCGAAGCTTGTGGTCTTTTAGAGGTACTGGACTGGATACTTTCCTAAGTTAGATAAAGCTCTCCTTTAACTAAATTGTGAGTTTATAATTTGTATACTTTGCATTTAGTTGTATAATCTTTGACACGTATTGTAAAGTAGCTTAGTTACTCTTACAGATTAAATTCATCCTGCATGTTTTGACTGTTAAGTAATGAATTTGAAACAAGTAAATGCGTATGTCTCTTGATGAAAACAGAACTTTATAGAATGCCTAAATTTAATATGAGGAGTTTTTTGATAATGAGTTTTTAGCATTCAGAAAATTTTTTTCATCTTAGCTATCTGAATTTTAAGGACTTGATCACTTATGTTTTCTAAGGTTTTTCAGTATTTTTCCTTGAAATACTTTAGAATATAGCTCGTTTGATTACTTGAACGTTGAGTGACATCTGTGTCTTGCAGATATCAAACCTTCCAATATTCTTCTGGATAGAAGTGGAAATATTAAACTCTGCGACTTTGGCATCAGTGGACAGCTTGTGGACTCCATTGCCAAGACAAGAGATGCTGGATGCAGGCCATACATGGCAGTAAGTGCAAAGGCCAAACCTTCTTGCTTGACATTCATTGCACAGAGAGCCTGTGCCCTTTGGTGCTGTACTACTAAGGAATCTGCTTTGGTCGCGCAGTTTCACCATACTAGAATATTCTCCTCTTCCACGAAGACCAAACTCAGTTCTAGCTCTTCTATGAAACTTGGCGAAGTCATCCCAGTGAACTCCTGTTTCATTGTCTTACCGTATTCCTCTTGCCTGGCACTGAGCATTTATGGTCTTTTCTGATTACTGTTTTTTCATTATATTCTAGTTAGTTCTCAGAAGGCCTCTTTTGTACGTCTAGACCCCCATATGCTGTCTTGACTGTAGGAGGTACTACAGTCAAGTAGTAGACATATTGATTGTATGTTTACAATCACTGTTACAATTGATTGTATGTTTACAATTGTAGTAGACATATTGATAATGTAAGTGGTGCTGTTTCTGGTTAGAGAAGAATAGGAAGCCGAATTCCTCATAGAACTCAGTATGTCTCATAGCATGTTCAGAGGTAAGAGAAACTCACTGACACGTGCAAGGTAGAGGCATTAGTTATTTCTCAACCTGGAGTGTTATAATTCCTGCTGATGCATAGGAAAGCTACTTATACTGATATGTTTATTTTGTAACCAGCCAAAATACTGATCTACCTCTTTTTTTAAAAAATTAATTTATTTTTGACTGCGTTGGGTCTTCGTTGCTGCTCATGGGCTTTCTCTAGTTGCGGCAAGCGGGGGCTGCTCTTCGTTGCGGTGCGCGGGCTTACCATTACAGTGGCTTCTCTTGTTGAGGAGCATGCACTCTAGGTGCGCGGACTTCAGTAGTTGTGGCGCACGGGCTTAGTTGCTCCTCGGCATGTGGGATCTTCCCAGAACCAGGGCTTGAACCCGTGTCCACTGCGTTGGCAGGCAGATTCTTAACCACTGCGCCACCAGGGAAGTCCCTACCTCTTTTTTGAATAGGTTTCAGATGGCACTCAAGGTACCATTCTGCAGGTAATTTTTGCCTTAGCATTCCTCATATTTATTGATCTTTCTCATATCTATCTACCTACCTATAATCATATATATTTTGTTACTTTTCTCATGTTTATTTTTGTTGCTTTGCCTAGAACTGTATCAATGTTGAATGACAGTATTGATGGTAGGATTCTTATGTTGCTTGACTTGAAAGCAAATGTCTTTTTCTGGTTTACTAAGTGTATGTGTATATATCTGTGTGTGAGAATGTGTGTGTGAGAGAGAGAATAAGAATGAATCAGAAATGGCTATTAAATTTTATTAAATGCCTTTTTGGCCTTGTTCAGCGTATGATAAAATGTTTCTGTGCAGCTGTTGATATGACACATCATAGTAACATATATTTCCTGTGGTTGAACCGTTCTGGCATTCCAGAAATAATCCCTACATGGTTCATAGTTTATGTGTTTAATATATTTTTACATGTGCTATATTAATATTTATAATTGCTACATAAAAATGTTTGAGATTGGTTTGTAGTATACATTGTAAAGGTTTTAGACGGGCTATGCAAGTTTTAAAAATCGAATTGGGAAAATTTTCATCTTATTTTATTCATACAGTAAAAAAGTATTGATCACCTAGTAATCAAAAACATAACTTTGGCCTCCTTGAGCTCAGAAAATTTTCCCCAGAGCTCAGAACAGTTGTGATGGTATAGTTTTCTGTTCTTTGAGGTTGAAATCCATCTTGGCCAGGAGTCTTTGGGGAAAGATACATAATTCTTTTTTTGTTCTAAGATTTTTTTTTTTATGTGGACCATTTTTAAAGTCTTTATTGAATTTGTTACAATATTGCTTCTGTTTTATGTTCTGGGTGTTTGGCTGTGAGGCATGTGGGATCTTAGCTCCCCGACCAGGGATCGAACCCGCACCCCCACTGCATTGGAAGGTGAAGTCTTAACCACTGACCCGTCAGGGAAGTCCCCATAATTCTTTGAAAACTGTGAAATTTTACTGTTTCCTTAGCATCACACATATGCGTGGGTGGGTGTGCGTGTGTATACATATACATACTTTCCTTTTCTTAGTTGTTTTAAATGTTGGGTGTAAGACCTGTTTACTGCAGTGTTTTAAGTACCAATTATGTGGTAGTTTTAAAATCTGTCCAATCTCTTTAATACACCTCCCTTCAAAAGGCGGTGGCTAAGTACAGCCTTGAGTGTGGACTGAACTTAGGCACTCACTTCTCATGAGTAGCATGTGGCAGAAATGACAGTGCATCCCTCTGAGAGTTGGTCATAAAGAGGCATGTGACTTCGTTCTTGGTTTCTTTCTTGGATTGCTCACTCTGGGGGAGGCCAGCTGCCATGTTGTGAAGACACTCAGGCAGCTTTACAGAGAGACTCATGTGGTGAGGAACAGAGGCTTCCTGCGGTACTGTGTGAGTGAGCTTGGTGACGAGACCTCCTGCCCCAGTGAGGCCGACAGCCCTGGCTGACATCTCAGTTGAAGTCTCATGAGAGACCCTGAGGCATAACCACCAACAAAAATGCTCCCTGAAGCCTGACTCACAGAAACCTGAAATAATAAATGTCTGTTGGTGTCAGCTGTTAAGTTTTGTGGTGCTTTGTTACACAAATAGCTAACCAGTACAAAGTGATTCATGTTAATCTTTTTACTTATTACTTGCTTTCAAAGCATTTTAGTCCGTACGTTTCTGCCTTTTGGGACATATTAAAATTCTTCTTTTAGCATGATAAATGGTCAATTAAAAAATGAAATATTGGAAAGGGTCTGTTCTGTATTATAATTATATTCAGCACTTTTTTTTAACTGTTTATTTATTTTTAATTTTTTTTGTTGGGGGGCTGTGTTGGGTCTTAGTTGCTGCGCGCGGGCTTTCTCTAGCTGCAGTGAGCAGCGGGGGCTACTCTTCGTTATGGTACGTGGGCCTCTCATCGCTGTGGCTTCTCTTGTTGCAGAGCACGGGTTCCAGGCATGTGGGCTTCAGTAGTTGCAGCACATGGGCTCGGTAGTTGTGGCTTGTGGGCTGTAGAGCGTGGGCTCAGTAGTTGTGATGCACCGGCTTAGCTGCTCTGCGGCGTGTAGGATCTTCCTGGACCAGGGCTCGAACCCATGTCCCCCGCATAGGCAGGTGGATTCTCAACCACTGCACCACCAGGGAGGTCCCTGTTCAGCACTTTTTTGCCATTTTAATATAAAAAAATAGAGGAGTTCAAAATTTGAAAATATTGAGGTTGTCAATTTCTCCTTATTCCTTGGTTTTTATTTTGTATACTTTAATACAAAGTAACTTGAGTTGTGTATTTATTATAAATTATATGTTTTGGATATAAAATTGTTTTATCTACTACTTTTTTGCTGTTTTTGTTAATATTATAGACCCTATTCTCTAAGTTGATATTTTCCTCTTGTTAATTTTAAAAAGCTTTTTGTTTTTCAAATCCGTACTTCTGACTTAGATTTAGGATACAGCATCTTTAATTAGTTTCATGGATCTTAAATCTCCACTCCTCTCAAAGAATACTTTTCAAAATATTAAAAATATTACATGTACAAATAGAGAACGAACATGTGTCAAAAATATATTTAACTCATTAATGAGAAAACTGGACAGACAGGTTAGTGAAACTGGCTCAAAGAACATTTGCATCATTCTGTATTTACAGTCACTAAAGAAGGAATATTGCAACAAGATGGCTAATCAAAATATAAATTTGCTAATTATCTCCAGGTCAATAAAATAATAACTTTTGGGGTTGTTGGACAGAAATCATTTGCATCCCTACCTGACAAAAATCTGCAGGTTATTGTGTAACTTAAGTGTCTGGGCCCTAATGAAACAAGTACACTTACACAGTCCTTGGGCAGGCTTGCTGGTGCTCCACTGTGACACTGAAAGGAAACGGAATCCTTTTTTGGATTTATTTCCCGGTGTTGGATAAGTTTTTCTAACACACACATGATAGGCATTATAGCTGTTTGTGACATAAACATACAGCAGTTTTAGAATGACATTAGCGCTGTAACCACAAATAATAGGTGCCCATTTTAAGCATACAATTTGAATTTTGACAAATGTAGTTAGTCATATAATCACCACATCAGTCAAGATAGAAAATATGTCTCATATTTTATAGGATCATTGGTCCTATTTTCTGTCACTGTCGGTTAGGTTTGCTTTTCCTCAAGTTCTTTAGAAATGCCATCCTACAGTCTGTGCTTGTTTGTGTGTGCTTTCTTTTGAAGATGTATCGATGCTGTCCGTGTGTATTTGTCGTTCAGTCTTTTTATTGCAGAGAAGTTGTTATTGTATCAATAGACCACGATTTATTTATCCATTCCGCTGTATCTTGTCATTGCTGAGTTTTTTAGTACCTGTTATGTGTATTAGTCATTCAGTTTTTTTATTGCGGAGAAGTTGTGCATTGTATCAGTAGACCACAATTTATTTGTCCATTCCACTGTGCGTATCTTGACGTTGCTGAGTCTTTTAGTACCTGTTATGTTTCTCCATTGATTTAGATCTTCTTGCTGTCTCTCAGTGATGTTTTATAGTTTTCAGCGTGGATCTCTTGCGCACCTTTTGAATTTATTCCTGAGGAATTCATGTTTTTCGATGCTAATATTGTAAATGGGATTTTTAACTTTTTCCCAATATTTTGCTATTATTATAGAGAAATAGAGCTGGTTTGCACATTTTGACATTGTGTCCTATGATCTTGCTGGTTTCACCATTAATTTTAGTAGGGATTTTCTAACTAAACAGTCGTAGAAATCCAAATGTTTGTGAGTAAAAGCCGTGCTTTTCCCCCCTTACCTTTTTGTACTGGCTGGGAACTCCAATATAATGCTGAATAGAAGCAGTGCCTTGTTCCCAGTATTAATTAGGAAGGACGTGTTCTGTATTCCACCACTAAATATGATGGTAGCTGTAGGCTATTTTACATACATTTTATGAAATAAGAAGTTTCCTTCTCAGTATGCTAACAGTTGTTAAATTTTATCAGATTCTAATCCTACATCTGTTGAGATGATCGTATGACTTTTAAAATCATTCTATAAATATGGTACATTACATTGATTTTCAAGTATTAAGCCCATATTATCTTCCTGTGATATACCCCACTTGATTATGATATATTACCACTTCATATGTTGCTAGATTAGATTTGCTCATATTTTAACAACTTTTGTGTCTGTATTTATGAGGGATATTAATTGTCTTGTAATGTTTTGGTCAGGTTTTCATAAATGGCTATGCTGGCTTCATAAAATGGATTGAGAGGAATACCCTCCTTTTCTGTGTTTTGAGAATAATTTGAGTAAGACTGGTGTTATTTCTCCCTTGCATGTTTGAAAGAGTTCACCAGTAAACTTACCTGGGTCTGGACTTTGTGGAAAGGTCTTTAATAACAGATTCATTTAAAAATTTAAAAAGTTTTGCGGTTATTCAGATTTCTACATTATTTTTGTAGGTTTTCATTTTCAAAGAATGTCTATTTCATCTGTTTCTGTAAGATCAATAGTAATATCCCCTCTTTCATTCTGACTTTAATAATTTGAGTCTTCCCTCTCTTTCTCTTGATCAGTGTAGCTAGAAGTTTGCCAATTTTGCTAATCTTTCCAAAGAATCAACTTCTGCTTTTGACATTTTGTATTGATTTTTGTTCGCTGTTTCACTTACTTCTGCTTTACATTTTTTTTTTTTTTTTGCGGTATGTGGGCCTCTCACTGCTGTGGCCTCTCCCGCTGCGGAGCACAGGCTCCGGACGCGCAGGCTCAGCGTCCATGGCTCACCGGCCCAGCCGCTCCGCAGTATGTGGGATCCTCCTGGACCGGGGCACAAACGCACGTCCCCTGCATCAGCAGGCAGACTCTCAACCACTGCGCCGCCAGGGAAGCCCTGCTTTACGTTTTATTACTCCCTTCCTTCTCCTTGCTTTGAGTCTAGTTTGTTCTTTTTCTGTTTCCTTAAAGCTGTCAAGTTAGGCTGTTGATTTGCAATCTGTCTTCTCTTCTAATATATGCAATTACTGCAGTAAGTCTCCCTCTGAGTAGTACTTTCACTGCATCCCACAAACTTTGGGTAATTTCATTTTGGTGATTTCACTTTCATTGAAATTGAACATGAGTACTGTGAAATAATTTAGTGAAATTATTTCAGTAAATAATTTCATTGATTACTTCATTTTGTAACTTCATTTTATTAATATTTAGTTCAGAATATTTTTAAACTTTTTCTTGAGACTTCTTCTGTGATCCATGTGTTATTTAGAAGTGTGTTCTGTTTTTAATTTTTTCTTGGAGTATGGTTGCTTTACAATGTTGTGTTAGCCTGCACTGCACAGCAAATGAATCAGCCATACACATACAGATATCCCCTCCCTTTTGAACTTCCCTCCCATTTAGGTTACCACAGTGCATTAGGTAGAGTTCCCTGTGCTATATAGTTCCCATCAGTTGTCTATTTTATACATAGCATCAATAATGTATATGTGTCGATCCCATTCTCCCAATTCCTCCCCACCCCACCCCTTTCCCCCTTGGTATCCATACATTTGTGATCCATGTGTTGTTTAATCTCCAAATATTTGGGGATTTTTTAGATATCTTTCTATTATTGATTTCTAATATAATTATTTTGTGGTCTAAGAACATGCCTTGCATGATTTCACTTTTTAAACATAAAGTGTGTTTTATGGCCCAGATCATGGTTTATATTAGTGAATGTTCCATGTGAGCTAGAGAAGAATGTGTATTCTGCTGTTGTTGGATGGAGTATTTTCTCTCTTGGTTGACTATCTGGGATTTTTATGTAATGTGTATCTTATCAGGTAAATAACTATATTTATATCTAAAAGTAAAAGTGAAGAGCTTCCAATGAATATTTATGCAACACAGTACTCATATTCAAAACAAAATGCATAGGTCTCCAAAGTAATTGTTGCTGACAGGCAGAGAACATAACACAGTGACCATTATGCTTCTCTGGACGTTTCTTTCAACAGCAGTTACTGTCAGTCTTAGCTAAGGATCCATTGTCAGCTCTGTGCTACTGATAGCCTCTCTCTCTTTTCTTTTCCATGCCTGGCACACTATGTAAATAATGGTCCCTTATTTCAAGGAAGTGTAAAAATGCTCCCTTCATAGAAATTACTAAAAATGATTTTTGCTGTTTTTATGATAGGATAATATATTATGATACTGGCAATGCCTTAATTTGGTTAACAATTAGACTAATTGACAAATATCTTTAAAGATATAGGTGTAAATCTATATCTTTTTAAAAATATTTATTTATTTATTTTTGGCTGCGTTCGGTCTTCGTTGCTGCACGCAGGCGTTCTCTAGTTGTGGCGAGCGGGGGCTACTCCTCGTTGCAGTGCACGGGCTTCTCGCTGCGGTGGCTTCTCTTGTTGCGGAGCACGGGCTCTAGACGCATGGGCTTCAGTAGTTGTGGCACGTGGGCTCAGTAGTTGTGGCTCATAGGCTCTAGAGCACAGGCTCACTAGTTGTGGCGCACGGGCTTAGTTGCTCCATGGCATGTGGGATCTTCCCATACCAGGGCTTGAACCCATTTGCCTTGCATTGGCAGATGGATTCTTAATTACTGCACCACCAGGGAAGTTCTGTAAATCTATATCTTTAAAGGTATAGATATTTAGCTTTATGATAAAGAGTGAGTGGAGCAATTATAATAAAGTTAGCTCATACTTGCTTTTGTGTCTCAAATATACTGTGGTATGTCCTTATTCACTGAAGCAAAAAGTGATAAGATTCTAAAACTTAGTCTTTTTTTTTTCTTCTTTTTACCATTACTTGCTACTAATCTGGCCCTGTAATTCTTTATGATTTTCCTTTTTCCTCCTCTTTTCTCCCTCTGTCTGTTCTCAGCTTCAGTTTTGTAAACTCTTGTGCGTCCTTAGGGGGAAAAATTAGGCTTGTATTCCCTTTATGGAGGAAGCCGTTGAGTTGGGTCTTTCCTTGCTGTTCGTTTTCAGTATAATATTGGCTTCCTATTACTCCCAGTCTGGCCCTAGACATGGATTCCTCTAGGAGTGTGTTGGTGTTCTGGCTGCCTACCCAGCTCCTGCTTCCATTACTTGCTCCTGGAGGGTGTGTGTAATGAATGACGGTGATTTCTCTTTGTGTTTTAGCCTGAAAGAATAGACCCAAGTGCGTCACGACAAGGATATGACGTCCGCTCTGATGTCTGGAGTTTGGGGATAACATTGGTATGTTCATGTTCACTCAATCTTGTCATTGTCGTGTTATGAGACATTTAGAGATAAAAGAAAATTTAACCATAACCAGTCTTTCACCACTCATAAGAACATATCCGGTCTCTTCTAGTCTTTGATTTTATATACCTATTTCTCCCTGCCCCCCAAGTGTAGAAAAACAAGTTTTTATCTTAAAACTCAAGCTAGAGTTGATTATTTCCCTTGTGGTTTTGTGAAGTGCCTAGGGCTCTTTAATGTAGTGGCCCTGGATCTCTTGGCCACGGATACTAGGAGTCAGAACTGCGCTCAGAGCAGGAACAGGGAGGCCAGCTCACCTGCGGTCGGTGCAGCAGTGCAGCTGCGTCCCCATCTCAAGCAGGAGTCGTATGTCCAGTAATACTGTGGACAGTGTGTGTATTAGGTGCACATACTTATATATATGAAGGTAGTTATATACTACTTGGAATCTTCTATTCACCAAATAGAAAAGTCACACATGCTGAAAGTAATTCCATTGTTGAAGGACAAGAACCACCGCGGTGACAATTCTCAGTGGAAGTTCTACCTTAGAACAACACTGAGCGAGAATAGTAAGAAGACTACTTAGTTTGTAACTAACAAGCATGATGAAATAAACTGTCTCACCTGTGGACTGTATTGAAATTTTGGTTCTATTTTAAAAACAGATTCATTTGCTGATTTCCTTATTACCAAAATCTGTTTTGAAGTTTTAGATTTATTTTCTTGTGCTTGCTGTTTTACCAGGGCTGAATGGCATTTTTCTGATCTCAGAGCAGCTTCTTCCACATTGGATGTGAATTTTACATCAGTATAGGTGGGGCTGTGTCCTGTTTGGTAGGCAACCCAAAACTTTTCCTCCCGTCTTAGTAAGACCCCAGAGCCCCGAGACACCAGGTTCAGAGCAGTGAACTTTTCCTGTAGCTTGTTAAGTAATCTCCATTTGTTTATTGGCATTATATGGCACTAAGGTCCTCTTCCTGAGGATCACACACCCTTGTGAGTGTCCTTGGTGAGTCACTGTGCCACACCTAATGAATTCTCCGTCTAGAGACATGAAGGCTGACAACTCAGCTCCGCACAAGACTCCATCTGGTTTCCCTTGTGAGCAGACATGGGAGACACCTCGTGGAGTCTTTTCTCAGCGTGAAGCCACTAACCAAAGGGGATTCCTTCCCCGTTAGTCAGGAGAGAACACAGAACTTGGGAATCTTAGGTCTGGTGACTGGAGCAAGACTTATAGCTAACAACTGAGACAACTGTTTGCATGTAAGAGGTAATCATGACTCAGAAATACCTATCTACGTCCAAGCCAGTTATGCTTAAAAAGCAAGTTTTTACTTTATTGTAAAAACAAAATTTTGTTCTGTGAAAGGTTTTAACATAGGAATTTTTTAAGCAATTTCCTTTAGTACCTCTGGCTAAACTTTGTTTAAAAGCAAGGCGTTCAGTACTTATAATTGCTTTTTAATTTTTCATAGAGACATTATTTTCATATAATATTTTTAAAATTATGAGATGTGTGAAATTAACTCCTAAGATCCTAAGTCTTTCACCTTATGATGTTGTGTCCTACTGTTTCCTTCTCTTATTAAAACCTGTTCTCAGGAATGAATCTAATGAAGCAATTCCCATTGCTGTGAATAATCAAGGAGGTTTACTTCTTCCCAAGCGTTTGTATTTTTATCAAAAAGAAACCTCAGCCAAAGGAGTGGATTTGCGTGTGTGTGTGCGTGCCCACCTGCCTGCTTTCCCACAGGCGCAGGTGCAAGTGGAGACGGTGCTGAGCTGCAGGAGGCCTCTTCTGGGGAAGAAGGCCCTCCCATACCAGCTTCCTGTCGGAGGACGGCTTTATGATTGCTTGCTCGCCTTCCTTTCATTGTGCAAACTGGTACTTTAATATTTGACTAAACTGACAAAGTCAAATCTCAGTGGAAGAAGCTCCAAAACCATCTTCTCAGATAGTGCTCTGTCTGTCATGTGCCATCTCTGATAAGTTTGGGGTCGCCTGTCAGTGCACGTAAAATGGGGTTCATTTAGGCCATGCTGCAGACTTAAACCTAGTTCTTGGAAAAAGCACAGTTTCTAGGTTTCCATTGTCCTCAGAACAGAGTGGGAGAAAGATGAGAATACAGTTCACAAATATGTTTGACCTGTGGCAGATATGGACATACTATCTTGATTTCTAAATATCCCTTCCACTTAGCCATAATTCTGAAGATTGCACCTCAACCTGATCTTGATTTGAGTCAAGGCTTTTTCAAGAGTTTTGCTTGGAGTTTAGATTTACAATGTGGCCTTTCCAGTGAGGAGTAATAAGTACTGGATTAATAAGTAATGCCCAGTGTATTTTGCTTTTTCCTCTGTGTTCTCTTTAGTACGAATTGGCCACAGGCCGATTTCCTTATCCAAAGTGGAATAGTGTGTTTGATCAACTAACACAAGTTGTGAAAGGAGACCCACCACAGTTGAGTAATTCTGAGGAAAGGGAATTTTCCCCAAGTTTCATCAACTTTGTCAACTTGTGGTGAGTATTTGATTTATGAATGCTCAGAGATATACGGTGAGAGGACAGTGAGGTGATTACTTAATCTTAGCAACACTGGTACTTTATACTGGGGAAGGGGAGCCTGCTTCATATCGCTCTGTCTTCTCAGCTGGGACTCTGGATCACTGTGGCTACATGGAAGGCTCCAGCTAGCCTGGAGAGGCATCACTCTCTTATTCTGCTACTCAGGTACTGATGAAAAACAGATGTGGGTGGTGGAGAAGCTGCTGCCTCCAGATTTCTAGTACCTTGTACAAGAAATACAGCCTAGGTGAGATTGATCATCTTATTCTGATGTGGTTCTAACAATGAAATTGTACCAGAATCACTTGGAAGCTTTTACTAAGTTAAGATCCTGCCAGACTTTCAGGGGTGGCTCTCTGCTCTGACCTGACACGTAACCCAGCTGGGTGTATGTAGTAGTGTCAGGCCCAAAGCTCAGTTGGTAGAACCATATACTGCCTCACAGAGACCTTATTCCAAGGAACCTTATTCCAATAAGTTTCCTTATTCTAGGAACCCCACACCTGATATTGTTCACTCCCCTTTTTACAGGCGTGTATGTGTTTGCAGCATGTAAGAATAAATATACACTGATATGGCAACAGGACAGTCGTGCCTTGTTATCTAAATTTTAAATAAAACCTGTTTTGTTATCATTTGAATATTTTTGATAATTATTCTGTTTATCCAACATGATTTAAAAGTAAGATATATTTATGAGCAAAAAGCCAGAGCATTTTGTATATTTTCATTCTTGAAAATGCTTTTCTTTTTCTTAATTTTTTCTTTGCAGGAATGCTGTTTCTCTCTACTCTTTTAGGTCCTATAAGACTAAGACTTAATGTTTCACGGTCTAGCATTGCCCTCTTTTTGAATATGTAGAAAACATTTGTTTGGCTCCAGTTTTCAAGTCCCTTTCATCTTCTCTAACCAAATTCTACTTTTGTGTTGGTTTTCAGAGGGGAGAAGAATACCTCAAGATTTTTAGATAGAAGAGGGCCATAAGGATGACGCAAATTGGCTGCTTTTTCCTTTTAAAAAACCATCTACTTTTACCAATTTGCACACATATATACAGTATATAATTGCAAAATGTGATCATTTTATATATTCCACTTTAATGAAATATTTGGTTAAAAGAATCTGTGTGAGTCATAGAGCATAATGTCTAAAATAATCACCTGGGAACACTCCACCAGGATTGCTTTCTTCTTAATTCCTGATCTCTCCGTTGGTTTTGTTTTATATATATATATATATATATATATATATATATATATATATATATATATTTATTTATATATATATATTTATATTTATATTTATATTTATATTTACTTTTTATTTCTGTGTCCCGTGGTGCAAGTTCTCTCCCATAAATAGTGGTTATAGACTTGAATCTCACGTTGTTTTCCCTGAGTAGGTACGTAGTTCCATCTCATTCCAGATCATTAAGGTCTGCGGTTGAAGTATTATCTGTTTTTGTGATATGCTCGTATCAGCTCTCCACATTTGTCCATTCTCCCTTCTTCTATCCCTGAGCATTTTCTAGTATCTAACCTGGATCATTCGGATTCCTGTTTGGTTTCCTCATAATCCAATATCACCTTGTTCCAAGCCATTTTCCTTCTTTTTGTCACAGCTGTATTTTTTTATGATGCATGTCTATCCAATCATTACTTCTTGTTGAAAACTTGTTTAGAACGTGCGTTCTTAGTGGAGTGCTGTCACCCCCAAGGGACAAAAATTTGTTCTGAAGAGCCAGAAAATCCTGCATAGTATAATGGTTTGTAGCAGATACGCAGTATTTAACTTTCATGGGAAGGGAGGGTAATAATGAAAAAATGATGAAGAAGCATGAAGTCTAGTGCTAAGAAAAGCAACAAATGAAAACCTACTATATAGCTCAAGGAACTCTACCCAGTGCTCTGTGGTGACCTAAATGGGAAGGAAATCCAAAAAAGAGGGGATAAATATATACATATAGCTGGTTTACTTTGCTGTACAGTAGAAACTAACACAACATTATAAAGCAACTATACTCCAATAAAAATTAATTTAAAATAAAAAGAAAGAAAAGCAACAGACTAGAACATAAAGCTGCTTTTAATGGAGATGAGATTATGGAATAGTCTAAAATACACTTAAAATAAGTATATTTAAGATGCCCAAGGAAGTAAAGGTGTAAGTTTCATTAAAACTGAGGAAGAAGTAAACAGAAATGAAACAGTTAGCTATGAAAACTAATTAATTAGAAGGCTTGGGAATGAAAAAACATAGCTATTGATACAAAGATACAACAGATGTGATGTACTCTGGACTGAAAACACTTGAAGACAGAGTTGGGGAACTGGAAGATGGACTTGAAGGGTTTCCCCAGCATGATGTAGACAAATATGTATGAAAGAAAATAGTTAAAAATCAGTGAGAAGAGAATGAGTAATTCTAAGATGTATATAATGGAAATGAAAAACAGCTCTGAAAGTGGAGAAGCAATATTTAAGGAGATAATAGTGGAGAAGGTTTGAGAATTGATCTAGGATAGGTGCTCAGATTTCGGTTAAAGTCTCTGTATCACATAGGATAAATAAAGGTAAATTTATACAAAAATTCACTGAAGCAAAATTGCAGAACAATGATAAAGTAAGAGTTGGCAGGAAGAGAACTTAGAGTACCTGCAAGAATGAATGAATCAGACTGACAGCAGACTCGTCATCAGCAACACTAGTTGCCAGAAAACAGTGGAGTCATAGCTCCAGAGTGCTGAGGAAAAATAATTGTCAACCTCATCCTAAAGTTTTATACATGGGCACTCAATTATCATTCAAAATGAGGAAGTATAGATTTTTTTTTTTTCCAGGAAGGGAAAGCCTAAGAGTTTACCGTTCACAGATTGTTTTGAAAAGATATATTTGACCAAGAAGAAAAGTAAGCCCAGCAAAAGGGTGTTGCAGGTTGGTTCCCTGGAAAGCAGGCTTTGGGGACAGTAAAAAGTGTACAGGAAGTTGGTTAAGTGGTAGGTAGTGATCTTTGGATCAACAAACAGCAAAGGGAGGGAAAGCAGGGCTAGGCAGAAAGGGGAGTTGGGCGGCAATGCAGCCTCAGCCAAAGCCTCCACCAGCCCTGTAGGAAGCTGTGAAGCTGGGCTGGCCCTCCAAGGTTGACTCGTATGGGAGGAGGGTCTTGGACTTTACGCCCCTTTGTGGATCAGTCATTAGATACAGGCTGGCGCCAGAAGGCCAAGGTGGCTGTCTTCAACTGATACCATCCCTTAGAAGCCACAACCGAGGGCTGCCTGCTGGCAGCCCTCCCAGCAGTGGAGGAGTAAGTTCTTCATTCCTAAAGAAGGCATCTGTGTAGCACAGTGAGGCGTCCGCTACAGAAGGTGCAGCTGTGAAGAACAGCACTGAGTTTAGATATAGGGGACCTGTATTGCCCAGATTCACGTCTGATACTAAAAAAGTGAATGTAATTGAGGTTGGAGGAGAGTGGTGATTAAGGTACGGTCCAAGATAGATCAGGAAAATACAAACAAAATGAAAGCACTTCTGGCGACATTAATTAGACAGGGTAGAATTCAAGGGGAAAATGTCAGGAGGACAGAGGTTTTTCATATATCAATATAGTCCTTATGAAGTTGTACTACTGTGAACTTTTGGAACAAAGAACACAGAATTAAGATACAGAGTGCAAAAATGTTTTAGTTCTAAGGATAAGTTTATAAAATTCATATGTAGCTTATCTCCCAGACTCGCTGGATTACAAGTTTCTCTTAGGGTAGTGGCCGTATATATTTAGAAACACACAGGCACACAGACATATACACTTACAATCTTATACTTACACATGCATTAAATACGTTTAACTACATAGTATTCTAACATGTAGCTATGCCATGATTTATCCAATTTTCACCAGTTAACTTGTTTCTAATTTTTCACTAATGCTCCTACGTTGAGTATCTTAAGGGCAAATCCTTAGATTGTAGATTGCCTCATTTTTTGTGTGTTTTTTATGTTTGTCAGGTTGTCTGCTTTGTGACTTTGTATCTGAAGGGGAAAAAAACCTACTTATTTGATTGTAATACTTTGTTCGTGAAAATAAAAGTACTTGGGTAACTGTGTGTCCATTTTAACGATGTTAATTTTTGTGTTATTTTAGCCTTACCAAGGATGAATCCAAAAGGCCAAAGTATAAAGAACTTCTGGTGAGTCTGAGACTTGGGGAGTTGGAGCTGTCTCCTCACTCCTGAGCCCTCCAGCATGCTGTCCACTAAGCAGCAGCCGGCCTCTCTGTCCTAGACTGATTGACCTTAATGAGCGTTGTTAAAGAATGTTTTAAAGCAAAGAGATTTGGGAAGAGGAAATGTGTTGGTCTAGTTTTCCTACTCATTTACTAGCTGGGTTCTCATGGAAAAGTCTGGCCTTCACATGGTATAAAAACTACCCGAAGGAGCTTGAGCATTCACTTTGAGGAGCCGTTTCCACTGCGTGGTCTGTGTGTATAACACGGCCATAGGAACTTGCTGTGCTCATCCTGCCTTTATTAAAAGCTCTCACACAAACTGACAGCGTATGGCCAATTCTCATTTCTTTGAAAGTTCTCACCCTTCCATGGAACTCGGACTTTTTAAGCAATCTACCGGATCTGGCCTTGGTCTTGGCAGTGAAGAAAGTCCTGTGACCTAATAATGTGGGAATATTTTAGGAAAAGACCCACTTGTCACACTAGCTTCTGGTTCTCCAAGGATGTTAAGTAGAACTCCAGTCAACCCCAGCACTGACTAAACGTATTTGGTTAGTGTACTTAGCAAAGCTATGAAAGAAAAATATCGCTGGGGGTGGAGGACGAAAAAATGAGTTTGCAAGGCAGGTACAGAGCCATAGGCTTTGGAGAGCACAGCGCACAAGCTCAGGGGAGAAGTTTCCATTGTGCCTCTTTTGGAGTGGGGGTCAGAAGGGTCGAAACTGAAGTCTTTTTGTAAGGTCCTTCTGCTACATGTGGGGAGATATGGGAGGTTGGAGTTCATGCCTGTGTCCCACGAGGAATATCGACCATGATTCATGCCGTTCTTCTTGGCTCTCAGATGGCGGCGGAGGCTCCAGCTATGCTTTGTGCTGAGGAATGTGCCGTCCTGGTACACAGATAAGCTTGCAGACCTCACAGCCAGGGCGGTTCCTCCAGAGCCTGACACCGTGCATCGTATCTCAGCGGCTCACACCCATTAACACGTCTGCGTGGAGTGCAGACTGTGCTTGCCTTGCTACAGTCATTTACAGCTCGACCTGGCTGGAGCCTGCAGTTCTGTGCTGTGTCGAAACTGGGAAAAGTTCCGTGTGAGCTCTGATGCGAATATTGATCATTTTTCTTTTCTTTTTCTGTTTTTCAATATTCTTGCAGAAACATCCCTTTATTTTGATGTATGAAGAGCGCGCTGTCGAGGTCGCATGCTATGTTTGTAAAATCCTGGATCAAATGCCAGCTACTCCCAGCTCTCCCATGTATGTCGACTGACATCGCTGCTACGTCAGACTCTAGGCAAAAGGGCTGAGAGGAAGCAAGACGTAAAGAATCTTCATCCCGTACCACAGTGTTTTTATTGCTCGCCCAGACACCATGTGCAATAAGATTGGTGTTCGTTTCCATCATGTCTGTATACTCTCGTCACCTAGAACGTGCATCCCTGTAATACCTGAGCGATCACGCAGTGTTAGTGCCGGTCAGAGAGACCTCATCCTGCTCTTTCGTGATGGACGTATTCATGAAATGTGGAAGTTAGTATGATCAATTTGTTGACCGTGATTAGATCACATCTTAAATTCATTTCTAGACTCGAAACCTGGAGACGCAGCTACTGGAATGGTGTTCTGTCAGACTTCCAAATACTGGAAGGATGCGGTGATGGGTGCGCTGTGTCTGAACACAGACTTGGGCTGGAGTGAGAAGAGCGGGCACAGCCAACGAGACGCATTGCCTTCTGGAGCTGGGAGACGGAGGAGGGATTTACTGTCTTCACCAAGTGCAATAGATTTACTGATGTGACATTCTGTTGCTTTACAGCCACTGTCGATGTCTGGGGATGGATGTACTTAGCCAAATTCCTTCCCTGTTAGAGATATCATGTTAAATCAGAGGGAATTTATCTTTACCAAAAACCACGTTGCGCTCAGAGAGGTGAACATTAGAAGATTGAGACAGGACAGAACGTGTTCTTTTCTCCTTCCCCAGCCCTCTGCTCTTCACTGGGGAGACTCAGGAGTCTGCCACTTGTCAGAGAAGGTGCTGATCCTAAGAATTTCATTCTCAGAATTTGGTGTGCTGCCAACTGGATGTTCCACCTGCCACAGACCACCTGGACTGGAAGAAGAAAAAAGTACGGAGGGCAAAGTTTACAGCTGTTTTTAATCCTAGAATCTTATGGAACAACTTGCAGCAGCTGTATATTTCCCCTTGGTCCCAAGCCTAATACTTCAGCCATCATAACTGACTAACAGGGAGAAGTAGCTGGTAGCAATGTGCCTTGATTGATTAGATAAAGATTTCTTCTAGGCAGCAAAAGACCAAATCTCAGTTGTTCGACATCACTGGCCCAGGTCTTCAGCTTCTGCATCTCTTTACCCACCTGTGTGGTCTATTGCCACTATGTGACTTTTGCTTAATCCAATATTTCGCCTTTTTCTCCTGTATCAGAAACATTTATAATTACCAAGGATGTTCCTTACCAAGGAGTTTTAGCCCCCAGTCTCTCACATGCTCTACTGTTTAAAAGGCTGAGAAGCGTGGGGCCTAGCTGATGTGGTAGGTAATGAAGGAGCATCTTTTCTAGAGAAAACCGCTTGACCAGAGGAGGATGGGAAACGGCAGTCTCTTAGGTGAGATCATCACCTGCGAGAATCTCTAGCAGGTCACCACCATTTCTTGGAATTGGGAGTCTACAAAAACACAAAAACCAAAAAACCCCCGAAGAACCCCAGAATAGTTCTAAGAGGCCGTTTAAATCTGCCATCTTCTGCTGTCCTTCCTCCCTTACCCATGGGCCGGGTCTCCGTGGTTTCACTCTGGCCTCCCTGGCCCCGAGCGTTTGTGTGACAGTCGGTCAGGCAGCACTGTGAGTGGCTCACGCACACTGGAGTAGAAAGCTGCCATGGTCTGAGACGCAGATGGGGCTGCGACGGAACCAAACAGTGGTAGGTGTTGCTGTGTCTCCTCCCAGGTGACGGTCACAAACACTTCTCAACAATAAAGGGAGAATGGTGCTGTTTACAGTTACATCCCTGTAAATTTCAGAATTCACCCGTGGTTTATCGCTTTGGTCCACTTGCCTGGTTTTCCTGTTTTCTCCCCCATGGCACCTGAAGCCCAGGCTTCCCAGTGCTCTACAGGAGGCCCTGCAGTGTCTGCCTCTGACCACACCAAGCCATCATCCTCCACCATTCCCGGGGACTCCAGAGGAATCTGCATCTCTGCTGTCAGCCTCCTGTGTGGCTCAGCATAGGGTCACTTTGCCATATACCAATGGAGATAGAAGCAATTCTGACTGTCCAGGAGCTAATCTGACCGTTCTGTTGTGTGGATGACCACATAAAAAGGCAATTTTAGTGTATTAATCATAGATTATTATAAACTATAAACTTAAGGGCAAGGAGTTTATTACAATGTATCTTTATTAAAACAAAAGGGTGTATAGTGTTCACAAACTGTGAAAATAGTATAAGAACTGTACATTGTGAGCTCTGGTTATTTTTCTCTTGTACCATAGAAAAATGTATAAAAATTATCAAAAAGCTAATGTGCAGGGATATTGCCTTATTTGTCTGTAAAAATGGAGCTCAGTAACATAACTGCTTCTTGGAGCTTGGAATATTTTATCCTGTATTCTTGTTTGAATTCTTCCTCTATTTAAGATATATACATGGAATCGAAGTGTTTATGTAATAGTTCTATCCTTTTGCCTGCAGGTCAGTTGTAATAAATCTAGGATGTGATGATGACTTTGTAATTTGATTTTCTGAAGTCAGACCCTGAGAGGGTCAGTTCCATTGGAATTATCCAATTCCAAGTCAATTCCATTAAATTATCTGTGCATTTCACATGGGGGAAAATTCTCTTCTTCTGGAAGTGTGTACGGCTTCTTTCTTTTTCTCGCCCCGTCTTCTGGCTGCCGTTTCTCTGCTTATTCTTCTTGGAAAAAAGTTTTGCGTTCTGTTTGAGCAGGCGTGATGATGGGGTCAGTTCAGATTTGTTTCTTTGTTGGTTGTCCTGGCTTGACCCAGCATTTCTTACTGCTGAAGGAGGAGGGTGCCGTGTCATGGTGGAGAGACAGCCTGTAAGAACGCGGCCTGCCTCGGCCCGACATCTGGCTGCCAGCCCTGCTTTCTGCTTCCAGTCCTGTGGCTGCTGGGTAGGCATCAGATGTCAGCTCATGCATTCATTCACGGCTACTCGAGAGAGGAGGGGTAGGGGGGAGATTGGTGGGTCAAAGCCCTGCAGAGGTCAGACCTGGGAGGTTTATGGATGGAGGACAGTGGAAATTAGCAAAAAGCCATAGAGACCTGGGAACTACCACAGAGAAGAATCTGGAGCTCCAGCCCCAGGACTGACCTGTTGTGCTCCCACCTGTCGCTCGTTGACAACATCCTGACTCATTGAACATAGACTAACTAATCCAGCACCTTACCCTTTTCCTGTGCCTGCTGCTAACTTGATCTCGGAGGCAGCAACACCATTACAGAAGCAGGTGTGGTAGGTATCGAGCATTGTCCAAGGAAGGGTGTAGCCAGAGGCATCCTGACCCCTCTGGCTGAGCCTTGTCTGCTGGGGAATGGAGACCCCGTGGAGTTTCCAGATCCCAGCTGAGCACCAGCTGTGCGCAAGACAGAGTGTCGTAGGTGGACCATGTACTCAGTGTTTCGTGGACCCTACCTATGTTTGCTAACCTCAGCTTATCCTGACTGTAGCCTTCTGAAGCAGGTGGTAGAGGCCCTTTTTAGAGATTAGAAAAAAACAAGGCTCAGAGAAGTGAAGTTCTGGCTCTGATAACAGAGTAGGGAGGAGAGCTGAGATTCACATCCAACACTCACCATAAGAAATTACATTAATTAAAACATGGCCATCAAGAACGGGTTGAGCTGAGCGCTGGGAGATTGAACTATGGGGATAACTCCACTCACAAGGCTTACCAAGGCCTGCTTTGCTGTCTTGAAGTCCTAGTGGCCCCTGTGAAGGCAGCTGTGTAGAAGGTAGTTACTTAGAACTAACCAGAGAACTCTAGGTCCTGATTCTTAAGCGCAACATCTGAGAATTCAGTGTAGAAGGATTGAGGTCCCCATCAACGTGATGACGTAATGTGGCAGTCACTGAAGCAGGAAAAGGACTTGAGGTGGCTCTTTTAGTATTAAAATGCCCTTTCACTTCTTGATTCCATCCGTCTGTCTTAGCTGCAGGAGGATAGATTGGGGATGCATGAAGTCTTGAAAGTGCCCAGATGCTGGCTGCCCGTCTTAGAGGTGCAGAGGTGCTTTGTGTCCCCAGCTCTTAGCCATAGGTGTATGCTCCAGTCACATCCACGGCATCTGTGCTCGTTACTTGAAATGCAAGGGGTAAAGAACCTAAAAACCGTTGGTCTTGACCTTGTTGGCTCCCTTAAATACCTTGTTAACTGGTTTGAGGGAAAATCCAATCAGCAATGGGTGGCTTCCTTCTGAGGGTCCACTGTAAGACAGGTGTCGTGGAAAGTTGGTATTAGACCATGTAGTGTAAAGAATGTCTATAGTCTGTGAAACATCAGCTTCCATTATCTTCTGGGGATTTACTACAGACTAAAGTGATGTATTGTTTGGTCTTCTCCATCTTTCAGGTAAATGAATATCCAGGAATTGTCATCTCAAACCTTGAAATCATCATATGGGTTAATAACTCAATATCCACAATAGCAGATTTTTTCTGATGATATGCCAAAGTGTATTTATATTTCTTAAATGTAAAACGTGATTCTGCTGTTTAAAATTGTCCGTATATAGCATAGCGTAAAGTCAAAACTGAGTCATCATAATGTATAATGAGTCAAATTTCTATCTGCATGTGAAATTTCTCTCTACATACACATTTTGCTGAAGAACTGTGAAATAGGACTTCTAGTTTTTCATAGCACTTACTGATTTAATATGAAGACAACTCTTTGAGGTCGAAAGGGTATTGTTTCCTCAGTCTTACAGGGTACCAGTCTTAAATAGTTAGGTAAGTCGCTTAAGGTCATAATCATATAGGGAATTGTACATTATGCCAAGCAAGGAAGGACTTTATCTCATAAGTGCTGGAGAACCAGATGAGATTTTAAGCAAGCAAGTGGTTTGATGTGTTTTGTACTTTGGAAAAATCATTTCAGTGACTACGCTGGAATGGAAGTGGGGAGATCTAAGCCCAATTAAGAAACTTGGAATATTCTAGGCAAAAGTTGGGGGAGGTGAAGTAGTTGAATGGACAGGAGAGGATTTAAGCGACAGCTTGGGGTGGAATTAGCTGTCTGGCTCCTGATGAGGGGAAGAAAGGGGTGGGGTGGGAACCTGAAAGAAAGTTGTTTTCCGGCTTGAGTGATTAAGGTTTCTGTACAGAATCTGTGTGCCATTCACAACCTTTCATTGTTTACCGAACCTGCTCTGCTCTGCCCTGCTCTGTTATGCCTTCTTGGTGCCTAAGCTTGTCCCTTCCATCTGTAATTCTTTTCTTCACTTGTCTTTTGAAAGCACCTGCTTATTCTTTAAGAGCTGGGTTAAATGTCACACCCTCTGGGAAGCCTTTCCCAATTCTGTCCTCTGAGCTCTAATCACTTTAAAAAAAAAAGAAAACCATATCTCTGTGCAGCATTTAATCATGTTTCGTTAGTTGTCTCTTTCCTTACTCGTTTGTGAGTTATTTGAGGTCAGTCTTAGCCATCTTGGTAGCCCATTGGTATAGTCAGTGTGGCCGTCCCACAGTGATGGTGCTTTTCAGTTAAAAAGAACATGTAAGCCTGATTTTTTCACACCTGAAGATAGCATTTCGTCCTGTTGAACCTAGATTATTTTTTCCTAGAACAGCGCGAAGTGAATTGGATTTACATGTCCATGGCATATTTCTGCTAAAAGCAAGGAAGTGAACGTGGACTGTAGCTGGCGCACCACACAGTCAATCGTTAGCAACCCAGTCTTAGGTCCTGTGTGAACAGAAGTAGTCAACTGTCATTGACGTGTATTCTGACAGCTTCAATACCATTAACAGTACTCCTAACTGGAATAACTACACTGTTAATTAGAAAATAAAATTACGTATTTTAAAATGCTTTCCCCAGTTGGCACAAAAGTAAGGAATGTCCGAAGCACCCCCATAAAGAGAAGAAGTGGGAGCTCTTTATCCCAACCTGCTTTCTTCTGTTTCTAGAAAGTAAATCTGTTCTCAAAGCATGAAGAGTTGCTTCAGTTGAGGACAGAAAAAAGTGTTAAGAACTTGCTATGAGCAACTTTTGTTCCTGAAGATGTGAGGGCCTTTTGAAAGTTGTCTAACCAAGTGCTGACAGGTGAGTGTGATGCTGAGAGTTTCTGCTGAACCTTGGTAACCTTGAACTTTTGTGTTTAAAATTATGCAGGGTTCAGGGCTTAGGAAGTGAGGTGTGGCGCCCGCCGCATGTGGGGTATCTACTAGGAAATCCTCCAGGAAGGCTGGGGCTTCACAGGGCTATGTACAAAGTATAAAGTGGACAAAGAAATCTGCCAAGTGGTGGAAGATGGAATGGAAACATACTTGCCTTCGTCTTGGCACTGGACGCAGGAAAATTTTTAAAATCTCCAAGAATCCATACCCACAAGTCAATTTCCATGTGGGTGCATGGTTTGAATTCACACTACCTCTGTGGTCCAAAAACCCAAGCAGAGAGTCAAAACGAACCTAGGTTACTATTGTCCCCAGGTGATTGGCAGAAGCAAATCAAAATCATCTTTGGAGGAACTCTCCTTCAACTCAGGTTCAAAGGATTACCACAGGTAAGGCTCAAAGGAAAATGAATGGCTCACAGTCCAAAATCACAAAGACACAAACAAGATGCTGAATGAGAACCAGCAGAGACCACAAGCAGTAACAGGGACTTATCAGATGGAGAATATACAACAAATGTTTAATATGTTAAATCAAGCGGGAAGCTTGAAAATATGGGCCCAGGAATAAGAGACTATTAAGTCTATTAAGAAGGGAAAACGATCAAATAAAACTTCTCTAATTGAACAATGTAGAGATTGAAGTAATAAAGTGAGTGGTGCGTGGAGACTGTTCTTCCTTCTTCCCCCACCCCACCCACCCGGAATCTATTCTCCTTTCCTTCCTCTTAGCAATAAAAACCACGAGTTTTATCTGGGCATATAGTTGCCTAGCTAGTGACTGTTTCCCCCCTCACTTTTATTTAGATGACTGGTTATTAACTAATAGGAATATAATGAACACTTGTGAAAATATAAGTCATAACTCTTAATAACCTGTATCTAACCACACAGTTTACTTATTATCACATTTCCCTGCTTTTCCTGACACAAGATAATTAATCCTCCTCCTGAATCCATGTGGTGGTCATTCACTTGCTTTCCTCTCTAACTTTTATCTTTTTTTTCTCCCTCCCTCCCTCCCTCCCTCCCTCCCTCCCTTCCTTCCTTCCTTTCCTCCCATAGGTAGGTAGGTAGGTAGATAGATCAAGCATATTTTTGAGTTTAGGTCTTATATTTTATCAAAAAGTCATGCTGTCTATACTATTTTAGGATTTTTCCTCAATATCCTATTACATCCATATTGCATTTTAATTGCTGTATAATATTCCATTGCATTAAAATGGATTATTCTCCCATTCATGGGCATTTAGGTTATTTCCAGATTTTTCTAGAGTGAACAGTACCACTATGAATATTCTTGTCCATGTGTCCTGCTTCACAAATGACAAAATTTCCTTTGGGTGCTTGAGTCAAATTGTGGGATCAGAAACCATGCATTGAATGTTCAACTTTAAGAGACAATACCAAACTGTTTTCCAAGTAATTGCACTAATTTACGTCTTTCCCAACATTTGGTATTTCAGACTTAATTTTTTTCCAGTTGAAGAAGTTTAAAGGGTATCCCACTGTGACCTTGATATGACTTTCCCTAATCACTAATGACGATATGCCTATATACACATTTATTAGCCAGATAGGTTTCCTCATTCATGTTTCTGCTCAGTTTCTCATTAGGTTATTTATGCTTTATTTATTGATTTTTAAATAAATCAATAAAGCATAAATTCCATTTGGAATTGATTTTTGTAAATGGTGTGAGGTAGAAATATAATTTCAACTTCTCCATGTGATAATCATTTTTTTCAGCTGCATTTATTAAACAATCAGTTCCTTCCATACTGATCAGACATTCCATCATTATCATAAAAAAGCTTCAAACATGCATGGGATTTTAGGCTTTTAATTTTTTCCCACTGGTCACTTTGTCTCTCCCTCACCAATACCACATTGTCTTTACTGCTGCTCCATACTAAACCCTGATATCTGATATCCCCTCTGCTCTTCTTTTGTAACAGATGTCTTGCCTATTCTTGACCTTTCCATCTCTATATACATTTTAAAAAAAACTCTATTGAGCTATAATTCTCATATCATACAAAGAGAAATCAGTACTTCATTCCTCTTTATGGCTGAATAATATTCCATTTATGAGTCTACCACATTTTGTTTATCCATTTAAAGTGTACAATTCAGTGAGTTTTAGCGTATTCACAGATATGTGCAACCATCACCGCAGTCAATTTTAGAACATTTTCACCACCACAAAAACACCCCACCCTTGAGCTATGACCCCCAACCAACTCCCTCCCTGCCTCAGCCCTAAACAACTGCTAATCTACTTTATGTCTCTATGGAGATTCCCTACTCTGGAGTGGAATCACATAACATGTGGACTTTTATGACTGGCTTCTTAGCGTGTTTTCAGGGTTTATCCAAGTTCATCCAAGTAGCACGGTAGCAGTATTTTATTCCTCTTTATGTCTGAATAACAGTCCACTGTATGTGTCTACCACATTTTGTTTATCCACTCATTTGCTGAATGTTTGTGTTGTTTCTGCCTTTCGGCTATTATGAGTAGTGCTGCTGTAAGTTTTTGTGTGGATGTATGTTCCTATTTCTCTCATGCATATACCTACAAGTGGATTTGCTGGGTCATACGGCAAACTCTGTGTAATCATTTGAGAAACTGCCAGACTGTCTTCCAGAACGGCGGCACCATTTCACATTCCCACTGACGATGCATGAGAATTTCAATTTCTCCACATCCTTTTTATTTCCCCTAAGAGTTTTATGGTTTTAACTTTTTTTTTTTTTTTTTTTTTGCAGTACACGGGCCTCTCACTGTTGTGGCCTCTCCCGTTGCGGAGCACAGGCTCCGGACACGCAGGCTCAGCGGCCATGGCTCACGGGCCCAGCCGCTCTGCGGCGTGTGGGATCTTCCTGGACCGGGTCACAAACCCGTGTTCCCTGCATCGGCAGGCGGACTCTCAACCACTGCGCCACCAGGGAAGCCCCTGGTTTTAACTTTTAAATAGGTCAAATGGTTTTTGACCCATTTCATATAATCATCACTTATGGTGGGAGGTAAGAGTCCAACTTCATTCTTTTGTGGGTGGCTCTTCAGATGTCCTGGCATCACCTGTTGAATAGACTATTCTTTCTCCCACTGAATAGACTTGGCACCCAAACTGTTGAAAATCAGTTTGCCATAGATATATAGGTTTATTTCTGGACTCTCAATTTTATTCCACTTTCCTGTATGTCTATATGTCTTGTGCCAGTACCACCCTCCTTGATTATCATTGCTTTGTGGCAAGTTTTGAAACTGGGAAGTATGTGTCGTCCTACTTTGTTCTTCTTTTTCAGGGTTGTTTGACTCTTCTGGATCACTTGAGATTCCATATGGATCCCAGAACCAGCCTTTCAGTTTCTGCAAAGAGGTCAGCTAGGATTCTTACCGGGATTGTGCTGAATCTGTGCATCAGCTTGGGGGTCAGTTTACCATGTTAACAGTGTTAACGTCTTCCGACCCATGAACATAGGGTGTTTTTCCATTTATTTAGCTCTTCTTAAATGTTTTCACCTGTGTTGTATGGTTTTCAGGATATAAGATTGGCACTTCTTTTGTTAAATTTATTCCTAAGTATTTTTGATACATTGTGAACAGAATTGTTTTCTTAATTTCATATTTAGATTGTTAATGCAAGTGTATAGAAAGACAGTTGATTTTTTTGTGAGATCTTGTATCCTGCAACCTTGCTGAACTCATGTATTAGTTTTAATAGATTTTTGTAGATTCCTTTGGGGTTTCTATATACAAGGTCATAATCATCTGCAAATAGACATAGGTGCACTTCCTCGTTTTCAGTCTGCATGACTCTTGTTTCTTTTCTTTGTGTAATCTCCCTGCCCAGACTCTCCAGTATAGTCAGAGCCATCAGGGAGCAGATGTTTTCAGTGCCCCATGTGCACTGCAGCCTCTGTTTCCTGAGCGGGGGTTGGAGAAAGGGAGCCCACCCATCTTGATCAGACTCACCTGGGACTTGGCCTCCGACACCGGTAGCTGGAGGCAGCACGAGCACCTTTGGGGGAGAAAGTAGTCTATCTGGGAACGGGGAAGAGGGGCCTGTGGTTTTGGCTGCAGTGGAGCCTCCTTGTCGAACTGAGACGGGGAGAGCCAGCAGGTCTTGGTTCAAATACCACAGACTGACTTTTCTTACTGAATTTTTGTAGGTTTTCTTGAATAGATGTTTGTTTGTTCTTTGCCTTTAGGACCATTAGCAGAGGCTTAAAATTAAAAAAAAAATTTTGGGGCTTCCCTGGTGGCACAGTGGTTGAGAGTCCGCCTGCCGATGCAGGGGACACGGGTTCGTGCCCCGGTCCGGGAGGATCCCACGTGCTGCGGAGCGGCTGGGCCCGTGAGCCATGGCCGCTGAGCCTGCGCGTCCGGAGCCTGTGCTCCGCAACGGGAGAGGCCCCAACAGTGAGAGGCCTGCGTACCGCGAAAAAAAATAAAAAATAAAATTTTGTTTTCACCAGTTTCGCTGGGGAGGGGTCAGTGGAGCCCTTCTTAATGTATGGCAGACGTTGATCTCTTCTCTCTGATTTTAGAATAATCTCATCAAGTTCTTTGAAAATTCTGTTTTAATTTTTATTGGAATTGCAATGAACTTACAGATCAGTCGTTCTCTAACTTTAGCATATAACAGAATCACCTGGAGGGATTGTTAAAACAGGAATTGCTGGGCCTCACCCCTAGAGTTTCTGATTCTTGGGCAGGGCCTCAAAATTTGCATTTTAAACAAGTTCCCAGGTGATGCTGATGCTGGTGGTCCATGAACCATACTTTGAGAACCACTGCTGTAAATCAATTGGGAAGCATTGACATGTTTACCATGTTATGCCCTCCTATCATAAACATGATGTATCTTTCCATTTATTTAAGTCTTCTTTAATATCTCAATAAAATTGTGTTTTCTGTAGAGGTCTAGCACATTTTAGTAAGATTATTACTAGGTAATTTATATTATCTGGTATAATAATATGATCTACTCTTTATATTTTTTACTTGTATATAGAAATTAATTGAATTTTGATATATGAATCTTACATCCATCACATTGCTAAACTCCCCTTTTTTCCTCTGATAAGTGGCCTATAGTTTGTTTTGGGTTTTCTATTTAAGTGGTTATATCATCTGCAAATAATGAATGTCTCATTTCCTTCTTTTTTTCCTTAAACCTTAATTTCGTTTTTATCATCTTATTATTCTGGCTGTGACCTCTAATCCCACAGTAAATAGAAGGGGGATAAAAGCCATGTTTGTCTTATTCGTTATCTTAATGAGAGTGGAGCTAACGTTTCCCCATTTAGCATGATGTTTGCCCTGTTTTGTTTGTTTTGTTTTGTTTTAGTAGATATTCTTTCACCAAGTGAGGAAGTTTCCTTTTACCTTAAATTATGAAGAGTTTGTTGTGTTTCTAGTGAATGAGGTTAAAGTGTATCACATGATTTGTTTGCATCTGCTGAGATCAGTATATGATTTTTCTTATTTAATCTATTACTGTGGGGAATTTTTCTAATATTCAACCATCCTTTAAACCATCCCTTAATTACTAGAATAATCACAGTTGTGTTTAAAATTTTCACATCCATAATCCATAATCCTGTACTTTTCCATTCCTCTGAGACTTTTTTTTTTTTTTTAATCAGGTTACTTTTGCCTGACAGGATGAATTGGGGAGTTTTTCCTCTCTTTTCTCAGACTAAGAACGCCTGGGTTTGAATCTTGGATCATCACTTACTTTTGCCACCTTGAGTCCTTTGTCTCAATTTCCTAATCTATGAGCTAGAAATAAAAGCAGTAACTGCCTCTCAGTGTTTTGGTGAAAATTTAATGAGAAAAAAATGCATCCAAAATGGTGACCGCAGTGTTTCACCGGTGGAGCTCAATTATTAATAATCACGGCCTAAAACGCAAGTTGCATTCATTCCATCGACCACTTGGGGGAGCCATATAGCTGAAAAACAAACAAGTTCCCAGCAACGTTAAGTAGAGATTCTAGTCTGAGAGGGAGAGTTAAGGGTCATCTAGTTTCATTCTCTCATTTTTGCATTCGGGGAAACAAGCTCAGAGAGGAGAAGTGATTTGCTCATAGTCATGCAAGTAACTGGTAATCTAAAGACTAGAGTCTTTTTATTCCCCAATTCATTAACGAATCACTTGAAAAAAATCAACTTTTGTTACAAGCCTGCTAGGTTCCAAGCATGGCTAAATTTACTGCTCCTCCTTGTATGTCTGTGCAGAGTTGAAGATCAGCCTGCCCTTCTCAAGTTCTTGGCTGATGAATTTGTGTTGTACTTTTTACTTCGTGGAGCTCTGTGCTTAAAAAGGAATAGATTAACAGATATCGTTTAATACATCCCATGCCCTGATATATACACAGTTCTTACAAAATACAGGCAGTGGGCATTGCTTTCAAGAAACTTACTGATACACAAGGATAAGGACACACACACACGCATACTCCCTTGGTGAGCTCATCCAATTTCAAACTTGAAGTATTCCCTGTAAAGTGGTTAACTCTCAACTTTATATTTCCACCTGGATCTTCCCCCTGGACTTCAGGCTCATTCATCTAACTTCTTACACAACCTTTCCACTTGAAAGCCCGTGCGGCATCTCATGTTCTTGTTGAAAACAGGCTCCTGGGCTTCCCTGGTGGCGCAGTGGCTGAGAGTCCGCCTGCCGATGCAGGGGACGTGGGTTTGTGCCCCGGTCCGGGAAGATCCCACATGCCGCGGAGCGGCTGGGCCCGTGAGCCATGGCCGCTGAGCCTGCGCGTCCGGAGCCTGTGCTCCGCAATGGGAGAGGCCACAACAGTGAGAGGCCCACGTACCGCAAAAAAAAACACAAAAAAACAAAACAAAAAAAAAAAAACAGGCTCCTTATCTTCTCCCATCCTGCTCCTCCAGCAGACTTTCTTACTTCAGATCAACCCCATTCTTATGTTTGCTCAGCCAACCTTCCAGTTGCCTTTAAACCCTTTCTCTCATTCTCCACATTGAATTCACCAGCAAAAGTGTTGGCCGTGATCTTCAGGATAAGTCCAGAAACCGACCACTTCTTTCCACCTCCACTGCTCCCATCACGGTCCATGCCACCGTCATCTCATCTCTGGTTGTTGCCATGGCTCCTAGATGATCCCCCTGCACCTGCCCTTCTGTAGCTTACTCTGCAGAGTGGCAGAGAGATGCTGTTAAAAATCTCTGTCGTGTCACTCAGTCCTCAGCTCAGAGACCTCCAGTGGTGTCCCATCTCACTCAGGTCCTTGTAACCGCGCTTCCGCTGGTGTCTCCAAATATCTCTAACCTTGTCCCCTACTCTTTCCCCACCTGACCTCTCAGCTTAGCCACACTGACCTCCTTGCTGTCCACGGCACATTCCAGGAAGCCTCCCACCTTAGACCTGTCTCCCTCGCCTGCCATTCTCTGACCCCAGACGCCTGCAGAGCTCCCCCCTCACCTCCTTCCTTCCTGTCTGCACCCTCACATCGCCCCTCACCACTCTTCAAAATTGCAACAGCCCCCCACCCTCACTTCCTTTCCTTCTTCCATAGCATGTACACCCCAAATTCTAGATATTCCATTTATTTTGCTTAATGTCTATCTCCCTCCTGGAGAATGTTAGCTCTGTGAGGGCAGGGCTTTCCATTGTTTATTGCTACATCTCCAGCACAGAGCAGTGCTTAGTGCATTGTTGGAATGAAAGATACAGACTTCAGGAGCTAGTCTGTGTGAGGCAAGGGGTGCTAGGAAAGCATTAAAACAGTTTTGCCCTGCTTATCCCTGTTTGGTTTGCAGCAAGTTTCTGACTCCCTCTTGGTGTGGGCAATCATCTAGCCCTGTCCTTGATCTTACATATGAATGTGAGGGTCTTTTTTTTTGCTCTAAAATTATGGGATGATTATGCAAAAGTTGCTGTACTGCACTCAGAGCCCGCAAGTCCTCTAGTTATTGTGAGGCAGGAGGCGGTGCTTCTTGGCTGGGAAAGTCACTGGCCACAAGATGGGTAAGATGTGATGAGGCAGACAGTGATGCTGCGTTCAGGAGATGTCTGGAGATGGTGGAAGGCAGGTCAGACAATGACAGAAGGGTCCTTGAGGGGTATGATGGGAAACAAATCTAAAAAGATAGGTTGAAGCCATGTTTGCAGAGATTTGTCTCCAGGTCAGAGTCCAAACTCCTTAGTCTGGAATTTCGTGGGCGAGGCGCAAATGATTTCGAGCAGGAAAGGACCCAAATGGTATTTTAGAAAGATTCATCTATGCAGGATGGATTAGCAGGAGGTGATTCTGGAGTCAGAAGACTGTTAAAGATTTTTAGTCTTGGGTGGTAAGGGCCTGGACTCTCATGGGGACAGTAGGACTACAGCTGGAAGAACAAATGTGAGATGCGTTCTGAGGGAACTTGGAAGAAGACCTGGAACTAGAAGGCTGGAAGTAAAGAAAAGCAAAAAGAGAAAAGTCACTTAGATACACAGCCAAGAATGAAAGGAAGAAAGAGGAAGGCCAGAGAGAAAGCTGCCTTGTGGAGGAAGATGAGAGTTGCAGGGACTATATCTTAGTGAGTTGGAGCCGCTATAACAAAAGTACTTTAGATTGGGGGACTTCGAACAGTTATTCCTCGCAGTTCTGGAGGCTGGGAAGTCCAAGATCAAGGTGCCAGCAGATAACGGTGTCTGGTGGAAGCTGACTCCTGGCTGGTAACAGCCACCTTCCCACTGTGTCCTCACATGGAAGAGAGAGGTAGTGTGTCTCTTCCTCTTCCACTCCGGGGACCCCACCCTCATGACCACCTGTAACCCTAGTTACCGCCCAAAGGCCACCTCCAAATTCTGTCCCATTGGCGATGCGGGTTTCAACATGTGAATTTCTGGTGGGCGCCCACATCAGTCCGTAGCACAGACTCTCGGTGTTTCCCAGGTGAGGAGACTCAGGGTTGGGGTCCCTTTCTGAGTGTTCCCGAGCAAAGCACCAAAGTTCAAGAGAATATTCTTTTCCACACAGGAAGATCTGTGTTGTCTGAAAGCAGGACTGTAGGAAGAGATCAAACATGCTGGGTAAGGAGCAAGCCGGAGAGGTCGTCCTTTAGGAGGAGAGAGGTCTCTCGCTGGCGGAGACAGAAATGTGGCCTGGCTGGAGCAAAAGAGCAAACATTCAGAGGCAGAGGTCAGGAAACACGGGGGAGCTTATTGCTAGGTGATGCTTCCCAGGGAAGAAGGAAGCACAGTTAGCTGGCAAGGGTGGGATTGGGGCTTGTTTAAGAGGGGGAGGAACCGGGCAAAGGACGGTGATTGCAGAGCAAGTGCCTGAGCTGAGTCTTCGTGACCAGCAAGGTTAGATAGCCCTCACCTCTGCCCCGACTCTCCGTGCCCGTACCCTGCTTTAGTTGATTGCTTGCATTTATCGCTATGTAAAATCATCTTATTTATTATTTGAATGTTAACTTATGCCTTCCTCTTTAGAATGGAAATAAGGAGAATCTAACGTGTGAATGACGACAACGGTGAGGTTACTGGCCAGGAGCAAAGCCCGGGTGCCAAACGCACTAGGATCCAGTGGAACCTTCCAGCCGTTGATCTTACCATCTTCTCACTGTTACTCACTCCTCTCCTGTTCTTGCTTCCTTCAGAGCCTGCTTAAAATCCATGGTCAATCACTGAAATCATTTTCTTGCCCCTCTTCCTTGTGGGTGTGGTTTCCAAACCGTAACCCTGATGTAATGTCACTCTTTACCCAACCCAACTCTCTACCCATCTGGCACCGCACAAGCTTACATGGTACAACGATCCTGTGTCCAACAAAAAATACGCGTACCCTTTCTACAGAAGAGGGTGCAAGGTCCCTGGGTGATGTTCAGTCTTGCTATCCTGTAACTTAAATAATGTGATATAAAGTGAGCTACTGTTAATACATCTGTATTAGATGATAAGGGGGAAAGAGAAGAAAATAAAAATGTTTGCTACATACACATACAGAGACGTATTCATAACAAAGTTAGGAAGAAATACTTACAACAATGATAGTCCTTCATAACAATGATGGGCTTCACTGGTCATGTGATTGTAGCTGATATTTATAACTACCTTATTCCACTATTCTTTCCATATTTCCTCAGCAGGCACCTTCTAGTCATGCTTCTTTGCCTGGTGAGGTGATCCAAACCTGCATTCCTGAAAGGACGGGTCCTGCCTGAATTGGATTGTAGTTTTCCACAGGGCAGGGTAGTACTGAGACCCTAAACAATCTCCTGTATTCCAGCCTCAAACTCTTGCTCAGCTCTGCTGTGGAGTAGAGTCCAATTTCCCCTTGGGAGTCGAGATCAACCACCCTCGCCAGTACAACAACGCCTGACTCTGCCTGTCAATTCAGCGGCATGAGGGTCTCAAAGTGGCCGAGTGGGAATACTCTTAACTTCCAGTTTAATGGAGTCACTATTGTATCTCCTGGTGGAAGCACTCCTGCCTTTGGAACTCAGACCTCTAGACCAGCAGAGCGTAAGGTCATGGGAACAGGAAGCAAAACTTTTGCTAGCGGATCAGTAGGGGTAAGAGTGAGTGGTACCACTGCCATTTCCACCTCTTGATTCCTGGACCCATGAATCTTGGCTATGGGAGAGATAGCACCATAGTTTAAAAGCTGATTTAGAGCATATACAGACTCCTGAGAACATTACCCCAGGCTTGCAAGGTTAGGGAACCAAGGTGGGAATTCTGCCAGCTGCTGAGTAGATCTATTCCAATTTTGCTTTTCAGACTGGGTGAAATAATCACAGGATGGGTTCAGAGATGCACTGGACCCACTGTGAGATGTACCTGAACTAAAACTCCATTGACCACCTGACCTCCATAAGCCCCTACCCTGACTAGTGGACCACAGGGACATTTTGGGTCTCCTGGAATTAGTGTCATTCTGAGCTGGTGTCCAGTAATTTCCCAAAGTCTGATTATTTTCTTTCTCCAATGCACAGTCATTGGTGAAAGGCTGTAGGTGCCTTTGGGGGAAGGCTAGGAGAAGGATTAACAGTATACACTTTTGACAGTGTCCTGGGGTCTTTCCTCAATAGGAATGAAGGGAAGGTGGTCTTCCCTTCATTCAAGGGGTTCTGATTCTGTAAACCGGCTCAAGCTGGGGAATTGATTAGGGAGCCACGACTCTTTATTTTGGTGATTCAACTTAGCCTTCTGTTCACTCAGCCTAAAACTCCTCTGCTTATACAGGTCAAGCAAGCCTTTTGTAGACGGCGCATCGCTTTCTCCTCTGGCACACCGTGATCCCCTGCCAGCACCATAGGTCTCTGTGACTCAGGCTCTTCTGATCGCATATTTGTCTCCACTGTCCATTATGGTCGTCACACCCACCTTGTCTTCAGCAATTAAGGGCCAACATTTGGTCCCTGCCACTCCAAGATCCAATGATCCCTCTTGTATTGAAGGATCCCAGCTCACTGGCAGCAGATTCCACTGTAACTTCTCACCATCAGAGATGGACAAGCACAGAGCAATTCAAGGATGCTAGGCTCCCCTCGTATATTCTCACAGTCGTGGTGATGGGCGTGTCCTCTGGACCCTCCTGCAGTAAGTGAGCAGGTCTTACGGGACAAATCCGCTCGAACATTCCAATCTCCCTAAGCCTTTGGCTGCCTTCCTCTACAGTATACCAAGGCAGTTCTGATTTTTCACCTTCATTTAGTATTTACCATCTTTTTGTCCATGTTTTAGCCACCAACCACCAAAAGTACCATGAGGACCCTTGCTAACCCCTTGAGCTACAACATCAAGTCCAGAATTTCTGTTTAATGGGCCCATATCAGTAAATTCAACCTTAGCCAACTTCACATTCCTTTCACCATTATCTCTGGGCTTTTCCTGGTGGGAAATTTTCTGATTACTAATTCAACCTTTCTATTTGTATAGTCCTATTTATATTTACCGTATCTTCTTCTGTCAGTTTTGTACAGCTTGTGTTTTTCTAGGCATTTGCCTGTTTCATCTAAATTATTTACCTTTTTGGCATATGGTGGCTCACAGCATTCGCTTCTAATCCTTTTTATTTTGGTATTGGAATACCAAATATTTGGTATTGGAATACCAAATGTAGTGATGTGGCTTCTTTTATTCCTGATTTTAATTCAAGTCTTTTCTCGTTTATGCTGGGTCAGTCTAGCTAAAGGTTTGTCAATTTTGTTGAACTTGCATTGATTTTCCTCTGTTGTTTTTCTACTCTCTTCTCTTCCCCAGAACTTCCAACACAGTTCCACGAGCAGCCTTTACCACTGAAGCATGGGATCATGGAAGATAGCCCTGAAGGTGAGGATCCTTTGCCATCCATGATTCCTTTTCCTACTTAAGGTGAGGTCGGTGGATTAACAGCATTGAAATCACCTGTGAGTTTGTTAGCCCTGAAGAGGTAAAGGCCTCCATCCCAGATCCCGATACTAAACCACAAGCTGTATGTTAACAACAGCCTCTGGGGAATCACTTGCACATTCGAGTTTGAGAAGCACTTGGTCTGACACCTTCATCTTGCAGGTGAGAAAATAAAGGGCTTGAGAGGTAAAGTACCACAGACTATGCGCCAGAAGGGGGCTCTGTAGGAAAATTAAGAGATGGTCAGAGGAGGGAGAGAGAAGGGAAGCCAAGGGGATGGGAGATGAGAAAACATAAACAGGGAGCTGGGATGGGGAGGAATCGTCACCCGGTCAGGGAGGGCATCGCTCATCTAAGGCCAACCTCTGGACGTGCTGTGTAGCCAGGAGACGTTTTATCACACGAGAGCACAAGTGTGTCTCAGTGTTCTTGGTATCAGACTGAATGTGCCTGTCAGAAAACACATCCAGATTTCCATAAACCTCCAGTTCTTTTTCTGGCAGTGAAAGTCACTGTTAAAAAAAAAAAAGCTAGAGAATGGAAGCATCTGTTACATGGCTCTCAAGGTGGCTAGGTGTCACTGCTCCAGGACCAGCTATCCTTCTGTAGTGTTTGCTCCTTGGACCTCCCAGAATCCGCAGGCCCCTGCCCCGGGCCCTGGAGAGCCCGCTGCCATAAATCTGCAATGACCCTACCCTGTCTGTGCACAGAGCTCCTTTCCAGGGACATCGGGGATTATTTATGGCAGCCCATAGAAATCTCTGTAAGGTTTCAGCCCCAGATGCAGGATGTGCATGTTCTATTTCTGTTTGACATCCCATGTCAAGAGTGAGCCCTGGACAAGGCATAAGTGATTCAGCATTAGATACCGAGGGTGAAGTTATGTGGTTACCTATCAACCCCAGGCCCTGGAAGTCCTTGGAAATCAGGAGAGTATAATTTTAGAATTAACGTAATGAAAATGTTAAAAGGAGATCCATTTTTCTCCTCTACCGCTATGATGGATTAATAAATAATTAGGAGAATTTTCCAAGGGTGGACAAATGCATTCTGCTGGAGTTGTTCCCAGGAGAAGAAGGGTGAGCTGGGAGAAGGGCCTTCCTCCCACCAGCCCTGACCTCTCTGGGGTTCCAACACCAGAATTTCCTGCTACTTCTCAGACATCTTCCCAAGAACTCCCTGTCAATAGCAACCCAGACTCAACGCGTTCGAAACTCGTTACTCTCCTTCCAAGTCCCTCCTTCTCTGCTTCATACCCGGGTTATCGAAGCGTTCAGTTCCCTGTTGCCCCAGCTGCGAGAAGTTGCCCTCCTTGACTTCCGGTCCCCAGCTCCTCCCATCCAGTGGGTGCCTGGTGCCTGTCCATTCTCCCTCCAGAGAGGTTCCCAGATCCATCCTCTTCCCACTCCAACCACAGCTGTACTGGGTCAGCCCTTTGTCTTTCATTGGGATTATTGTAATGACCTTCAGAGGGCCTCTAGCCTCTGCCCGCACGGTCCTCAGATTCACCTTCTGAAAGTTCCCACCGGACCACATCTGCCTCCTCAGAGAATGCCCTTCTCTCCGGCAGAACAAAGGACACACTTCAGAGCATTGGAAACGTCTCCCTGGGAGCTGGTCCCGTCTACTTTCTTCCCTTGCTTTGCTTTGGCCTCATCAGCCTGCCTCATAGCCCCCACCTTTGATGCCTTTTGGCCGTCCTAGTCCGAAGGTCCAGAAGGCCTTCCCCTCTTCCTCCACATCAGAAAACTTCTACGTTAACAATTTTGTTCTTTGCCACAACATTCCGGGGAGAATGTCTCCTCTGCACTTTGATGAAATCCTGGGCCATCAATGGAGGTGGCGAGCTCATTCTTAAGAATTAAAAAGGCTTTGGGTCATTTTTAGCTTCAAGAATATTCTCTTTTTAGTAATTAACATATCCAGTCCAATGCAATGTTTAAGGGGAAAAGATGCTTTCAACTTTATTCAAGGTTGAATTTTCTATCCCCTCTCCCATCCCAGCTTCGCCCATCGTGGAAGTTGTGGGGTGTGTGTGTGTGTGTGTGTGTGTGTGTGTGTGTGTGTGTCTGCACTGGGTGGGGTGTGAGTGGGAAGCTTCTCTCCTGTTTTTCCCCTGTACTTCTCTTCCTGCCGCCCTGCCCCCAGCTTACTAGTTGAAATTTCTGACGCTCCTGGTCTTAATTAGGGGAGGGAGGACAGGAGGGCGACAGGAAAGGTTTGGCATGACTGGTATTTGTGTGATCGACTGTTGACTGTTTCTGACCATGGCAAGTTGGTAGATGGGCAAAGCTGACTCTGCTTCTCGGGGTGTGTTTGTGGGTCCTCTGGGGTCTTCTCTGGGAATAGTCAGCTATGCTTGTAGCGTATGAGATACATTTCCCTCCAGCGGCCACTTCTGTCTCCTCCCTCTGCCCTTAGGAATCCAGGTCTAACCACCCACCTCTGGTTGGGGCCATCACACCTCCCGGACAGATCTCTCGGGCAGGACCTAAGTGGTCCCATGAAAGTTCTTTCTCTCCTGTGACCCACATCTGATCCATTAGACACATTCTTTGTCCCCTATATGGGTGGACATCTCTTCCTCTTCGGGCTGAAAGCCACGGCTTCTCTTATTTAGACAGAGGCACCATTATAGGAAGGTGGAAAATTCCTGAACACAGTCCGCAGAGCCCTCCAGACTCCAGGAGATGTGAGGGAAGCTCTCTAGATGGTTCCATGACATCACGAGGCTTCGACGAAGGGAAAATGCCCTTCCAACCTCACCACCCACTGAGTACTCTTAAAAGACAATTTCTCCCCGATTCCCAAATTCACCTATTTTTAGCTTTTAGGAAGGTCAAGGTGGGCTACGGGTCACAGAATCATTCAGTTATTTCCTTTGCGAGTCCCGCAAAGTCGGCCAAATCCCTCACTTTGGAATGTGGGAGTACTTGCTTTTGGCTTTCTTGGGGCATCTGATGAAACTGACTCAGCCCTTTGACATCCATCCATATTATCATTCAAGATTTTGCTCGAATGTCCTTTCCTTAGAGAAGCGAGGCCTCCGTCATCCCTAAGTACAAGCGTTGGTGGCGGGGGGAGGTTTGCTGCCACAAAGCAGAAGTTACTTGCTCCTTAAAAGGGCCTGGGAACTGCAGAGTGGTGCCCCTGACAGGCTGACCTACAGCCTGTCCTTTTAAAATTATTCACTGGTGCCCAGGAAGACACGATTGTGCCAGGTGTGCCCAGGAATGGCTTTCTGGATCTCACCTCTGTGTTCCTGAAGGGTCAGGGCTGCCACCTGGATATCAGAGCAAAAGTGGAGATTTGTTCCAGATGCCAGCCTTCTTTTTGGGCAAACAGAGGGAGCCTGGGGGGAAGTGATCCAGTCAGTCCTTCAACCAATATTTGGGGGCATCAAATGCGCCCAGCTCTGGGCTAAGCGCTGGGGGTGTGATGATTACGAGAAAATACAAAGACAGAAGCAGCTTCCTCCTTCCTGGAAGGTGTGAGCCCCACCCGCCTCCAATGGAAAACTGTCATTTCTAGTGTTTTCCAGACCAGAGCTAATTAGTGACCTAGAGGCAAATCCTGGTCATTGATGTGCTTTGGCACCAGACATTAATCTAAAGTAAATGGAATTAGCTGATGACAGTTAATAATCGAGACTTTTTATGTAAAGTTCAGTTTTTCTGGTTTCTTTTGAAAATGGGCAGGTCTGGAAACACCAGGTTCTCAGTCCCTCAGCCCCCCAGCCCACTGGCATCGCGGAGCAGCCACCAGTTAGGGGACGCGTGTTCTCCAGTTTGCGCAGAGTCCTCAACACTCCCTTCTATATGCTTCTCCATCTTCTTCACTCGCTTATGTTACCTCTACTCTATCTCTGTAGAGGCCTGATCTGGGGATCAGTAGTTCTGAATGAGTCATTTTCAAATTGCTTTTAGAAAGAAAATGCTTTTAAAAAAAAACCCAACAAAATCTTGTGCACACCTGAATGTATAGAGAGAACACTGAAAAGCAGAGCTGCTTTGGTTGAAGGCAGAGGGAGAAGCTGGAAGCCCCATGCGCCCTCCCATCCACGGTGGGGTGTCGTGTGCAAAGCCCTCCCCCGGCCCCTGGGAGCCTGTCTACACTCTGCCCCTGCAGCCACCTGCCGACTCTGGCCTGACCACCTGTAACCACGAGGATCAGGCCTTCAGATCTGCCCACGTCCCCTTCCCCCATCCCAGCCTGTCCAGCATGCGACGCTATCTTTCCTCCGCCGATTTGATCATGGCCCTGTGCATCCGGGTCTGTGCGGCCTCGCGGTCGATGAGGTCAGCAAGGGACTTGCAGGGGACACTTTTGCAGAGCATTCCACTGCTGTCTGTGTTTCCTCCGGCCTTTTACAGAACTGTTGGGTTTCATGGGGACTTGAGTCCTCATCTAATGAATTTAAACAAATGAGGCAAATATGCATCAAATACTCACATAATGGAAACACTTCACGAGGAGGGCTCTTGGTCTGTCTGTAGAATAATCCCCACGCTCTTGTTCCCTAAATATTTGTACTTCTGCATGCCAAACACTGAACACAGGGATGAAGAATATGAGCTTGGAGAGCAAGGAAATTGTTTTCTCTTGCCTTTAAGATGTGCTGAGATTACGCCAACATGAGACCCTGCCTTTGGTTTGGGCTCCAACGGTAGGTGTTCGTTTGCTCTGTACTTCAGCTCTGTCTCTGTCTTCCTAAGGTTCTATCTTAGGAGGAGAGGTGGCTCTTCTGCTCCACCTGACACCACATGTGCATCTCTTTAGAAGGTCCGAGGCTAGCCCAGGGGACCTTCTCGTCCTCATCTTCCTCCCAGTTTGGCTTAGAGGCTGTGGGAATGCAAAATCGTATGATCACTTTGGAAAACAGCTTGGAAGTTTCTTATAAACATTCCCCTATCCTATGAATAGGTATTTATTTACCCAAGTGAGAAGAAAACATGTCCATTCAAGGACCTGTACTCAAATAGTCACAGCAGCTTTATTCATGGTAGCCCCAAACTACAAATAATCCAGGTGTTCATGTGTGAATGGATTAAGAAACTGTGGTGTGTCTATACCACAGAATGCCACTCAGCCGTGAAAATGAACAAACTTCAGAAAAGTGCAAGAACGTGGATGCATCTCAAAACCATTATGGTATTATTTACAGCAGCCAAGACACGGAAGCGACCTAAATAAGTGTCTACCGACGGATGAATGGATAAAGAAGTTGTGATATACATAGTAGAATACTATTCAGCCATAAAAAGGAGGAACGCCTGCCATGTGCCACAACATGGATGGACCTAGACATTATGCGAGGTGAAATAAGTCAGACAGAGAAAGACAAATACTGTATGATTTCGTTTATATATGGAATCTAAAAAACAAAGCAAAACACCAAACTCAGAGAAAAAGAGATCAGATTTGTGCGTCCCAGAGGCTGGGGGTTGGGGGAAGGAGAATTGGATGAAGGTGGTCAAAAGGTACAAAACTCCTGTTATAAGCTAAATAACTATTAGGGATCTAATGTACAGAGTGATGACTGTAGTTAACACTACCGTGTGGTATAAATGAAAGTTGTAAAGAATAGATCCTGAGCGTTCTTACAGAAGGAGAAAAAATGTTTTCTTTGTCTTCTATGAGATGATTGATGTTCACTAAACCTATTGTGATGATCATTTCATAATGTACGTAAGACAAGTCATTAAGCTGGAAACCTTAAATTTATACAGTGCTGTATGTCAACTGTACCTCAACAAAACTGTTAGAGAAAAGCATTATGCTAAGCAGAAAAGGCATACACAGAAGACTAAATACTGTGTGATGTCACTTTATACGGCATTTCTTATAAAAAGCAGAACTGTAGTGACCGAAAGCAAGCTTGTAATGGGTGGTCAAGGGGGAAGGGAGAGACTGCAAAAGAATGAGGGAGTGTTTGGGGATGAAGTTTTGTAGTTTTAGCTTTTACGTTTAGGTCTGTTGTCCACTATGAGTTAAACTGTGTGTATGGTGTGAACTAAGGATGGGGATTTGTTTGTTTGCGTACGGCTATCTAATAATTGTTCCAGCACCTTTGGTTGAAAAGATTCTCATTTCCCCATCAAATTCCTTTTGTACCTTTATCAAAAACCAATTGACCGGGGCTTCCCTGGTGGTGCAGTGGTTGAGAGTCCACCTGCCAATGCAGGGGACACGGGTTCGTGCCCCGGTCCGGGAAGATCCCACATGCCCCGGAGCGGTTAAGCCCATGAGCCATGGCTGCTGAGCCTGCGTGTCCGGAGCCTGTGCTCCGCAACGGGAGAGGCCACAGCAGTGAGAGGCCTGCGTACCTCAAAAAAACAAAAAAACAAAAAACCAAAACAATTGACCATATATATGTATGTTGGTGGGTTGTAATTATTTTTAAAAATAAAATCATAGATTTTATCTGAAGTTTATAATTGAAAAATATCTGAGTTTCCCTCTAGTTGTAGACTCTGCCTTTTACATCACAGCTTCCTAAACGCAATAACTAGTCATAGAGATAACTAACGCTTATTGAGAAATTACCATTGACCCGGCACCACTGTGAAACTTTTACGTATATTAACTAATACAGTCCTCACAACCACCCTGTGAAGGATGTCTTATGATCTCCATTTTGCAGAGGAGGAAACTGACACCCTGTAACGTTAAATAATTTGCCCAAGTCCCAAAGCTCAAACAGCAGAGCCGGGACTTGACTCCAGGTGCCAAGCTCCCATCCACTGCTGAAATTCCACACCACAACCACCTTCCTGGCTCTTCCCAGCTCCTGGCATATAGCAAGTGCTCAACAAATATTAATTCAATTAATATCATTATAGTTTTAACACTGTAGTTTGATTGTTGACCTGCTTATCATTACAACTGATGGTATGCTCCGTTTTTAGAAAAGGACCTGTGCCAAAAGAGGCTTACTGTTATCTTAAACAGGGTGCCATTTGGGAGGAATACAAAGATCAGCAAACGGACATGTGACTGAATGAATGAACAGGCACGTTGGCTTCAGCTGGTAGATTCTGTTCCCAGAAGGGCAGACCTCACTCACAAAGACTGCCCCTGTGGTTTAGATTCTGAGTGGGAATCCCATTGACTGCTACATCTTCAACTTTCCTGACCTTTAGTTTGATTATCCATGGCACAGGGCTCATAAAAGCTGCCTGTGTACCTCTTAGGGTTATGGTGAGGTCGAAATAATGCCACCCGTGAAAGAATCTAGTGAAATGCACAGAGCTGAGCAGGTGTCAGAGACAATTACCTCCGCTCTAAACTTGTTCCACGTGGCGTGAGGCCAAGGGTGTGATCCACTCACGTGTGCGATTTGCCGCCCCATCTGTGGGCAGCAGGGGCGTGGGGTGCAAATCCAGGATGGTGCCCAAGGAGCCATAAGGGGAGAAGAGGAATCTGGTCTGGAAAGCAATCAGTTGGTTCTCTGCTGGCCACCAGGGCAGTGACAGTTCATCCTCACACCCTGGTCTGTGGCCTGAATATAATGCCCACAGGTTGCCATGCTAGGTAAAGATTGTGTTAGGTCCTCTGCGCCTGGCAGTGCAGTGGACAGGGCTGGGCCAAGGAAAGGCTCCGAGGGAGAGTGATGGAGAGAAGGCTGGACAGAGGCTTTTATGTCCTTTGGACTTTGGGGATGAGCGTTAACTCAGCAAGCTTCAGCTTATCTCTGGACTAGAAATAATGGAAAAAAAGATCCATCTTAAGCCACAAACACTCAGTGGAGAAAGGATAGTCTCTTCAACAAACAGTGCTGGGAAAACTGGATAACCACATGCAGAAAGGTGAAATTGGACCCCTATCTTATACCACTCACAAAGATTAACTCGAAATGGATTAGAGACTTAAACATAAGAACTGACACCATAAAACTCCTAGAAGAAAACATAGAGGGGATATTGGTCCTCCCTTTGTCATTGGTCTTGGCAATGATTTTCTTGGATATGACACTGAAAGCATAAACAACAAAAGCAAAAATCAACAAATGGGACTACATCAAACTAAGAAGATTCTGCACAGCAAAAGAAACAGTCAACAACATGAAAAGGCAATCTATGGAACAGGAGAAAATATTTGTAAACCCTATATCAGATAAGGGGTTAATATTCCAAAATATACAAAGAACTTATAAATTCAATATAAAAAACCCACAATCTGATTAAAAACTGGTCAGAGGAACTGGAAAGACATTTTTCCAAAGAAGACATCCCAATGGCCAACAGCATGAGAAGGTGCTCAACATCACTAATCATCAGGGGAATGCAAATCAAAACCACAATGAGATGTTTCACACCTGTTAGAATGGCCATCATCAAGAAGATAAGAGATAGCAAGTGCCAGTGGAGATGTGGAGAAAACTGTCCACGACAGTTTGTTTATGGACCTTTGAGTAGTACCGTTTCATCTCGCAAGAAGGAGACAAGGTGTGGAGAGACACACCCCTTGTCCACACCACTTCCACTCACATCTGTTGAAGCCTTAGTGGCCTGACCACATCCAACTGCAAAGTTGTCTGGGAAATGCCTTTAACTTACACAGTGTTATATGTTTATTATATCTCAATTTAAAAAATCCATCTTAATACAATTCAACTTCATAAATGTGTTTATTGAACACCTACTACACACCTGGCATTGTATTAAGTACTACAGGGATGACAAGGATGGACAAGACCCCAACCATATCCTCACGGAACAGGTGTGCCCCCAGTTAACTGAGGCACAGAGGGACCTGCCTTCCAAAGAAGCACAACCCACTGTAGGCTGTCCTCCAGGTCCCCATGGGCTCACCCTTGATCTTGATTCATCTTGATCTTGACTTAAACCTCCTCCTCTTCTTGGCTTCCACAAGAATATGAAACACACTAAGGATGCCTCAGCTAAGCATCAATAAGCAGGTCTGATGCTTCACTGAGGGTTTGTGAAGTCGTGATAGAGGGATGACGTCCTTCAGCACTTAGGATTTCCACCCAAATATTTTCACTGGACAGGTTCCTCCCTAACCTCTCCTCCAAGCCCCAGTCATGAGGCGCAGCCCCGCTCAGGCTTCCCCACACAGTGCCCTGCCCACCCCTTCCTTTTCCTCTTGGAGAGATGTCTTTCCTTCCATACAAACGTTGGCCTCCAAGCAGCCTTTTTCTCCTCCTGCAGCAACTCATCAACACCAAGTGTCTTCTTTACCCAGAAGGAGTTCTCAGAACACCTCTTTGAAAGCACACACATATATAGGATTTATCCATTATCACTGTAAAAGATCGAAGTAAAATACTCATATGGTAGATATTCATCACTTTAACCAGTTTAAAGTATACAATTCAGTGAGCCTTATATTATTTTATTTTTTCCCAGTGGCTTTTAGTACATTCATGATGTCGTGCAACCATCATCACTAGCTAATTCCAGAACCTTTGCATCACCCCAAAGGAAACCCCATACCCACTCATCAGCCGTTCCCCATTTCCCCTTCCCCATTTCCTCCTCCATGACTTGTTTTTCTTACTTAATGAGACATCAGGAACCTCCTGCTGGTTGAAGGGCTCATTCTTTTCTAGGATGGTGATAAGACTTTGTAGCTTGTCTCTACCGCAATTAACCCGCCCTTTCCCTGTGGATGGGTGTTAAGCGGTTTCCCAGCCTGCGCCTCTTTGAGCTGTATCGCGGTGAGAACCCTCGCTTCCATGTTTTCACGTCCTGCTGCAGCTCGTTTTTATTTATTTATTTATTTATTTATTTATTTTTGGCTGCGTTGGGTCTTCATTGCTACACGCAGGCTTCCTCTAGTTGTGGCGAGCGGGGGCTACTCTTCGTTGCGGTGCACAGGCTTCACAGTGCAGTGGCTTCTCGTTGCGGAGCACGGGCTCTAGGCACACGGACTTCAGTAGTTGTGGCACGCAGGCTCAGTAGTTGTGGCGCACGGGCTTAGTTGCTCCACCGCATGTGGGATCTTCCCAGACCAGGGCTCCAACCCGTGTCCCCCGCACTGGCAGGCGGATTCTTAACCACTGTGCCACCAGGGAAGCCCCACACCTTTTATTTTAGAGCAGTTTCAGATTTACAGAAAAATTGCAAAGATAGTACAGAGGGTTCCCATGTACCTCATACCAAGTTTCCCTGTCTGATCACCTCTGACACAGGTGTGGGACATTTGTTACAATCCGTGAACTGTGGTGAGAAGGCTTTGTGAAGGACGCAGTATTGAGCTGGGCCTTGGCAGACAGGGTGAGGACTGAGCATCCCAGCAGAAGAGACCGTGTGAGGAGAGCGTGGAGATGGGTGAGCTCAGGGTACGGGGAAGAGTCCAGCAGGGTGTGTGCGGGGTGACGGGCAAGACTTTTCAGGAAGTAAGTGGATTGTTCCAGGCACACAGAAGTGGCTGTTTTAGAAAGAGTTCTTACCCATGTTCCCAACTTCTTCCTCATCTCATTCCAATGTGGCGAATGAGATGCCCTTTGCTGGACCCGCCCTGAGTATGTGTTTTGTTGGAGAGCCTTCCTCCACAGATGTACTCTGGTCTCACCTGTCTCAGTGATCAAGAACCCAATCTATTTCTCTATTATTGCAGAGGCCTGTGGGCTTTATGTGGTTAATAAGGGACACAACTTTTAAACCGTCTTAGAGATTACTTTAAAGTCAAAAAAATGCACCATTCTACCAGCATTATATTACAGTTGCTAAAAATATCCCATGCCCATTGGTTAGCTCAGAGCAATAGATATCCCACAGGCTAATTTCATCATTGGCAGAAGGCCATGCAGTCTCCAGACAGGATCAGAATCAAACTGGGGGCTGCTAAATATAGAAATATAAATTTGGGTTTGTTTAGAATCACTTGAAAACCGAAAGAACACATAAGCCGGCGCGCAAGCCTGGTAGCGTCTTTCAAAGCATAGCTCACCTTGTACATCGGTCTGTCCTGCACCCCCAACCCTGCTTTCAGCTTCTCAGTGGAAATATTAGGCAGTTCTCCATGTTTGAAAGTCACAGCAGACTTTTGAAGTAGTCTGGGCTGGAAGTAGACTTCTCGATATCGTCATCCACTCCCAGGGGTTACGCTAAGGCCTCGGCGGCAGCAGACGGATTTCAGAGATGACTTCAGCGATCCTTGGAGGCCCCAGGCTCTTTGACCTCGTGTCTTTGCCACTTTCCCATCCAGATGGAGAATGAGTGTCTACAGCTTCTCCTTGAAGTTTCATCCAGGGCCGGGGGTCCCAATGGGCAAAGGACTGGGAAAAGGGGACAAAGAAAAGTGCTTCTTTGTAAGCATCGTGCCCTACACGTCCCTCTTGTTCAATGTTTATGGCAAGAAGGTACCTCAAAGCACAAATATACTTGCCCCGAGGAGCTCTGGGTGGGCAGGGATTTTAGTAGATGATGACCAGGTGGAGGAAGGAGATTGAGGGCGGGGGGTCACTCGTGGTCCTGTTTGGGACACCGCCCCCAAATCCCCGAGGGAATCAGCACGGTCGAGTTCCTCTGGAGAGCACGCCAGGACAACTGACCAGTTTAACTGGTCCAAAGTGTCTCTCGCGTGGCTTTCAGGCCACAGGTCTGTCCTCTGGCTGCCTCCGTCACCTTGGTTAGGACAGCTCTCCTTGCCACGTGCTCTGGCACACCAGGCCCTTTATCCTTCAAATATGCCAATCCTTCCGTGTCTGGGCCTCTGCCTTCCCACCGGCCTGCAGAATTCTTCCCTCAGGAGTCAATACTTTTATGACCTTCCTCTCTCTTCATTTAGGGGTCGGTTCAAATGTCACCTACTCAGAGAAGACTCACTGAAGCTTTATCTAAAGTTACTCTTTTAAATTCGATCCTCTCTCCCTGCTTTATCTTCTTTGATGTAACTCATTGGTACCTATTATAGATCATATCACATCACGTCACACTCTACATATCTTTTTTTGTTTTTTGTTTTGTTTTTTTTCATATACATATCTTTATTATCTGTCACCCCTACTGAAACGCACACTACCTAAAGGGGCGTAAAAATATTTGTCGATTGACATACTACACAAAGTAAGTGATAAAGAAAAAGACAAATACCACATGGTGTCACTTATATGTGGAATCTAAAATATGACCCAAGTGAACTTATCTATGAAACAGAAACAGACTCACAGACATAGAGAACAAACTTGTGGTTGCTAAGGGTGAGGGGGGTGAGGGAGGGATGGAGTGGGAGGTTGGGATTAGCAGATGCAAACTATTATACATAGAATGGATAAACAACAAGGTCCTACTGTATGGCACAGGGAACTAGATTCACTATCCTGTGATAAACCATCATGGAAAAGAATATGAAAAGAATATATATATATATATATGTATAAGCGAGTCACTTTGCTGTACACCTGAAACACAACACTGTAAATCAACTATACTTCAATTACAAAAAAAACTAAAAAAAAAAAAAGTGAATTTAGAAAGAGCATAACAAGGAAACAGAAATCTATAGAAAATAATTATAAGGCTCTGAAAGCAAACATAGTTTCTAAAATTAAAAAAAATTGTTGGTTGAATAAATGAGTTACAGTTCTGTTCATTCCTTACACCTGGACAAAACTTGACTGCACATGGACGTACCTCTGCGTGCAAATTCCATCAGCAATCACACTTGCATCTTTTTCAATGCATCTTTTATTCCTCCCATCGCATGGTAACCAGACTTGTACATGGGTAATTGCAGACTGAGAGACAAGCCCTGAAGGAGGACAGGATCGACCTAGAGCAGAAGGCCCCTGGGTAGTGAAGAACAAGAGAGAGGATGTTCTGAGGAGCCAGCGTCTACCCTGTGGTCTCTCAGGGTTAAGACACGCACGTTCCCGTTTCCGGATTTGGGGTGAGTCTGAGCATTGATAGCATCTCACACTGCCTTTTGACCAGGTGGCAGTTGTGATGTACCGTCATTGCCTGCACACAGGAGAAATCCTCTGGTGTTTATATTCCTTTGAGAAAGGAATATGTCTCAATTGTCACCTGAAAACGTGCACTGCCATCTCTCGTTAGACCAAGGAAGTGTCCGCTTCAAAAATTGCAGGATGAATGCGATTTCTTCCATGACTGGAAGAAAGCTTTGCTGGCAGCGGAGGACCCACGATAAGAAACCCAGTGTCAGCAGCACTCTGGTGGGCACAAGGGATGAAAAACCAAGAAAGAGCACAGACGCGGATGACTCAGAAGAGCTGGCCTCTCAGCTTGGAGAGATTGTAGAGATACCGTAATCAATCAGTCGAGCATGTATCTTCATTTTTATGTAGGCACAAGAGCCATAAACAACCCAGTCCTACATCTAATTAAGCCTCAAAGAATGTCTTAGGATAAGTATAACATAACCATCCTGAATGTTAAGAAAGCATAGTGTCAAAATTTCATGGGCAGGAATTTTGTATTTCTTAAAGTTACAGAAAACAGTGGAGCGTTTCAGAAGCGGTGAGACCTCGGATCTGATGCAATACAGTCAAGTGAGCTTGAAGGTCTGGGAGAAAAGCAGCACCCAGCGACAGGGACAAGTGTTGGGGGGCGCCGCGTTCATGGGGGCGGGGGTCCCTGCAGGAGCAGATGTCACTCTGCAAGGGACAGCTCCTCCGAGATGGGCTCTTTTCTGCAACGTCACTGCACTGCCATCTTAACATCCCTCGGTGCTGTTTAAGTGTAAGAATTACTTTGCTACAGACGTTGAGAGAAAACACATGGCAGATAGACACAATACTCGCTCTCCAGATTACCCCGAATAAATAAATAGAAGAATGTTCTAGGCACCTGAGGGAAAGGGAAGCGAAAAAGGCAAGTGCGAAGTAACAGCTGTGGCTGGGGCGGAGAGGGAGCTGTTTAGTTCTCTCTCCAGGTCATTGAGTATCTGCAGGCAGTAAATGAAATCGTCCCAATTTGTTTTCTCATGAAAATGTCAGCTTGAGCGCTTAAAGGAATTCTTTTCTTATGGGCCAAAAAAAGAACCCTTTTTTTATTGTGTGGCCCTCGAGACAGAAGAGGCTTTTTGATCTTGTTTCATGTTTCCACATTGCTGGTATCCTTCAGTTCAGACTGGCTTACCCAGGGGGCTGACACGTTTGTTTGGTTTAAGCCAGAGCTCCCACCAGGGCCTGGGGGGAGCGGGCTTCTTGGCTTCCCCTCCGCCTGCTGCCCAGGTGAGACCCGTGGCCGCAAATGGCCCTTTCTTGGCAAGACGTTTTAATGGGATAGTGCATAAAAGGGATATGGCAACATAATTCTTGTTAATAAATGTCTTATTTAGTTACCTCATGTTAATTATTCACCAAGCAGAGACAGCTGTAACGTGTAGCTCTGGTGTGAACGCTCCTTGGGCTTTTTCTTTCCCCCTTTCGCCTTCCTCCCCTCCCCTTCCTCTGGACAGTTCTTTTCCAAAGAAGAGAGCAGAGACCAATATTTAGTCGTCCAGCTCCCGAGACAATTAGCACAATTAGCAGCTGTCACAGCTGGAAAGGATGTCAGAAATCACAGAAACGGGTGATTTCCAAACTGCTCTGAGGAGTCTGAAGGGTTTTCGTGCCCAGTCTCTGGGAGGCGATGGGAAGGCCCCGTGGGCAGGGCCTTCGCCCCTGCCTCTCTGCTTCAGCTCCCGTGGTTTGATTTTCGTTCCCCTTGCAACGTATGCGATTCCTGGCACAGGTTTTGTAAGGAGAAAAAGATTGGAGTCTTGGGAAGGTCTGAAAACTGCTGATGCAAATCAGGCCTCTCATTTACAGGCAAGGACACTGATGTCCGAAGAGGTAGAGTGATTTGCCTAGGGTTGCACAGCTGCTTGGTAAGAGAGTCAGGACTGGGAGGCCTGCCCTCTCCCTGTTGCATGGCTCGGGGTGGAGAGGGGAACCCTGAGAAAAGGGAGAAACCGGGAAAGAGGAACCCTGAGAAAAGAGAGAAACCGGGAAAGAGGAACCCTGAGAAAAGAGAGAAACTGGGAAGGAGGAAAGCGGTCATGTGTTTCTGTCTCTCCGTGACGCAGAGCAAGATGGTTTCTTGAAACACCTCTCAGGCCACAGAAGATGGTATCTCCTTGTGGAGAACGATGGTGCAAATGTGACCTGGCTCTGTGGACTCTCTGATCACCAGACGAAAATAGGCAGTGCGTGCTCGCGAGGCTTCAGGGTTTGTGAAGCTGTAGCTGTTTCCCAGTTTCACTGAAAATGAAGTTTTCTCTATTTTTTGGTTTATTATTATTTTGAGGGGGTGAGTTTCTAGGAGAGATTTATGAAAATGTACCCCAATTTTACCATATTTCCCAGTAGTGTGAATTTAGTCTTTGGGATGGAATCATATTTAGGTCTATTGACCTAGAGTAAGTTTTAAAGTAAATAATTAGACGTAAATAAAAATATTCAGTATATTTTTTAAAGCATTGCCTTTGTTGTTCTTGTTAAAACAGTACAGATTTTTCAAAAGTTAAAAGAGTATTGTGGTAAGAGACTCTGGAAACCTACCTCTGCTCCTTACTAGCTGTGTGACATTGGGCAAGTCACTTAACCTCTCTGAGCCTCGAATGTCCTCCTCTGTAAAATGGTGATGATAACAATACCTTCCCTATAAGGTTGTTGTGCGCATTGAATGTGTTAATATATAAGCCTTTACAACAGTGCCCAGCGTGGGATTCTCTGTGCTTCATGAATCTCTCAACAATTCTAGAAAATTCTTGGTCTGTATTGTTTTAAATATTGTCTCTTCCCCATTCTGTTGGGTCTTTTCCAAGACTCGTAGCGTGTCTTTTATATTTCCATTTCTTTGTCTCTGGAGGGTCTTCTGGATGATTTCTTTGGCTGCATCCTTCAGTTCACTGACATTCTGATGCACTCCATCCGGTATGTTTGTAACCCATTTGTGATAGAGACAGTTGACTGTACACAATACATCGTCCCCTCCTTCTTCTGTATTAATACGATTGTAGTTGGACACCTGGCTACTCAGCTCCGTGGAATTTCCCAGACTACTTTGCAGTTGGATGTGGCCAGGACCCTAAGCCTTCAATAGATATGAGTGGAAGTGGTGTGGACAATGGGTGTGTCTCTTCCACACCTTGTCTCCTTCTTGTGAGATGAAAAGGTACTACTCAAAGGTCCATAAACTCATGGCTTACAATGGGATTAGTTAGAAAATGGAGAGAAAAGTGTTTTGACCCTTTATTCAACATTGTCACAATACCTAAGCACGTAATCATTTTGCAAGTCATTCATTTTTTTTTTTTGTATTTTATAAAACTAATAGTTCAAAAACAATTGGAAGAAAAAGAACTGTTCTGTCACCTGTGCCTGGGACCAGATGAGGTTAATGTCTTAGGGGATGGATGAGAAGGAAGATGGAAAGAACCTGTGGCCCTGAATGACCACATGGAGCAGAGCTGCCCACCAACCTGGAATGCTCACCTCAGTCTATGACATCAGAGGGAAATAAACCACTCTGTTCTTTAACTGATTGAATTATTGTCGGATCTCTTCCGGTGGCAGCTGAACCTTACCCACTGCATGTCCATCAGGTTTTTCATTCCGATGAGTCTATGTTTTACTTCTAGAAATTATGTTTCGTTCTTTTTTCAAATCTCTTTGGTTGTTTTTTTTAAAATAGATTCTCATTCCTTGATCGTGTGTGCAAGCCTCTGTTGTCTTTTAATCTTTCAACATTTGTTGAAATAAAGTCTTAAGCACCAAGATACAACAGATATGAACTTTCAAACAGAAGTGACAAATCACCAGAGGCAGATATTCATCAGGAATTTCTGAGAACTTGTTCTGCAGCACTTAGATTCTTTCAACCACTTTGAGAATAGAAATGGATTCAGAGAGCTGGCGAGAAAAGATTTCTGCCACAAAGAGCTCTTTAGAAAAATCGATATTGAGGGCTCCATCCTCTCTCCACCCCAAAGAGGGTCCTGCATCAAAATTGGTGCAGGCCAAAAAAAAAAAAAAAAAAAACTGGTGGAGGGCAGAACAAAGGCTGCCCGTGGACACAGTGGATGTCTGGGTATCTGGGTAGACTTTGGCTAATTAGTGTAAACACTGGCTGACAATCTCTTTGTTTCTCTCTCCTGGAATTGGCTGAGGTTGAACATCATCAAAGCAGTGTGTATTAGTTTTCTAGGGCTTCCATAAAAAAGTACAACAAACTGGGTCCCTTAAAACCACAAAAATTTATTGTTTCATAGTTCTGGAGGCTGGAAGTCCAAATTCGAGGTGTCAGCAGGGCCACGCTCCCTCTGAAACCTCTAAAGGCAGATCTTCTTCCTTTCTTTTTTAAATAAATAAATAAATTTATTTTTGGCTGCGTTGGGTCTTCGTTGCTGTGCACAGGCTTTCTCTAGTTGCGTTGCTGTGCGTGGGCTTCTCATTGTGATGGCTTCTCTTGTTGCGGAGCACCGGCTCTAGGCGTGTAGGCTCAGTAGTTGTGGCTCACAGGCTTAGTTGCTCCGTGGCAGGTGGGATCTTCCTGGACCAGGGCTCGAACCTGTGTCCCCTGCATTGGCAGGCAGATTCTTAACCACTGTGCCACCAGGGAAGTCCCAGATCTTCTTCATTACTTCCAGCTTCTCATAGCTCCAGGTGCTCCTTGGCTTACGGCAGCATGACTCCAATTTCTGCCTGTCTTCAGTTTCCCTGGTATCTGTGTCTTCATGTCTTTCTCCTCTCTGTGTGTGTCTGTCTCCAAATATCCCTCTTCTTATAAGGACCCAGGTCATATTGGATTAGGGGCCCAACTACTCCAGTACGACCTCATCTTAACTAATTACGTCTGCAACAATCCTATTTCCAAATAAGGTCATCTGTGGTGCTCAGGGTTAAGACTTCAACATATCTTTTGTGGGGACACAATTCAACCCATAACACAGGGAGGAAAAAGTAAAGGGGGTGGAGTCACAAAAAGGATGAGAAATCCATCTTCTCAGGTTCTACTTCCTATAAACCCCCCTTCTTCTGCTCTGCTCTATTGGTCTAGGTCCCTACTGGCTCAACAAAGTTCCGGTATAAACCTCCTCCTTACAAGACTCTTGACCCTCCAACCTCCTGCCTGATCCTGTGCCCCGTTGCTGAAGACTGCCCTCTGCTCCTCAGCCCCCATTAACACGCCCCTGCTCTCCCTGCCCAGATCTGCTCACCTCCCTTGTTCAGCTGGGCATGCAGACAGAGTCACAGCCCTGACCCTCCTTCCACTCCCAGCAGCGTACATATCTTTCCTCTTGGGCTTCGTTCCCAGCACACGGTGAGCCTCACAAGTCTGGAAGCCTTGCCCCAGAGTTCCCTTCCTCCCTGGCCTCCCTGATCAAACCATCTGCTGGAGAACTGTTTCCACATCTCAGAGCTTAGCATCCTGGAGGAAACTGCTGGGGTGAGAAAGTTCTCACTGTAGACCTTGGGATGGTCAGTAGTTTTCCTTCACGGCTGGTGTGGCATGATATACATTTATCAAAGCACAGGGACTGGGGCTTACAAAGGGGAGGGATAGAGCTGGAGAAACAATGTGAGAAAATCTTGTGTGGAGTGAGTGAACTTCAACTGAGGACCAGAGTTCAAACTTCCTGCCTGATCAATCCTTTGTGTTTCTACAAAGTCACTAGTAAAACATAAGCCTAGTATGTCAGGAAAAAATATACGTCAAGCTTTTAGCTCAGGTTAACCCAGAAGCACTGATTAGCTCACTTAAGATCGTATTTCCCTGAAAAGATGCTCCCAGAAAAGGAAAACCATATATTCGGATGGTGAGAGCTTTGGGCTGAGTGTTGGAGAATCGATCCAAGTCATTTCACCCTTCTTTATTTCGTTTTCCTTATCTGCAAAACAAAAAGATGAGCCAGCCAACAAAATCTGTTTAGTCCTAGCATTCTAATAATAAAAAAGAAATTGATCATAATCTTAAAAGGTGCATTAACACATTGAACCTATTAAATATCTACATCTCAGTATTTATACACTTTTGTTGCCACAGAAAAATCCAGCGACTTTTAATGTCTGTAATAACACTTACTCTACTGAAATCCAGGAGAGAAACAAATCTACACGTTAGTTACAGAAAAAAAAAAAAGAAAAAACCTGTAGAAATCTGGAAAACTAAAAACCCTCAAGCTTTACAAAATTCACGTTTTCATTTTTCTCCCCCTAAACACGTGAGCCAGTCTGAACTTTTTTTTAACTGAACACATTGTCCAGATTTATCTTGACCCATCCGTCTCTTGAAGGAATGCAGCCAAAAGGTCCTTCCTCCCTGTAAAGCAATTCTCTAAATCAAAACTAACTTTTTTTTTTAATGATTCACAGTTGAAAGAAACATTTTCAGATGCTGCAGAAAGCCATTCAGACACCAGAGTGTCCTTCTCATTTGCCCTAATGAAGTTATGGTTTAAACTCTAGGAAAAGTTCTTTGAAGGTTCTGCACAACTGTAGGGACATACGGATAGGGCCATTCAAAGTAGAGTTTTACAAAAATGTTTTCAGTCCAAAACAGAAGTCTCGCAGAAAATCAATTCTTTGTTTGAAACAAAGTATACTATCTAAGATACACTATATATGTGCCTAGACTAATAATTTGGCCCAAAACGGGTATGGTCAGTGTGGGCTTCAGGGGTGGGGTGGTAGCTGGGAAGCAGACGGAGTTGGCCGGTTGCTGTGGATGTTCATTGGTTGTGCACTCGGCATCCATTTCTCTTCCTCTTCCTTTCAGATGGCAGCCAGATGTTCCTCTGGGAAGCCTCCCACCTGCATGGTGTGTCTGCCCTGCATTTTGTTTGGAGCTCCAGGGTTAGCCCTGCATAGAGTAAGCCAGTCCCGGAAACCGCATCTCCCTTGCATCAGCCAATCAGCCCCCAGCCTTCCTCTGTCCACGGGGATTGGTACCAAGGGCTCGGGGGTGTGAAAATCAGTCCTTTTGTGGGACGTGGCTCTCTGTGTGTGGATGTGAATGAGGAAACACAAGGCCCCCATTTCTGCTGCTAGCACCGCTTTCCCATTAGGAGAGAAGCACATTTGAGGATGAACCTGATACGGGCAAAAATGAAAAACAAAAATGAGAGAATGCAGGGAATCTTCTGGGGAGAGTGAGAGTAGGGAGGAAGAGATGGTAAACCTAAACAGACAAATGCGGTTGCACGCATCAGGGTCACATGATGGGTGGAGACCAGGGGATGGGAACCCACCTTTGATTGGATAGGCAGGGAAACCTGTGCCACAAACCCACCGTGGAGGCTTGGAACTAAGCAACAGCCATTTCGCACTGATGAGGGAATTTCCCACGTGTCTTCGTAGCAGACTTCCAGCATCGAATATGTACATGGCAATTTCTTGCGTTGTGACCTGTGGACCCGCCTAATCCCCTTGCGGCCTTCCTGGCCTCAGGTACCACAGTCCCAGTGTCCTGCTCCCTTCCGTAGACCAACGTTTCGGCTTTTGCAGTTTACCACAGAGGGGTATATGCACAAAAGAAAGAAATGCTTCCTGACTTGCCCTTAGACAGTGTGAGCTGGGAGAGGAGGAAAGATACGTTCACCTCACAGCTTCCCCTGCTCGCAGGCCTGCCAGGGAATGTGGTCTTAATGGAAGACTCTCCACAGCTGTGTGCAGGGCAGGGGGTGATGCTCTGATGGCCACGCCTCTACTGGTGTTGTTATACCATGTGGAAGGCTTGACCTTTGCAAGAAGGTCAAGGAAACCTAGAAAACAGTGATGGATGAAGGCGAGAACAGTGAGAGAAATATGGAAAGAATTGGGAGTATTTCTCCTGGAGGAGAGGACTAGAAAAGCAGGCCACTCCCATAGTAGCTGGATTGGAAGACCTTATCTCTTTCTGGGCCTTTGTTTGCTTCTCTGGGAAATGAAGCAGATAAACTCTAGCATCCATGCAGCTGCTTTCAGCCCTAAATTCTGTGATCCTGGGAATAATTTCCACATGTATGAAAGATATTTATGCACAAGGTGGGAGCTGTGTTCCGACTCCATTGCAACAAAAGAAGAAAACAGGAGACCTGAGGTGAAATCTTTTGACCTTGAGAGTTGTTGCAACAGTAGGAGAAAACAATGGAGTTTTTAAAATTCCAAGTCCCAGAATTATGTAAGAAAATAATATTTTGTTATTTTTCTGGGATGGAATAACCCCAAGAATCCACTCCCTAAAAGTGTGAATCTGAATTGCCTGGACGTTTATATGTTAAAATGTAAATATGTCCTAAATTCGGAAAAAAAGTTCTTGCACAGTAACAGGAAGGCCTAAGGTGACTTAACACGTTTGCTCTGCATTTTTAACATAGTGGCTGTGAATCACTCTTAAAAAGGAGGTGGCCTCCAAGCTGGGGAAGTGGGGTTTATGATGCTGAGATGGGCAAAGAGGAAGGTTTGGGAGAAATAGGGTTTCTTTTTACTAAAACAATGCTCTAAGTTTAAAGAGTGTGGGAGGGAGTTAATGACCCCCAAGATGTTCAAGTTCTAATCCCAGGGATGTGTGATTATTTCCAATGGCTGAAGAGATTCTGCAGACGTGATTAAGGAGTCTCAGATGAGGAGTTTGTCCTGGGTTACTTGGATGAACCTGGTATAATCTCAAGGGTCCTTAAAAGATGGCAGAGGGAGGCAGGAGGGTCAGAAAAGGAGATGTGATGATGAAAACAGAGGTTGGAGTGATGGAAGGGGCATAAGCTGAGGATTCAGGAGTCTCCCAAAACCTGGAAAGGTAAAGGAAATAGATTCTCCCTTAGAGCTGCTGGAGACAGCATGACCCCCGACCCTTCTCTTGGCTCAGGAAAACCCATTCTGGACTTCTGACCTCCAGATATATGTAAGGTAATACATTTTGGTTGTTTTAAGTCACTAAGTGTGTAATAATTTGTTACAGCAGCCAGAGGAAACTAATACAAAGAAGTTAGGATGGATTGATGCAGGGAAAGCAAAACAAAACACTACAGAAATGGAGCAAGAGAGGCAAGAGAAATGGAACGGGAAGCAAGGCGCGGGGCTTGTGAAGGGGAAAGGCTGGGTGTTGGAGGCTGCCCTGGACTGGATGCCTAGGGGTGACGGGTGCAGAGCAGTGCGGAGAATGCAGAGGGTGCCCAGCCAAAGGACAGCCAGGTTATCTCCTTCCTAGTCATCTCAGCCTGCGTTCCCCTGAGGGCAGAGCCTGAGACGGGTGTCTGTGTGAGTAGTTAGTCTAAGGGTGAAGGATGAGAGTGAGAGGACAAACAGGGAAGGAGGGGGAGGCAGAACCAAGGTGCAATCCTGAGGCTGTTACCCAGCAAGGGCCCGCAGCCCGAGATGCACGGGAGTCAAGGCTGTGGTACCGGCTCCCGAGGGGTTAGGGGAAATTTCAAGCTTGGAAGTGAAACCATGGGTTAAGTCCGTTTCACCTGCCATCACTAATCAAGGTTGTTTTAAAACTCACATGACCGCAGAGGGCACGTAGCCTTAACAATAAGACCGCTCCTAGGAACATAGTGTCAGCTGGGTCTAATTGGAGCTGAGCCGGTTAAGACTGGATAGGACCACTGACCCTTCAACCGGGCATGCGCAAGTGTCCCGCAGCGGCCCGCACGTACGTAGCTTGTTACGCCTGCGCAGAGCGAGGATTTTTTTTCACCTTTAGCCAATCACCTTGCCCCATGCCTCCCACAGCCCTGCCCCCTTATTCCACATCCCATAAATACTCCGCGGCGCGGCCTTCGAGGTTGGCTTTGTTTCTTTGCTTTGCTGCTTTGCGCGTGAACCGTGTTTGCTGCGAACCTGGGTCGCAGCGTTCGGTTTGCCCTGGTTCAGAAGCTGATGGGCTGGTCTGGAATCAGTCCATAGAAGCTACTTGTGCTGCTGGAAGGTAGATTTTCCTCATTGAAGGACTTCTCTTTGTAAAAGGCTGCTGTGGCGTCGCTTTTATTCTGAGTGAACGAGAGTGAAGGTACTTGCTTCGGCGTCGTCCTGGAGACGCAGTTTCTCGTCTTGCGGAGATGTGGTGCCGTCCTTGTAAAATAACTCAAGGTTTGATTAAGCAACACGCTATTTAAGGAGGCAAGGCCAGTTGAGGTTGGTCCTGTTTCAAAGAGTCCACCGGCACGCGGCCCTGACCAGGGCAGGCGGCGGGAGCGGCCGTGCTTTTGGTCCGAGCACAGCTGCCGCGTGTTCTCCTACTCCTTACATTTATTCGTATTAAGCAGCTGCTTTTTCAAGATGCAGCTCACTGCTGGTGACGTTACTTCCACCAAATGATCGGATGGACATCTGCCCTGAGAACCTGAGTGCTGCGCGGAGAACAAAGGCCATTTGGAGGGAAGTCTCACCCAAATTGGTCACAGAGCACAAGGAGACTAGAAAGTGGGAGAGAGAAACCCGGAGGAAAACGAGGGGAATCACACAAAGAGGTAGGTGGACCCCCCAAATAAACTGTTCTAATGGCTGGTTTGCTCTAAGCGTTTCGGTGGCGGTCAGTGTGCTGATGCCGGGGTCTGGGCACTGTAATTACTCAGTGTTAACCTCCATCAGGTGGCCTTCCTATCCTACCCTCTTTCCTCCTGGTTCTGGCATTCCTGGGGTCTTGTGTGACTTGAGAGAAGGGAATGCCTTTGGCCTCATATCCTCACCGTCGTTACGGGAGCAGTCCTGGTCGTACTTCAAATTCAGGTCCTAGGAGGAGTCCATTTGGACACCTTGGCCCTTGTCACCACTGCGGCGTTTTTATAACTTCGGGTTTCATCCACTCACTCCTTTCCACGTAACAACGCATTCCCCAGGATCCGTGACGGGTGTTATCTGGAGGGATGGGGGAGTGAGTTGCAGTTGTGACTTTTACTCCCAGTTCAGCGATGTGTGTTCTGGGAAGGTCTTTCACTAATCCTATTTCATTTGTGTGATCTCCTGCCATTTTAAAAACATACGCCCATTTACAAGAAAGTCCCCTGGCGGGTGTGGGCATTTCCACCATGGGGCAATAAGGATCCTGCTCAGAACCCTCTGTGTCCTCTCATTCCTAGTACAGAACCCAGCGTCAGTAGTTGGGGAGATGCTGATAGCCATCTAGAGCAACGGCGGGGAGAGATGGGTGCTCCGAGGCTAAAGGGGATGCAGGTCTTTCCACGTGGCCTTATCCTAACCAGAGATAAGGAAATGCAGGATGCGTCTGACCTGCAGGAACCATCACCACAGAGGGAGTCCTGGTCACTCGCTTAAAGCCCCAGGAGTGGAATCTGGGCTCTTGAGGGGCGTGGGGCACGGGGTGCAGTGATTGGAAAAAGGTGCTGTAACTGTTGCCCGGCGCAGGTGTGACTAGGCTGCCGGCCTCTCCACGTTCTGGGGGTGGAGCTCCCGGCCCTCAGATGCCGAAAGGTCACTGAGGAGGGTGGGTGGCCTATCCCGTCTTAACCTGCTCAGCTTGAACTAGACACAGCTGCCTCACGTTCCTGAAAGATAACCCAGGCAAACATCTCGTTTCAGCTAGGAGCTGCTTGGAGGACACGGGAGTCTTAAAACAACCTTGATTAGTGAGGGCAGGTGCAATGGATTTGACTAATCATGATGTATGCTTTCAAGAGCAGTTCTAGACTCGTCTCTGCCATCTCACGGCAGCCTGATGGTGTGGCACAGACAGTGCCATGCTTTCTGTCTCCCTCTTGTTGGGTACAGGGGGAGGCCCGTGCTCCCAGCTCCCTGCAGTTGGGTTGAGATCATGTGACTGATTCTGGCCAATGGGCTGAAGTGAAGGTGATGTGTGTCACTTCCAGGCTGAAACAGGTGAGTGGGCACGAGGTCTCCGTGCTCACTCTTCCCCTCACCTGGTGGCTCTGAAAGCCAGGTATCGAGACCTCAGTTCACAAGACGGTGGCACCTCCGTTGACCCGCATGCCTGTATTTGGAGCGAAGGCTGCCATCAACCTGCTCTGTACGTGTAGCATGGAGACAAAAGAAGTCTTCGTGGGGCTGCACCACCGACTCTAGAGATTAACTTGTTACCTCAGCATAACTTCACTTATCCAGACCAATACCGGATTTACCTCATGTGGTGTCTCTGACGTTCTGAAAACTCACTGAAATTTCCCACCTTTTCTCTTTCCTTTGTACACCTTTAAATGCTTCTCCTATGGCAGCAGTAACTGTAGGAGTAGACACATGATCGCTGACAAGAAGACAGACCCAACCCGGGTAACGTTTTAATGGGATTTTCCACATCTGACAGCCTGTGGGAGTATAGATCAGGTAAATGGAGGGTGACACAGATTTTGGTCAGACTGAGCCCTGGAGAGTGGTGTCTGGGGCAGGATGCAGATGTACTGCAAAACCGGCATTCTGGGCACAGTGGTCCTCTATCCTTTTCATGGTTTCTGTGCTTCTACTCCGTATGAAACAGAAAAGAACCCTTACACCTCACCTGGGTCTTCAGAGCCTAGAGCGACAGGTCATGTTTGCCAGGATTGGAGCAGGTAGGGAGGAAGAATTCATTGGCATATTCGGGATGTAGCACAAATGTGGATTTTTGGCGTACAGTTTCAAGCAGCTGTGTGAGGGAAATGCAGTTCTCCCTTCACGACTGCACCCTCGTCTTACCTTCCACCTGGACTTGTGCCACTGTGGGAATCGACTCTCAGGTCCACGGGGCCGGTTTCCTTGCTGACCCTGTGATTGCTGTTACTTGTTAAGATGCCTCGTCCTTTATCTTAATTCCAGTCCCGGCCCCATCTTCCCGGATAGCCTTTCATGCTCCAAACAGATCCGGCTCCTGTAATCCCAGTCACTGCTTACCTGTCCTGTCCTCATGTTGTGGTGGTGAAAGGCTGTGCTTTTTTAAGAAATCTTTGTCGTTTTTATTGACCCGTAATATACAGTTAGGTGGTGGCGGTCAACACTTAACATACTGTATAAGTAAAGAGTGTTTCTTACGCAGAAGCAACGCCAAGAAAGATCCCCCACTCTGGCTTTTCATCCAGCAATTCCTCTTACATCCCTGAATTTTGACTGATTTGTTTCTTAGTGAGCAAGTGACGCGCAGTTGATTTGGCTGATAGATTGAGGTGATTCATTGTGTAGTTACCATTTTTAGGTTTTATTTCCTTGATTTCTTTTCACAGATTTGAATAGCTTGTCCTTATGAGCTGCTTTTTGCTTTGTGTGATGGTCTCTGGCTAGTTTCCTTTCTTCCTTTCCTTTGGTCTTAAAACTCATGACTTGCATTTTTCAACTTAATGTTAAGATGTCTGACAACCTTGAAAACCTTGTGCTCTGCTTTCCAAGATGACAGCTAGATGATTTAACTCCTCTGTCACTTGGGTGTTTATGTTGATGGCTGAGGGCATAGGAATGCGAGGAATACAGTAGGCTCGATCTCTTCCTGCCACAGTGGGTCAGACTGTCCCACAGTCCTTCCTCCAAAGAGAGACTTAAGTCAGCTCCAGGTATCTCAAGACGAGGGTTCTCAGCGCTGGCCGCGAGGAGAATCACCTGAGAGACTTAAAAAAAATTCTTTTCACAGGCTCATCTCAGTACAAATGAATCACTTTCTCTTTCCTCCCTCCATCTTCCTCTTTTTTGGAGCTGGGTATTTGAATTCAGTTGTGAATTTAATGTTGATCGATGAGTGAATATCCAGCACCATCTCTGTGTCCTGCACTGTTCCAAGGCTGAGGATACAGTGACAGAAAAGACAAGCCAGTCCCCTGCTCCAGACGAGGTTTTCTCCTAGTTGAGCAGTGGGGACAGACGGTACATAAGCAATAAAAACAACCCGAGGAATTTCAGAGTGAAACATGCTGTGGCTGAAAGTGGGGGGATGTGATGGAGACACTGAGGGGGTTTTGTGAACTTAATGTAGAAGCTTCTGGAAGGCTCACCAAGGAGGCAGCGGTGGAGCCGATACATAAAGGATGAGGGGTAGCCATCATGAACTATCTGGGGCAGAGGGTTTGACGTCAAGGGAACTGGAAGTCCCGTTGTCGCCAGGCGACTTGTTGGGTGTATTTCAGGAACAGAAAACCAGGCCACCGTGGCTGGAGTGTTAAACTGAGAGCAGAAAACTAAGCTGGAGAAAGAAAAAAAAAGGGGATGTAGAGAGAGTATCTTTAGGGTGCAGGCCGCTGGCGGGAGGCTGCCTGCTTTCACGGCAGTGATCTTCTAACGTGGAAAGCAGGCACCCTGCTCACACCCCCAGGAACACACCCGCGTCTACAAGTTGGTGCTACAGGTGGTGCATTGCCCCACACTTTCCTCCTGTCTCCAGGCTCTGCTGGGCTCACGGTCTGGGTGGGACGTGCAGCAGCGTCCTCCAGCCTGCCTCTCTCAAGAGGAACGTGGGCTGCAGGTCAGGTGGTGTCCTGCTTCAGCCCTTACCCTTGACCTTCAGGATGATAGGAGGAGACAATCTGATGTAGGCGTGGGTGCCTCCCTCAGCTGTCACTCAGCACGTGCTCAGCGAGGGCTGCTTCCTCTCCTTCCCGGGAGACAGGACGCTTCCCCTCTCCAGCAGGTTGTGAACGAGAAAGTAACAGACTTTTCTGTCTTGACGAAATGGAAATGAACAATACCCTCTGTAACTGTGACTTTCAAACCCGGAGACTGGCTTCTGCCCTTGGCGAATGAAAAGGCGACAGGATTTTCCCGTCTGACCCCCAGACTAGCTGGCTCCCCCCGCTTCACCCTGGGCTCCTCTCCGGCCCGGCTCGTGGCACCTCCGTATCACTTCTCGGCTCTGCTGGTGACCCCGGCGGCCCCTTCCCTACACGAGGGGATGCACTGTTAACAGGAAGATGGGAGGGGGGGCGATGCCAGGGTCCGTCTTCGTTTAACACACAAATGGGTCGTGTGGCTGGATTTTGCATTCTGCTTCCCAGGGTGAATGATGCTTCACTCCATCCTCCTTTTCTGACAAAAATTGTGGGACTTGAATAATTGAGTGCTTTCCTGTCTCCATTTGGACTGTGAGACGTTAAAATTATTTTTAGAAAAGCAGTTGCCCGGAGTTGGTGGAATTCTAACCATTCCTCAGGACCGGTTCTCACTTGGTGTGAATGTGAAAGCGACCCAACCGCGGCCCCCAGGCCACCTGTCCCCAGGCTCCAGGTACCTGCCATCCTGTGTCTCCTGCTCGGGTTGGCTGGCTTCTTGCTGCGTGCGGTCACTTGCCTGGTAGGTGTCAGTTTCCGCGTGTGTCCTGTTCTCCAGGCACAGCCCATCCTGCAGGGGCTTGGCGGAGATGGGGGGTGGGTGGGGGCCTGGCATAGACCCTGCACAGCTGGGGCGGCGGCTGTGGCTTTGCCACTTGCTAACCCGCTGCCTTGCACGTGTTGGACATGGAGAGAGGGACCTGGCCAACCTCAACTGCATCAGAACCATTGTGACAATCAACATCTGCGTGGCACCCACTCCAGGTGCTCTCGGAATACTAGGTGTTCCTGGCAACTGAGGAGCCCGTGAGAGAGTGTCCCTAACTCTGTTCTAGCAGCTTCAAGCAGCCAGAAAGAGAAGGGAAAACCTGCAGAAGCATGGGCTTGAGCTGGGGAGGAGGTGATGGAGACCCTGCGGGTCCTCCCAGCTTTGGCAGGCGGGGGGTCTGCTGTGTGGTCTGGCTCTGGGCTAGGCTCCTTCCTGGCTCAGCTGGGGAAGGGCTGCTTCCCCCCTGCCCAGGGCCAGGCTGCCTGCGAGGCTCCAAGGCGCTCAGAGGGGAACTGGCCTCCTCCCCTAACTGCCTTCACCTTCTTCATGTAGAATATCATTTCCACTGCAGTGGAAGTGAGTTCGTCTTAGCTGTGTGCACCTGGACTTCTGTGTCCGGAGAAAATAAGGGCAAGTTACATCATCGCCATGCAAAATGGCTGGACCCTGAGACCTCAGTTGACCTTCCAGGCTCCTCACTTGTCAGAGGAACGTGATGGAAGAATCAGGTGCTTTCAGGATGTCAGCCTCCACTTGACCATTGGTTGGAGCTCAGACAAATAGTCAATGGCAGGGCTGGGACAGAGGTCCTGGTCCCGTGTCTGCCAAAGTGCTCTTCTCTTGTATTTGTCTGAGAACACAAGGAGAGTGTCTGTCCCATCTTTACAGCCGGGGTAGAGCACAGTGACAGAAACGTGACAGGACTGTGTGCCCCAAAGTTGAGGGCCACCAGATAAAGTACGGGATGCCCAGTTCAACTTGCATTTCAGATCATCCGTGAATAAATGTTTGGTATAAGTATGTCCCAAATACATGTTTTGGGATATACTTATGCTGAGCATTTACCGCTTATCTGAAATTCAAATGGAACTGCACGTCCTGCATTTACGTTTGCTGAATCTGGCAACCCTACAGAAGAAGAAATTCATGTTGAAAATATCTCTCAGACTGAATTATGGCTGCTTAGACCTGTCCTGGGTCTCCACTTAGAGGCAGAGTCTGCATCCTTTCTGGGAGTTCTTAGGACCGTAGCTACACCTGGAGCAGTGCCAAATCTCGATACGAAACCAGGGCAGTTCAATCACTTATCCACCGTCTAGTTGTTTGCAGCCGGTAGACAAAATATTGAGATGTTTGGCAGAACTGCTCAGTTGTCCTCTGGAAGTCCGGCATCTTACATCCATAGATTTCCAGGTCGCCCCGTGCTGGGACACTGTCTACCACTCCGTTCTCTGATCTGTGAGGACCTCGTGCCCCCTCCCCGCTTCTCTTCCAGCGGGGCCCAGGACGTGCTACTAGAATCTTCAAGGATGCAGCCGAAGTCTGCACGTGCTTTGCATTTTGTTCATTTCTTGGCCCAAGACTCCCATGTACGTCCAGTTGTTGTATTTCAGTCTGCTGATAAAGCTCAGGTCTCTCCAGACTTCTTTTACTTAGTTTCTGTTGTGTAGGAAGCCCAGCAAGAAAATCAGATTTGTTGTTGCTGTCCCCCTCCGAGCACAATGAACTGACATAAATCCTGTCCATGTAATGACACTCTGACCCTGTTAAGAAGATGGATGAGAACAGTGATTTCAGACAGCACGGGAAGCCCCTAGCAGGTTAGAGCTGCTTCTGGGAAAAGGCATTCATTGATTCAGTTACTCATTCAACCAGCTTTACTGCCCGCACCTCATGCCCGTGGCACAGGGGAGAGGGGAGCAGCGGTGGGACGCAGAAGCTTGAGACCTGGCCTTCTGTGGTCGGTCTGCCTGGATCCTGTTCTTAGCTCTGCTGCCCACCAGCTGTGTGGCTGAAAGTTACGTGATTTCTCTGCACCTCCAGTTCTTCTGTAAAATTGGATTAATAACATAGGGTTGTTGTGAGGATTAAATGAGAATTCATGGAACCGCTGAAGAACAGTGTCTGACATTTAGTAAGTACTTTAACAAATGTTAGCTGTTGCAGTGGATACATAGCTGTGGAGATGCTTTGATCTCGGAAACGGCAGGCTCTTGTCCCTAGAGGTAAAGTGCAGAGTTATTGTTTGGCAAAACCTTGTTCTGAGTCATGGCCGAAGAGCCTTGTCCTGGGTCTCAAAACTAGTCACAATCACCTCATTCCCCTTCACTCGCAGTTGGTGTAGGAATGGCCCTGACCCAGAGTTGTGGCCATAGAGATACAAGAATCATAACAGTGTTCCAGGTCAAAAGGTCTTTTTTTTTTTTTTAAATCAGGAGAGCAAAAGATTTTCTAGAAGTTTCAGCAAGAAGATCAGGTTATGATTCGTGGAAGCACAGCAGCCATTTTGTGACCCTGCGGTCACAGCATGAAGACAAAGGCCAACATGCTAAGGGTGATTTAAAAAAAAAAAAGCCAGGTCTCCAAGGGTATATTCAAGTAACTCCAACAGATCACCTACCTCTAGACTTCTTACTAAGTGAGAAAAATTAACATCTATTTTTTTTAAAGCTGCCGTAACCACATTATCAATTGTAGCAAAAGGGATTGTTTTCACTGTTACAGCCAAATTAAAAGATGCAGCCTTTCTTCAATGAAATCGTAGCCAAATGAAAAGAAAAACAATGTATGGCAAAACTAGCTAAGTGCTTTGTGCACATAGGAAAGGAAGAGTTAGTGGGTGTTGGGGGTGTCTTACTGGATGATAAAAAGTTCTTGTAAGGTAGACTCTTCACCCCAATGCATGGACCTATCACTGTCACCTGGTTCTCAGAACACCCTTCTGGAGAAAGGAGAAAAGGTCCCCACCTTAATGGCAGACAGTGATCACGTAACCTTGGTGCTTCCCAGGTCAGGGCTGAAGCAGTCTGTCTTCCCCTCAGTTCCACCTCTCAGGATGCGGACCCTCGCTGCGTGGCCTGGATCTCACTGCTTCGCTCTTTTACCATGTACACCGAAGCCAGGCCTGTGGGCTGGCTATCTGTGACACAGCAAGAGATATGTAATTGGTTTCTGCCCCCAGGCCTGGTACAGAGCTCCTAACACCCTTGTAATTTCCCGACTTATAAGGTGATTGGGAGCAGCTTTTGTCCTAATATTTGGTCCTTTTTTTTTTTTTTTTTGGCTGTGTTGGGTCTTCATTGTTGCACACCGGCTTTCTCTAGTTGCGGCGAGCGGGGGCTACTGTTCGTTGCGGTGTGTGGGCTTCTTATTGCGGTGGCTTCTCTTGTTGTGGAGCACAGGCTCTAGGTGCGTGGGCTCAGTAGTTGTGGTGCACGGGCTTAGTTGCTCCGCGGCATGTGGGATGTTCCCGGACCAGGGCTCGAACCCGTGTCCCCTGCATTGGCAGGCGGATTCTTAACCACTGCGTCACTAGGTAAGTCCCTAATATTGGGTCTTTGACCCTGGTTCCTGACACAGAGCACCTAAATCCCTTGGAATTCCCTGGGAACTTCTAGTGAGGAAACTTCTGGTGGGTTCCTGGATGGCTCCAGGGTGGCGACTGGTCATCAGAAAGACCAAGTCATGATTAGAAGCATGGAACTTTATGCCCCAGCCCCCATCCTTAGGCGGGTAGGTGGGGAAGAGGGGCTGGAGATAGAGTCAATAATTGATCACACCCATGTGATGAAGCCTCCTGAGAAAGTCCCAAACTACGGGGTCCAGAGAGCTCCTGGGTCAGTGCACATAGCCGTGTGCTGCACCCCAGCTCCGCGTGGACAGAAGCCCCTGCACTTGGGACCTTTCCAGACCTCACTCCATGTACCTTTTCATCTGACTGTTCATCCGTATAAACCCAAGTGTTTCCCTGAGTTCTCTGAGCCATTCTTCAGAGAACGGTTTGAATGAATCTTCAAACCTAAAGAGGGGGTCATGGAACCCCTGTTCTACAGTGAGCTGGTTATAAGTACAGATAGCAACCTGGGACTTGGAACTCGCATCTGAAGTGGAGGCAGGCTTGGGGGACCAAGCCCTTAACCTGTGGGGTCTGTGCTAATCCTGGGGGGTTTGTATCAGAGTTGAGTTGTAGGATGACCAGCTGGTGTCTGGAGAGTTGGAGAATGGGTTGGTGTGGGGAATTCTCCCATGTATTTGCTGTCAGGAGTGTTGTGAGAAGAGGGAAAAAAAAAATGAGGGCTTTTTTTTTTTTTTTTTTTTTAGCATCCTTACCTCCTCCAGCCCACAGCCCTTGCTGGGAGAGCTGTGTTTTGGCTTGGGTTAAAGGTGGAGGACAAGATGATCGGTAGAGAGGAAGGGGACAGGCTGGGGACTAAAGACCTCCCAGCGAGCCCCCTGGAGACAGGTGTGAGCGCAGAAGTTGGCTGGAGAGGAGTGAGAGATGACCCGGGAGAGGGTGGAGCAGCTGATGGCGAGACAGCTTTGCGTGTAGCAAGGGGCTCAGAACTGGCCTGCCTGGGACCAGGCAGACACCCGAGTTCTTGAAACATGAACGTGATGATGGCGGAAGAGTCTTTTGCCAGATGTGGGAATAACATTGACTAAAGAATCAAGGAAAACTGTCAAAAGACTTGCAGTCATGGAAAAATAAAAAAGAAAATCTTCAAAAAATTCTTCAGGAGTGTAATTGACCACTTGCAGTATCTGAGTCAGTCTGGGGCTCCAGTTTGCTGTCTTGTAATAAGCTGTGCTAACAGAACTTACCGAATTTCTGATGAAAATAACTGATTGGAAAGTATAAACCTCACTCGGGTAACGTCATAGCTACACAACGGATTTTTCTCTCAACCAGGAAGTGGTTTCTGTGTCTTAGAGACGAGGTCTATGAGATGACGTCTCCTCGATGAGTTGACCTGTCTCTAGTAAGAGAATATTAACTCAAATGGAAGACTTAGAGGTGTTATGCAATACGGCAGTTCGTGTGAGTTTTTAAGTCTTAAAGAGTTAAGTGTGTGTCAGGCACTGATTAGAGCTTTACGTATATTAACTCGATTCTCTGAGAAGGTCTAACGAGGTTGGTACTAGCCCCATTTAACAGATGAGGGAGCTGAGGCCCAGAGAGGTTCAGGATCCCAGGTTAGGTAAGTATCACAGGCCTATTAACTCCATGCCACAGAATCTGATCTTCACTACTCTACGCGCCTTCTCGTTAAGTGAAGTGGCCAAAGAGTATGACGAAGTCCCCAGGGCATGTGACAGCCACTTCAAAGTCTGGGTGCTGCCCAGAGATTAAAGGGAACACTACATAGAAAAATGTCTGTCCTCTTCATCCTGCTATTACTGGTGCAGTGCTGGGTTTCAACTTTCAGTTTGAGAAGTGACCTAGGGGGCCGTGTGGGATGGTTACATCCCAGCCAGGGCGAGGCTTCCCAGCTTCTAATGAAAACCCCTTGTAACCTCCCTTAAACAAACAACTGGGGGAAAGGCAAAGGTCCTCAAGGGATGTTGCCTAACAGTTATGAGCATTTTCTCAAAACAATAAAAAGGTCTAATTGGTGCTTAAGCTTTTTGCATTTGAATGTAAATTGCATCTCAAGTACGGTTGAATATGGAATTTGATGTTCAAATAATCTTTGAAATGTTGCGAGTCAGTAGGGGATTGTTTTATGAGAGGTAGGGAACCAGCTTGCAGGTCTGGAGGGAAGGGATGGGTACTATTCATGGCTGGGACCTTTCTGGCAAAGGATTGTGAAGGGTTCTGTTAATAAAACAAATCTACACCTGCGAGGCCGTGTACAGATTCTATCCTTACCCCTTCAGAAAAACTGGATGATGGAAAGAAGATCCAGAGTTACATCTACATGGTCAGAAGGACAGAGCAAGGTTAAGTTGGGCTTCCAACATAAAGTCAGGCTGAAAAGATCCCAACGCTTCAATGTGGAGCCCATTCAGAATCTTTGAATTCACCAATAGCACAGGTCTTTTCCATTTTCTTCCCAGGGGCCAGTGGAGCAGACAAATACCGGTTCTCCTGATTCAAATTACAGTCGACAATGGGCCTCCTTTCTCTGTGGCAAGAAATTCCATCTCAGGCAGAACTGAGGTCCCCTTCCCTCATCTCCCCGACCATGACCTCAGGGCCTTCTGATGATTCCAAAGGCCTCGCTCAGCGCAGAGTGCTGACGAGGTTCTCTCTGGGTTTTGGCCCACCCTTGTTACTTTTGAGGTGCTTGTTATTCAAATTTACGTGGCCCTTTGATGGTTGAGAGTTTTTCATGCTTCTTGGGTGTGAGAATCTCTGCTTAAACTGGCACTTCAGTGTATATAATTTCCCCAAACTGTAGAGCTGAGCCGTTTATAGTAAGGTAGGGGCTCTTCAAATACCCGGGTTACGTACTGCTTCTGATCACTGGTCTGAGGATAATAAGCTGTGTTGAAAGAAAACATTTTTTAAAAAGGGAAAAATACGCAACTAACACAGAAACATAAAATGAGTAGGTACTAACGATTTTATTTAAGTCACTAATTAGTGAAGTAACCAGTAAGAGGGGGGAAAAAAACAGTTCAAAGGAGCATTCAAAAAACATTATACACAAGCAATTAGAAATACTAAAATAAATTTTCTAATACAAAACTGGTCAGTTATCTACAGGGAAATAATCAAGTGTGCCTTTAGCAGACAAAATTCATCTGTATTTCTAGGTTCAAGAATCATCTGCATTACTATCCATTTTCCTCAACTTGCAGCGTGGTAAAATAGCTCAGTGACCAGATCCTTGTAGAAAGCAGTAACCCAGAAGGGTGTACTTAGTGTTCAATTGAAAAGACACTCACAAAACTCTTTTGCTTATTTCCAAGCCTTTTACAGCTTTTCTGATGGCTGAATATCTATGTTGAGTCAAAAATGTGGGTTTCAGGCAGGAATCGAGCAACCGGGTAAATCTTGGTGCCTGAAGTTCGTGGTGAAAAATGAGTTGGCTCTAATTAAAGGGATCGGATGGCTGGCGTAGAGGATGAAGTGGATCCCATGAAAGAGGGCATCTGCTATCAGGTGTGTACATGGGAACAGCGGGCTCAACGACTCTGTCTAGGGAATCGTATGGGGGTGCTTTTGGGGTCAGCAGAGGGGTAAGAGGGCTGCAGTCCTTAATCTGGGGCCAAGTAAGACGTCAGTTTTGAGAGGGGAGTGCCAGAAATCCTGCTCTTTTGTAGAACAAACTTGTTTGGGATTTGTCTTGATGAAAATTTACAGAGAAAGAAAAAGAAAACCCTCTTTAGAGGTGGTTAGGTGTTGGGTTCCTAAATTGGAGCCTGATTTTGGTCCCATTTCCCTAAGTTTTCATTCTTTTTTTTAAAGGCAAGTGTGACCTCTATCCCTCAGAAGGCTCCCCCTAATTTTTTAAAAAAATTTATTCATTTATTTATTTTTGGCTGCATTGGGTCTGTGTTTCTGCCCACGGGCTTTCTCTAGTTGCGGTGAGCAGGGGCTACTCTTAGTTGCTGTGCGTGAGCTTCTCATTGCGGTGGCTTCTCTTGTTGCAGAGCATGGGCTCTAGGTATGTGGGCTTCAGTAGTTGTGGCACATGGGCTCAAGTAGTTGTGACTCACCGGTCTAGAGCGCAGGCTCAGTAGTTGTGGTTCGCAGGCGCTAGAGCGCGGGCTCAGTATTTGTGGTGCATGGCCTTTGTTGCTCCGCGGTATGTGGGATCTTCCCAGACCAGGGCTTGAACCTGTGTCCCCTGCCTTGGCAGGTGGATTCTTAACCACTGTGCCACCAGGGAAGTTCCAAGTTTTCGTTCTTTAATAGGGGAACCCCAATACTGCTTTCTTCTTCTTACCCCTTGGGAGGTGTCTGCAGCATCACACCTCCGTCTCTGTTTGCTACCTTTCAAGTCATGCATCACAGTTTCTCAGAGCAGAGTCACACCTCCGATCTCGTGACCAGCTAAGCCACAGCCTGTAAAGAAAAAACAAAGTTTCTTTTGCTTTCAATCTCCCCCATCTGCCCATATAATCATAAACATTTTCCCCTTTAACTTTTTATTTACACTTTTAATTTAGGAATAACTGTAGGTTTGCACAACAGTTGTAAAGACAGTATAGAGAGTTCCTGTGTGCCCCTTACCCAGTTTCTTGTGTTACCGTGGTAAAGTGGTCAAAACTAAGAAACCATTACTATTAACTGTTCACTAAACTCCAGACTTGCTTTGGATTTCAACTCTCTTTCTATTAATGTTCTCTTTCTATTTTGTTGTTGGGCTCCTTTGGTCTGTGATAACTTTGGTTTGTTATTCCTTGTTCTTAACAACCTTGACAGTTTTGGAGAGTACTGGCTGAGCGTCCTGTAGAATTTTTTTTTTTTTTTTTTTTTTTTGCGGTACGCGGGCCTCTCCCTGCTGTGACCTCTCCCGTTGCGGAGCACAGGCTCCGGACGCGCAGGCTCAGCGGCCATGGCTCACGGGCCCAGCCGCTCCGCGGCATGTGGGATCTTCGCGGACCGGGGCACGAACCCGTGTCCCCTGCATCGGCAGGGGGACTCTCAACCACTGCGCTACCAGGGAAGCCCTAGAATTTTTGTCTGATGGTTTCCTCATGATTTGAGTGGGTTTATGTTTCTTCCTTTTTTCTTTTTCTTTTCTTTTTTTTTTTTAAGACAACCATAGAAGTGCCCTTCTCATCACATCGTATGGCATCACAGGGGAAGTAAACCTTTATCACTCGGTTAAGGTGTGTTTGCCAGGTCCCTTCACTGCAGAATTGCTGTTTTCCCCTTTCTCTTCTCTCTTCTTTGGAATTAAATCACTAAGTGATTTGTAATTTCTACCTCCAGTCTCTGGAATGCTTAGACAATTCTTTTTCATTTTTTCTATTGAAGTTCTAAAATAATCCACTCATAAAACTCTCTGGGCTTAATCTTTTTGGAGATAAAGTTTTAAGAAACTTTTTCAAAGATGTCCTTGATTACGCGTCTATTGAGGTCTTCTATATTTTCTAATGTCATAATATCTGGTAATTAAAGTAAAATGAGCCATTTCATTGTGATCTTGAAATTTACTAGACAGTGTTTTGTCTAACATTTTCTCTTGTATATTTGATACCTTTTTTCTGATTAATACAGATGTGCATTTTCTTTTCTCGAGTAGGCATGCTATTTATGTTGAATTTATGAAGGAAATAGTAGGGCCCTCCGAACACATGAAAGCCCAGAAATGAGAATTAGTAAAATTTATATCTTTAAACAGTGAGCTAGAGACTTCGCTGGACCCCGGGGCAGATCCTGGGGTCCTCAGAGCAGAGCGCTTAAGACTGAGTTTATCCTTCCTTCTCTTAGAAGCTCTTTTTGGCAGACACTCTAGTTGGAGAGCGAGAAGGAGCACAGCGCTTGGGGGACAGAGCAGAATACGCTGTCCACCCACACCCTGTATTTTCTGCTGACCATCACACAAGACCTGGTCATGCCGTCCACAAAAGGGCTTCCCTCCAGCTTGAGAACTAGTGCCCTTTTGCCTCACTATCCTGATGGGCGTAGGGATTTTTTTTTTTGGATATTTGGGGCAGGAGAAATCAGACTCTAAGGTCTGCATGGGACCTCTGGCTCCAAGCTGTCTCCCCTTCCCCTCATTTTAAGGCTGTAAAAACAGGTAAAGCAAGGCAAGACGAATTTTCCAGGCATGCAGAAAATCAGTGATGACACTGGGACTTTGAATCCACATTTCTTTCCTCTGGGGGAGCGCTCTTCCCGTGCCACACCCCCCTCTTTGGACCAGGCAGACCTAGACGCCATTCAGATAGTCAGAAGTTTGGCTGTGCTGAATCTGGGCGGGTTTGCGTAGCCGGGTGGTGTCTGAGCTCTTCACTGTGGATGTATGGTCGCCAAGGGACCTGTCCTGGTCACGCAGCTCATCAAGAGACTGAGCTGAGACTCTCCCTCTGGATTTGCACTTTACAGATCTCCACTGGGAGGGAGGCGTTGCTTTATCTCTTTGATCTACTTCTCAAGTAATTCTGAACTTGTAGCTCGAGGGCTGGGATCCTCGCCAGCCTGTATACACGCTGTCCATCCACAGGGAATACACCAGAACTCGGGCTGCGTGGAGATTCCCTCTTTTGGCTGCCGGGTGCCGGCTCAGGTTGTGTATCTTGAAGTAGGGTCCACATTCTTGGCAGGTCAGCTGGGAAACGTGTTTGACGTTGGTGGAAAAGGGCCGTTGTTGGATCCAGGGCCTCGCCGCTTGTGTCTTGTCTACACTCCTGGGGAACAGGCTTGAACGGGGCAGAAGCCAAGTGCTGGGAGGTGTGTTTGGCTCCGACTCAGACACTGATGGAGTCCAGTAGGCTAACGCCCGGCTCAGAAAGGTCCCTTCCCTCCACTTTGTGCAGAACACATACAAACTCGCCTGTGGGTCAGATGGGTCTGTGCGATGCCCACGTGAATTCACTCTTCACAAGACTTCTTGTGGGAAAACACAAAAGCAGATTAAAGTTATGTTAAGCTGGCACGGGATGACAAGAGTTTAGTACAGGAAAGATCATTTGTTCCCTTCTCGACCTCTAGGACCGCAGGCTTGTTGACATGTGTTTACCACGTTCCAGCTGTCTGCGGAGTCATGAGGTAGTGTAACAGATTTTAGACCCCAGATTCTGGGCTCCTGACAGGAAGCCCAAACCAGGTCTGAGTTTTCCCTCCAGCACCAATGGCTTTGGTTCCTGATGGCCCACGTGGGGTCATCTTCTATGTCTGTTCACAAGGTGGATAAGCTGACTGCCTTCGCGGGGAAGCATCCTGTTAACACAGATGCAGGCCCAGAGGAAACATACGAAGGTGAAAAGATGCCGTCCCATGAGTGTACTCTCTGCTTTGTGAAGTCTATTCCCAGTGGTTCTTTGGCTTTCAGAAACGATATCCCCACATCCTTCTCCAGCCCTGGCTGAGACAAGTTGACTGATGAGGCTCGCTGCTGGGCTCCAGGTATGCAAGCGATGGGCAGAGGCTGCACTGCATAAAGAAAGTCCACGTCCTCGAATGACACATGTGCAAACTCTCATGAGGAAAGGGAAAGGCACAAATGCTCCTCCTGACAGATCTTTGTAATTCAGACGAGCTATTCCAAACAAATGGGCTGTAAATACCCTACTCGTCCTTTATGCCCAGCAGCTCTGTGCACAAGATAATCTAATTTGTGTGGCTTCCAGAAGAAATGAGCGTGACACCAGGGCAGGGTGAGTATAGAACATGGAAAAAGGCAGAGAAATGAGTGTCTTTCCCGGGCCTGGAGTCAGCCGAGCTCTGAGGATGTTTCCATCTGCTACCAAAGTATAGGAAATGTCCGTACTCGGGGACCTCATCCAGCAGCTTACTTATTCAACCAATAAACAGAAAAAATCTAAGTTATAAAAGTTCTTTTTTTTTTTTCCTGACTCTGATAACCTCTTATCTGCAGGCATATATTTTGTGCTTCTCATAAGCCTGAGTTCAAATCTGCACAGAGACATATATTTTCACGCTGTTAACCTTTGATCCTTTATCTCTTCATGGCTCTGCAGATAAAAGATTCCAACGTGTGTAAAATCTTCCAAATTAGGGGTGAACTAGACCCTTATCCTATATTCAAAATTCGCTCGCATCTGCAATCCCAGTTAAAAAATGCAACTATGACACAGACTTCAGGGAAGAGTATTAAAGATAGCTTTTAAAAAAAAAAAAATAAAATGTTACTTAATAATTTAGAATTTTTAGAAAACACAGAAGTTAAAAATTAAGCCACCCATGATTCAACCATCCAGATTTTTAATACTGTTAACAATTCCAGGGTGTGTGTGTGTGTATATATGTATATATATATATATATATATATGCATGTATATATATAGAATGGCATCACTTAAAAATATCTTTAAAGTCAGTTTTACATACTTTATTATAAAATTTTTTTCTACCATAGTATCTTAATGGATAAATATTCCATCATATAGATAAAGCCTAAATTATTTAATGAATGCCCTATTGTTGAGCACTTAGGTTGTTTCCAGTAATTGCCTGTCATTAGGAGTGCCACGGTACCATAACGACAGTCATTGTGTTGTATATTTGCACACCATCATGATTAGTTCCTTAAGATAAATTCCTGGCAGTAGGGTTGCTGGATGAAAATGTACGCAAAAATTCTAAAACACATAACCGTGTTGCCAAATGGCCTATAAGTTGCATAGATTTAACTTTGCATCACCAATCTCTGAGGAGGCTACTTTCCCTTTATACTTGATGATAACTGGTAAATTACTTTTTTGCTAATTTTCTGAATAACAACTACTATATCATTATTTTAATAAGCACTTCATAAGTAATGGTGATACTTTTTTATGTTTACTGTTTTCTGCGTTTTATATGATCTTTTCATGTTTTTCAGTCTTTAATTTTTTTAACATCTTTATTGGAGTATAAGTGCTTTACAGTGTTGTGTTAGTCGCTGCTATATAACAAAGTGAATCAGCTATATGTGTACATATATCCCCATATCCCCTCCCACTTGTATCTCCCTCCCACCCTCCCTATCCCACCCCTCTAGGTGGTCACAAAGCACCGAGCTGATCTCCCTGTGCTATGTGGCTGCTTCCCACTAGCTATCTGTTTTACATTTGGTAGTGTATATATGCCCATGCCACTCTCTCACTTCGGCCCAGCTTACCCTTCCCCCATCCTCAAGTCCATTCTCTACATCTGCATCTTTATTCCTGTCCTGCCGGTAGGTTCATCAGAACCACTTTTTTTTTTTAGATTCCATATATATGTGTTAGCATACGGTATTTGTTTTACTCTTTCTGACTTACTTCACTCTGTATGACAGACTCTGGGTCCATCCACCTCACTACAGATGACTCAATTTCGTTTCTTTTTATGGCTGAGTAATATTCCATTGTATATATGTGCCACATCTTCTTTACCCATTCATCTGTCGATGGACACTTAGGTTGCTTCCATGTCCTGGCTATTGTAAATAGTGCTGCAGTGAACATTGTGGTACATGTCTCTCTTTGAATTATGGTTTTGTTGGGGTATATGCCCAGTAGTGGGATTGCTGGGTCGTATGGTAGTTCTATTTATAGTTTTCTAAGGAACCTCCACACTGTTCTCCATAGTGGCTGTATCAATTTACATTCCCACCAACAATGCAAGAATGTTCCCTTTTCTCCACCCTCTCCAGCATTTATTGTTGGTAGATTTTCTGATGATGGCCATTCTGACCAGTGTGAGGTGATACCTCATTGTAATTTTGATTTGCATTTTTCTAATTTAGTGATGTTGAGCATCCTTTCATGTGTTTGTTGGCAAGCTGTGTATCTCCTTTGGAGAAATGTCTATTTAGGTCTTCTGCCCATTTTTGGGTTAGGTTGTTTGTTTGTTTTTTTATTGAGCTGCATGAGCTGCTTGTATATTTTGGAGATTAATCCTTTTTCAATTGCTTCGTCTGCAAATATTTTCTCCCATTCTGAGGATTGTCTTTTCGTCTTGTTTATGATTCCTTTACTGTGCAAAAGCTTTTAAGTCTCATTAGGTCCCATTTGTTTATTTTTTATTTCCATTTCTCCAGGAGGTGGGTCAAAAAGGATCTTGCTGTGGTTTATGTCATAGAGTGTTCTTCCTATGTTTTCCTCTAAGAGTTTTATAGTGTCTGACTTTACATTTAGGTCTTTATTCCATTTTGAGTTTATTTTTGTATACGGTGTTAGGGAGTGTTCTAATTTCATTCTTTTACATGTAACAGTCCAGTTTTCCCAGCAGCACTTATTGAAGAGGCTGTCTTTTCTCCATTGTATATCCTTGCCTCCTTTATCAAAGATAAGGTGACCATATGTGCATGGGTTTATCTCTGGGCTTTCTGTCCTGTTCCATTGATCTATATTTCTGTTCTTGTGCCAGTACCATACTGTCTTGATTACTGTAGCTTTGTAGTATAGTCTGAAGTCGGGGAGCCTGATTCCTCCAGCTCCATTGTTCTTTCTCAAGATTTCTTTGGCTATTCGGGGTCTTTTGTGTATCCATACAAATTGTGCAATTTTTTATTCTAGTTCTCTGAAAAAAGAGAACTTGAGAACTAGAGAGAGAGAACTAGTTTGACAGGGATTGCATTGAATCTGTAGATTGCTTTGGGTAGTATAGTCATTTTCACAATGTTGATTTTTCCAATCCAAGAACATGGTATATCTCTCCATCTGTTTGTATCTTTAATTTCTTTCATCAGTGTCTTATAGTTTTCTGCATACAGGTATTTTGTCTCCTTAGATAGGTTTATTCCTACATATTTTATTCTTTTTGTTACAGTGGTAAATGGGAGTGTTTCCTTAATTTCTCTTTCAGATTTTTCATCATTAGTGTATAGGGATGCAAGAGATTTCTGTGCATTACTTTTGTGTCCTGCTACTTTACCAGATCCATTGATTAGCTTTAGTAGTTTTCTGGTAGCATCTTTAGGATTCTCTATGTATAGTATCATGTCATCTGCAAACAGTGACAGTTTTACTACTTTTCTGATTTGGATTCTTTTTATTTCTTTTTCTTTGATTGCTGTGGCTAAAACTTCCAAAACTATGTTGAATAATAGTGATGAGAGTGGGCAACCTTTTCTCTTCCTGATCTTAGAGGAAATGGTTTCAGTTTTTCACCATTGAGAACGATGTTGGCTGTGGTTTTGTCATATATGACTTTTATTATGTTGAGGTAGGTTTCCTCTGAGCCTACTTTCTGGGGAGTTTTTATCATAAATGGGTGTTGAATTTTGTCAAAAGCTTTTTCTGCATCTATTGAGATGATATGGTTTTTCTCCTTCTGTTAACATGGTTTATCACATTGATTGATTTGCATATATTGAAGAATCCTTGCATTCCGGGGATAAACCCCACTTGATCATGGTGTATGATCCTTTTAATGTGGTGCTGGATTGTTTGTTAGTATTTTGTTGAGGGTTTTTGCATCTGTGTTCATCAGTGATATTGGCCTGTAGTTTTTTTCTGTGACGTCTTTGTCTGGTCTTAGTATCAGAGTGATGGTGGCCTCATGGAATGAGTTTGGGAGTGTTTCTCCCTCTGCTATATTTTGGAAGAGTTTGAGAAGCATAGGTGTTAGCTCTTCTAAATATTTGATAGAATTCTCCTGTGAAGCCATCTGGTCCTGGGCTTTTGTTTGGTGGAAGAATTTTTTTTTTTTTTTGCAGTACACAGGCCTCTCACTGTTGTGGCCTCTCCCGTTGCAGAGCACGGGCTCCGGACACGCAGGCTCAGCAGTCATGGCTCACGGGCCCAGCTGTTCTGCAGCATGTGGGATCTTCCCGGACCGGGGCACAAACCCATGTCCCCTGCATCAGCAGGCAGACTCTAAACCAGTGTGCCACCAGGGAAGCCCTGGTGGAAGAATTTTAATCACAGTTTCAATTTCAGTGCTTGTGATTGGTCTGCTTTCTATTTCTTCCTGGTTCAGTCTCAGAAGGTTGTGCTTTTCTAAGAATTTGTCCATTTCTTCCAGGTTGTCCATTTTATTGGCATATAGTTGCTTGTAGTAATCTCTCATGATCCTTTGTATTTCTGCGGTGTCCATCGTAACTTCTTGTTTTTCATTTCTAATTTTACTGATTTGAGTCCTCTCCCTCTTTTTCTTGATGATTCTGGCTAATGTTTTATCAATTTTTATCTCAAAGAACCAACTTTTAATTTTATTGATCTTTGCTATTGTTTTCTTCATTTCTTTTTCATTTATTTCTGATCTGAACTTTATGATTTCTTTCCTTCTGCTAACTTTGGGTTTTTTTTGTTGTTGTTGTTTCTCTAATTGCTTTAGGTGTAAGGTTAGGTTGTTTGAGATGTTTCTTGTTTAAGGTAGGATTGTATTGCTATAAACTTCCCGCTTAGAAGTGCTTTTGCTGCATCCCATAGGTTTTGGGTCATTGTGATTTCATTGTCACTTGTTTCTAGGTGTTTTTTGATTTCCTCTGATTTCAGTGATCTCTTGGTTATTTAGTAGTGTATTGTTTAGCCTCCACATGTTTGTATTTTTTACAATTTTTTTCTGTAATTGCTATCAGTCTCATAGCATTGTAGTCGGAAAAGATACTTGATACGATTTCAGTTTTCTTAAATTTACCAAGGCTTGATTTGTGACCCAGGATATGATCTATCCTGGAGTATGTTTCATGACCACTTGAGAAGAAAGTATATTCTGTTGTTTTTGGATAGAATGTCCTATAAATATCAATTAAGTCCATGTTGTTTAACGTATCATTTAAAGCTTGTGTTACCTTATTTATTTTCACTTTGAATGATCTGCCCATTAGTGAAAATGGGGTGTTAAAGTCCCCTACTATTATTGTGTTACTGTCGATTTCCCCTTATATGGCTGTTAGCATTTGCCTTATGTATTGAGGTGCTCCTATGTTGGGTGCATAAATATTTACAATTGTTATATCTTCTTCTTGGATCGATCCCTTGATCATTATGTAGTGTCCTTCTTTGTCTCTTCTAATAGTCTTTAAAGTCTATTTTGTCTGTCTGATATGAGAATTGCTACTCCAGCTTTCTTTTGGTTTCCATTTGCATGGAATATTTTTTTCCATCCCCTGACTTTCAGTCTGTATGTGTCGCTAGGGCTGAAGTGGGTCTCTTGTAGACAGCACATATACGGGTCTTGTTTTTATCCATTCAGCAAGTCTGTGTCTTTTGGTTGGAGCATTTAATCCATTTAAGGTAGTTATATGTATGTTCCTATTACCATTTTCATAATTGTTTTGGGTTTGTTTTGTAGGTCTTTTCCTTCTCTTGTGTTTCCTGCCTAGAGACGTTCCTTTAGCATTTGTTGTAAAGGTGGTTTGGTGGTGCTGAATGCTCTTAGCTTTTGCTTGTCTGTAAAGGTTTTAATTTCTTCATCGAAGGTGAATGAGATCCTTGCTGGGTAGAGTAATCTTGGTTGTAGAATTTTTCCCTTTCATCACTTTAAATATGTTCTGCCACTCCCTTCTGGCTTGCAGAGTTTCTGCTGAGAGATCAGCTGTTAACCTTATGGGATTCCCTTGTGTGTTATTTGTTGTTTTTCCCTTGCTGCTTTTAATATGCTTTCTTTGTATTTAATTTTTGACAGTTTGATTAATATGTGTCTTGTCGTATTTCTCCTTGGATTTATCCTGTATGGGGCTCTCTGTGCTCTGGACTTGATTAACTATTTCCTTTCCCATATTAGGGAAGTTTTCAACTATAATCTCTTCAAATATTTTCTCAGTCCCTTTCTTTTTCTCTTCTTCTTCTGGAACCCCTATAATTCGAATGTTGGTGCATTTTATGTTGTCCCAGAGCTCTCTGAGACTGTCCTCAGTTCTTTTCATTCTTTTTTCTTTATTCTGCTCTGCAGTAGTTATTTCCACTATTTTATCTTCCAGGTCACTTATCCGTTCTTCTGCCTCAGTTATTCTGCTATTGATCCCATCTAGAGTACTTTTAATTTCATTTATTGTGTTGTTCATCATTGTTTGTTTGCTCTTTAGTTCTTCTAGGTCCTTGTTAAACGTTTCTTGTATTTTCTCCATTTTATTTCCAAGATTTTAGATCATCTTTACTGTCATTACTCTGAATTCTTTTTCAGCTAGACTGCCTATTTCCTCTTCGTTTGGTCTGGTGGGTTTTTACCTTGTTCCTTCATCTGCTGTGTATTTCTGTATCTTCTCATTTTGTTTAACTTATGGTGTTTGGGGTCTCCTTTTTGCAGGCTGCAGGTTCGTAAATCCTGTTGTTTTTGGTGTCTTTCCCCAGTGGGTCAGGTTGGTTCAGTGGCTTGTGGAGGGGACTGGTATCTGTGTTCTGGTGGATGTGGCTGGATCTTGTCTTTCTGGTGGGCAGGTCCACGTCCGGTGTGGTGTTTGGGGGTGTCTGTGAACTTAGTGTGACTTTAGGCAGCCTCTCTGCTGATGGGTGGGCTTGTGTTCCTGTCTTGCTACTTGTTTGGCATATGGGGTGTCCAGCACTGGAGCTTGCTGGCCGTTGAGAGGAGCTGGGTCTTAGCATTGAGATGGAGATCTCTGGGAGAGCTTTTGCTGATTGATATTAACGTGGGGCCTGGAGGTGTCTGGTGGTCCTGTGTCCTGAACTCAGCTCTCCCACCTCAGAGACTCAGGCCTGACACCCAGCTGGAGCACCAAGACCCTGTCAGCCACACGGAGTGCAAGATGTCCAGTCTGGGGGTGATCTGGACTTGGGTCACCATAGTAACACATGCAGAAAGCCGTGTCTTTCTGAGGGTCTCTCCAGGCTTTCAGGGCACCATGTGCCTCAGCTAGTACAGCAGTTCCTGCAGTAGACAGACAGGCCCTAATATCAGATGGCCCAAGAGCTGCGAAGCCCCGAGAGAACCAGGACCAGCAGGTGGCACGGTCTGTAGTCAAAACTGTGAAATTCTGCTCTTAGGGTCACTTCTGAGTTGTGTTGTCCCTTGGAGTCCCTGAGGCCCAGCTGGCAGGGGTGTCGGGCTGCGCACGGGCCAAGCATCAGCAGCGGCAGGAGGAGGACCGGCTGGGCGCCTCCTTCTTCCCAACCCACAGCCACTGACTCCTTGGGCGGGGTGGGGCTCCTGGCAGAACGCCAAGATGAGAGGCGAGGCAGCCACACAAGCAACAGCTGCTGCACAGGCCTCGGCTCAGTCCGGCTCTCGGGGGCTGGGGCAGAGGCTGTCAGGATTGGGGAAAAGGGTAGCTCACTGGCTTGCTGCCGGCACCCTTGGTGTACCCAGCTTTGTGCCCGGTCTTTAATTTTGTAAACTACTTGGTAAACAACAAACTTATTGAATCATCTTATTAGTCGAATCATTTTTTAAATTATTTTATTTTTAACCGCGTTGGGTCTTTGTTGCTGTGTGCGGGCTTTCTCCAGTTCGGCGAGCAGGGGCTACTCTTTGTGGCGGTTCACGGGCTTCTCCTTGTGGTGGCTTCTCTTGTGGAGCACAGGCTCAGTAGTTGTAGCTCACAGGCTTTGTTGCTCCGCGGCATGTGGAATCTTCCCGGACCAGGGCTCGAACCCGTTTCCCCTGCATTGGCAGGTGGACTCTTAACCACTGCGCCACCAGCGAAGTCCCATAGAATCAGTTTTTAGTTGTTGCTTTTAAATTTTTAGAAAAACACTTATGTAATCTTCTAATCATGGTGATTTTTACTCTTTCCAATAGTTACACTTTTTTTTTCTTAGTTCATTAACTGGAACTTCTCTTTGTCCCTTATTTCAAATCCTAGGACAATTTCTTGAGTTGGTTTTAATTCCCTGATTAGTTTTCTTCAGTATGTAACACATTGCTCACTACCTCCACTGTATTTTGACAATTGATGTTTATATTTTTTTATCTCTAAGTATTTTTTCCTGATTTCAGATTTTTTTCTTTCTCATTTTTTTTTTAATTTTAAAATTTTTGGCTGTGTTATGTCTTCGTTGCTGCGCGCGGGCTTTCTCTAGTTGCAGCGAGCGGGGGCTACTCTTCGTTGCAATGCGTGGGCTTCTCATCGCGGTGGCTTCTCTTGTTGTGGAGCACAGGCTCTAGGCACGCAGGTTTCAGTAGTTGTGGCACACGGGCTCAGTAGTTGTGGCTCATGGGCTCTAGAGCACAGGCTCAGTAGTTGTGGCACATGGACTTAGTTGCTCTGTGGCACGTGGGATCTTCCTGGAACCAGGGCTTGAACCTGTGTCCCCTGCATTGGCAGGTGGAGTCTTAACCACTGCACCACCAGGGAAGTCCCTCTCTGGTTTTATTCATGCAGTGGGCTCTTGAATCTCGCTGATGACCAACTAGAGATTTTCCTGAAGGTTTTTCTTCTTTCCTGGAATAATACATGATTTTAACTTACCAGTTCCCTTCTTTTGAATCGCTTGATATTTTTGTTAGATTTAGTGATTGTTCTTTGTTCATTCTTATGGTAGGAGCTTGTTGAAAGTGAAGAGTGAAGGTGGTCTATATCAGTCATGGAGTGGGTGGGTGTTCAAGCCTTTGGTCCTGATGTTGGGAGCCAGCTTGACAGCTTGGCCCCTGTTTTGATTCATGTACCCTTAGTGGTCACTGTAAGTTGTGGGTTCAGTGTGTTTGTACTTCCTGCTCATTGTATCAGAGAAGCTGATTAATATTGACCTTTTGCTGACTGCCCCATGGCTTGCTCACCCTCTTAGCGGCTCTAACTTAGACTTTGGGGGCATTAGCAGTGATTCTTCTGCTTCCATCACTTTGTCTCTATCTTAGTCCTCTGTTCCCCTCACTCTCCAGCTTCACGGTAGTCTCTGTTGCCCCCATACTCAGCATCAGCTGTCTCATCTATGCTTAAGAACCCCCAAGTCAGTGTCTCCAGCTCAGGTGTCTCTCTTGAACTTGGGTATAAAACTGGATGTCTCCCTCTGGATGTTCTGTAGGTGATTCAGACAGCGCACACACAAAAATGACTTCACTATAGGAGACTCCAGGGATGGACAGATATGCCCTGTTCTCTCTGGTGGTCACAGTGACGATGCCAGCAGAATGCTGGTTGAGCCTGGGTACCACCTGCATACTTTTGTTCGTACCGGCCTGAGGGCCCCAAGAGTCAGTTTTGCTCACTCATGGTTGGTTATATCACTGGTACTTAGCATGCAAAATAATGAGCTTTGAACAAGAAGGGTTACTGATGCTGTGAAAACCGTATTTGAAGGTTCGTAAGTAATTTGACAGTTCACTTAAAAATGCTGTTGAAGTGGATGTGGGTTAGTGAATCGTGAATGCTGGGACTTCTGCTTGGACCATAATGGCATCACGAGTGCCAGGTTTACCCTTCCACCGGAAACAACTAAAAAGGCGAAATACACGAAACATGGTTTTTGGACGTTGGAGGTCAGGCAGCTGCGGATAGAGACCACAAAAGGGCAAAGAGGAGGTGAACCCCATGACTGCCCCCAATCAGTGTCTGGAGGGAGTTTGCAGGTGCACCCCAGGGTCGGGAACCCGGGCAGAGTCCTGGTCTTTGGAGTCGAGGGGTCAGAGAGGGGAGGGCGGGGACACCCAGGCTGGGTATCACAGGGCACGTGCACGAGAGGTCAGAGCTGCACAGAGAGAAATTTCCAGAGGGTCCTCCTTGGGTCTTGGGCGAGGGCTGCTCAGCTCACATGAAGAAATGTCCCCAAAGCTGGAGAAAGAAACACCCAAAGGATTAGAGGAGGCAGTGCCTCTGTTTTGCCTCTGGGGGGACGGGACGGGGTGGGGATACTAAGGGGGAAGCAGGAAGACCAAGTGCCTGGAGCCTCAGCAGGACCTGGGAGAGGAAGTGGGTTGTCCTGTGTTTGTCTTTGAAGGTAGATGTTTAAAAGTGGAATAGAACATGTATATAGGAACGTGGACAAATCACAAAGTGTTCATTGAATTTCACTAAGACCCTGGAGTGAACCAGATCGAGAAGTAGAAAGCTTGCGGAAGCTCGTCTTTTTCACTGCCCCAGTGATTAAACCCCTCCAGTGTCCCCGCCCGCTGTGAGCCCTCGTTTTCCTCAGCTGGACACTTGCAGTACTCTCTGCAGGCGGCGGCTGCTGCCTCTCTGAGGGGCCAGTTAGGAGCTCTGGGTGGTGTGGCAGACGTCCAAAGGCTGGCGCTTTCTGGGGTGCTGCTTGAGTTCTTCGGAGCACCCTGTGGGGCCTCCCCGCTACCCGATTCCCTGACATGGGCGTCCTGGCTCCGGCCTGCCGTCCGTTCTCCGTCAGCTCCATCAGTAAAGCCTGCTCGCCTGGCAGGCAGCCCTCTTGGTGGGGTACCGGAAAGATGGCTCGAGCCCAGCTGCATTCCAGCGTCCGCTCAACCCATGGGAAACTCGTGCTGCGTCCTGGCCAGGCTCAGCAGCGGACCCATCCCCTCCTGCATGTGCCCCCGGTTCTCTTTTCTCCTGTCCACGTAGACACAAGTCTGATAAGAACGGAGGTCTCCAACTGGAGAAGGAAGGCCACTTCCCCTTTCTGCAGTGCCCATCGTGACTGTGAGAGATTATCGGGATCCTCTCCCCTCACTTGACTTTGGAGAGCAGACGGGAAACGCCACTGTTCATTGCGAGGCCTGTACCTACAGCTCTGCTCTCTCCCTTCTTTCTTCTAAAGGGGTGCGGTGTTGGGGGCTGTCTGGGGAGCACGGCCAGGGTTTTAAAGGTGTTGCATCTTGGTTTGTTTTAATTGCGTGTGGTGAGACATGCAGACACAGAAATGACCGTCATGGAGTACGACGTGTATTATCCTCCCAGGTCCCTAGAAACAGGAGGGGCCGCAGACAGGGCCACACGGGAAGCACCAGGGTCAGCCGGGTGGGGGAGGGGGTGCTGTGGGCAAGAGCCTTTCCTGTGGCTCCCGAGGGAAGGAACAGGCAAGGCTGGCTGAGCGAGCTTAGGATTTGGTGGTTTGGATAATTTCAGTGGGCTCTGGGGCATAGAGGCTGGCCCAGTTGTCTGGTACCCAGCCCTGGAGTGATTAGGGCGGGTGGACAGGGGTCCAGAGTGTGAGATGTAAAAGAAGAAGCAGTTGGGAGTGTGGCCTCTTGATTGGTTGGTTTGCATTTGAATGGCTTTCTCAGGGGCCAGTGGTTTACTATCTCTAGGAATTAAGTCCCCCCGAGGTTAGCAAAGCCCCAAGCTGTCAGTGTATCAGAATACAGAAAATAAAAGTTAATACAGCAGTGTGACTGTTTCACAATAAGCTCTGAGCGAGGTTTCTGGTTATTTTTGGTTCTTTTTAGAACATATGATATTTCACACCTCATTGTTCCCAGTTTTGGGTCCTGGCTATCAATTCTGAGACAACAGGAAATATTCTAACATCCTGCTACATCATCAGCAAAAAACGTAGTATATTAGAAACAAAAGAATTAGACGTTGAAGTAGCACATGCTGAAATGAACTCCATCTTTGACTGGGGCTCAGTGTCCGGATTCCTCGGTTGCAAGCAACAGTTCCCGAGTGGCTGCTTTAGACAAAAAGGAATCTGTTGGATAGATAGGAGCTCATGTGGAGGGAGGAGCTACCGCCAGGCTTCTGAGCGGACACAGACCTGCACCAGCGTCTTCTCCATCCGGGAGTCAGATTCCAAAGAGGGGAATACAGGCGGGAGGTCAGGGGTGGGGGGACTTGGACATCTCAAGCCTCACCGTGGAGGAGAGGGGTGGTCCCCGGACTCCTGCTTCTCAAAGAAGAGGGTGTGACTTCTGCCTTAACAAGGCCAAAGCAAAACCTGTTCACAGGTAGACAGGTGAGCATGAAGAACACAGATGTGGCTTCAGAAAAGTCATCTTTGAATTCCATCTCTGCCACTTGATTATTTTGGTCACAATTTCTGTGGACTCCTATTTTCTCAGCTGTAGTGCAGAGGGTGACAGTAAGCCCCCTTCTACATCGTGGCAACAAGTCACTGAAAGGGCTGTAAAAATGACAAACTACGTCATCCCTTCTGTTTGTGAGTCTCCATTGCCCCGTAGGTGGTGTGTCTTAGTCACTGTATATTGAGGGCCTTCTTATGAAGATATACGCCAACTTGATAGTAAAGCATAAAAACTTTAAAAGTCCTGTGGAGATGCCAGCATGTTCTAATCTAATACATATTTAGGCCCTGCCTGCGTCCTCAACTGGGGTGAATCTGTTATATAATTGTGGATACCTGCCTCCCTAACTCTACTGTAAAAGACCTTGTTTACCCAGACCCCCTGTGTCTCTTGAAATGGACAGGAACTAAATCAAGAGGACTCCATACTTCTCTGCCTGCAGGATACGTGCCAGACAGATCTTATCTGACCTGCTGCTGCCCCGTGCACAGCCCTGAGCGGCTCCAGGGTCTGTGTTGACAGTCTTCCAGCGTGTACAGCTGACGTGCCAGGAGCTTTTGAAAAGCCTTGGCCTGCACTGTGCTAGCAGCACCCTTTCAAGTCCTTGAAACCCAGGCCCATCCTGGGGGGAAAGCGGCCTGAGACGTGCCTCGTGTCTCTTGCAAGAGACATGGAGCTGGGGGGAGTGGAACCTCCAGGATCCAGGGAAAGCCTTGGGCATCTTGAGGACGTTTTTCTTCTGCTGACAGACAGAAAAGTATGTGTAGCAAGTTTCCAGCTGCACCCTGAGCTGTGTCCCCTGCTGGGATGGGAGCCTTTGTGGGAGAGGCTGAGAGCCTCTGGTGAGGAAATCGATCCTGAGGGAGCAGAAGGGTCCGGCACACACTTCGTGGCCTTGCATAGATGCCCAGCCGTTGGAGGGCTCTGAGAACAGAGCATCGCACTTCCATTAATCTCCCGGCCCCATCTCCGCATGGTCGGGGTGTGGTGCAGGGGAGGTGTGGATGTCTAATGGGGGTTGTGGTTGTGAGATAAACCTCGGTGACCTTAGTCCCAAGGCAGAGCATAAACGACGTTGCTTCGCTGTTGGTGTGAAACGAAACAAGGAAAGCGCTGGGAGAGGTAGTTCTGGTGATCTGATGCCACCTGACGGTCTGTTCCCCGAGTTGGGGTCTTAACGCAACTGTTGTATTAGTTCTCATGGTTTTGTGAGTCAGGAAGTTGGGCAGGGCTCGGCTGGGCTACTCTTGGTCCAAGCGGCGTGCGTTTATTGGGCCCCTCGAGGGTGTTGATGTGATGCTCCCCTGGCCCAAGATGGCCTCGTTGCATCCCTGGCACATTGGCGGGGAGGCTGGATGCTCAGGGTCAGCCGCGTCTGTGCTCCTGGGCGTGTTCTCGCCAGCAGGTGGCTCGGGGCTCCAGAAGCCCAGGGCAGAAGCTGCTGGTCCTGCAGCGGCATTGCTTTCACGCGCTTTCCTGGCCAAAGCAGTCACGGGCCAGCTGGGCTCACGGGCGGAGGAAGTCGACCCCGCCCTGGTTAGGAGGGCAGGCAGAGGGCTTACGGCCAACTTTGATCCCCCATCACGGCCTCCTCCTTTCTTCTGCAGGCAGTTCAGGGCAGCTCCTGCCTTGCGTGCCCCCCGGGGGGAAGCAGTGCCTGCTTGGTTGTCCGGTGTTGTCTGTTCCCTAGGGAGGTAGCTTGCCTGGGTGTGACCCAGGGGTGGAGGTGAGGACCTCATGTGCAGTGTCCCCTCGCTGGGACGGGAGGGGGAAGGTGGCCCCGGCAGGCGTTAGCTGACTGGACCTGGACGTACCCCGTGGGGGACCCCCTTTGGGGACTCCCAGAAGTACTCAGGGAGGCTGATGTACAGAAGCCCCACACACCCCCTGCAGGGACCCTGACGCATAGACGGAGGTAAGGGCCGCGGAACCCGGCGTGTTACTCTAAGTGACATCCTCCACCGGTGTGTCCTCCCCACCTGACACCCAGCCCCACAGGTCGGTCCAGTTGATGGAGAAGTCAATCACGTGTGTCAAAGGTTCACCCCCAGCCTGGTGGTTTCTGCATAGTCTGTCACTTAGAGGGCAGCGAAGCTGTGCAGGTGAGGCCCCCAGACTCCAGTCCATCTGCACGATGATGCCAGTTAAGTGTCACGAGTCCCTAGTGGGGACTCACCGCTGTCGCCCAAGCATCCTCCTGTCTGGTCCTTGCAGCTCCACTGAACGGTGGCATCCGTGTCCCCAGCCCCTAGATGAGGAGGGTGGGGCCGGGCGCCGCTCAGGGATGTGTCCTGCTCACAGCAGTCAGCAGGTGTGAGCTCAGCACAGTCTGAATCCTGACACTTCTCTCTCTGGGAGCCCCCGCCTCCTCGCAGCCCTTCCAGGGACCCGCAGCTCCTGGTACTGCCGCCTATGCCAGGAGACCTTGAACTGGGGTCACAGAACCTGGTTATGGCCCTCACCTTCCTTAGCGAGGGGCTCCGTGGGGTTCTTGCAGGATGGATGCTCAGTGTGGTGGTGTTTCCCAGCCCGGGGAGCTCCTGTTGGGTTCCAGCTGGCCTGGCCCCCTGTGAGGTTACCCTAGAGGAGATGGGAGGGGAGAGCCTTTGGTTTTGAGACTTTGTTGTTACGTAAAACGACCTCGCTTAAGTTCTCCCCGGAAAAAAAATGGACTTTTCTGGCTTTTGCCAGAGTCTCTGATGGCAGCCTCTGCTGCACGTGGGCATCGTGGGCAGAAGGAGGGGCCACCAGATTCCGTCTGTCTGGTGTCTTTGCCCCAGGGGCTCCATCCTCAGCGTGGAGGGCGCCCCGCCTCCATCTGGAGAACATGCCTGGTTGTCTGGGGTGGGTGTCTGCGGGGAAGCAAATGCAGTTATGGATAAGGCCAGCAGCAAGAACAATGGTTTTCTTCGCTTTGTGTCTGTTGTCATTTTCCAGTCATGGTCACAGTTTTCAAAGTCCACGTAAAGAAGTCATTTAAAATGTGTTGTTGTGTGTTCAGGGCTTAGTATCTTTCAGAAATCAATTTTGAGAAATTCTACCTGAGGCGTGTTTGAGATCAGAGTACTGTCTGGCTGCTGGTATTAAATGATAGTGGCTATCACACATTTCTCTTTCTGAAATTGCTTGATATCTTAAACAGTGTTTATCATCGTATTCTATTTTGATAAAGACTCATATTTTTGCTCTTCAAAAGTAGACAATCCTAGGTGTGTGTATTTGTTGAATAGACGGCCCATGAATCTCAGGCACAGATGGGGTTAAAATTAACGTGAGCATGGTATTTACCACCACTTGGTGGCAGTGTACCCCAGTTACAAGACCTTGTCAAAGAGAATACTGGACTCTGATAAGTGCTAAAATTACAAACCAGAAGTTATGAAGTGACAGTAACAACCCATATCTAGAGTCTATTTTAGTGACAGAGATTCTAGTACAGCACCATATACTTAAATGCTTTCTCAAGTCACCCTCTTTGGGACTGTCACTGTTCCCCGGATGAATATCTTAATTTTCCTTTCCTTACGGCTGGAGAATAGAGATGTAAAGATCTTGTGACGAAAAGCCAGAAAACTAATGACTAGCAGCATTTTTTTCCATTGTAAAAATTAAAAATTTTATTAAGAATGATTTAAATGTTTAAGATAAGGTGTTCACATATGACTAGACAGATTTAACCCCTCACTGTGATATATAAAATCTATATGTAAAGAAGAGCTCTCTGTAAAATTTTCTATTTGCCCAGAAAGTAATTCCAATACAGTTCTGAAAGGAACCAGGGGTGCTTCTGTCTCTGGGAAAATCTAAACCCACAAGTCTAGGACACATCAACTGGGGGTGTCATCTGGAGGGGCAGTTGGGAAGGAGGTGGGAGAAAAAAGGGTGATTTTGGAAGCTGGTCACATTTGCTGAACATATGTGTTCGTCCTTGTATGGTCTCCCTAGTCTCGTCACTAAGATTGTAACCGGCAAAGATGAAGCTACATTTTGCATTTGAAGGGATTGTTGGAGATCCTAAGAGTCAGCAGGACCAGGGAGCTGGGGAATGAAGCCGACATGGAGGATGAGCTGGGCCCCTGGGTAGAGCACATAAATCTGGGGGTTCACTTTCACGGCAGACACGTGCTACTGCAGGGGGGTGCAGAGCTGCTTCACAGCACCTTTCATTGCAAAGCTCGTTTCTGAGCCAGAGTTAGTGGGAGTCTGAAAGCAGTGGGGACACCGGGAGTGGTGATTTCAGTTGTGCAAGGTTACCGAGGACCTGGCTTTTTTGCTTAATAGAGAGGGGACACGACTACACGGTACTTGATGAACTTGATGGCAAGAAACACTCTGGATGGCTTTATGATTAAGATTTACTTATAATCTTATATATTATTTAAATACATATATTACATACACCATATTTTATATTTTAAGATTTATTTCTTATTAACCTTTGTGTGGGGAAAGATGGGGATCTGGTAAAGATATCATTTGCTAAGACTGTGCTGTACTGCCTATGAGACCAGCTTTGAGTTCCATGTTTTTTGGAGTTTGAATCCTTCTGGCTAATGCGTCTTGCATTGAAAAATGTACTTTGTGTTGTTTGTTATTCCAACTCTTACGGAACACTGGTGTTATGACCAGACTTCTTACGGGTCATATTGCATAGTCACTTCACTTAATCCTTCCAACACCTGTATGACAATGGTGACAATCTCTGTTGTAAAGGTAAATAAATTCAAGGCTCAGAAGTTAAATAACTAGGTAAAGTTCAGACAGTCGGTTGTAGAGCTAGGACTCAAATCCTAGTTTCTAATCCACCTGATGTCCCCAAGGCAGGCAGCCTTTGGAGGACAAATGGGCCACAAAAGGAGGTGAGCTAGGCCAGCTCACCACATTGCGCAAGTTCAGTAGATGCTGTTCACATAGAGCACTGGAGAGCCTGCTCTGTTCTGAGAACGGTGCCCTCTGGAGTTGGGCAGCACCACAGGCCTGTCTGTGTGACTGCCTTCTGATGGAATAGAGAGAATTCAATTAGCTCCTGGTTTGGGATGTTATACATGATACCACCAGAAGCGTAGTAAATATACATGATACCACCAGAAGCGTAGTAAATATACATGATACCACCAGAAGCGTAGTAAATATACATGATACCACCAGAAGCGTAGTAAATATACATGATACCACCAGAAGCGTAGTAAATATACATGATACCACCAGAAGCATAGTAAATATACATGATACCACCAGAAGCATAGTAAATATACATGATACCACTGGAAGTATAGTAAATAATGCTGTCCACCTCTCTGGAGCACTGAGGTGTTTCCTTGATCAGTATCTTGATTCGAACTACCTGCCTGGGTCCTAGACACTTGCCTATTTGAGATCCTCCGGGCGGAGTCTACAGTGACATTCTTCCCATGCGCAGGCACTGCTAAGAATAAAGTTAATGGTTACCATGTAATCACTGTGTATTACATGCCAAGCACGTTCCATTTATTGTCTCATTCGATCATTGTATGAGTTTTTTTTATCGAAATCTTCATTTTGTGAATGAAGCAAATGGAATCCCAGAGAGGCTAATAGGCTACAAATGACAAAGCCAGGCCTTGAGCCCAAGGCTCCCTGACTCCACAGCCCATCCTTAATCGGTACTCTCTGCCCGGCTTTAATCATGCAGGGTTTTTTTTGTTGTTTTTTTTATGTGGTACGCGGGCCTCTCACTGTTGTGGCCTCTCCCGTTGCGGAGCGCAGGCTCAGCGGCCATGGCTCACGGGCCCAGCTGCTCCGCGGCACGTGGGATCCTCCCGGGCCAGGGCATGAACCCGCGTCCCCTGCATCGGCAGGCGGACTCTCAACCACTGCGCCACCAGGGAAGCCCAATCATGAAGTTTTATTTGCAGTTAATTACGCAGTTTTATATAAGGGGATGGACATGATATTGTCAGAAAGGATATCGTAGCTCAAGGGAAACTGTCCATCTGGCTTAGGAAGTCTAGTTTACAACATATTTGAACCATACTGAACTAGAGAGAAATCCATTCCTTACTAGCTGTGTGGTTGTGGGCAAATGAATTTTCCTGTACCTGTTTTCTCATCTTTAAAGTAGGGATAACATAACAATAGCTACTACCTCTTAATATTGTGAGGAATAAATGAGATGATCTATGTAAAACACTTGGCATATAGTAAGTGTTGAATAAATGTTAGCTATCATCATCATTGTTAGGTAAAAGCTACTCACATTTTTGCTACTGTGCTCAAGAGGAAGCTAGAGGAAGGTAAAAAATGATGATGAAAAGCCAATCAAACTAAGATACAGTAGCAATATCTTTTGAGATTTGACATGTCAACAGTGAGGCTCTTCTGGAAACAGTAGCTGAAACTCCTAAAGAGCCCAAACACCACATGTGGGGCACGGTGCCTTCTGAGTTGAGTTGCAGAACTTTTAGAGCCCAGTTCTTCGCTGTTGCTGCATCTGGACCAGATCATAGGAGATTCTGAGGTGTCCCTCACCTAATGGGCATCAGCTGTTGGAAAGTCCACGTCTGTTTCCACTTGAAGTTAGTTTGTTGTGTAAAGCTAGATCTTCATCACCGAGGATAGCATCGGCAAGAGCATACCTTCAAGATCTGAGCTCATTCCTTCCTTCCTACATTCATTGAATTTATTAAGCATCTTTCTAGGCACTGCCAAGAGAAAGAAACAGCCCCTGTCCTCAAGGAGGTGATAGACTTGAGAGGGGGAGACAGATGTTATGAAATACTACGCAATCTCACTAAATGGGCTAAGGAGAATGCTGGATTCCTTCTGAGCTTTGGAAAGGTTGGATCGCAGACGGTGTAGGGCCTGGCCTCCTGTGGGCACGCACCACAACCCTGGCCTTCACCCCGCGAGGACCCCGTGTCTGCTCTCTCCAGGGGGACGGGCTGCCCTTCTCCCTGGGCTGGTGCATGGGGAGCCGCCACGCTCTCTGCTGGAAGCTCTTCCATCAGAGCTTTCCTCCTGGGTGTCTGAGTAGGGTCACCGCTACCTGGAGCCGGGGCCAGGTCTCAGAGTTCTTGGAAGGGTCCTCAGGATAGTTTGGACAAATCTGGACAGCACGGCAGGCCCTCTTGGCCTGGCAGGAAGGAATTCGGGAGCCAAGCGTGGGCTTTCCTGTGGCTTAGCAGAGGCGGCTGTGTTTCCCATCTGAGCCGGACTCAGACTCTCTCTTAGGGCAAAGTGAGGCCCAACTTGTTCAAGGGGTGGGGGAGCCGTGGATGCCTTGGGCATTTGGGTGCGGTTCTCCTGGAGTGAGGGAGGGACGGGCTTCTGCTGTGAACGGTCTCTACACTCTCACCTGGGTGCCTTTTTTCCCCGGTTCTTTCCTCCTGTCTGCCCTCCACGCAGACCATCCCCACTGGCTACTCGGGCTTCCCTGGGTCCCCAGGCAAGCTGCGTTCTCTTGCTCTTTTCTTCCTTCCTGGAACGTGCTTCTCCTTCACCCTTCCACCTGCCGGACCTCCCCTGACCCTGGAGGTCGAGAGACCCAAATGTAAGCTCACCTGTGGTGTCTTTTCTGCTCTTGCTCATCTGAAACGTTTTTTATGAACCTAATACTTTTTTTTAGCGGAAAAAACTTGTGGCAAAATGTATGTAACATAAAACATACCGTCTTAACTATTTTTGGGTGTGCAAGTCAGTGGCATTGAGAGCATTCATATTGTTGTGTAACCAAGACCACCATCCATCTTCAGAACTCTGTTCATTTTGCAAAACCGCTGAACAGTTTGCTGTCGCCACTAAACAATTCCCCATTCCCTCTCCCCACCCGACCCCCGCCCCTGGCTACCACCATTCTGCTTTCTGTCTCTTTGAATGTGACCGGTTATACCTCGTGTAAGTGGCATGATACGGTATTTACCTTTCAGCGGCTGGCATATTTCACTCGGCAGAATGTCTTCAAGGTTCATTAGTGTTTAGCGCCTGTCAGAACTTCCTTTTTAACGCTGGAAAGTATTCCATGGTATGGACACGTGACACTTTGCGTCTCCATCTGCTGATTGCTGCATTTGAATTGCTTCCCCTTGATGGCTATTGTAACTAATGCTGCCTTGTTAGATAGATACATTTTCTTCTAAAGGAAGCCTCAGGCAGCCAGGCAGATGGGACTGGAATTTAAGGCATGAAGAGGGAGGGAAATCTTCTTTCCAGGGCCAGGAACTGGTTCTTCCCTCCCTGAGACCCTCCACTCCCTTGTGGTAAGTGCAGACGCCCCGAATGTCCTCAGTTCTGGGCCACAGTTGTTCCTGCTTCAGGGGAGCGAGACTCAGCTGTGTCCCTTTGGGCCTGGAGGCTGCTTGTAACAGCACTTGAAGTGCCGTCGGCATTTGGGACAAAGTTCTAGTACGAGAGCTGCATCTGGAGAGTCCGCTGGGATTTGTGGTGGTGGAATTGAAGCTCTGTGATGAACCGTGCAAAGCAGACACACGATGGGTTCCGAGAAACTTGCAGGTGGTAGAGCAGTCATGAGACTGTTCCCCTCTCGGGGAATCCCAAACTCAGGATATAATTTGGTTTTTCTGAGATGGTCAGGGGATCTGTTTCCTCCAGTCTTATCTTTTCTCTTCTTGTGTTCACTTATGAAATCTTTATCGGGAGCTTGTTGCATACTGCAAAAGGCGTCGTGAGGGATATTTAAAAGTGCAATGAGTTCATGCTTCACAGCTTCCACTATTGAGGAAGTGCAGTATGGCACAAGGAGGAAAATGATGATCAAAGCAGGTGGGACTGAGTCCAAGATACTCAAATTCAGTGACCTTGGTATACCTTGGAGGGAGAAGTCTTTAATCTCAGATGCAATCTGGGAGAGCTGCTTGGAGGAGGGAGCATTTTTTGGTTGGATTCCACGGAATGCCTTTCTCAGAGTCTGTACTGGTATATTTCCTTGTTAAAGACACTTTCTTTTCTCAGCTAGGAAAAGAAAAAAATATTTGACTTCACAAGCTAACTGCTGGTACAACTGGGTTGTGGCAGTTGACCTTCGTCACCTTGACTTGAAAATCTGAGACTCTCTGAGTCCTTTTAGTTTTAAGATTTGATTTTTCCCAGAATTTTCAGAGGGTAAGAACTGAGTTGCAAACTTGCAGTACAATTGAGAAGAAACAGGTATGGGAAAAGTCTTGTGCGTTTCGCCTTTTCTCCATCAGGTTTATATCAAAGCATTTTCTTTTCCGCAGATTCCCATCTTTGAATCTTAATCCTGTAATCTCAAGGGAATTTAAGAAACTAAGGGGCTGGTGCTCCGGCAAAGATTTGACTGGAGGATTTGCAGGCAAAACTAAACTTCTATGAAAAGGAAGACAGGAGTGAACAAAAGACTTTAATGTGTGGGCAGGGGGGCAGTTCGCGGAATGGTCAGGTAGAGAGTCGACAGAAAGGAGAAGGACATTGATTGAGATTAGTTTGCTCACAGGATGCCCTGGGACATAAATAAAAATAAGAGCACTCTTGGGCCACATTCTTTTACGTAACAAGGAGATGGTTGGTCTAGTCTAGAAGCCTCGAACAGTGGAGGCTTGGGGAAGAAGCATCAGGTTAATTATAAGGAGTTGAGAGAAATACCAAGGCGGGCGTGGACGATAAATTACAAGAAGGTTCCTGTCACTAAACCCATTTCTCTTGTTTCACAACAGAGCCACAGTCTTGGCCTAGCTTCTTCACACAAAGTAGGCTGTCAGATTCTGTTGAAGGGACTTACTCATTCCCTCCTTCATTCAGCACATAGCACTGAGCACATCCTAGGTAGCAGGCACTTTTCCAGGCTCTGGGGACACAGTGGTGAATGGATATATACTATATGTATATATCAGAGACTCTAGCCCCTTCTCTAAAGAAATCATTCTGGATGAAAGCAGTCAGTAAACAAATAAGAAAATATCAGATAGGTGTGTGGTCTAGAGAAAAATAAATCTGGGGAGGGGAGCTGTATTCGTTTCCTTTAAGACTGCCATAATAAAGTACCGCCAACCGAGTGGCTTAAACAACAGAAATGTATAATCTCCCAGCCCTGGAGGCCAGATTCCAAGGCCAAGGGGTTGGCAGAGCCATGCTCCCCCAACGGTGCTGGTGGGGGACCTGTGAGCCCCTTGGCTTGTGGCAGCGTACCTCCGGCCTCCACGTGGCATTCTCCCTGTCTCTGTCTGAGTCCAGATTTTCCCTCTGTATAAGGATTGTTGTGTTGGATGGAGGCCCACCCCAATGACCTCATCTTAACTTGGTCATCTGGAAAGGCCTTATTTCTATATCAGGTCACATTCCCAGGGCATTAGGACTTTTAGCATCTTTCTGGGAGACAGCATCCAACCCGTAACAAGGGTTAGGTAGTTGGTGAGTTGCTGTTTTATGTGGATGGTCAGGTGAGGCCTGAGAACGGGACATAAGACTACGGGCTTGAAGGATTGAGGGAGTGAGCCATGCAGACACCTGCTTTCTGAGCAGAGGCTAGAGGGGAGAATGTTCTTCGTGTTCCAGGAGCAACAGGAGACCTATGTGGTGGAAGCCAGGGAAGAAAAGAGGGACAGACAGAAAGACAGACAGCCATGGATGTGAAAGATGGGGCCCAAGAGATTATGGGGTTTTCCCTATAAGTAAAATGAAGAGCCATTGGTGATTTGAGCAGCACTGTGTCATGACAGATGTACACTTTGTAAGCGTCCTTCCAACAGCTCTGTTGTGAACAGAGTAACGAGGGCAAGGTGGAAGCAGGGGTAGCTGATGGTGGCTGGAAGCAGAGCTGGAGTGATGGGGGAGGAGTGAGAGGTGGTCAGATTCGGGACAAGTTTGGGGACAAGTCCTCAAGGAAGAGCCGGTGGGGCTGTGGGTAGCATGGATGTGGCTGTGAGGGCGAGAGGGGACTGAAGGATGCTGTTTAGGCTTCTGACTTCTGCAGCTGAAAGGATGGATTTGCCATCTTTTGAAGTGGAGAGAATAGGTTTTGCCGAGATAGACACGAGAGTTTAAGATGTGTTAAGTTGGAGAGGGTTTTTGGCGTCCAAGTGGAGAGAGAGCGCTAGAGTTCAGGGGTAGTGTCAGCTGCAGATAGTATAGAAAGCCGTGGTTTGGGATTTAATGGGCTAGGGAACCAACAGAGCTGGAGAAGAGAAAAGTTTCCAGGACGGAGCCTTGGGTCCTCCAGCATTTAGAGGCTGGGGAGGTGAGGCAGAACACGAAGAGGCATGACCAGTGGGGTAGGAGGACATGAAAAATGGGTTCCGTGACGTGGAGAGAGTGGGGATGGGGTGGGGGGATCCGTTTGGGGGGGACCCCGGGATCTGATCACGGGGTGTGACCTTCATATGAGCACCTTGGAGGAGTAAATGGGATCAAAACCAGATGGTGGGTTCAAGAGGGCCTGGGAGGTGGTGGGTTCAAGAGGGCCTGGGAGAGTGACTGTCCAAACTCGGTGTCTCCAACCCCTTCAAGAATTTACCTTTAAGGAAAAGCAGAAAAAGTACAGTACCTAAAAGTGAAGGTGGGGGTTGAAGGAGGGATTCTTTTTTTAAAGTGGAAGATAATACAGCATTTTATGTCTTGATGGAAAGATAAATGATAGGGAGAGACGGCAGGATTGTTGAAGTGAGAGCTCTGAACAGGCAAGAACTTGTGGGATCCAGGGTCGAATTGGAAGGATTAGCTCATCCAGGAGGACACGATTCATCCATAAAAACAGGAAGGCAGGCCGGGGAAGGAGGTTTGAAATGGGTACAGACATACCCGTTAGCTTGGAAGGTGGGGCAGTAAGAATGTATGGGGGGGTTGTGTGTTTTTGTCTTTGGCTGTTTCTTCTACGTTGTCAGAAAGTAGAAGGAAGGGCACTGGCAGAGGGAGATGTTGATGATTTGAAGACAGAGGTGATGATGTTGACACGTGCCCTTGGTGCTCAGAATGATGGGATTAGGGAAACATGGTGGGATGACCAAGTGCACCAAGCACCCCCTTGAGACCGGGGCGCCTTTCATTTAAAGTGACCAGTCCCCATGATTGAATGTTTCCTGCCAGCCGTGTTCAGATGCACAGGTTAAGGCTCAGAAGGGGAAGAGGGCAATAAAAGAGAGGTGAAGGAAAGGAGTCGAGCTAATAGGCAAGGAGGCGATGGTCATGATGGGCCCTGGGCTCTAAGCTCAATGAGGGGTGGAGGGAGGTCCTGGGGGGGTTGCAGGATTGTTGGGGTCCAGACAGCTCCAAAGAATGAGCTGGGAAAGTAGGTGGCCGTCATGACCGACTCATTAGGTAGAACAGCTGGGGTTGGGGGTAGTGGGTGCGGTTAGAGGTAAGACCAGGTCTGGCATAACCGGTACAGTGAGTGGCTGAGAAAGGACAGGGGGCAGTACGATTGGAGGCCAGCAGGGTAAGGATACGAGAGGGTCACCCACTTGGGTATCATCATAATCAAGGAAGACGCGGGCGCATAACGGGGAGAATTAGGAACTAAATCTTCAAGGAACGAAGGGGAGTCTTCTAGAAGTCTGGATGGCTAAAGCGTAGAGGGCTACCCCGTGGTGAAATCTGAAGGCATGAGCTTTGCCGTTGAGGGTGCCGGGGAGGAGGGAGGGACAACGGTGTGAGAACAGCTGTGAGGGGCAGGAAGGACAGAACCCACCTGCAGGTCCTGTGGCCGGAGGTGTGCGAAGGAGAAGTGGTTAACACTTGGGAGGCCTGGAGGGAGAGCTGTGTCCTCGGGGGAAGCGAGGTTTTAGCTACAGCAGGAGGGCAATGGGACCGTTCAGAGGAGGGTTCAGCATAGCGGGGGCTTGCTGGTGTTGGATGGAGGGGAGTGGGAGAGGTGGAGCTGGGCCAGGTGACGCCCAGCGCGGAAGTGTGACGAGGGGGTGCCAGAGAACCTTGGCTCACGGTGGTGCCCAACTTCAACGCGGGGACGGGCCGTGTTGCCCTCCAAGGCCGACAGAGCGGCATGGGGCCACGCTGGGTGGGCCTTTGCTGGGAGCACGTGGTGGGGGTGGGCCTCTGGGCCCCCATCTTCACTCTGCTTCCTGTGTTCTGCAGCCTGGAGCTTGAACTCTGGGACCCTCCTTCCTGTCTGCTGCTGCCTGTGTTAGGGCCACGAAAGGGGCTGCCAACACATCCCCGAGTTCAGCAGGTACGAGGCGGAGCAGCCTCAAGGTGGAGGCCAGCCTCCTCTCTGGAAGTTGGTTTAAACTGAGATGGCTTGTTGAGAAGTAAAAGTTGGCTGGATCGGGAGGTGGGCCCACAGGCGGGACACGCCCGGCCTGATGTTTAGTTACTGCCAGTTGTAAACGGGCCTTGAGCTTTTGTTTCTTTCTCTAAATAGATTCTAATTGTCCAGATAGATCCATGTTTTGTTTCATGATTTGAAGATAAAAGATGACTTCTCCCTAATGATAAACGAAAAGAATGTTCTCTCAACTGAGGAAAAGGTTAAACTGCTATTCATCATGTTTTGTCTTCAAACCTTTGATAGAAAAAACTTGGGTTCTTACCATTTATAGCAATTAAAAAAGGTGGCGTTTTGGGTTAAGTAAATATAGTTTATGAAAGCAATTTCAACACATATGTGACTTGAATAGAAAAAAACCTAAGAACCAGAGCCCGCTCCATAGAAGGGCTGAAGTATCTCTTCTAGGCTTTTTCTTTTTCTAAAATGACTTCAGAGGAGATAATCACTACTTAATTTTAGACTAACAAAGGGGAAGGGATTATGAGAAGAATTTTTGAAATAGGCCTTTTAGGGTGGGAAGAATTTAGGATGGTGTCTGGGAATTAAATGGAGAGAATGGTGGGGAGTAGAATTTGAATAGAGAGCTGGAAATAGAAAATATTTTATCAAGCCTTTTGCAAACAAAGTTTAGGTTTACTTTGTTTCCTAATTGAAAAGTGATAGTGGAAGTTGTCCTAACAAAATGGTGGGTCTGCCTGACTCAGACAAGATGTTCCCTTCCTGTCCAAAAGGCATAGAGATGCTAGATAAATTATTATAAAAGATACTTTGTGATCCCTGATCAAGTTAAAAGGAAGGAGAGTCACAAGGCGACAGAAATGAAGAGCGAAATCTAGGCCAGAGCAATAGGTGGGAGCAGTGAGGGGTCCACACATGGGCCCTGGGGCTGAGGGCTGCACGTTTACAGCCCATGAGGTGCAGCAGAGATGGGCTGGGCCTCCTGAAAGGGGGACCTGGACCCTCCAAGGGCTACTCCTTTGCAGAAAACCCTCCACCTACCAGTCTGGGGAAGCAGCACAGAAGCTGTGCCCTTGGGTGGGAGAAACACAGGGTCACCCCAGGCTTGTATCACAAATGTAAATGTAAACGATAGAAGGTCACTTGGTGTGAGGAGACTCAGCCAACAAATGCACGTAAAGAACTCCAGAAGGAATGGAACCTCTGGGGCCACAGCCTAAACTCTCAGTACTGCACCGGGGGGGGAGGGTGGTTTCATAACTCAGGGCACAAGACGTTTCCACAGGGGAAGCAAAGAATGGCACACCCTGAGGGAGAGTGCGTCCCTTCAAAAACAGTCTCTGCTAGAGAGAACAGACGTGTGGTTGCCAGCGGGGAGGGATGGATTGGGAGTGTGGGAGTAGCAGATGCAAACTAGTATACATGGACGGATAAGCAACAAGGTCCTACTGTAGAGCACGGGGAACTATATTCCATATATTGTGATAAACCATAATGGAAAAGAACATGAAAAAGAATGTATATATATGTGTAACTGAATCACTTTGCTGTACAGCAGAAATTAACAACATTGTAAGTCAACTATACTTCAATCAAATAAATTTTAAAACGTCTATACTCACTCCCTGGGTGATATCACACAGTATTACTAAATACTCCCTTTATACTGTTGATTTCTGCATTTCTGTCACCAGCCTGAACCTCTCCTCTTCACTCTAGATGGCCCTCAACTCCTGATTACCTTCCCGTTAGCTTCCCTGAGGCGTCTAATGGGAATTTGAATATAACGTGTGCGGCAGCTGGCCTCCAACATGCCCTAAATATCCAAGCTCCTGCCCCTCTCATATGGCCCTCTGAACCACCCCGAGTCAGAACCGCCCAGGTTGGCTGCAGTCACACACTGGGGGATAATGAAGGTGTGCTGTTTGATCTGCTAAATTTGGGGATCATTTGTTATGCAGCAATGGATAACAGATACAGTGCATGCAAAAGAAACTCCTGATCTTCCCCAAACTTTCTCCTCCTGCCGTCTTTCCTGTTCCTGTAAATGGTAATTCCATCCTTCCAACAGCTCAGGCCAAAAACTTTGGAGTCATCTTTGAATGATGAGAGAGGGTCTTCCCTATGTTTCTCACATCCCACATCCAGTTTTTCACCAAATCCTTGTTGGCTCTGTCTTTATAATACATGCATAATCTGACTGCTCGTCACCTCCATCAGTACTATCGTGGTCTAAGCCGTTGTCCTCTTTTGACTGAGTTATGGCAATAGCTCCTATTGGTCTCTCTGATTCTCACCTTGTCCAATTTGTACATTCACAACAAAGCATCCCGAGTTATCCTAACAATATAAATCAGATTCCCTCACTCCTCTATCACATCTCTCTAAAGGCTTCCAATATCACTTAAGACAAAAGCCAAAGCCCTTACAGGGGCTCTGATGCCTTTGTTCCTTGTCCTTCCTGTGACCTCACCTGGTACCTTCCCTCTGACTGCCTTTTCTTCAGCCACACTGGCGTCATTACTTTCACTCCAGCAGGCAAGGAATGACACTGTCTTAGATGTTTTACACTCGTGGTCCCCTCTGCCAGGAATAATGTTCTCTTCGATAACTGCGGGGTCTTTTTTCCTGTTCTACCTTATACAAGTCTCTTCCAGGACAATTCTATTTAAAATGGTAGCCTCCTCCCCTGCCCTCCACCTGTCCTGCTTTTTTTCTCCCTAGGCTTGTCATCCTCCCACACCAGGTATTTCACATATTTTATAACTTGTGTCTCTCCCTCCACTTGCAAGCAAGCCCCAGGGCACTTCTTCTCTTCTGTTCACTGATGTATTTCAAGTCCCAGGAGCAATGCCTCCTGCCTACTATAGTTTTATTGTGCTTTGCACATACTGTGTATTTTACAAATTGAAGGTTTGTGGCAACCCTGTGTTGAGCGAGTCTATTGGTGCTCTTTTTCCAACAGCATTTGCACACTTTGGTCTCTGTGTCACATTTTGGTAATTGCAATATTTCAAACTTTTTCATTACTATATCTGTTACGGTGATCTGTGATCAGTAATCTTTGATAATTACCACTACAACTTGCTGAAGGCTCTGATGATGGTTAGCATTTTTAGCGATATTTTAAAGTTAAGGTATATTCATTGTTTTTCTAGACATAATGCTATTGTACACTTAATAGACTATGGTATAGTGTAAACATCACTTTTATATGCACTGGGAAACCAAAAAAGTCATGCGGCTCGCTTTATTGTGCTGGCCTGGAACAGAACCCACAATATCTCCAAGATATGCTTGTAGGCACTCAAATAGTTTTGGAAAAAGTAAATACTATAAATAGGAAGTAATATCAGAATGTTTGTAAAAAAGGAAAATCTAAAAGATCTTAAAACAAATATCTTAAAAATTATTAAAAGTGAAAGGAGAAGCATGAAAGCGTAAAATCAGTCAGACTTGCAAAACAACTGAATATCACTTCCAGAAATGAAAACCATAGCTACTAAAATAAAATTTTAAAAGAGCATAAGGGATCAGAGTTAGATCTGAGGAAAGCGCTCAGAATGGGGCACAGAGATATGAAGAGATTAAAATTATGAAAAAGAAGTTGAAACCTGGAATGAGAAGGTCTGACATGTACTGAATAGAAGTTCCACAGGGAGAAGCTAGTGACAGTGGGGGACAGGTGGTAATTAAAAAGACAATGGCAGAAAATTCTCCACATTTGAAACAAAACATAAGTCTTCAGACTAAAATAATATAGAGTGCCAAGCAGGACTGAAAATCAATCTACACCTAAACACAGAGGTAAAACTATAAAACATTGGGAAGGGAAAGATCCTATATATAGTGAGAGAATAAAAGAGTACTCACGAAAGCACTATGAGACTGACAGCAGGCTCTTCATAAGTCATATTGTCTGTCAGGATACAATGTAAATATGCCATCAGCTGACAGAAATGACCATTATCCTAGAATTCTCTACCCAGCTAAAATTATCATTCACCAGTGGGGCGGTGGGGGGGGGGGCAAATAACATTTTCAAAAGAACCCTTGCTGAAATAACTACTAAAGCATGTGCATCAGTAAGGAGAAAATCGAACACAGAGGATTGGAAAGGGTTTGGAGTTACAGTGCTATGAAACAAATAGAACATTTTGGTAACTCTAAACATTGACCTCCAAACAGATTCATTTGGAGGAGAGGGTTACAAACAGAGAAATTAAAATTCTAAACAATAAGATGGCAGATGGGAGGAGGGAGATCAGAATTGAATGGTTCTAAGACCTGGGGGTGAGAGATTTTGATTGGCTTCGGTGGTTGTTTTTGTTTTTTTTAAATGTCAAGTATGCATTTTACGTATCTAAAAGCATGAATCCATGAATTACAATGTATAATTTTCAAGCTGGTGAAGGAGAAAAGGGGAATGAAGAAAACATAATCCATTTTAATAGACGTCAAGAGGGGAGAAAAATCCTCAAAAGTTAGGAGGGGGAAAAAAAACCAACCTGTACCAGGAAAGCGCTAAACAGAGGAAATTTGCTTAGTGATACTCTGATCAGACAAAAATCCATTTGAAGGCAAATTGCATTGGTGCAGATAAAGAATATTATACTGAGTGATAAGTGAAAAAATTCACAGGTAAGATACGGCAATGCTAGTTTAATGACCTAGGCTCAAATATATGAAGGTAATGGACGTGACTTCAAAGAAAAATTAACAAATTCACAATGATAAGAGATGTTAACATATCTGTATCAGAAACTAATGAAAGAGAAGACAAAATATTAGTAAGGCTATACCAGATATGAACAACATGATTAACAAAGATGACTTAATGCTTAAGTCATGATTAACAAAGATGACTTAATGTCAAAATACATATTCCTGGATACAGCCTCCCCCATTTTTTTTAAAGCACATAGAAACTTTATATTTATTGAGTATAAACACCGCGTAATTGATATCATACAGAATATATTCCTTGACCACAACTCACTTTTTCAAGGTAAAAATGAAAAGCCCCTATTCTTCAGAAACGAAATAAATATACTTACAAGAAGTAGTTAAAGATGAAATTGTGTTGGAAATTATGAAACAATTAGAATCTCATGATAATTGTTGCAATGTGTGCCGAAACGTGTGAGGATCAGATTTATATAATAGGAAAAAAACATGAAAGACTGAAAAATGAACAAATTAATCATTCAAGTCACAAAATTAGCAAAAGGGAAAACCAAAAGAAGAAATTATATATAGAAGAAATAAACTGAAGACAAAAAATAATAAAGGTGAACAAACGCAATGCATATTCAGTAAAGAGGACAACACAAAGGAAGTAACAATCGCCCATTATACACAAAGGCTCTCTGTTAATATTTTGGTGCAAATCCTTCCAGTTTTATGTGGAGCGATGGAACCAGTGCTAGGACTGTGACAAAGATGGCCAAAGAGAAGTGCTGTGCCTTTCCCTATAGAAAGTTTGGGTTTTTTGGAGCAGGAAAAATGGTTTGGAAGTGGCGATGGAGAGAAAGGAAGCCTTCTATTTTTTTATCTTGTTGCAAATGGATTTAGGAGGAAAACGCCAACATGAGAGAGTTGCGGGGATACCAGTGTCATCGAGGCTTCCATTGGGTAAGGAAGAGGCAAGGGTTTTCAGAGAGGAGGTTGGGGCTCTAGGAGAACTTTTGGATCAAAAACGAGGAGTTGCAGAGGTAACGTTGAGAGGGTTATGGAACAAAGGAGTGGGTGGTGAACTGGGAAAGGAGTCCCAGTGATGCTGGATTATTCTGGCTTGGACACCTGGAAGGGACTGATCCCCAGGGAGGTGGGCGTGTCATGACTCGTCCTGGTGTGTGGGCTGGCAGAGAGCTGGTTAGTGGTGGTTTAAGTTATGGTCTTGAAACTTAAGACAGCGTGGGGACTGCTGGGGAAGAGGCTGGGGGAGTGGGAGACTGCGCCTGACCTCTTCTGCGATCTAGTTATCCACGTCTTCTCTCTGTCAGTGTTTTCTCCTAATTTCTGGTCTACGGAGGGCACCAGTTTTTTAGCATAATTATGAATTATTTCCTTCTGCTGATCCCAGGCTTAGGGGCAGGAAGAAGAGGTTGCAGCCTGAGCTCAGTGCGCCGTCTAGATCTGGAGATGGAACTTCCTTTTTGACTTTATTTTCCACTGACGGTGGGGTTCGGGTTCTCTCTGCTTAGTTACTTCAAAGACGAGTCTTTCCAGGGTTCACAGTTACTGATGAAAGCCTTCTAAAATGAACAAGAAGGCAGGCCAGGATATAAGAAGAAATCTCTAAATGAAGGGAGTTCAACGATATTCCGTTTGTCCATCAATTATGCTTCCCCTGTCACCCCCCCTTGCCCCCCCAATATGTGCTCTGCACTCCATCCTCACAGAGACCAGCGGGAACAGGTTTATTTTCCCTAAAAACTCAGCGTGTTCACTGTGGACTCCTGAGGAGTCCTTACACCTGCCACCGTCTTTGATCAGAAGTCCATTCCTGTAACTCAGATGACGCAGGCAGGATGTGCCTGCGCAGTTCTCCAGGTGACAGTGTCCCCAGGTGTTCCCCAGACTTGCTGCTTTACAAGTGCATTTGCTCCTGGCAGACTGTTGGCTGCATTATAAGCCTTGGGCTGAGGGAGAAGAGTGGCCTCTGGTTATCAAAGCTTTGTCTGAACAAACTGGCACCTTGCTGTGTCTGTCTTGGCTGTAGAGTTGGGTATATGGACAGTCTGCCTTGGAGGCTCTCCAAAGTAGGGATAATTACTGAAGTATTAAAAAAAAAAAAAGACCTCCTTATAAGGAAGTTTCACCTAGGAGGGAGGCCCTCGGGGTCAGCTTAGCCAATAGCGTGATAGGGTAGTTCCAGGGTATTGTAGCCATATGATTCTCCTGCCCTCAACCAAAGGCCCAGCCTGGTTTTTATAGGCCAGACATAAATCTGAGAAAGTGTTTATACAATAGACCGGTTCTATCTGGAAAGCTTAAGAAACAACTTTTATAGGTTAATTCTTAGAAAATTGATTGGAGGCTGTTTAGAGAAGTCGCTTGTCACGGGCCCCTTCTCACCGTATCTGGCCTGTCCGGTTCATTCAGCAAAATAGGATTATTCATTTCGGGCTCCTGACATTCTCCTGGGCAGGGAGGCCTGCTTTACGGTGCCCCGTTCAAAAGACAGGGGAACCTTTGTGACACATTTATTAGTGGGTCTCAGATCTCAGGGCTGCTTTTCCTACCCTGCTGCACCATTTCCAGGTTTGAAGTATTCCCCCGTGATGCCCCAGCCTTCAGTGAAGGCGGGGATTGCTAGAGCGAACCAGAACTCTTGTGCCAGTGCTGCCTCTGAGGCATATCCTGCCAAGCCTGCTGATCTCAGTACGTGAGAGGGCTCTCTCCTTTCGACAGGTACCACTGCATACAGAGCACGATGCTGGGCCCTTGGTGGGATGCAAAACACAGGGGCCAATGTTCTCGTTCTCAGGGAGCATTTCTGCTGAAGGAGGTGACGCAGGTATACAAATAACTACTATGTGACAGGACGAAGGGCATAAATTGAATGCACCGTGTGGGGATTTGGGTATTTAGAAGGAAATTAGCCCTTGGTTGGGGCAAGTACAAGCTGGTGATTGTTAGGGAGCACTTGGGATTGAAGGGCAATCTGGGTGAATGGGTAGGATTTTTGCTCAGTCTGGGTGGTGGTTGAGAGTCAACCTACTGGAATGGGAAATCCTGGCATGGAAAGGAACCAGCGGGAAGTCGAGTTGAGTCAGAGAGGAAATGACAGTAGGGAAAGAATAAGAAGTGAGGTTCGAGGGGTCGGTGGGGGTCAGATGACAGGCCCCTGAAGGCGGGAGTGGGCAGTGGGACTTCGCTGGGGGCAGTGCTGGCCACCAAGGGCTTTTCCCGGGAGGGGAAGTGGTGAGGTGGGAACAGCAAGAACAAGAGGATGACCAGGAACACGTCCTCTCCCAGAAACAAGGGAGAAAAGATTCAAAAGTGGACTGTGGTTCAACGTGACCAGTACTTCCAAGAGGCAAAGGGAATGACGGAAAACATTGGTGCGCTAGCCCGATTTCGGGGGGGTTCGGCAGAGAGTGGTTGTGCATGTAGGGACAGCGTGTGGAAAACTCTGATGAGTAGTTCGCCAGTGAGAAAAAAAGATATGGACGTTATGTGGGGGCGAGGGTCCGCAGGGAATGATGTTGGGGGCGAGGGTCCGCGGGGAATGATGTTGGGGGTGAGGGTCCGCGGGGAATGATACTAGGGAAAGTGGAAAGAATCAGTTGTGACAAAAGCCAGGACTTGGGGCTGGCTGGACCCCCGCCTGAGTGTGGGTGCTAGGATTCTGAATGTGTTTTTTGTCCACCTGACTGGTAGGGCAAACATTTCCTAAAATCGAAAAACCTGAAGGTGCTAGTTCATCTTACGTCATCACTAACCATGTTGGACTTAGAAACCTTGATCCAATGTGACTGTTATGGTGCTGAGAGTTGCCCCAAGGCGAGGGGGGCTCTTGGGAGCAGATTGGGAGGCGCAGGGTGGGCTCCCCGTTCTGAGCTCGCAAATGGCCTAGGGACCCTGAGGTCGCACCTGAGGCTGGCAGACACCCACGGGACTCTGCAGAACACGGTGAACGGCCATTTGGATTATCTGCAGGTCAGATCAAAGGAGATTACATTGACATGTTGTCCCTTTAACTCAAGCATTTGGCAAACATCTCATTCTTTTTAGGGATGATTTTGAGTTTTGTAGAATTAAGACTTTTTTTTTTCCCCCAAGCATATTTCTCTCAGTTTTCAAAAGGTTGGGTCCTTGTGGGAAATTTAATCCACATGTTTATGATTCATTTCAGCTCCACTCCTTTCAAATTTATCTTTGGAGCATGAGTTGGTACTTGAGAAGCCTTTTAAAGTTCAGGACTTTAAGAACCAGCTAGTTATTTTGCTAGCTGTGTCTTAAACACGTATCAAAAATTTCCATAAGACAAAACTCAGGGTTTGTAGGGTTGTCTGAATGTAGCAAACTCCCAACTCTTGGCATTGTATCTGCAACAGCAAATCCATAGGCAAAGGACGCTGAACGTACACAGGGAGCAGCCTGAAAGAGTGCTGGAGAAGGGGTAAGATGTGTTTATAGGAGTGTCATCCGGGTTGCTGCAAATATTCTTGGAGACAGCAGGCCTGGGAAGCATCATGGCATCTGTGTCCTCCATGGTGGGCCCTGCTTCTTTTTATAGCTTTTTACGCATAGATCCTTGAGCTGCTGGAACATTCCAGATCACCTCCGGACTAGTTCTACCCCCTCATGTTATAGATAAAATGGAAGCTCCAAAAGGTTCAATGTCTTACTCAAGATTTCACACGCTTTAGTTTTTACAACTTCTGCAAGTTTTCACCACGTCTATTTTATTCCAAGGAGAAGAATATTTGATGGTAGTCACGGTCACACCACAGGGACTCGGGGTTGGGGCTGGGAGGGTGGTGGTGGCAGTTTTGGGGGGTGAAGAAAGAGGCTGAACGCTTATTTGCACAAGGAGTACCCTCTTTGAGTCTCTGTCTCTTTAAGATTGTCTGTTTGGGGTTATTTATCCTCTTGGGAAGAGGGGCATGAAAAAGAGCTCTGAAGGAATGGGCTTTTAAAGCCTTAAACCAGAAGGGTGTTCCGTGGGGAGGGTGCAAGTACTCGGACGTAAAGCTCTGTTTCTACAACCTTCGTTAACAGAGATTCTTAGGACAAGCTGCTTACTCTGTACACAGATGACTGCACTTCTCAGATGGATTCATATTTCCTGTTCCAGAACACTAATGTTTATTAGATGAGCCAATGGGTGACCATTGTAAGTACGTTAGACCCACTCAGCCACTGCAGGGGAAATCTATTGACCTTGGATGCATACTTTGGCCCAGAACAACTACACTTGTTTATTTAGTTGAGTTGCAAAAAATGTGGGAAATAGATGCGTATCAGCAAAGGTCCTGGTCTTTGTTCAGCAAGGAAACTTGTGGTGAAATTTATGAAGGTTTTTATCAGTGTGAGGTCAACAGAACATATTCACATACATGCCATTTAAAATAGCGTTTGTTTTATAAGTGATTATAAAAGTACTATATGTTTGTGGTGGAAAACTTGAAAAATGCCAAAAGTGTAAAGAACAAAAAGTAAATCACTTATAATTAGAGATATCACTACTCAGAGATAACCAATGTTAACGTTAAACATTTGCACATTTCCTGTCTTTTTTGGGTGAGTTTATAGATTCTTTTGTTTTTTTGTACTTTTTGTACAAAATATACTATTTTCATATGTTGTGCACTGTTTTGTTTTTTAACTATAAAGGTCAAAAGGAGAAAAAGATGTTTCAGAAGCACCTAAGACCAATAGCTGTGGTTCTGTTGGGTCTCCAGGACTGGTATGAGGTCCAAAGCATTTGTAGGATTCAAGGCAGCTGAAGTTCTTAGATCTTCATTTTCTAAGGGTGGCTCCCCTTTCTGTCTTTGCTTTTCTTTCCACAACTGATTACCAACCTCGGTTTTCCTCTGCCTTCTAGCTTCTTCTAACACGTAGTTTCTCATTTCTTACGTTTTTGCCTCACACATGGCCCGCTTCTATCTTATAGCCTCGCTGCCCACATACCATTTGTGTGACGTTTTCCAGCTCAACCTGTTCAGAGAGAGAAACTGATGTATTCAGCTTGTAACTCTTTATTCGAGCACAGCTTGGCACCCGGGCCGTGCCATAAATTGCCGGGCAGTTGGGTTAGTTACCTCTTTACTCTAGTCAGGTATGGCCAGGTGAGGAGATTCAGGTAACCTTTAGAAAATAATATGGAAGACAGTAAAAATCACCCCACATCCTGCTGCCCAGTAATAAACACTGTTAGTGTTTTCATGGTTTTTTCTTTCACTCATCTCTATGAGATCTGTGCATAGACACGTATGTCTATAAGTATGAGCGAGTGTATATTTTAAAAATGTGGGCAGAAGCTGTTGGTCCTTGCGGGGAGGGCATGATCGAAGCCAGGCTTGGGGAGGAGGTTGCAGGGGGTGGAATTTGATCACATCCCATTTTTTTAGCCAAACATTATATTTTGAACATTTTCTTAACGTATCTCTCTTTCTAAAACCTGATTTGTAGTCATGTACAATAGTTCACTTTCTGGGCCTACCGCTAGTTTGTTTTACAACTTCAGTATCACTGGGCACTTTTCTGGGTCTCCAGTGGGAAGAAGGACTCTGCTTCTCAGTTTCCTCACAGTGGAGGGGTGTTAAATGGCTGCGTGGCCCCTAGCCCATCCACTCTTCAGGTAAATAGTTTCATGAAAATGAGGACGCTTGTATTTGTCTGTCTTTCTTTTTTCTTTTTCAATTTATTTCCTTAGACCCTATGGGATTTATTTTGATACATGGCATAAGGAAGGAATTTAACCTTAAATCTTTATTTTCGTAAAATTTTCACATATTGTCCCAGAATGGTTTGTTCACTATCCATTCTCTCTCAACTGATTTGGAATATCATGTAATTTATTTCCTTGATTCTCAGATGGCGTCGACTGTAAGATTCACCTCTGACTTAGAAACCGTAGCCATTTAAAATTCTCGAGACACCTCCTGATATCAGAAATATTATAATCAAGGAATATGTTACCGAATTGTCATACTTACTCAGCTGTTTTCTGGGCTTTCTGTCCTCTTCCACTGACCTATTTGGGAGCACGTTAGTTTAATAGTGATGAATTTAATTTCTTTCGGTATCTGGTACTTTTATATAATCTTGTCCATTTGTTTTTGTATGTGATCTTCAAAATAAGTTCCCCCAATCCTATTACATTCTTCAAAGATTTGAATTAAATTGGCAGTTAAAATTGCAATAAGTTTGAAAAAAGTTACATATTTACAACATCATATATTTTGATAACTTGATGTTTGATGATATTAATTCTAATAGTTTCCCCCTGGTTTTCTCTAGTTTGCACTAACTTGATTCTGAATATATTGTTAATGTTGTTTCTGGCTTTAATAAAAATGCTTCTGGTGTTTAACCATTCCATATGACCATTGTCTGTTGGTCTGAGGCAGGTGATTTTTATCATGTTAAGCAAATATACCAGTTTTCCCAAGAGTTTTAATTAGGATTAAATGTTGAAAAATTGTTTAATACTCATTTGCATCTATCAAGGACATGCTGTGGTTTCTCTGTTTTTAACTTGATAAGTAGATTTTTAAGCATTTAGCCATGCTTTAATTTCTACATAAATTCAGCTTTGCTTTTGTGTATTGTATTTGTCAATGTTTTTTAACATTCTGCGTTTTTATTCATAAGGGAGGTAGTCTGTAGTTTTCTTGGCTTTTCATTTTCTTTTTTTTTTTTAGAACACTGCAGTGTAGAGGATTTACTCAGACTCTTTAATTTATAGCACAATTTTGTCATTAGTCTGTGCCAGACACCACCATGTATTTATTTGCTTGCATATTATTCCCATACCCAACTGTCATCCTCTCCTCCCCCCTCCCCACATACACAACTTATTTCAGCATTTTAAATGTGCATTTGTTTCTCTGACTGGGTCCTTTAACAATGTGTCTTATGGTCATATGGTATGTATTGTTATTATTTTATAGATCCCATGCTGTTTTTACTTTTTAGACTAAGCCCTGTGTATTTAGGCTGTACCCTCCCTCGATGCTGTGTTTCTGCTGCACATTACTCTGTGGGTGTGTCCACATATGTAATTTTTTTTAACTCTTCAGATGTGGTATCATGGTTATGCCAGCTCCATTAAGAAAAACCAGAGGCGAGCCATGTTTCATATTTTAATATTTTAGCAAAGTGTGACCTGTTTAGAATACTTGTTCCTTGATAGTTTGAAAAGCTTTATCCATGTAACCTATTTGCACCTGGTGTCATTTGGGGAATAGCTGTCATACACACACACGCAACTCTCTTCCATCACTGTTAGTCTAAGTTCTTGGCCTCCTATTGGGAAGTTTTTAATACTGGAATATTTTTGAGAAAATCATTACTTTTCAAATCTAGTAGCATATAGTATTCCTCATGAATTATAAATCTTTCTCATAATTATGGTTACATTGCTTTTGATACTCGCGATGCTTCATATTTGTGTTTTGCTCTTGCTTTCTGAAACTTCTGCTCCTTATTTCTGATATAGAAGTAATATATGCCTATTTAATAAGGGAGCTTTAATGATTTTGTGCCTTAACCTTGTCCAGAACTTGTTCCATTATTTTTTAAATGAAACGAAGTTCTTTATCAATTTAAATGCTTCTTAGTTTTCTAAATAAATTGTTAAAAATAATTTTATATTTATTTCTTTTACCTGCATTTTTAAGATAGATTTTCCTGGTCTCTTTCAGGTTAATGATTCAGATACTTAGTTCACATAGTCAGTCTTGTTTCATAATACCGCCATTAATTTTCCCCAGTATGTCTTTGGCCACAACCCTGACATTTTATGTGTTCTGTTCTTATTGTCATCATTTAAAAAATACTCTGTACTTGTAGTTTTGGTTTCTTCTTTGTCTCGAGTTATTTAAGAGAGTCTAACATTTCTAGTGTTTTTTTTTAAAAAAATTGCTCTGCTATGAATTTCTGGGTTTATTACATTGTGGTTAGAGAATGTGAGAATGTGGTCTGCATTATTTCTACTTTTCGAAAACTAGCAGGATTTTCTTTGCAACCTAATTGATCAATTTTTGTTAATGTTTTATGCCATTTGAAAAGAATATGTATTATCTGAATATTTCTGAAGTTTGCCTATATCTATTAAATCGAGCATGTGAATGTAATATATTTTTATCCTTTTCCCCCCACATACGTGTGTATGTGTGTTTGGTCTACTTGAACTGACAAAGTCTGAGGGCGTATATTAATGACTCCCCCTGCCACTGTGGTTTTGTCAATTTCTCCTTGGGTTTCCAACTGTTTTTGCTCTATTTCATCAGTGGAATCAAGTGTCTTCCAGCATTTCTTTAGCTCTTTAGCTCTGTTCTGTAGGGTGCTGCAAAGGACAGGTATGTTACAAAACAAAGACTTAATTTTTATTAAGTCTCATTTGATTGGTGTTATATTAGGGGAAATTTAGACCATATTCCAACTCTAGAGCTGGTTATCATTGTTATGTGAGTTTTCATGTTACCCTGTATTTTTGCTTCTTCCTTTGTTTAATCCTTCAGCATATGTCCACTCAGATCTCTCCCATCTGTCTCCATTGAACACTGAATATATATTCATTGGAAACCATTTAAAATTCTAGGTATCCCTCCCTGTGAGTGGATTCTTCTCTCCCACCCCAAAGAAATTGGGTTCTGCCATGTGACTTGCTTTGGCTGATGAATGTGATCAGAAGTGACATATGCCACATCAAAGCTCCATGCTTTAAGGGTCACTGCTTAATGTGACATTGTTCTTTTCTCTGCTGTCAGACAGCATGTGTAGGTAGGGGCACATGTTCACCCAGAGTCCCTGAATCGGGTCAACAGGTAGCATCCCAGCTCGAATGTCAAGACGTGTCATATGAGTGGGAAACACACCTTTGTTGTTGTAGCCGCTGAGTCTTTGGCTCTGTTTGTTAATGCAGCAGAACTTAGTGTAGCTGACTACTGTGTACTGTGTACATCAGGCCCTGTTTTATCCATTGAGGGTCTAAGATCTAAAACAGACAAAGCTCCTTCTCTTGTGACTCCCCTTTTCAACTTCTTGGGAAGTTGAAAATGTCTGTAGGAAGTACCACTAGCCAGTATCTATGTAAGTCTCAGTAATATTTGATAGTTTTCTGCGTATAGAATCTGTACGTTTCCTGTTAAGCTTTTCCGAAGTATATTGCATTCTTTGCTGTGAACATAGCCTTTTTCATTACATTATCTAAACACATGTGCATGGGAAATCTATAGATTTTTAAACATTTTTATTGGAGTATAGTTGATTTACTATGTTGTGTTAGTTTCTGCTGTACAGCAAAGTGAATCAGTTTTTTATATATATATATATATATATATATATCTCAGCTCTTCTTTTAGATTCTTTTCCCATATAGGTCATTACAGAGTACTGAGTAGCACGCTCTACAGTAGGTCCTTATTAGTTATCTATTTAATATATAGTAGTATGTATATGTCAGTGCCAATCTCCCAATTTATCCCTCCACCCTTTCCCCCCTGGTAACCATAGGATTGTTTTCTACATCTGTGACTCTATTTCTGTTTTGTAGAGAATAAGTTCATTTGTACCATTTTTTTAGATTCCACATATAAGCAATATCATACGATATTTGTCCTCCTCTGAGTGACTTCACTCTGTATGACAGACTCCAGGTCCATCCACCTCACTACAAATAACTCGGTTTTGTTCCTTTCTGTGGCTGTGTAATATTCCACTGTATATGTGTGCCATGTCTCCTTTATCCATTCATCTGTTGGTGGACACTTAGGTTGCTTCCAGGTCCTGGCTATTGTAAATAGAGCTGCCAGATTTTTGCATGTATTATCTGAGCACCTTATTAAGCTTTCACATTCAAATAGTTATGTAGTTTTTCATTGAATTTTCTAGGTATATAATCATATTTCTAATAGTGATTTTGCTTTTTTGCAATGATTACAACTAATTTCTACTTTATAGCTCATTTAGTTGGCCAGATTTTCATAAAAATGTTAAGTAATTATGGTAATAGCAAACGTTTTTGCCTTTTCTTATTCTAATAGGAAAGTGTCTATCTAGCATTTGACTCTTCAGATATGACTTATTTAAGACAAATGATCTTTGCCTTATTGAGAAGATCATTTTCTGTTTCTCCTTGTTTTCGGTTTTCGTTCTAAATATGCGTTGCATTTTCATAAGTGCCTGTATAGTGTCTGAGATGATTGCACATCTATCAGTGAGGTTCTTTGTTAATCATTGTCCTAATATTAAAATACTTTAGCATTCCGTGACAACCCTAGCTGATTATGATGGATGGTCTTTTAATATACACTTTCGTTCAATTGGCTGCATATTTAGTATTTTGGAATTTGTGTGCATAATTGGTTTGGTTTATAGTTCTTTTTTGTGGGTGCTATCTTTGTGAGGTTTTGGTATCAAGATGATTACTTGTAGACTTTTTTTTTTTTTAATACTATTCAGGAACAGTTTATATTGCATGGGGATTATCTGTTCCTTGAAAGTTTGAAATGACTTGGTAATAAAACTGTCTGGGTGAGCTTCTCTTCAGGAGGTAATGCTTCAGTAATTTCCTCAACTTCTTTGATGGGCTTAGTTTTCAGATCAGGTTTTGTACTTCTTGAGTCAACTCTGCAGCGACTCCTTCTTACAAGGGCTCGGTTTAGATCTGAGTCTATCACTTGACAGAGGAGTCCATCACCTGATCAGACTAGACCTTTAGCTGAATTCTGCTTCTAGAATTGTATTTGCTTGGAGTGCAAATTTCCTTCTAACTACTGTCAACTTTAAAAATAAAAGGGCAAGTTAACTTACCAGCAAAATGAATTTACTTGGAAATAACCAGAGTAATTGCAATTCAGGAAATGCAAGCTGTGGTGGACCATTGGCACATAAAGTAGGGGGCTGGCTTTTACAGGGAAAAGGGGGAGTTGGTAGGGGCTCCTCTAAATAGAAGTTCACTGGAGGAAAGAAAGAGTTCAGGGTGGCGATGGCTTCTCATTGGCTGAGCTTCTGTATCTTCTGTTTGCTGGGCAAGAAAACCTTCCTTCCCTCCTGCGGGGGCAGTAAGGTAGAGGCACCTTCCTGGGGGAGAGATGCAAGGCACCTCTCTCCCTGTTTAGGATAATTGATGACAAGTGATAGGGTGTGAGAGCTTCTGCAGGTCTTCCTGACTGCAATTTTAGTTAAGATTTCCTTTCTTAATTTTCCCAGTACTAATAATGTGTCTAAAGGACAGAGGGCTGGGACTTCACCCAGTGGTATATCGCTTTTTGTTTCTGCTCGTTAGTGTATATTTTCATGTGTGCTGGGACTGGATCGGAGACGTTTGCTTTCACTGTACCAAAGTCAGGATATGAGGTTGGCTGGGGGCAGACCTAGCGTCCTCACAGCCTTAATCATTACAACTTGCTGGTGCTCACCAGAAAGATGCTGGAAATGGCAGGCGGTCAGATTGGCTGAGGCTGGTATGTTGTCAGCCATCCTCTTGCTGGACGTGAATGGAGCTGGGAAAGGAGTCTGCTGACCGCCTCACAGAGGTACTCAGTGCAGAGAGCTGTCACTGTTGCCGCCGTGAAGTGCCTTAGTGTTTTCATTTCCGGGGCTGCCGTACAAAGTCCCATGAACTGGGTGGCTTGAAGAGCAGAAGCGTATCACCTCGCAGCCCTGGAGGCTGGAAGTCTGAAGTTAAGGTGTGGGCAGCGTCGGTTCCTTCTGAGGGCTGCAGGGGAGCCTGTTCCCTGCCACAGTCCTAGCTTTTGGTTGGCTTGCTGGCCGTCTTTGGCTCATAGCCGCATCCCTTGACCTTCCCATGATCCTCTCCTTGTGTCTCTTCACTTCGTCTTCCTTCTGTGCACGTCTGCCTCCGTGTCCAAATTTCTGCTCTAAGGCCACTCGTCCTGTTGCAGGGGCCCTCCCAGTGACCTCACTTTAACGTGGTTACCTCTGTACAAGCCCTGTTTCCAAGACAGTCCAGTCCTCACTGGGGGTGAGGACTCCAGCTTGTCCTTTTGGGGAAACTCAGTTCAACCGCAAACACCGAGTAAGGCTGCCCGTGGAAACGGTCAGAGGGCTCCCCTCCTGTCACGGGGACTGATGGCACCTGCGTCACGCAGCAAACACGAGTGGGCCGGCCACCAGCTGTTTTTCTTATTCCCCTCCATCAGCCATCTTAGTAGGTAGTTTTTTCAAATTCTGTTGACAGACTGTTCCAATCTTCTCAATATTAAGTTTTGGGGGAATTTGGGGCCTCCGTATCTTTTTTTTCTCTTTAACAGTATTTTTCTGGAAAGAGGAGAGGGGCTACATCAGGCCCTGCTAGGTTAGAAGCCAGAGGTTGTAAACCAGATGTCATTCTGTGTCCAGGTTCTATTTTTCTGCCCTGTCCTTCTTCCTTGTCTGAAGATGAGCCAGTGGTCACAGCAGACCACACCTCTGACAGCGCCTCTGCCTCGGGGTACCGGATGAGACGGGGAATAGCCCAGGGAGAGCATCCGTCATACAGAGCACGAAGGCAGAGACTTTTGTGGGAGACTGTTGTGGGTTTCTAGAGCTTTTCTGCACACTTGCAGCATCACACCGATGGGCCTTGTGTAGCCTCTCCAGGGGTCCCCAGCTGTCTCTCCTGCCCACAACTCTACCTTCTGAAGCCTTGCAGTGTATGAAATAGCCCTTTTGGCCCAAGCCGTCCAATAATCATATTTGACTCTCACACTTCCCTTCTCGCTAGCTAAATAATGTGACATTGCAAATTTGGACTCTTCAAGTTCAGCTTACAGTTTTGGCTTTGACTAATTGTATCAAGGTCTTGTGGGATGCTTGTCAGTTTCCAAAGCGCCCCAAAATGATCTCATCTTTTTCCTCACAGTAAGTGGCTTTTCTGTTCATTTCTCACGGCGATAACTCAAGTTACTGGAGGCGCAGGGGGCGACTTGGTCAAAGCCACACAGATAGCAGGAGAGCAAGGACTGCGACGCAGGTCTGACGGTCACCCGGCTCCTTTCCGTGAGGCCTTCCTGCTCCCCTGCTACCTCGCGGTCCAGCCAGCTCCCGGCTCACTCAGGACCTCAAAACACCGCCGCCGCCTCCTCGGAGCCTTTCCAGATTCAACCGAGGGGAGTAACCGACAGCTTTCCATTCTGCTGCCCGGCTGTGTAGATCAGGGGCTGGGAAGACCTTGGCTCCTGGCCTGCTCTTGCTGGTGTTTTTCACATTTTTAAAGGGTTGTGGGGGGGGGGGGATATGTGACAGAGACCCATGTGTGGCTCACACTGTCTGAACTATTTACTGTCTGACCCTTTCCAGGAAAAGTCTGCGAGCTCCTGGTCTAGATACCTCTGTCTCCCTTCATCCACTTTTAAAATTCACTCCCCCTCCGTCTGTTTTTATGACACCCATTTTTGGCGTCTGTTTTCTTTAACACGGATCTGGGATGCTCGCTTTTGAATATTCAAAGCTCCTGCTTGCTATTCCCTGATCTCTTCCTTTCTCTTCCGGGTACTGAGGAATAGGTACCATGTGTTATATAAACTGTCTCTTACAATTTATTTGAGAAGAGAGGACCTTGGCATCAAATATACGTTCATATTGTACACCCAGTGAATAGTATATACAGTCAGTCCAGTACAGGGAGGAGGGTTCTTCAGGACTAGGTAGGAAGCCCCGTGAGGGCAGGGAAGTAGTCTGTCTTGTTCGCTGCTGTCCTCAGCATTTAGCACAGGTGCCTAAACTGGGTTTGTGGGCCAACAGATTAGGAAGATTTTGGGTAGGAAATGGGACTTTTGCTGAGATCTGAAGAAAGGGGTAAGAATGGAATAAACAGGAGTGCAGATGGTGCTTGGAGCAGGTAGACTGATGTGAGAGGATAACCCAGTGTATGTCTTCGCAGCTTTCACTCTCACTGAAATAACAGTCGGTATACTTGATTTTTATTTTGTTTTATTGGAGTATAGTTGATTTACAGCGTCATGTTAGTTTCAGGTGTAAACACAGTGGTTCAGTTATACATATGTATATCTTTTTGGTATACTTAATTAAAAAAATTGTTTTTTCAGTTCTCTTTTTTTTGAATTTTATGTTATTTATTTGGTACACTTAATTTCTTAGTAGATTTTATTTTCAGAGAAGTTTTAGGTTCTCAGCAAAACGGAGCTGAGAGTAGAGCTTTCCCGCATCATCCCCGCCCCTGCACGTGCACCACCTCCCTGTTATCAGCACTTCCCACTGCAGAGGCAAGTGTGTTACAGCCATGAACCTACACTTGCACGACCTTGTGCAGAGCCCGTTGTTTGCATTAGGGTTCACTCCTCTGGTGTTGCACATTCGGTGCATTTGGACAAATGCATAATGATGTGTATCACTGTTATGGTGTCATACAAGGTGCATTTCAGTTTTTAAAATTGGAGTATAGTTGACTTACAATGTTGTGTCTCAGGTGTGCAGCAAAGTGACTCGGTTATACATATATATCTCTATTCTTTTTCAGATTCTTTTCCATTATAGGTTACTACAAGATATTGAATATAGTTAGTTCCCTGTGCTATACAGTAGGTCCTTGTTTATCTATGTTATATACAGTACTGCATATCCGTTAATCCCAAACTCCTAATTTATCCCTCCCCCTGCCCCTTTCCCCTTTGGTAACCATAAGTTTGTTTTCTATGTCCCAGAGTCTATTTCTGTTTTGTAAATAAGTTAATTTCTGTCATTTTTTTAAGATTCCACATATAAGTGATAGCATGTGATACTTGTCTTTCTCTTTCTGACTTACTTCACTTAGTTTGATGATCTCTAGGTCCATCCATGTTGCTGCAAGTGGCATTATTTCATTCTTTTTATGGCTGAGTAATATTCCAATGTATATATGTACCACATCTTCTTTATCCATTCATCTGTCGATAGACATTTAGGTTGAGTTCATGTCTTGGCCATTGTAAATAGTGCTGCTGTGAACACTGGGGTGCGTGTATCTTCGAATTAGAGTTTTTGTCTTTCCTGGATATATGCCCAGGAGCGGGATTGTTGGATCATATGGTTGGATATTGTTGGATCATACGATCCAGCAAGAAATGGAAGCCTCTCCGTTTGGGTACTTTGACACGTTCCCTGGGCATCCCCACTGCTTGGCACCTTGCCTGCAACATAACAGGGGCCGGGCCACACTCTGTTGAAAGGAATGATGGTCTGTAAGACTATGAAAGCAGACTAAGTCCTGAGAGTAGGGAGTCTGCAATGCCAAGCTAAGGACCTTGAAATCAGTCTTGCCTGTAGTCCAGGGATCCGCAGACTACAGCCTTGTGGGCCCAGTCCACAGCTGGCCTGGGGCTGCCTTCACCCTCCAGCTGCAGAGCTGAGCGGCTGCTGCAGAAATGGTGTGCGGTCCCTGGGCCCACAAAGCCTAAAATATTTACTATCCTCGCCCTGTAAAGAAAGATAAAGTTTGCCAACCTGTGCTGAACGGTATGGGGAAATCTAATAACGCTTTTGTGAAGGTGTTGCTGGTGCCATTAGGCACAACAGTTCTACCAAGGTCCCCAAGTCCCAGTGCCCGCCCATCCCAGAGACATCCCCGGGCACCCCTGTGCCGGCCGAGGATGCTCTCGGCCACGTTCCATTCTCAAAACACATCGTGAGCCTCGGTCGCGTGTAAACAGCTCCTTTGCGTCCTGCACGTTGGCTAACTTCATCATTCTCAGAGCTAGCAAACGATTTCCTCGGGGATTCCCCGGCCTCCTTCATTGCTCATAACTCTCTTATCTTCTGAAGGTTAACAGTTTATAAAATGGGCGCTTTGGCCAAAGTTGCGTACCGGAGAGTTACATTCGCCTCCTTGCTTCCCTCGCCCTTCTCCGGGGGGCTGAGGGGAGTGTGCGGCCTTTCGAAATTGGAATCTTGATGTTTAATGCACGTTCTGACTTTTTCCAGTTTTATCAATAAGTTGTCATGCAGGAAGCCTCTTGGGGGATTCTCTGGTTGTTCACTAGGCACTCTTGAAACTCAGAATTTTCAGCTCCAAGGTGCAGTTCAAGTGATGCTCCAGAGAGTAGGGTTGCCAGAAAAGGTAGGTTAGACTCAGAGAAGCTGATCTTCACAGGCCTGATGAGTGATGTCCTGTATGGCTCTCCCCGCTCAGCTGTGCACACTACTGTAGAAATAGTCCTTATCTGTGTTCTTCTTACTTGATTTTCATTATATAATGTTCTTCTTTAGACATGTTAGTAACTTTGGGGATTCCTTTATTACCTGGTTTCAATCTCTTTAAGTTTTTCTGTTCCAACATAACTGAAGGTGATGTCAGGACCTTCAGTGAACAGTAGGGTCAGAATCTTTGAAGTAAAAGGTAAAAGTGTGCGAATTACTCACCAGGCCAAGTGTTTGAGCCTGGAATTTCATAGGGTGGTGTTTATATTATCCCATGAAGGTGTACAAGATGCTGCCACACCAAAGCTGGCTAGTTCTCCTGAAATAGGAGAACTTTCCTGTCCTGAGCGTCGCCTTCCAGCATCTGCCCCACCTCGTTTTATTAGGATCCTGTGGGTTACATAATAATTTCCCCCAGACATGGGCTTTCTTGCTCAAATTTCTAAAGCCTGAAAATTAACTTGCACAGGACTTTTTCTTGCACAGGAGGACTTTGACTTGAGTGGACATGGGTAAGGTGGTGTCTTAGCCAGGTAGGAGCAGGGACGTAGACACCCCTGGGGAGGGAAGTTGATCTTTCCATCTGCCCTCCTGGCTCCCATGCTCGATCCCAACTGAGCGGGGGATGGATCTGCTTAGGGACCGAGGATTCCTCCTGGGAATATAGGCGCTGGTCACTGAGCCCATTGAGGTTTAGGGGCATAAAGACACTTGGCAGTTGGAAGTGGGCTCAGACGAGACCCGATTTCAGGAAAAAAAAAAACCACCCGAGCCTCTATAAGGCAACCAGTGGAAGGGCAGAGGGGATCTAAGTCAGACTTAGCAGCAAAAGGGTATTACTGGTTCAGGGCAGAGTCGGTAACTGATGCCAGAAACTCTTCTCTGATCATCCCAATACAGGAAAATGGGATCAATTACAAAGCAGGAAGTTAAGTCCTTTTTTTTTTTGCACATCTGATGAGTACTGGGCGTACATACTGTGCATAGTACCAGCCATGCTTTGTATTTTCACGTAACATATGGTACCATTCTAGTTTATGTAGAAGACCGAGAAGGAAGGTGTGACATGGTGATGTATAATAAGAAATACTTGTTTTGAGTTTTTGTCCCTGTCCCTGGCACAGGGCTCCTGAATCCTTGGATATTTCCAAAGTGATAAGAGCTACAAAGGTATCTTTTGTCATGTTAATGAGGCAGCTTGGGGATGTACCTGAGGATTCTGGCTGGTGGCCAGAGTGGCCAACTAGGCGATTAGAGGGTTAGAACTTTCAGTTCCACCCCTGGCCTCTGTGGAGGGGAGAGGGGTGGGAGGTTGAATCAGTCACCAACAGCCAATGACTTAATCCCTGGTGCCTGTGTCATGAAGCCTCCATAAAAACCCCAAAGGACGGGGGATCAGAGAACTTTTTCGGGTTGGTGGTGTGGGGAGACTGATACCTTGCCCTCTCCCACCTGGCTGTTCCTGAGTTTGATCCTTTTATAATAAACTGGTAATCAAGGGAGTAAACTGGTTTCCCTAGTGTGTAAGCACAATAACAAGCTCATCGAACCCAAGGAAAGGGGTCCTGGGAACCTCTGATTTAATTAAGCCAGCCAGTCAGAAGCACAGGTGACGCCCTGGACTTTCAGTTGGCATCTGAAGTGGAGGTGGAGGCAGTCTTGTGGGACTGAACCGCGAATCTGTGGAATCTGAGTTATCTCCAGGTAGATCGTATCAGCGCTGGGTTGAATTAAGACGCCCAGCTGGTGTTGAAGAATTACTTGGTGTGGGGAAAGAATTGCCTGGCATTGGTGATCAGAATTGTAGATAAGGGACCATGCTGGAAGGACTTAATTTTAGGTACCTGTCGTTTTTTCCATTTGGGAATTTGATGCCGAAAGCTTGGCTTCTGTGCACTGGTGCCGAATCGCATCTTGGAGACGGTTTTGGGTGAAGTAGAAAAGAATAGCTTTATTGCTTTGCCAGGCAAAGGAGGACACAGCGGGCTCGTGCCCCTCAAAACTGTCCCAACCCAGGGGTGTTTGGGGAGGAGTTTTATAGCAGTGGTTCAAGGGCGGGGTTGCTGATAAGGATCAGGGTGTGTGCAGGGACTGCACTCCTTTAATCTGGCCTCAGGTGATCTGATGAGTTTCAGCAGTTCTCGAGGTTATCAGACTGTTACCTTCTCTCTGGAATGAAGAATGCTTCATCAAGTAGCTAACATCTTTCATTTGGGAGGATTTAGTTCTGCAGAAGAGCTCAAAGATATTGTTATCTTGAGGGGGAACCAGGACGCTGCCCCAAGGCTGCAACATTGTGTCTTGACCCTCCTCCCTTGTCTCTGCCTCCCCCCTTCCCTGATTAGCAGCTGTTTGAACCTACCCTTTGGAACTCAGGGAGGGTCATGGAGGCTGAAGCCTATTCCCTACAAACAAGAAACAGGTGGGCTTCCCTGGTGGCTCAGTGGTTGAGAGTCCGCCTGCCGATGCAAGGGACACGGGTTCGTGTCCCGGTCCGGGAAGATCCTACATGCCGTGGAGCGGCTGGGCCCGTGAGCCATGGCCGCTGAGCCTGCGCGTCCGGAGTCTGTGCTCCACAACGGGAGAGGCCACAACAGTGAGAGGCCCGCGTACCGCAAAAAAAAAAAAAAAAAAAGAGGGGACACAGAAAGGCTTCCGTGCTCAGGAGCCCCACTGGGTTCTGCTCAGTTTCAAAATGACTGAGAATGTGAGTGGACTGAATATTTGCATCACTCACAGATGAAATACTTGCGGGGGGGGGGGGGAGGCATTTTACTGTGGGGGGCCCTTGGCCGAGTGTGAATGAAAGGAAGGATGGATTTCTAGAGGGCTCCTCCAAAGCCGGGAGGGGCAGGCAGCTGCCATGGGCTCTGGGGCACCTGCACAGTTGTCGTCAGGGGCTCTCTGCGTGTGACCGATGCTTCAGGTGACAGACGCACCACGGAGGCCTCCAGGATTCCCGCTTCCTGGTGGGCAGTCAAGGACTCACATTCAGCGCGAGGTCAGCATCGCTGGGCAGCCCTGACAATATTTAGGGAGGCTAATCATGGCAGAGGTGGAGCCACACGGATGGAGAACTAGAGCATCAAGACTGAGGCCAGTGAGTAAAACGATCACTCGGGTCGTCCCACAACTTTGGGGAAGTCAGGGATGTTTCAGTGACGGGATTCCGCGTCGTTACAAAGGCAGCTTACTAGGAAGAGCAGAGACTGGGGAAGTAGAAAGAAAAATACAGTGAAGCCAGTGATGGGCCAGAGTCAAGGTTTCTGGGCTGCAACCTTTGGAAGGGTAGAGGGAGATGAGTCAGAATGAAGGTCAGGCTGCACAGTGTACCTGGTAGATGGGGGAGGGGATGGCACGTGTAGAAGGCAGTCTGAACTGGGCCCAGTGGGTTCTGGACTGATGGGCTTTGACATGACAATATCAGGGCTGGAACACGCTCTGTGTAATTCTACAGGGTGAGCTAAGCAAGTATTAAATGAAGTATTCTTTTTCAAGCAACTAACATAATCTGCATCTCTGTTTGGAAAAAGTTGATCATGACTGTTTGGAAAAAGTGACATGTGCATAAAATAAAATCCTACAAGCATGGCCCATTATCTGTGTGACCTTCTCACTGGGTCTTTAACATAATGCAGGATGATGTCGTTTATTGTATGAAAATACAGAGTATAGCCGAGTCCAAGTGTACACAGCCCCATTCAGATGTGCAGCAAGAATGGTCTACATTTCTTCATGCTTTGCAACTGGTCGTAGTTTACTTTTGAGGCGCCTGCCCCCTTCTTCCTCTGTGGCTGGAAAAGAAGCCACTTTTTACTTTTTTTCCATGGTTACCCCTCTCCCCTACCATGCCTTCTCCCCCTCACTAGACTCCCACAGCAAGTTAATCTATATTAAGGAGTTAATGTATATCTTTTATACTTTCTCTGTACACATGTAATTCAACCATATTGTATATGTACAAATAAACGTATCCATATATTGGGGGGCTGTTGGACTTTTAAGCATTTGGATACTATGATACACACTTTTCTGCATCATGATTTTTTTCCCCACTCATTTATGCCTTACGGAACTCCCTCCTCTGAGTCAATGGAATTTCTCTAATTTATTATTTTCAGCGGTTGTGTAATGTCCCATGGTGTAGCGGGACTATAGTGTATCCAGATGTCCTTCTAGTAAGCGGCAGTCAAACCTTCCCCCACCACACACACACAGACACACACACACGCGCACGCACGCACACACACACACACAGTAGAATTAGTGATCAGAGTATTCTTAGGGTTATAATATGGTTGAGAAGTAAGTCATAGGTGAACAAAGAGCGGTTGACAGTAGAAGCTGGTGAAAGATGAGACTGAGCCTTAGGACCCTAACCAGGGTCCTTGTTCTGCCTTGGCTTCTTAGTCATTCCAGGACAGTGAGGTGGTCAGCTCATCTCTCTAGACCTCAGTTTTCTCATCTGCAAAATAGCAAAGTGGACCTAGATCGTGACTGAACATCAGGGGGCCAGCAGGCCAAATCCCCCTCAACCCCCGACCAAGCCATCTTGTCTGGTCTTTATTTAAATATTTAACAACATGGAAAAACCAGTACATTTTCCCTAAAAACATGGATTTTTAGCTTCTCTCAATAAAACAATAACAAGATTTGTTTAAAACTGCCTACATGCCAGTCCCACAAAGCCATGATTGACTCAAGCTAGGTGGTGGTGGCCCACCTCAGGCGGGAAACTCACCGTTTCACTGCAGTCCCTCGGCTCCCTAAAGCCACCCTTCCAGCTGAGTTGTCAGTGGCCAGTTATCACTGAGCAAGCCTGGTTGACATTTCTGGTAGGAAAATACACTGCCTGCGTCTTTGTGAGAAGTGGGAATACACAAGATGGATGAGGGCTGCATGTTTTGAAGGGAGTGGCAGAGATGATATGGAGAGAGACCCAGTGAGGACGCTTCCAGTTGCTCCACCTGCCCACAGAAGCTCTGTTGAAAATGACACCTGACGTCCAGATGCTGAGGATCGTGGTCTGAACACAGGTTGGGAAAGAATTTCCAGACACAAGGCAGCATGTAAAGAAGAAAGAATTTATGGGAGGGAAGGGTCGCTGCCAGAACAGCGGGCCAGCTTCCTAGTAGAGTCTGGGAGAGTCGAGCCTGAACATGTGCTCTTGATCAGTCTTTATAGCCAGAAAACAAAGGAATGGTCCGAGGTGAAAGCTTCGTTTACTGATGGGTCGAGGCACGTATACCTTCCTTCTGTAGGGTGGGAATGGGACAGGGCAGATGCCTTTCCTTATCTGGGACAGGTCCCGTTGCCCAGGTGGGCTCAGGAATTTCATAACCATCGCAACATGGCACGGAGGGCGAGGAAGAGTCCGGGAGGGGGTGTGACGCTGAAACTCTTTCAGGCAGGGTCGTCCTTTGTCCTTGGAGCCCCACACTGGGGTCTGGCCCTCAGGCTGATGCAGAGCAGAAGCCTGTCCCTCCCCGGCTCCCGGGAGCCCGTGTCACTGCCCGTTAGACACAGCGGGTCAGGCTGCACCCAGGAGAGCAAGCCCTGCTCTTCGGAGAGATTTCTTTGCTCCTGCAAAGACTGCCTGGGAAGGTTTACGGTCTCTGATTTCTATATGGCTTTTGGCACATCGTTTTACTCAAAAGGAGAAAAGGAAACAGTGCAGTGCCTTCCAGCCTGAAACACAACGAGCTGGCAATGGAAGAGGCGGTTAAGTCATTCCAATAATATGCCAGGCTCAGAATAACAACATCTGTTCCCTTGGGGCAGTTAACAGAGGATTAAAAACAAAAAAGAAACCTTAGATTTGAATGCAACTAGATTTACTGACTGGCAACTGGGAGCTCCTATCAGGCAGCGGGCTGGTCGATCTTGAGAGCGGATCTGTGCCTGGTTGTAGGCTGTACGGGGCTAGGATGCTAGGGGCAAAAGTGGGTGAGTTGGAGAAAAACGACCCCTGACCTCCGTGATTTATAATCCGTGCACAGAAACACTTTCAGTGCACTAAAAAGTGCCGTGGCTCTCCTGGCAGGAGCATCAGACTCTGAAAGACTCCTGCTTTCTGTAGGAGAGGTTCTAAATACCCCTGTAGCCTCGCCAGCCGTTGTTCCAGGCATCGGTGCGGCAGAAGCTCGAAAGCTCCCCCCCTTTCCTGATGCCCTCAATTCTTCCCAGACCCTTGAGAGAAGTCCTCAATGGGTGTTAATCGTCAACACCTAATTTCCCTCACACCATAGGGCAGAACTTCTTGCTTCCAAGAAATCTAGGCTTGCGGGAGGGGTGTAAGTCTGTTAGCATGAGGTCTTTCGTGGACCAGCCCCCAGCCCACCTTCCCTCGCCCCTGTAGCTTACATGATGAGTTCAGGTTCCTTAAATTTGAACCTGAGGCCTGTCAGCATCTGGGCTTCGGCCATTGTCTCCTCCCAAGCCCTGTCGTCTATTTCATTCACAGGTGGCCTTTCCTCCACCTGGATCACCCTCCCCTTCACCTGTGTAACTCCTGCAACTTCAAGGATCATTCAGGAGCCCCCCCTCCCTGGGTGCTTGCCCCACTCTCAGAATCACTTAAGTGCCTTTCCTATATCCTTCCCCACGCTGGGTGCTTCCATCTGTCAGGGCACTTAATACACTGCAGCGTAGACAGTAAATTCCTTCCCCATCTCTCCATGGTAAATGCTACTTAGCGCTTAATTAAATAAATGCAGTCATTTATTCGGCATTTATTGGTTTGTTTGGTTCCTGGTATTTGTCTTATGGGGCGTATAACAAAGAACCAGGCTTCATCTCCATCCTCAGTGGACAGGGGAGAAAAGTGTCCCCACAATCTCTCCAGTGTAGTGGGCATCCTATTGCCAGATGCAGCGACACCACCATGGCTGAAAATAAATGCATTTACCTGGCTGGTCACGGAGCCTCACCAGTTTCTTCTGCGTCGTTAGTGTTTCCTTTCCATTTCTTTAGTTTCCCGTAAAGTGAGGGAACTTTTAACTCCAGAAGCCTGAATGTTTGAGTCACTCTTGTAATTGTTTTCACCTTTTCATACCTGAAATACTGGAGTGGATTTCTGCACATTTGTCCACTTCGGTGGAAAAATTTGTTTCTGCTGTAGACGATTTGGTCAAGGGTCTAAATTCAAATGACTCAGGAACAGCATTTCGAATGTTAAACTTGCCCGAAGAGTATGTGTTCTGGTATGAAACAAGCCTAGATTTGAACTGTGGCTCTAATACTAGTTAATTGACTTTGAGTGAGTTAATCTCTCTAAGCCTCGGTTTTCTTATATGTAAAATGGGGACAATCCTTTACAGTTCACAGGATTGTTGCTGAAAAGCTGATCTGCAGCATAATACTTAGCACACGTGTAGTGTTTAATAAGTGTTAGCTTCTCAGTCATGATTGTGGCCCCTCACCCCTCCGTTGGATCTCAGACAGTGGCTTTATTAGTAGTATTATCCCACTGAAATACTTCAGCGTGACTGGTGGTATGTAAGAGCAAGCTATTTCTATTCAACCCGTTAGGGGTGGTTAATTAGCCTGTGAAGTATTCTAACCAGAACGAATACTAGGTTTGTCTAATTAACGTGAAGAATAAATAGTTAGAAGTAATTTCAGATTGATGAAATCAGTGGTGTTTAAGCTATACGGTTAACGGGAAATGGTATAACAGTCTGTCAGCCTTGCATGAAGAAGGTTAGAAGAAACCAGCCAACCCTAAAGTCTGTGCCAGAGCCCACCAGCCCCACCCCTCCTCTTCCAAGGGGCAGGGTCCTACCGACTTGACTGCTCACAGGACCCACAGACATCCTTCCCCATCCTCTTGCAAGGGAGCGTGTCCCGCAAGGGGCCAGTGGGGGCACCTGCGGCTGCCTCCCCCCAGCTTCAGACAGTTTGCATTGCTGTCTATGCCTACTTGCTAATGAGCTTCTGCAATTGGGTCTGAGATTACAACTGGTAGCGAGGTTCTAATCAACGCAGTGGGAAGATCATCTTGTCTGTCTGCGACCACCAGGCTTTATAACAAGGATTTGACATCTCCCGGACACCAGACTGGCTTAGGAGGTGTTCTTCACCCATCTCCTCCATTCTGTGCCCACAGTTTGCTAATTGCTTTCTCAACCAGTTCCCTGGTCCCTCACCTTCCTTAAGTATTGAGTCAGAACTTAGCTTATATAAGAAGTTTTCTTTATGTGGTCTATAACCAGTAAAGTCTCACGCTGATGGGAGGTACCCTAAATGCGCTTAATTTATGAAAGTTTTCTGAAAGATCATAGGTGACTTCCTGACTTTAAGATAAATGATATTTACATGTATTTCTTGATGAAAATACCGAAATGCTGCAATGTTTAACAATACTTCCACCACAATCGAAATAGAATTTCATTTTTTATAACTTTTATAGATTGATTTATAGATTTCCCCCCCAATCTCAAGAGAATATGACCACTTTTTTTTTTTTTTTAATGCTGGATGGATGAATTGTAACTTCAGTGTACTTTTCTATCTCAAACAGGTAAATAAATGTGGGATAATACCAATGTAACAAGTAACTATTGCTGTTAAGGTAGAGTTTCACAGGACAGCTTTTTGTAAACAAACTACTGAATTTTACGATGAGAAGACACAGAATAGCTATAAATGTGGCAAGAAAAGAACCTTCAAAGGAACTGGCTTCATGTTTAAATTCTTCCTAAGTTCAAGGTAAACGTCTTGCAAATATCTTCTAGCCATTACGTCATCTACATAACGAGATAAAACAGCTTGGTGCGTTATATTTTCAAAGGCTTGTGCCAATAGCTGAACTTTTCTCAGTCTTCTGGTATTACAAACTTGGTGGCCTTTGGCATTAATTTTAATTGGTGCTAAGTTAAAGGATTTGCACTGCAAAATTTTTTCTTTCTGTATTTTACAGTCACAAGGTGCATTTTTACAAAGCTTTCTGTTGACCTCTCCTTCCTCCTTCCCACCATATATCTGGTACTTTTCACAGCTGAGGAGGCTGAGGTTCAGGAAAGCTAGATACCCTACCAGACAGAACAGTCCCCATAGTGACATTTGTACTCTGATTTTCCCCAGTACAAATGACACACTAGCCACAGCCTGCCAGGGACCGGGGGCCAAGCATGGACCTCCACCTTCTGTCCCTGAATCCCATACCTTTCCATTCTACCTCACCAATGTCATGAAACGAAGAAGGATTCACTGATGGATGGAAGTTTCCACCAGGAGCTAGGATCTACTGACACCCTATCCCAGGGGAGCATATAAATGCCATAAAGTACAGGAAAACGTACGTGTTAAAAATATGAATGGATGTAGCAATTCACCTGAAAGATCAAGGCATCTAGTCAAAGGCTAGAAGTTAATTACAAGTGGACCCTAACGGGCGAATACCATGGTGGTGTTGTAAGACTGCAGGAGGCAAGTTTTCCAGGGCTCTTATTTTACGCCCTGCCCACTCTTCTCATTTCTACCAAAACCTCTCCATTTTGAGGCATCCTGTTCCGCCTCTCCTTATGTTGCTAACTTCTTTGCCTCTGATAGCTAGCAAGCCGGGCATTTTGTTTTCTAAGAGTCTTACAGTTTTGGTCTTCATCACAGATTTTTCCAGGACTCTTAGTACCATGTTTAAAATAGCCTCCAGGATTCCCGGGGGTTATTAACTTACAGTGTGACGGTTCACTTACACTGCAACCGTGCCTACACATTTTTTTTTTCAAGGTTCTGTTTTCAAACATTAAATAACTATGTGGTGAGCGTCTTTCCTATAGTATCCTATTCCATGGACAGGCTGTAGACATGCCTGTCTCTTTGGGCAAGTAAGGAAGGGAGTGGGGTTGGGTAATTGAGCTTGAAGTGAGAAAAAGTGTTGGCTGGGTTTTTTTTTTTTTTTTGGTCGAGGTTAAAATATATAACATACACCGTTTTAACCATTGTTAAGGGGACAGTTCAGTAGCATTAAGTTCGTTCACGTTATTGTATAACCATCACCACCATTCGCCTCCAGAGTTGACGATTTTTTTTTTTTTTTTGCGGTACGCGGGCCTCTCACTGTTGTGGCCTCTCCCGTTGCGGAGCACAGGCTCCGGACGCACAGGCTCAGCGGCCATGGCTCACGGGCCCAGCCGCTCCGCGGCATGTGGGATCTTCCCGGACCAGGGCACGAACCCGTGTCCCCTGCATCGGCAGGCGGACTCTCAACCACTGCGCCACCAGGGAAGCCCCAGAGTTGACGATGTTTTAAAATGACCTGGCCCCTGAGACAGTTACGTGACCAAAGTAGGGAAAATGATTGTATTTGTCAGCTCAGAGGCTGACATACCACAAGACCGTAGACTGGGTGACTTAAACAACAGAAATATATTTCTCACCCTTCTGGAGGCTAGGAAGTCCAAGGTCAAGGTATTAGGAAGGTAGGTGTCATTCTGAGGCCTCTCTTCTTGCCTTGTAGGCAGCTGCCCTCTCACTGTGTACTCATGTGACCTCTCTGCGGGGGGCGGTTCACGGGGAGAGCAAGCTCTGGTTGAAAGCATAAGGGATCCATTTACTAAAAGGACTGATAGAAGGATAAATTGTTAGTGTTGCTTCATATGAAATTGGGGGTGCAGGAGGAGAGAGCAAGCTCTTGTGTCTCTGTTTTTTTTTTTCTTTTGTCCATACCACGAGGCTTACGGGATTTTAGTTTGCTGACCAGCAATTGAACCCGGGGCCCTGACAGTGAGAGCACTGAGTCCTAACCACTGGACTGTCAAGGAATCCCCTGGTGTCTCTTCTCATAAGGGCACTAATCACATCATGAGGGCTCCATCCCTGTAACCTCATCTTACCCTAGTTACCTCCCCAAATCCCCATCTCCAGGTACCAACACATTGGGGGTTAGTGCCTCAACATATGGATTTGGGGGATACAAACCTACAGTCCATAACAGTGATTTATCTGATAGTTATGAAGGACTCAGAAACAGCTGGGACTGACAGTGTCCTAATGACATCACTTAAAACAAAAAAAAGTATCAGAAGTAGAAAAGGAGCTACTCTGGGGGGAAGAAGGTAAACCAGTGGGCTTTAGAAACAGATGAGGACCCCACTCTGTCCATCTTGGTCATTCTGAGAGATCTGGAGAAATAAATGGCCCAGGGCATTGAGAGATCTGCTAGGTCTCGGTGGTGACTGAAGTGGACATGTGATGGCCGTCACTGCATTTCACTGCACAGATACTGAAAAGAAAGTAAATTGATTTGAGAAAGGAAGAACAGGGAATCAAAAAAAATATGTGGCTAGGAGCTGAACCAGAATTCTGCAAGTGTGAATTTAAGAAACACAGAGTACTTTTTATACTTGTAGATTTGCATTCTTTTTTTGATACTCTTAAAAATTTGTTGTATTTAGTATAACAGTATACTCGGACTTAATTATTGTGTGGGCATATATCTACCCAGTCACTTGTATTTATTTATGTTTTTGCTAACAATTTTAATGCATTCTTTTATATTTGATACATGCACATGGCACCTAATTCCAGAGGTACAAAAGGATATACAGCAAAATGTCTCCTTCTCACTCTGATTCCCCAGACACCCAAAGACAGCTACTATTTCAAGCTTCTTGTATGTCCTGCTATGTGTGTATATGGACTTTTAAAAAATTTATTAAAGTATAGTTGATTTACAATTTGTGTTAATTTCTGTACAGCAAAGTGATTTGGTTATACATATATATACATTCCTTTTCGTATACTTCTCCATTATGTTTTATCACAGGATATTGAATATAGTTCCCTGTGCTATATAGTAGGATCTTGTTTATCCATTTCTATATATATATAGTTTGCATCTGCTAATCCCAGACTCCCAATCCATCCTTCCCCACACCCGCCCCCTTGGCAACCACAAGTCTGTTCTCTGTCTGTGAGTCTGCTTCTGTTTCGTAGAATAGTTCATTTGTGTCGTATTTTTAGATTCCACATATCAGCTATATCATATGGTATTTGTCTTTCTCTTTCTGACTCACTTCACTTAGTATGATAATCTCTAGGTCCATCCACGTTGTGGCAAATGGCATGATTTCAGTCTTTTTGTGGCTGAGTAGTATTCCATTGTATGTATGTACCACATCTCTGTGTATGGATTGCTTTTACACAAATAGCAATATACTACGCATATGCTTTTCCTCCTTGCTTATTTCACCAATATATCTTGAAACTCCTTTCATATTAATACAGATAGCTCAGCTTCGTTTTCTGAAACATCTTTATGGTATTCTAACGGATATATGAACCAGAATTTATCTTGGGGGTTGCTTTTCTTTGTGTGTTGTCTATCTTCACCCAGAATTACTTCCCTCCCTGAATGGAGTTAAGGATTGTGTTGTTTCCCACTGTATCTTCAGCAATTCCAACAATGCCTGTTACACAGCAGGCTCTGAATAAATTTTCATTATGTGGAATGTCAGCTGACTCCATCATTTCATACCTGGGCAAGTTGAGTTGCTGAGACAAGGGGTAAGGGTAGTTGTAATTTTTTTGTCTATTGCTATATTGCCCTCCATGGGGGTTGTAAGGTTTTATTCTACCACCACCAAGGTGGGAGTGTACCTGTTTCCTCACACCTGTGCCAACACCCATGCCAACATCTGTGGCTGCCAACACAGAAGGCAGCCAAAGTGTGTTTGCCGATACAGGGTTTTTTAATCTTTGCATTTTTATTATTGAGTGAAGTTACACATGTTTTACCAGTCCTTTGTGTGTGCTGTTTCTAGAAAAAGGGAACGATCTCTTTGTGATATGTGTGAACAAGCTTTCCCCCCACCTATGTCACATATCTTTTGAGTTGATAGTATTTTCCATTCAGAACATGCTTTTTTTTTTTTTTTTTTTTTCAGAATGTTTCCTTTTGATGTAGTCGAATTAATCCATCTTTTTGTGCTTTGGGGAGGGGGTAGTCACAATGGGAAAGATCTTCCTTGCTCTGAGATTATTAAAAAATTTTTTTCTCATGTGTTCTTCAGTTTCTAGTTTTTTAACATTTAAATCGGAGATCATCTAGAATTTATTTTGGTGTTAGGAGTGAAGCAGGAATGCCTTTTTTCTTTCTCCAGTTGGCTTTGAATATCATTTAGTGAACAGCTCATTTTCTTTTTCAGTGGTTTGCTGTGTCACCTTTATCATTTATTAAACTCCCATATGTTTGGGGGTTAATTTATGGACTCCCCAGTCTTTACCATTGACCTACCCGTCTATCAGTCATGAGGTTTTCATTGCTGTTAACTAAAAGTGCAGATCATAAACGTTTTGATGACTCTTAGACGCAGAGTTCCAGGTATTATGACTTACTGTCAAGTGAAAAAGATTCTTTTCTATGCGTTGTAATAAATGACCACAAACTTAGTGACTTCAACAGACAATTATCATCTCACTTTCTGTGGTTCAGGAGCCCAGACACGACACACCTTGGTACCCCGGCAAGCGTCTCACAGCTGTAATCAGGTGTCAGCGGCTGAGATCTCACCTCTGCAGACACATGACAACGCGTGCTTCCTCAGGGTCAGCCTGGGAAGCTCTGACTTCAGGCTCTTTCCAGAATTTTCCACCTTATTAAGCTGGACTCATCTAAGATAATTTCCTTTTTAATCAAATCCCAATGGGACTTTAATTATATCTGCAAAATTCTTTCACTTTTTTTTTTCATATGATGTAACCTCATCAAACCTAAACATGGGGTTGGTGTCTCATCCCCTTGCCATGTCCTATTGGTTAGAAGTGGTCTCTGGCTCCACCCACTCGAAGGGAAGGGAGCTACACAAGGGCATGACTCACTGGGGGGCCACCTTGGGGTTTGCCCAGCACACGTTCCCCCAGCATTCCTCTGAGTTTGCCTACAGGACAGTTGTCTGTGTTGTCAGCTTTCCATTTCCAGTGCCTGCTGTGACTTTCCTCTTCTCTACCTAAGGTGTCTCTCCAGTGCCGTAGGTGTGCAGGGCAGTGAGGAATGCAGGAGAGAAGATTCTCTGGAACAGCCCTTCCGCTGAAAAGGGACGGGGATCGGTTGCTAAATGCCCCAGCTTCCTTTCTCCTCCGTGGGAAAATTCTGAGCTGCATTCAGAGGGTCCCTAGCAAAACTGAGGTCCAGTAACTCCCTCCTTCACTCACTCTAAAAACACACTATTATTTTGGTTTTCCTTTCTGCCCCATCGCACTTTCCCCACTTTCTCACATTTGTCATATTTGTCTGCCAAATAAACTACATTCTTCTTCTCTCGGGGTCTGCTTTTGGGGAAACCCCCAAACAAAACACATGTGGGTTGCTAGACAGTGGGCATCTGTAGATTCAACCACATGGGGATCCAAGAATATTTAGGGAAAAAAAAATTCCAGAAAGTTCCCAAAAGCAAAACTTGCATGTGCCTCATGCCAGCAACTATTTGCATTGTATCTACATTATATTAGGTTTTGTAAGTAACCTAGAGATGACTTAAAGTATAGAGGAGAATGTGTGCTGGTTCTACGCAAGTACCACAGCCATTTTATATAAGGGGATCGAGATTACTCACATTTAACTTCAGTGTGGACTGTTCTATGGTCAGTGTTTGTGAGACCTTCCAAATTATCTAGTTCTGTTTGCAGATTGTGGAATTCGATATCTGTAAATTAGGTCTACCGTAGCTTTTTATTGTTATTGTTATATCACCCATGTCCTCAGTAATTTCTGGTCCACTTAATATGTCCTGAACTGAGGGATGTAAATTAAAATTTCCTTTTACTAATGTATTTTTCCTTTTATTCCCGGTAATTCTGCTCTATGATTTTGATGCTCTTATTTGATGCGTAGTTATTAATTACTGGAAGAGCTATTGGGGAGGTTTTTTTTTCTTTTAAATAAATATGGCCTTACTTGTCTTGTTTAATACTTTTTGTCCTGAATGCAAACTTGCTTGATTTAAAAATTATTTTGTGTATGTTGCTTGATAGCATTTGCGCATCTTCTAATTTCAACCATTTCTTAATCGCTTTGTTGCAGGTCTGACCCTGGTATACAGTGGAGAATATAATTGAATTTTGCTCTTTGCTCTAATCTGAGAGTCTTTATCTTGATATGAACTCTGTGTTTACATTGATTTATATGATATTTGTTTTTAATTATTATATCTATTTTTATTTCCTCTTTCTCCTGTTTAATTGGATAAGTGGAATCAAAATATTCCTTCAGAAACTATTACAAATCTGGATCACTCTCCCAAATCTCTATTGTATTTTAACTACAGAATAGATATCATTTAAGGCTGTGTTGTACTTAAGGTATGAAGAAGCAAACATACATACGCCCATTCATATACATTCATACGTAGCCAATGTGATTGAAGCAGATTTTAAAGATTTTTTTTTTTTTTTTTTTTTTTGCGTTACGCGGGCCTCTCACTGCCGTGGCCTCTCCCGTTGCGGAGCACAGGCTCCGGACGCGCAGGCCCAGCGGCCATGGCTCACGGGCCCAGCCGCTCTGCGGCATGTGGGATCTTCCCGGACCGGGGCACGTGTCCCCTGCATCGGCAGGCGGACTCTCAACCACTGCGCCACCAGGGAAGCCCAAGAAGATTTTTATTTACCTGATTCATTTAACTTTTAACTTTCCCTCTCAGTTTTATAGAACGAGGACCACAGTTCTCACAATTAAACTTTTTGCATATGAGCAATATTTGGGGATATAAAGGAGACCTTTCACAGGATTCTCCATAGACCTAAGGTAAGGGCTACACAGCCAAAAGAATTTCTTGCATTAGCTGAAAGATTGATTCAGGTGTGTACTACGATCTCAGATTGATTGCCGATCTGTGCCTAACAGTGGACATTATGGTTATAAAGTGGAAGGGCAGGAGCCCGTTATATTATACTTGATGTATTCTAGTTGATTGAGAGCCAGAGGTATAAGATGGGAGAGGAATCCTGATGAGTTTCCGTAACAGAGAGAGAGAGACTCCTAGGGAGAGATTGCTTCTCCTTTAAAATATTTTCTTGCCTTCTAAAATTTTTTGCATGTGTTTGTATATGAGTGTATATGTTCCTTTTGAAAATTCGAATTCCTTTCTTTGTTGTTTTTCTACTGCTTGTTTTTAGAACTGTAACTTTATATATTTAATTCATTATTTTTTTAGGCAGCAGCTTTTGACTCCTGTTTATAACAGTGATAATTAATATATTTTCCCTTTATCCTGTTTTCCTTTCGTTTCCTGCAACACTTCATTGTTGCTGAGTCTATTACTTTTCTTAGTTCTTCCAAAAGTTACCTGTATAATTTATTTATACTTCTTACACCTTAATTGTTGTTTATCAGCTGCAAGTGGTAGAGCTCTGTGTTCACTGCTCTATCCTAGTATTTGGCATTTGTTAAATGAATGCTTGTTGGTAACTTGTGTTTTTTTTCTCAGCTAAAATTCAGTCATGACCTTGCTCAGTTCTTTCTGTTGATTATAGTACAATATCATTTTTCCGTCTATTATATTTGTTAAAATTATTTTCCTAGTTTGTTACTTTTTGTAACTTGTGATATACAGAAGTTTAAATATTTTTATAATGCTGTCACATTTATTAATATCTTTCTAAGTGTCTTCTTTTAATTTTGTGCCCAGTCTTCCCCCACTTGAGATCAGATGAATACTCTGATGTTTTTTCTGGTTGTTCTGAGGTTTACATATGACTCTACCTCTTCTGGAATTTATTTAGGGTGTTCTTTGTTGTTAGAACTGTAAATTTTCTATTATGTTTTATTATGTAAAAAACGCTTCCTTGGTGGTAGCTCTGATGGCAATGTGGAGTGATATAGCCTCGATTTTTTTTATTTTCCAAATCATCTATAACTAAACAATTCACTTTCTGCACTAATAAAAATAAAGAACCACCAGGTTTGGACAAAACTGTAGGACAGATTAAAGAAAACATTAAACTAGATTCATCTAGTGAAATTTCAAAACATTAAACTAGATTCGTTTAGTGAAACTAGATTCATCTAGTGAAATTTCCTGCTGAAAATTTGAAACACAGGTTATACGTTGGAAACTCATCCAAAAATGATTTTCAACATTTACTGTGAGACAGAATGAAAATAAGTCAGAGTCCAAATTGAGCCCAGCAACCCTCACATATGGTTTTAAGCTAATTAAATATTTTTCTTGACAACTGAACTAAAACTAAGCTAATTAATGATTATCCTCATAGATCATCCTACTATGGCTTTAATCAACTTTTGGTTTTACTTAGCTGTGAGCTGGACTCAAAATAAATGACTCTTTTGACCAAATGTTATAACCAAGTGAGGGTTGTTTCATGTAATGCTGTCACTCATTGTCACAGAATTACCATTGTTTAAAACATCTCTCACAGTTGTCTTGTAAAATTGTCTTCAGGGCTGACAGTACATGCCTTTTACTGTTCGCAGTATGCTTTGAGGGGAGGATATAAGTTTTGGCAACAGTCTAAAGAAATATGGATTAAAGTTTGGGGAATACGTTTGCTGGATCTGCTGGATTAATTTAAAAAATGAGACTATGATGTTGTATCACTTACAATATTATATTTAGCTTTAAGTAATATAAAAAGCCAGTATGGTGGCTGAAACCAATGAATTTTTGTTTCTGATGTATTAAGAAGTCCGAGGCTGCTGGCCTGGGTTTCAGTTGCTCCATGACGCCAGGGCTGGCATTGCTGCGATTCTTTTGGTCTCCTGACCGCTGCCCAGGGTCACAAGGTGGCTGGTGTGTCTGTAGGCCCCACTTCTATGTGCAAGGCTGGGAGAAAGGGAAAGAGCAAAGAGCTATGCCCAGGTCTTCCTCACTGATCGGGAAAACCAACCATTGCTCCGATGTCATCGGTCAGAACTTGCTTTCACTGCCATCCCATCAGCAAGAGCCCTGGGAAAGCAGGGGACAGGCGTGTCATGATTGGCTTAGCCTGGATAGGAGCACATCGGTTTCCAAAACAAAATAGGGGTTCTGATGACAGGGACAAAATGCTTATGGGGTAGGCTATCAACTGTGTCTGCCACACACATGAATGGGTGGTAGGCTGTCTGTGAGGACAGTTGCAAAAAAGAATTGCACAGGAAACACTGGCAGCCTCTTCAGGATATTTGAAGAATGCCTTGATTTGGTCATATACCCTCCGGCACTTTGTTAAAGAAATAGTAGCAGTGCCTTTATTCACTTTCCAATTGTTAGTATTTTGGTCTTGTCTGTCTTATTAAATTGCATTTTTCCTTAAGATAAGGAAGATATTTTTTATGCTACTGTGGATGTAGAATTCTGCGTATTTTGTGGACACTGAGGACATGCCTATGTAATGATTAAATGGAAATGAGTCTAATTCCACGTGTATTAATTCTCTGTGGGATGCAGCTGACCTTGCTTGGTATCTTACACGTTCATGGATGACTACTGATGTGGCGTGCTTGCTAGGTTAGGCTCCCCAACTCTAAAATGTGCCAGGATGCTCTCAGTAATGGAGTTCGGCTAATCTGGATTAATCACAAAACCTTGGCAATTACAGAAACCTCAGAAATCCTCGAAAGCGAACCTTACTGGTTCTTTTGATCAAATAGATGGAATCAAGAATTGGAAGTATAGAAGTCAGAACCCTTCGGCTTTCTCAGAATAAGGTGACGTGCAGTGTTCCTGTTTCTGTATTTGCATGTTGTTATGCTTCAGGGCTTGTGGAACCTGGAGAGTGAAGCAGAGAAGTGAACAAACGTGTCTATTCCTATAACCAGAAAAGTGAAATTCAAGGTTGGGCAGCATGAGAGTGTGTGGTGGAAGTTCCTGAGTTGGGTTAATTGCCGGGAAAAGAAAGTGAATAGGTGGTGGACAGGGGAGCATGACTCATTAAAGGTGGGTTCTGGGCCACTGCTCCGGGGGCCTCCCTTGGCAACGAGTGATAGAACAAAGGGAGCTGAAGGATCCTGTGCCAGAAACGTCCAGAAAACGGCAGACTGAGCCAGGGTTCTTGCAAACGACAGCTAACCCAACCCAAGCTACTTTAGCAGAAAGCTAACACGTTGACTCATGTAACTGACCAGGCCGGAGCTCAGCTGGGTGCAGAGGTGCCAGTGTCGTCAGTAGGCTGAGTCTCTTGACTCTCCCTTGTTTCCGTTTTCCTTGCTGTATTGGTTCATTTTCCCATGCATCATCCTGTCATGGGCACAAGGGCGTTGTCTCCAATCCTGTTACCACATTCCTTGAGCCTGATGTCTGGGAGGAAAAGAAGGAGCTTTCTCTCCAGACAGTGAAGCCAAAGCTTAGAGCCCAGATTATTGAACTGCCCGGGGTCACGTGGGTCTTCACACCAATCCCAGGGGTCGTGAGGCACAACTCACTGGTTGGTTGAGATCAGTCAGCATCCATCCAGACCCCCAGATGCCCAGATCGCCCTCTCCCTCCCTTCTTTGTGAATCATCTCGACATATCCGTGGCTACACACTGTGTACTGCACGGGGCGGAGAACAGCGGGCATCAAAGCGTGGACCTGGAGCCCAGGCATCACCTGGGAACTTGTCGGAAAGCAAATCCTGGGGCCCCTCCTCTCAGACCTCCTAAAACAGCACATCTAGAGATGGGACCCCATCTGTGCTTTGGCAAACCCTCCGGGAGTTTTGGTGTGGATTAAAGTTTGAGAACCATTGGCTTAGAGAAACCGACTCCTTCTGAGAAAGAGGCTCTGTTGGAGGGAGAATATATTTTCATAGCGATGAGGGCAGTTTAGCCAAAGGTCAAGTTAGATGAACTTTGAGAATCTATCAGATGCCAGAAAGAGAGAGAGGAGAAAAATAACTGTAAGAGGGATGGCTGTGGGCTGTCTGAACATGGCTATTTTGACCTTGAAAAAATGCACATGCATTTTTCTTCCCTTAGCACACACTCTGCTGTCCAGTAATAATGCATTGTCAACAGACCCTATTAAAACAAACAGTTCTCTCTGGGTCTTTTTTTTTTTGGTCTTCAATATTTTCTCTAAATAGTTATTTGGTAATACACATTTTTCTGTTTTGTGGAGTCCCTAAATAGCAGAGGTCTCATTCGAAGGAGCCAACTCAGGCCTCCTAGTGCCAGAACGTTCGCGGAGTTTTCGTTTTACTAAATAAAGAACTGGAGCGAGTGTCACCCCCGTGGTGGTACTGGGCCCTCGACCCAGTAGGATAATGAGGAACTCACAGTTCCCTTCCTCAGATGGGTGCGGGTCTTAGACTAAATGGTGCAGGTCTTAGACTAAATGGCGCTGGAGGGGAGTCTCATCCCCTGGTTTTCTGTTTCTTCCTGTGTAGCCCTGTACCTTCAGGTTGCCCTCAGGGATGCATTTGGTCACAAAATCAGACCCTTGCTTTTAAAATCAGCTGATGTTGCTTTCGTGGATGTCACACACCCAACAGAATCCTCTAAGATAGAAAGTGTATCAATATAACACTTAGCAGGAAAGGTGAACATTGAAAAAATGGCCAGAGGGAAGAGAAAGTGGCCATTTTCTGCTATTGGCCGTGTTACTTGAAGTCAAAGTTAGTTCGGCAGCTTGGATGACTTGCTTTTCAAGTTCACCCCTACGGTAGCTTTCACCAGCCCAGAATCCAGGGGTCCTATCAACCTCTCAAATTTCTGCCTCTTGGAAGAGGGACCACGGCCTCCTTTACGGCCCAATGGCTTTTGCATTCCAGGCTTCATAGATGTATGTTCTTGCAGATAGAAGGGACTTTTGCAGTTGACCATTTATCTGTTGGTTTCCTTTAAGGCAAACTCTGTGTTCGAATGTCACGTGATTACTTAGGATTCCAGCCTTAGAGAGGGTGTCCTCCCTTATGCATGGTTTGGGGGGGACTTAGGTTACCTACCGTGGCCTCACAACACCTCTCAAAGGACATTCTCTGCCATTGGAACTGTCCCATCTTCCCCCACCCCTGCCAGCCAGAAGCAATATTCTGCAAGAGTTAGCTCAGGGCTTAGCACGTGGGCTTAGGAGGCAGACTACAGGTGTTCAAGTCTCTGCCGGGCCACCTGCTGTCTGTGCTGTTTGGGCAGGTAACTTAACTTCTCTGGTGTCAGTTGTAAAATGAAGATCATAATAGCATGAGAGGATTGTGGTGAACATAAAAGGAATTAATAGCCGTACACTGCTTAGGCTCAGGCCCGGTACGTGGTGAGCACTTGGTGTAAGCATCTCTTGTTTGTCCCTCTGTGGTGGTGCTTGTCGCCTTCTGCTTCACATTCTGAGTTAGAAACATGACTTAGGCTCTCCTACTGGATGGAAAGGGTCATCTCCAGGGCAGGGGCTCTAGCTGCGCGTCCTTTAATATCGTTCTCTAGTAGCTAAACCTCAGCATAGCATCTTGGGCTTAATAGGAGCTCAAGAAAAGTGTGTTGAGTTAAATTGAAGCCCTTTCACCCCTACCCTGAGCATAGTTGGCAAATTCCAGAAAAACTAGGCCTCGCTGCCCCTTTCTTTCACCTAAGAGTGAAGTTCTCCAACTTAATCTGCTGAAGGATCCCTGCCAGGATTTTGATTCTCTGAATTCCTTTGGGGAAACGGTTCTTCTCGCCTCATCTCTGCAACACTGCCCACTGCTCACAGGCTCTCTCCCTTCTCCAGTCTTCCTGGGGTCTCCAGCCCGGGCTGCCAGTAGGAGTCCCACCGTCCTGAAAAATAAAACACTGACCAGGCCTTCACTGGGGTCATCTGATAACGTGCTTTCCCCCATGTTGTACCAGGGCCTGTAACTTCGTAACCCAGAGGAGTGGCCAGAGGTGGCATGTCAGGCCCTGGATGGAAGGTCGGGGGTTGGTAGAAGAGACTTTGAGTTCTTTGTGTCCCGCCACGTTGGTGGTACATCACCCTCTTTTGTCTCTTTATGACCCTCTGATCCCGTCCATGCTTTGGAACTCACTTTCTTGTTCAGTAGTCAAAGAACGCCCAGGAGAATGAAGAAGGAACCTGATCGCTACCCCTACAACATCCACCGAGGTCTGTCAGTTACTCTGAGATTCTGGTCCAGACCTCTGGTCCCTCTGCTCTGCTATTCCTGGTGGGGCGCCCAGGGGTCTGACTGATCATGCAGGAGAACAGGAATGAATTAGATGCACATGCAGTGCACTGTGAAAAGACTCAAGGTGAGAGTTTGGACGTCTGAGGTTACCACGTTCATTTCTGAATGTTCATTCCCGGTCCCCATGGCTGGTCCGAGGAACTGTCAGTGGGGCCCAAGCAGTGGGAAGGTGCATTTGTTTCCCAGGGCTGCTATTACAAGGGCCACAAGATGGCTGACCTAAAACAACAAAAATCGATCATTTCACAGTTCTGGAGGTCAGAAGCCCGAAATCAAGATGTCAACAGGACCGTGCTCTCTGAAACACTCTAGGGGAGGGTGTGTTCCACATCTTTCTCTTAGCTTCTGGTGTTGCCAGCCATCCGTGGCATTCTTTGTGCCAATACCATACTGTTACAACTATTGTAGCTTTATAACGCACCACTGACTTCTGGCCGTGTAAGGCCTCCAGCTGTGTTCCTGCTCAAGATCATCATGGCCTTTAGCATTAGAACCACCTTGTTCATTTCCACACATACACGCAAAACCCCTGCTAGGATATTGAATGGACTGTTGACCCTTTAGCTCGGTCTGGAGAGACTATACATACTTAATCTATTATATCGAGCCTTTAAATCCATGAGCATGGACTTTCTGTTTTATTATATAGACTGTCTAATTTCTCTCAATAATGTTTTACAATTTTCTGGGTAGCTTTTTACATCTTTCATTTCGTTTATCCCCAGGTGTTGGATATATTTTGGTGGGGTTGTTACCATGTTTAATATTTAATCTTTTCTTTTTTTATCGCTAATGAATAGAAATACAATGTAATTTTGCATGCTGAATTTGTATCTAGTGACCCTGCTACGTCCACTTACTGACTCTTATGACATAGTAGAGAAATGGTGAGCGTGAACATCACTGTTTTGGTGCTGATACAGGGGAAAAGCTTTAAATATTTTGTTATTAAGTGTTGTGTTCGATGTAGATTCTTCGGATACCTTGGGCAGACTTAAGAAAATCACCTCTGTTCCCAGTTTTCTACGTTTTATCATGGCTGGGTATTGAGACTTATTACATGCTTTTATCGTATCTCTTCAGATGATCAAATGATCTTTGTAAATTCTGTTGATTGGATTTTGAAATGTTAAACCAACTCTGTGTTCCTGGAGCGAGCCCAGCTTTACTGCGATTTTACTATATATTGCTGAATTTGACTTGCTACCCTTTGTTGAGAACTTTTGCAATTTTGCACATGAGAGTTTTTGGCCTATACTGTCCTTATTTGTAATTTCCTTGCCAAGTTTTGGTAATAAGATTATATTGGCCTCATAAAATCAGTTGGGAAGTGTGCCCTTTTCTTTTTCCTAGTCCCTAGAAGTTGTGTTTAGAATTGTTGTTTCTTCCTTACACATTCAGTGGAACTTGACAGTGAAGCTCTCTGAGATCAGAGTTTTCTTTGTGGGAGAGGTTTTAAGTTATGAATTCAGTTTCTTTAAAGATATAAGATTATTTAGATTATGCCAGTTTATAAATTGTGTTTTTCTACGAATGTGTCTTGTTGCCTGAAATTTCAATTGCATTTGCATAAAGTTGTTCAAATATATACTTTTCCTGTTTCTTGATTATCTGTAGGATCTGTAGTAAAACCTCCCTCTTGAGGTCCATTATTGGGAGTTTGTACCTTCTCTCTTCTTGATCAGTTGTACTTGTTGTATTACTTTTGTCGTTTTAGTCTTTAAGGAACAACTTTTGACTTTGATTTGTATTACCTGTGCTTTCTATTTCATCAGTTTTTCTCTTCTAGTCATCAGTTTTTTTCTTTCTATTTTCTTGGGTTTAATATGCTTTTTATCCCTATGCTCTTGAGATGGAGACTTACATCGCTGGTTTTAGCCTTTTTCTCTCTTAATACATGTATTTAAAGCTACAATTCCCCTGCAAGTATTCCTTTAGTAGTAGTCTAAAGTTTGGATATGCGATGTTTTCTCAATCATCTGTTAGATGTTTTATAATTTCCATTCTTATTCCTTCTTTGACCCGTTAGTTATTAGTGTTGCCTAATTTCTAAGTGTTTGTAGATACTTTGTATCTTGTAAATTGATTTCTAGTGTAGTTTCTCTGAATGCAGAGAATGTATTCTGCATGGCTTCAGATGTTTGGAATTTATTGAAACTTTATAAGCTAGTATATAGTATGTGGGTTAACTTTATAATGCTCCATGTGAACTTGAAATATGTATTCTGCAGTATTTTTTTAATCAGGTCGTTTGTTCAAATTTTCTGTATTTTACCTGACATTCTGTCTGCCTGTTTTATCAGTTACTGAAAGAAATGTATTTAAATCTCCCATTTGATTGTGGATTTATTTTTCTTTTCTTGATTTCTGTGGTATATCAGCATTTTTAATTTTTTCATTTTTTTCTCCTTGATCAATTGTTATGTATTTTCTTACTCTTTAGTGTTTTCTTTTAGTGGCAAAAGTGTATTTCCTTGACTTATATAAGTGTATAGAGAAATTGGCACCGTATTTTCTTCACAAGGTTCCTCCCCTTTTTGTGTTACTTTTATGTTTTTGTTTTTGTTTTTGTTTTTGTGGTACGCAGGCCTCTCACTGTTGTGGCCTCTCCCGTTGCGGAGCACAGGCTCCGGATGCACAGGCTCAGCGGCCATGGCTCACGGGCCCAGCCGCTCCGCGGCACGTGGGATCTTCCCGGACCGGGGCACGAACCCGTGTCCCCTGCATCGGCAGGCGGACTCTCAACCACTGCGCCACCAGGGAAGCCCAATGACAGATTATTTTAATACTCATCTCATCTTTGTTTTTTGGTTAAGGAATAGTTTCCCGAGGTGCTCAGCTGGGTTGACAATTACTGTCTTTGAGCATTTAAAGGATATTTGTTGGGAAAGGCGGTCTTGTGAACGCATTTTTCCAGCCCCCATTCAGCTACATAAGAATGGACCTTGGGTTTGAAACACTTCCTTACCAGGCGATAGAGCCCACACAGCACGTGCTGGACTTACCACCTTGGATGGGAATACTTTTCTGTTTCATGCTCAATGGGGGCTCTTTTGGCTTTGCTTAAAGTATGTCTGTCATATGGCACCTGACCAACCCCACTGTTTATCTGTCCTACCCAGGGAGGGGACAGGGCTCCTTCCACTGTGGCATAAGAGGTATGCACGTAGGCACATTGCCCTGTGTCACCTGCTGGGAGAGACCTGCTAGCCGTAGGGGGTCGATGCCCACTATTGAAGCTGACCTTGCTCTGTCCTCTGTGTAAGAGAAGTGCTGTTTCATCCAGTGCTTGCGTTAGTTTCTCCTTGGAGTCTCTGATATGAAGAAGCAGTGGGCAGAAGTGCTTGGAGTCTTCTCTTGGGATTGGCATTTGGTGCTCTATTCCCTTGGGATTGATAACGGGACCACTTAACACTCACCACAGTAGTCTGCTCCAAAGTCGTCCATTGTCTTCTGACTTCTATCTTTTCTGTTAAAGTCATTTGTAAGTCTTATTGAATCCTTAGAAGGAAAGATTATCTCTTCCCTCTGTTGCTGGTTTGTAGCAGTTCGGCCACGATAGGCCAAGGTATGCCTTTCTTTGTTATAATTCTACTTGGCCACGATAGTGTTTCTTGAATCTGTGGCTTGAGATATCTCTTTAGTTCGAAAATTTTTCTTTTACTAACTTTCTCAATAAAATTTCAGCTCCATTTTTTCTTTCTTTCTGGGATTTCAACTACATATGTGCAGTTTCTACCGTGACCCAAGTGTCTCTCAGACTCTTCTCTGCACTTTTTCTTGTTGTGTTTCATTGTGGAAGCACAGCTGTGTCCTTTCTTCAGTGGTGTTTAACCTTTTGTTAAGCCCACTGAATGGGTTATTAACTTCAGGTGTTGACTTTCTTAATTCTAGATTTCACATCTGATTCTTTCTCACAGATTTCAGTTTTCAACTGAAATTCTCCATCTTTTGTGTGTTTTACCGAACATACTCATGTTATTTTAGAAGTAATAGCTGATAATTCCAATATCATAGGTGAATCTGTTTCTATTGTCTTTTGTCCTCTTCTTTCTATTATCTTTTTTCCCTCTTGGTTTTTGGTCCTGTGTCCTTGTATGCCTGATACTTTTTGACTGATTGCTGGACATGGTGTATGAAAAATCATGTAGGATCTTAGCCCTTTTCCTCAGCCAATTAGCGCCTTAGCTTCTCAGCCCTGTGATGCTTTGAAAGTAGCAAATGCCTTGTGTCTCTCCACTGTCTCTGATCTTGCCTCATTTCCTGGCTACCTTGGTAGTGCTTAGATTCCTTTAAACAGAATGCTTATTTTTTTAAACCTAACTATTCTAGTTTTGTTAGCAGTGGAAGACACAAGCTAACTTTTCATAGCCAGAAGCATAAAATAGTTCTAAAAGTTTTCATCCTTGAGTTATCAAACCCTTTTGTTCCGACTGTTTTAGGCTCCCAGAACCACGAGTGCAATTAACCCATGTCCTTGTGTTAGAAGACTCCGGAGTTACATGTGACAGACAAGAGCTCACTTACTCTTCTTTCTTATTCAGTGCACTGATCATCTTTCAGGGGGTGAGAGAAATAATTTTTAAAAAGACTCCTGCTGGAAGATTCTCTCAGCATTGAATTCTTAAAGGGATGTGTTTCAGTCTTCCACAACAGTAGAAGTCACATTTACCGGATTTCTCTGTAGCAAAATTAGAGATGTGGCTCTGGTGGTTTCTATTAGTGGAGACAAGTGACGGCTTTCTCAATATTCCATGAAGTGAGACATAACAGGTTGAGGGAGAAGCGCTATCACACAGATTTATGTAGAACTGTGAGAACAGAGAACGTGTTTGAAACTGGGCCTTGCACTCTGTCATGTCCTGTTTGGGTTTGATTTTTTTGGAACTGAAGTATAGTTGATTTAGATGTTATGTTAGTTTCAGGTGTACAGCAAAGTGATACAGTTATATATTCTTTTTCATATTCTTAATATTCTTTTCCATCATAGGTTATTACAAGATACTGAGTATAGTTCCCTGTGCTCTACAGTAAGCCCTTGCTGTTTATCTACTTTATATATAATGACGTGTTATCTATTAACCCCAAACTCCTCTAATTTATCACTCCCCCCCTTTCCCCTTTGGTAACTGTAAGATTGTTTTCTAGAAGTCTGTGAGTCTGTTTCTGTTTTGTAAATAAGTTCATTTTTGTATCGTTTTTTAGATTCCACACATCAGTGATATCATCTTTGTCTTTCTCTGACTTACTTCACTTAGTATGACAATCTCTAGGTCCGTCCATGTTGCGGCAAAGGGCATTATTTCATTCTTTTTTTTACGGCTGAGTAATAGTCCATCATATATATGAAAATATATATATATACACACACACATACCACGTCGTCTTTATCCATTCATCTGCCGATGGACATTTAGGTTGCTTCCATGTCTTGGGTATTGTGAATAGTGCTGCCATGAACATTGGGATCCGTGTATCTTTTCGAATTAGAGTTTTGTCCGGATATATGCCCAGGCGTGGGATTGCAGGATCATGTGGCAGCTCTATTTTTAGTTTTTTGAGGAACCTCCATACTTTTCCCCATAGTGGCTGCACCAATTTACATTCCCACCAGCAGTGTAGGAGGGTTCCTTTTTTCAAGTTTGGGTTTCATTTTGAGTTTGGTTTGTTTGCGGGTCTATATTGGATTCCACGTCCTTTACATGTGTCTGTGCATGAAAATGGATTCTCTTTGTATAGCATCGTAATCATTAGTTGACAAGTTTAGAAGTTAAAGATAACGTTTCTGGTGACAGTTCAGAGCTAGGTCTACGCACGCCTTCCCATCCTGGTGTCTGAAAGGAGCCTGCCGTTTTTATGCAGAAAGAGGATGAAGATTGCATTTCCCTAAACAGTGATTGACTTTAGATTTTTAGTTCAAAATTGTAAGAGCATTGCTTCCCACAGTATTTTCGTAGGCGCTCTCGGTATGGTTAACGTGCTTAATATATTTAATAGCAAGGCTTTGGGGTGTGGGGTAACAAGGAAGGGAAGGGTTCCTGGCTGAAACAACAAGGTTAAACAACCAAGTTCAGTTACCGGGTTACTTCTCAGACGTGTGTGTGTCTTTATAGTATACACTGTGGTTCTCCAAGATAAGAGTGAATATAAAAAGGCAGAATTTCTCAAGTAAATCTGAACACTGCCTACCCCTAATTTTCTTCTTAGTTCAAAGGAAATTCACACTTAAAAAAACACAAAACCACAGGTTTGCTGCTGCTTGGGAGAAGCGGGGGGTGGTGGACACGTGTTGGACAAGACAGCCTCAGATGAGATGAGAAATTCCTTTTCTTTCCACTCATAGTGTTTTCACCCTTGTCGTGTTAAGAAATACTTGTTTGTGCGGGTCTTCTTGTTCGTTTTGGTGCTGACATCAAGCCTTCGTAGGGAAGTTTCTATAGAAACTAATCAGCCAGCCACACAGAATGCTCACAGCTCATGTGTTCCCTTGGGAGTTAAGTGTAGGTGATGGAAAGAAGGCAGCATTGGCCGTGACGCCCGGGGAGCAGTCCCTCTGCCTGAGAGTAGACACCCTCTGATTTCGAATTCACTTGTTAGCTTGGTTTCCCAGTGGTGACTGGCGTGTGGGGCTTGGAATGATCCTGAGAAAAAACCCAAGTCCAGACAAACCTCTCCTCTGAGGATAAATTCCAAGGACAAATCATACCAGATCATGTCTGTTCCCTTATTCAAGAGCAGCCATAAGAGGAAAAAGAAGTTACAGTGAGTCAGCCTGGGGGCAACGGAGATAGTGATTATTTACTTATGTAATCAATCAGTGTCTTTTAAAACACTATTTGAAGTCTTCTCTTATGAGATCACAACATCTATGAGTTACTAAATGTTTATCACGGTTGTGTGTGTGTGTGTGTGTGTGTGTGTGTAGGCTGGGGGGTGGGGAGTTTAACCCCCTATTTAACTCCCTAGGGTCTTGCACAGAATAACAGCTCCTTGTGGCTGTCTGAGGTGATGGGGAAGGTCAGAGGGCATCAGGCGTCCAATCTGGCATCGATGACGTAGCCACCTATTTAAGATATATTGGAATAAAGGGGAAAAACTTGGAGTATTGGGGCGAGAAATCTCAGACAATAACAGACAGCAAATCCCATCGCACCAAAGCTCACCAGAGCCCCAGGGCCAGCCGTCCTGTCATTCTGAGCAGAGCTACTCCAGTGAACTTGGGTGGCAGTGGAGGCGGGGGGGGCAGGGGGCAGGCTGTTATTTTCCTTGACTCTTCCAGAGAAATTTCATAAATAGTTTGCATGGTGTGTCAATCTGTGCATCTGGGAAGCATCCCGCGTTCTTGGCACTGCTCTCTGTGACGTTCATCCATCACCTCTTGCCGAAGGAGAAGGGCTTGAGTCTCTCTATTTAGAGTATTGGATATTTCGGTGTCTGTCATTTAGAAAGTTGTGATTGGGATCTCTCTTCACGCCGAGATTATTTTTGTCCACAAATAACCAAAGCCAGGTTCCCTACGGGAGGTGGCGGGGTGGTGACTGGAGCGCTTACGTAGAACCAGTTGCTCTCGTGCAGATCTCATCCCCACGTTAGTAAAGGGGCAGGGGGTCTGGACGTTGGAAATTATTCCGGAGGAGTTTGGCCTGATGGTTTTGATCGTGTATAGGGCAATGCTGGGAATGCAAGCACACTTTCTCTGGGATACAGAGCATAAAACTATGGTTCCTTTGACGATGTTTTGGCTTGACTTTTGGAAAGGGAGATGACAGATTAGGCCTTGAGGTAAGTTACAGTAAGTTTTTAATCCTAGCACTAAACCTGGTTTCTATCCGACCTCAAGTGGTGGTGTGATTTTTGGCAAGACTTTAACCTGCTTTACGATAGAGTTGCTTTTTTCTTTCCTGACAAGCCCAGTTAGGAGAGGACCAACTGCAAAAGTTTTGAAGATAAACCTTGAAAAGTAAAAGACTCCAAGATACTGAGTTTCTGCTTTTTCCTCTTCCATCTGCTGCTTTCCATCACCATCATCGTAACGATCATCGTCATCACCACCACTTCCTAAACTGTCTTATTGACACTTGTGTTAATTCTTATACCTTTGCTCTGTCATTCATGCGACACGCCACTACCGTCAATCTTTCTGAAACAAATAATTCGATTATCGTATCATTCTAATGAAAAATTTTTAACTGGATGATCAGTATCTTTGCAGCCCTGTGTCCAAGGTCTTTTCAAAGGGGGTCCAATTCCTCCGTGGCTTCAGCACACTGTGCTGCTGAGACACTGAACTCTCGTACGTCCTCAGGGATTCCTTACATCTGTACCGTTGTTCTCAGGCCCCCCCTTCACAGAAATACTTTTCCTCGCTCTCCTTACATATAAGTGCTACTCAGCCTTCACGATGCAGCCGAGATGCTGCTTGCCTCACCCAGAAGCATCATCTTTCTCTTCTCTCCTCCTCCAGCACTTAATCTGTTCCTTCATCATGTCACATCACATTTTTCTTAGAGTATAGTTGAAAATATGTATTCCGTCTTCTTTACTGAGTTAGAGCCTCCCTGAGAACCAGGGTCACAGGCTGCGTCTAGTTCAGTGCGGTGTCAAGTGCTGCTTTACGTCTTAACTTTATTCCAGTCATTTATCAGAGATCATTTTGTGAATTCTCAGTGTTTCACTTTACTAATTTGTAAAGGACATTATGTGGCTCTGCATTGTTCTTATAAAAATATTCCGATGGGGTAAATTTTTCTGCACGTAGAGGGTGGGGATGGGATAGGCCTGATACAGGAGGCACCATTTGAGTCCCCTTGATACGGAGCGATAGGAAACCATCCCATTGCCATGCCAACAGCCCCCATCCCTCTCCCGCCAGTCTTTGCCCCTGTCCTGGGTTCTCCAACATGCTGCCAGTCTTTTTTATCTCATTAACCCCTCTCCATTAGGAAGGTAGCATAGGCCAAATAATCAGCCCAAATAGGCTGGACAGTGAGGAAAAGTCACAGAAGAGCTTAAATGATTTGTGTGGAGTTGCATAGCTTGATGCTGGTAAGTCAGGGAAGGATCTAAAAATGTCTTCATTCTCATTCCGTAAATTTCTGCTAGACCAGATGGTGATTTCCAAACTGTAGTCATTCATGATCTACTTCCACAATTTTTCAAAAAACTCTGTGTATACTCATGCTTTGGTTTATTGAGTATTTTTGTTTAAAAATATTTTTGGTTTAAACTTAAAAATGTTGATTTCCAAGGAAACTTTAATTTATTGCCATAAATGGAAGGCTAGTGTTACCGCTTGCCATAAATAGGTCACCTTAAAAAGAAGTATCATGGCTATAAAACTATGTTATTAAATTCTGAGCCATGAAACAGCAAGGGCCGATAAGGAGCAGAAACGATGGGGAATGAGGAACCCCGAGTAAGTGTAAACCATGATGAATTGCGAGAACATGGTGAGGTAGTTGGTATATAACATTGGGCGTGGAAGAAGCAGAATTTGATAGGAACTGAGTCACCTCAGTGGCAGGGCATATCCGGTGTGTGACCAGTCACTAAATCTCTCTGGGTCTGGAAGCCCCTTCCAAAGCCCAGTTGACCTTTAAATTGCCATGAAGTCTGACATGAGTGCTATCTGGATTCCAGAGTAATTTTTGTTTGTATCCTTACACTTACTAGGCTATTGCTTCAGGCAATTTTAATGAGTCTCTATTCTTTGAAAGTAAATGAACCTAAGAGAATTGTAAAGATGTTTATTCCTCCTAGATTAATTGCTAGAGTTAACACAATTCTAGTTAAAACAGGAAGGATTTATTATTTTTTTTAACCTGACAAAGTGGTTTTAAAGTTTGACAGGGGCAATAAAAGGCAAGCCTGACCATGAAAATCCAGCAAAAAAAGAATGATGGGGCATATACATTGCCAAACTTTAAAATGGTTTTATGGGGATACAATAAAAATAGTATAAAACTGGTACAAGAATGGACCGACTAGAAGCAGAGTGAGACCAGAGTTGAGAATATGGTAATGGTGGCATTTTACATCTGTAGGAAGAGATGTCAGAACACTTACCAAGCCACTACAGAAAAAACCAAATTAGTCTACCCCTCAAACCACATACCAGACCAGCTCCAGACTGATGAAAGTATTAATGTAAAATGAAAGCACAGAAGACTTGCAAAATTCAAGAGAATCTGATCTAGGGGTGGTGGAATTGCCTTCCTTCTTCATGCGGGGCCAGCTTCATGGGCATCAGACCTGGACCATCTTCCACTTACCTGGGTCTCCCTGTGTCTTCGCATCATCTTCCCTCTGTGCGTGTCTGTTTCCAAAACCCACATTTCCCCTTATAAAGGACACCAGTCCTATTGGATTAGGGCCCACCCTCATGACCTTACTTTAACTCGATGACCTCTGTAGAGACCCCCATCTCCATAAGGTCACATTCGGGGGCCCTGGGAGTGAGAGGGACAGAATTCAGCTTATGACAAGTCTCAGTGTGGGTTCTCCCTCTGTGATGGATTCGACCCTGCAGTCATCTTCCCCTCAATCTGAGTTCCTTCTCACATGTGTAGAATCATAAGCAAAAGGTTTTACGTTTCATATGGATGGGTTCTCTAGTTGTTTTTCCTCCTGAGGTTCCAGCTTTTCTAAAACTCTCTCCTTCATCCAGCTGCTTTTCTGCTGGTAAAGCTGAGCCTTCTCGTTGCCCAGCTTCCCCTTACTCTCAGGGCCGTGGAAAGAGCCAGAATCCTTTCCCCTTGCATTCAGCTTGTAGGATAATATCAGTGACTATAAAAGTGACAGCTTATCTTTGTGCGGTATCTGATAGTTGATGCAATTCCTTCATTTGCATAATCTTATTGTCAAAATAGATAAGGCAGACCTTTTACAAGCAGATCTTTACAAAGGAACTGAGAGAAGGGGAAGAGCCGTGACACCTCGGATCAAACTCGTGATGGGCTGATGGAGGACAGATTTCTTCTGTGGGATGACAGAGGCGCAGCCTCAGAGATGCTCGGCTGGCACAGGCGGCCGGACCTGCTCTTGGACCCCCATCGACCCTCCCAGGAGAGCTGCACCCTCAAGGGTGCTTTGCAGTCTGCTTTATACAGGTTCTTGGCAAGCCCTCCCAGGGACGGTGGATGCAAGACGCAGGCTGTGTGTCCCCAGCCCATCGCTGCCCCTGACCATGTGCTGACCTGCAGGCCTCCCCGCACCAGAGCTCATCCAAGCCTTGAGGAGCTCAGCAGATGAAACGATGGCAAGATGCAGGTTTTTATTTTTTTGTAAATTGATGTTAGTATAGTATTTTTTAATAAATTTATCTATTTTTATTTTTAAATTTATTTTTGGCTGTGTTGGGTCTTCGTTGCTGTGTGTGGGCTTTCTCTAGTTGCGGCGAGCGGGGGCTGCTCTTCGTTGTGGTGCGCCAGCTTCTCATTGCGGTGGCTTCTCTTGTGGAGCATGGGCTCTAGGTGCGCAGGCTTCAGTAGTTGTGGCCCGTGGGCTCAGTAGTTGTGGCCTGCGGGCTCAGTAGTTGTGGCCCACGGGCTTCAGTAGTTGTGGCCTGCGGGCTCAGTAGTTGTGGCCCACGGGCTTCAGTAGTTGTGGCTTGTGGGCTTCAGTAGTTGTGACACGTGGGCTCAGTAGTTGTGGCTCACGGGCTCTAGAGCGCAGGCTCAGTAGTTGTGGCGCACGGGCTCAGTAGTTGTGGCGCACGGGCTCTAGAGTGCAGGCTCAGTAGTTGTGGCATGTGGGCTCAGTAGCGGCTCGCGGGCTCTAGGCATGCAGACTTCAGTAGTTGTGGCTTGCAGGCTCTAGAGTGCAGGCTCAGTAGTTGTGCACGGGCTTAGTTGCTCTGTGGCATGTGGGATCTTCCCAGACCAGGGCTTGAGCCCGTGTGCCCTGCATTGGCAGGTGGATTCTTAACTGCTGCACCACAAGGGAAACCCAGGTTCGTTCTTTAGGGAACACATTTGACTGGAAATGAAGGGCCAGGGAGGGAAAGATGTTATCTATCTTCCCAACAGCTTCAGAGTGTCACATGAGCTCTCTGAGGCCAAACAGCCATGATGGTGATGGGGATGTGATTGCGAGACGGGAATGGATGTTCTGGGCCTTCCATCCACATGAGGAGGTATGGTAGCACACGGCCTGACAAAAGAGAAGATTATGTAAACTCAGTCAGTCCACACGGGCCCGGAAGGCGTGTGTGTTGCCAAGACCCTCTGTCTCACCTCAGGCCCATTCATCATCACAGGAGCCAGTCTCACCCTCAGTGCTTCCGGGTTGCTGGCTTGGCTGACTTCTGGCTGGGGTCACACAGTGAGCACCCTTCCCCCCACCCCGCCGGGAGATGAAGGGCAGGGGTAGGAGGGACAGGCTGGGTATGTCTCCCCTCTCACTGTTTCTGAAGGTTTCTCCAGCAGCCCCTGCATCTCCTCCGTGGCCCCAGTTGCCATCTGACAAGCCCCCGTGCTTCCAGCTTCTGTAGGTGACCCCGGCTCCTGGGCCCCCATCATTCTGCCCACCCCGCCACATGACCCTCAGCTTGCGGCAGCAGGAATTTCTCGCTTTTGCTGATTCTGGAGTTACCATCCCCTCCGCTCATTTGTCACCTGGGAAACCGGTTTCCTGCCTGAAAGCGCCTCTGTGTTAAATGTGCAAGTGGGGTTTTGTTTCCTGGGTAGATCCCGATGGATAAACCTTCCTGATAAGAAAGAGCCACAACTTTCAGCCGTGGTTTTGGGAGATCCTTGGCGATGCGTCTCTGCCCAAAGCCCAGTGCCCTTCAGGGAGCCACAGGCCCCCGGCTGCTGTAAGCCTTTCCTTGGATCGAAGGGTTGGGAAATCGGGCTCTGTGATCTGTTGGACACATGTTTACATGGAGGGCCGGCACAGTCCTACAGATTTCACGGCTCCAAGACGTTAACTGACTTCCAAGTTTTATAGGTTGGAATGTTTAAAAAATAAATTTGGCTCAAAGATGAAAGGGCTGGAAATAATTTCCATGTCCTCATTTGTGTGCTTCAGATATTACTAGTGACATCTGTAAATAGTTTAAACCTTTCTTCACCTTCTATATGTCAAGATAAAAAAAAAAAGGACGTTTTAGATAAGAGCTAGGGAGGTGGGTGGAGCCTCTTTCTGGATTGGGGACTGATGACGCTCTGATGATAGTCAGTGATGGTCACTGGACATGTTTCCAAAGTGCATAACAGAGTCTCGTGTGAATGTTTGTTCGGTGGTCATAGGATTTTTTCACAACAAAACCATCCTGTGCTTTGTCCGCCCTTCCCTGCTGCCTCCAGTCCTGTGATTTACACCCACCCTCCCTCCCTCTCTGGGGGTACTTCTCTGCTCCTGTTATGTCTTGTGGAAGCACATCAGGGATTTTTAACCTCTTTTGGAGAATAGGTCCCTTTGAAAAATCTCATAAAATTGTGGACCCTCTGGAGGGGGACCTACATTAACCATATGCAACTTTTTAGCAGGTTAATACTTCTGAAGCCCCTACGTGGATCACAGTTGGAGACCCTGCTATGTATGCTGGACCTCTTGGACCAGAGCTGCTTCTTAGCCCCTAACCTTAACTGAATTGCTTTTTCTTTGAGGCACACACCACTCCCCATAGAGTCCTCCTTTATGGGAACCTTGAGTTGAATTGAGTTCCATTTCAATCCATTCCTAATTTATTTCCATTGTGGTCAGAAAACATAATACTTATAAGATTTCAGTCTTTTCAAATGTATTGAGGTTTGTTTTATGGTCTGTCCTGGGAGATGTTCCATGTGCCCTGGAGAATATTATATATACTGCTGCTGATGTGTGGGGTGTTTCATAGATGTCTGTCAGGTCTAGTTCATTTATAGTGTTCAGTTTGTTTATATCCTTCTTGATCTCTTGTCTAGTTGTTCTGTCCATTATTGTAAAGGGAATATTGACATCTCCAACTACTGTTGAGTTGTATATTTCTCCCTACAATTCTGTCAGTTTTTGCTTCATGTATTTTTAGGTTCTGTTGTGCAATGCATATATGCTTATAATTGTTGTATTTTACTAATGGATTCACTCTTTTATCATTACAAAATATCCCTCTTTAGTAACATTTAAAAATTTTAAACTCTATTTTGTCTGATATCAGTATAGCCATTCTGGCTCTCCTAGAGTTATTTTCTAATGTAACTTTCTAACTTCCTTAATGCATTTTTAACTATATATTTTGAGTTATTTTCTTAATGGTTACTCTAGGGTTCACAAGATGCATCTTAAGTCATCAGAATCTACTTCAGATTTATACTAACTTAATTTCAGTGAGATACAGAAACTTGGTTACTGTGTTTCTCCGTTTCCTCTCCCCTCCTTTTTAGTGTCATTATTGATCATGTCTGTGTTACAAACCGAGCAATATATCATTACAGTTGTTACTTTATAAAATTTTATGTCTTTTAAAGAAATGGAGAGGAAAAAAAGAGCAAGAATGCATTTATAGAGTTTGTTACATTAACTTTACTTACAGTTTCTGGTTCTCTTCTTTTTTCTTGTGAATTCCAGTTACTCATTCTATTCCATTCCATTCCATTTATTCCCTTCCTGGGGCAGGAAAAAAAACAAAACAAAACTATCTTCTTTTTACTGCTGTGGCCTCTCCCGTTGCGGAGCACAGGCTCCAGACGCACAGGCTCAGTAGTTGTGGCTCACGGGCCCAGCTGCTCCGCGGCATGTGGGATCTTCCCGGACCGGGGCACAAACCCGTGTCCCCTGCATCGGCAGGCGGACTCTCAACCACTGCGCCACCAGGGAAGCCCTGTGCCCTGTTTCCTGGTAACTTCTGATAATATGTTGGTCATCGTTCCAGCTGTAGAACTTGTAGGTGTAGGGAAAAAAAAAAAATGTAGGCACCGTACATGCCTTTTCTGATCGGAGCCTCTTCCCCAGAGTTGAAGCCCACTGAGCCTGTTCTTTCTTCTCATGGGAATTATTGCCCTCATCCCCCAATTTTACTTGATGGCCTGTGTGGATTAGCATGCTTACTTTCCATGGGAAACCTATGTATAATGCTCTTCCTGCTGGTGCATTGAATTTCTTTCTCTTAATATTTTTCATTTCTACTTTACTAATTCCTAAACTTGAGCCTCTATAGCTCACTTGCAGCAGCCTCTAGAATGGATTATTTGCTGGATTTTGATGGCCCAGGACTCATCCACTGTAGTTTCATTTGGGAAACTCTCAAGCCAACATACTGTGCAGTGGAGTTGACTCCATCTCAGCTGTAGGGGTGGACATCCCATGTAAACATAACCACACAGAATATCACTGTCCCCTGTCCACAGTGGTTGGTCCAGAGATGGGTACAAGCAAAACAGAGAAAATGAGATGCAGTGAGACCTGTGGTGGGACTGGCAGGAGAGTCCCAGCTCTTTAGAATGGATGCTCTTCGTGACTCCTCATGTGGAATCTGCAAAGCCAAGGGGGAGAGAACGATTGAGTCTTAAGTCATTGCTTGAGACTCTTGATCAACCCACACCTGAAGCTACAGGAGCACCAGGGCATGTCTGTTACAAGATCAGTGAATTCCTTTTCCTGTTCTTTTTGTTTTGAGTAGTTTGAATTGCATTTCTGACTTTTGCCACCAAAAGAATTGTAACTGATAGATCTCCCTTCTTCACAACTGGACATTTTAGGATATAACAAAAGCAAGATATCTAGATGAATGAAAAGTCTTTTGATTCTCCTAGTAATCTCAAGTCAGACAGCCTCTCTCCCCATCATATGCCAGTAGAGAGATGGGCAAAGGACATGATGAAACAATTCACATAAGTGGTGTAGAAAACTAGTGTACAAGAAAGAAAAATTAACCTCATTGTTAATTGAGAAGTGCAAATTAAACCAAAAGATACTGTTTTCTAGCAATGAAATTGACAGTCTTGACCAAAAATAATAATTTTCAGTGTCATTGCCTGAAAACATACATTCTGAACCATTGTTAATGGTGCTATATATTACTGCAACTTCCCTGGAGGCAATTTGGCAATATAAATGTAAAGCCTGGGTATTGCGAATACCCTTTGATCCAGGTATTTCACTTGTAGGAATAACTGAGGTGGTTCACAGACATAGAGCTGCATGGTTATTCTTCGCGGCACTGTATACAAAAGCAAAAACCTTAGAACAAAAATATCGAAATTACAGGAGGTTTTGCCTAGTAATTAGGAAGTGACTTTGTGCTAGCATTTAAGTTGGTTGAGAATTGCTGACTTTTAATGGACTAAATAGTTCCCTAGGGCCAAGTTTTTGAACATTATTTCAGTTTCATTGAATAAACATTTTTTTGCATGCCCACTCTAAGAAAATGAACTTGACCATGGCTGAGAGCCACAGAATACAATTCCTATCCTCAAGACACTCCCAATCCAGTGTAGGGAAACAAGCAACCACTGACGACATATGTGAAAATGTTAACTGCTGTAAACCTAAATGAGTGGTAGAAAGTCACAGAGGAGGAAGAGATTCACTTCAACAGGTAGAATTCAAGAAAGCTTCATGGGAGAAATATTTGAATTTAGCCTTGTGGAACAGCGGGACCCTAGGAGACCGTACGGCTGGCGGTCTGTCCCCGCCTGCTTATATCTTATAGTAAAAGAACAGCGTGATGGGAAGCTCCTAACCCTGGCTGATGCCACCCTTTGGGCCTGGCGATCCGCCCACTCCCCGGGAGCCCCCTTCTCACCAGGGAGCATTGGCCCAAACAGCTCGCCTGTGGCCCTAAACGCAGTTGGCTCTGTGCTGTCATTCCTGGGAGCTCAGCTTGTGGCCTGCGTGTGCTTTCCATTAGATTTATCTTTGCAGAGAGGCAAGGACGAGGGAGATAGAAAACTGGGAAAATTCGCCTTGAGTTCCTTCAAGTGAGAGCCCGATGGATGAGATCTCCGAAGAGTGTATATGTAAAAATCTTGGCTTTGTCTCTGGGCCCCACACGTGTGCCATGGTCCTTCTGGTGCGGTAGGAAAGGCTGATCACGGCCACGTGGAAAAAAATGGTGTCAGAGCCTTGCTCCTCTTGCACTGCCGTGCTGCCTCTTTGGATTAAGAACTGTGGCCCTGAGATCACTGGACCATGTGAAATACAAGACCGATCTTGGGCTTGCGATGGCCCGGTTGAGAGAATGGAGACTCGGCACAACCTGGATGAGAACAAAAAAGATGCGACTCACCAGTTCCCATCCAGGGGGTGCTCAAGAGACCCAGAGGAGTCTGTAGGCATCAGTGCAGCACAGAGCACGTCTGCATCCCTGATCCTAACAGTTTTAGTGCAATAACATTACAGCAGAAGACCAAATAGAGGCCAGGGCGAGATGTTGGCAGTCTAGCAAATGGCCCCACAAAGTTGGATTTACCTAAGTGAATAACACATCATGCTCTAGAATCTGGCCTCAGTATCCTTGTTTCATCAGACTTAATGATATTTCTTAGGGGCTGATTCACAGTAATAGAACTTTTTGAGATCAATAGATAAAAGTACACTGACGTCTATAGAGTTCAGTGGGAGACAGTGTACCAAGATCACCCTCACTTTGCTGCGTGCAGTTATGTCTGCCTGATGCGCTTCCCTGTTTCCCCTCTTGCCCGGCAGTCTTTGCACAGATGATTCCTTTCCGTTATTTAGGTCTCGGCTTCACGGTTCAAGACGCTACTTCCATGTGGATAACCAAAGCAATGTTTAGTGGCTCAAAGCACACTAGAAGTCCGTTTTTTGCTCATATCACAAATGAGGGGCAGGCAGAGGTCAGGGAGGAGACTCTGCTCCAGAGCCATTCAGTGATCCAGGACAACAGTGGCTCTTCTAATCGCAGAGGTGGTTTTTCAAGGTCTCCTGAAAGCTGTCTCATCCAGCCAACGAGAAAGGGAGGAAATACGAAGGAGGACACGTAGGAGGTTTACATGAGTAAAGCCTGAAGGTACAGCACCTGCACCCTCGTTAGTTAGAACTCGTACCTCATTGCAAAGGAGGCTTGGAAATGTATGTGCCAGCGAAGATTAAACACTTGGATTTTGGTCAGCAGTCCCTGCTATTGTAGTTGTGTTCCAAGGGGTAGTATTTTTATATAAACTGTGTTATAAATGATGCCCCCAGAGTTGTGTAATATGTACTGTATTCCTGGTGCATACGACAGTGAGTGGTGATAGTAGGTATTGGGAGGTGATACTGTAACAAGGGCTAGAACATCTCAGGTTGACGTGGTTAGCATATGCTTCCTTCATGTGCGGAATTTCAGGGGAAGCCAGACTGTAGCCAGTGGTTTCTCTGGGTGTGGGTAGTAACTTGAGAATTTGATGAAAGCAAGATAAGGCGCTATGATGCTTCCATTCCTACGCTAGGTAAATTCTTGTCCCCGTATCTGGATACGTTGAGTCCCTAAGTCAGGGCACCCTTTCAAGCAGATAAGTTTGGGGTGGGGACTGCCCAAATTTGCCACTTCCATCCTTATTTTCTACTCAACAACTCAATGAGACCACGAGAGCTGTGATCTGGGAGACTGTGCAAAGCTCTGAGTGAATTATCTGGTTTGATCCATTAGTTGTTTTTTTAATTTGGAGTATAGTTGTTTTACAATGTTGTATTAGTTTCTGCTGTACAGCAAAATGAATCAGCTATACGTATACATATATTCCCTCTTTTTTGGATTTCCTTCCCATTTAGGTCACCCCAGAGCATTGAGTACAGTTCCCTGTGTTACACAGCAGGTTCTCATTAGTTATCTATTTTATACACAGTGGTGTGTATATGTCAGTCCCAATTTCCCAATTCATGATCCATTAGTTTTTAGCTGAACTCTCAGACTGCTCTAAGGAGGTCTTGCCCAACCCACGCTTGTTAGCAGTTATTAGGTACTTTTCCATTTACAGTGCATGTGCTCTTAAAATATACCATTTGAGCTTCCCTGGTGGCGCAGTGGTTAAGAATCCGCCTGCCAATGCAGGAGATACAGGTTCGAGCCCTGGTCCGGGAAGATCCCACTTGCTGCGGAGCAGCTAAGCCCGTGTGCCGCAACTACTGAGCCTGTGCTCTAGAGCCCACGAGCCACAACTACTGAGCCCACGCACCTAGAGCCCGCGCTCCACGACAAGAGAAGCCACTGCAGTGAGAAACCTGCGCACCGCAACAAAGAGTAGCCCCTGCTCGCTGCAACTAGAGAAAGCCCACACACAGCAACAAAGACCCCCAATGCAGCCAAAAATAAGTAAATAAATAAATTTATTTTAAAAATTTACTGTTTGATTCTCACAGCAACGCTGGGAGGAAGATGATAGCTCCCTGGCTCCCACTTTTCTTTTAAATTAACTTATTTTTGGCTGCGTTGGGTCTTCGTGGCTGCACACGGGCTTTCTCTAGTTGCAGTGAGCGGGGGCTACTCTTCGTTGCGGCGCGCAGGCTTCTCATTGTGGTGGCTTCTCTTGTTGCGGAGCACGGGCTCTAGGCATGCGGGCTTCAGTAGTTGTGGCACGCAGGCTCAGTAGTTGTGACTGGTGGGCTCTAGAGCGCAGGCTGAGTAGCTGTGGCGCACGGGCTTAGTTGCTCCGCGGCATGTTGGATCTTCCCAGACCAGGGTTTGAACCTGTGTCCCCTGCATTGGCAGGCGGATTCTTAACCACTGCGCCACCAGGGAAGTCCCTAGCCTGGCTCCCACTTTACAGATCAGCTCAGAGAGGGTGTGACCTTCTCCAGTTCACACAGGAAATGGACACCACTGAGATCCCCAGTTCTCACCTGCGCTCCCAACCATTCCATCTCTACTTGCTCTTAACCACCATGTAATGATAGGCTTATGTCACCCTTATCCTATTAAAAAAATAATAACCTCACCCCTTGATCCTGCACCCTCGTGACTTTATAATCACGGGATTTCTCTTGATGTCCAAGTTTCTCTGATGTGACATCCTGTATCTCCTGATTGCTCCCCAACCCAAGGTGACCTGGCTACTGCTGCCGTCACTCACTGCCACCTCTTTGTCCCCAGCCCGTGAAATGACTTGAGCATCTTTCCCTTGACTGTTACCACTGCCTTCTTCCGCAAGCCATAACACACACACAGAATTCGGATAAACTACACTTTGTACTGTTCCCTGAAATAAATTGAGAATATGCATGGTGCATTATCAGGTAGATTTCGGAAAGGAGAGAGCTTCAGCTGGGACCAGGTATTCAAGATAAGTGAGTCCTCTCACAAGTTTGCACATAGGAAGGTTGGCAGAAATTTTGTGCAGGCATTTCAAATCTTATTTCTCTTCACTACTCACGTACTTCCGGTTTCAAGCATTGTGGGACACATATACTGTGATGTGACCTCTGGCCTCCCACTTTGATTTCACAATGCTGGCTGAGTCAGCACGGTAGATAGTAGGAGTAGTCCTAAAAGCTGCTCCTATGCCAGAATGGCAAGCAGTACTTCAGCTCTTTATGGAAGTGACTGCGGACCCCATAAATATATCCCACTAAAGGAGAATGAAACGCATCCCTAGCTAAACTTCTTCTAGTCTACTTTAAAAGATGCCTCCCCAGGGTGACCCAACACCAGGCTAAGTGTAACAGCGGGGGAGTCAGAGTGAAAAGACAGTAGTCATGGCTGATTGAGTTTCCTTTTTTTTTTTTTTTACCAAACAGAAACTGTGTATACACATGGCTAAGTCTCCTGCTAGGATGTGGAAGGCAGCTATGTGGGTGACGGTCCCCGAACTTGAGCTTCCTGGCGCATCTATTCTGACTTGGTACAGTGCCATCTAGACCCAGTGGGAAAGAGCAAAGGTGACTTAACCGCAAGATTGACTTAAAAGCCCAGTGGACCGAAAACTGATTTAGTATCTAGTGAATGCTGTCCTTAAGTTTTGAACGCCAGAAACACAACGCAGTCTGTTCTTGCTAAGGCCCCGTGCCAGTGCGAGGTCTGTCTGCCCTTGGATCCCTTCCTGGTCCTTGGCCCGCTTGCTCCCCCCACAGAGGGGCTGACCTCCGGGGCTGCACCTTCTCAGCTCCAGGCTGTGGCTCCCTGGACAGGCAGGTCCTCCACGGTCATCAGGTGCCCCTGTGCCCCACGTCAGCACCACATCCTTGGCGTCTCCAGCCAAGGCTGGCCCCGGCCTCCTGCTGTGGCTCATCTCCCAGTTAACTCACCTCCATCACCTTGCGGTCCGTTCCCTCTGCTAATATACTTGAAGTGGGCTTTGTTTTTCTGCTTAAACTTACCGGCCGAGAAGAGCCTCTTTCCTAAGATATTTGGGAACTGTTGACTCCGGGATAGAGGAAAGTTGCTCTGAGCCAAACAGTTAGAGCAGAGGCCATTACTGAAATGCCATAAAGAGTGTTACCATGGTGCACGTGCTCTCCGGAGACCAGAAAATTCTATAAAGTGAGAAGCTCTTTGCTATTAAGAGCGACACCCCTAGGAAAATGTCAAGGGTGGTGTAAGTATAATATAATAACATATATCTTGTTTTATAAAAATTAAGAATATATATTTGATATACAATATAAGTAAATATGTATATGCATACATGTATACAAATTTAAGAGAGAATACTAAACCATTTATTCCATTTAAAAATTATGAACAGGGCTTCCCTGGTGGCGCAGTGGTTGAGAGTCCGCCTGTCGATGCAGGGGACACGGGTTCATGCCCCGGTCCGGGAGGATCCCACATGCCGCGGAGCGGCTGGGCCCGTGAGCCATGGCCGCTGAGCCTGCGCGTCCGGAACCTGTGCTCCGCAACGGGAGAGGCCACAACAGTGAGAGGCCCATGTACCGCAAAAAAAAAAAAAATTATGAACAGTGTGATATTGTGATTTATAGTAAGAAATATGTGTTTTGGGGGTCTTTGTCCCATTGCTGGCACAAAGCACCTAAAACCTTTGGAATTTCCTAACTGATGGGAGCTTTAAAGGTGTTTTTGTTAATAAAGTGACTTTTGGATGGCACCTGAGGATGGGGGCTGGTGGCCAGGAAAATTGGCCAGTGATTGGAGTTTGGAAGTGTCAGCCGCACCCCCTGACCTCTGGGGAGGGGAGAGGGGCTGGAGGTTGAATCCATGGCCAGTGGCCAATGATCTAATCAACTGTGCCTATGTAACAAAGCCTCGTTAAAACCCCAAAAGGATGGGGTTCTGAGAGCTTTGGGGTTGGTGAATATTCTGTGAAGATTCCCTGGAGATTCTAGAAGAGAGTGGTACTCTCAGAGAGAATATGGACGGGCCGTGCCCTTTCCCCATACCTTGCCCTGTGCATCTCTCCCATCCGGCTGTTGCTGAGTTTTATCCTTTTAAAATCAGCTGGTAGTCTAGTGAGTAAACGGGTTTCTCTGAGTTCTCTGAGCCACTCTAGCAAATTAATCAAACCCAAGGAGGGGGGTATGGGAACCTGTGATTTAAGCTGGTCATTCAGAAGTACAGGTGACAGCCTGGACTTGTGATTGGCTTCTGAAGCAGGGGACCGTCTTGTGGGACTGAGCCCTTCACCGTGGAATGTGACGCTATTACCAGGTAAATAGTGGCAGAGTCTAGTTGACTTGTAGGACACCCAGCTGGTGTCAGAGAATTGCTTGATGGTATGGGGATCCCACCACACCCCGAGCCGCATATTAGAACTGATGACCAGGATCCAGTTTAAAGAGGAAACATAATAGTGCTTGGTAAACGTAACCAGTGTATGGTCAGCTAGGGAAAAATGAGAGAGCTCGAGAAGTAGCATGGGAAGGGAAGGAACAGAGCAGTAAGAGAAGGGGAAAAGGGAAAGGACAGCATACATAGTATTATGATGATGGAGAGTAAACCACAGATGGAGGAAACAAATACATTATGCTTATAATCAAACTGTTTAAAAATGTAGGTTGTCCAGATTTGAAGATGAGAATCTACCCCTGTATCAATTCATGTTGAGGCTGGAGGTAACTGGACTAAAGGCATTAGTGAAATTTTACAGACAGTCAGAGATCTGAACCACAGTGGCATTTGGGTAAGTTCTTTCAAGTATTCTACAAGTAAAAAAACTTCCATGTGAATGCAGTGGTTTTAAAGCTTAGGACAATGGCCATCTTCCCTATCCCCAGATCCTAACACCAAAGTTTGAAAACAAGCACAACCGTAACCAATGCCCTATCCCATTGATCAAGCGTATTTTAAAAACCAAAATCAAGCAAGTATGGTAAAAATATTAAAGAAAAAAAAGAAAAGGGAGAAAGACAGTGAGAAGATGTTTAAATATTAGAAAGGAAGAGTCAAAATTGCCACTATTTTGCAGGTAATTTACAGGAAACCCAACCAAATCAGTGAAAAACAGCTACATTTATGAAAAGAGTTCAGTAAGATGGTCAGTTATAAAATAACTGTAAAAAAAAAACCAGTAACTTTTCTCTGTGTCAGCAGGAAACTGTAGGCAATAATCTTATTCTCAATGGCTATATATATATATATATATATATATATAAACATTCTAGGATTAAATTTAAGGAGGAAATGTCCAGGATACACAAAAATATGACCAGACATTAGTAAGTGACACGATTTCACTGCACTGAGAGACATCACACTTCTGGATGGGAGAGTGTAGTATCGACAGTCTACCTCAAGTTAATTGGATGTTCCGTGAAATTCCAAGAGAAATTCGAACGTCTTATAGAGGTTGCCGAAACAGTCAAGAATATTGTGAGGAAAAGAAAAGAATGAACCTTTGCTATCAGAAACGAACATATGTTAGCGATCTACAGTAAGTAAAACTGAATGGAAATGGCTTGAGGTTAGTTGGAAGAGAATAAGAGCTTAGTGTGTGATTGTGTCATAAACTTGCTAGATTATCTAATAACGGTGTTGGAGCAAGTACTAACGAATTGATTACTATTTCATATTTCAGAACAAGGTAAACTTCTTGAGGCCTTAAAGTTTCAGCATAAAGAATTTCAAGGATTTATCTTAAGAGATCAGAAATGTGGACTAAAATTTATTGGCAGGGATGACCCATGGAGCGTTTTTAGATCTGTGAAAAGTTAGCAACAGCTCCAGCCTCAGGATGTGGATTCAGAAATCATAGAAAGTCCATAGAATGGGCTAACACACAGCCATTAAAAATGTTGTATTTATTTATATGGGGAATTTTTACTTTTATTATACAAAGCAAAAAAAATAACGTAAACACAATATTCACCTGTTGCCTTTTAAGAGTATGTTTGAAAAAAAACACTAGAAAGACATACACCACCATGCTTACAATATTTCCTTTCCTCCCACTCTTCTCCCCACAAGATTAGTTTCTGTTCCCCGCATCCCCCAGCAGTGGTCCAGAGTTACCTCAAGTTCATGCAGACAACCGAAAGATGGGAAATCAGTGATTCCTCCAGCCTTTAAGTAGACATTTTGAACTTTTCAATGGAAGTAATTTTAAGGCACAGATGCAGGATCTAAGGTACTTAGAGGGAGGTTGGTTAGGCTCTGTGTGTCCACAAAAGAGCTGAGCTTCAGTAAAGTCAGTCAAGCTGTGTAGAGAGTGGGCCTTGATATATATTTTTTTAATTCAGATTAAAGACACTAGACAGGAAATGATTTAAACGGCAGAATTATTCCACCACATCTTTGTGATACTTGGACCGGTGCCTCTCACGCTAGAAGGTACACACAAATCAACGCGCGGATTTTGTTAAAATGCAGGTTCTGATTCGGGAGGCCTGGGCACGACCTGAGAGTCTGTATTTCTGACGAGCTCCCCATGCGATGCCAGCCCACTTTGAGTAGCGAGGGTTTTAGACAGTTCTGATACCTCTTTTCAGCTTGGCTTTGAGTGATGGTCATTTTCACCATGATCCTCTGAAAAGCAACAGTCCTTTTGTGTTCATGTCCTTTCTGCGGGGATCTGACCTGATTGCTTTGCCCTCCTAGGAATGAACGTTCTACCTGGGGCTTGAGTTGAGTGTGGGGTTAATGCCTCACGAATGCTGAGAGCAAATAGGGAATAAAAAAAAATGCATGGAAAAAAGAATATTTTTTATCCTAGGCAAATACTTCAGTCAGATAAAACAGAAAATATCTTTATGAAACTATTAATAAATCCCCAAGACATCTCAAATTAAACAATGGCAAGAAATGTTATGTTTGTAGAAATACATAAAATTCATTTGAGGTCAGGACATTTTATGGTGTCAGCCAATAAAGCAGATGAGAGATTCCACTCATTTGAATGCGCCTGGGATAAAGCTGTCTGTCCCTGGACCCAGGAGCTGGGAGTTCTGTTCTGGCTCAGGTAACTGAGGGGCAGCTGTGGCGGTCATCCTTTGGGGTCGGTCTGATCAGTAGGCTCTTGGGTCCAGGACATACTGTGGAATGGCTGAAATGCTGTTACATGAGAGGCCCAGGGAGCGATGAATTACTTAAAGTGACTCGGAGTGGAGCTTTGCAGACCCATGGAGTTGTATTAGGGTAATACTAGCTGCTGCAACCCATAGACCCCACATTGCTTCCATGGCTCATAGGCAGTGCAGGTTTCTCGCTCCCTCACCTGACAGTTCAAGGTGGCTGCTCCCAGTTGCTGGGCAGCTCTTCTCCAGCTGGTGATTCAGGGCTCCAGGTTCATTCCGTCCTGCATCTCCCTGTAGCCCACCCTAAGGGAAGGAGAACAGGGGAGGCATACCTATTTCAGTTTCTTTGTCCCTTATGCAGTCACATGGTCATCAGACCCTTGGCATTGGTGAGAACCCGGTCTCAGGGCCACATTGATGGTGGGAAGGCTGCTGGGCAGTGAGCACTGTGGCTGTATGCCAGGAGGAGAAAACTGGGGCTTGGTCAGCCTCTTCGTCACAGTTGATACTTACCGGGCGTGAGCAGATCAGGGCCTGAGCCCCCAACCCCAGAACCCAGGCTTGAAATAGAAAGGACGGCTTAGAAAGTCACAAGCAGGAACAGCCTCAGGTTCTTCTTGGTAAAAATGTTACGGACAGCAAATGGGGTGCTGGAGGGGAGGTTTAAAATAATCCCGGGGCAATTACATTTTTAGCTTTAGTTTCAGGAGAGTTCATTTCCTCTGAGATGCTTGGCCTGCAGTTAGGAGAAACCCTCATTATGTGGTGATGGGGCTTCAGGCCCCAGGATACCGTGATTCAGATCCTTAAAGAAAAACCACTATAGACATGAAAAGCAGAGAAACGAAGCCCACGGTGGTGTTCCCCAAAGAGGGGACAGACTCCCGGCCAGGCTGTCAGTCTCCTTAGCTCTTGGAGTGACAGGTGGGGTCCAGTGTGGCTGCAGCTCGGGGGGTGAGTTGCCTTTGCATGAATTACATCTCGTCTGACCCCGCGTGGTGGTGGTATCTGTGTGTGCCTCGACGTGGAAACATTTGGGAAGCATTTCTCTATGTAAAGATACGCGCATAATGTCTTCTAAAAACCTCACACGTTGCTAATCTCATGATAAGATAACAATTCTCCATGTCCTAGCATCAGTCCGGGCTTAATATACCACCACTTATTTTATTCTCAAGCTTCAATCTCTCCTTCACTCCACAAGCATTTGTTGAGCACCTACTGTGTACCAGACGCTATTTCAGGCACTGACTTGTAAGCCTTGACCTTCAAGGTCATGTTGGCGTCAAAAGATTTTACGCTGGTTGGATTTTATCCTTAGAGCTGCCTCTACCTTTTTCTCTCTCTCCCTTAACTGTGGGTACACTTTCCCATTACACTGATAAAAATAAGTCAGAGCAGATGTTAATTGGCCCTTAATTACCCTCCTGTGTCCCCTGAGGAATCCTGAGCATTTTCTCTAAGGTATACAAACAGGACACCTAATACTTAAAGAGATGTATCTCTATACTGGAAGAAAAAAAACTGAACCTCAGTGACAGTGTTTTTCCAATCAAAAGAGAGGAATTTTCCAACCAAAACAAAGGGAAAACCTCCATCCCTCGACAGGTAGATTACTAAGTAAAATGAACACACAGCTGCCAGGTTTTTACATTAAACACTTAGTTTCTGTTTAATGTCCTCTTTATCAAGATTCTCATACTTCATCAGACACACTTGGCCTCGGGGAGTTCCTTAGAACTGAGGGACTCGGAGCTCGCCTCTCTTCCAGAACCAAAGATGTTTAAACAACATTTAAACAAAACAAAACAAAACGGAAAACTTAACAAGGATTTTGAAACAGAGATTGATGGTGGTTTCAACCCAGGCTCATTCCTGCGGGACTCGGCCCCGGGTGGCCGGCCCGAGCTGCCAAGGCCTGCAGTGTGGCCGGCTCTCGGGCCTGGCCCTCCTCTGGCCAGCAGCCAGTCATCTGAGGATGCTCCGGCACATGCTGCTCCCAGCAGCCCACAGTCCTCTCTGGTACTGAGGCCGTCGCTGAAGATGCCAGGACAGTGCTTAGAGCGTTAATAGCCGTGCAGGGAGGCAGCTGCTGCACAGATACCTCCAGGAGGAAAGGGCTTCAGGGAAACCCCCAGTGGCAGTATCTTAAGTCCTGCCATCTAAGGATCTTCTCCAAAGATAGTGAGGTTGGCCGGGTAGGAGGCCAAAAACACCGTCTTAGAGTTGGAGGAAGTCTAGGAGATACAAATGAACCTCACACTGCTGTTCCTCGATCCCACTGAGGGTGGCTTAGGGTATTAGCGTGGGTCTCAAATGTTCCAGCCTTCAGCCAGCCTCAGACTAATGAGCTCACTTCCTCTCGTGCTGGGCCCTGGGTGGCGTACTTCGTTCTTTCTGGACCACAGATCGGCCCCCCTCTTCCAGGTCTCATCTGTCTCTCTGGGGTAGTCTAAATATTGATTTAAGGCTTCTCTCCCTCTTGACTCGCCCTTCTTTATCGAGCTTCTCTCTCCAGGCCCTGGCTAACAAGCTGGGCAAACTTTCCTCCACGTCTGATGCATTTCTCATGTGTTTTCGAGCTGACCTTTGAGCAGTCGGGGGTGTCGCGTCTCAGCATCCCGCTGAGACCTGAGTTGCCGGACATCTCACGGCCACGTTTTCCTTGATTTACTGTCAAGTTCTCTAATTCTTTCTCCTCGCCCCTCGCTATCTGAAATAGACACTAGGAGAAGGGTTTCCTCTCAGCCCTTGACAAATACCGTCTCCAGCTTCTCTTTTTTGCTGCTTTTCTTGCAGGGGGAAGGGAGGACATTATAATTTGGCTACTTCTCTGACTCCAAAAACAAGGAGCTAAATGTAGTTACACAGATTCGAAGCAGGTTTAACAAAGGGTCTAGCTAACTTGTTTTGGATAAGCTGTGTGCAAGATTTGGAAAACCAGAGAGTTAAAGGCTGTTCAAGTTTCGTTTCTTTCTGTTTACAAAATACCTATTCGATGATGCCTTGAGGGATTTATGCACGGGTCTGGTCCTGAAATGAATTAGAAGGCTGACACCCGGGCTCCGGGCTCCTTCTTAACACTGAGATATTTGGAAAATGTGTTCTTTGCTCTCCCTGCCTTGAAAGAGCTGATAAGCTGAGCTGGAAAGATGGGCACGAATAGCCCAAGGAACAGTGCAGGGTGGTGGGATGCTTCAGCCTGTGTTGGGCAAGCTGGGATGACTTCCTGAGAAGGTTGGGACTTGAGCTGGACTCCAAGGAGTTTTAGGTAGAGTGGAGAGAGCCACTGTGGACCATTCCCTGGAGGTGTAAGATTTGTTAGGGACACGGGTACAACCTGGTTTGGGTCGGGGAGCTAGGGGTTTGGGGACAAGTGGACAGACAGGTAAGACATGGCCCTTGTTAGCAGGAAGCACTTTTTGTTTGGGTGTCTGGAATTCTTAACAATTTGAGGATACACCCTGACTGCAGGCTGAGCAGCTAAGGGGAGAAAAATTCCGCTTCCAAGCACTTTTTCTCAGTGAGGTGTCAACAGGGTGTCATCACCTTGATCAGTATTTTATCTAGTCCTTCAAGGTGTTCCTATATCTTGTTTCTTTTTCTGCTGAGATTTTCTTTGGCCTGTGTTTTTGCAAGTGTTTCTCCTAACTTCCACTCTTCATGTCAGGAAGTAACAGTTGGGTTTAGGTTTGTGTGAACAGTTTTGTTTAGGTTATCTCAACCAAAAGCAATATTGTTTCCATGGAAAATCCTATTCAGTGGTGGCACTGAAGTCCCATTGCTTGGGGGAGCTCTTGAGATGTTTCTTCAGTTAAGAAAATTCACATAAGAATTCGTGTGAGGAGAATTCGTGTGAGGAGAATTCGTGTAAGGAGAATTCGTGTGAGGAGAATTCACTTAAGGAGTCTTCCTTGCAAATATATTCTCCCTCTGAACCTGAGGTTCTTTCACGTCCTGACTTCGGGAATATTGAGGATACAGAGTACTGGGTCCCGGGCCTCAGGACACTTCGGGTGTATTTCTTAAGCTCTTTGCACCTCACCCTTTCCACCTGTAAAATGAGAAGAAGAAGTTAATTGGTCTTTTGTCTTTAATGCTCAAGCTCTGTGGTCTGATGTTTTGTAAAAACCCAAATCTAATTGCTTCCATCTCAGCCCTTTTTAAAAACCAAGCAGCCTTTCTATCAGGCTTGGATGCCCAGTGACAGAGTTTGAATAGGTGGGCCGTGAGAGGCTGTTAGAGGTTGTCTCGCAGGGTTGTGTCTAAAACTGGCTTCCCCAACGCCCCGACTTCCACTGTTTTGTGTAGAGAACGAGCAGGGGAATCTTTTTAAGACGGAACTTGCAGCGTGCCATGTAACACTCTTCTATCAGAGAGTCTCTGGTGTCTTTTGAACCTTTTATAAGATCAAACTCCTCAAGTTCATGTCCACATCTTCTCCGTCTTTCAGGATCCAGTCAGATCCATCTTTCTCTAACCTGCTTCTCTCCAATCACCCCATCTTACTTCACTGTATCTTACCTGGTCAGTCTGACTGGGGTGTGTGTCATCTTTTTCCATTTCTTGAAGGTTAATTTCCACCCCCAACTTCCCCTTTCCCAACTAAATAGATGGGTATCGGTCCTCTAGTTGTGGGGTGGGGGCTGTGCTTTTTAGTATTCCCTAGAGCGCGAGCAAAACACTAGGTACCACTTAGCCTCTCAGTAAGTATGCACTGGTTAATTGATTAAGCTCTACAGTATTGGGGGCAAGAAATGCATAAAGATGGACCAAGAGACATTTTAAATTCCAGTTACCCTCCATCTGCTGGGTCAGGACATCTGTCCTTGTGGGCGATTTTATTTCCGTCAACAGTCATTTCAACAGTCACACCAAGACAAGGAAATGCTCTGAAATAGAGATGGTGCCAAAGCCTGGACTCTGTGGACCACCCACCGAGGCTCCGAGGGAAAGGAGAGAAGGCACTGGGGAGTGATGAAACGGTTCCGAGGGTGCAGAGTCTGGACAGATGGATGGAGGACCACAAGGTGACCCAACCAGGGCAAGAAGGAAGAGAAGAGGCTGCTGTAGGTCTGAGGCCTCAAGGAGTTTACATGGATCCGTTTATACGATTGGATTAATACTGTTTGGCTGAAAAAAATAGTGTAAATAAGATGAATGTAAGCCATCTGGTTGGTATATTGGTGCAAAATGGTCGAACAGTAAGTAATGGAGAGGCAGGTCGAAAACAGTAAGAGATGCATTTTAGCTTTCGAAGACTTAATACAGCTTTGTTGTTTAAAATTTGGGGAAATTGAGTAGCTTCATGCCATAGCGATAACACGCAAGCAGCAATGGACCGTGCTGAACCGTGTGGCCCCATCTTGTCGTTGTGGTCAGCGTTCTCTGAAGTTTCTCCAAGTTGGGAGCAGACAGTAGTGTTTCAGGGCCAGCCAACGTGCGACGCCTGAGCCCCGCCAGCAATTTTGTGTTGCAGTTAATTAAAATCTACAACAGTTAATCTGGCAACAGCCGTGAATTTAACAATATGGATAATTGTTTTGCCAGGGAAGTTTTTCCATATGAATGGCGACCAGATCCCATAAATGCCTGTAATTTGTGTTTCTTTACACAGTGAAGCTTTACATTATTGTCTCTGCTTTGTTAGGGGTCCAGTAACCCAGAAACAGAGCCAGTGTTAACAATCCTCTGCACACACATGCACACGCGCACACATGTACCTTAAAAGACAGACATTCTGGTTTGAGTCCTTGACAATGGACTCTCCTTTCCCTGAGCAACGCTGGCCACATCTTCTCAGTGCGGCCCCTCCCGTAAGAGAAGCCCTCTCTCCTGCTGGATGTCTCTTATCCCATCAAGGACTGCAAGGGAGCCTGAACTTTGAGCCGCACCTGGCTGTTGGGTGAGAACACAGGACCCACTCAAGGGGGGCTGAGGAGGATGGAGCCCTGAACTTGGGAGAGGGTCCTGGGCTGGCAGGGCAGGCCTGCCGGTGAGCGGAAAGGTCCCCTGCCTCTGGGGCCCTTGGGGAAGAGAAGAGCCAGAGATGAAGCAGTAACTCTTCAGAATGCCTTGTGTTGCCCTTAATTCTTTTTCCTCAGTAGTATAAATACATAGTTTTTGGAAAAATTGAAAAAATCACATGATGCGAAAAGAAGAAAATAAACGAGACATGCTTTTGTAGTTCCAAGCAAAACCCACTTTTACCTGTCCCGTGTCTCTGCCTGTGTGTGCACCCGCAGAGTTCCCCCCGAATGGGATCGTACTGTTTTGTAATGTGCGTTTTCTCTGACTAGATCACAGACATCTCAACGACTTGTTTCCAATACATTACGGCGTGACCTTAATCATTGCATAACCGTAAATGTTGACCGTGTCGCGTGCTTGCTGTGGGTTGGAGGGCTCGCGGGAAATTGCTTTCTAGGAATTCAGTAATTCAGCCTCCCACAGGATGGAAGGTGGGGTTCCAGGGATAGGGATTCTCAACCCGCGTGTTGGAAATGGCTTCAGGCTCTAGGTGGGTGAGTGGTTGATCTACCTAACATCTGCCCAGCACTGTATAGCTTCAGAGCACATGCGCACCCTCGTTTGAGATGGGTAGGAGAGGTGTCTTAGGCAGTCCCGGTCGCCGTTGAGGAGACTCAAGAGCTTGCACATCTTGACCCAGGTGGAGGAAGCCCCGCTCAGAGCCTCGACGCATAGACTGGATGGTCCTCAAGCTCAGGTCTTTTGACTCTAAGTCTCCATCCTTTTACATTCTTTTTAAAAAAAAACATTCTTTTTGATGAAGGTTTTGGGGTCATTGTGTTACTGGAAGGGGAACCTCTTCCAGAGCCCGAGAGTGGACTCTTGTCTCACACTTGGAAATGGATTGTCCGAGGAGACACGTGTACCGACAAAGCAAGAGACTTTGTTGGGGAGGGGCGCCCGGCAGAGAGCAGCAGGGTGAGGGAGCCCAGGAGAACTGCTCTGCCACGTGGCTCACAGTCTCAGGTGTTATGGTGATGGGCTTAGCTTTCCGGGTTGTCTCTGGCCAATCATCTTGCTTGTGCCCATATTTGGTCTGACTCGGGTCCTTCCTGGTGGTGTGTGCATCTCTCAGCCAAGATGGATTCCAGTGCAAGCGTTTCTGGGAGGTTGGCAGAACATATTATGGGCTGGTGTCTCCTCCCTCCTTTTGGCCCCTCCCGAATTCTCCTGGTTAGTTTTCAGTGGCAACACCGTGTCCCTTATCAGGACCTCCTGTTGCAAGCAGTTTAGTTTCTGTCAATGGAGCCCTAAGAACTGGATGAAAGATTAAGCCAGGAAGCCCTGTTCTGCCTTTCCAAACTCTCCAGTCCTGGACCTGCGTGCAAATAAGTACAAGCACTCTTCCTCATGTGCAAGCAGCAGAGTTCCCTGCTCGGTGTGGGGGGCTGAGCACCGTCACCTGCATGGTTGACCATGGTGAACTCTGCCCTTTCCACCTGGGGGCACTTGAGAGCAGCCTGTGAGGGCCGCCATATGTGAAGGGCTCTGGTGGTGGGAGAGGAGATTCTTGCCACTTACTCACGAGCAGACTCACTAGGAAAAATCTCTGGGGACTGCCTGACCCCAGGAATGCAGCCCACTCGGCTTCTGTCGTGCCTACCAGGGCACAGTGACACTGTCCGAAATGGTTGTGTGTCTGTGGCGTGCTCTGCCACCCATCCCTTTGGCAGACTCCGCGGGCTTCCTCTCACTGGTCTGGCATCAGGGGACGGGGAGGCTGCAGGGTTGGTACCCATGTGTGCATCCAGCATCTGAGCCAACGTTTCAAGGAAGTCAGATGGTGGTTATTTACAAGGCACTGATGTAAGCTGCTCCCTACAAATCATGTATTACTATTGAACTGAAAGCGATGAGCTCATGTCTGAAAAAAAAAAAAGGCCTTAATGAAATGATGGACCTTTGGCTTCTCCTGGAGCCAGTTTGTTCTGGAGGGAGGAGGGAGGGAGGGAGGAAAGGAGGGGAGCCTCTCACTCCCCTTCCAACAAATCTACCATAATCTTATAAAATAGGGTTTTTTAGCTACATTTTCCAGTAAGCTCAGTGACTTCACTTACATGGGAAAGATTTATGACACAAGTTCACTACCATAGATGTCTCTGACACTGAGTCCTTTGACCCTGCAAGTATTCTCCCTCTGGTGGAAACTTTTTTCTAAGTCTGAACTCTGGAGTTTGAAAGAATAGTCCTATTTAAGGAGGAATCCTATCTAAGGAGTTGGGGATGATGTGAAGTGAGTTTCATGTGGCCCAAGCTCAAACAGTCATGGTTCCTTACAAGTATCTGAAACCCAGAAATAATTCTGACATCTTTTAAATCAAGAAAATGACCTGTCTCAGTTTTCCTGATTGAACTCCCCAAATGACGTAACCTGCTTGTGGATTAAAAAAAAAAAAAAAAAAATCGAACTCTGAGATGTTCAATGTGGCATCATTCTGAATTGAGTTTTCCTGAAACACACACACTCAAAATATGTTGCCCAGAAGAAAGAAGCCCACGTAGTTTTTAAATTAAAACAAAACAATGACAACAAAGAACAAATCCGTTAAGATTTTCACATTTCGCTGGGGAATCAAGAGCTTTTAAAAATGAATATAATAGGTAGCACATCCCTGATTCAGTATGATGAACAAATAAGAGACATAAGGTCAGTCAGGACAACATTGGCAACTAGAAATTTCTGGAAAGGAATAGTGGACAGTGGAGAAGAGACATTCAGGGAGGAAGTTGACAAGGTTCAGAGAAAGTGCGATGCAAAGACCCATTCAGCCCCTGCGTCCCCCTTGACTGTTCTTAATGCCTGTTCTACTCAAAGGCTTGTGAAACCTCTATCCCAGTAAACTGGATTCTCTGAAAACTTTCACAGCCAGGCCTTTGCTTCTGACCACTTAAGTTGGAATATTTATTTCAGCTTTATTTAAATACAAATCACATTCCATACAATTGACTCACTTAAAGCCTATAATTCAGTGGCTTTAACGATATTCCCAGAATTGTGCAACCATCATCACCTTCAATTCTAGAACATGTCCATCACCCCCAAAAGCAGGCTTGCTTGACGGGCTAAGAAAAAAAAGCCACCCCCAAAACACCCCTTTCTTTTGGCTCTGGAGTCTTTTACAATGTACTTTTCAAATTATTTTTGGCATATCTGTTCTACTGATAATATATTAATAGAAAAATCTAATTTAAATCAAGAAAATGACCTGCTTCTAAGAAAACAAAACAAAACACTCTTCTCCACACACACCATGGAGAAACGCACATGTTTTTTAGGTAGAATTTGTTCTCTGAGAGGCTGTGTATATCTGTAAGAAATCCCCTAGGGACCCTTTTCTGTTGTCCACATTTCCATTTCCATCTGTAAAACATCTTTTTCGTTTAGTCTTTCTTTCAGTGGTTAATTCAAGCTCTTGGCATTTTTGGTGTTTATTTCACATCTGTAGAGATGACAGCAGCCTCCGAATTTCCCCGTCTTCATAACATGAATGACTTTTAACACAGCCATCCCTTTTTTTCTTACCCAAACCCCATAGTTGACTATGGTTCCTCTCTTTGAACTTGGATAACCTTTGCGAAGGATCCTTTTGGGAATACCCTGTAAAAGTAAGGTGCTGAATTATTGCGAGGTTATCTACTCTTCAGAATGTCAATTCCCTGAGAAACCCCCCCCTTTTTTTGTACAATAGGTGATTTTTTAAACTCCGAAGATATTTCCACATTAAATGTTCAAATGTGTATTTCCTTTACACACCTGTAGGCAAAAATTAGTTTTAGTGGAGGGCAAGGAATCCCTAAGGGTTAATTTTCTCATCTAGAATGTGACAAGATTCCTAGAATTAAGCTGAAAGCTGAGGTGGGTCTAAAGGCTGGAGGCTTTTTATACCTAATTTAAATTGCCCTGAGAATTGTTTATAAAAGCTTCTAGAAGTGGAAAAACCAACAACAACAAAGGGGTAGACAGAAAGAGAGCCACATTTTGTTTTTCTAAGCCAGTTATATATATTTCCAAGGGTTTAGCCCTAGAAAAATCTGAGGAAAGTATGTGTAATCCAGTCACCAAGAGCCAAGTGGCTTTTATTTACCTAAAAAAGGGTCTTACTTGAGAACGTAGTTTCCAATAGAGTTCCTATTCTTGTGGTTCCACATTTTTTAACGTTCTAAAATTAGCGAGGCAAACCTGATCACTTGATCCCAAGAAGCATTTTATTACCTTCTCGGTGCTTGGAGCATAAATGGACTTGGAGTGATTGAAATCAAGCTACAGGTTAAAAAATCTTCAAAAATCAGGTAACCCCCTTGAGAAAGCACAGGATCTCAGAAGGTGAAGGTGGATGTCGTGTAGCCCTCGGTTTCCCTCGCCTCCCGGGCTCCCCAGTCCACGAGGAGGCCTCCTTCTGCCCCGGCCTCCACCCTGCTTGGCTAATCCCGTGTTACAGTTACGCAGGGCTGACACAGCTTCTCTTCATTCATTCGCTCCCTGCTCTACTAGACAGAACCGCTGCAAGGGAAGGAGAATTGAAATTGCTGTTTCCATTGTCTAGAACTGTGCTTTGGAGCACGTTAGGAGCTCAGTAAGTATGTGCTGAGTGTGACTGTGTGTGTGTGAGTGAGAGAGAGAAACAAAGAGAATGAAGCAAAGAAAATATTATATTTTCAGTTAAAAATGGTGCAAGCTTGGTTTGAAGAACAGATTTGAAGGGACTGGAGTAGATGTGGAAAAGCACTTGGGAAGTTATCCAGGCAGCCCTGGCGAGAATGTCTAGGTGGAGAAGGGTGTAAGAGATGGTAGCAAAGAGACATGGACCACAGTGATCTGAGAGAGATTTCAGGTGTAAAATCAGGAAGGTGGGTGACGGATGGGCTCTGAGAACTGGGGGAGGGGCATGTCTGACCTGACCTCAGGGAGGGGTGACAGTGGGGCTGCAGCGTCCGCAGAGCAGGACCCACTCAGTTCTCTTCCCCACTCCTCCCCTCCCCCGGTCCCCATTCCCCCTGTCCCCTCCCCACCCCCTCATCATCCTACTCCTTCAGACCTTGGGCCTCGACCTGAACTGTTACGTACAGACTCTTAATTGCTCATCTTGCTGCAGGTTTTGGGTTTTGAGTCCATCCTCCTTTCAGACGTACATCCCTAAAACGTGATGAAGCACATCTCACCCCCTCACAGAGGTACCCGCAGGAGAAAGAACTGTCTCCTAGCTGATCCTTCATCCTGCTACCCTGAATCCTGTGCTCCTAACATTCCGCTCCTTTTGCCTCTGTAAATGTCTTTTTTAAAAAATAAATTTATTTATTTTGGGCCGCGTCGGGTCTTCGTTGCCGAGCACGGGCTTTCTCTAGTTGCGGCGAGCGGGGCTACTCTTCGTTGCAGTGCGCGGGCTGCTCATTGCGGTGGCTTCTCATCGTGGTGCGCGGGCTCTAGGTGCACGGGCTTCAGTAGTTGTGGCACGCGAGCTTCAGTAGCTGTGGCACGTGGGCTCAGTCGTTATGGTTCATGGGCTCTAGAGCTCAGGCTCAGTAGCTGTGGCACACGGGCTTAGTTGCTCCGCGGCATGTGGGATCTTCCCGGACCAGGGCTTGAACCTGTGTCCCCTGCATTGGCAGGCGGATTCTCCACCACTGCGCCACCAGGGAAGCCCCTGTAAATGTCTTAAGTCTGACCACGCCCCCACCCCTGAGCAGTGTAGACTCTTGCGAGCATTTCTCCTCTGGAACCCTATCCTGTTTACTGCCAGACCGTTCATCTGTCCGTAGCGTTCAGTTCCTTGAGCGGACATTTATTGGGTACCCACCCCACTTGCAGAGAATTGTACTAAATACCGTACGGGCAGGAATCCTTACAAAGTATTTTGGCAGTTTGTCACATGAAGGAAGGATCCTTTCTTTTTTCCAGTTCTTATTAGTTATGGATGTTAATTTTAACAATGGTCTCACCATTGCTGAAAAGAAAAGTACGTGATGCATTTAATTGTTAGACTTCTTTTTAAATTACTTTGCATCCTTTAGTTAAATCAGACCTCCCTGAGGAAGGGTATTCTTTTAATATTCTGAAGAATTTTTGAGTTTTTTATTGAATTTTTGTTTCATTTGTGATTGTGTCTTATGTATTATATTGACCTATAATTTTTCTTTTCTGCTAACAGTATTTCTTTTTTCCCCAACCAATGGATCAGGACCTTGAAGAGTTTATATATTCTTGTAAGTTTTTGGTCCTTGATACATTGGCTCTTACCTTGGCACATTTTCAGCCCCAGGCCTTGTTAGGTGGTAAATTCTTTGAAACTTATTCAGTCTTTTCGGTCTTTTCAGGTTTAGAGTTTGGGGGCAGCGGGTCCTTTAGTAATTGTACTTTTTCCATATGATCGTAAATTTCATCAGATTTAGAAATCTGATTGATTGATTGGAATGTGGTATTTACTTATCATTGGTATTTATTGCTGTGTTACATATTTTTATTCTAACTTCACTTTCTTTAGTCTTACTTCATTTTTCCTAGTTAGACTTGTTGGAAATTTGCCCGTTTTATTGTTTATATTCCTTCAAGATTAAACTTGTTGATTTATTATTTTTCTTCTATTTCTATTTTTAAATAAATTAATTCTAATTTTTATCTGCAGTAATAAAAGCATTTAGGGCTATTAATTTTCCTTGGAGCATAGCTTCCACTGCTATACGTATTTTGGTATGATCCGTTCTTTTCTCTTTTCTCTAAGTGACTTGCACTTTCAATTTTGGTTTCCTATTTCTTTGGTCCCAGAGTTATTTAGGAGAACGTTTCTTCCTAGTACTGACGGTTTTTCAGTCATATTTTTTATTTCTAATTTTACTGGATTATGATCAGAGAATATAGCCTAAAAACTTCCTCCTTCTTTGAATTTGTTGTGCTTTCTCTGTGGCCAAGTATGTAACTGATTTCTGTAAAGGGTCCACGGATGTGAGGGAAAAAAATCTATATATCTTCATGTATTATTCAATTGTGTCCAAAAACAACAACAACAACAACAACTTATTTTCTGTACCCCAGAACTGTCTGATTTTGAAAGAGAGACATTAAAAATTTCCAGGACAGGGCTTCCCTGGTGGCGCAGTGGTTGAGAGTCCGCCTGCGGATGCAGGGGACACGGGTTCGTGCCCCGGTCTGGGAAGATCCCACATGCCGTGGAGTGGCTGGGCCCGTGAGCCATGGCCGCTGAGCCTGCGCGTCCGGAGGCTGTGCTCTGCAACGGGAGAGGCCACAACAGTGAGAGGCCCGTGTACCGCCAAAAAAAAAAAAAAAAAAAAAAATCCAAAAAATTGTTTTTTCTTTTAATCAACGTTTCTTGGACTCCCTAATCATTAATATCATATACTTTGGTGCTATGTTTTTATCGAACATACAGGTTTATGATCATTGTTTCTTCTTCATAACTTTTATTACTACACAGTGTTCCTCCTCGTTTTGGGCTTTTAGCCTTAAGTTCCACCCCGTCTGATATTAATATTGTCATCTCTGCTTTCTTTTTGTTTGCATTTGCTTGACATCTCTTTGCTCATCCCTTGATTTTCAACGTTTCTTTTCCATTTAAAAAAAATGATCCTTATTAACGACATATATCTGGGTTTTGTTTTTTAACTCAGTGTGACAATCTCTGCGATTTAAGGGGATAATTCATCCTGCTTACATTTGGTTTAACACATGGTGCTTAATCTCATTATGCCCCTCCTGATGATTTGTTTTACTTTGTGATTCTCCTTTTTTTTTTTTTAGCTGATTTTATTTACTTTCTGGTTTTTTTCTTATCCATTTAAAAGTTCTACCGTATTTTTCCATTCTGCTAGGGATGAACATTTTTTGACCCTCATACTGAAGCATACATTTTCCACTATTTATGGAAGTAAGAGTTTCCTACTTATGAAAATGTGCAATGGACTGAATAGGCCCATCCAAATTTTATATGTTGAAATCCTAACCCCTGATGTGATAGTATTAGGAGTTAAGGCCTTAGGAAAGTAATTAGGTCATGAGGCTGGAGCCCTCCTGAATGGGATTAGTGCCCCAACAAAAGGGACCCCAGAGAGCTCTCTTGCCTTCTTTTCTGCCATGCGAGGATGAAATGAGAAGTCACCCGTGTATGAACCAAGAGGTACGCTCTCAGCAAACACCAAATATGCCAGTGCCTTGATCTTGGATTTACCAGCCTCCAAAACTGTGAGAAATAAGTGTCTAAGCAACCTAGTCTGTGGTCCTTTGAAATAGCAGCCTGAACTAAGAAAATTGGTACTGAGGGGATGGCATGCGTTCTAAAAGTGTGCAAGTGGTTTGGGACTGGGTCGTGGGTAGAGGCTAGAAGAGTTTTGAGGCACCTGCTAGAAATAGTGTACATTGCAGTGAATGGAGCATTAGAGGCAATTCTGGTGAGAGCTCAGAAAGAAAAGAGGGGAGATGCAAAGAAAACGTCCATCTTCTCAGAATATGAATAATCATGAACAGAATGTTGGTAGAAATGAGGATGGGGAAGGCCATTCCGATTTGGTCTCAGATGGAAATGAGGAACAAGCTATTAAATGATGGAGAAAAGACCCTCCTTGTTATACGTGGTACAGGATGTGACTGAATTCTGTTCATGTTTAGTGTTTCGTGGAAGATAGAACCTCTGAGCATGGAGTCAGGTATTTAGCAAAGAGATTTCTAAGTGTTGAAGGTACAGTTTGGCTCCTCCTGACTCTGTAGAGCAAAACGTGAAAAGAGAGAAATGGCTTGAAGGGAGAATTGTTCAGTGGAAAGCAAGCAGAACTTAAAGGTTTAGGAAATTCTCAGTCTGTCCGTATTCCAGAAAAATGAGAAAGTGTGTTTGGAGGCGACCACTCATGATGTGGCCGACTGACCATTTGACAAAGAGATGAATGTGGGTGGGAACCATTGACTTAAGCGGCCATCTCCGTTCCGCAGCCCAGAACGGAGGTGGAATTATACCAGCAGAAACATTGCCAGCTGTGACTAAAGGAAACCGAGATAACAGAACCAAATGGAGGAAGACCATGGGACTTCTTAGATCCCACAAGAGTGGACCGTAGAATGGTGGGGCTGTGAATGTGTGCTGTTCTTCAAGATGCGGGAAGAAGGGACCCCAAAGGTTCAAAAATTCAGAGATCCTCAGGGCTGTTACTCCAGCAGAGGCTCAGAATGTATGGACCCCGGGGACAGAGCTGCCTGCAGCACCATGGCCCTCATGAGCCCTGGGGGGCAAGGCAGCCCAGTGGAGCTAGGAGGACACAACCCTCACCCTAACAGAGACCTCAGCATGGACAGGGCCCCCATCGAGAGCCTTGGCATGGGGGGAGGCACACTTCAGAGAGCTACAGTGGGGGGAGCCCGCAGCCAAGCAGTGGGAGTGAGGTTGCAACGCCAGTGGGTCTGGAAGATGGGGTTGCTGCCCCCGTGTGTCTGGGTCTGGAAGGCAGAGTATCAAGCCAAAGAGGTTTATTCTTGAGCTCTCAGATCTCATGGAGCTTGCCTGGCTAGATTTTGGACTCACTTTGGAACCGTCACCCCTTCCTTCTTTCTTCTTTCTCCATTTTGGAAGGCAAAAGTCTGTCCTGTGCCTGTCCCATTATACTTTGGAAGCACATAACTTTTTTTTTTTAAGTTATTTATTTACTTATTTATGGCTGTGTTGGGTCTTGCTGCACGCAGGCTTTCTCTAGTTGCGGCGAGTGGGGGCTACTCTTCATTGCGGTGCGTGGGCTTATTCTTGCGGTGGCCTCTCTTGTTGCGGTGGCTTCTCTTGTTGCAGAGCACAGGCTCTAGGCGTGCAGGCTTCAGTATCTGTGGCATGCAGGCTCAGTAGTTGTGGCTCGTGGGCTCTAGAGTGCAGGCTCAGTAGTTGTGGCACATGGGTTTGTTGCTCTGCAGCATGTGAGATCTTCCCGGGCCAGGGCTCGAACCCGTGTCCCCTGCATTGGCAGGCGGATTCTTAACCATTGAGCCACCAGGGAAGCCCGGAAGCACATAACTTTTTGGTTTCACAGGTTCACAGCTGGAGAGGAGTTTTGCCTCTGGGTGAAATGCACGTTAAATCTCACTGATGTCTGGTATAGACGGTGTTTAGATGAGACTTTGGACTTGAGAGTTGACGTTGGGATCAGTGAAGACTTTGGGGGCTGTTGGGATGAAATAGCTTTGGTTTGCATATGAGAAGGACATGAATCTTGTGGGGCCAAGGGTAGAATACAAAGGATTGAATGTTTATGTCCCCCCTTCCCTCCACATTTGTATGTCGAACTCCTCACCCCCAATGGGATTGTTCTAAGAGTTGGAATCTTTGGGAAGTAATTAGGTCATGAGGGTGGAGCCCTCCTGAATGGGATTAGTGCCCTAATAAAAGAGACCCCAGAGGGGTCTCTCACCCCTTCTGCCATGTGAGGATACAAAGAGAAATTGGCCATATATGAATTGGGAAGTGGGCTCTCACCAGACCTGAATCTGCTGGCTCCTTGATCTTGGACTTCTCAGTCGCCAGAATTGTGAGGACTAAGTGTTGTTGAAGCCACCCAGTCTTTGGTACTTTGTCATAGCAGCCTGAATGGACCAAAACAAGATGTTCTATTACTGAACTTCTCCAACACTGATTAGAGAATATTTTTACTCTCGTCCTTCCCCAGGATCTCCAACTCCTGTGTTCTAAGAGAGATTTCAGAACTTTAATTTCACGTCAGTATTAGATTTTCTCTTACTGTCGGTCTCTTTTTCAAGAATCATTCTATAGCTGTCTCTGGAATTACTACAATATATGTTAATAGGACCAATCCTCCTGCTGGAAACTAAAAACTCTGGAGAAATATTCATTAAAAATTATGCTCAACAGCATCAAAGACATGACAAGATAATTGAGGGATTAGGAGGTCAGATTCTAAAGGACCCGAAGGAGGTAAGCAGAGCTGTGAAGTGACTTTGGCCTTGAAGGCATTTGACAAATAGGTAAGCTTGCTTTGCTTGTAGTGGCAGAGTGCCCCAAATAGAAAACAACAACAAACAAGCAATCCCAAGAGGTTTCTCAAAATGATCGTTGAAAAGAAGATACTTCTATTGTAAATTGATATTCTCAGAGTCAAACCCTTAGGAGAAAGTGAATCAGATGTAAACTTTCCACTCTGCCCCCACTCCCAGGGGACAGCAGGGAGAGGTTTGGTTGTTGTTCGTTTGTTTGGCACTGAGCAGAACAAGGTGGGGGAAGAGTGGGTATCTCTAAGGCGTTGTAGTCACCACCTTGCCCTGGGCAGATTTGCCAACGTAGGATAGCAGAAAAGGCCACCCCTACACATGCCACTTTAGCGTCAGGATTATTTTGAGTTGTAAAAAACTGAGAAGACACAGATACAGCTAAAGCTCTCCGCCGTCTCCCTGTTTGCCTAGAAGCGGGGCACAGCTTTATAAAAGGGCCCCCCACCCACTTTCTTCTCTATTAGAAAGTACAAAAGTAAATCGTCAGAGACAAGTTTAGATCCTATCAACCCAGTGGACTCTACATAACAGACTTTACTTACGGGTTTCATTACTTCCCCTCCTTTCATTATTTGCCTTCCGAAAACCTGCCACCCTAGAAACACAGAGTCCTTTGCTTTACATCGTCACATCTCGAAAGATGTATTGTTCCTTTGCCAAGAGGCCATATAAGCCCAATTCTAGCCACCCTTTCATTTACTCGTATCTGGGTGCTCCCGCCTGTGTGTGTGTGTGTGTGTGATGCACATGTTAATAAACTTCTGTTTGTTTTTCTCTTGTTAATTTGTCTTTTGTCAGTCTAGTTTGCAGGGCCCAGCTGGAGAATTTAGGAGGGTAGTAGGAAAAATAATTTCTTCCTCTTCTACATCACGTGTCCAGTACACCTGATGGAGGTCAAAAACGTGATCTGCTAATTCAGCTTAAAATTGCCTAGAACCAGTAGTGTCCCCAGGCACCTGACAGAGGCAAAAGTAAATTCTCTCTTCATCCCTGCTTCAAAGAAGTTCCACAGATGATTTTCTAAGGAAAATAGAGTGTTTACAGTAATAGAAAGCACACAAGAAAATGAGACACCATGAGCAAGAAGCTGCAGAGACAGCCAGCAGTGTAGACTCATAAGCATTTAGATGATGGAATTACCAGACAGGTAATAAAACAATTGTTTCTATATTTAAAAAGGCAAGGTTAGACATTTCCTCTAAGAATGAGAATCTCTAAAATCCTGACCTAGCATTTTCAAAAAAGAACCAAGTGGAATTTCCAGCAATAAAGATATAAAATAATTGAAATTAGAAATTATATCCATGTGTTTAATAGCAGATTAGACACGGCTTAAAGAGTTTGTGAACTAGCTTGTAATCAGATCTTGGAATAGTGCAGCACAGTGACACTTCCAAACCAACAGGAGAGAACTGGAGAAGGTGGGGAAGGAGAGGGGAGAGGGAGAAAAGGAAAGAAAAATCCAATTTTCTCCCAGTTTGGAGGGGATAAACTACAGTGGATGCCCCCACAATTCACCGAGATGCCCCAAATTCGGTGGCTTAAACACAGGAACATTCTCTTTATGCAGAGAGAGCCATTCTCACTAGATACTGCTGGTCAGTTGATAGCTCTTCTCCATGTGGTAATTCAGGCTGCTTCTCTCTTAGGGCTTGGCATCTTCTGGGGTCTTATCACTATATGTGTCCAGTGGCTGGAAAGGAAAAGACTGTAGTGGAGACATACCTGTTTAGCTTGTTCAGAGCCTCGGCCCAAAAGTGGCACAGATCCCTTTGGCTACTGGTGAAAACCAGCCATGGTCAGTAGAAGCTGCAAGGGAGGCTGGAGAAACGTAGTCGCGAGTGACTGGCACTTCTCAGCTTTATCTGTGGACCGTAGAAAGGGAACACAGGTTTGATTGACAGCTAGTCGTCTTTGTTTCTCCAGGAGATAGAAACACACAGGAAACCTAAGCTGAAAAAGTGCCCTCAGGCATAGTAGAAACTAATATTGATATGACTGATGTTTTGATTGTTTTTTAATAAACATTTAAATTATAATGTACTATACCTTCAGAAAAATATACAGATTCTTGGTGTGCAGCTTAATAAATTATCACAAAGTGAAAACCCCCACCCAGATGCCTCCCAGACCAAGAAATAGAATATTGCCAGCACCTGAGAAGCCCTACTTGGGACATCCTGAACCCTCTCTTGAAAGATAACCACTGTCCTGACCTAAAACACCTCAGATTAGTTTTGACTGGTTTTGAACTCTATGTAAATGTCATACTCTATGGATTCTCTCCTGTCTAGCTTCTTTTGCTCAGAGATTGTGAAATTTACTCATAGTTACATATGGTAGTTGTTCATTCACTTTCATTGCAGTATGACACTCTGTTGTGGAAGTATTCTGTAATTCATCCATCCACTCTATCTTTGATAGACGTTTGAGTTGCTTTTAGGTTTTGGCTATTATACATAGTATCCTTTACGTTTGTGTGCCTGCGTGTGTGGGTGTGTGTGTGTTTACCAGTATACACATTATTTAATTGAATTAGGTAAGTACCTTAACAAGTGAAATCGACAAAACACATTTGGAAACAAACTATTGACTCTTGAAGTACCTAACTCAGTTGGTGGGAATGGAAATGCACAGGTGTACTGCTTGCTAGCTATGAATTTGGTCAGATGTGAAGAAGGACTCGGTATTTTCTTTTCCATGTTGATATCCATTTGACTCAGCACCACTGTCACCAATCAAGCGTCTCTATTGATGTGGATCTCTTTTGGGACCCCCATTTTGTCATTCTAATTTCCTATCTTTTTTTAGTATCTTTATTGGAGTATAATTGCTTTACAATGGTGTGTTATTTTCTGCTTTATAACAAAGTGAATCAGCTATACATATACATATATTCCCTATCCTTTTCTTACTGTCTTATCACTGTAGCTCTATAATGAGCCTGACACTTGGTAGCATTCATCTTCCAACTTTGTTGTTCTTTGTAGTTGTCTTGGCTATACTTGGGCTTTTATATCCCCGTACGAAATTTAGAATGTTTGTTAATTTCTGCAAAAACTTGCTGGGATTTTGGAGTGAGCAATAAATCTGTACATCACTTTGGGGAGAATTGAAATCTCTTTACACTCTTGAGTGTTCTAATCCATGAACATGGTATATCCCTCTTTTCCTTAAGTTTATTTAAGGCTCAATGTTTTGTACCTTTTTTTGTGTAGAGGTCTTGCCCAGCTTTTTGTAAAATGTATTCCTATGTATTTAATTCCTTGTTTGTTTTTGTTGCTGTTTTGGATTTTATTTCAAATAGTTCTCTAATTTTTTCTTAACAATACAGAATGCATTTGATTTTTATATGTTAACCTTGTATCCAGCAGTTTTGCTGAAATCAGTTTAATTCTGGTGGTATACTGTAGATTCCTTGGGATTGTATAAGAACAAAATCATGTTGTCTGTGAGTAGTATCTTCCTTCTTTCTAGTCTGTATACGTTTTGTTTTCTTATGGAGCTGGATGAGCTCCATCACAATATTGCCAGGCAAGCTTGTCTTGTTTTGGATTTCTGGACGAAGGTTTTCACTATTTTACCATTAAGTATGATGTTTGCTGTGGGCTTTGATAGATACCCTCTGTTAGATTAAGAAAGTTCCCTTCTGTGCCTAGTTTGCCAAATGTTGGTGATTTTTTAATCATGAAAGTGTTTACTTTTATCCAAGTTTGTTCCGCTTCCCTTGAGATGATCACATAATTTTCTCCTTTATTATGCTAATGATGTGATTTACAAGGGTGGATTTTTTTTTTTTTGATTTTTGAATGTTAAACAAACTTTGCATTTCTGAAATAATCTCAGTGTGGCCATAACGTATTATTCTTTTTCTGTATATTGTTTATTTATGTTTTCCTAATATCTAGGATATTGTACTTTTGTTGATGAGAGATACTGACCTGTAATTTTCCTTTCTGAACTTGTCCTTATCAGCATCAAGGTTGTGCTCGTCTTGTAACAGGATTTTTGAAGTTTCATATGTTATAAATTATCTGGAAGAATTTGTGAGATCTATTTCATTTCTGTATATTTGAAAACATGAAACGCTGAAGCTATCTGGACTTGCAGGTTTCTGTGCTAGATTTTTAGATTTTCTTTAGGAGACATATAACCATTTGTATTTTTAATATATTTTATGACTCTTTGAAAAGTTTTGGCTTGACTAGGAATTTCTCACCTTTATCTAAATTTTCATATGTATTGGCATAAAGTTTCCATATAATTTTTGTATTGTACTTTTTTTTTGTGGTACGCGGGCCTCTCACTGCTGTGGCCTCTCCCGTTGCGGAGCACAGGCTCCGGACACGCAGGCTCAGTGGCCACGGCTCACGGGCCCAGCCGCTCCGCGGCATGTGGGATCTTCCCAGACCGGGGCATGAACTCGTGTCCCCTGCATCGGCAGGCGGACTCTCAACCACTGCGCCACCAGGGAAGCCCTGTATTGTACTTTTAACCTCTTTATCTTCTCCTGCCTTTACCTAAACTACTTCCAGTCTTCCACTTTCTGTGAATTTATTCTTTTTCTAGCCTTTTGTGATGGATTCCTAATTTGTTTTTGGCCTTTATTCTTTTCTGATATATATATTTATGGCTGTAGATGTCTATCTTGAGGTACGTGGACTGGTGCTGGGAAGACGTTCAGGAGTTCCAGGGAATGTTCTGCAGAGTTGATATCCCTTTAAGTGGTTGTATCTGTCCTGGGTTTTGTTTTATTCAGATTTGTTTGGTTGGTCTTTCCCAGCCATGACGAAACCAAAAAAAGAAACAATGACTACTAGGTCAAGAATTTTATCGTCACCAAATTGTTGTCTTTGGATTGCTGGCTATCAGACAGACAGACAGCCCTCGGGGGCTTACCATTTTTACAACTTGTAGGGCTTTCTACTTGGACTGCTGCTTACTGGGACAGTGGCGGCATTGGGAAACAGAAAAAAAAGATCCACTGAGTTGAGGAACATTGAAGGAGGAGTTGGCAGAATTTGGTTCAACAGCTACTGAAAGAGATTTAAGAAGAGGTTAACAGAGTATTTTATTTGCTCAATAAATATTTACTAAGTGACTAATATGTGCAGTGAATAGTGGGCGGGAAGTTGTTGGCAGCGGGAATAAGAGGCAGTATGTGTCCTGGTCAGGGTCACAATGGGGAGGAGGAAGGAGGATTGACATACATTCCTGGCTCTGATTGTTCAGAAATACTAAGGAATGTCCTTAGCTACACTATTCTAAAAGGTGCCAGCCATTCGGGAAGGGCTGTCTCTTTCTTTGTCTCTGTCATTTCACATTTTAGCTGGGTGACTGAAGGAAAATTATTTAATGTCTTTGTTATTTAACATGCCCCAGTGTCATCATCTGTAAAATCCTTTTTTCTCGCCTTAAAACGAGAAAATCTCTGTTAACGTGCTTACCCTTGGGCCTTGCACAACCCACATCAGATATTACTGTTACCTTTTAGTGTTTCTTGTGCTTCTGCATCCTACACCTGCCCCTTCCATCTCTCCATTTCTTTTTTCCTTCCATGTAGCTGACTATAATAACACGAGGATTATTATCAGCATTTTAAGAAAATTTACTGAAGTGGAATGTTTCCTGTTCTTGATTTTAAAATTATATGTATGACTTTTTTTTTTTTTAAGATTCCACATATAAGTGACATCGTGCAGTATTTACCTTTCTCTGTCTTACTTCACTGAGCGTAATGCCCTCGAGGTCCGTCCATGTTGTTGCAAATGGCAGAATTTCTTTTTCTCGTGGCTGAATAATATTCCATTGTGATTCCCACACACACACACACCTTTTTTATCTAATGTATAATATGCTGAGTGTAGTTGATAACACCATATTGTATTGCTAAGACAGAAGAACTCAAATGTTTTCACCACACAAACGAAGGTAAGTATGTGAGGTGATGGATGTATTAATTAACTCAGTGGAGGAGGGGGGAATCTTTTCACACTGTATACATATATCAAATCATCACAGTGTATATACTTTAAATAGCATATAATTTTGTCAGTTATACCTCAGTAAAGCTTATATATATATATATATATATATATATATATATATATATAAAATATGCACGAGTTGTCATATTTTTTTAATCTAATATAGAAAAGTTAAAAAAGAAAATCGCATGGTGGAAATCAAGTTTAACACACATTTCCCAGCTCTTCAATTATTTTTGTACCACTTCTCAGCACATGCTTCCTTTTTTTTGCTTTTGTATACTGATTTTTTTAATAAAATTTTTTTCTTCAGTTTTATTGAGATATTGACATACAGCACTGTGTAAGTTTAAGGTGTACAGCATGATGATTTGATTTACACACATCATGAAGTGATTGTTACAGTAAGTTTAGTGAACATCCATCATCTCCTATAGGTCCAAAATTAAATAGACAAAAATTTTTTTCTTGTGATAACTCTTAACAACTTTCATATATAACATAGAGCAGTATTAATTATATTTATCATGTTGTACATTACATCCCTAGTACTTACTTATCTTATAACCAGAAGTTTGTACCTTTTGGCCCCCTTTATCCAATTCCCCCCTCCCACCTCTGATAACCACAAATCCAATCTTTTAATGAGTTTTTGAAGTATAATTGACCTACAACACCGTTAGTTCATGTTACACAACATGGTGATTTGATATTTCTATCCATTTCAAACCAATCACCATAGAAGTCTAGTCCCTATCTGTCACCATGCAAGGACATTACCTAGCTATTGACAGTAGTCCCCACACTGTACGTTTCCTACTGGTGACTCATTGATTTTGCAACTGGAAGTTTGTACCTCTTAATCTCCCTCACTTGTTTCTTTCCTCTCCTCACCCCCTCCCCTTCTGGCAACCACCTGTTTGTATCGATGGCTCTTTCTGTTTTGTTGGGTTTTTCATTTGTTCTGTTTTATCAAATTCCACATATACGAGAAATCATACTTCTCTGTCTGACTCATTTCACTTAGCATAATACCCTCTTGATCCACATTGTCACAGATAGCAGGATTTCATTCTTTTTTATAGCTGAAAAATATTCCTCTGTGTGTGTGTGTGTGTGTGTGTGTGTGTGTGTATCACATCTTCTTTATCCATTCTGTTGATGAGCAGAGCACTTAAGTTGCTTCCCTATCTTGGTTATTTTAAATAATGCCACAATGAACCATAAGGGTGCATATATTTTTTTCTAATTAGTGTTTTGTTTTCTTTGGATAAATACCCGAGTGGAATTGCTGATTATATGGTAGTTCTATTTTTAATTTTTTGAGGGCTCTCCATACTGTTTTTCATAGTGGCTGTACCAATTCCCACAAACAGTGCAGGAGGGTTCCCTTTGCTCCACATCCTGGAGGATACTTGTTATTTGTTGTCTTTTTTTTTTTTTTTTTTTTTTTGCAGTACGCGGGCCTCTCACTGTTGTGGCCTCTCCCATTGCAGAACGCAGGCTCAGCAGCCACGGCTCACGGGCCCAGCCGCTCCACGGCATGTGGGATCTTCCCGGACCGGGGCACGAACCCGTGTCCCCTGCATCGGCAGGCGAACTCTCAACCACTGCGCCACCAGGGAAGCCCTATTTGTTGTCTTTTTGATAATAGCCATTCTGACAGGTGTGAGGCGATAGCTCATTGTGGTTTTGATTTGCATTTCCCTGATGGTTAGTGATGTTGAGCATCTTTTCATGTGCCTGTTGACCATTCGGATGTCTTGTTTGGAAAAATGTCTATTCAGTTCCTCTGCCCATTTTTTAATTGGGTTGTTTGTTTCTTTGCCATTGAACTGTATGAGTTCTTTGTATATTTTGGATAATGACCCCTATCATTTAACCTTTTTGAGGGCAGATATGGGTCTTAGAAATCTTGGTATCTTTTCCACTACTAATATAATGTAATAAATGTTTTGAATGAAAAGCATGGAAGAAAACTTTCAGTGTTTTAGCCATATCAATTTATCAAGGGAATAGAGTATGTCTGGTCAAAGCGGGAGCACTGAGGAAATGTAACATTTGTTACCTTCCTGCCTTACCCTCCTGTGTATATGGTGGGTAACATTTCTTTAGTTATTCTGTCTCTGTGTGAAGTGTATGTGTATGTAAACCCCACAAATACATTTTTTCTCTTTACTGCTCATAGGTACATACATATATTTGTGTACTTGGAGGTGATGAAAAATCTGATTTTTCAGATGTCAGAAACAGAGTTGCTTTGACATGGAATTATGAGCAGCAGGGTTGAGTTCATGGTGAAATCCATTCCCCATGTATCCAGAGAGCTCCTTAGACAGTCACATACATAACTCCGTACTCCCACGGAGGGACACTGACAGAGGTGGGGAAGCCCTGAAGCAAACCGTCATCAGTCACGATGTTGCTTCCTAGCTGTAACAGACTGTGCAGACATCCAACCAGAGGGATTCAGAACCTCCGTTAATAGATATTTTCACGTATTCCAACTTTTCCCTGTGAATTGCCCAAATTTAACAACAGGAATAAAAATCTTGAAATATCTCAGTAGAACTGCAATGTGGGGGGAAAATCAGGTTTTAAAAAAAAATGTAATGTGGCCAGTTTGTGGTCTGTTTTATTACCCAAAGATTGATCACATTCACTGTGTAATTAAATCTCTACATCTGTGGGGCACAAATGTTTTACGTTTCCCACATTTATGGTTTGACATCGGAAACATCTGTGCAGGCCCAGGAGGCAACATCTGGAAGACATTTCTGGGCTTTTATGACATGCAGAGTGATCTTTGTTTTGGAACAAGTGTGTGGTTTTTGCCAGTAGCTCTTCCTTCTGGTAATGTCCTTCTAATTGGCATTTCGCTGGGGGATTGAAAGAAGCCTGGCTTCCTGACCTCCGCTGGGCGTCAGGAGATGTTTCAGAAGAATCTTCGCATCGTCAGGATTCCCAGAAGGAGAAGATGCTGAGTCATGGGTTTAACTCACTTCAACCACGATTCGTTGATCCCAGAGAGCAGGTGGAGAGAAGGAAAGGGAACCTGGTTATTGGGCCAGAACTTTCCTAGGTGCTTTCTTCAGATGAAGATGTTTATGGCAAAACAAACATCATTGCATCATTGAGACAAACCTGTCTCAGAGAGGTTAATTTTGCTTAAGGTCACCCAGCTGATCAGTGATATTTATTTATTTTTTAAATTATTATTTTTTTAAATTAATTTTTATTGGAGTATAGTTGATTTACAATGTTGTTAGTTTCTTCTGTACAGCATAGTGAATCAGTTATACATATACATATATCCACTCTTTTTTAGATTATTTTCCCGTATAGATCATTACGGTGTATTGAGTAGAGTTCCCTGTGCTATACAGTAGTCCTTATTAGTTATCTATTTTACATATAGTAGTGTGTATATGTCCATCCCAATCTCCCAATTTATCCCTCCCCCACCTTTCTCCCCCTGGTAACCATAAGTTTGTTTTCTATATCTATGACTCTACTTCTGTTTTGTAAATAAGTTCATTTGTACCTTTTTTTTAGATTCCACATATAAGCGATATCATATGATATTTGTCTTTCTCTGTCTGACTTTACTCAGTATGATAATCTCTAGGTCCATCCATATTGCTGCAAATGGCATTGTTTCATTCTTTTTTTATGGCTGGGTAATACAGACATGCAGATGACCAAGAGGCACGTGAAAAGATGCTCAACATCACTAATTATCAGAGAAATGCAAATCAAAACTACGATGAGGTATCACCTCACACTGATCAGAATGGCCATCATCAAAAAATCTAGAAACAATAAATGCTGGAGACGGTGTGGAGAAAAGGGAACCCTCTTGCACTGTTGGTGGGAATGTAAGTTGGTGCAGCCACTATGGAGAACAGTATGGAAGTTCCTTGAAAAACTAGAAATAGAGCTACCATATGATCCAGCAATCCCACTCCTGGGCATATATCTGGAGAAAAACATAATTTGAAAAGATATATGCACTCCAGTGTTTATTGCAGTGCTGTTTACAATAGCCAGGACATGGAAGCAACCTAAGTGTCCATCAACAGATGAACGGGTAAATAAGATGTGGTACATATATACAATGGAATATTACTCAGCCATAAAAAAACAAAATGATCAGTGATAGATCTGAGATTTAAATTGACGTTTGTCTAACGTTGTGTTAGAAGATGTTCTTAAAGAGAGGGCAAGACATCTTATTAGGCAACAAATGTGGAGGACCTACTATGTGCCAGGAGGTAATCTAGGTGCTGAGGATAGATCAGTGGGCAAAGACAAAATTATCTGCCTTCACAGAGCTTATGTTCTAGTGCAGTAGAATGACAGTAAGCAATAAGTAAGGTGCATGGTAGGTAGGAAGTGGGCGAGTGCTGTGGAAAAAAGAAATGGAGCTAGGTATGGGATCCAGGAATGCTGTGGAAGGATTTATTGTAGTTTGGGGTTCCCCCCCAGCAGAGTCTGAGGCAAGGACTGGGAAGTGGGTAGTTTATTTGGGAGGTGATCCCAGGAAGCAAAATGAGGGAGTGGGGAAAGTGACCCGCGGTGAGAAAAAAGGCCAAGAAAGGACTCATTAACAAACGGATTACCCAAACTGGTTCTCTCAACTAAGAAGTAAAGAAGCCACGTAGAACATGCCCGGACTTGTCCTGTGGCAAAATGGGGAACGTGGGGCTTTTATCCCTCATTGGTTAAGAGATGCTCCTGGGGAAATTTAACTCCGCTGAACTTCCAGAGTATGCCCGCAGAGGAGAGGTCTTCTGTGGCTCCAAGGCAGCGGCACGGAAGGGTGCCAGCACACGTACTTGGCGTGGGACGCTGGACGTGTTTCCAAAGTATGCCGAGTTCAAGTGGGCTGCAGGCGTTGGCGCGATGATCCTAAGTGACGGCTGCGGGGCTGAAATTTAAAGTGGGAGGGGACCTGCGGGCCTCACTATGTAAGTGATATTTAAGCAAAGACTTGAAAGAAGTTGAGGGTGAGCCAAGTGGCTATCGAGATAGAAAGAGCATCCAAGGTCCCAGTGGGAGAGGATGCTGGGCACAGGCAAAGGCTGTGGAGGAGGTCTGGAAGGGAGGGGAGCAATAAAAGCTGAGGTCTAGGGTAGCAGGAGACCAGATCCCACAGGGCTCGTGGATGACCGTAAGGGTTTTTGCTTTTGCCATGAGAGAAAGGGTGAACCATCGGAGGGCTTTAAGCAGAGGACTGATGTCACTTGACTTACTTTTCAACACATCGCTCTGTACAATGTAGTGATTCATAATTTTTTTTACAGGTTATACTCTGTTTGTAGTTATTATAGAATATTGGCTATATTCCCTGTGTTGTATAATACATCCTTGTAGCTTATTATATTTATTTTTAATTTTTAAATTTTTATTTTATATTGGAGCATAGTTGATGAGCAATTTTGTTAGTTTCAGGTATACAGCCAATATTGTACACCTGTAACTTATATAATATTGTACGTCAATAAAAATAAAATGATAAGGATATTAAAAAAACATCGCTCTAGCTGCTGAGATGACAGTCAGCATTAAGAGGGTTGATGGGGATGACTGGGACCAGAGTGGTTGCAGCAGAGGTGGTAAGAAGTAGGTAGACTCAGGACATGCTTTGAAGGTAGAGCCCACGGGATTTCCGGGTAGATTGGATGTGTGAGTTACACACATGTGTGAGTTACACACATGTGTGAGTTACAAAAGTACGAGATGGTGGAGCATCGTGAGTGTTTTGACCTCAGCAACTAGAATAAAAGAGCTGCTGTTAAGTGAGGTGTGAGGGCAGTAGAAGGAACACATTTTGGACACTTAAAATTTGAAGTGAATGTTAGTCATAAAATAAGAGATGCCACGTAGGAAGTTGGACCTAAACCTGGAGTGTAGGGGTATAATTGTGGGCATTTTTGGCATGCGGATTTGCTTCAAAGCTACACCCAATGAGATCACTGGAGGAGGGATGCACTCCAGGGGCTGAGCCCTGGGGTTTTCCTACATTTATAAGTCAGGGAGAAGAGGGGGCCAACAGGCGGGACAGAGAAAATATAGCCAGGGGAGGAGGAAAGCCAGGAGAAAGCTGTGTCTGCAAAGTCAGATTGGATCAGGTTTAAGAGGGAATCGGAGGGGAGGAATTGGAGACAAGCAGTAGGAACAACTTTGAGTCATTTTGCTGCAGAGAAGAGTTGACAAATGGAGTAATGGACAGGAAGTGGAGTCAATAAAGGGTCTTTTTTCTCTCCTTGTGAGAAATAATAGTGATGTGAATAATCCAATATAGAGGAAAAAATGGAAGATATAGAAGAGAGAGGAGCTTTGCTACATCAGTCAGTATCCTACCTACTGTGGTCAAGAAGTAATGAGTATTAATCTCCAGGGACATTTCAGCCTCAGATAAGAACAAATCCTGCTCATCATTTTAACCAAAAGGACATAGGTTATATATTCTGGTAGATGTGGAGATGTTTTGGTGGGAGTTTGGGGAAGGTTTTCCTGACTGCTTCAATTTTCTCAGCACAGTAGGACGTAAGGTCATGGCATTGGATGTTGAGAAGAGAGAGGTGTAAACTATTTATCTAAGAGAGCGAGGGAGAGGACATAGAACTCATGAAATATGGTATGATTGCCTGGAAACAGCATTAAGTGTCCATTTCAGGTTCATAGTCATATATTTACTTTAGCAAGATAAGACACACAAATCAACCATTGAGGAGTAACAGAAGCGTGAGGTCAATGTTGCGGGTAGGTTAAGGTTCCCTGCCACATGCTCCCAGGGCCTGTTCCTCTCTGATCACTCATCACATTTTACAGTGGAGCAGGGCATTCTCGTACGTGCCAATGGCAATGAGAATTGATAACACCCTCTGAGTGAGCAGCCTGAAAACACCAACAATTTAAAATACCTGCACCTCTAAATCCCTTCATATTGTGGTGCGCTGCTCAAGGCCCCTTCCCCAGGAATCAGGCACTCTCTCCCCAGCTGCTCGGGTGCCGAGTTGTTCTTTGGGCCTTGCGCTCAGCCCGAGAGCCATCCCAGTAGGGAACAGCCTGCATCCACTGACTGGTCCATGTGGGGTGGGTATAAAGACCTGCCCTCCTTGCCTCAGGGTGGGATGATTCTGAAGGGCCATTACAGGTCCAGGGCCCCACGTGAGGTCTGCTGAGGCCTTTGTGGTTGCATCACAGCTCAACAACCCCTTCTTTCCAGTTCTGTTTCCTTCTCAACCCAAGAGGCATTGAACTTTAGGGCGTCCTGACCATCTCTCTACACTCAATCACACCCTTAGCCAGTTCCCAGGGAACCCAACCTAAGAGCCCTTTGGTTCAGAAATTATACAATTAGGGATGTATCAAGAGGAAATGAGGGTGCAAAGATGTTGTTGATTATTTATTATAATAGTACTGTAATATTATTTATTATAGTGTAAAAGTGAAACGACATCAACAGGAAATATTGCTTAAATGCCGTGTGGTCTATCCATAGGTTAGAGGCGTCAATCTGCTATAGATGCAATTTCAGGCCATGGAAATATTTTCACAATATTTTGCTGAGTGAAAAATGCCAGTTACAAAGCAGTGGGTCCAGGAGGATCATTAAAATCATCTATATGGATACCTGTGAATGAAATGTGTCATAAGAGATCTTAATGATAATCACTGAGACCTTTAACGTGGTTAACTGGGGATGAGAATTATAGGTGGTGTACGTTTTTTTTTGTTTGTTCACATTGGGTATCTAATTTTTCTGTACTGGCCATAATTTGCTTTTGTAGTGGGATTAAGCAGACAGTTCTTTTAATTTGAAGAGAAATGTATTAAAACGTCTTTAATCTTCAAGAGGAACGGGAAACTCCCATGGGTCGGTGGGTAGAATGGGTCAGTGTAGCTTTGCTACATACACAACTCACAGGAGCTTGGATTCCAGCCCGCAGCAGCAAACATTTCAGGACCTCAATGGACGTGTCTGCATTTCCAAAACTCAGGGCACAGGGTCTTTTAAGGATGTATGTTCTGTTTGGCCTGTCTGTCTCAGAACTGTAGTTTAGATGCTGAACTGTCTAAATTGCCAGGACACTGCAGTGATGTATGGGGATAATACACAGAATATTTGAAATCAAGACATTTGAAAAAATGTGACCTATATAATCACCATAAATGTAGGTATTTCCACTTACTAAGGCTCAAGGCCACTTAAGAGATCCCAAGTTATGCTGCAACTTTTTTTTTAATAAATTTATTTATTTATTAATTTATTTTTGGCTGCATTGGGTCTTCGTTGCTGCGCACGGGCTTTCTCTAGCTGCGGTGAGCGGTGGCTACTCTTCGTTGTGGTGTGCGGGCCTCCCACTGCGGTGGCCTCTCTTGTTCCGGAGCACGGGCTCTAGAGCGCAGGCTCAGTAGTTGCGGTGCACGGGCTCAGCTGCTGTGCGGCACGTGGGATCTTCCCGGACCAGGGCTTGAACCCATGTCCCCTGCCTTGGCAGACGGATTCTCGACCACTGCGCCACCAGGGAAGCCCTGTGCTGCAACTTTTGACAGAATTATTACATCCGTGGAACTTTAGGCATTGGTGTGCCACCTTTGTGATTTTTTTACGTCTGTGCCATCAGTAAGATGAGTTACTCAATTTTTTTCCTTAAATAGACTCTTTGTAGAAAGGTAAGAACTTTCTTGTCTTGATTCTAAATGATAATGTGGAAGAGAAAATTAGTTTACTAGTTATCATTTTTAGATGCATATTAAAATGAGTACATAAGCATCAAAATGGAAAACGTTTGTCCTCTGGAAAATGGTCTCCTGCGTTTGTCCCGTGCGTTGGGAACACGCTGCACTAGGTTGTCAGAATCTGAAAGAACAGATGTTTCTGGGACTTGAGGCCATTCTGATGAGCCGGAAGGAGGGAAGGAAGGTTCTCTGAGATGTCTGGCCCGACCTCTTCTCAGGACCAGCACCCCGACTTCTGCCAAACATTTAATTGTAAGTCCATCTTGTGGAGCATTAACTTATGATGTTAAATGAGCTTTTATGGACACATGGAAGAAGGCAGGTGCCCGTAAAACAGTGTACATTTTTATGGACTCTTCTCCCTGAGGCCGATGGATGCCATCACAGACATGACGGATGTGTTTACTTTGGCCAAGGATGATTTACCAGTGCCTGACACTGAGTTGGTGGTCACAAACGTTTCCTGAATTTAATTGGCTGAGACCTTTGAAGACTTTTCCTTTAGCATCCTGGGAATTTCAGAAGGAGAATGTTTTGAAATGGAAAGGGATTCAGAAGCCACATTAGGATGAGGGACTAAAAGCAAGAGAGGAAGCCGATTTGCTCGGGCTGTCCTGTGGGATGCAGGAAGGGCTGTTGAGGGGATATCTCATCTCTGTTGAGGAACTGTCGCCTCAGCCCAAAGAATAGGTTGTGGCAATTCACGTGGTACCCAGACTATACCAAGCAATAGAATTCTTGACTTGAGATGCGGGGCCCAATGTCTGGCACACCTCACATGGCTTCTCATCCCTTGGTCCAGACTCTGTCACTTGGCATCAATTCAGAAATGCCCAGGGTGGGAGAGACGTCTTTTCATCTTCATTGTCTAAGCCAGCTCTGGTTGGCCTTCTTTCTTATTATAACTTGAAGAACACAAACAAAAGAAGCTAATTTATTGCAGGACACCAACTCCAACACACTTCTCCATTTATAATCTAGGAAAGTAAGAATAATGATAGTTTGTGTTAATATTACATATATACATATGTACGTATATACATATATGTGTGTGTGTGTGTGTGTATATATATATATATATATATATATATATATATATATATATATATATATATATATATATATACCTGCTTGAACATGTTCTCCTCAAAATGCCTGGGGAAAGCCAGGACAAATTTTTTTTGCGGTACACGGGGCTCTCACTGCTGTGGCCTCTCCCGTTGTGGAGCACAGGCTCCGGACGCACAGGCTCAGCGGCCATGGCTCACGGGCCCAGCCGCTCCGCGGCATGTGGGATCTTCCCGGACCGGGGCATGAACCCGCGTCCCCTGCATCGGCAGGCGGACTCTCAACCACTGCGCCACCAGGGAAGCCCAGGACAAATATTTTTATCCCCGGACCACAAATCAACTAACTTTATGGGAGTACCACTACAATCCAAAAATGGTGCTTAGCTGTTTTCACAGATTTTAAGTCACCTGTTGATGCCTCTAAGGTAGACATCACCTCAGGTACAGAAAAGAAAACTGAAGTCAGGAGAAGTTAAATGACCTTCCCTGCGGAAGTGATGTAGATGCCAAGTTGGAGGTGGGATCTGAAAAATAGATCGTCTGGCTCCAAGTGGAGCGGCTCTGTCTGATGTGTGTTATGGATACTCAAATGCCGTCCGTAATTCTGACTTGGAAGAAATTCTTTGGGGGTCTTATCTGGACTCCATTAATCTAGTGAAAGTAATTATCAAGTTGGAGGGGATTGAATCCTGTCATCCAAAGGCATGTTCCTCAGAGCTTCACCAAGAGAATATGGATCGATTTATTTTCAAGGTTTGGGCATGCTTATCTGGTCTACCCTGAAGGAACTGAGATCTCGAGCTCTGTCATATGGAAACGATCTTGCAGAGTTATGGCGAGGACCGGCAGTGATGTACAAAAGGCGGACACAATCATGTTTGGTGGGTGTGGATACTCAATGGCTGATATATTAAGAGGATGTCAGAAGCACGAGCATCACAGTCAGACGAACCAGGGCTCCCATCTGGGTGCCGCTAATCACTAGCTCTGTGCCTTTGAGCAGTGGGGTTAACCCCTTAAGTCATAAAGTGAAGGCGACTCTCAAACAGCAGTAGCCCACATTGTTATCTTCTTTCAAGGGTCTTCTGGCTGCCTGTATACACCCTTGTCTGTGAATATGTCTGTAGCAGACCTACTGTATGCCTAGTGTTTTGAGCCTTTATTGTGGTTTTCAACCTGGAAGATGCCGAATCAGTGTGAGCTAGAGCTGTTGGTAACAGCCTAACTCCCAGCAGAAGAGAAACACTCTACATCCTGCTTCTCCTTTTTGATCAAGCACATTTGGGAGGCCCACACCATGCGAGTCTATATATGCTGAAGCTACGTAGAGGAAAAGGTGAAGCTGCCGTCACCTTGGGGCTTCATGTGTTATCTGCTGTCAGTATTTTAGGAGGGGTACAGAAGTGACCTGTGACTTAGAGGTGATGGGGAGGGTCTCTTGGAGGTTTAGGAGGAAGGACGGGATTATGAAAGGGGGTTCCAGCCGCGGAGGAGTGTGTGTGCGGAGGGCGCACACAGACGTGTGCATGGCCTGCCGGAGAAAACACGAGTCCAGCTGTGGCAGAAGGAGTACATGTAAGGGAGAATGCCAGGAAGGGACGTGGAGGACATTGCAGGCAGGCGCCTTCAAAGGTGAGTCAAGTCAGTTGAAAGACGGTCGTTAATAGCGTTTCTCCTCACTGTGTTTGTGTGTGCACCTAGTAGGAGAGCTTGGGGGGGTTTGGATTTACTAAGATCATCATTTTTGTAAGCTGTTAAAATGCTATGCAGAGAGAAGGAATCATGATTATCATAGATCTGCTCCATCGGCCACTTCCTCTTCCCTCCGTCAGTTATTTCTCCCTGCATTCTCTGTTTCTACCACTTACCTCTCTGCAGTGTTGAATTCTGAGCGTGGTAGCGTGTTGCTTTGGCGGCTCCCCATGAACTGTGCTCCTGGCCTTCACGTTCTACTGTATCCCCACCCACTGAATCTGGGCTTCCTCGTGACCTGTTTTAGTCAGTAGCACATGGCAGAAGTGCCACTGATCCAGTTCTTTACCTGTATCTTCAGAAGGCCTAGAAGCTGCTGCTTTTGCATCTGGGGAAGCCATCCACCGTGTAAGAAGTCTTAATACCCCAAGACCTTAACGCTGTGAGAAGCCCAAGCCAGCCATGCTGAGAGTTTATGTAGAGGAGAACCGAGGTTCCCATCCATCAGACGCAGCTGTTCCACAGCTGGTACCCAGTACCGCCGACTCAGCCATGGGAGTAGCGCCATCTTGGAACTGGATTCTCTTGCCCCACTCAAGCCTCCTCAGTTGATGCCACGTGAAATGCAGACAAACTGTGTGTTCGTTTCCTAGAGTAGCTAGAACAGAGAACCACAAACGAAGTGACTAAAGAACAACGTAAGTTTCTTCTCTTACAGTTCTGGAGGCTGGAAGTCTGAAATCAAGGAGTTGGCAGGGCCCTGCTCCCTCTGAGGGCTCTGGGGGAGGATCCTTCCTGCCTCTCCCAACTGCTGGTAGCCCTGAGTATTCCTCAGCTTTTTGGCAGCCTCACTCCAATCTTCAATCTGCAGGGAGCTGTCTCGCCTCTGCATCTGCGCCCAAAGTTCTGTCTTCTTATAAGGAAACCAGTCATTGGAGTCGAGCCCACCCTAACGAGCTCATCCTAACTTCATTACGTCTGCAAAGACCCAATTTCCAAAGGAAGTTGCATTACTCAGTCCTGGGGGTTAGGACTTAAGCCTGTCTTCGGGAGGGGCACAATGTAATCCATTACCAGCTGTCCCCATTGAGCTCTGCCCTCGTTGCAGAATCATGAGCAAAGATAGACTGATTGTAGTTTTTAGCCACTGAGTTGGGATTACCTTGTCGTGCGGCAGTAGATAATGGGACCCCGGGGTGCACCCACTTGACGCCCTCACTTCAGAGACACCTCCGTCCCCTGCCGTGGATGGTACTTCTTTCTTTCTGCCACCGTTTCCTCTCTAGACCGTTCCTGCCGTGGGGGACGTTGATGCCCACAATCCCATTTCTCTTATTTGTATAATCCCTGCTCATCTTCCTGGTCCTGTGCAAGTTTGCATCAGGGGGTCACGTCATTTTTTTCCTTTCCCAGCGCGATTATTCCAATAGTTTCAAAGTCTTCTACATTTCTCACTTTTCTAGATCTCTGCTAGATGTCTGGCCTTACAGTAGCCGCAGACTCCTGGCAGGTCCCTTCTTCCTTTCCTGGGTCTGTACTCTCTCTGCTCGCTGTAAGGGTCGGGCTCCACGTCTTGTCACTGGCTTGTGCGGAGGATCTGGCAGGTGTGACCTGGACCACATCATAAGTGCAATAAACTTGGAGGTAGTGAGCTCCGAATTGAAGGTGGAGCTGGGTACTTGATGTGGTTTCAGGGTGGGACGCGATGAAACGCTAGAGTGGGAATGAACCTGTGGGATAATTCTGGCTGTTTCATCTTTTATTCCAGCCTAACTTCCCTGTCACTCATAAGCATCCCAAATCCTTGCTTGTATGGTCGCTAGTTTGGAAACTTATCCCCCGCTCATTTTTATATTAATCCACATCATCTTCTCTTTCAAGACTCCAGTCCAAAGCTCACCTCTCTTTCTCCCTTCTCTTCCATCACGTCGAATCTCTGGAAGTCCAGCCGTCTTTCTCCGTGCATTATTAATACCCTTATGTTACCTCCGGTCTGTGCACATATTCACACAGAGATAGACTCTGGGTCCTCCACGGCTTTGTCTGACTTGATGAGCCAAAGTGCTACAGATGAAGACATAAGAGTTGAGATGGGGAGAGAGGTCCAAGATGGTTCCCTTAAGTCTCAGGACCAATGGACATCAGAGAAGCAGGGGGTATGGAGCAAGCACTGGAAGGCAGGCATCTCCAACGCACATTATTCTACAGCTTCCTGTGGATCCAGTACTTTGCAGAAGGTGTTACGTTTCGTGAGTTCAGAATGGATAATTCTCTCATGCAGATCAATAGACAATTAGATAGACCCTGCAGTACCTGACCAATGAACCAAAAGAAAGAACAAGGGGAGAGAGAGAGGCTTAATTTCCAAGAAAATTGCATCTAATCATGCACAACTTGTTAAAAAAAAAAAATCTTGCCCTCAATTATATATGTGTTATCACGTATGCCAGTGATCCTAAGAGAGGAATTTTATTACAAGGTGACACTGAGATTGTTTTAAGGGAAAAGTATTGGACTGGCCAAAAAGTTTGTTTGAGTTTTTCGTAATGTTATGGAAAACCTGAATGAACTTTCTGGCCAGCCCAGTATCCTTTCATTTGTTGCTTCATGCAGAAAATACATACTAAGCAACTGTTTGGTATTCGGCACTGGATGTCTTGCGTTTGGTTCCCCGGAAGACCTGAGTGAAGGATTCTGTGCGAGTCTTTCATTCAGAGCATGTTCCCAGGATAAATTGAACAGGGAGGGGGGAGATTCTGGGATTCTCTGAGCCCAGAAGTTTCCTGTGTGCTGTGAAGAGGCAGAGAGAGAAGCTGACAGAGCCAAGAGCCTTCTGTCCAAGCTCTGGTCCTGGCTTTATCTAGTGGTGGCCGTAGATGAGTTCCTTCAAAAGCGTTCCTGAAAGCATTTGGCACCGTTAAATAGTGTAACCTGTCAATTTAACAAATGCCCAGCGAGAGCCTTCCAGGCCAAGAACAAGGAGATAAAGTTGCAGAACTGGAGGATCCTTCTCCTGGGAGATGCCCAGCTGTGATAGGGAGCTGGCGTCAGCAGAGCAGCCACACCCACCCAGAGGCGCCAACCAGCACTGGCGGAAAGCGGAGACAGGGTTGCTGGTTACTTTAGGGTTGCACGTGTGATTCTGTCCATCATGGAAACGTGCCCCTCTTGGGCTGAAGACAGCGGTCTAGAATAGAAAAAAAAATTCACTTCTCTCTGGTCCAGCCCCTACCTCTGCTAAAATAAGTGTTAGCGAAATAACTCAAGATTCCAGTTAGAAAGCATGGCATCTTTTTATTCTTTTTTCTTTTTTTTCGGTTTTATTGAGGTATAATTGATGAATAGGACTTGTATATATTTAAGGTGTACCACTCAGTGTTTTGATATACATATACATTGTGAAATGATCACGACAGTGAAGCTAATTAATACATCCATCGTCTAAGTTACCATTTCCTTCCTCCCTTCCTTCATTCCCTGTCATTTCTCTTCCTTCTTCTCTCTCTCTCCACTTAAGATCCACCTTCTTAGTAAATTTCACGTGTCCAATACAGTATTGTTAACTACCATCATCGTGCTGTACAGTAGCTCTCCAGAACTTACTCTTCCTGTATAACTTCGGAGAATTCCTCCCCATTTTCCACTCTGGTAACCACCGTTCTACTCTCTGTGAAGGTGTGCATCTCATTGCCTGGCTGTAACACCAAATAGTTGGCTTGTCCAAAGCACTTCCATGTTCGAATGACCCCGTGTGAGACCCCTCAGCCATGGGATAGCAGAAATGGGCTCAAATCCGTAACAGTGAGGTAGGTATCCCACGGTGTTAGAAAAAGTTGAATTGTTGGGGGAAAACATCGTATCTCCTTTGTTCATTCAACAAATATTTCTGAAGCCCCTGCTAGATACCAGGCATTGTTCTAAGCCCTGGGATGCAGCAGTGAGCAGAACAAACATAGTCTCTACCCTCATAGAACTTACATTCTAGTGGAAGACAGATATAAGAACAATGAATGAGTAAACATAATAGTGTCTCAGGTGGTGATAGTGTGTTGGAGAAAAATAAGCCAGGGTGAGAAGTGGGACTGCTCTGTTGTATGGGGTGGTCCAGAAACGTTTCACAGACAAGATGGCATTGGAGGAGAGCTCTGAAGGAGGTGAGCCATGCATCCCTGGCAAAGTGTGTGCAGTAGGTGTGTGTGTGTTTAGAGTGTTCAAAGAACGCCTGCTGTGCTGCAGGGAATCCACTGAGAAGCAGAGTGGGAGGTCGTAGTGGTGTGAGGGGCCAGTTATATAGGGCAGCTGTTCTCAAACTTTCCTGTACGTGAAAACCACCCGAGACCTTTTTAAAATCTCAGTGTCCAGCCCGTGCTCCTGATCGGACTCTGTGGGGTTGAGACGCCAGTGGTCAGTGGTTCCCAAAGGGGCCTGTGGGCCATTGTTGGGAGACATGATGGTTCATTATGTCTGTCAACCCGGCTGGACCACAGTGCCCAGACAGGTGGTCACACATTATTCTGGATGTTTCTGTGAGGGTTTTCTTGGATGAGGTTTATATTGAAGTTGGTGGGCTTTGAGTAAAGCAGATTGCTCTCCATAATGTGGGTGGGGCTCATCCAATCAGTTGAAGGCCTGAATAGAACAAAAGCCTGATCTCTCTCTGGAGCAAGAGGGGATTCTGCCAGCAGATGACTTTTGCACTTGAACTGCACCCCTGGCTCTCCTTGATTCTGCAGGCTGCTGGCCCACCCTGCAGACTTTGGTCTTGTCAGCCTCCAAACACATGCGCCAATCCCTTACATCTCTCTCTCTATATACATCCTGTTGGTTCTGTTTCTCAGACAAACCCTGATACAGGAGGATCATAAGCAGAGAAGGGATTAAAGTCTGATTAACTCTTTAACTAAATCTCTGGTTGCTGTCCTAAACTTAGACCATAGAGGAGTCAAGGGCAAATGCAAGAAGACTGCTTAGGAAGACACAGTAGTAACCCAAGCAAGAGGTGTAGCAGGGGCCTGGACCCCACTGGTAGCAGGGAGCTGATGCACAATTGTAGGATTCTGCATGGTCTCTGAAGGTAGAGCCATCAGCATTTGCTGTTGGATTCATGACAGTTTTGTCACAGTCTATTTTGGAGATCTAGGGCTTCATCAAGTCAGAGGTTAGATCAGTCACTCATTTTTATTCGATTCAGATCGCCCGAGGCCAAGCAGGAAGGGACCATAAGTGTTAACAGAGACATGAAGCAAAGTGAAAGCCGGATCCTTAGAGAATTCCTGCCTCAACCAAACAATTCAAACTTTTTCAAACATGTTGGAATAAGCAAGAAACAAGACACGCTTCGACAGATCATTTATTCCTAAACTATATGTATCTTAAGCGTAAGTGAATCCAGCTGTTTCTCCTCTTCTGCCTCCCTCTCCCATCTTTCTGATGAGGCACTGACAGCCTCAGAACACGTCTAGTGCGATGTTCGCACAGCGGGACAAACGTTGCATCACTCTGACCTCAGGAGGCTGAGTTGTCTCCCATAAATCATCACCCAGACGTTCAGGTGTCGCTGCCGTTGGCAGTAGAGCCTCCACTCAACCCAGGTCTGGCACGCGCCAGGCAAAGCCTTGGTCAAGGTGGACGAGGAAGCTCTTTCTGTCCCCTGTGCTCTGTCTCCTCTCTGTTTCAGCCCTACCCTCACTTCTCGGGTCCAGGAACCTGCCTGCTGTCTTGTACTTCAGGGTCTCCATGCAGGTGTCCCCTCTATCTGGTGGCCGTTTCTCCCACCTGCTTCACCTGGCCTGAGATCTCAGTCTTTCCCACGGAGCCTCTGCCTGAGGTGGGACAGACTGTGTCTCCTTCAACCTCTCCTTCAAGGCTTCTTCCACGCTGGAGCCTTTCTTGCACCCACATGCACTCTAGGTCACCTCCCCATTATTGGCCTCTATAGCAACCTCGAAGATCCATTGTTTTAAAAACAGCCAGCCCTCCATATGCATCCTTAGGTCTGCTCCTATACTCTAGCCTCTGAAGTTCCATGAGGACGGCCCCAAGCCTTCCCGGTTGACTTCTCCACACCCAGCCAGTAGCAGAGGACCGTGTGCCCTTGACCTTTCAGTTGATAATTCTTGAAAAGTTGCTGTGTGCCTGGCACTGTGCTAGTCCCTGAGTATACACTGGTGCTCCAGTAAAGATTTGTTGATGGACTGAGTCATGTAATCCAAATTTAAGTGCATCTAAATTCTTGATCATTTTCCCGAAACTTAGGTCCAATTCCCAAATTTCTAGCATCAGTAAAAGGCATCACAGTGCTCTCTCTCAGTCTCTGAGCTGGAAATGCTGCTTTCTTGATTTCTTGTGTGAAATACCATCAGGTCCTAGAAGTTCGTCCTTTCAAATAATCTTTATATTCACCACTTCTTTATTCCTGCTGGTACTGGTCTTTGTCATGCCTGAATTACTAAAATAGCTATGGTCATCCTTCCTTCCTCCTCAGAGGAACATTATCCGGAATTTGGTGCGTATCCAGTCCACAATTCTGTACTCTTACACACACACACACACACACTCACGCACGTTATGTGTATAATATGTGTATATATGCACAGTTGACCCTTGAACAATGCAGGGGTTAGGGGCACCGACCCTCTGTGAAGTTGAGAATCTGAGTTTAACTTACTATTTTTATGGAAGTATAATTGATGCATAATATTATCTAATTTACAGGTGTACAGTGAAAATCTGAATATAACTGTCAGCTGTCTGTACGTGCGGTTCTTCCGTATCTGTGGATTTTTTTCTTTTTTTTTGCTGTAAGCCTTCCAGCACTCTGACTTTTCAAATGATTGGAATAGAATATTTTGTTTAAAACTCTAAAAATAAAGGAGATGGTAAAATACATGATGCAAATACAAGCCAAGTGAAAGCACTGTGATGTTAATACAAAAGTACAATGCGAGGCAAACAATATTACATAGGACAGATTTTTTTTTAACGGAAGCTTGTGTCCACAAGGAAAACATAAAATCGTGGGTATTTGTGCTTCCCAAACACCATTAAGCCGTAGGAACAATTGCCAGGAACACAGCAGCTTTCGGCGTTTCAGCTCTTTAGTCATTGTTAAGTAAAAGAAACAGGAGAGAAAGGATAGAGAGTTTAAATAATACAGTTAATAAGGTGGTTTTAATAGGCATGCTGTCTGTTAAACAGAAGTTGTATTGACTATGCATTCCAATTATGAATCTATAAAACTAGAAATGAATAACCAAAATGTAATAAAATAATCCCAATCATCTGGAAATTTTAACGCACTGTCCTAAGTAACTCTTGCAAGAAAGGGAAACATTGATCTTCAATTAAAGTATATTTAGAAAGCAATGATAATGCGAACACCACAAACTAAAATTTATGGGAAACGGCAAACAGAGAATTGTTCAAAGAAAAATTCATAATCATAAACACTTTAATTCCCAAAATGAAATGAAAATGAAATATACTAACTCAAGAAATTGGGAAAAGAAAAATGAACAAGAAACTAACACAAGAAAAAACAAACCGCAGAATATAGGAGAAATGAAACAGGAAGAATTATATAACATAAAAGCAAAAATCAATGAATTAGAATTTATAAACAATACAAGTCAATGGTAAAGTTTACTTTGTCTAATAGAAAAGGGAGACACACTCCAAAATGTAACTTTAGGCACTCATAAATATGGATAATCACAGATATCAAGTAGATAAAATACTATGAAAATAATTAAGGTCCAAAGCTAAAAAATGTGAAAACTTCAGAAAGATATAAATTAGAAAAGTTTACTGAAGGAGAAGATCTGAAATACTTAAGAGAAAAATGGAAAAAAGATATTACCACCAATAAATGTGTCAATTCTAGACACTTTTATAGGTGAATTCTGTCAAACTTTCAAGGCACAGGTAACCCCCATCGTGTAAAAGCTCTTCTACGTTCTGTCACTTTCTAATTGTATATTGGAAAACAATCTCTTTGAACCTCAGTTTCTTAACTAATGAAGTTAAAGTAATAATAATAAATATACCTGACTCTAAAAATGTAAGGAATCATAGACACACTTAAAAAAGGAAACTAGACTTGATAAGAAACTAGTCATGTGGTCAATTATAAAATAAATATATAAAATCTTAACACCAGTATGATAGAACAGTTGTCTTTGTAAGATATAATTAATCCTATTCACACGAGTCATCAGAAGACAAAACACCAAGGGGAATGGTACAGGGTGCACCAACGTACTGAGGGACACAAAAGAAAATACAAAGTATGTGGGCAGTGTGATACTAAACTTCTAATTTTTCTGTGGCATTTGCTTTTGCGCTTTGATTTCTATGCAAGTGTTGGTCAAAATATTTTCTGTTACTCTCAACAAAGGGGAATATCTCCTCTCATACATTTCTCTAGTTTGTAATAAATTAGTTTTCTACTGAACACTGATGAACAAATACGTTTCCTGTGTTTAACTTGTATTGTGAGTGTGTTGGCTTCTGTATTTTGGAGGAGAGGTTGCCTCTTTTGCCCAAATGGTGACTCATGTAAATTGAGAACATGAGGATTCTCATGATTAGGTCACCAAGGGGGCATGAGGGGACCTCCCAAGAGGCCAGAGCAAACAACATCTCCACCACTGGTCTGGCATTTGGGGCAGCAGCAGAAGGACATGCGATTAGGCATAACACATCTCCGAGAAAGCCTAGGGTGGATGTCAATTCCCAGAGATCTGTGCTCCTAAAAAAACCCCATGACAGCAGCCAGTGCCAGACTGCAGCTGCTTCTAAGAGTACCCATAGAGCTGCTGCTTCATCATCTAGTGGGAATTGGAAAGAGTCTTCGACCCCAGAACTTTGTCCTGTAACAGGGGTTCCAGAGTAAGTTAGTACAGCAAGGATGTTGGGACTTTTAATAGCAATCTCCTCAGGCTGGAATGGTACCCTGCCATCCATGGGGGTGTGGGCACAGAGGTGGCCGACTGTTCAGAACTTCACACACATACCCACCACTGGTGTGTTGTCTTATCCCATCTTGATTCATCGCCCTCTTATCTTTCAGAGGTAGATTTTCTCACTGTCTCTTCTCAGTTCATGTGATCCCCTCGTTGGTAGTTCTAGCTACTGTTCTCCAGATCCTCTGATGATGCTTTCTTTGCCCCCAGAAGATAGTGATTGAGCGCCATCCACGTTCAGGGAACACAACTGGGAGTTAAAGGGGCAAAACCCTAAAATGCGGATCTTGTTACTGAGGGGTTTACAGTCTTTGTTGTGTAACCCTGATTCACAAACAACGTCCAAGCAAAGCAGGCCGGCCAAGGGCTGAGCGAGTGAGTGGTGAAGGGCCTGGATGGGAAAGGGGTTCTGGGGGTGGAGAGAGTGATCATTGAGGCCAGTGGAAGCGAAATGGGGGGGGGCACAGATGGAGGTGCCGGAGGGTCAAGGTTGGCTCTGGCACCCGGCTCCTGGCGATGGGAACTGAGCTGCTGCCTTAGGAGAGGCTGGGAGACACCCCCAAACCCCAACCCCGCCCCACACTCCCACCGCTGCAAACATTCACCGAAGCAGAGCTCTCTGCTGGGGAGCGTGGCTTCCTCCCCCTGAATTTAAGAAGGTGGGGCTCCCAGGGCAGGTCCAGGGCAGAGAGGCTGGGGGGCGAGGGGAGAGCGTAAGGTGAAAAGGAGGACAGCCTCGCCAGAGGCGTCAGGGGGCCCTCCCCTGCCCCGCCTGGTCACAGGGGAAGAGGGAAACGGGCCCCAAGGCTGAGGGCTCCCCATCTCGGCAGAGCTCTGCGCCAGCATCCCATGGCCCCCAGTGCTGCGGCTCCGACGGGCCCCTCCCCGCTTCAGGAAGGGTTGGAGGCAGAGGAGGAGACTGCCTGAGAGCGTGTCTTCTCCCTCCACAAGCAGGGTTATATGATCTGGGCTCCGGGTCACAAAAGATGGGCTCGCCCTGGGTGCCTGACCAGGATCAATTCAGGAGCCGCATCTCAGGCAGAGAGTCCTCTGCTTTGGCATATACTTGGGGCAGGTGGAGTGTGAGGTGGGGTTGAGGTTCAGGCCATTCGCCCAGCCACTAATGAAGCAGCAGTCCAGTTCCCCTTTGGCTTGGGGTGCCGGCACCCGTGCCTGATGTCAAAGCTTAGCCACCTGTACTCGCCTCTCCCCTCACTTCTCACTGGTCCTCCGTGACCATCCTCGCCGCCCGAGCACTTGAGCATCTGTGTCTGCACGACTCACTTAGCCAGTGGCTCATCGTGCTTTACCACAGAATTGTTCTTAAATCACAGGCCCTTAGTATAAATAGGACTCCGGCTCTGCCACGTCACAGTTTCCTCACCTGTTGTCCGGGACACGGTACGGGGCAAGTTATAAAACTTCACCCCACTCCACGTCACTCATCACTAGAGACATGGAGATCAAAACCACAGTGAGGCGTCACCTCACGCCTGTTAGAGTGGCCATCATCAGAAAGACAAGCGATACAGTAGCCAAGACATGGAAACAACCTAAGTGTCCATTGACAGATGAATGGCTAAAGGAGTTGGGATGTCTGTACGTACACATGAGAATATTAGTGAGCCGTAAAGAATAAGGAGATCTTGCCATTTACAACAGCATGGCTGGATCTCTGGGGTATTAGGTTAGACGAAATAAGTTAGAGGAAGACAAAAACTGTGTGATTTCACTTATATGTGAAATCTATAAACAAGCAAAGAGACTCATAGAAAGAGATCAGACATGTGGTTGTCAGAGGTGGGGGCAGGTGGGGGAATCAGACGAAGGTGGTCAAAAGGTACACACTTCCTGTTATAAAGAAAAAAACCACAAAGCACAAAGCTTACCCGGGGTGGGAGCTGGGTCATCACATGGCAATGAAGCATCTGAGCTAGCACTCCAAGGTTGGCTGGACGTTCTCAAACTCGAATTGGCCAGGAGGAAACTAGCCTAGGAAAGGGGAACGACGTGAGAACTCAACTCACAGAAGGGGAATCCCATGGTTTGCTCAGACGGCATTAAGAAGTCCGTTTTGTTGGAAGGTGTGGACTTTGAGGGGCAGAGCTGTAGACAGGCAAAGGTTGAGGGGGAGCTGGGGGCTCAGGGAGCCAACACACAGTAACGTATCCAGTCACATCTCCGTCCACGAATGTCCTCCTGGGATTTGCAAATCCAAGTGTGGTCCATGGACCAGTAGCATTGGCATCACCCGGGAGTTTGTTAAAACGCGTTTGTTAAAATGCACAATCTGGGCTTCCCTGTGGCGCAGTGGTTGAGAGTCCGCCTGCCGATGCAGAGGACACGGGTTCGTGCCCTGGCCCGGGAAGATCCCACATGATGCGGAGCGGCTGGGCCCGTGAGCCATGGCCGCTGAGCCTGTGCGTCCGGAGCCTGTGCTCTGCAACGGGAGAGGCCACAGCAGTGAGAGGCCCGTGTACCGCAAAAAAAAAAAAAACAAAAAACGCACAATCTCAGGCCCCACCCCAGACCTTTTGAAACAGAATCTGTATTTCCACAAGATCCCAGGTGACTTATGTGCACATTAACTTTTGACAAGCACTGTTCTATCGCACAGATGATTAAAAGTCCAAGCCTCCCTTGAAGTCTTAAACAAGAACAGATGGCTCTGAAATATGGCTTAACAACTGGGTTTCGAGTCATTGCCTCGAACCTTCCTTTCTCCACCAGCTCCCTGCATCCTCCATGGAGATGGGGCCTCAGATGGTCTGACAGTTGAGCAAAAGCACGGGAGCAGCCAGACAAGGGCAGGTTCTTGGGCTCCGCCCTCCGCCACTCCCGGGGGATCCAGTGCGTGTTCTCCCAAGACCCAGACTGTGAGAAGCCCTGGGCTGGAAGCACCACTCCTCCTCAAGTACAAGGTTCCGGAAAGATTGGGGAGCTCACAAATATTAATATTTCCTGTGCAGAGAAGGTTTGGATTCATTGCCTTGGTCTTTCACTTGCCCAGCCCTGCTTTAACTGGACATTTATCACAGTTAAAGTATAAATAATACCATTAGATTTCCAAGCAGTGATAAAATTAGCCATGTAAACAAAGCAAGTCAGTGACCTTAGGCAGACCCCTCGCTGACTCTGACCCAACACCTACCAAGATGATTAGTTAGGGCACATTGCAGTGGGGCAGAGGGGCCCCGGGGAAGAGAGATGGGCTGCAGGACACGGGATGCTTCTCTCCCTGGTTATTTCCTGAGAGCCATCCGGTGCCCGGCACTGGGTCCTGAAACGCCTGTGGACGATTAGGACCCTGGATGCCTGGCGCTTCTGCCCAGCTCCGTGCCAGACTCCGTCACAGTTAGTTTTCTCCTGGAGCAGAGGTCCTTCCAAGTTCAGATTTTCTTGCTGGGTGCACTCTGGCTCCCTGAGAAGGGGATGCTCTTGCGCAAAGCTCCAGTGAGGAGACACCAGGCGGAGCGGGAGGCCAGCCACGGCGGCTGCTTCCATTCTTTGTGAAGATGGGGTCCTTTCTGGGTCAGTGGAAACTGCTAGTTTGAGGCAGATTCGGATAGGAGCCCCACCTCCTCCAGGGGGTGCCTCTCGTCGAGACGCGGCCCAAGTGCGCACTCCTGCTTCTAAACTGCTGGTTTGTGTTACTGACTTGGACTCCTTATTGGATTGTTTCCTCTCCTGATCGTTAAGATGATGGCAGAGGGCCTGCATTACACTTGCTTTTGTCTTCCTGATAGAAAAAGCCCAGGATCTGAGTCAGAGGTCCTGGCTTATTGTCCTAGTTCTCATGGAGTAAAGGAGAGAAACATTCCTTCCATGCTCCTTTTAGATCCTTCCGAGGGGACGGCAATCCGAACCTGGTGACGTCAGGTGGCAGGTGTTAGGGGCTGCTTGGAGTGGCGAGCCACGTGTGCAAAGGGCCAGTTTGCAGGTGAGTGTGTGTATGTGTGTGCACGCATAAGTATGTTTTATCTTTGTGCATGTATGTGCACACGCATGCCTGTATGTATACATGTGCGTTCGCGTGTGTGCGTGTGCATGCACATATAGGTTTCTAGGTCTGTGCATGTATGTGTGTGCGTGCGTGTGTCTCCATGACGTCCGGCTCCCAGGCAGTGGCAGCAGTGAGCTCAGAGTTTGAAGGGCTCTCTGTCCGCTCTCTCATCACCCCCATGCCAAACAGGCCAGGGGCTAATTGGAAGCGAGGCCAACCTAGCGCTTGTTATTAGCGGCAAATAGAGCAAATCAACACCGTCCCTTGGCTGTGGGGACCCTCTCTGGCTCTCCTCTCCTCGTCCACTCCGTGTAAGCTGGCCCCAGAGTCACGCCCCAGCTCGGGTAGCAGGGAGCTCAGCGTTAGAACTCAAGCTCGCAAAACCCGTCCGCCATCGCTTCCCACGTTGACTCCTGTCTCAGGAGACCTCCAAGGAAGGGTCTCTGGTGATTTCCGAGTCCAGGTCTGCCAATTACCAGCTGAATCCCATGTTTACCTTCACGTTCTACTGTGTTCTGGCCCTTCTTACAAATAGGTTCTAGTACCTTCTTACCCATCACATGAAACTTCCCCAACCACAGACTTCTCTATAAAATAGAGATCGTGGGATTAATGGCCACACTCAGAGATTTAAGTGAAATAACGTTGGAAAATGCTTGGTGGATTTTAAAAACATATTCAAAAGGCAGTTTCTTACTGTCTTTCTCTGCGGGCTTGGTGTGCTTTCTTGATGGAGACAGTGATCATTATAGGATGGTTGATTGAACAAACAGGTCACACTTGTCTTTTACCTATAATGGATGAATTACCGTATCTATTGAGAAGTGATTTTATAGTTTTACAACGAGGTATAAGAGTGGGAATATTCTAGCGGGGAGGGAGGGTCTATTTATCCATCACAAGTTGGCTATGAGGAGAGACGCTAGGCCCTGCCATCTAAGATGTCAATCTGTTAGGGCTGACATTCTTAAAGAGGGCTCCCTTAATTCAAACGGTATAGTATGGTTTTGCCAACATATTGCTCTAAACAAAGGTGGATTGATTTTTATCCTGGGTGTGGTTCCTAAATGCTTGACCTCCATAAACATATTCTTGACATGGAAAAAAAAATAGATCAGGATACTGATATACTCTTCCCACATCAGAGGAACATCTTGCTCTTTTGTTTAATCTATTGAGCCTTCTGTATCCAGCATGTAGGAAACCAAACACTGCCATGAAGGACAATCCCCTGATAAAAGCCCTCAAGGAGGCCTGCTGTGCTCTGTATAGTATCACTGCCTTGCACACGGGCCAGCTGATTCCAATCTCCACTGGCACAGGATGGCCACATGAGCTCGGATAAGTGCATCCTCTCTGTGCGAGCCCTGACATCCACTTCCATGCTGCTGGAAACGAAGGCTGGTCCAAGTCCCTCAGGAATTCAAGCCAACCTCTGAGGTCGATCTCTCTCTCCGTCTCTGTCTCACTCTCCCTGTCTCTCTCTCTCTCTCTCTCTCTCCCCGCCCCCCGCCCGCCTGGGTCTCTTGTCTCCTGCCTACAAGCATATTTATCTCTCTTGTCCACTAAAACAAAAACATCTCACAAAACACAAAACTTCTCTCTGATCCTACCATTTTACTAAAGGCATGCTACCTACTTTCTTTCCTTTTGGGGTCTCACATATGCAGAGATCTCTTCACAATCTGATACTGTTTCTTGACCAAAACTTTTCTTTTTTATCCCTTTTGCTCCGACCACCCCACCCAGATGGCTTCCTAACAGTGCTCTCAGTGGCCACTCGGTTGGAAAATCCAATACCTATCCTGTAGGACTCAACTTCCTGTCTTCTTTACAGCAGTTGACCCTGTTATATTTCGTTTTCCGTGCTTTTTTATTTTCTATTTTGTGATGCTCTGATATCTAGGACCTTTGCTGACCCTGGGAGGGGGGACTGCCCCTCCCAGGTGTAACTAATTCCTAGAGATAGGAAACAGCTTGCCCTTAGTGAACCTTTCAAATGCAACCCTCCAACCCCTTCTTCTCCAGGGCCGCTATTCTCCTGCCCTAATCACTCCAGGGCCAAGTAGCAGACCACTAGGGGCATCCCCTGTGCCCTAGAGCCTGCTGAAATGATTTAAACCAGCCAGTCCTAAGCCTGCTCACCGTGCCTCCCATGTTTTCTCCCAGTTAGACCGCAAGAAAAGCTCTTATCCATCTTTTCCCCTCACTCCCTGTCTCCTGACTGACCCTGGTGCTTCCCCATGTGGCCCTGTGTGTCTTGCCTCCTGTTTCTAGGGATCTGTGAGTATAAAAACACCTCCTTCATGAAAGATCATTTCCATGTCTGTGTCTTACCATAATCAACTAAAAGAAATCCCAGGCACCTTTAAAACACATATTCTCTTCTTGGAAAGTGTTTTTGGAACAGCTCTTAACTGCTGCTTCTGGTCTTTTTGCACTATTCTGTTTTTCTTTCTGATTTGACTACAGAAGCTCTGGAAATCAGGGTCATACCTATGAGCTAAGAGATTTCTAACTGTGAGATGAGGTGGGTGGCAAATACAACATGGTTTTGTTTTTCTTAAAGGTAATAGAGAGAAAGGGTTTAGAGATGATGACAGTTAGAATAAACTCTTGGAACTGTACATTGTACGTGTTCAACCTGTGAGATAAAATCAAAAAAGCGACTTTATCTCCCACAGTCCCTTTAAAACTGCCCTTGCCATTGGATAAGAATGGCAGGACCCAAGGCTGGGTACTTAAACTCACCTGTCAGTCTGAGCACAGTTAGTAAAATGACCTATTCCACGCAGGAGCCCAAATTTCAAACTTAGTGTTATATCTTTTTTGCTCCCCCTGCTAGGACTAGTTGCCCGCTGCCTGGGAGGGAGGGACGGTCAGCTTTTTCTTTATGTCTGGTTCATCTCAGCCATCATCTTACTTTACTTTAGCTATGTACCCTGCAGGGCTGGAACACAGGAGAAGAAGAGAAAATGGATACTCAGATTTCTGAGTGGACTGATAACTATCTCAGGATGGCTTTGCTCTGTTAGTACCTGACAAGGGTTAAAGCTGTCTCTCTTCCTCCAGAAGGTGCTGTCATGAGCTCTCTGGAGTCTTTGCTGCTGCTGGGCCCTTGGGCTTCAAATCCTGGGCCTCTCTTTTGGCTCCTACTCCCCTCTCAGCCCCGAGATTTCTGGTCGTGCACAAAACTTTCTCTGTCGGATTGCACTGCACTTTCGAACAGTCCTCTTGGACAGGGTTTAAAATGGCTTTAGGACAACATGCCTTTTGAAGACTTAGGTCTGATCCCCTCCCATTGGTGAGGAGCACCGTCACTTCCCAGACACACAGGCTGCTTTACCTTCCCACGTGTTCTTCCCGGTGACAGAAAGCACATCTCGAAAGCTCTGAATGGTCTCATTCCAGCCCCTCTCACCAGACGTGGGTTTAAAAGAAACGCCACCTACCCCTGCCCCATTTGTGGGCAGTGGAATTCAGCCCAGCAGCATCTCTTTCCCTGGAAATTTTTCCCCTTCGCTTTGGAACAGAGCTTTGGAAACGCGCTCTCTCAAACTTCCTTTGAACCCTTTATCCCCCCCAAGTCTCAGAATCAAAACTTCCATTCTCACATCTCAAAGAAAAGTGAGAATTCTTAACTGATTTTAAGATACCCATATTTTTAATGATCTTCCTTGAAATTATGCAACTGTGTAAATTATATAGTATAATTAGGTATTATGTTTCTTCTTACCAATGTATCATAAGGAAAAATCAGGCTATACTTTCTAACACTGAGTTTTCTACACCTGTGCAAACTCTCTCTGTTTGGACAAGACCATAATCTAACTTTGTGATTCTCAAACTGGGCAGCACATCACTATAACCTGAGGAACTTATTTAAAATTTGAATGTCAGGATCTATTCCAGGTGAACTAAATCAGTCTCCAGGCCATTAGCATTTTTATCAAGCTTCACCTGTGACTCTCTTGCATCACTAGGTTCATTGGTCTCCTGGTAGTAGGTAGTCAGAAATGCCAATGCCACCTCCAAGGATATAAACAGCTCCCGACAGGCACGTCTTGTAAATTCAAACTTACGAAGCATTAGTCTCCGCTGTAGTTCCAATTAGGAGTACATCTCAGCAAATTTGGTTATTTTTATTTATTTGTCATGAGGGTTTCTCTTTCTTTAGTTTTCTCTCCTCTGGAAGAGTGAAACCACCTCCAGGTTTACCAGTTAGCTCCCTGTTGAATCTGTTGTTAAGGGATGTCCCCGTTCAGCAGAGTTGCTAGGGAAGCCTGAGTCCTAACCTTCAACCCCGGTGTCGACCTTCAAACGGCAAATCCGTTATTACTCAGTTGATCCCCTTGTTTTGTACTAGGCCTGACTACTTGGGTCTTTGCTGCCAATTCTCTTGTTTTGTGTCTTGGTAGCCTTGGGGATTTTAAACATTTCACCCCTTCTCTTTCTCCTTAATCAAAAGAACTGACATTCTCCATGGCTCTCATCAGTAACCTCCGGGTATGAAAAATTATATCAAAAGTTCATGACCATTCAAATGTCTTCCCCACCTCCTGGTTTGATTTTGTCTTCCACCAGTGGTAAAGAGCTCCGTCTGCTCTAACGCACAGTCTCAGGTTTGATGCTGTGAGTTTTGGGGGTTCTCCTAAGAGAGAACACAAATTTGGAGGTGAAGGTCTGGGATGCAAATTAGAGTCTATACCTCTCCATCATCATCCTTGGAATCTAGACAGTTAAAAAAACCCTTCCAGTTCTTCGCTCTCATCTTCCCTAAACTTTCTTTACCTCCTTTCACTTCAGTATTCATGCAGTTACTAGAGTTACTCTTGTCAATTCTAAATCTCCCAAGCTGATTTCCTCCACGCCCCCACCCCCACCCCATGCACCTTCACAGCTTCCTACTGTTCACAGAAAATCCAGAATGGCCATATGGCTGAGTCCTGTACAGCCTGGTGTCAACGGGCATTTCCAGTTTTGACTTTCATTTCTCCCCACGATGCTCCTAAATTTTTCCGTTTTGTCGTGGTCCTCCAAATATGCTTTGTCCTTTCATGGGAACATGCTTTTACCCCATGGAGCTCTGCTCCCTCAGCTGGAATTGGGGAAAGGAAAGAGAACTCATTTGTTGAGCTGCTACTGTATTCCAGGCACTATGATAAATGTCGTGTGTGTGTGTGTGTGTGTAATTCATGTCTTTCAATAGCCATTAAAATCCTTATTTGCAGCCCTGTTTTATATATAAGAAAATATCAATAGATGGTTTAAATAATCTTGTCTGTAATCACAGAATGAACAAGAACTCCCCACAACTGATTCATGTCTTTCAAATAGCCATTAAAATCCTTATTTGCAGCCCTGTTTTTATATATAAGAAAATATCAATAGATGGTTTAAATAATTTTGTCTGTAATCACAGAATGAACAAGAACTCCCCACAACTGAGCTTCTGTGTCACTTTTCCATGAAATCTCTTTCAGCTTGCTCATAGTTCATTGCTCTCATTCCCTTATTCATATATACTTATTTATGAGTATTTAGTGAGAATGTACTTTATGCCAGGCACTGTGCTGGGTCCAGGGGCAGGAATAAGACAGGACGTATTCTTGCCCTCGAGGAGTTACATTCTTGCGGGGAGATGGATAATATACCATTAAACAAATAACCAAGCAAGTTAGTGTGGTAAGCTCTGTAGAAGTGATCAATAAGGTAATATAGCAGGTGGAAGTATCTGGAAGGAGCCTACTTAAAATACAGAGAATCAGGAAAGGCCCTTGTGAGGAGGTGATATTTCAGCGGTGACTTAGAAAATGAGAAAGAGCTGAAATAAGTGGTAGAGGATGAGCACTCCAAACACAGGGAGATGTAAGTGCAAAGGTCCTGGGGCAGGAAATTGCTTGGTATGTTTGGGGGGTACTTTTGCATGAAAGATGAGGTTGAAAAGGTAGGTTGGTACCAGATCGTGTCGAACTCTGAGGTCACTTTGGATTTTATTCTGAAAGCAATGTAAAACCTTTGAAGGACTTTTTAAATGGCTTTATTGACGTATAATTGACATACAATAAACTGAACACGTGTGAAGGGTGCTGTTTGATCAGTTTGACATACACATACACCCATGACATCATCATCATGCTTGAGACAATGAACATAGCCATCGTCTCCCAAAGTTTTGTTATGGTCCTTTGTAATCCCGCGCTCAGAGCCTTCCCTGACTGCAGCCTCAGAAGACCACCGATTTCCTTTCTGTTACTGTAAATTAGTTTGCATTTTCTAGCATTTTATGTAAATAGGATCAATTACTTGGGTCTGAGGTATGTACTTTTGTGCATGTGTGTGACTTGTAGGTTTTTCATAGATACCTTTAATCAGGTTAAAGAAGTCTCTCCTATTCTTACTTTACTGAGAGTTTTTATCAGGCATGGGTGCTGTATTTTGTCAAATGCTCGTTCTCAGTCTTTTGAGATGGTCATCTTTTTTTTTTCTTTTTGGACTATTAATTGATTGCTTTGACTGTTAAGCCAAAAACACATTCCTGGAATAATCCCTACGTGATTTATTATCCTCTTTACATATTGTTGGATTAAATTTGCTAAGATTGTGTTTAGAAAGTTCATACCTGGGCAGTTTTCCTTTCTTGTAATATCTTTTTTTGGATTTGGTATCAGAGTCATGCTAGCCTTATAAAATGGTTTGGGAAGCATAAAATGGTTTGGGAAGCCCCCCTTCAGTGTTCTTTGAGTTTGTTCGAATGGGTATTCTTTCTTCCTGATGTTTGGTAGAATTCACTAACGAAGGCATCTGTACCTGGAGTCTCCTTTGTTTACAAGGCTTTAAGCTACAAATTCAATTTTTAAAAATAAAGGGTTATCTGTTCAGATTATCTCTTTCTTCTTGAGCAAGTGTTTGCCTTATGCCTTTTAAGGAATTTATCCATTTCTTCTAAGTTGTCAGATGTATTGGCATAAAGCTGTCCGTAAGAAATAATCCTTTTAATATCTGTAGAATCTATAGTAATGTCACGCCTCTCGTTCTTGATACTGTTAATATCACCCCCCCCCCATGAGTCTGGTTTACCAAATTTATTGATCTTCCCACATAACCAGCTTTTGGTCTCATTTATTTTCTCTATTATGCTTCCTGTTTTACGTTTAATTGATTTTTGCTCTTTGTAATTTATTCTATGTTTTTTTTAGTTTAACTTGTAATTCCTAAGAGTTTTTTTGTTGGTGGGGGACATTGTTTATTCTTAAGGAAGAGGCTACTGTCAGTGGCACAAGACCCATCGCCAGGCTTTTTTCACTGTGACCAATGAGAAGAGAAATTATTCCCACTCTTGAGTGACCACTGAGAAATCATCCTCTCAGATCCTTGCACATGGATTTCCCCCTATATCAGTTAGTTTTCTCACAGATACGCACTGAGTGGCACGCGGCTCAAGGAGGACCCTCTGCAGCTCACACTCTCTCTCTCTCTCTCTAGCTCTCTTCTCTCCAGCACCCTCTCCTGAACTCCGACTTCCTTGGCTTCATGGACTCCTAGTACTGGCTTCTCAACTCAGCAAGGCTGCCAAGGCTTTTCTTCCCTGTCTTTGTGCCATGACTTGGACATTCTCTCCAGGCACTAAGCTGGGGCCAGCAGAAGGCTTCACGTTGTTTCATGTCTCAACTATCACTCTCCTTCATTGCCTGATATCTAATGTTATAAAAATAGTTTTGCATATATTTTGTATTTTTTAGTCTTTTTAAAAAATTGAAGTATAGTTGACCTACAATGTTGTGTTAGTTTCAGGGGTACAGCAAAGTGATTCAGTTACACACACACACACACACACACACACACACACTCATATTCTTTTTCAGATTCTTTTCCATTATAGGTTGTTACAAGATATTGAGATACTGAGTACAGTTCCCCATGCTATGCAGTAGGTCCTTGTTGTTTATTTTATATATAGTAGTGTGTATCTGTTAATCCCAAACTCCTAATGTATCCCTCTCCTGCTTCCCCTTTGGTAACCATAAGTTTGTTTTCTATGTCTGTGAGTCTATGTTTTGTAAATAAGTTCATTTGTATCATTTTTTTTAGGTTCCAGGTGTAAGCTATAATCATATAATATTTGTCTTTGGCTTACTTAGTATGATAATCTCTAGGTACATCCATTTCGCTGCAAATGGCATTATTTCATTCTTTTTTATGGCTGACTAATATTCTGTTGTATATATGTACCACATCTTTATCCATTCATCTGTCGATAGACACTTAGGTGGCTTCCATGTCTTATTGTGTATTATTTTTTAGTTATTTCATATGGGAGGATAAGTCTATTTATTCCACCTCTGTCAGAAATGAAAGTCTCATTCCTTTGAAGGATTTTAAGTAGAGGAGTGATATTATATCAGTTGAAGTTTAAAAAATTATATACCGACTGCAGCGTGGGGAACAGATTGGAAGTGTGACGGGTCTTGAAGCTAGATCTTTTCAGGGAACGTGCAAACAGAGCTCAAGGCTCCTCCTTGAGCCGCGTGCCACCCAGTGCCTTGGGAGGTGGAATCCACAGGACTTGGATATGGACAGGGGAGGAAGGGGAAGAGTCAAGGCTGCCTCCTGAGTTGTTTCCCAGAACAACTGTGCTGATGGGGAAAGCCATGGTGGGGCCATTGTGGGAAGGCAGACGTCATGACTCACTGTTTGTACAGAAGCTTGAGATGCCTCTTTAATCATTCAGGTGGAGCTGGTCAGACAGGCAGAGGGCAGTAAGAATGTGGAGCTCCGGGGAGAGGTCAGGGATGGAGACAGAAAACTATGCATCAACGTACAGTTCTTCAAAGCTCTGGAACCAGATGAGACCACCTAGGGGAAGAGGGTAGATAAAGCAGAAAAGAAGACCCAGGACTGAATCCAAAGGGGTCTAGAGGTCAGGGGAAGAGGAGGAGCCGAGATGGAGACCAAGCAGAACCTGGCTTCCTACGATACTTAGTTTCTTTATTTAACCACGTATCATTCCGTATTATAATTCCTGTAGGTCCGCCTGTCACTCAACTGGGCCTGTGAGCCCCCGAGGTTGGGGGCCCTGTCGTACTCTTTATCACCCACTTCTAACTCAGTGTCTGGCACCCTTCAAATGAATTCTTCAAATAAATGAATGAATGGATGGATCTATTGAAATGAATGAATCCTTCAAATGAATGGCTCCTTCAAATGGATGGATGGATGAGGTTAGGAGATGACTGGTGTGAAAGCAAAGGGATACAGCCTTTTCAGAGTCCAGAAGACAATTCTGAGAAAAATTGGGCTCAGGAAAAAAAAAAAAAAAGGAAGATTGTCGTGAGCCCGTTTCCTGATCCGTAAACTGTAAGACCTGGAGAAGCGACCTCTCGTGTTCCTTCCGTGGATACAGTGGACGCGGACGGGAACTCTCTGGCTTCCTGCTCCAGAACCCCAGGAGACAAAACAGTGCGTTCAACTTGGGCTTCGTCGGTGGGTGTTTCTGTTCTTCTGGTCTTTTCTCTGTTTTCAAGCAGATCAAAGCACATCTTGTGAAATGTTTTGGCCCCGGATTAGAATTTAAGATGTGCAAAGGTCAAGAGTTGACGGTCATTTAAAAAAAAATCATTTTGACCCTGGGTGAACCAGGGGGGGCCACCACGAGGGTCAGAAGAGGCCAGGTGCATCCCTGCCAGCCCCCCTGGAGACATAACGATGTCCCACGAGGGTCACTGACAGCTCTGCCTCAACCCCCTGCCGAGCCAGAGCACCAAGCCTCCCCCTGTTGACTTATGGGACTGGCCGGGGCAGTGACAGGAGCCTGGCCCGAGGGAGAACCTCGCAGAGCACTGCAGAGAAAGGCAACCTTCAGAGACGAGCCACGGTATTTATAGTCTCATTTCCGCGGAGAGCCGTGGGCTCGGGTTCTATACATCTCAGCAAGTTGAACAGACCCTGAAAGGTTTAACTGTCCGGTTGAAACTGTAATAAAGTTTATTTTGCTTAGAACCTGAAATGAGTCTGAGTTTGGCTTTTTCAGCCTGGTGGCTTTGTGTAAACGGTTTACTTAATATCGTTTTTGGCTTCTTTTCAATAAACCACCATGATAATCCCATTCACAGACAAAACAGATCACAGATTAGCAGACAGGCCGCTGTAAAACGCCGCATTACCTGCTCTGTGTGCAAATGCAAAGATCTGGTTTTACAGTTTGGAAGGAAGGACTCGTCCGTCTCTTTTTTTGCAGCTGGAGGTGGCTTCTTTAGACTTCCATGGAAGAGAAGGAACCTAACATTGTTTAGCTCCTCTTTGTACCACAAAAATAGCTTTTAATTAAGCACATAAGGCGAGCTGGGCTGGGAACTGTTATTTTCCAGAGAAGCGTGCTGGCTTCATTCAAATTGGAAGAGACCCCAGGAGAATGCCAAGATCACCTACTGCTTACATTTCATTTTAATGTGCTCAAGTTCAATAAAAGTTTATCATCTCCATTAAACCGGTACCTATTGGAACTGATTTAATCTCGTTAGTGCAGAGAACCACATGAAAGAAATCAAGTCCCCAGGACAAGATTGGGCAAAGTACAGTTTGGGGATGTAAATTACATGAAAGAAACGAAGCGTCTGCAGAGGACAAGGGTGCCTCTTACCTGCTCGCATGTGCATCCGTGTGCGCGGATGCGTGTGTGCGGTGTGCACGTGGGTCCGTGGGGATCCACGCACTCTGCCCTGCAGGCTTTGGCTGCCAGCCATGGTGCAGCACGCCTGAGAGGCCTCCAAGCTCGGGAGTCCTCAGCTGCTCAGTGTTCCAGCCCCGCCATGCTCCCATTCGGACCATGAATTGTGTGACATTTGAACAAACAAATGTCATGTGTAGGGGTGCTAGTCAAACGTCTACTGGCAACAGCACACTGAAGACATATATCTTGATTCTAGCCCCAGAGGGCTACAGCAGACACACACACACACACACACACACACACACACACACACACACACACACACACACACACACACACACACACACACACACACACACACACACACACACACACACACACACACACACACACACACACACACACACACACACACACACACACACACACACACACACACACACACACCCTTCCTCTGCAGGAAGAGTCAGTTTGCTCATCCCTTTCAGCAGTATCTTTTCCACGTACCAGAGAGCCTCATGTAGTTCATGGCTAGACATGAACAGAGCCCAAGAATCCAGGGATGTCAGGTCTCTTATTCAACGTGTAGCTTGACCTTGGGACTCAGTCACACGGGACCTGGATGACAAGTTGGCATGGGGGTGACTGGCTACCCGCAGGTGTCTGCTGCCCCGAGACACATCTCATGGGCCAGTGGACACAGTAGCTGTGGTCTGGAGAACTCATTGGAGACCAGGCTGCAGGCAGAAGCTGAAGCACCTGTTTCCCTAGAGGATTCAGCAGAGGACCAAATAGAAGTTCTAGGGCTAGGTGAGAAGGGCACAGAACAGAACGTATGTCTTTCCCCGCGGCTACGCCATGCCTCAATGGGGGCTGCAGGGAGCAGAGCCTCATGCTGGCACTCGGGGTCTTGGAGCTTTGGGACCAGAGGGTGGCTGTCACCCTCAGCATGAACACGTGGGTCTTAGCCATGGGGACAGTTGGCACAGTTTTGAAAGCAGCTTGGCCGGGCTGGAAACCTGGAGTGGAAGAATATGTGATGACTTTTTTGGATTGCTGTGAGGCTCTCTCAGGATCTCCTGGAAATACCTGGTGAAGCCTTGAGTGGAGGGTTATAGGTCCCTCTTACGTAGAGGGAGGCATGAGTCATGCAGGACCTAGGGGGTGTGGGCAGTGATCCCCTGACTCCATTACTTATTCATTGAAGAGAATTTGCAGGCTCTTTATCGAGTGCCAAGCATACTAGTCATCCGTATGAGCTTGGGCTGCCATAACACAGTACCGTAGACAAGGGAAATTTACTTCTCATACTTTTGGAGGCTGGGAAGCCCAGGATCCAGGCGCCAACAGGTGCCTTTCATTCTGAGGCCTCTTCTCCTGCTTTGTAGGCAGCTGCCACTTTCTGTGTGTTCCCATGACCTCTTGTGCACGTTTGGGGTGGGATGGGGAGAACGTGAGAGAAAGAGTAAGCGAGCTTTCTGGTGTCTTACAAGGACACTAATCCCATGAGACCAGAGCCCCACCCTCATGACCTCATCTAACCCTAATTACTTCCCAAAGGTCCATTTCCAAATTCCATCATATTGGGAGTTAGGGTTTCAACATATGATGTTTGGAGCACAAACATTCAGTCCATAACACCCTGTGGGGAGATCGTGGTCCTTCCAGATCCTTCCTTACATAACAGAGACAACCAAACAGTTCCCGGGGGAACACAGCCGGCAGCAGCCTCCTCTTTCCCTTCAGCTCAGCCTTAGCCACTTGCGTGGCTTGTGCCTGCCTCTCCAACGAGTGTCCCTGCTGGTCCCTCCTCCTGGGATCCCCTTGCCCACCTCTGAACGTGCTGGTTTTCCCAGCCCTCAGCTGTGGTCACCTCTCCCACTTCCCTGTGGAGAGTCCCGTCTCGGGGGAGGGGCCTCCCCACTACTCCCAGCTACTTAACCTGTTTTACTTCTCCATATCACTGAAAACTAGTTACGAGCATTTTGTGTATCTGTTTCCCTGTTTATCATCTGGATAGGCCCCCCTTCCCCCAGCAATGTGTGCTTTGTGACAACAGGGACCTCGTCTTTCAAGACCATTTCTGTGCGCACCCCCCCCCCCCAAAAAAAAAACTAGCACAGTATCTGAACGTGGTGGGTGTCAATAGGCGAGTGTTGATGAATCCGAAGTACCAGAAAAGGTGGGTACAGGGGAGAGCAGCAGCCTCTGCGCAGCTGAGTTGGGCCTCGTAGGATGGGGAAGATTCTGACAGATGGGCCTGTGGGCTGAGGAGGGAAGGTAATCCATTCCTTTGGCTCTGGAAAGACTACATTTGGGTTATAACTTTTTCTTTTTCTTTTTTTTTTTTTTTTAACAAACTCACAAGCTTCTTTGGCGAGGGCTCTTTGGTGGTCTTATTCTAGTGCGTTAGAACTCTGGTCGTCAGGAAGGTCTTGATGTCTGACCTAAAGGCTGACCTTCCGTCCCCAACTTCAGCCCAGCTTTTCCTGCCGTTGGATAGAAACACTGTAAACTCTTCTCATCCTTTCTAAGTCCTTTCATCTGGAAAGAGACTGAAAGTGAAAAACACGAATAGTCTTATTTTCGATGTTGTGTTTTCACTGAAAAAGGCTAATCCTGTGGGCGGGGGCACGAGGAATTGTGTTTTGGGTCTGTGGGCGGCCCTGGGTTTGGGTTAGGGTTAGGGAAGCTTCTCGGGCTCTTATCTGAGTGGGAAGTAGTGGGAAAGGCAGAGCAAAGGGGCTTTGGAGGAGGGCCATTTCCCTAGATGCTGTGTTTTATAGCTTCACCACCTGAATCCCCGAGAGCACAGGCACTGTTCTGCAAGCTTTGCTGTGCAGATGAGCCTCCTGCAAACATTTAACGGTGTTGCTCCGGGGCCAGAGCTCGTGCTTGGTGCGGACTCATCCATGAAGGCGAATGAGACGGGGCCCCACGCAGGGCATGTGACGTGAAATGTGAGTCCCGAGGGCGGGACCTAAGTGTGGAGAATGACCCAGCAGAGGGGGAAGAAAAGGCTTTGAGAAAGAGGCCAGATGGGGTCCTCGGAGCAGTGCGTTTTCAGGACGCTCTGGACCGCTGGCCTCAGCCTTAGCCTGGGACGTATTGTGGCCGGGCCAGCGCCTTCCAGAGCCCGCGAGGACCTGAGCCTGTCCCGCTCCTTCCCGGCGTGGCAGCTGTGCAAGTAGAGCGCAAGGCACAGTCCCTTTTTGAGACCCGGCCAGCGTGTCCCAGCCCTGAGCAGCAGCTCCTCTCTCCCCAGGCCGTTCCCCCAAGGTCCCGTGGTGGGTGTGTTCTCTCAGCACACAGAGAACGCAAAGGAAGGTTCAAAAGCAGGCCAGCAGCGAAGAGAAGAGCTGACTTTGAAGTTGAGAGCCGTAGGTTGAAGGGAATTCTCTTGGCCGAGACACAAAGGGAAGAAAATGCCATCCTAAGGAGAGTAGCTTTAGATTTTTCACTTTATCTTCCAAATAAAAGATTAGGGACCCAGTTCTGGTTGAGGTGGTTAGGCGGGCGCCTGTATAATTGAATTTCATGCTCATTATTTCCCTCTGAAGTGGTGTACACGAGCAGTCATCGGAAAGCAGGGATCACAGACACGCTGGCCAGGGCCGTGCTGAGCTTTCCGAAAGTTTCCAGGTCTTTTCAGCATTTACGGTCGCTGTGCAATACCTACGAGGCGATACTGATACAGGCCGTGAACCCACCAGGTTCAAGACAAGCCTCCCCTCCATCAGCAAAGTCGTCTTAGGATTTAAACAATTTATTTTCTGCACAAGATTAGGCATGGTCTGGGGAGAACTTTGGGCTGCCCTGGACAGGCAGTTTGCCCATAGCTTTGACAGCTCATAACTGAGCTGTGTCAGAGTCCAAAGGAAGAAAAGACCAAAGGTCTGTATGATACTCTGCGTGTGGGGGGCAGGGGGGTTATAGGAAATCTCTGTACCTTCCGCTCAGTTTTGCTGTGCACTGAAAATTTCTCTAAGAAAGTAAAATCTTTTGTAAAAAGTGTATACTAGGGTCACTGTTGTGATAAGAGCGGACTTTGGTGGCCCCCTTTGAATGCTCGTTTCTTCTTCGCTACTGTTTTGTTTTTTAAAGGAGACCTAGAAGAGATTGTTCAGTACAAATGAATGGACTACCCATAGTGAGAATCCAGCGGTCAGTTGGGAAAAATGCTCAGACCCTTGGCTATGACCATGTTCTGTAAATTGAAGCTTGATTTGAAGCTATCGTCTGTAGGTCCCATGAGGGACTTCCTCCTAGGTGGGGAGAGGAGGGAGCTGCTTCTTCGGACCCCACTGTGTTCTCAAGAAGTTTGGGGGCAAGGATTCACAAGCACATCTTTCCTCCCCAACAAAGGCTTGTAATGCCGCTTTCTGGCAAGCTTCCTCCCTGCATGTTCTCTTGGAGCAAGGTCAGGGTTCACGGGTCTCGGGTATTGACTTCAAGGTCCTTATAAGTCTTCTTGGGGACAGAGGAAAGGAAGGAACTGCCATTTCTTCAGCTCCTACAATATGCCAGGCACTGCGGCCAGGCCTCCCGTATGTGATCTGAGAGGTGGGGGTGTCGTCATCCTCATCCGTGCTTCTCAAACTGTCTCCGGGGAAAGACCAGGGATTCTCATTGCTCTGCATCCGTACCAGTCTGTGCAGCAACGGGATGTGCACGATGGTCAGAGAAGGTAAGCCACCTGCCTACGGTCTCATGGCCGGTGAGACCTGCGATCCCACTTCAGGTCAGGTTATCTCCAGCACCTCCAGTTCACCTACAGCAACTGTAGAAAAGGCTGTGAAAGCAATTATGCCAAAGCTACTAGATTGCAAATGAAGGAAGGAAGGATAACCTCTCACTTGCCTGAATTCTACTCTCCTGATTCTACAAGCTGATGAGCCCCTCCAGGGAGGACCAGGAATCTCCGAGATGGTTCTCGTGTCTTCTTCCCACCCCATTCCCTGCTGCAGCTGCCCCTTACCCCTTCCCAACGACTCCCTTAGCGAAAGAGTCTGGAATTCAAGGGGCTGGGGGGAGGTGCAGCATCAGAACAATGAAATAAATTACAGAGTCCAAAGAGCGCTCGGGAATCCAAACAGAGCAAAATTATTATGTTTAACGTAGAAATTGAACTTCAAATAATTCTGCTCTGTGTTTAATAACAACAGGTATGGCTCAGCTAAGCCAAGTCAGCTCGGTCCCCTCAGCCAGGCCGCCTGGCTTCTCTTAGCAAAAAGATAAAGCAAACGAGCGCTCTTGAAGTTTCATAGAATCTCTCACCTCCCGAAGAATGCAAACTGTATAAATATTCAGGTTTTAAAATAAAATCCCCCAAAGCCAGCATCGCCAAATGAGGGCAGCTGGGCCTGGCAGGGCCCGCCGGCTCCTCGTCCGGGCCAGGTGGCGGGGCATCCCGTGACCAGCACGTCCGTGACATATCGACACACTCTTTGCCTCGAGATCGTGTATGGAAACCGTGAAAGCAGAACTCCCATGGCTCAAGTTTATAGAAATACGTGACAGTGTTTGAAGTAGCTGAGCTGAGACTAAAACAGTCTGACATCACGGCCTTGGGGAAGATGATGGAAATTTCTTAATTTCTTTGGAAAATTGAAAAAAACGGATTCTTTTCAGGTGTTCGATTGGCCACCCAAGCGCAGCTCTTGGGCTGCTGTTCTCTGGTTTCAGAAAATCGAGCAGAAATGCAGAGACTGAGCTGAGGACATCAGCCACATCTCAGGATTAAGGGTATCGGACTGTGTTGGGTATTTTCCATGTACCTCCCTCCACACCCTACCCCCGATTCATTCTCTATCCTACTCTGCTTTGCTTTGTGCCCTTGACCCTGATGGATTGTGTTACCTGGGCTCCCCTTACTTTGGACTTCCAGTTGGATTTGGCCAGTGGGAGCCACAGCAGGAAACTGGCGGGAGGGAGGAGAGAGAGGTCAGGGACTATTCCCCTCCTTTGCCACACTTCCTGCTGTCCAGGCTCCCCTACACAGTTCCCTCCGATTGGCCCTTTTGGTCAAGGTAAAAGGCAGGAGTTTCCCACTGTCACAGACTCCTGGGTGACTCACCTTCTCATTACCTTAATCCTGCCAACGGACCTATGTGTTTCCTGTAGGGACCCTGGGTAATATGCAGACCTGCCCCTTAGCCTTAGGCTTCCGGTCAAGAGCTTCTGTGTCCTCATCTGAATTTGACATTGTAACACTATACTGACAGTGAGGGGGATGAATGAAGTACACTCATATCATTAAGAGCAAAGAAATATATGAGAATTTCTTTCCATCTCTCAAGCGTTTGGGTTTTTTTTTGCATGTTGCGTCTTACCACCTGTTGATGGGGAAAGGAAACGGTGCTGTATCATTTTTTTCTGTTTCCTGCTTCTGGACTAATTTAATCATCATCTCGCTTGTTTTTCATAGCAAGGTCAAACATTCATAATCTGTATTTCATATATTCAAACTCGTGCTGTGAAGGTGTATCTATAGCTGTTTCTTGAGTTCCTGTTGCTGCTGATTGTGTTTGGGGGATTTGAGCTGCCTCCTTTGGTTTAAAGCAGGCTTTCTTAGGGAAGTGCCCAGACTTTCAGACTTTCCCTGCCCATCTCCTCACAACCACCCTCATCCCCGTCCTCTGATCAAGATGTTCATATACGAGGATAATGGAAAGTTTGCGTCCTCGTGGCAGCGCTTTAAGAGGCCTCAGGTCCTTGACTGTCTCTGGGTCCACACTGGTCTCTGCCCCGGGTTGACTGACCTGGTCCCTGGGCAGCCATGTCCCAGCAGCCACTCACATAGGTCCAGTCGTATCTGTTGGAACATCACGCTGCACTTACTGTTGATGTCTGGGTCCTGGCCTTTGGTCATAAAGGTTCTGCGTTCTATTCTGATCCCTCTGCTAAACTCCTGGAACCTTCAGTCCCTCTGTACCCCCCATCAGAACTCATAGGACCTCTGATACCCTTCACACCATATACCAAGTATGGAGAACCCAAGGTCTACCTGCAACCCACGTGTGTAGATGCCTACCTCAGCTCACAGGCTCCATGTTGGTCTGGTACCCAACTAAACATGAAGCATTTGGAAGGACACTTAAAGCGTTCCCAGTGTGTGGCTAGAGAAGAGCAGTGGGCCCCGCAACGGGGTAACCCCATGATTCATCTTTTTTTCTGTGAATGCCCTTATGAGAATTTTTAACTCCTGTTTCTGACTTCCTGTACCTCTCCTCCCTTTCACGACTCTTCCACCTGTGCCCAGATTACACCCACATCCTCCCTGGGCAGAGGGGGGACCTCTCTCACAGGGTATTGGGTTTTATCTACTTATAAGTTGCAGCAAAACGTGAAGTTGAATCTCCAAACTCTGCTTTGAATAGGTCAGAAGAAATTTTGGCAGTTGGTAATCCTTTTTATTTCTCAACAAAGACTGGCTTTCAAGATTATCATTTCTCCAGGAAGCAGAACTTATAGCTGGAGGACTCCTGTGTGTGTTTCTTAGTCCTTCCTCCCTCCCTCCCTCCCTCCCTCCCTCCCTTCCTTCCTTCCTCCCTCCCTCCCTTCCTCCCTCCCTTCCCTCTTTCTCTCCCCCCCGCTTCTCTCCGCCCTCTCTTTCTCTTTCTTTCCTTTGTTTCAACAAATGTTGATTGCCCACTACACCCACTCTATGCCTATTTTATTTACAGTAGAAAATAGTGTTCGCTCTAGAACTTTGCAAGTCGCCTTACACTCATACTAGGTGTGCTTACCAAGGAGGATGAGACCAACATTGAAACTACTGTCAGACTTTGGGGTAGAATTTTTTTCTCCTAAAAGCTAGATGCTGTGTTTAATTCAATCACAACTTAGAGTCACTGTCTTGCCCCTAAATTGGATTTTTTGATTTGCTTGCTGTGGTTGTAGAGCCAGTCGGTTAGAAGCCAAAGTCATAGTTTTTATTCACCTTTATTTGGAACCTGTAAATGTTTTCATTATATAAATGTTTTCATATATTATAGACACACAGATTTTAAAAAACATGTGTTTGTGTCCAAGAGATGAGAGAAGAGATGATAATTAGGGTCTTCTGTGGGGGGGATGGAAATACAGAATGTGACGACAGTAAATTGATGTATCATCCCCACAAAGGAATGACAGCACTGCTGGTTATTTTGATGGTAAACTGTGTCGACTGGAAAAAAATTCACAACCTAAAAATTGAGCATTATGTTCTATTCAGTGGACTTACTGAGGACTTAAGCCTGGGATACAGCCTCCCAGATAGCTCTGAGGAACCAGGATATATAGGAGTTTTTGCAAAAAAGAAACAAAACCCTAGGAAGCAGAACATCAAAAGATTACTGCTAATTAAAGAAAAACCAGACATCTGAAGTAAATGATTTTAGCGCTTTTCCATATAGGGGAAGATACAAGAGTCTGGGCTTTCTGAAATCATTCCTTTGATAGGCATCTTAAGCATCTAGGGCTAGTATCCTGTTTGAGTCCCTCAGGGTAGACCGTTGGGGTCAACTGCTTTGACCGATGGCTTGGTGGCAGGCAACCTGTTTTTCTCTACCCCGAATTCTCAGGGTGTGGCTGCAGTGGCTGATGGCAGCGACATCCTTCGTTTTCTGAAATGGCAGGTGACGTTTTTTTGGTCCGCGACTGACAGCATTTGTTCCCTCCTTCCTGTGGCCACTGCTGGAGTCCAGACCCTCCACCCCTTACTTGCCTGATGACATCAGCCTCCTGACGTCTCTCATTCTCTGCCAACCTGTGTTCCGTTGTGCAACCAGAATCATCTGGGAAGGAGGATGGGCTGGGCCTAATTTTAGAATTTCATTTGGCCCTTGGAAGCAGTCATTTAAAAACCCCAGCTACTCGGTGCTTTGTGACCACCTAGAGGGGTGGGATGGGGGAGGGAGGGAGGGAGACGCAAGAGGGAAGAGATATGGGAACCTATGTATATGTGTAACTGATTCACTTTGTTTATAAAGCAGAAACTAACACACCATTGTAAAGCAATTATAGTCCAATAAAGATGTAAAAAAAACAAAAAAAACTAACAACAACAACAACAAAAAACCCCCCAGCTACATTTTTTGAAGCTAAAGGGGTTGCTCTTAAGAGACAGGTGACTAAGCAATGGACCATTTCTTATTTCCTGTGAGTCCTCGGGGACGTAAGAAAAGCGAGTGAGGAAATGAACAAGCAAAGGGCTTCATCCTGGGTGACACAGCCTTGAGAGCTAAGAGACAGGTAGGCAAGTATGTTCCTCCCCCTTCAGAGTTGGGCTAACGCTGCAAACCTCAGCCGCTCACAGGTGCCGGGCAGGTCGAGTGACCGAGCGTCGTGGGCTGCTTGCAGGAGATGAGCAGAGCCTGCCTTGTCCTACGGGATCGCCATTACTCCACTCCAGCCAATGGCAGTATCAGTTGTTTCCAAAGCAGCAGGAAATCTAGATGTTTATCTGAAACTTGATCATTTTTGTGTGTCAAATTCTGTGTTGCGGGCTTCCCTGGTGGCGCAGTGGTTGAGAGTCTGCCTGCCGATGCAGGGGACACGGGTTCGTGCCCCGGTCCGGGAGGATCCCACATGCCGCGGAGCGGCTGGGCCCGTGAGCCATGGCCGCTGAGCCTGCGCGTCCGGAGCCTGTGCTCCGCAACGGGAGGGGCCACAGCAGTGAGAGGCCCGTGTACTGCAAAAAAAAAAAAAAAAAAAAAAAAAAAAATCTGTGTTGCATTTGGCCCTGGGACTTCAGTTTGCAGTTTAGACTGGACTATATCTGACACGTAGGGGTACTGGTGGGGTGTGTGTGTGTGTGCGCGCGCGCACATGCGTGTGCAATTAAACAGTTACCTTCTGGTTAGTTCGAGGGTTAAAAGAGAGTCTGTGCGTCACCTTGGGGGAGAAAGGACTGGAAACACTGCCGCCACCTTGAAATGCTCCTTCCGAAGTTCCCTCCATCGCTGCCCATCCCCCTCCCTGACACACATCAAGGACAGACGGTTGTGCGGTGCATGGAGTGTCAAGGCTGTGGAATTTCCGGCTCCCACCCCTTTGGAGCGTTTTCTAGCTTATGCAGTTCAGACTTGGGGGGGATGTACCACTGGAGAACAGGCCATGACTCTGGGGATATGACCCACCTGGGTGGACATGGGATGCTGTTTCCAGAAAGTTTGAAAGCCTCACAGCGGAGGTTAGAATAACGAGTTAACGGTTGCAGAGAGAGGTTGGCATGACTGAGGAGGGAGGGGAGGAATTGGAACCCCATGGAACGTCTCATCTGGGTTATGAGAAAACCCATGAAACATACAACTGTGAGTATTCCGCCTTGGGGGTTACAGTTTCAGACTAAAGGGAGAGACCGATGTTTAAAAACAAACCTCCTAATGAATGAGATAAGTGCAGAATGAGGTCCTAAGATTGCGTAAGGACAAAAGAGACTGACTAGACCAGGGTGGGGCGGGCAGACATCAGAGAAGCCTCCCCGAGAAGGGAAGGGAGATTGAAGGTGGGTGGGTTAACCCCAGGACCGGGGAAGGGAGTGGGAGAGAGCATCCTAGGTGGAGGGACCACCACATGCAAAGTGCATGCTGGGAGGGAAGAAAGGCGGGGCATTGAGGAAACTGATAGGAGAGCACAGAGGGTAATGAGTCAGCGGTCAAAGGGGGAGCCTGGTGGGAGATGAACTTGAGAGAAAGCCGAGCTTCACCGCGCAGGGATTTCCATCCCCGGAGCCGAAGGAGAAACCCAGGGAAGTTAAAAGTCAGGCGGGCACATGGTCAAAACTGCTACTGGAAAGGCTCATCCTGACTTTGGTGCAGAAGACAGATTAGAACAGGAGGAGAGTGGATGCAGGGAAGCCTTAGAGCAGTTCTTTAGGCCAGTATTTTTTTTTTTTTTTTTGAAATCTTTTCCTATGCCAGACACTGCTTTGATTTTTTTCATCATTAAAATATTAAGTCAGTATTACTCAGCCTTAAAAAGAAACAAAATTGAGTTATTTGTAGTGAGGTGGATGGACCTAGATTCTGTCATACAGAGTGAAGTAAGTCAGAAAGAGAAAAACAAATTCCGTATGCTAACACATATATATGGAATCTAAAAAAAAAAAAAAACAAAAAAAACCTGTTTATGAAGAACCTAGGGGCAGGACAGGAATAATGACTCAGATGTAGAGAATGGACTTGAGGACATGGCGAGGGGGAAGGGTAAGCTGGGACAAAGCAAGAGAGTGGCATGGACTTATATACACTACCAAATGTAAAATAGACAGCTAGTGGGAAGCAGCCGCATAGCACGGGGAGATCAGCTCGGTGCTTTGTGACCACCTAGAGGGGTGGGATAGGGAGGGTGGGAGGGAGGCGCAAGAGGGAGGGGATATGGGGATATATGTGTACATATAGCTGATTCACTTTGTTATAAAGCAGAAACTAACACACCATTGTAAAGCAACTATACTCCAATAAAGATGTTAAAAAAAATATATATATATATATATTAAGTCTTCCAAAGCTCTCTGAGGTGTTATTATCCCCATTTTACAGATGAAGAAACTAAGGCACTGAGAAAGGAGTTTCCCAAGGTCACACAGCAGGTAAAGCACTTGGACTAAAGGGGTGTCAGTGAAGAAGGTGAGAAGGTGTTACTGAGTCTAGGCTCGTACTGCTCACCGCGTGACAGGCCAATAATTGAGAGATGAGTTGTTGGGACTAGGAATAACGACTTTTTGGAAAGCCAGGAAACTGAGAAGATGGTGGACTCATGCCCCAAAGAACCGTCTTGTCTGAGATAGAATGCAGGCTTCTTTTTTTTTTTTAATTTTTAAAAAAATTTATTTTGTTTTTGGCTGTGTTGGGTCTTGGTTGCTGCCCATGGGCTTTCTCTGGTCGTGGCGAGCGGGGGCTACTCTTCCTTGCGGTCATGGGCTTCTCACTGCAGTGGCTTCTCTTTGTTGCAGAGCATGGGTTCCAGGCATGTGGGCTTCAGTAGTTGTGGCACATGGGCTCAGTAGTTGTGGCTTGCAGGCTGTAGGAGCACAGGCTCAGTAGTTGTGGTTCACGGGCTCTAGAGCACAGGCTTCAGTAGTTGTGGCTGGCGGGCTCTAGAGCGCAGGCTCAGTAGTTGTGGCGCACGGGCTTAGGTGCTACGTTGCATGTGGCATCTTCCCGGACCAGGGCTCGAACCCGTGCCCCCTGCATTGGCAGGCGGCTTCTTAAACACTGCGCCACCAGGGAAGCCCTCGTCTCGCGATTATTGTCCCGTCGTGTGGTGAGCAGTATGAGCTTGGACTCAGTAACACTTCCACAAAGAGCTAGCTAGCATCAGCCCACGTTTATTTGGTCATTGGCTGTGTGAATTCAGCACTTAATTCTTTGTCGCAGTTACCTCATCTCTATATAATCTTACCTTCCTCAAGGGATTTTTGTAGGATTAAATGAATATTTATATCTATCTATTAATATATCTTAGAACAGGATCTGATATATAGTAAATGCTATGTAAGTACTTTCTATTATTTCTGTTGTTATTGTTGTTAATAGTGTTGACGTTTTTTAAAAATTTAAGTATAGTTGATTTACAATGTTGTGTTCATTTCTGCTCTACGGCAAAGTGATTCAGTTATACATATATATGTTCTTTTTTATATTCTTTTCCATTATGATTTATCCCAGGATATGGAGTCTAGTTCCCTGTGTTGTACAGTAGGACCTCGTTGTTTATCCATCCTATGTATAATAGTTTGCATCTGCTAATAGCAAACTCCCAATCCACCCCTTTTCCACCCTCCCTGCTCCTTGGCAACCACAAGTGACATTTGTTTTTACTCCAGTTGTGCTGGTTCCTCTAATATGCCCCCCTTCCCTTGCTCCATTTTCCAAGAATGATGTTAACTTTTCTTCATTGTACTCCCCCCCCCCGCCCCGCCCAACCCTGGATATTGTATTAGGACGCCTCATTTTATGGAGACTGTTTGTAAACTTCTGCATTTTGGTTGTCAACAGTCTGATTGCCCCGAGGGAGGTCTGACTGCAGCTGAAGTTCACATCTAAATTGTTCAGCTCTCTCAAGTGTCCTGAATCTCTCTCGCCGTAGAGCCCAAAGAAACGGTCATTTCTCTCTGGTCTCAGAATTCATGCAACTATGAGTATGCCAGATCAGTTTTATCCACTCAGTCTTAGCTAAATGCCTCCTCTTTTGTGTCTTGTGATCCTAAATCCGTTTGTTTATTGATTCAGTAGGTGAAATCAAGCACATCCTTTGTGTATAAGCACAAGGCCCTGTATTAGGCCGATTAGAGGGTTAAATACAAGCTTAAAATCCGGTTGACACAAGAGTACTGTACACACATGGAGATCCTGAACAAATATTTCAGGATAAAAGAACAGAGATGTCACAATTGGCAATATTTATCTCTTCCTTTTGATTTTGCAAAGACATAATGGGAATGAAAATAATAATTAGCTGACATCTATTGGGCTCTCTATGTATGTGCCAGGCATATATTATCTCATTTGATCCTAAACAGGGCTATGATGTAGGCATGTTTTTTTTATCCCCAGTCTTCAGATGAGAAAACTGAGGCTTATAGATATTAAAGGACTTTCCCAAATTCACACTGTGTTGGAATAATTGAAGTACTAATTTGAATATCATCTTAGAGGCCAGCAAGTTTTCCTTATCATCATTTTTACTTTCTTTATTACCGTTCTTCTCTATCAGTGATTCACTGGTGATGAATTTCTTTGGTGGCTTCTGTTTTAATTTTCTCAGTGGTCCTTGACTGAGTGGTCCTTTTTCTCCACGAAACCATTTTTTACCATTCAGTTATTTCACGTATATTCATCACAGATTTACTCCGAGTGAATCAGGCTTTAAAAATTCATCTGTTTATTGGAAATGTTCTAAGTAAGTGGGTAAAAGTCCTTTGGATGGCTTAATTTAAATGAATTCTGGTAACTATTAGGAAGAAAGGGGGCTTCTTAGAAACGGTGTTTGCAGACTTTCCTCTCCCAATCCAACAAAAGCAAAATAGACATTTTTGAAAATACTAAAAAAGAGAATATACCCAGTGGCATTTAAATCAAAGCATGAATATAGTCGTGTATCTATAATCTTGGAGATTGGGCAGGCTGTGCTCAGAAAGCTTGAACTATCCTCCCCAGCGGTTTTCAGGGAAGACTTTTTATAGGCCAGATTTTGGGGGGAGGGCTGCAGCATGTGTAATCCTCCTCTGATTGGCTGATGGGGAGGTAACAGGGCGGTGTTACAGGAATCTGTCATCAGCCTTCTGGTTCCAGCCAGTCTGGGGTCCACGTGCTGTGCTCAGCCTGAAGTTACCACCCTCTACCTGGGTGGGGGGCCTTAGTTTCTTAGACTCAGAGTTGTGTATCCAGTTTTTATGTATATATCCCTGAGGGGAGGAACCAGGGCCCTTCCCCATCCCTGCACTATTGTTTCTTGACTGCCTTTCCTCTGTTTCTGCATCCCCTCAGTCCTCTAATTAGTTAACTGTTTGAATCTACCCTTTGGAACTCAGAGAAGGTCTAGGAGCCTGAAACTTTTTTCCTACAAAGAAGAAATGGGGGACACCGAAAGGCTTTGGTACCTGGGAGGGCCCGCCTGGGTCCTGCTCAGTTTCAAGCATAGGACTCATTACAAATTCATAATGAAAAATAACAGAAGCTAAAGTCACCTCTTGTAGCTGTTGATGGCCCCAGATGATCCCCACCCTGCTCCTCTCCACCACTGAGCCCTGCCACCAAACAAGAAATGAGAAAGCTCGCTCCGTATTCTCGCAAGTGCCCACAGAGCTTCCTCCGTCAGGAATGAGTGAGACGAACATGAATCACAGTGGCTGCCACGGAAAACACTGGGAGATTCCCTGCTCTTGTGACCACAAAAGGAATGTAGCGCCCAAAAAGCCGATGAAGAATCTATTCCGGTTTACCCAGGAAACATGACTAAAAATTCTGCAACAAATTCTTCCCTCTGTCAGAGGATTTGAGTAGACAACAGACCTATGAAGCAAGGGATATACAGTGTGATAAAAAAAGATGAGATGAAAAGGGGAAACTGCAAAACTAAGGAAACGATGGAGTATCAGAGAAAAGAGATAATTAGAAAATAAGCAATACATTACAAACAAAAGAAAAATAGATTAAGCTGAAAATGAGTCAGTAAGATGGAGAAAAGGCTTGAGACGACAGCACCAAATGGGAAGGAGAAAAGCAAAGAGATGAAAGGATTTGAAGACTAGTTAATAAATGCAGGACAGATAGTGATGATTTAACAAATGGAGAATGGAAAAATACAATAGGAAAATATTCATAGCTATAGGGAAAAAAGAATTGAAATAAAAGAACTAGATCTGCAAATGAAAGGGCATACTATGTTCTAGGGCAAAAATTAGAACAAACAAATGAGACATAGCCTAAGAATTCTCTGAGCTTCAGGGATAGAGAAAGAATTCTGTAAGTATCCAGCTGGACAAAGCAAGTCACTTGATGAAGGAAGAAAGAAAAAAACCTTGTACAGCCTCATACTCTTCATAAAAAAAAAAAAAGCCACTATCAGGAGATAGTGGAGTCATATCTATAGGATTCTAAATGGGGGAAAAAAATGGCCCTGGAGTTTTTAAGCCCAGCTAAGTTGTCATTCAGATACAAAAGGCAACTGTCTGGAGTGTCCACGTAATCAAGGACTCAGAGCACAGTTCACACAAGGTGAGGCTTCCGGATAAAATATAGGATGCTCAGTGAAATTTGAATTTTAGATAAACAAGGAATAATATTTTAGGATAAATATGTTCCACATATTGTGTGGGACATACTTATCCTAAAAAAAAGGTGGGATATACTTATCCTAAAATATTATTCCTTGTTTATCTAATATTCAAATTTCACTGGGAGATTTGTATTTTTGTTTGCCAGATCTGTCCACCTTAACACAAGTCATCTTTGAACAATCTATTTTATGAGGAATTTAGCCATGTAAGTGCCCAATTAAAGGGGAAAAAAGGAAATCAAGAAGATGAAGCACAACTACAAAAGCTTTGGTATGAGCACCCACTCTGTTTAAATAGAGATCCAAGAGGGGGAAAAGTGAGCATTATGCTTTCAGAGAAAAGTATAGGTATCACTAACCTTGAAAGAAAAGATACAATGTTAGGGCTTCCCTGGTGGCGCAGTGGTTGAGAGTCTGCCTGCCGATGCAGAGGACACGGGTTCGTGCCCCGGTCCAGGAAGATCCCACATGCCGCAGAGCGGCTACGCCCGTGAGCCATGGCTGCTGGGCCTGCGCGTCCGGAGCCTGTGCTCCGCAACGGGAGAGGCCACAACAGTGAGAGGCCCGCGTACCACACAAAAAAAACTAAAACAAAACAAAAAAAGATACAATGTTAATATTCATATATACATATATAAATGCACATATATATGTAAAATTCTCAGCGATTCTGACCAAAAAAAAATTGGGAGGAGGAGGAATGAAGCTGTGAGAAATAATAAGTGATCTAATTTCCTTGTCTTCCTTAGCAAGAAGCCAGTAGAGGCTGCCCTATTTTAAAGTTGATAAGTGAAGACTGAGTTAAAGGGATGTCGCCACATCTTATGACTGGGTTGGGTTCCCAGAGCAGCACAAGTATAAACCATTGTCTTAAGATGCATTTCACTGCAGAAAATCAGGACAAGTTCAATGTGACTTCAATAAATGAGACTTACCGACTCACATAACCGCAAGGCCAGACATTGTGAACACAGGCAGGACTGGTTTGACCTCAGGGCTCAACTGTGTTCTCAAGGATTGGTGTCTTTTCCTCATTTGCTTTTCCTTCCTTGATATCAGCTTCCTGCTCAGGGGGACTGCCAGGCATGGCTGCAAAATGCCTGCCAGCAACATCTGGGAGATAATGTGCTTCCTCATCCAAGTCTGAGGATCTGGAGAGAGGAGGTCATACCCTTCAGCTCTTGCAAAGAGTGAGGAACTTATTTTTTTTCCCCCAGAAGCTCTCAGAAAAGCTCTCCTTGTACCTTATTGGCATGACTTGGGTTGTGTGCCAATGCTCACTGTGAAGCGACCGTTGATCCTGACCAATTCAGGTGTGAGTCACACAGTTCTACCCCTAGAGCTAGACGTGGAGGGCGGTGCTGCTGAGGAGTGGTTCACAAACGAACGTAAAGGGTGTCACCAGGAGAGTGGGAAACAGACGTTGACAAAGCGGCCACGATGTCCACTGGAATCGCCCCCAATCAAGATTGCTCTGAAAATCTCTAAGGAAGGTGGCTTGTTGAAAGTCAGTCTGTTGTCTCTGGATAAGTTCATCGCAGCAGATTTTCTCACCGGTCTCAAAATATGAGTTTTTCTCTTTCTTTTTTTTAAACTTAAAAAAATTTTTAATTGAAGTATAGTTGATTCACAATATTGCTTTAGTTTCAGGTGTACAGCATAATGATTTAGTTTTGTGTTTTTTGCAGATTATATTCCATTATAGGTTATTACAAGATATTGGGTATAATTTCCTCTGCTATACAGTAAATCCTTATTGCTTATCTATTTTATGTGTAGTAGTTTGTATCTGTTAATCCCGTACTTCTAATTTGTCCCTCCCCCCTGTCCGTTTTCCCTTTGGTAACCATAAGTTTGTTTTCTACATCTGTGGGTCTGTTTCTGTTTTGTATATAAGTTCATTTGTATTCTATTTTAGATTCCATATATAAGTGATGTCAAACAGTATATGTCTTTCTCTGTCTGACTTGTTTCACTAAGCATAGTGGTCCAGGGTTGTTTGCCTGCTTTTAGGTGCCATGTTATAGAAAGAATGTACATCCAAAATACTATTCTAGTATGATTCCATTATGATGGGAACCGTAGATTGTCGTGTCCTCCTTCTGGGTCATATGGTCATTGAGTGGAAGACAGGGAAAAATGACCCTTCCCTATTTAAAAGATTATTGATTTTTCCCTTTTTGAAGAGCATGGTTTTTTTTTTTAACACCTTTATTGGGGTATAATTGCTTTACAATGGTGTGTTAGTTTCTGCTTTATAACAAAGTGAATCAGTTATACATATACATATGTTCCCATATGTCTTCCCTCTTGCATCTCCCTCCCTCCCACCCTCCATGAAGAGCATGTTTAATAGAGTACATTTAAGGGAAGCACAGTGCACATATGTGTAGTGTCTAATGTTATAACCATCATAGGAACTGAAAAAGAGTATAAACCTTAGAAATTATCAGAAAGGAAGATTTCCTTTTTTTTTTTTTTTAACAAGAAGAAACAGATCATAAAGCAAAAGATACTGCATTAAAAAAATAAATAAAAAAGCAAGGAAGTATTAAAACCAAGACTGAATGTAAGGTAAAAAAGGTAAAAGAACAGAGTGGTACTTTATAATGATAATTGTCATAAATCCAAATCCGGCAGGCTCTGCATACATAAGGCAACAACTGAAGAAAGGGAGCAGTAGACAGAAACACATAATTACGTGCAGCTTCCCTCACCCTTTTCAACACATGACACAGCTTTGGACACAAAGAAGTAAGTGTATAGTGAATCTGATTAGCATAACAAGGACACTCTAATAAATGCAGAACAAAATCCAGATCCTGATGAAACAGAAAATAGACATTTCCCCCCAAGTGTCATGATATAGTAGAACGTTAAAAAAAATAATTCAACAAATTCTAATAAGTAGAAATAATACAGACCTCATTCTCTTAACTACATTGCAATAAAGCATAAAATAGCAAAAATAGGGTCATCCAAACAAAAATCCCAAGTTCTTGGTAATAAAAGTAGCCTGTGAGTTTTTCTTTTCTTTTTTAAGTCAATGAGGAAATTCAAAGCAGAATTGCACATTTCTGAAGTAAAATAACAATAAACAACTCTGGGAAGAGAATACTCTTGTGGAAAAAAAAATTCCCAGTCTACATACATCAGAGAGAGTAAAATGAGAATAAGTAAATGAGGCATTCCAAGTGTGGGGCTGAGGAAGGAACCTGGGTCTGTTAAATAAAACCAGTGTGTGGCCGGTTTTAATTAAAAAAATAAGAGGTACATTTATATTAATTAAGGAAAAAGGGAGAAAGCACAAATCGGCAAATTTAGAAATGAGTCGAGGGAAACAAATACAGATAAAGACAATGTTAATAAAACAGAAGAGGCTGCGTTTAAAACTTCAGGCAAAATTTGAAAACCTGTTATAAATGATGATTTTTTCCCCCCTTGGGAAATATGAACAGCCAAAATTGACCCCAGAAGAGAGAGAAAACCCAAATAGAACCTATTATATAATCATGGGCAGAATTTAAAAGTTTTCAAAATTAAAAGGTTGTGTCAAACTCAGTTTCACGAGGAAAGTCTTTGTAACTTTCTATGAGTAAAAAGAGCCAGTGCTGTTATTGTTACAGAATATAGTAGAACAGAGAAAACATTTAGTTGTCAAATTTCTTTTCCAAAGCCACGGTAACATAGCGCGCGCGTGCACACACACACACACACACACACACACACAAAACCCCAGAACTCTAGAGAACAAAATCCATTATATTGAGGCAAAAAAATGTTAATAACATATTAAATGTAATTCACCAATAAATTCATAGACTATGACATTACAGCCAAGTGCATTTCATTCTAGGAAAATAAGGTTGTTCCTGTATATTAGATAAGTCATTGCACTGAATTAGTATTTTAACTGGTCAAAGGGGAAAAAGTGTATTATCAGAGTGACTAACGCCTAAAATATATTTGATAAGATCAGCATACATTTTTAATGGAAACTCTTTAGTAAAATAACAGTAGAGGGATACTTTCTTACCACTGCTTTACACACACACACACACACACACACACACACACACTCTCTCTCTCTCTCTCTCTCTCTCTCTCTCTCTCTCTCTCTCTCTCTGAAATCCAGCCATGTGCTTAATGAGCAAATTGGAGACGTAAGTCCATTTTTATGGCGTCTGAGGTCAGGAACAGAAATGAGATCCCCGTTTTTACCCCCATTTAACTGAACATTGCTCTAGAAACTCCAGGCAATACAATTAAACAAGAAAATAAAATGACAAGGAGACACTTAGAAGGAAACAAAACTGCTGTTTGAAAATTGTATACTTGTAAAATACATGCATATCAACACGAAACCTGTTAAAAATAAGAGAATTCAGATATATCCAAATCAAATAGATTCGGGAGCTTTTTAGAAGATACACAAATGTTAATGATAATAATAAGAACATGAACAACTAGCATTTAGGAGGTGCTTCCTTTGCGGCAGAGTTGTTTTAAATGCTTTATATAGATGCATTCTCTTAGTTCTCGAAACAACCTTACAATGAAAGAAGAAAATCTCCTAAATTACCTAAGATGCAGAATAACGTAGTGGCTAAGAGCCCAACTACCCAGGTTGGCTAATGTATGACCTTGAGCAAGTTAATTAACCTCTTGGTATCTGTTTCCACGTCTGTAACCCAGAGATGTCAGTAGTATACGCTCATAACGTTGCTATGAAATTAAATGAGTTAGTGTGTGTAAAATGCTGAAAACAGTATATAAGTGTTAACGGTCATTATTCTTAAACAATGTAGTAAGAAATGTGTATAGTCTAGAGGAAGAAAACTTTAGCGTCCTGACCAAGGAATATACAAACTTTTTTCCCCCCTGTATTTAATACAGTTTAATTTCCACAGATTCTTGTGACATCATTTGAGTTTTTAATGAACATTTACAGCAGATCACTCAAAATACTAGTCTAAGTGATTTATAGTTACTCAGAGTCCCAGTGATGAGGAAATGAGGAAACCTCATATGAGTCAAGGCCTTGTGATGGTAGCCCATTCTCTTGATCAGGAAAATGTAATCAGTGAAAGAACAAAGCTTCTGTGTGTGTCTGATTGCTAATTAACCCATTAGCAAAGGGAGAAGAGTCTTTCCTCTGTTCAAGCAAAAATTTTAAGACTACCATGTCTGTTTTTCATTACTGCCAGATTTAATTGTTTAGCTTAAAATCTGAAAGGTGACTTTCAGTGTATAAAGTTCAATATTAAAACCTTGAACTTCTAAACTTTTTGAAGATTATTTCAAGTCAGATGCAGCATATTTGCTTTTCAGTATATTAAGTGGGGTTTTTTTGCCTAAAAAAATATTTCAGAGTGTACTATTCACCAACCCCCCACAACTCATGATAGTATTTGTTACTTAGATTTAAATAATCCGATTTTCAATGTTTAATTCTAAAACCCAATCACAGTATATCATTGGAAAGTAATCTCATTTAACATCTATTGAATATATGTTGTAAATACTATTTTAAGAAACGAATTTTAATTTGAACTGCCCATTAGCCCTTGGCCATGTTCCCCTGGTAACCTGCCATCTTGATTCTTTCTCTGTCTCGATGGGTGACCCCATCGTCAAATTGATGACTCACTCTATATTATGCAAGATAACAGGGAAAAGAACTTCAAATAATCTGCAGGAGTCGAAGTGTTGAAATACTTTAGGACTAGACCCCCAGACCCAGACTCCTGAAGAGCTGGGGGGGAGAACAATGCAGTACAGAACTACAATTTACCTTCATAATGTTACAAATTAAAGAGCGCTAAATGCTCAACTCGGCCATTATTTCCCATTGACATAAGAGGCTGGCCTCGTATTTGCTGTAGGAGATTTTTTTTTTAATAATAGACTTTAAGAGCAGTTTTAGGTTCACAGTAAAATTGAGTGGAAAGCACAGAGAATTCCCAAGACCCCCCCCCCAGCCCACCGCTGCCTGCACATATAGACATTTCCCCACTGTCAACATTCCCCACCACAGTGCTACCTTGGTTACAAATGATGAACCTACATTGAATTATCATTATAATCCAGACTATAGTTTACATTAGGGTTCACTCTTGGTGTTGTATAACCTACAGTTTAGGACAAATGTATGACTCGTATCCCTCCTAGTAACATACAGAAGAGTTTCACTAACCTAAAAGTCTTCGGTGCCCTTTTGATTCATCTCTCCCTCCTCCCAAATGCCTGACAACGACTGATCATTTTATGATCTCTGTAATTCTGCCGTTTACAGAATGTCATATTATTGGACTCATACAGATGTAGCCTTTTCAGAATGACTTCTTTCACTTAGTAACATGCATTTAAGGTTCCTTCGTCTTTTCATGGCTTGATAGCTCATTTCTTTTTAATGCTGTATAATAATCCATCGTCTGGATGTATCACTTCTTTGTCAAAGATCTGTTGACTATATTTACGTGACTCTATTTCTGGGCTGTCCATTCTGTTCCATTGATCTCTTTGTCTCTATTTTTGCCAATACCACATCTGTCCTGATTACTGTTGCTTTATAGTACGTAAGTTAGTGTCAGTCCTCTGACTTGGTTCTTTTCCTTCCATGTTGTGTTGGTTGTTCTAGGTCTTTTATCTCTCCTTATAAACTTTGGAATCAGGTTGTTGATATCCATAAAACAGTTTGCTGGATGTTGGTTGGGATTGTGTTGAATCTATAGATCAAGTTGTGCAGAACTGTCATATTAATCATATTGATTTTTCCTATCCATGAACATGGAATATTTGTCCATTTGTTTAGTTGTTCTTTGATTGTTTTCATCAGTTTTGTAGTGTTCCTCATATAGATCTGATTCATATTTTGTTAAATTTATAACTGAGTATTTCATCTTTGGGGGTGCTAATGTAAATGGTATTGTGTTTTTGAATTTCAAATTCCGTGTATTCATTGCTGGTATATAGAAAAGTGATTGACTTCTGTGTATTAAACTTGATTCTACACCTTTGTATAATTACTTATTAATTCCAGACAGTTTTTGTCAATTCTTTTGGATTTTCTACATAGACAATTATGTCATCAGTGAACAAAGACACTTTTATTTCTTCCTCCCCAATCTGTGTACATCTTATTTCCTTTTCTTATCTTATTGCATTAATGCCTTCCTTTTAATTTTGTTCGTGTTGTTTTGTTCATGTTTGTTGATTTGCGTTAGTTTTTAATTCTTTTATAGTGAAATTTGTTATATTTAATTCATGGAAAAACTACCCTTCAGTTTTCCATGAGTCATAGTTTTGCAGTTTCCTATGCAAGATTTATATTTTTTCGCAAGCACTGGATCTTTGTAATTCTTGACGTACTCTCCCACTTTGCTTTCAGTATTATGCTTCTGTATGGCCATGAATTTTGTAGTCATATTTTATTACTTTTAATTCTCTACTTGGATCATTACATTCTGCTTTCTTTTTTATAATCTGCACAATCTTATAATAAATTCAGTTTCTTTTTTCTCTCTTTTGTGAAGATGGAAAATATTATTGAAGTCTGATTATTACTTCATGGAAGATATATGTCAAATAGTACTTGTCTTATAGGATTTATACCTGAGATTTGTCAAATATTACTTGTGTTATAGGATTTACTATATTTTAAACTTTACTGGCTTCATCTCCAATCCCACACCACACCTGAGAATTACCATCAAACATTTTCTTGAATTCTTCACATTCTTCAGAACTCAATAAGTCCAAGAAAATGTATTCCATTGTTAAAGATCTCTACTTTTTAGAAAGTCCTTCATCAAACTGAACCAAGATCTTTCACTCTGAACATTTTACCTCTCAAAATTTCGCTCTCCAGATTCACAAAGAACCAGCCTCATGTACCTTCCACCTGTTAGCTCTTTGTATATTTGTAGACAACCATCATGTTCTTCTCTCTCTTTTCTGGGTTAAACATGCTAGTATCTTGAAATATTCCTGGGAAGAGATGACTTCCCATTCTCTTTATCATTTTGGTTCTTCTATGCTAGAAACCATTTTTAACTTTTAAAATATGAAAACAATCATGTTTGATTCCTTGAACTAACCTGTCTTGGCCTGAGGGGATAATCTTGGTGTTAGGAACAGCTGTCTAAGAGCTGATGGACAATAAATGGTTTCCACCGAGGGAATGAACTTTGAGGAACAGGTAGGTGAGGCATCATTCTCTCTTACTTTATAGATGGCTCATTCAGAGAGAATCACATGCAGTAGTTGGAGGTGGAATTTAGAGTTTTCCAGTCTGTATCAGCACCTAGAGCACTTTGAAGATGGCAGATCCTCAAAAAACAATGGTTTGTACATGCTATTGGTGGCCTTTTGCGATGGTATAACAGACCTCTGAGATTGGGAGCAGGTTTATGCTCAAGACTTGTGTGCCACCTACTTACCTACAAGAACCAGAATGAATAAAAGTGGGCAAGGAGAAGCTCATTTGGGAACCTGACTTATGAAAATTTTCTTCCTCTGATGTGTGCAGTCATTCTGCTACACTGTGTTTTTTGATATTTTAATGCAAGTTTTGTCCCCTTTTCATATGTGGCTGTTAATTATTAACAACTCATGGTGTGGATTGATAACATAATTTCTCCAAAGAGCTACAGAATGTGGGGAAAAATCTCAGTGCTTCCAACCCCTTTATTTTATAGATAATAAAGTAGAACCCTTGAGGGATCAAGTGACTTGGCTCAAGGTCCCTTAATCCTCTGTTGTCAATGGGCCCTGGCTATGGTGAGCTCTAAATTTGCCATTCCCTCTAAATAGCCCAGATATGGAGCAAAGTGATGGAGGAATCAGACCAGCAGAGAGAAAAACAGCAGTAGCAGGGAGTAGGCAAGGAGCTACAGAATTCACAGTGTTTTATAAACTTTAAATTCCCAACTGCTACGCTATAATTCTGTCTTGGGAGTCCATTATAAGGAAGTCATTTTGGTGACTTGGATGAGGTCCATAGGAGATGTGCCTTGACATCTCATTTGTGTGTGTGTGTGTGTGTTATAGTGAGATGCCATTAAGATTCTTGCAGCCTCTTGGAATGTGGGGAGGGAGGACGTGTTTATTTTATAATTCCACAGTTAATGCTTCTGGTGTCTAGAAGCTTCCATTCATTCATTCAAACACATTTGATGAATGCGTGTATCCATTTTGTACAACACACTGTGTTAGATGTTTTGCATTTAAAGTTGAATAATTCAAGCCTTGAATTAAACCATTAAGGTAAAGAAATCAGCTCTTCACTGTGAATTAAGGAGGCTTACTTTTTTAAACCGGCTTGTTTTACTTTGATTCAGAATACCAGCAAACTGAAAAAATAACTGTTTTGCCTAGAAATTCAATGCCTACTTACAGTCATCAAGAAAAAACTTTAGCAACTCCTCTCCTAGGAATTTATCCTAAAGATATACTCACACATCTCCCAAAAGATGTATGTACAGGATTATTTTTGCACCGTTGTTTTTAATTAAAAAAAAAGATTAAAGATAATCTTAATATTCAGTAATAGAGAACTGGTTAAATAATGGATATACATGGAAAAAAATATACAGATGTGAAACAGAACCAGTATATTCTTTATATGTGATAGAGAGTTACCTCCAATGATGTAGATATTATCTATCTATCATCCCCTCTAACTTTACATTTTGAAAAATTTTAAATAGAAAAGTTGTAAGAATATTCAGATAAATATATAATTTTCAAGTATACGCACTAATTTTTTAAAATTTTATTGAAGTATAGTTGATTTACAGTGTTGTGTTAGTTTCTGTTGTATATAGGAAAGTGACTCCATTATACATATATACATTCTTTTTTATATTCTTTTCCATTATGGTTTATAGTAGGATATTGAATATAGTTCCCTGTGCTCTACAGTAGGATGTTGTTGTTTATTAATTCTGTGTATTATAGTTTGCATCTGGTAACCCCAAACTCCCAATATTTCACTCCCCCCCCAACCCCTTTGGCAACCACAAGTCTGTTCTTGATGTCTGTAGACTCACTAATTGTTAATTTGCAGACATCTTTGGGGAAACTGTTTAAAAATAAACTGTAGAAAGCATAACATTCATGCCTAAATACAAAGGCACGCCACCACACACCTAAGAAATTTAACATTGAAACAGTAGTATCATCTAATATATTATTGACATCTCCTTGGTTATCACAAAAAAAAATTACAGCTTTTTTTTTTTTTTTTTGGAGATTTGGCTTCTTTTTCTTTTTTTTGTAGAATTTGGTTGTCATGTTTCTTTAGCTTCTGTTTATCTAGTCTACCTGCCTTTTGTATTTCATGACAGTGATCTTTTTGGAGAATGCCAGCCAGTTGTCTTGTAGAAATTTTCATAATCTGGATTTATCTGATTGTTTCCTCACAATTACATTCCAGTGAAACATCAAAAATATTACAGCAATGCTCTTAGTGATAAGTTTATTCATTCGGTTAAGGTAGTGGCTGCCAGACTTCTCCATTGTAGTTCCCTTTGTATTTAGCAACACGTCTGATATGGACTGAATTGTATTCTCCCCAAATTCATATGTCAAAACCCCAACCCCCCAGCACCTTAGAATGTGAGCGTAGTTGTAGTCGGGGTGTTTTTTGTTTTTTGTTTTTGCGGTATGCGGGCCTCTCACTGTTGTGGCCTCTCCCATTGCGGAGCACAGGCTCCGGACGCGCAGGCTCAGCGGCCATGGCTCACGGGCCCAGCCGCTCCGCGGCATGTGGGATCCTCACGGCACAAACCCGTGTCCCCTGCATCGGCACTCTCAACCACTGCGCCACCAGGGAAGCCCGTAGTCGGGGTTTTTAAAAAGGTAATTAAAGTTAAATGAGGTTGTATGGGTAGGAGCTAATCCAGTGTGACTGGTATCCTTTTAAGAAGAGGAAATTTGAACATATTAAGAGACACCAGAGCCACGTGGGCACAGAGGGAAGCCCATGGGAAAAGGCAGCAAGAGGGCCGCCGTCTGCAAGGCAAGGAGAGAGGCCTCGGGCAAAACCGACTCTGCTGGCACCTTGATCTTGGACTTCCAGCCTCCAGAGCAGTGAGAAAATACATTTCAGTTGTTGAAGTCCCCCAGGTCTGTGGTACTTAGTTATGGCAGCCTGAGCAAACTAACACGACATCTGAGGTGTGGTACTTTGAGATCATGTACATACGCCCACAACATTTCACTCAGTGGAGTCTGGTTATTCTTCACAGAGACTTGTCAAAACTTACTTGGGTTATGCAACCTTAGATTTGGACAAGTCAGTAGACTTGACTGGCTCCAGTCTCTGTTGATTCTTGCCTGAACCAATGAGTACATTGGAGGTGGCAAAACAGTCATTTTCTAAAGCTGCTGATGTAACTTTGTTGTCAGGGGTTCTTATGAGAGAAGGGTTCCACCTTCCTCTTTTTTTTTTTTACTCTATTATACATTAATTGATTTTTAAAATTCAGTATGTTATCATCCACTATCATTATTTTTTTTAATGCTCAAATTACTCCAAACCCAACTGTTGGAAGCCCCTTCACGCAGGCTCATGTGTATGTTGACATGTCTGGATCAATCTTGGAGCATTTCCTGACACAGTAATAAGATGTTACAGGACTACTTTGTATTTTCTTTGCTTTTGACACAGAAAGAGCCATTTCCCAAGATTCTGAGGTTTTTCTTTTTACTTTCTTTCTTTTTTTTTATTTTTTAAAGTGGGAAATAGAATTTAGAAACCAAGATCTGGGCATTCCCAAGATGTACTTGTTGCTTGTGGAGTGACCACATTTTCAGACCTTTTCAGTGAATGGAACTAGTTTATATTAATAGTTCTCATTTGTCTTAATCTGCTCAGGCTGCCATAACAAAATACCATAGCCGGCTGGCTTAAACAGCAGACACTTATTTCTCACAGTTCTGAAGGTTGGAAAGTCCAAGAGCACGGTGCTGGTCAGTTCAGTCCCCCAGCGAGGGCTCCGTGGATGGCCACCTTCTCACTGTGTCTTCACACGGTGGAGAAAGGGCAAGCTCAGCTCTTTATTCCTCTTCTTACAAGGACACTAATCTCATCAGGAAGGCCACACCCTCATGACTTCATTTAAACCTACTTACCTCCCAAAGGCCCCACCTCCAAACACCATCACATCCAATGTCAGGGCTTTAACATAGAAATGGGGGGGGACACAAATGTTCAGTCCGTAATATCGTTTTAGTCTCGGCACAGGGTTTTCTTTCTCACTTTTCTCATATACGTGTCTTCCTCTCTCACATGAGAGAACCCATAATTCCCAATTACATCATTATTTTTCTCTGTCCTACAATATACTCAAAATCATTTCAGAAAAACTACCCTCTACCACTACTGAACAACAAACAAAATAAGTAAAAGTCAGATTTCTTTACAGTTCTTTTTAGTTCTTTACACTATATTCTGTAGAGTCAGAATTTACTGGGTCCATAAGTTAGTGAAATTCCTTCTTTCTCTGTAGTGATATGATAGCAGTCTGAGATAGAGTCATTTCATTGGTGGTTTTATATCTGTTTAATTTTAAGACTTGCTTCCAAGCTCTATTTCAGGTACATAATAGTTTGAACAGTAGGTTGGTATTTGAATTAAAAGAAGGAAAATGTAAAACATTGATTTGTTTGCATAAATATATGTGTGGAAGAATGTGCCAGGAATCGATCACTGATTCTGAAAAGGAGGATTGAGTGGCTACAAAGGGAGTTGCAAGGGGGACTTTTCACCGTGTACTGCTTTGTACTTTTAAAAATTTTGGATCAGAACTGTTTTATCCATTAAAAATAAATTTGAAAATCAGAAGGAAAGAATCCACCTTTCTTTCATGAATCCCCCTCACACGCCATTACCTGAACGTCTAGATGCCTTTGTGAGGCACAGCTTAGAGGATTCTACCTCATCCCAAGAAACTCCCAATTACGGTTACTTTGACTTCCTGCTGTCTCAGCGATGAGTGAATCGTCCAAGCAGAGAGGCTGCATCTTCCAAACCGTTTGAGTCACTTCCCCGGGATATTTCCATGAGCCATCAAAGCACATACTTTAGCAGTGTCTCGATGTACTTGTTAAGTTTCTTAGGAACTTTTTTTTAATGATTCAGTGCATTCTCTCTCTGAGCTGCATTTTGTCACCTTCAACATTCAACAGATGTATTTGGCTCACGGGCTGCTTCTGATTCTCAGAGAGGAGGAATTTTTTTATCCTCTCTGTTCCGCCTGGTACTAGAGGCCTTTTCAGTTAAATGCTCTCTGTCTCTTTCATTTCTCTAGTCTTTGGGGCTCTCTGTTTAACCCTGGATGCTACAGTTCTCTCTTCAGGACTTACACCGCTTCTGGAAACTCTGCGTCATTGCCAAAGTGAAGCGAAATTACACATAATAGCCACGTGTGGGCTCAGGCATTGCTGTTGCAACTTTGTCCTTGGTAACAGGGTTTAGTCTGAACTGTGTGGATTAATATGTCCTTGCCCTACGCCCTTGTTGCTCTTATGATGAGTTGACAGTTTTTGTGTGTCTGTGTCCACGTGCTTGTGTTTCATTACAACGGTGACTGTTTACTATTTGCCGTTCTAGAACTCAGGAATCCCAGTTATTTTACAAACACAGACAAGTAAAACCCAGAAACCTTCCTGGGGTGGAATTTAGTTGCTAGTAGCCTGGGTGGGTACAGGGGTGGTCAAGGAGCTGGGTAGCAGTATGCTGGAAACAGAAAGAACCCTGTATCAAGAACCGGCTCACCTGGATTTGCACCCTGGCTTTCATCATTTTACTTTTTCATTAGTTCACACGTGCCTCTCCTCACTCGTTCAACAAATATTTATTATCTCCTGTATGCAAGGCACTCTTTTGCATGACCTTACCCAAGACACTTAACCTCTATGACATGTATTCATTTTTTAAAAATAGACTTGATTTTTTTTAGAGCAGTATTAGGTTCACAGCAAAAATCAGTAGAAGGTACAGAGATTTCCCTTACACCCCCTCTCCCACACACGCATCACCTCCTGCGTTATCAGCATCCCCCAACCAGAGTGATGCATTTGTTAGAGTTGATGAACCTACGCAGACACGTCATTCTCACCCAAAGTCCATAGTTTACTTCAGGTTCACTCATGGTGTTGTACATTCTATGGGTTTGGAAGATTTTATAATGACATGTGTCCATCATTATGGTATCACACAGAATAGTTTCACTGCCCTAAAGATCGTCTGTGCTCCACCTTATTCATCCTTCTCTCCTCTGGCAACCACTGATTTTCTTTTTTTTTTTTTTTACTGTCTCCATAATTTTGCCTTTTCCAGAATGTCATATAGGTGGAATCAGGCAGTAGGAGCCTTTTCATACTGACTTCGTCCACTTAGTGATATGCATTTAAGGCTCCTATCTGGCTCCTCTATGTCTTTTCATAGCTTGATAGTACATTTCTTTTTAATGCTAACTAATATTCCATTGTCGGGATGTATCATAGTTTATTTATCTGTTCACCTACTGAATGACATTGTAGTTGCTTCCAAGTTTTGGAAATTATAAATAAAGCTGCTATAAAATCCATGTGCAGCTTTTTGTGTCAACATAAGTTTTCAGCTCATTTGTGTTAACACCAAGGAGTGCGATTGCTGGAATATATGGTAAGAGTATGTTTAGTATTATAAAAACAAACGAACTGCAAACCTGTCTTCCAAAGTGGCTTTTCCATTTTGCATTTCCAGTAGCAGTGAAGAGAGTTCCTGTTGCTTCACATCCTCATGAGCATTTGGTGTTGTCAGTGTTTTGAATTTTGACCTTTCTAATAAGTGTGCAGTGGCATCTCGTTTTAATTTGCAATTCCCTAATGACATATGATGCTGAGTATCTTTTCATATGCTTGTTTGCCATCTATTTATCTTCTTTGGTGAGCTGTCTGTTGAGGTCTTTGACCCATTTTTTTTTTAATGGAAGTAGAGTTTATTTACAATGTCGCCATTTGGCCGGCAAGATGGTTGAGGAGGACGTGAGCTCACCCCTTCTTACAATTTACCATGTCGTGTTAGTTTCAAGGGTATAGCAAACTGATTCAGTTGTGTGTGTATACATATATACATATATATATATACATACACATATATATATATATTCTTTTTCGGATTCTTTTCCATTATAGGTTATTAAAAGATATTGAGTAGGACTTCCCTGTTGGCCTAGTGGTTGGGAGTCTGCCTGCCAATGCAGGGGACAGAGGTTCGAGCCCTGGTCCGGGAAGATCCCACATGCCGTGGAGCGGCTGGGCCCGTGTGCCACAACTACTGAAGCCCACACGCCTAGGGCCTGTGCTCTGTAACGGGAGAAGCCACTGCAATGAGAAGCCTGCCACTGCAACGAAGACCCAACACAGCCATAAATAAATTAAAAAAAAAAAAAAAAGATATTGAGTGTAATTCCCTGTGCTGTACATGTTATACATATATACGTGTGTGTGTGTGTATATATATACACACACACACACGTATATATGTATATACATATACATGCTATATATGTCCTTGTTGTTTACCTATTTTGTATACAGAAGTGTGTATCTGCTAATCCCAAACTCCTAATTTTATCTCTTTCCCCCCAGCCTACTATTCCCTTTGGCAACCATAAGTTTTTTTTTGGCCCAGTTTTTAATTGTGTTTGTTTTCTTATTGTTGAGTTTTAAGAGTTCTTTGTATATTTTGGGTAACAGTCCTTTTTCAGATATGTCTTTTGCAAATATTTTCTCCTAGTCTGTGGTTTGTCTTTTCATTCTCTTGACAGTGTCTTTTGCATAGCTGAAGATTTTTAATTTTAACGAAGTCCAGCTTACCAATTCTTTCTTTCAGGGACATATATTCATTTTTTTAATGCGGTTAATATTGCCTGATTACCATGTCTTACAGGTGTGTGATGGGTGTAGTATAAAAGTGTTTTCTTCTTTAAGACATGATGGTGGTGTGTGTTTCTGCCCTCTCAAATTCTAGCATGGTTCTGTGTCTTATTTTTATCACTAAAAGATGATGTGTTGTCTTCCAGGTGTAACTTGCAAGGAACAAACTGACTTTCTCTTTTCTTTCTGTCACAGATATTAGCAATGTCCCATAGAGTGGATACTGCATTAGACTGGATCCTGGAGTGAGAGAGATCTTAAAACAGAGCCTCTAGCCCATCTGCGATGGACACATCATACAACCAAGAAGTAAACTTTTGTCACTTTAGACCACTGAGAATTTCAGGATGTTTGTTACCTCAATGTAACCCAACCTATCCAGTCGGCTACAAAGGTCAGAAAGATAGGATAACTTCAGAGCACCTTGCCTTCTGCGAAATGAGAGAGTGAGACTGAGTTCACAAGGTGGCCCATGTTGGCCCAACCCACAAGGACTAAGGATCTGCAGCCTCTCCCATTCTTTGACCCAGGATGAGGAGCAGAAGGGAGAAGAGTGGGACCGGAATCCTCTGGGGCGGGCTTCCCTGGTGGCGCAGTGGTTGAGAGTCCGCCTGCCGATGCAGGGGACGCGGGGTCGTGCCCCGGTCCGGGAAGATTCCACATGCCGCGGAGCGACTGGGCCCGTGAGCCACGGCCGCTGAGCCTGCGCGTCCGGAGCCTGCGCTCCGCAACGGGAGAGGCCACAACAGTGAGAGGCCTGCGTACCGCAAAAAAAAACAAAAAAAGAATCCTCTGGGGTGCTGTCTCTTGAGTGGTGGTGGGCCATCTCAATGTCCGGATGATGATGATTTCCATGATGGTTTACAACCTCATTGTTTAGGGCATGACATAGCATAGAAGTAAACTGGAGTCAAGAGGAAAGGTTAGCAGAAGTTCTGCTTTCTTCCATCTTGAGGATGGAATGTCTTTCATCTCAAAGAGGCTCTCTCAAGCCTAATGAAATAAAAACAGACAGCCATGGCCTGAAACCACCCCTCCTGTGCTTCAGGTCTCAGGAAGCTCACTGTAAGGCAGGTGCACTTCTGAGAGTAATGAGGACGGGGGGAGAGAGCATGTTTGTTAACTAAGCACATATTACGTGCCGGGGTTATACTCGGCTTTGTATGTGTGTTAGCTCTTGTATCTTAATGCTCTCGCTCTGACTTCTAAAAAAAGAAAGAGAGACTCAAAGCAGTTCAACCCTTGTTACAGGTTTTATCTAGTAGACGACGGAGCAGGGTTCAAATTCAAGGCTGGGTGACTCTTTTCCTGAGCTTTTTGCGTGGCCCCATTCTGCCTCCCACGTAAGTTTCTCCCACATAAGACCCCCTTTCTAGTTGGGTCTAAAAAGACGAGGAGACCGAAGTGGCATTGTTTTGAAGCTCGAATTTGCCTCCCTGGAACTGAATGCTGACCGTGGGTGACGGCATTGGAACAGACCTCCAGCTGTCGCTACCGGAGGAATTAATCTGAAGCGTGATCGTGTGGTTGACAAATACGAACTTGATGGTTTCGCTGCATGGTGTAAAGTTCCGTGACCTCTCTGGACCGTGATGGTTGGTGAACACCCACCCGAAGGTAAGACCAACTCTCCTATTTGTTGGGGGACTCTGGGTGATGGTGTTATTCAACAAAAAAGGCACCAGACTAAACTGTACTCACTCATCAAGATAATCACACAAACTTCTGCTAGATTTCTTGGACAGCGCGCCAGCAAGCATTCTTCAGGGTCAGGATTGTTCAACAAAGTGTTGCCTGATTTAAAAAAAATAATGATAATAAAACTGAAAAGATGGGCGGGGAGGCCTGCTGATAGTAAACTCATTTGTCAGGCCAACAAACAAATCCATTAAAACAAAGTAACAACAGCAACCAGCAGACTCCTAAGTTGGAGCCTCTGAGTGGCTTCATACTTCTCAGTAACCGTGTACATGCTCATCAGTCAAGTCGAGGGCTGAGAGATAGAAACCAACGCTGCACACAGAAACCTTTTGGAAGAGCTTAAAGATTTAGCAATGGCCCTTCTCCAATTTTCCATCTTTTATTTAACTCCTTTGAACTCCCACTAATTTCCAGGCAACACTTTGGAATTCCATTTTTAGCTTTGCCTTTTGAGTTATTATTTTTTTCCCCTGGGTGTACAAATCTGTGTATGGAGATGGCCTCTCCTTTTCATGAAAAATTTTTCTCTTGATTACTGAGTAATGTTCGGTGCCAGGATGATTTAAAGATAAAGACTGATTTGAAGAAGAAAATGGAAGTGATCTGTAACCCCATCACTCAGAGGCAATCACTGTTAAGGTTTCAGTGTATTTCGAGCCAGGATTTTTTCTAAGTGTGCATATACTTTTTTTTCTTTTTTAAACATGGCTGAGAGCATGCTGCTTTCAGAGTCTCCTGGGGAGGCTGTCAAGAGCACAGACTTTGCATCAGATGGGCTTTTACGATCGTGACCCAGCTCTGTCACTTAGTGACTCATGGGGCATGGGGCAAATCAGCCATAAGGCTCTGTTTCCTCAGTAGTTCACTGGAGATAATATTCATACTAACTGCTTTTAGGTCTTTGGAGGGGTAAATGATACCAAGACCTAAGGCCTTTAGAGAAGTGACTGACACTTAACTAAACATTGAATAAGTGTTAGCTGTTATCACTGTTCCCCTCATATTATGTACATTTTTCCATGTTATTAAATTTTTTCTCGATCATGATTTTAATGGCTGCATGAAATTATATTTTAAGGGTATATTAGAATTTATTCCTCTCTTATTGAATACATTTTCAGTTTTTGTGAGTTCTGTACTTTATGCTGCACTGAAAATCTTAATAGACAAAATTTTTTTGGTGGTAGTATTTATTGGGTTCTTAGGATTGTTTCCTATGAGTAGAATAACGAAGTGGGAGGAGTTTAACAATTTTCAGGGTTATTAATACATATTGAAGAGTTGCGTCTATTTACTATCTCACCATGATTATGTCAGTATGACCCCTTCACCGTCAAGGTCAACCCAGAGTGTCATCATGCAACATTATTAATTTTTCTTACTCTAAAATCCAGACTGTGTTAAATCATCTTTACGTTTTGTTTTGAGTGTCCTAGGGGAGGTTGTATTTAATTTGCAATCACATTTATTTAGGTGAATCTGTGTATTAATTGCTTTTGGTGCACACCATCCAGTCTTTTGTACTCCGATTTCCCACTCTTGGGCCCTTGAATTTTCTTTGTCATTCAAGCCGTTAGACTATGTCTTCAACTTTTTTTTTTTCCCAAGAAGGTTTTATAGGTGGTATGACTTCTTAAGCTGTTTGTTGCTTCCACACATAAAAGACAACTTGACTGGGCATAAAATTCTTGGGTTAAAAACCACCCAACATGATTTGTCTCTAAGATGCCCAGTCATCTGGTAGAAATAGAAAATGTATACACAAACACTTGTTTCTTCTCAAGAGCTAACAGAATCTACAGAACTCCAGAACTGGACTCTCCAGTAGAACTTTCTAGAGTGGAGGAAACGTTTATTGTCTGCACTCCCCAGCATGACAGACGTTAGCCTCTTTTGCAACTGAGGAACTGAATTTGAATTGTTTTGAGTCAATTTGAATGTAGTTTCTCACATGGGGCTAGTGGCTTCCAGATTGGACTACACAATTCTAGAAATATAGAGTGGAAAGAAACCTTCAAGGTTCACACCACTTTTGCTGCCATGAGCACATCACCTTACCTTTCTGGGTCTCCATTTCCCCATCTATGAAATACTACTACTTTCTCAGGACTACATAACAAGTTCATGTTAAAGCTTAGACCAGAGCCTTAAGTAATCATTCTCAGTCTGGTTTTCTTCATATTATGGTGCAATTGAATAGTTTAAACTTTGAGCTATGATGCCAGAGATGGTTAATTAGATTGATTCCCCCCAACCCCCCGATGGCTATGCCTTTTAAGCTAATAGCTTTGGTTTACCTGACCTCCCTACATAAAATGGCATTTCTAGTTGTTCCTTATTTCTGTTTCCTGCTCCATGTTTCTTTCCTTATCACTACCCGAAATTCTGTGAAATGTTTATGCAATCGTACATTTATCTGTTCCTCCACTAGGAGGTCAAGTCGGAGGCATCAGGGACTTTGCTTATCGCTGTGTCCTCACCGTGTAGAAAGGACTCTGGGCATGATTGGTGCTCATTACAACTTTGTCGAGTAGGCGGATGAGTGAACGAAATCTATTAATCAAACTCAACTGGGGGAAGTTTGCTGTAGGGTGAAAGGGGAGGAGGAGGAAGCTGCTTGATTCCGTCACATAGAGATTGCAGTTTTCAGTTCACAGTGAGGTTTCGATTTGAGATTTTGTCTTTTTGAGCTCTGTGTTGTTGGGTAGGCGTGTTGTCTTGCAGAGACATTTGATTTCTCCCCGATGAAATTATCCATCCCAGAGGGCAGCTGTACTCTTACTGTTTTTACTGCTCCCACTACACAGGAGTCAACCTTCCGAGAAGGTTGATGTGTTCGTCTGAAGAGATGACCAAGGCCCAGCCCAGGAAGACCTTTCATTCCCTGAAATCATTCTCTGCTTTAAGTGAATCTGTAAAAGGGGGACGTCATCCCCACACCATAGTATGAACGTGAGGATATCAATGAGATAACCTAGGAAAGCATCCAATATGCCTGTCAACATGCATTGCCTTCTCTCTCCCCCATTTTAACCCTGAAAGTTATACTCAAGTGGGAGAGCCACGCTCCAAACCCAGATTTTCTTTTGATCCCACTGGGCTGCCTGATCACTACTCAGCATAACTGAGTTGAGGGGAGAGTGGGAGTGGGGTGGGGATTGATGGCATCGATGTTCATGGGCTCTCCCAGGCCAAGTCTTCCAAAGCCTGTCCAGCCTGCAGTGATGTGTCTAGGTGCCGTGATCCCAGCTAGGCAGGTTGTGGTCAGCCTGACCCAGCACCTTGCCCCATCGAGCTGCCCATCGACTCTGAGAGTATACAAATGCCGAGGAGCCCTGACAATGAAGCCCTTCACAATGGAGTGCCTGGATTTTATTGAGAATAGCCAATCCCCTCCCATCTGTCATTTGGCACTTAGCACTGTAGTTATTCTAGATGAGTGAACACTTGTGTTATATTTTCCAATAGCAAAACTGGGGTCACCAGGGTGCCTGCTGTTTTAGCCAAATCCAGATGGGGTTTTCCTATAAACAAGTGCGCATGGAATATTTATGCCGCCCGTGGCACCTGACGCCTTAATACTTAGGCCTTCTATGTAGTAGCCACTCTTCCTATAAGTCACTTTAACACACTAAGTAAATATTTTAATATAGCCATGTCACTGTTTATTATAGAATGGCTTGGGCCCAGATCTTGCCTAATGCTTGGTTAAAAAGTCAGTTTATACCATCCTTTAAAGTGAATCAAAGAATGCATAAACGCCACTCTTTTGTTACTCAGAACTCTGTTTACTTTACTTTTCTGTAAACCTTGTGAAATGCTTGCTTACAAAAAGCTGACAGATGCCAGATTTGCTCATTAACTGGAGGTGTTTTCCAAGTCAGGAAGGTGAGGTGTGAACGTGGGAGGTGGGTTTTCTTCTCCATGGACATCTCCCAACGTCCACTGCCCAGGGGACCTGCCGTCTGGCCCGGGGATCTTGACCTATAGCTACTAGGCAGTGAATGGGATCGAGAAACACCAAATCCGAGACCTGGCTCCTAAATCAAGCCTGTCCTCAGCCTCGGAACACAAAAGGCCACTTGGACAGTGGTATAAATGGGACATGCCTCCTTGATGTCTGTAGGCCACATGATTGTAATTAAATCACCTTCGATCCTGATTGCTAGACTCATCCCTGCTTTCCTGCATTACCCCCTGAGGCCCTCACCAGAAAATAGGAGGATGCTAGTTCAGGTAATAGGTTTTAATTCTGTGTTCTCAGCTGTGTCTGTTTTCCCTTCTTTTTGTACAGCCCCCCTTTAATTCCGCATATAATTTTTCATCTCTTGTTTTTATATTTCACCCCGGCCTATTTTCTCTTGTTGGTTGTTGATCTTACTATGTACGTAGAAGCCAGTTGTCCTAATTCTCTTTGGAGCTGGGGAGATGGGGTATTGGTGGCGGAGGGATCAATCATCTTCCTGCCTCAGTAGCACGTTGTCCTGGGGCTAGAGAACGGTGGTCCAGTTCTCTAGCTACAAAGACAAGTTTAACTTAACAAAGGTTAAGTTACAAGGCCCCTGCTTGCATGGCCCTTTCCACCATCCTGGAGAGGGCCCTAGAAGATTGTGGACCTTCTCGCATGTTTTTATAAAATTTGTATGAGTATGATATTTCAATGACAATCGCATGTTTTTATAAAATTTGCACGAGTATATTTCGAAACGTCCTGCCCAAGTTTTTTGATATTTCGACAATCACTTAAGACAAGCTATCTTTTTCACTCCTGCTCTCCCATCATACTTCACCTCCTGTAGAATAACAAGGACATGGCCTCAGGGAGAGGCCATGGAGATCTAAGGGGAGTTCAGTTAATTTTCATTTCACAGCATGCGTTTCTGTGAGTTAAGTGTGAGTTAAGTCACTGCTAGCTGTCCAGCTGTAGGAGTGGCTTCTAGGGGACTCCAGTCGGCCACAGTGCCAACTCGCCCTTGATTGAAACAGTAGTGTTCAGGTCCAGAGAGCACCTCATACTAAGACGTGTCACCTAGAACCTGAAGATATAAATGTGTGGAATCAAAGCTGGTCTATGGAAAGTTCTTCTAAATCTTACAATGTATGAAAAAAATATATATTTCCCAAATTTACAATAATTCTAACAATTTACGTGGTATTTCCCAGTGTTCCTGGGAAGCTGAAAGAAACTTACAGTTGTCATTATTTGAGAAGGTGATCAAAGAAGGTACAGACAAGAAATGTAGAGAAAGTATTACAGAATCATGTTAGGCAATTAATTATTAAAATACTGTGTACAGTTTTGGATTTTTGTATTTTTTTTTTAATTTGTAATTTGTTGTGATTTTCTCATTCTAAACAAAATCTCATTTGTGTCTAATTTTGTCTTCTTTTGCCTAAAGAGGCTGCAAACATTAGATAAGTTCCGGCCCTGAGAAAGTCTAGCTCTGCCCCAGTCTAGCTGGCCAAGTTCTTCCCTCTCGGAGTCAGGGGCCACACTTGTGGGATGTCCAAGAGTCTAATATAGTTTTCAGGTAGACTTGGTTTCATAAAGCAAAGCTAAACCGTACCCTACAACGTCCTGCCCAAGTTTTTCTCAACCTAGCCCCATCTGTCTTATAATAAACCCAATTCTTCCTGTACCTTGGCATTAAATTCTCTACTTATTTTGTTTGCCAACATTACTGTGAAGTCTTTTCTTGTAATTTTAGCGAGACTCTGATAAATAATGCAGGGGAGGATGTTACTTAGATGTCCTTTGAAGTCAGGAGGCTCAGTAAACTGACCTCTTAGTAACATATCCAGGCATCTTCCAAAATTGTGTCCTGAGTCTGGCAGTAACAATGTTTCATAGGAAGACGTTCGTTCTGATTACCCCTATTGGATTACTTCTCTTAACTTGAACAGAGGTATCCTTTTCAGATGTCCGGTGGATTTCTTGTCAACTTGGTAAAGACCGGAGCCGGAAGGGAACGTAGGCTTATCCCGTATAGGACTTGAAAATAGATTCTTTCAGAGACGGATGTGAATTCTGGTTACATAGTTGTGGTCCTGGTGGAAGGAGAAAAGTTTAGGTCTCTGACAGTTTCGGTTTGTGGTGGTTTTGACTTTACAAATTCAGAGATCTAGAAACCTGGAGAAGAAAACAAAGGGTATCAGCACTGGAGGAAGCTTCTCAGGAACTGTACCTCTTGTCCAGAGAGATGCATTGTTGTGTTTGCTGGAGGGCTGGGGCTTAGCAGTTACCCGGGATGGAGACCCTGACCTTCGCTAGGCAGAGGCTCTCGGCTCTTGCTGGGAGCCTGATAGTGCAGTGATGCTTTTTTTTTTTTTTTCCTCTTTCCTGGCCTGGGGTTAAGAGGAAAGAGAGAGAAACAGCATGGTAAGCTTCCCATTCAGGGTCATCTTCAGTCCCAAGGACCCAGCAGTGTATCCCCGATGTGGCCCTTGGTCGTACCCCAGTTACCCTTCACCTTCACGCTTCCTCCCAGTCATGAAGCTTTCAGCAGTTCTATGGTCTTTCCCCTTTTCTTCCACAAATGCAGCAGGAGTTTATATGTCAGATTGGCTTTAGTTTCAGTATAGACTCGTCAGCCTTCTAGAAGCAATTCCTGAAAGTTTCTGCCTTGAAATTTCCTTTGTTTCCAGGGCTTGTTCACTGAGTCATTATTCATTCATTCATCCACTCACTCATGCATTCATTTGACAAGGTTTTACTGAGTACCTACTATGTGCCAGCCTCTGCTCAAGGTACTCAGGATCCAGAGATAAATTAGAAGGATAATGTAAGTCATTGCCTTTCTTACATGGGGGAAGGAGACGGCAAATAAGTAGTGTTTCCTGTGTTTATTCTAAGGTACTTCCCATTTTAACATCTCTGAAATTGGAATGTATTTTACAATAGATGACATCGCATAACTGCTGTCAGACAGGCAGCAGTCACGACGGAGCTCTCACAGCCTACATGTGTGCAAACTTGGCCGAAACGCCTGTGCTGTCATCCATTCAGTTGAGTTAGCAGCATGTGTTTGCTGATGCTACACATGTCGAATTTAATTATCTTTTAAAAACATCTTCAGAAAGACTACATTATGATTTGGCTTTGAAACAGATTCTTATAGAGCCAAAGGCACAGCAGTGGGGCATGAATTTGGTATTAGAGAAGCAAATATTTGTTGTCGGAGAAATGGGTGCTATTCCATCTTTTCTCGCAAAACGACAACTGTGCTTTACGGAACCTAAGGAAAGAACATGTCCACGGTTAGCTGATGCCTATCTTAAGCCAAACAGTGCAACTGAAGGCAGGAGAAATTGCCAAGTCCTCCAAGATAGATAAAAAATTTCCAAGCCCTGTGAGGCTGGTGTGGTGGATTCTCACATCCTTCATGACTCCCGTGGAGACACCAGATGCCATCATCTTATTGCCCGTGGGTTTTAAATTTTTTAACTTATTAGTGGTATGTAAATCAGCGGTGCCTTCCATTTAATGATGTTTTAGATCTGATGAAATTCAGTAATAAGATGTCCGGTGGTAACAGCTGCTATAAGGAAAAGCACAGTAGAACAAGGCAGTGGAAACCAGAAGCCAGAAGGATGAGAGGCATGGCTGTTTCAGATGGAGCAGTAAAGGAATCCTCTCTGAGGTGACCTGAGAATGGAGACTGACATTGATTTGTCATGGGATGACCTTGGAGAAAAGGATTCCAGGTGGAGGGAACAACAAATCTGAGACTGAAGCAGGAAGCCATTTGGAATGTCCAGGGAAGAGCAGAAAGGTCTCCTGGGGATGACGTGGAGAGAGTCCGGAGATGAGGTTGGGCAAAGGCAGATCACACGGGGCCCAGGAGGCCATGATGGAGATTCTGGGTTGGATTCTGAGTGTCCTGGAAGCCATTCAAGGATTTCGAGCAGGAGGGTGACATTATTAGATGCTTGATTCCAAAGCGGGGTCCGGCCGCCATTGAGAATTGACGGTAGGAGGTCGGGGTGGAAGCAGGGTGACAGGTTTAGAAGAAGATGCGAGAAAAAACAGGAGGTGAGAAAGCAGAGACAGATTTTGTAAGTCAAATTCAGGAGTGACCTTGAGCGGATGTGTATCAGGAGTGCGGCATGCGATCTAGGGAGTGTTGGGCTTTCTTTTCTGGAGGGCCCTTTTAAGATGGCAGGCGTTAGGGTGGGCTTGGATGATGACAGCTCAGCCATCCGTGGTCCAGGGCAAAGAAGCTGAGGATGCAGGAGAGGAGGAAGCTGAGGAGCGGAGAGGAGCTACAGGTCCGTCTCCTGCTCCCTCTGTATCTTGGGGTCTTTTCACCTCAAATACAAAAGGGGTTCGGAAGGCACCTGGGCTCCCTTTTTCTCTTACCTGAGATTCGATTTCCTTTTTAGGACGGAAGATGCACACACTCCAAGCATCTGACTCGCTCCTGCTCTGGTTCCTCTGCTCCGGGACCCACAGGGCTCTAACATGCAGGAAAGTACCTGTGCTTGTCTCCACATTTAATCCCCTTTATCTTCCGTTCTTGGACCCTGGCAATAAACGTTTCATTGACACGGAAAGTGAGTTCTGAAGAAACAGAAGTTTATAGTTGGGCAGGTGGCAAAGAATCACATCTCCATTAGGCTCTATTGCTTCATTTTATATAGAAGCGTGGTCTCTGGGCACCTCCAGATTGCTGAACACTTCCGCCCTTTGGCGAGTTCAAAGCCGTTTAAGCAGGCAGAACAGTTATTTAATGATGTACAAAGTGGTTTCCTCACTTGTGTTCTCTGAGGAAATTTCAGTGTGACCTTCATCTCAAAATTCTACTGCCGCCTCAAAGTTGAGCTTGGAATGAGCTAAGCTGTGGATGGTCCTCCCTGTCTGTCTTCTCCCTCTCATCAGCCATACTGCTTTCCTCCACTTTTCTTTCCTCATCCTCCCCTTCCTGCCCTTCTACCTCTTTCTGGAAGCGGAAAGCTCTGTTAGGAGGGAGTGCATCTATGAAATGGGCAGAGAAGGAAGCAGAGGTATCTCAACTCATAATGAGAATATGTGTGTGTGTGTGTGTTTGTGTATCTCTAGATATAATGCTTATATGATGAGAGTAAATGCATATGTACACTTATTATTTAATACATACTAAATCTTTAAATATATAATATAGTGTTTATAAATTATAAATGTATTATTAAAACCTCATGCAGCAGGAATGTATATACATTTTCATTATGTAAAATGAGAATAGATACATACATTCTAACGTGTTTAAATATATATAGAGAGCGAATATGTATGTACGTAGAGGGAACACAGAGAGAATGTGTATGTATATGCACGTACATATAATACATCCTTATTGTATATAATGAGAATATATATATATTTTCTCTCTGAGTAGGGTTTTAATACCAGCTTGACTTAATCACCATTTTGGTTCTGAATCCAGGGTTCGTCTTTCCTGAGGGGGTGATTGAAAGAGAGTTTATGATTATCTCGCATGCAGTTAACGTGCTCGTTGTGTAACTTACAAGCTGCCTGTGATTCCCACCCACCTCCCCCTCCCCCCTCCCCCGCCCCCAGGGCCTTAATCCCCAGCGGAGAGCTGGCCGGGGCGGCCTTGCTCTTCCCTCCCCTGTGGCACCCTCGTAGGAGCAACTCCCTCTAAGCCCAGAGAATGTGTTACTTGGCATAAAACAGATGCCTCCTTCCAGCTAAACCGTCCTCAAAATGTGCTGCCAGACAAGACCATCAAGTTCTTTCGTCACTCTCTGAGGCACGGAGGGAAGGGCTGGGGCCCGGGCCACGGGAAGAGGGACGCTGAGCCCAGCTCCGGGGGCCCCAGGGGCAGGGCTGGCCTCCTCTGACCCCGGGGACGCCGTTGGTGGGGGGGGGGGACCTGCTTTCCTCCTCTTCCCACATCCTCCCTGCCTGTCTTCTCCCGCCCTTGCCCCACCTCTCAGGCAACTCCTCTCTGTGTGGAAGAATTTGCCAGTCTTTCCTGAGACCCCTTCCCCTCCCCCGTCTCCGCGGCTCTGCCCTGTGTCCCATCCCTTCCCCTGGACGATCTTCCTGGTTAGGAGCTGGGTGTGTTCCGCTCTGTGGACAGAGGCTGTTAAGGTGCTCAGTGTGTTACCGTCCCAGGTGAGGTGTGCCTGTGCTGACAGTGGTGGTCCACAGAAAACAAATGAAACCATTTTTCTGTCTCAGTTCCCCTGAGCGGTACGACCTGCTAACCTCTACTTGAATTGGGGTGGGAAGCATGACCCAGGGCCGGAGAGCTGTGGCTTTGGTCGCCGTCTCCACCGCCCACTGGCCAGCTCTGGGATCCAGGACAGCTTCATTCATTTGTTCATTCACTCCACCACGAATCTCTGAGCATGAACTACATCCGAGGCTCTGTCCCAGCCGCTGTGGATACAGAGGTTTGCAAAACAAAGCCGCTGCTCTTGTAGAATTGGGAAGATAGGGAATCTTCCACAGGGAAGATGGGCAATCCACAGAACCTCATACAATTTTAAAATTCTCAATGCATTTGCATGAGTTAAGTGTGAATAATAGTATCTCCTTCCTAGTGATACTGTAGGCATCGGAGAAGAATGCAGCACACTAACATTATAAATCAACTATCCTTCAATTAAAAAAACAGAAGAATTCAGCATGTTACATGTGGTAAATACTCAGGTGCATGCGGTAAATATAGTTCTTTGTAGCAGCACAGTTACGCTGCGGTGAGTCTCACGTGGAGTGGAGGGGTGTCCATCCCCGAAGGGACCTTCAGGGACTTGCCATAACTGTGGCTTTGTGTGTCCAGCAAGGGTTCCCAACGCTCTTCCAATTATAGTCCATCCCCACCTTTGCCACGTGACCTGGTCCAGCGTCCCATCCTTCTGGCAGCCGTGATTGGCTCAGGAGGTGAGCACGTGACTCAGGCAGAGCCAATCTGAGTCCTCTTGGGCCTACATATTAACTGTGAGTGAGAGACGCTCGCTCCCTTCTGGGAATTCTGACCTGGAGCTGCTCGGGAATCTGCCCTGTGGAGAAGTCATCTTGGCAGGAGAGAATGCGGTCAACCTGCAGAAAAAAGCAATTGCGAGAAAAAGAGATGCCGTTAATAATATTAGAATTCCATGTTGCACATACATTTACTGCTCTTTAATAACCTTTGAGGTAACTACCGTTGTTACCCGTCTTCATTTTATTCTGTTAGTTATTGATTTTTGGCCGCGCCTCACGGCTTGCAGGATCTCTGTTCCCCGACCTGGGATTGAACGTGGGCCCCCGGCAGTGAAAGCGCCGAGTCCTAACCACCGGACCACCAAGGAATTCCCAGCCGCCTTCATTTTAAAGATGAAGAAGCTGGGGACAGAAAGGTTCAGTAACTGCCCAAGGTCACACAGTTACTAAGTGACAGGACCAGTTGCTGAACCAGGCCCTCTGGCCCCAGGAGCTATATGCTTGGCCAGTGTCTCTTTCTTTTCTGGCTGTTCAGAGTCCAGAGTTGCAAGATCCAGGTGCTGGTTCCCTCAGCCCTTCCTCTGATTTATGAGTAAGGAGAAATTCCTTCCCAGGCACGTGAGATTATCTATATCTATACTTGTACCATCTGTATGTTTATCTCTCTTTATCTACATCTGTCTATTTTTATACCTAAAATTGGTTGGAGTTGAGTGTCTGTTACCACAACTACCTGAAAACCATTGCCAGAACGTTCTGAAATATGTGTATCATTTGGAAGAAATCCCCTCGGCCGATTCTCGTTTGCACTGCCTTCCCCTTGACCCCCTCCCCCTCCCCCCTGCCCCCTTCCCCCCCACAATTACACTGCTCCACCAATCTGTATTTGAGAATTACCACCTTAATGTAAGTTTAATTCTCACATAGTTTGTTTTTTCCAATTGAGTCAATGCTTAAAGTATGGGTAGTTGGAATCCATCAGAATTACTTTCTAAATTGACTTTGACCTTCCTGGTACTATGACCTTGGACTGTCTGTCTGAGTCCCTTACATAGAAACTACCCTGGAACTGAAAACCATTGAGGGGTTTTGTTATATTGATGCCTACTTAGCATTAATGTTATTTCTATAACATTGTTTGTCAACGGTATTAATAGAAATCTTCTGTGCAAATCATTACCTAGGGGATTAACTCATCAACTTGATCTATACGTACAGTTGCATTTTAAACTTAAGAACTTGCATCCATTCATGAGAATCCCCTGTGAAGCTGCTTCTTTGTGTTTGGACTGTACGAGAACCTCAGTCCAAAAGAGTACCTTCTGCTTCCAAATGAGAAGCATAGAGAATTCTAGAACTTTCTGACTATTGTGGTCTATGATTTCTTTTCTTCCTACTAGGGAAACTACATTGGAAACCCGTCCTGCATAATTTGATGAGTCTGTGACCCCTTTGGAATGATAGCTTGCTGGTTTATATCCCTACACCAACTGAAATGTTTTATTTTTTTTCCCCATGTGTAAGTTCCCAAGGTTCTGTTTTCTTTTAATTTATTGGGTATAATCCAGTCTATGTTTCCAGTGCCCTGACGTCATTGCCAAGGTGGCTGGTTCTAAAGGAGCTTCATTCTAGAATAGAATCAGACATCCTTGGTCATCAGGGAGACTCTTGGTGCCCTTTATGGTCAAGAGACCTCAGTTTATTCAATTTAGGGCTCTCAGAAGTGGAGGGGGGGAGGTCATAAAATCTATTGCCCACTTAGCGATTCAAGCTAAATGGAATTCTGGGGAAACCTGGCAGCTCCTATGGGGAAAATAACATTTGTCATATCACTGAAGATCAACATTAGTTAATCCCACTTACTTGGTATGAAAGTGAAAGTACTCGGAATAAAATGTTCTGCATTTATGCAAGGACACTGATGTAAAAAAAAAAAAAAAAAAGCTGGCTTGGGACACACTGAAAAGGAATCTCACATCCTTGAAGCTACATGCTACATAAAGGGCTTTGCCCATCCTCTGCAGTTCCACGTGGGAAGGACAGACATCATTCCCTGCTCTATGGGTCACCTACAAAACAAACTTATTTACAAAACAGAAATAGAGTCACAGATGTAGAAAACAAACTTATGGCTACGGGGGAAAGAGGAGGGAGGGATAAATTGGGAGATTGGGATTGACATATACACCCTACTATATATAAACTAGATAACTAATAAGGACCTACTGTACAGCATAGGGGACTCTACTCAATACTCTGTAATGATCTATGTGGGAAAAGAATCCAAAAAAGAGTGGATATGTGCATATGTAGAACCAATTCACTTAGCTGTACAGCAGAAAGTAACACACAACGTTTTAAATCAACTATACTCCAATTAAAAAAAAGAATATGCATTACCTACAGGAAGAAGGAAACTTGTCCCAGCACCTGAGGGGGAGACTCATGGTGGATCAGAGACACCTTACTGAAGGAGAGCTGTGTGTAGATCCTCTGGGTAGGATGAGAAGGGGCCTGTGTTTCTTAGCAAGAGGAAAGGTATGTGCCAAGACTCACCAATCCCTCAGCTACAGCTGCAGAATCAGAGGTGAATGAACCATTGCCACATCTAAAAGGAAACCGAAGGATGCTTCTTACTCTGATGAACTTCAAGGTAGAAAAATGGAAGGCCCTCCGTGCATATGTGATATTTCCGGTATGCAGAAGTGACTTGCTGCTAACTGATTTGAATATTTAGAAAAGCTGTAAAGTGGTGTAAGTGACAAAATAGGAGTGTCTGCCAACGTTCACAGTGATTTCAAAAGGCCTGTCCACAGACCACTTGCTAAATTACTCAAGACTGGGCTTTCTGTACAAAAAAAAAAAGCACATATAAAAATGCAGAGTCAGTGACAGTAGTACAAGGTTTGCACACAACATGCTGCTTGTGACTATAACGTGGGGAAGTATCTGTGGTCTCAGATATCTATGTATCCTAAGTCCAACAGTGTGAGAAAATGCATTATAGTCCAGCAGGTTCAGAAATATATCCCAGGCATATATTTGTAATCTGAAAGACATTTTTAAATATGTGATAAGACTCACTTCATTTGAAAGCATAACACTTTTAATAAGAATCAGATCAAATAGAAGGGCAAAATGAGTTGCATTCTGTGGTTTTAAAAGGCATACTCATTCACTTATGTAAACAGTATTAAGCAGCAACTAAGACTGACTTACTCTGCCGAATGCTGGGATTAGCAATGGAATACTACTCAGCCATAGAAAAGAACAAAATAATGCCATTTGCAGCAACATGGATGCAACTAGAGATTATCGTACTGAGTGAAGTAAGTCAGAATCACAGACATAGAGAACAGACTTGTGGTTGCCAACGGGGAGGGGGTTGAGGGAGGGATGGAGTGGAAGGTTGGGGTTAGCAGATGTGAGCTATTATATATAAGATGGATAAACAACAAGGTCCTACTGTATAGCACAGAGAACTATAGTCAATATCCTGTGATAATGGAAGAGAATAGAAAAGTATATATATATATAAAACTGAATCATGTAGCTATACAGAAGTAATTAACAACATTGTAAATCAACTATACTTCAATTAAAAATAATTTTAAAAAATGTATTGGCTCTTGCCACTAACGAAGTGAAAGAGATTCACATAGGTTCAGCATTCTAATGGGAAGTCATTTGGCAAAGGATAAAGAAAGAAGTAAGATCATTGTTGAAATATATTGAGTTGCATGGCCAGACCAAGACAGTGCAAACACAATTTGCAAATTGGGCCCAGAGACCAAGTATTGTCACGATTGAGGCATCTTTTGTGCAACTGATGAACGTTACATTTAGTCAAAAAGCTGAATACCTAATACATTTTTCCCATTTCTTTTTATCGTGGCAAAGTGTCCGTAAGATTTATCACCTTAGCCATTTTTTAGTGTACGCTTTAGTGGTATTAAAGAGATTCCTATTTCTGTGCAACCATCACTACCAGCCATATCCAGAACTCCTTTCATCTTGCAAAACTGAAATTCTATTCCCATTAAGCAATAACTCTCCGTTCCTTTCTCCCTTAAGCCCCTGGGAACCACCATCCTGTTTTCTGTCTCTAGGAATTTGAATAGTCTAAGTATCATATATAAGTGGAATAACACCATATTTGTCTTTTTGTGACTGGCCTGTTTCACTGAGCGTATTGTTCTCAACGTGCATCCATGGTGTAGCTGGTATCAGAATTTCTCTCCTTTTCAAGGCTGAATAATACTCCGTTGTATGTATAGACCACATTTTTCTTTTATCCAGCTGTCAGTGGACACTTGGTTTTTTGCCATGTTTTAGCTATTGTGAATAATGCTGCTATGAACATGGGTGCACAAATGTCTCTTTGAGAACCTTTTAATTTTTTTTGCATATATACCTGGAAGTTTAATTTCTGGATCATATGGTAAACCTATTTTTAATTTTTGGGGGGAACCACCATAGTGTTTTCCACAGTGGCTATGCCATTTTACATTTCTGCCAAGAATTCACAAGGGCTCCAACCAAATACGTTTTGAACTGGGTTGCTAACAAAAAGGATATTAAACTTATAAAAAGTAATTCAGTTTATAAATCTTTATTCAACAATACCATATTGAGGACTCTGTCCTAATAAGCATAGCGGAGCACACCCGAACCTAATTTTTAACAAGGAGAAAGTAATTGTCAATATGATAAGTCATAGGTCATTTAGGAAAAAGAGACCATTTGTACTCAAAATTCCTAATACTCTACAAAATGATATATTTCTTCAATTATAATATAAGCTAGGAAACATTGATTTCGAAAGTTGAGGGGAAAAAATGGATGTAATTCATTCCTGGGTACACAGGGAAAAGAAAATCTCTTTAACATTTAATCATTTATTTTTATTTATAGTTCACCTTGTTCTAGAAAGGTTTTGAGAAAATTTACAAGAATACATGTACAGAAATAAAAACTAGAAATAAAAATAGGTAAAAATAGAAAACTAGAACCATGGAAATAAGGACACAAAAATGCCAAACATAAGTTAACCCATGTGTCCTAGTTGCACTTTGAATTTAGGTGTTCTTTTCCCTAGTTAAAAAAAAGACAAGATTTGTTACCTAGTTCCTATTATTGGATATCAGAGGAACATTGAATTCTAAAACTCTGTTGCTCAAAATGTCAGCAACAGCATCAATGGGAAGATTGTTAGAAATCAAAACTATCGAGTCAGCCCCAGACCTACAGGAAGAGAATTTGCATTTTAAAAAGATGCCAGGGCTTCCCTGGTGGCTCAGTGGTTAAGAATCATCCTGCCAATGCAGGAGGCATGGATTCAAGCCCTGGTCCGGGAAGATCCCACATGCCACGGAGCAGCTAAGCCCGTGTGCTACAACTACTGAACCCCGCATGCCTAGGGCCTGTGCTCCACAACAAGAGAAGCCACTGCAATGAGAAGCCTGTGCATCGCAACCAAGAGTAGCCCCTGCTCACCACAACTAGGGAAAGCTCGCGCACGGCAATGAAGACCTAATGCAGCCAAATATATAAATAAATTAAAAAAAAAGCCAGGTGATATGTGCATTAAAGTTTGAGGAACCCTGTTCTAAAAGACAACCTTCACCTGAGATTTCATAGGGCGATCCTGAGTGATACAATAGGCAGTGTATAAGATTTTTATTTTTTTACAACAAATGCAGTAAATAACTAAATATATCTGGTTCTTATGGCAATTTTTAAAATGATAAAGGATATATTGTGAACCTATGTCTAAGAACTGTTTGACTTGACACCAAAAGCACAATCCATAAAAATGTGATAAATTGGACTTCATCAAAATTTAAAACCTTTGCCTGACTGGGGCTTCCCTGGCGGTCCAGTGGTTAAGACTTCGCCTTCCAATGCAGGGGGTGAGGGTTTGATCCCTGGTTGGAAAGCTAAGATTCCCCATGCCTCACGGCCAAAAAACCAAAACATTAAAAAAAAAAAAAAAAAGTGATAGTGTAACAAATTCATTAAAGACTTTAAAAATGGTCCACATCAAAAAAAATATTTTTTAATATTAAAAAAAAAGACCCTACTAAGAAAATGCAAAGCCAAGCTAGAGACTGGGAGAAAATATTTGCACAGTATATCCAAGAAAGGACTTTTATCTCAAATACAGTATATGAAGAACTCTTAAACTCAATAGTGAAAGAAACAATTGAATTAGAAAATAGGCTAAAGATATTATGGGTGGAATTGTGTCCTCCCCCCCCATACAAATTGATAAGTTGAAGAAACCCTGACCCCCAGGACCTCAGAATATGACTGTAATTTGAGGTAGGGATTTTAAAGAGGTGATTAAAATGAGGCCATTAGGGTGAGTCCTGCTCCAATCTGACTGGTGTGTCCTCAAAGGGGAAATCTGGACACACAAGGACAGACTACATAAGGATGCTGAGAAGGCAGCTTTCTGACAGCCAAGGACAGAGGCCCCAGGAGAAACCACACCTGCCAACACCTTGATCTCACACTTCTAGTCTCCAGAATTGTGAAAAAATTGTCAAAGCTACCCAGTCTGTGGTATTTTGTTATGGTACCCCTAGCAAACGTGTACAGACAAGAACAGACATTTCACCAATGAGCATATACAGAAGGGGAAAAACACGTGAAAAGGTACTCAACATCACCATCCACTAGGGAAATGTGGATTAAAGCCATGATGAAATATCACCTATTTCAAAAGCTAAAAGAAAAAGTGATAACACAAAATGCTGGTAAAGATGTGGAGGAACTGGATCTCTCGCACGTGGCTGGTGGCGGTGTAAGATTGGACAGCGGCTATGGAATGTAGTCTGGCAGCTTCTTATCCGAGTAAACATTCCCTCACCACACAACCCAGCCATCTTGCTCCTGGACATTTATCCCAGAGAAATAAAAACATATTCACTCAAGAACCTGTAAGCAAATGTTCACAGCAGCTTTATTCATAAAATCCAAAAAGGGAGTGACACGAATATCCTTCAACAAGTGAATGGTTAAATAAACTCTGGTATCTTCATATAATGGAATAGTACTCAGCGATAAAAAGAAAGGGAACAGTTTAGCTGGATCTCAAGGACACTGTGCTTAGTGAGAAATGCTATTCTTAAAAGGTTACGTATGTTCCATTCACGCGACATTCTCTAAAGGACAAAACTATAAAAATGGAGAACACGTGTGGTTACTAAGAGATAGGGTAGCTGGTGGGTGGGACTGTGAAGGGGCAACTTGAGACAGTTCCTTTGTGGTGATTGAACCCTTTTGTGTGCTGATTATGGTAGTGATTGCACAAGTCTGCTCACGGGATCACATTGCATAGAAACACACACACATGAGTACATGTAAAAACTGGTGAAAACTGAGTAAGATCTGTAGTCCAGTTAACGGTATTATACCAATGTCAGTTTCCTGGTTTCAATAGTGTACTGTCAGCTGAAAGAAAAGTACACAATGTAAGAGATGTGAGTTTGTTTTATTTGGGGTCTTACTGAGGACTGTAGCCTGGGAGGTAGCCTCTCGGTAGCTCAGAGGGAACTGTTCAATAGAGGTAGGGGGAGAAGCCGGTTTATATGTGATTTTTTTTTTTTGCGGGGCAGGGGGATGCTAGGCAAATCGTGCAGTCAAGCATACATCCCAGCTAAAGGTTACTGCTAGTCAGAGAACAGGCATCTCAAGTTAATGATCGTAGTGCTTTTCTGTGGATGGGAAGATGCAAGAGTTTGGGTTCATTAAACTATTAACTATTTAAGAGGCCTGCTTGTCCAAAGCACAGGGTATTCATTATTGTCTTAATCTCCTGTGTCTGAAGCACAGCGTGCAGTCGGCCAGTGATTGCGGTGGGTTAATCCTTGCAGAACTGGGTGGTGAGCAGCGATGCTTGCTGTTCTGTGTCTGCGGTACCTCAGTCAGATGTCACCATCGAGGGAAGCTTGGTGAAAGGTATATGGGGCTTTCTGTAGTTTTTTTTTTTTTTTTTTGCCGTACGCGGGCCTCTCACTGTTGTGACCTCTCCCGTTGCGGAGCACAGGCTCCGGACGCGCAGGCTCAGCGGCCATGGCTCACGGGCCCAGCCGCTCCGCGGCATGTGGGATGTTCCCGGACCGGGGCACGAAGCCGTGTCCCCTGCGTCGGCAGGCGGACTCTCAACCACTGCGCCACCAGGGAAGCCCTCTGTACTTTTTAAGCAATTTTCTATGGGTCTATAATGGTTAAAAAAAATTTTTTTAAGGTTTAAAAAATGAAGCATACGATATTCCAGAGTGATAATGGAACTTGCAAGCGGGTTATCATAAGCCTATAATTCAGATATCCAGGTGTCCCTAGAAGCAGCATCAGCAACAAAACTCAGCGCTAGGAAACCCAGAGGGGGAATGCAGGAGCTTGAAAAAATTTAGTTCAGAACCAGACACAGGATATAGGGTTATGCAAACTGACTATAGATTCAGTATCCAAAGGTAAGCACAGAGTCAGAGACAAGACCAGGGTGGGGCGCTGAAACAGCATCACAGTCATTTTAGCTGACCTCTAATGGCTCTGTTCTCTAGGTGATGGCTTTTGTCCTGGGGGCATCTTAAAGGCGCTGCAAGACCTAATTACCCAAGAAAGAAGGGAATAAGAAAGGGTTCCTGGACACATCTGTGGATTCAACTTTCAGAATATGCTTACCTAACAAAAAATAGTGTCAAGAAGAAAAATTACATTGATAGCAGGCTGGGTTTAGCTCTGCTATTTGGAAATGGTACAATGGAATAAGCATGTATCACATTGGACATCATTGACAGCACATTGCTGGTAGGACGGTAATGAGGTCCAACCACTGTGGAAAATAGTTTGGCATTTCTAAAAATCTAAGTTGTATTTACTGTACAATCCAGTAATAGTACTCTTGGGTGCTTCTGTGAAAAATGATGGAGAAGAGATTACATCGATGGAAAATGAGAATAAAATGAAACATTGTAATTTTTTAAATTGCAGTATAGTTGATTTACAATGTTAGTTTCAGGTGTACAGCAAAGTGATTCAGTTATATACACACATTATATATATCTATTCTTTTTCAGATTCTTTTCAGCATTGCACTTTTCTAAAACTGTTTACAATGTATTATATTACATTTAAAGCTGCCCCAATTATATCAGATAGGTTAGGCAGTTAAATTGCCTGTATTGAGGATTCCTTGAGACACAGCATGAAATAAATGCTCAGGAAAAACATTGCATTTTGAAGCAAAGCACTTTTACATCTTTGGTTGTCAGTGTGGATTCAGGCTTATCTGAGTGTTCATACCTATGGACATGGCTTAGATGCCTACAGGGTGAGTGAGTCCTTTCTATAATTTCTTCCTTTATAAGCAAATCCCTGTTTCTGTGTCAGAGAATTTGAAGTTACCTTGGTGCTTTGATAATCCCATCATTAGAGATAAAGCACTGTAATAAATTCATTAATTCCATTTTCTGATTTGATAAACAAGGCTGATCAACTCAGTGTTATTCACATTTCAGTTTAAAGCTTGAGAAATTATGAAATATTCATCTCAGTCCTTGCCCTATTGGTATCTTCAGAAACCACATCTCCATATGGGTGACAGCATGCAGCTTTCTTTTAGTAAATATCCTCCTTAGACCAGATACACAGAATTTATATGGACGTTTCTTCTAAACCTATGGCTGGGAGACATGGCTCCGGACCATTTCTTATAGTTCTCTTCTGATGGCTGTTTGCCTAGTGTTTTGTGGTACAGATCCCCTGTTTATTGGAAACTGGTCTCTGGATCTGTTCACACTGATGCCACCACCAGCCTGGCAGATTTTACCAGGTGAAAGTGAGTGAATTTTCCATAATGCAAGACCTCGTCCCAGCTTTCCAGTTCAGGAATCTCATTGTTTAACCAATACCTGAAGTTGGAACCTCTCGGAAGATAAATATTTAATCTTTTGGCTCTCCATCACAAACTGGCAAGGGCTCCCCAGCAAACTCCCCCAGTCTCTTTAAAAATAGATGCCAGCTATCTTGGTAGAACTGGACAGATATCAAAAAATGAGTGAGGGGCTTCCCTGGTGGCACAGTGGTTGAGAGTCCGCCTGCCGATGCAGGGGACACGGGTTCGTGTCCCGGTCCGGGAAGATCCCACATGCCGCAGAGCGGCTGGGCCCGTGAGCCATGGCCGCTGAGCCTGCGCGTCCGGAGCCTGTGCTCCGCAACGCTAGAGGCCACAACAGTGAGAGGCCCATGTACCACAAAAAAAATAAAAATAAAAAATGAGTGTTTCACTTCTGTGCTTGAAACATCTGAAAAAGCACAGGTCATGCAACTGGGAACTTCAGTGAAGGTTTCCGACTATGCTCTCTGGCTAAGTTTTGGAACTACTGTAGTGCAGGAGGAACATGGAGCTAAACCTTAGAGGGCGGGAGTTCTAGCTCTGCTTGGTCACTTCACCATTGTTGTGTATATAACTATGTTATGTACATTTCCTGTTTCTGAGTGTTCATTAAGAAAGGTATAATTTTATGTGAATTAGAATCATCTGCCTAACTTTAACCACCTTGAAATGAAAATGTGCTGACACCTCCCCCTTTATGCTCCCACCTCCTCCTGCCCACCCCCGCCTCTGTCCTGTTCGCCTTCCCTCTTACCCTACCTCTCTCCTTGCTCTGATTTAACTAGTATTTGGATAATTGTTAGAGTTAGTAGACTTGAACTTTTCTTCCCAATTGTTTCATGGCCATCTGGATAGTCTCCTCTGTGAATTATCAAATTTCACTTTTCTTATATACAGGAGAAGAAATAGAAAGTCCCTGCCTTTTTTTCTACCTTTATTTTTCAATATATTTCCTTTTGGTGTTCATACGTTTTTCTTTTAAAAGCAAATGTCCAAATTTTTATTTTGATATTTTTAGCTCCACTCTTCAGTCTTTTAAAAAGGGACTTTTACTCAATTGTATTTATTGTGATTATCAATAAGCCTGGTGTATTCCTGTCATTTTGTTCTGTGTTTTTTATTTACTGCATTTCTTTTCTTCTTTTGAAGGATTGAATGAATCTCGTCCATTCTATTTTCCCCTTAGACATTTAGCTTCTTGTAGTGTGACCTCTTATTTTCTTTATAAACACTACGTGTAAAGAATCAATATCTTTTTAAACACTATCTAGAGTTGATAAGTACCTGGTTTGAGATCAGCAGAACAGTGTTTAAGAGCATAAGATCCAGAAACAGACACCCTGAGTTCTAATCCTGGCTTTGCCCCTCACTAGATGTGCGACTCTGAGCATGTTACTTGATGTTTTGGAGTCTCATAGATAAAAGGGAAAGAAAAATTAAACCTCTCTGAAGGTGGTTGTGAAGAGTGAATCAATACATAAAAAGGGATTAGAACAATGTCTGGTGCATTAGAAAACGCTAATTAGAGCTTTCTCCAGATATATGCCCAGGAGTGGGATTGCTGGGTCACATGGTAGTTCTATGTTTAGTTTTTTAAGGAACCTCCATACTGTTCTCCACGGTGGCTGCACCAATGTACATTCCCGCCAACAGTGTAGGAGGGTTCCCTTTTCTCCACACCCTCTCCAGCATTGTTGTTTGTAGACTTTTCGATGATCGCCGTTCTGACCGGGGTGAGGTGATACCTCATTGTAGTTTTGATTTGCATTTCTCTAGTGATTAGCAGTGTGGAGCATCTTTTCATGTGAGGAGGCATTAATTTATATCCAAGTTTTGGTATTTCCAAACATCTCGCCTCAAGCTTATCAAGCAGGTGTTGTTGGTGAGCATGTGTAGAAACTGAGACACGTATTTGGCTGGAGGGAGTGCAAAGACAGTGTGACCGCTTTGGAGATCTGCTCGGCAGTTTCTCATAAAGTGAAATACACAGTCACCACATGACCCAGCAATTCCACTCCTAGGTGTTTACCCAAAGTAAATGAAAAAGTCCATTAAAAAGAAACTTACAAATATTCTTAGCAGCTTTGTCCCTAATAGTCAAGAACTGGAAGTAATCCGGACATCCATCCACTGGTAAAAGAAAAAACGAATTATGTTCCATTCACCCAATGGAATACTACTTAGTGATTAAAAATGAACTGATAACTACAGAAACATGGGAGAGTCTCATACACTGTTTCAGTGAAAGAAACTAGACCCAAAGAATATACACTGTATGATTCTGTTGATAAGACGCTCTAGAACAGGTAAATGTACTCTCTAGTGACAACAAAGAGACCAGTGGTTGCCTGCAAAGAGTTATAGGGAACTTCCCAGGGGTGATGGACATATTCCTTACCTTGACTGTGGTCCTAGTTTCACAGGTGTATACGTTTGTCAAAACTCATCAAACTACACTCTAAATGGGAACCTTTTCTTGTACGTAAATGGTACCTTGAGAGAGTTGATTTTAAAAGAAAGGCATTAGTAACTAGAATAAAAGTCAGCAGATAAGATTTTCTGTTCTGGATGATGTAATTAAAACAACTCAAAGTCCTGGTATGTCTACGAAGAGAAAATACTTAAACCTCCAAGAAAAGCAAGTACAAATTTCAAGCGGTAAAATTGGAAATGACCAGAAAACAGCAAATGGTCCAGTATTGCAGGAGGAATCAAGGAACTGAAAGGAAGATGAGCCACATCTGGCATGAATTCCTCCACGGCCGTGACTTGGTCTCCTTCTAGCCCCGAAGTGGGGTAGGCCCTGGGCACACGTGGGGAGAGGGTAACTATTTACATGGTACAAAGGGACCCAGGACCCTCCCATGTGACCGTGCAGAGGAAGAGACTTGGGGCCTGATTTATGTCTCCGTCTGCTCTGGGCTGGCAAGAGCCTTAGTGAGAGATGTGCTCGGCGGCCCGACCGTGCTTATGATTTGTAAATAAAGCAAAGTCAAACGATGATAAGCAAACAGTGTGTGGTGTGTCTTCTGCCCAAATTCAACCCCAGAACCAGTGCCGGCCGGGTGTGTTAGGAAAGCACATGTCTCTGAGGTCAGCCTAGAATTCCAGTTTAGAAATCAAGGACCCCGGTCTTCACTTTGAAAATGAAACTGCTCGATGTGCAAAGCGGACGGAACGTAAATAATGCGTCAGCCCTGTAGAGAGGCCTCTCCAGTGCTGGTGGTCCCTGAACACTCACTGTCTGGCATTTCATGTTACATTTCAGAACCAGGATCGTCCTAAGCCACATAAATCTGTCACTTCAGCTGAATCTGTACATCACCAGATCCCTGACTGATTTTTCAAAGATGAACCTCTGCCCAAACGAAGTCTAGGCGCTCAGATCCAGTGGGCTTTCCTGGGCTGTCACATCACCCGTGTCGCAGCTTGTATTTTTATTATGTGAATGAAAATTCCCCAGGAATGTTGAACAGAGTTCAGCGTTACTAATACTTCACAGAATATTTAGGCAACGAAATTATATTGGACGTTGCTGTAAAACTCCTTTCTCACAAATCCACCTGAGGGAAGGCATGCCTGCGCTGTGCCTTGGTTGCCATGGTTACCTTGATATAATTACAGAGCAGGCACCTCCCCGCCCTCTGCTTCTGTCAGTGGGTTCCTCTCCCATGCTCCCCCCTGGAAATTCAGAGTCTCTTCACCTTCCCTCAGGCCCATCCTTTTGATTTTACTCTTTTCCGTCCCACCTTACTCCACTTATAAGTCCCAGTTTCCTGGAGTCTGTGATTAGCTATTTTATTTAAAAATCAGTTCTATTATTAAAGTTATTAAAGCATTTCACATTGAGGATATCAGTATTCTGAGTCAGTAGTTAATTTTTCAAGGGAATTAAGAAATTTTCCAGTGCTACAGATCTACTTTTTGGATCTCTTCCCCTGGTCCTCCATTCACTACGGTACTGCTTCTTCAGTAACCTGACCAAAAGTAATGACCTTTCTTTAACTCATATCCACCTCTTGCTTCCTGCCCTCCTCTTATCCACACAGACTGCAGACCCCAGAAAATCCACCCCAAGTATGTTATGGTGGTGTCTGTCACGCGTTTCCATAAATAAGTCACCTGTCTTGTTAGGTACCACCTGCAGCTTGGCCTTTCCCTCCCATTCTCCTTTCCAGCCCCATCTCTGCCTGCCCTGACTACCAGGTACTTCTGTCTCCCATTGGGTTCCATTGTCTTCTGCCCATCATCTGCTGAACATCATCATTTCTCCTGAGCACAACCTCAGTACCTGCCATCTTACCGTGCACAAGCATCAACTTTCTCCCTCTTCAAGGTGCCAGCACTTCCCAGGGTGTGTAGTGAAGTAGACTGTGTACTATAGTCAGTTGCAAGAGACCCGACCTAATACCAATTGTGCCGTATTGTCTTAAAAGGTTTTATTGGACTCATTCTGTTTTCATTTATTGTCCTCCCTTTAACAAAGGACTCAGACATGGGAGTAATGGTCCACTTGATTTGGCAGAGTAAGAGATTCTACTAAACTCAGAATGGCCCTGCTCCTACAATGGCTTGGACATTTACCAAACTTATTCAGAGGAGCCTATTTCCCTGGGTTTTCTTTATCTTAGAATAAACTCTCACTCAAGGGGCCCCTCCTTTCCTCCTTTCCTCCTTTCCTCCTTTCCTCCTTTCCTCCTTTCCTCCTTTCCTCCTTTCCTCCTTTCCTCCTTTCCTCCTTTCCTCCAGCAAATTGACATCTAGGTGACTCGTAAGAGAATGTTCTAACACATATGAACCTTGGGAGTCAATAAAGCTGAGGCTGAAACTGAGACAGCCCCTGTACCTCTGATCAATGAAATTTTTAAGCAGTATGAATTTTCAACTCAAACATATTATGAAATTACGTTGACGTAAAGGTGAACGATTCTCTGTTTTCTGATTGCATTTAACCATGTTTTAAAGTTTGAGTGTTGAGGTTCATTTCAGAATGTTAGTACAGATATTTTATCGGGAGAAATCTCAGGATTTTTTTTTTTTTCTGAAAGTGATGGAAAGTCTTTGTCAACCCCATGCTGAAAACATTTCACTGTCAGATTGATAGTTTGTTGTGATCTCTCTGGCTGCTGTGTGGTGATCTGATCAGAGAGGAGATGGGTGAAGGGGGTGATCAGTTTGAAGGCGTTTGCCGTTGTCCAGGACAGATGATGAAAAGTTGGGTTTTCTCATAGTTTTGGAGACTGGAAGTCTAAGCCCAGGGTGCCAGCATAGTCAGAGCTCTGGTGAGAACTCTCTTCCTGGCTTCCAGATGGCCACCCTCTCACTGTGTCCTCACATGGCAGAGAAAGAGAGCAAGCCCTCTGGTCTCTTTTTTTTTTTGTGGTACACGGGCCCCTCACTGTTGTGGCCTCTCCCGTGGCGGAGCACAGGCTCCGGACGCGCAGGCTCAGCGGCCGTGGCTCACGGGCCCAGCCACTCCGCGGCATGTGGGATCCTCCCAGACCGGGGCATGAACCCGCGTCCCCTGCATCGGCAGCCGACTCTCAACCACTGCACCACCAGGGAAGCCCTCTGGTCTCTTCTTATAAGGACACTAATCCCTTCTTGATGGTCTGATCCTCATGATGTCATCTCAACCTCATTACTTCCCAAACGCCCCAAATCCAAATACCAGCACATTGAAAACAAACTTATGGTTACCAAGGGGGATGGGCAGGGAGGGATAAATTGGGAGATTGGCATTGACATATACACACTACTAGATATAAACTAGATAACCAACAAGGACCTACTGTATAGCACAGGGAACTCTACTCAGTGCTCTGTAATGACCTATATGGGAAAAGAATCTAAAAAAGAGTGGATATGTGTATATGTATAACTGATTCACTTTGCTGTACAGCAGAAAGTAACACAACATTGTAAATCAACTATATTCCAATAAAAATTTAAAAAAAGATTGAGAGATAGAGTTTCAACATAGGAAATTTGAGAGGGTATAATTCACTCTGTAGCAGCATGTTCAGAGACACACACACACACACACACACACACACACACACACACACACACGCACACACGCACACACACACACGGGTCCAGACCAGGAGGCAAGGTAACCCAAGACTCTTCACTCATTAGACTCGAGCAGAGTTTTTCTCTAGGTTCAACATGATGGTCTGCGGTGGTGAATAGATTCACACATAACTAGCAAGTTAAGTTACTTCTCTTTCAGTCCGTTTTTTCCTCAGAAGAGCCAGATTAATAAAATATACTCTGAAGAACTTTAGAAGTTAGAGCTTGTGGATTCTGCGGACCTGGTTGAGAGCCTGATACATTATAAGATATAAATGGTTGCCATAAGGCTGATGTTCTGCACGTTTTCTAGAAAACGGAGAGTAAGAGAGTAAGAATTTAATACTGTTTATCCAACAACCTCTTCAAGTCACTAGACGTGAGTCATTAGAAATGTACTCTGCCTTCAAACACGAGTGCTGTCCATAACTTCCTTTTTAAAACAGCCAAAACTACTCATTTAGTTGAGCCATATATATTGAGGGTCAGATCTTTGCCAGACACTGTGCTGAGGACCAGGGACCTGGTAGGGAACCAGACAGGCTAGGACTGAGCCTTCCTGGAGCTTCCAGTGTGCTTGTGAGTATGGGTTTGGAGTCAGTAGCTATAAGGGTGAGGATGCTATGAAGACAGAAGGATGAAGTGGATGGAAGCTGGTCGTAGACAGAGCTACAGTAGTCTTAGGGGTCACATCAGTCATCTTTGAGGGAGCAACCATTGGGCTGAAATGAGAATGACGAACAAGAGTGATGTAGGTGAAAACTGGAAAGAAGAAGATGCCGGGCAAATAGAACAGCATTTCTTAAATGTTTAGAGACCCAAGAGTATGGCTTCTTAGAGGAAGTACCAGAAAAACAGTGTGACTAGAAAGTAGATGGGAGGGGAAAATGTCTCAGGATGAGGCTGGGGTGGTGGACAAAGGACAGAACACAGAGGATGTTGCAAACTGTGTTAAGAATGTTGCACTTTCCTGACGGCAGTAACTAGAAAACCAGTGAAGCTGCAGGCCTGGGGCATCACACACTGGTGTCCTGATCTCCAGTCAAGGAGTTGTAAGGACAAGAATGATGACACCTAAGCGTATACCAGAGTGACCACCTTGGACCCTGAGTTTTGAAGGAGTGGGGCAGGGTCTCCTCCTTTAAACAAATTGCTGGGCAGTGACTCAAAGAGGCAGCGACCAAGAGATACTGAGAGAAAGAAGTGGGAGGAGGTTCTGTCCAGATGGAGGACATGTTTAGGGCTACAAAGAAATAAGATGAACACAGACTCCTAGGACACTTTTCATGAGATAAATGGAATATTTCTATCGGTTAGAAGTTTCTGTGTTGCAGATACCAGAAAAACCAGTACTCAAATTGGCTTAAAAATAATTAAATTAATTGGCTCAAGTAATTGGAAGTCCAGAAATAAGGGAGTCTCCAAAGTTATCTGAATCTATGGATTCCAGCTCTGTTTCTCTCAGCTGCATCCTTCTCTATACTGGCTATGTTTCCTCCTGGCTTTCCTCCTGGTAGTAAAATGGCCACAGCGCTGCATACCATCTGGGACAACCCTGGCCTCCTCACAGGATTCCAGTTGGACTCCCTCCCTATTGTTTTTGAAACAATCTTTGTGGTTGGGGGATTTCCATGGACTTATTGGCTTAGACCTGGGCTCTTCTTCCAGTGAAATGGGCAAGCTTGATGGGCCCACCTGTGGACCAGTCAGAGACGAGGGAGGGTGAGCATGCCTTGGAACACCTGAGCTGCATGGGGAGGACCTGTTAGGAAAGAAAGAGAGGGGAGTGGATTCTGGGTAGAAACCAACAATCCCCTACACCAGGCGTTGGTAAGCTTCTTCTGTGAAGGGACAGATAGTAAATACTTTAGGCTGTGTGGGTCATACGGTCTCTGTTACCACTACTCAACCCGGCCATTGTAACAGGAAAGCACCCGTAGACAATATATATTAATAAATGAACAGGTGTGGCTATATTCCAGTAAAACTTTATTTACAAAAACAGGCCAGATTTGGCCCTTGGGCCGGAGTTTTTTGACCCCTGACCCACACTATCTCACAGTAATCACTATCATTTAGCCTTCCCTAGACTGTTCTCCATCTGAAAATTTCCATTGGTGTTTATTTGTAACCGTATTTCATTCATACATAAAAATGCCAAGGGCAGATACGTGAGGCAGCAAGTAGAAGAGAGTTACAAGACAGCAAGATAAACTGTGGCTCTCTCCTCTCGGCCCTGCACCCCGTGGGTACGTTCCCTCCCGTAAGAATGGCAGCTTTGTCATGCTGACATTTTCAGATGGTGTTATTTGAAAAGCTTTAAACTTAATCCAAATAAAGAATGCAGACCTCATTTCATATTCATTGCCTTGCACACTGACAAAGCTTTAGAAATTTTGCTAAATGTGGACTTGGACGTGAGTCATATAATTTTTACTAGTGGAGTCATAGCTCAGTTCGCAAGGCAAGACACACACATTAAGGGGACATTAAAGGTGATAAATATGATATGTGGCCGAGACTGGATGTCCACCATTTGTATGTTCTTTCTGCTCTTTTTCTATTTTGGTGTAGAGATTGGGGAATTAAATTCAAAGAGGAGAAAAAGATGGATTTCCTTTCAAGTGGCAAGAAGTGAAGAAAGGGTAAATGCTCTTTCCCACTGAACACACAACTGCTCGTTTTCTGGCACAGTGCTTGACAAGAAGTGATTTCTGACTCACTTGCTTAATTCTTTCAGATTTCAACTGGAAAGTCTTAGAGAAAGTCAGGAGTTGCAAAATGGACGTCTGGGATCAAAAAAGCAACTAAAGTAGGGAGCCAGAATGGGGTGGGTGAAGAAGGAAACGTAAGGCAGAGAAGTACAGGCGTTAGAAAAGCAATGTTACATAGAAAATGTTATAAAACATCTTACATATAAAATAAGAGATTCAGTAATACTGATCAGTCTGTAGAGATCATCACTGGCTGAAAAGACACAGGATGAGCTGTGTCACTCCAAACTGAGTGTTTGAATCCAAAAGATAGCAGCGAAGAATGGAGGAATAAACCACACGTGCAAAAAGTAAAAAATCTTATTCCTACATTTTCTCAACCAGTTGACACATGTGTCGGCTGGAAAAATACTCTTGTTGATGTTGCCTTTGGCCGGACAACAAATCAAGAGGGGCTTCCGATCCAAGTTACATTGATTGAGACTTGACGCTGCTTTAAAGTCTTCTTTTTTCTTTCTTTCTTTCTTTTTTATTGGTGGGGGAGGAGGGAGGTGTTCCATTTAATCATACAAAGAATTAGAAGTTAGGTACGACCCTCCAAAAAGCTTTCTTTGTGCTTCTGTCAAATTCAAATTTTTACTAAAATAAAGTCACAAATAAAAAATGGTGGAAGGTGAACAGTCTCCTGTGAATACTCAGATAAAGGTAATAATTCAGTAACACTGAAAATTAAAATCAAGAGGAAAAGATGCCAAATTCTGATATCAACTGACCTAATTATAAAGCATATAGAGCCAGGCTGAGTAAAACCCCACCTAGGTCAGCATATGGCAACCCAAAGTTTTATCTTTATCAAAAAAGTCAAAGACGCTTTTATTCCCCTTTCCCCTCCCACCTCTGCCTCCTGTCTCAGGAATCTGTGGCCTGTACGAATGAAAAAACAGAGCAAGAGGGACTGCCCTGGTGGTGCAGGGGTTAAGAATTCGCCTGCCAATGCAGGGGACATGGGTTCGAGACCTGGTCCGGGAAGAGCCCGCATGCCACAGAACAACTAAGCCCGTGAGCCACAACTACTGAGCCTGCACCCTAGAGCCCACGAACCACAACTACCGAGCCTGCATGCCACAACTACTGAAGCCTGTGCACCTAGAGCCCGTGCTCCACAACAAGAGAAGCCACCGCAATGAGAAGCCCACGCACCACAATGAAGAGTAGCCTCCGCTTGCCGCAACTAGAGGAAGCCCACGCGCAGTGACGAAGACCCAACGCAGCCAAAAATAAATTAATAAATTTAAAAATTAAAAAAAACAAAAACAGAGCAAGCATCCCTCTGACACCTTTAAGTGTGCTCTAGGGGGCACACTTAAAATTATTTTTTCTAATTTCATGCCCATCATTCTGTGTCCCTGTAAAGATTTTTTTTTAACCCAGGAAAGTATCTGGACTGCACAGGGAGGCCTGGGCATGGCCCCGTCTGTTACCAGAGGGGCCATCTTTAAGAGGAAATTGATCCAAGTGGGGATGAAACTAGGAGGAGAGCTCAAGGACCGTACATTTTGGGAATTTTTGTTTTGCAAATCCTGCATCAGGTAAAAAATCCAGGAACCAGCCAGGAATGGTAAAAGATGCCCCCCGTTAAAAACAGAAAAAAGATGTGTGAAGACGCCCCAGAAGCAGGATTAGGCTAGAGCATCAAAACACCCTCCACGCTGTAGTGACTGGAAGTGGATTTACCATCACACGGTGTATAGATAAGGAAACCTGGGTCCATAACACTCCCCTGACCTTCGGGTGAGAAAGGAGTCTGGGCAGGTTTCATCGCGTTCAAGGATATGAAGAGAGAAATGCCTCCTTCAGAAGTCTGAAAATAATACTCTGGGACAACATGCAAGGTCAGCATTCAGACGACTAAGGGGTAGGAGAGTCTGAAGATTATCTCATGTAGAATCCATGTGAAAAATTCAGACAACTGTTTGGATTTCTCGACTTGCTTAAAGAAGTCATAATCTCTACACAGTATCATGAAGAGAGAAGAGGCTGAGATAAAAGGGGACTTGAGTTTGAGCAATGAAATTCAAGAAAGAGAAGATGGAATTGCTTTCAAGATGTAGAAGCTGGGATGTAGAGGGTCTGCAAGAAATTAAAGACATAGTAGTAGAATTAAAATTAGCCTCAAAGGCAGGACAGAGCAAAACAACGGCACGGCAGCCAAGTTTGCACATTTCCCAGAAAGGCTATGATCTGACACCTACCCTCTTCCTCAGGCTTACGTTTTACCACTCACCCCTCACTTCTTCAGCCACAGGGGTTCTTTTCTTTTCCTCAAATTCACCAACCTCTTCCCTTTCCCAGAGCCAGCTGTTTGTTCTGGCCAGACTGCATGCTTCCCTACTCTTCTCTTCGCTGGGTTCAAATCCCAGCTCAGGCAGTTCACTTGACTTCTTGGATACTCAGTCTCCCCATATGTAAATCTGGTTAATAACAGAATCTTCTTTCTGTTGTTGTCATGAGAATTAAATGAAAAATATACAGACCTTAACATAGAACAGAACAGTGTAGCAAGCGTTCAATACACATTAGGTAGTCACACACTAGTACTGGTATGGTACTGGTATGCTATGGTATGGTACTGGTATGGTATGGTACTGGTATTGTATGGTATGATACTGGTATGGTACTGGTATGGTATGGTACTGGTATGGTATGGTACTGGTATGGCATGGTACTGGCATGGTACTGGCATGGTACTGGTATGGTACTGGTATTCCTCCTCTAATAAGTGCCTTGCTCACAAGACTAATAATTAGCTCCATGAAAACAAAGATTTTGCTTCGTCTGTTTGTCCTTATCTATCCTGCACCAAAATACATAGAAAATGGTATAAGAGTTAAAATTGAAGCTATAATAGGACATTTCTTGAGTCTAAGAAAGAGTTTTCTCTACAGAATAAGGTTCACTGTATTTCACTCAAATTCACATTGAGACATTGTCTAGAAAACTCGACTATATCGATGAAGAAAAGTTATCAAGCTTCTGTATAAGGAAACAATAAGGAAAAAAGTAATCCATGAATAAATATGTAAGAACTAGGCTGGTGTCACACTTTTTTAGTGCAACCGTAAATGCCAGAAGACGAGGGAGACCTCAAAGCAATTTTGAGAGAAAAGGTTGTGAATCAGGAATTTTATAGCTTGTCAGGCTATCTTTTATGTGTGACGGTAACAAAAACACATCCTCAGATAGAAGGACTTGGAAAATATCAGCCACGTAAGCTTCATGGAAGAATGTTCCTTGAAGAAATGATTCCAGCCAACAGAAAATCAAAATTCAATGTTTGAAGCTGGGAAAATAATAAAAACAGATTAGCAGTATGCACTGAAACAAATTAAAATTAAGAGGGATCCAAATAATTGTAAACCTGTCCTAAAAGTATCACAAACGAGAATTGTCCTCACAAAAGAAGATAAAACATTTTAATGCAGAGTGATATGAATAATCTTGATCTATAAAACCACATTACATTAACAGAGGCCATAATCTGAATGGGGGAAAAGAAAATGGAAGTGTGTTAATAAACATTTTGCTTAAATTAGAGTGACCGAAAATGTACGTTTCTTAATTCTAGTAATTTTAAACTGTAGGTTAAAGAAAATACTGTATTTGAAAAACTCAGAGTTAGTTCATCAGAGAAAAGCAAAGTGGAAAAAAAAAAAAAAAAGGTTGACCTGGTTAGGAAAAAAAGAGAGTAAAAGGAGAACTCAAGAAGCAAAAACAGAAAAAGGAAAGTAGACATAGACCAAATATAGTACTTGTAAGAGTGATTATAAATGAGATAAACTCACTTATTAAAGAAGAGATCCTGAAATTGATATGTAATGAAACAAAGTCCAGTTGTCTGCTATTGACTAAAGACATACCTAAAAGGAATCCATGTTAAAAAGTATAGCAGACACAAAAAGAAAAAAGTTACAATTTAATAGGCTATGTAGAATTTAATATAGCATCAAATGACACTATGAACAAAGACCACCATTTTAATTGTAAAAACTAAAAGATAAGAGAGCACCAATTAACTTTTATGTTCCAAAATCAGTGAGTGAAATATATGTAAAGCTCACACTCTTAAAAATACAAGGAGAAATTTATAGAAACATGCCTATCGCAAAGTAATTAAAGAATAAGCGATGATATAGAAAAATATTAATAAAATGAATGAGTTGTATTTAAAGGATAACATTTTGAACTATATACCCTACAAACAGAGAGTTTGCCCTTTTCCAGGGAACATGGAACTTTAGTTAACTTTATTAAGCCACAAATAAAGTCTCAAGTATCAAAACAGAGAAATAAAATAAATATAGAGAAAAAAAGGCAATAGCTTTCACAATTTATCACCAAGAAGCATTTAGAAAGTACAGTGGGAAAAGATCCTAATCACTAAAACAATCCTCAAATATAAACTGCCTGGGAATAAGCTTCAAAATAAAAGTACAGATGAAGAAAAACCGTAAAAGTTTACTGAAGAATTTAGAACGAGATTTAAGTACCTCAAGAAGCATATTCTGGGGCTTTCCTGGTGGCGCAGTGGTTGAGAGTCCACCTGCCGATGCAGGGGACACGGGTTCGTGCCCCGGTCCGGGAGGATCCCACATGCCGCAGAGCGGCTGGGCCCGTGAGCCATGGCCGCGGAGCCTGTGCTCCGCAATGGGAGAGGCCACGACAGTGAGAGGCCCGCGTACCAAAAAAAAAAAACATACTCTGTTTGGAGTATAGTAGGACCTAAAAGTGAGAAGACATCAATTCTTTCCTCAATAATCTGTAAGTTCAATGTAATTCAAAAAAAAAATAGGAATGAGATTTAGGGGGAACCTAAATTTCTTCTTTGGGAAGAAAATGAGAAAATAGCCAAGAAAATTGTGAAATGAAAGACTAATTAGAAATGCGTAAAGACAATGAAGATTATCTGAAGAAAACGTAAGTATTTCCTGAGTGGAAATCAGGGCAAAGTCAACAAAGATGTGTAGGGAAGGACTGAGCCTTCAAGGAACACAGTTCTAGGACCACACTTATAGGACCAGGACCCCAGCCTCTGTTTCTCAAAGAAGTGCCGTTCTGGGTCTTTATCGTGTTACAACACAGCCGTGACCTTGGACTAGTCCATTCATGCTTCTCACTGAATCTAAATCCCTTAGATTCCTGGTCTTCGAGATGCTGGAGTGGAACTTGGTGACATGCGAAGTCCGTTCCATCCTAAGTTGCTTCTGAATCTCGGAAAAAATCGGACATCCGTGAAACTCAACTGGAGATGTGCAACCTTTTTTTTTTTCTATAATTCTTAATTTTTTCTGTAATTTCTACCTCAATACCTCATCTCTTCTGCTGGCAGGAAACAGAACTTAGTCAATTTTTGGAAAACCCATTTCAGTATAAATCACTCAGTTCTGGATTTCACACCCTTTCCTGTCCAGGCATCATTGAAGTTGAGGGCTACCTAGAACCCAGGGTGGGGCTGGGTTAGAGAAGCATCCAGTCCACATCCTTCATCCGTCCTAAGGACAGCATCCACTGGAGTGCACTTTGCTATCTGGTCCTCATGTGTATCTGATAAGGTTCCTATGATCCCACCCATGTGCCAGCTACAGAGTCCATCTCTCCTCTTTCTGTCACAGCCTTTCCTCCTGGTGATGAGATCCCTTTATATCTACCACTTCTTCAGTGAAGTTCAGTGCCTTCCCATTCCACTCTGGGACCACCAAAGTCTCTGAGAGGCTGTTTGAGATGCTCTCTGTTCCTTGCATCCCACACAGCTATCTGTGCACACTCTCTCATGGCAGTTGGTGATGCCTGACAGGCTGCATTTGACTGCTTGGTGCTGTTTCTGACCCACATAGATGTTTATATGGCTTTTGAACACAGATAGATTCTTTCTCCCAAGTCTCTTCTCGAAGTTGTAGAAATAAAAAAAAAAAAAGAATCTTTGAATAGACAAGTTAAATCTAAGACTCGACACTGAAAAATTGCTGAATTAGAAGATGATGCTAAGGAAAGCCCCTGGGATTCAGAATCAAAGTCATTAAAAATAATGAGAAAATTTACAAGGAATTGAAGGTAGATTGAGAGGTTCTAATGTACATGTAATGAGTTATTATGTAAGAAATAGATGGGACAGCTGAGAAGTAACATTTAAATGAAACATGCAGACTTCCCTGGTGGCGCAGTGGTTAAGAATCTGCCTGCCAATGCAGGGGACGCGGGTTCAAGCCCTAGTCCGGGAAGACCCCACGTACCACAGAGCAACTAAGCCCGTGAGCCACAACTACTGAGCCCGCGGGCCCCAACTACCAAAGCCCGCACGCCTAGAGCCCGTGCTCCGCAACAAGAGAAGCCACCGCAATGAGAAGCCCACGCACTGCAACGGGGAGTAGCCCCCGCTCGCTGCAACTAGAGAAAACCTGTGTGCAGCAATGAAGACCCAACACAGCCATAAATAAATGAATAAATGAATGAATGAAACATGCATTATTGGTCAGCAAATGGTAAATTTTTATATATGCTCCATGTGTGTTTTATAAGAATGTATACCCTGCAGCTGCTGGAGATAGTGTCCTGAATATATCTGTTAGGTCAGGTTTTGCTGGTGGTGGTGTTCAAATATTCTACATCCTTATTATCTCTTGACCTGCTTGAGCTAGGTCAGTGAGACAGGTGTGTTTATTCTCCCATGTGATAGTGAATTTGTTTCTCCTAGAGCCTTGCCAATATTTACTGTATCTATTTTGGATTATCTTATTAGATGCTTAGAGCTTTAGAAGTATATTTTTCTGGTGAATGAAACATTTATTATGAATTGTCCCTCTTTATCTCTAATAATATTTTTTGTCTAAAAGAAAGTTCTGAGATTAATATAGGCACACCAGCTTTCTTTAGGTTACTATTTTGCATGAGTATCTTTTTCTATTCTACTTTAAATCTCTCTGTATCCTTTTTGGATGTGATTTGTTTAAATATCATCTAGCTTTTATCTGGTGTAACAGTCTTTGACTTTCAGTGCAACATTTAGTACATTTATATTTAATGTGATTACTGAAACACTTGAATTTAAAATTACCATCTTACTCTTCATCACTAATCATCAGAGAAATGCAAATCAAAACCAAAATGAGATATTACCTCACATCTGTTAGAATGGGTATCATCAAGAGGATAAGAGATCACAGGTATTGTTGAGAATGTGGAGAAAAGGGGACTCTTGTACACTGTTGGTGTGAATGTAAATTGGTTCAGCTGTTACGGGAGACAATATGGAGGTTCCGCAAAAAATTAAAAACAGAACTACCATATAAACCAGCAATTCCACTTCTGAGTATATATGCAAAGGAAATTAAAACAGGATATCGAAGAGGTAACTGCACTTCCATATTTATTGCAGCATTATTCATAATACCCAAGATACGGAAACAACCTAAGTGCCTGTCAGCAGATTAATGGGTATAGAAGATGCGGTATACATGCACAGTGGAATCTTATTGAGCCATGAGAAGGAAGGAAAGCCTGCCATTTGCAACAACATGAGTTGACCTTGAGGGCATTATGCTAAGTGAGATGAGTCAGACAGAGAAAGACAAATACTGTTTAATATCACTTATACGTGGAATCCAGAAAAGCCAAACTTGTAAAAACAGAGAGTGCATTGGTGGTTTGTGGGTGGGTGAATGGGAGAGATGTTAAGAGTACAAACTTGCAACTGGTAGATAAATAAGTTCCAGAGATCTGAAGTGCAGTATAGTGGTTAGAGACAACAACATTATACACATCGAGCTTGTGGAGAGACTAGGTCTTAACTATTCCCACCACAAAAAAGAAATGGTAATTATGTGATGTGTAGAGGTGTAGCTGACACTACAATGGCAATTGTATTGCAATATATAAACGTATCTAGGGCTTCCCTGGTGGCGCAGTGGTTGAGAATCCGCCTGCCGATGCGGGGGACACGGGTTTGAGCCCTGGTCTGGGAAGATCCCACATGCCGCGGAGCAACTAGGCCCGTGTGCCACAACTACTGAGCCTGTGCGTCTGGAGCTTGTGTTCCGCAACAAGAGAGGCCGTGACAGTGAGAGGCCCGCACACCGCGATGAAGAGTGGCCCCCACTCGCCGCAGCTAGAGAAAGCCCTCACACAGAAACGAAGACCCAACACAACCAAAAATAATAAATAAATAAATTAATTAATTAATTTAAAAAATGTATCTAATCAACAGGTACACCTTAAACTTACCCAATGTTATATGCCAGCTACATTTCAATTTAAAAAACCCTCCCATCTTACTATGTGCTTTCTATTTGTCCTGTTTTCTCTTTTTTTACTCTTCTTCTGTTCTTTCAGGTTACTTTTTATTATTCCATTTTCATCCTTCTCTTACCTTGGAAATAAGAGTTAGTGGTTACCCATGAGAATACATCACATATTTGTAATGTATCAACATCTAATATCAGTTGATATTTTCACCCTCTTACTGAACAAAGCAAAACCCATAGAATACTTTTAAGTACTTTACCCCTTATCCATTGTTGATTCCATTCCATCTCGATTCTTTCTATATTTTAAAACTCACTAAGACATTATCATTATTGATTTATAGAGTCAAAATTCATATAAATGTACCCACATATTTATACACCTTTTATCTTTAAAAAGTTTTCTGTATTTATATGTAAGTATCTACAGACCCGTTTTACGTTCCTTTGGGGTAAATGGATGAGGAAAAGTGTGACTTTGAAATCTTTAACAGTGTTTCATAATCCCTTTGGATTTGCAGCCTACTCATTGTGGGCATTTCCTAAACCAAAATTTAAAAGCCTGGAGCGTGACACATGGTGTGACAATGGGCCACTGAAGTAGCGATTAGAATGACTCAGAAAATCAGACACATAGGGTGGTTTCATCTGGAATTGTTGGATTTTGTTTTAAGGTGATCCTGCCCTCCACCACTTCATATATCCTAATTAAAAATTAAATTCTAAAATTCTAAATTAAACGAATCTTCTTTTAGGATTCTGTAGCACTTCTTTGAAATGCCTGGACACATCCTGAACATGACAAATCCAAGGGAAAGTACCACATAAATGAGATAAAGCAGTCAGCTCAGGTATCTGAGTACTACAGGCTCTGAGTGCCATCACCTGCTCAAATTCAGCAGGAGTTTAAAAAAAGCAGGACTGGTCATGAAAAGGTATTTGAGGGTGGACAGTAGTCCATCTGTGAGGTCATGGAAGCATTTCCGATATTATGCAGATTATGTGATCTGACACCTCTCTGCAGTTAGTCCTCCTGGGATCTCAGGACTGGCAACCCAAGGATGAAGATCTCCATTACAAGATAAATGTATACATGGGATACTTGGTATCTGCCCTTCCTCTTGGCACTTGGAGAGCCGTGTGAGGGTTCCTGGGCTCAGTGTGTGTCCATCCATACAGGACAGATTGCTTCTGACTTAACATGGGTGTTATGCCCACCTTCCTTGTTTCAGCCTTAAAATGGGAAAAGATGTTGAAGCATGAAGGAAGAATCCAAGTGAGTTCTTAGGTCTTGAAACCTTGTCCAATGGGATGTTTTCACAGCAGAGAAAATCCTTTGGCCATTCCCGGATCTGCTGACCATTGTGAGGAGAGGAGCAGGGCACTTTCCAGTAGTATTTGTGAATTTCTTTTCCTCCTTGTTTCAGAATAGGTTGTATGAGAGTTTAAGTCTGCCTGTGGGTATGATCCACCAAGCCCTAAAGACTGACTGCTACATAAAAATTCATGCCCTCAGTAAGGCATGGCGTCTACCCATGAGAGCCTGTGGACTAAGAAAAGAGTCATAAATGCAAAGGTATCAGCTACACTGCTCTCCCTGTTCCATTTAATCTCTAAACTGTACGGGGATGAGCAGAGCTCAGATCTTATCCAGAAGTAAAGACAGCAGGACAAAGGCAAGATATGCACTGTTGATTTACTAGAGAAAGCAGACAGTTCTCTGTACATCCTCAGACCCTTGTAGGACAGACTGGGTTCTTCTGGGGGAAGATGTTTCTCTGCTCTCTGATACTCTACAGCCCTTGCCTCTTAGGATTGCCAGAGTTAGCAAATAAAAACACAGGACACCTTTTTATCGTATGCAACATACTTACACTAAAAAATTATTTGTTGTTTATCTGAAATTTATTTTACTGTGCTCCCTGTATTTTATCTAGTAACCCCGCTGCAGTTTATTTTCGTGTCTTATTGGACTGCTTTCCAATTCCTCACTCTTTGTTGTATGTCATAGGTCTTGCTTTACGAGACTGCAAACTCTTGGGAATTACCTCTAGTCCCTTATAGCATCTGACTCAGGATTGAGTTTTTAGTATGACTGAATGAATGTAAATTTAATTTGGTTTGACATGGATGTCATTATATCACTCCAGACCACAGGCTTGAAGTTGCCAAGAGTATTAGAGAGACCCACCTCGTAGAAGCTAAGGATGCCTATAGGTATCTGATTCCAAAAAACGGTGCCGTACGCACTGCCTGTCCTTTGAAGCCCACAGGAGTAGCAGCATGGTTTAGCTCAGTGTGGTCCAGCAAAAATATAGTGCGAGCCTTATCTATACTTTAACATTTTCTAGTAGCCACATTTAAAAAATGAAAAAGAAATATAAGGAATCCATTTTAATTACATATTTCATTTCACTCAATTTATCCAAACTATTGTCCCTTCAACATGGAGTTAATATAAAGAAATTTTGATGAGATATTTTATATTTTTATTCATGTGGAATCTTCAAAACCTGGCATGTATTATATACATTTATCACACATCTCAAACTGACTGCTAAATTTCACTAGAAATACTTGATTTGTATTTCTGAAATTTGTGGTTGAAAAAGTAGGTTCGCATACCCAAGTTTTATCAAAATAAGAGTTTTCCAATAACAGAATTGAATATAGTTTTTTACATTGATAATTAATTAACGTCTAATAAAGTGAAAAATTAAACTCCTCATTCCCTACGCCCTGAGTATTTCAAGTACTCAGTCGCCTCAGTCCAGGGCTGGACAGTCTCTGGAGCTTCCTTCTAAAATCCTCTTAACCAAACGAGGTGAATACAACAAACATACAAACAATGATATCCCTCTTGGGTCTGGGATCAACAGAGCCGATTCCCTGCAGTTCCTGATAATTCCCGTCGCTGCCACAGCACATCTCCTGTGCATCGGTTTTTTTTCCTCCCATGGCAAAATCAGACGATGTGATTTTACTTAAAAACCACTGAATGAGCTAACGCCATTCATGCTTTTGAGCGTCTCTATTTTGCAGGTTGCTCTGTGGATGATGTTTTATTTAGCGAAGCCGTTTGCAGACCTTCCTGCAGACGTTAGGTCTTCTGCCATCTGAAACAATCTGAACCCCTTTGAAAAGGCAAACGCCAGAACCTCCCCCGCAGTCCAAACAGTTTGTGGACTATATCTAAATAGTCTGGTGTACTAACCGCAACTGAGGAATTTGCTAGTGCATTAAAGTACTGTAACGAAAATGTTGTCATTCTGAGGCTTGGGGGGAGGAGTGGAGTATTGCTAAGAGCAGACGCTGGGGCTTTGGCAGGGCTGCAGGCAGTGTCAGGATCCCGGGATCAAAAGGTGATGGAGAGACGTCTAATTGAAGAGCACAGCTCTGATATTTGTGGTTTCCTTTCCGGCCGTGGAATTCGGTACAGTCCTTAAAACAGCTCGCTGGTCAGCTCTGGGGCCTTGCAGGAAGAAGGGAGGGGATTCCTGGACATTACAGATGATGGGGTTGGGTCCTTGTCTGCACATCTCTGGGACCGGACATCACTTTTCATTGTCTTTACTCAGCGCAAGGCAGCCTAACCGGAAGCTGGGCTCTCCCAGTGGAATTCAGTTTATACTTAAGGCTGATGCAGATGGAAGTGTAATTAAATAAGAAAAAAAAAAGAGACAAAAGTACACACGGGAAGAAATAGCTGCAAGACGCTAAAATAAATGTAAATGTATTTCTCACCCAACTCATGTTACGTGGTACTTGTGTTTGATGTCTTATGCAAATGTTTCTCCTTCAGCGCTTCCTTGCATGTGATTAATTTCCCAGAGTTTTGATATGTTTTCACTCTTTATTTCCTGGCCCTTAACATTATTATGCATGGAGGTGGCAGGGGAATTGAGAGGAAGAGACAGACTGGCTTAATTCTCTCCTTCACACCCAGGAAAGACAGGAGTCTTAATGAAGGGGAAAATGTTTGTTTGGTCATTTAATCCGCTTTAATTGAGCACCTAATGTATGGAACACTAGGGGTACAAAAGGATGCGAGGTGACTTATCATTTGAGAGAAACTCCAGCTTTACCATCTTGTATGACCTTAGGCCAATGACAGTATTTTAAGGTTCAGTTTCCTCAATTTAAAATGCGGATAATAAAAAAATTTTTTTTTAATTACCTAAAAGGGGATAAGAAGAAGAAATGGGTAAAGGAGAAATCATATGTAGATTATTCAATAAATGGAGCCTATTACAATAATTATGATTAAAGATAGTTATACCCCCTCATTTTTTTTTTACCCTGATCTTTGAAATTTTTAAAATAATTGATTCATGGCCCAGTACATGGTCAATTTCTGAAAGTAAACCATGGGTGCTTGTGAAGAATGCACATTCTCTGGTTGTTGCATTAAAAAGATCAAAATACGGTAGCATGAATGATCTTACGCCAATTAAATAGAAAATTTAGATGAAATAGAAATACTCTTAGAAAAACATATTACTAAAATTGACACAAGAATATAAAATCTGAATAATCTTAATCTATTTTAAAAATTGAACCTATATCCTCTATAAGTTCCTTAAGTGAAAGCTTTTGGGTTGTAAACTCTGTTTTTCTCTATAAATGTCTCTACATCCATCCTCTTTCCTGAAGGTAATTTTTCTTGGCAACCAATTCTAGGTTGATAGTTATTTTTTCTCATCACTTTAAAAATGTTATCCCATTGTCTTCTGGCCTCCATAGTTGGTATTGAGAAGGCAGGAAGGCTTTCGCCATTCTTATTGCCATTCCTTTGCATGCAGGTGTCTTTCTTTCTGGTTCCCCCCACCTCTCCGCCCCGCCCCCCCCGTTTTGCACTTACACTGGTATGCTATACATTTATTTCTTTAATTTACTCATCTTGGGAGTGATACTTTGTGCTTCCTGGATTTCTGAGTTAATTTTTTTTATCATTACACACAAAAAAATCATAGCTATTGTGTCTTCAAACAATGCCTGTGCTCCATTCTTTAATCTCTTCTTTGGGGCACCCCGTAAGACGGGTACTAGTCTTTCTTATTCTGTCATTCATCTTCCTCAACATCTCTTATTTTTTTTAGATTAATAAATAGTGACTTTGTAAACTGATATCAGGATTCAAGGATATGAAAGTTAATGCTAATTTATTTTCATTTTTGAATGAGCAAGATTTGTTACCGGAAACATGTAATTTAGCTAAAATAAGAGGAAATTGGAGATTGTATTTCTGCATACTTAAGGCTAAATGAAAACATGATGGATATAATGAGAAATGAATTGTTATTCTCTAATCCAAAGGTGGTTTATTTTGAAAATTAATGTCAATTCTGCTGAAACTTATTTTTTTTAAACATCTTTATTGGAGTATAATTGCTTTACAATGGTGTGTTAGTTGCTGCTGTATAACAAAGTGAATCAGCTATACGTATACATATGTTCCCATATCTCCTCCCTCTTGCGTCTCCCTCCCTCCCACCCTCCCTATCCCACCTCTCTAGGCGGACATAAAGCACGGAGCTGATCTCCCTGTGCTATGCGGCTGCTTCCCACTAGCTATCTGTTTTACATTTGGTAGTGTATATATATCAGTGCCACTCTCTCACTTCGTCCCAGCTTACCCTTCCCCCTACCCATGTCCTCAAGTCCATTCTCTACATCTGCGTCTTTATTCCTGTCCTGCCCCTAGGTTCTTCAGAACCTTTTTTTTTTTTTAGATTCCATATATATGTGTTAGCATACGGTATTTGTTTTTCTCTTTCTGACTTACTTCACTCTGTATGACAGTCTCTAGGTCCATCCACCTCACTACAGATAACTCAGTTTCATTTCTTTTTATGGCTGAGTAATATTCCATTGTATATATGTGCCACATCTTCTTTATCCATTCATCTGTCGATGGACACTTAGGTTGCTTCCATGTCCTGGCTATTGTAAATAGAGCTGCAATGAACATTGTGGTACGTGACTCTTTTTGAATTATGGCTTTCTCAGGGTACATGCCCAGTAGTGGGATTGCTGGGTCATATGGTAGTTCTATTTTTAGTTTTTAAGGAACCTCCATACTGTTCTCCATAGTGGCTGTATCAGTTTACATTCCCACCACATCTGTTATTTTTTTAAGTGAGCTACACAATAGACTATCTCAGGAAATTGAACAGAATTCATTAAACGACTTTGTCAGTTGTCAAAAGAGGTTGCAGTAAGGAGGCTATGAGATGGAGCTAAGATGGTAGGGAAAGTAAAAGGATGTCATCATGTACATTGTTGTGTTACTTTATATAAGACTCCATCTTTGCAGATTGAAGCTAAAGTCTCTCCCTGAAGACTTAATGAAGTAAGTGGCCAAGTTGGAGAGGCTTAATTGGCTGGAAAATGTGGGTAAGGTTCTAGGAGCTGCATTCAGCTTCCTAAACCTACGGACCACCTCCCGTCAACAGCCAGCAAAATTCTGCCAACATCCAGAATGAGCTTGAAAGCAGATTCTTCCATAGTTAAGCTGCCAGATGAGGATACAGCCTGGCCGGACACCTTGATTACTACCTCGTGAGCCTGAGCAAAGTGCACAGCTGGACGGTGCCCAGATTCTCGCCTGACAGAAACCACGAAATAAATGCACCACAGAATGTGTGGTCATTTGTTTTGCAGCAGTGAAAAACTAATGCTAAGAAAACGAAAACTAAAAAAAACAAGAACTAAAACTAAAGGAGAGTAGTAAGAGAGGAGAAATTTACTCTGCCTCCACCAGACCCCTTTTCGGTGTGACGTGGGACAGGCAGAGCAATGCCACGTTCTGTTTCTCCACGTGGGGTTACTACATTATTTTATGACCTGTCCGTCCTTGAGCGTTTGTAAGGCTCAAGTGTGCTAAGAAATTTTATCAGGCTGCTGTGAAGAGCGTTTATTCGCCAAGGTAAACTGGCTGTGGAATTTGTTGAATTATACTTGAGTAGAACTTTTACTAGTTCTAATTAGTGTTTACATGCATTGATACTCATAATAACCCCGTGAGATATGTAAGCAAGTGGTCTTCCATTGAAGATGAAAGAGGAAATGGCTCATCCAAGTGTCTTAGTCCGTTCAGGCCACTGTAAAAAAATACCACAGACTAGGTAGTTTATAAACAAAAGAGAAATTTCTCATAGTTCTGGAGGCTGGAAGTCTGAGATCAGGATGCCAGGATGGTTGGGTGAGGGACTGCTTCTAGGTTGCAGACTTCTCGTTATATCCTTATGTGATGGCAGGGGCTAGGGAGCTCTCTTGGGTCTCTTTCAAAAGGGTGTTAATCTCATTCATGAGGGCTCCATACTCGTGAAATAATTATCTCCCAGAGGCCCCACCTCCTAACGCCATCACGTTGGGCATTAGAATTTCAACATGTGAATTTTGGGGGAAACACAAACATTGAGACCGTAGCACTGAGTTTAACTGCTTAAAAGTGGAAAAACCAAAACTGAATACACATCTTCTAAAACCCAAGGCCAGTTTTTTCCTTTACGTGGAAACCACCTCTGACAAAGAAGACATTCTCTGAACCCCAACATTAATATTTAATTAAAGCAATATATTCCTAGGGTTTTTTTCCCCCAAAGCAAACTAAAATTAGAAACTGGAGATCAGCACTCTCTAAAATCATGGAGATCAGCTGGTACATAGCTGGGCTTATGAAACGAATTAGATATTTTGTGTGTGATGGAACCTTCCTGCCATCATTGAAGAACCTTATCACAAACTCTCACACACGTGTCTTTGTGTCAAAAGTGGGATCCCTACTGAGAAGCATACTCAAAAGAAAACTTCAAAAGTTTCCCATATTCAGATGTGAGGAGTCAAGCTGTCTATATAAAAAGCCCACTGTAGGGAAGCAGACTCACAGACTTTGAAAACAAAACAAACTTATGGTTACCAAGGGGGAAAATTAGGGGGAGGGATAAATTAGGAGTTTGAGATTCACATATACACACTACTGTATATAAAATAGATAATCAACAGGGACTTACTGTATAGCTGATTTGCTTTGTTATAAAGCAGAAACTAACACACCATTGTAAAGCAATTATACTCCAATAAAGATGTTCAAAAAACAAAAAACCAAGGATTTACTGTATAGCACAGGGAGCTCTTCTCAATATTCTTTAATGACCTGTATGAGAAAAGAGTCTGAAAAAGAATGGATATATGTATATGTATAACTGAATCACTTTTCTGTACAGCAGAAACTAATGCAACATTGTAAATCAGTTACCCTCCAGTATAAAATAAAAATTAAATAAGTCCCCTGTAGGGTCAGGACAGAGTATATACTCCTTCGCTGATGAGAATGAGTTAAGAGAAAATGGGAGGAGACAAATTGTAGACATAGGGAATATACAACTTATTGAGAGTTTTGCTGCAAATGAGAACAAGGAAATTAGGCAACAACTGATGGGTCAAGGGAAAATGTGTGTGTGTGTGTGTGTGTGTTTTTTTTTTAAGACATAGCAGCATATTCATGTACTGGTAGGAATGATACAGTACAGGGCTGAAAACGGAGGAGAGAGGAGTGAACTGCTGGAGGAAGCGTCCCTGACTGGGCAAGAGGGAGTGAGATCTGAATATGAGGACCTAAGGACAGGCGTTGGCTTTTGATAGGAGCATGATGGGCTTGGCGTAGCAGCACATGGGAGAGCTGACCTCGTGAGTACAGACACTGGTAGGTGAGTGGAAGTGGTGGTGGGAATTCAGTGGAGGTTCTCTTCCGATCTCTTCAGTGATCCCAGTGAAGTATGAAGCCAGGGCTCTAACTTGCCAAGAATAAGGATGGGGCAGGAGGTGTAGAGTAGAGAGAATAGGGCATGAAACCAGGGCATTGGAGGAGAATTGCCCAGGGAAGTATACGTGATTGCAGGCAGCATGGAGGTCTGCTTGAGGGTGATAATCGTGCATGTAAACTGAGGCCAGTGTGTTGGTGTTGATTGTCCCATCTGTATTCAGCTTGTGTGCAGCAGCAGGAGAGAAGGAACGTTGAATTTCACCAAGGTCTTGCTTTCGCTAAACGAGAACAGTAAAGACAGAGAAGGGCAAGGGAATGGAAGGCCTGTGCGAGGGAATAATTGTAAGAATTCACCATGGAATTTCAGCTGGGTAAGAAGGAAGTAGACCATCAAAGGGGTGAGAAACATGCATTGGAGGGCCTCCTGAATTGGAGGTCCTGGTGACGTTGGGAAATTGTGGTGGTCAGGTTACCAGGTGCCCTGACTAGACAGATTGGAGTGAGGAGGGCTTGTAGTTATTGGTGATGAAGCCTGGTTTATGGGCAACTGAGGTACCTGAGCTTATATTTATCATTATCTTTCTGATTGCTTTCTTATCTTTGCGTTTCGTCTCTGCTTTCATGGTCATTATTTCAGTCCTTTCCTGAGTGTTAGTAATTAAGTGTTCAGCTATGTCAATTTCAGTTCTTTCTACTAAATTTATTCATTTTGTATTCGTGCTGTTTTGGCTTTCAATGTATCTTCTGAAATTCCTTATTTTATTTTATTTTATTTTTTACTCTCTTCTCTGTTGTCTTTTGTCATCGAATTTCTGCTGTCTTTACATTCTTCTAGAGCTCTTAAAATTTGTGTCAGCTTTTTAAAAATGAAGTATAATTCCCATACATGAAGTGCATATAATTTCAATCTCTTTTGACAAATATATACATCTGAGTGACGACCCTTTCTCCTCTCAAGATGTTGTTTGTTTGTTTTATTCCAGAAAATCCCCAGGGCCCCTTCCCAGTCATTCACCCTCGGAAAGAACTCATCTGGCTTTTCACTCAGTGTACTGTTTTTAAGGTTCATCCACATATATCGTCAATAGTTTGTTCCTTCTTACTACTGAGTAATATTCCGTTTTTTGATGAATCTGTTCTTCAACTGACTGTGATGAGCAGTTTCGAGTCTAGGGCTACCGTGAATAGAGCTGCTCTGAATATCCTTGTATGAGGCTTTTTGTGGACATGTGTTTTCATTTCTTTTGGTAAATACCTAGAAATGAGATTTCTGGGTCATAGGATAGAGGTATGTTTTTAAGAAACTTCCAAACAATTTTCAGTGAGTGTACAATTTTCCTTTCTCACCAGCAATGTATGAGAATCCCACTTGCTCCTCAGCCTCTTTGGTACTTGGTGTGGTCGATTATTTTCATTTTAGCCATTCTAGTGGGTGTGTAGTACAATCTTGTTGTGGTTTTAATTAGCATTTTCCAAATCACTAACAGTCGTGAGAGAACTTTTTCATGCACTTTTTTCCATTCTCATGTTTTCTTTTGTTCAGTATCTGTTCACATCTTTTGCCCATTTTTATTAGGTCATTTGTCTTTTATTATTGAGTTGTAAAAGTTTTTATATATTGTGGATACAAGCCCTTAACGAAATATATGTGTTGTGACTGTGTTCTTCCAATCTGTGGCTTGACCATTAATTTTCTTAATCGTTTCTTTGATGAGTTGAAGGTTTAAATTTTGGTGAAGTCTAATTCATCATTCTTTAATGGTTAGTGTTTTCTGTGTTCTCTCTAAGAAATCTTTCTATCTCTAGGTTGAGAAGATTTTTTTCCTTGCTTTTTTTTTTTAAAGAAGCTTTAGAGTTCCAGTTTTTGCATTTAGACCTGTGATCCACCTCATATTAATTTGTGGTATGTTGTGCGATAGGGATTGAAGTTCTTTTCTACGATATAAAATTCTGATTGTTCCAGCCTTTGTTGAAGGGACTTTCCTTTTTTCATTGAATTGCTTTGGCATTTTTGTCAAAAATTATTTGACTGTGTATGTGGGCCTATTTGTGGGCTATCTTTTCTGGTTCAGTGATCTGTCAATCCTCTTAGGAATACCACACTGTCTTGTTCATAGTCAAGAGTAAAATCTTGAAGAGTGGAGTAAGTGCTCCAAATTTCCATTTTTTTCTTTTTCATAATTGTTTTGGAAATTTGGCATGTCCATAGAAATTTTAGAGTTATCTTAATTTCTACAAAAAAAAAAAAAAAAAAGGCTTTTCAGATAATACCGATCAGGTTTGGGAGAATTGCCATGTTACCAATATTGAGTCTTTCAAACCAAACATACAGTATCTTTCTGGTTACTTAGATTATGTTTAATGCCTCTTAGCAGTATTTATTTTATTATGTTTTATTTATTTATTTATTTATTGCGGTACGCGGGCCTCTCACTGCTGTGGCCTCTCCCGTTGCGGAGCACAGGCTCCGGACGCGCAGGCTTAGCGGCCATGGCTCACGGGCCCAGCCTCTCCGTGGCATGTGGGATCTTCCCAGACCGGGACACGAACCTGTGTCCCCTGCATCGGCAGGCGGACTCTCAACCACTGCACCACCAGGGAAGCCCTGTGTTTTATTTTTATTGAAGTATAGTTGAATTACAATGTTGTGTTAATTTCTGCTGTACAGCAAAGTGATTCAGTTATACATATATATACATCCTTTTTTAAAAAATAAATTTATTTATCTTTGGCTGCGTTGGGTCTTCGTTGCTGTGCGTGGGCTTTCTCTAGTTGGGGCGAGCGGGGGCTACTCTTCATTGTGCTATGCGGGCTTCTCGTTGCAGTGGCTTCTCTTGTTGTGGAGCGCGGGCTCTAGGCGTGTGGGCACAGTAGTTGTGGCACGTGGGCTCAGTAGTTGTGGCACGTGGGCTTAGTTGCTCTGTGGCATGTGGGATCTTCCCAGACCAGGCCTTGAACCCGTTTCCCCTACACTGGCAGGCGGATTCTTAACCACTGCACCACTAGGGAAGTCCATACATTCTTTTTTATATTCTTTTCCATTGTGGTTTATCTTGGGATACAGAATATATTTCCCTGCTTAACAGTGTTTTATAGTTTTCCAGGTAGAGATCTAACACATCTTGTGTTAAATTTATCTCTAGACATTCTACCTTTGGGAATATTTTGTAAATGATATTTTAATCCACTCTTTTACTTAGAATAGTTTTTGATGTACAGAAAAGTCGTAAACAGGGAACAGGGAGTTCTCTACGCCCCTCGGCCAGTTTTCCTTACTGGTAACATCTTATGTTACCAAGTAACATACCAAGATATGTTTGTCACAACCAAGAAACCAACACTGGGACTTTACTGTGAACTAAACTCCAGACTTTATTCAGATTTCACTTATTTTTCCATTAACGCCCTTCTTCTGCTCTAGGATACCATATTACATTTAGTTATGATGTCTCCTCAATTTCCTCTTGTCTCTGAATATTTCTTAGTCTGTCCTTGTTTTTTTATGACCATGATACTTTTAAGGAATATTCTCAGGTATTTTGTAGGATTTTTCTCAACTTGGGTGTGTCTGGATTTTTTCTCACAGTTAGACTGGGGTTATGGGCTTTGGGGAAGGATGCCACAGAGCTCTTCGCATCATATATCAGAGGTACTTGTTATCAGCAAGACTTATCACTGGTGATGTCAACTTTGACCATCTGGCCAAGGAAGCGTCTGTGAGGTTTCTCCACCAATAAGTTACCCCCTTTGCATGGGCTACTCTTTGGAAGCATGTTACCCCCTCGAGGGGGCAGTATCTGCATAAATTATCATAATTCTTCTGTAAGGAAGCGATGTCTCTTCTCATTTGTTTACTTGTTTATTCACTTACTTAGACCAGCATGGATGGACTCATGGATAGTTAGTTTACTTGGAGGGTTGTAATCAAATCTTACATAATTTTGTTACCAAATTGTTCCACCTTAGGCCGCTGGGAGCACTTTCAATGTGGCTCCTGTGTCCTTGTGACATGCCCCCATTCTTTGGTTGTTGCGTATTTTCTTATTTTCTGGCCCTACAAGATACCCTAGAATCTGCTGTTTGCCTCCAAGGAGCCTTGGTTCCTTTACTGGAGAAAAAGAACTGCTATCTGGGCACTTGGTGTGCTCGTGGCTACTCAGGTGTTACAGCTTCTAGGATCTCTCAGTGGACAGGCCTGAGAAATACATGTAGTAATTGGAAATTCCCTGGCTGCCCAATGGTTAGGACTCAGTGCTTTCACTGCCGAGGGCACGGGTTCAATCCCTGGTCGGGGAACTAAGATCCTGCATGCCGTGCAGCACAGCCATTAAAAAAAGAAAAAAAGAAAAAAAAAGAAAGAAATACATATAATCTTGTTCAGATTCTTTGCCCTTATTGATTATTACAAAAGATTGAGTATAGTTCCCTGTGCTAAGAAGAGATATTTATTTATGTGTCACTGAATCACTTTGCCGTACAACTGAAACTAACACAACATTGTATATCAACCATACTTCAATTAAAAAAAAAACGTGTTGAGTCAAATTTTAAAATAAAAAAAATTCCACGTAAGACTAAATGGTGATATAAAACATTAAGGTGAAACGTGTGTTAGTGTGACATTTGCCTTGTTATGAAATACGAATCACAAAGAATAATACATGCAGCTGAATTTCAGTTAACTCCCTTTTAACAGTCTTGTTACCATGGCAATGCCAAGAATGAGTCTTCACAGGCTGTAAGGTATGGATTGTTTGATTTCTTAAAAGCAGTTGAAATAAAAACTACCAACAGAAAAAGAAAAAAAAAAAGAAAGACATATAAGCATACTAACCCATCTAGGCACACAGGTCTAGAATCAATTCTATACGCATCCATCTGTATCTGTCTCGAGCTAACGTTGAGTTCATAGCAATGTCGCCAACTCTTTTGCAGTACAACTGGCTTCATTCTAGCTCACTTCCCTTGCTTTTCTAGAATGTTCCTCTCCAACAGTGAGCAAACTGGCCCCTGCCATCCACCATCCACTGACTTATTTGCCCAGCCCAGTATACGTGGAACACGGTTTCGGAGTTGTTAACCAGCACTCCCAGGAGAAGCCACACCCCCAAACTGGAGTGCAGTGTTTGTGTACAGTTGCTTTTGTCTTATCCTGCTAGTTTTCAGCCAGAAGACTGTTTTCCAGAGTTACTTACATCCACTCCTCCTCCCCCAGCCCCTTCAGTGAGGTTATGCTATACATTGACTCTCCAACTCCTGTTTGTTGTGTTGCTTCAAAACAAAGCTTCTTTTACTTCTCATACGTAAAGTTCACTGTCTGTGCCATCAGGTGTGGGATTTTGACAGATGTATAGTGTCGTTTAGTCACCACTGCAGTACCATGCATAATGGTCCTCCCACCGTAAAACTTCCCCTATGTGCCCCCTTTGTCAGCTGCTGCCCCTTCCCCAAGGCCCTGGCAACCGCTGATAGAGGGTCTTCCATCCCTGTAGTTTTGCCTTTTCAAGATGTCGTATGAACGGAATCACGCACAGCATGCCTTTCAGCCTGGTTTGTTTCCCTTATCATAGACTGGAGAGGTAGGTGTATTTTTGGATAGGTCACATTTTTGTGGATGAGTGACCCTACAAAGAAACTTTTGTGATAGATGGAGAAAGAAAAGACCTTAAACTCTTATATTTGTCGAATGTTCTAGTTTTTAAAGGGCTCATTCTTTTTTTTTTTTTTTTTGCGGTACGCGGGTCTCTCACTGTTGTGGCCTCTCCCATTGCGGAGCACAGGCTCCGGACGCGCAGGCTCAGTGGCCGTGGCTCACGGGCCCAGCCGCTCCGCGGCATGTGGGATCCTCCCGGACCGGGGCACGAACCCGTGTCGCCTGCATCGGCAGGCGGACTCTCAACCACCGCGCCACCAGGGAAGCCCTAAAGGGCTCATTCTTAATCGCATACTATTTGTTATTTGATTCCCACACCATCCTGTGGATTGGAGAGCCGCTTTTCCACTGAAGACTCTAAGGTTCAGAGAGTTTACATGACTCGTCCAAACCCACACAGTTGCTAAGCGCCTTCTGGTACTGAACTTAACTTCTTAACCCAATGCTTCCCTGGTGTGTCTTTGACCCCGAGATGCTGTAAATATTTGTCAGTGGGCCACCGAGTCTTGATCGGTGAGTACAGTTCTTTCGAGGACAGTGGACATGGACTTTATCTCCATGGATTCCACCACGTGGACCTCAGTGGAGTGGGGTCAGGGGCCTGATGCTACGGGAGAAGTGGAGAAAGAACGTGAAGTACACAAGCCGGTCAGCCTGCCGTGGCACCCAGAGGACGCCCACCAAGCAGTGCAAAACTGCTCCACTCTCTTGGGCTCAGCTCCTGCCTGGGTCTCGCAGGGTGGGTATATCACAGCCTTGAGAATGATTTCCAGAGTTAAAAATGCAAACGTTTTATCCAACCTGTCCCATACATGCAGGCCAACCCTGTTATCGGGGGCCCTACAAAAAATAACTGAGGTTCTTCCAGCTCTGGGATAAACTGTCAGGGCTGGTCTTCCAGTAAGAGGTTGTGTCAGGATGGATCAGTACTTCCCAGGAGGGTTAAGAAATGTTTCAAGGCAATCGTGTCTCTATGGAATTTTTCCTTACTTGCTGGCTTAACACGGTGTACACTTAAAATGCAACTCCCTCCCCTGCAAGGTAGAAAGGAGAGGTGTGCTCCACGCAGAGCTAACAGCGTGTGCCGAGCAAAGGAGAATCAGAGTGGTGCGCGGGCGCTGCCCTGGGAAGGACGGAGTTACGTCCTAGAACAGTCCCTTTGGCTAGGCTCATTGATATGGTCCTAATACTGCTTCCTGTGCTTGTAAAGCTTGTCAAAGTCAGGCTTAAAACCAAGAAACTCTTAGATTTTTCTGGCTCAGAATGAGCGGGAAGGCAGCAGATCTATGAGCAGCGCCTGCCATTGCAGCTAATTAGGAGGTGACCCTTGTCATTCACTTCACCTGAGATGACTAAAAATGGTCTGGCTTAACTAATTGGAAAAGATCCACGCAGCCCAGTCTTCATAGCAGCATTATTTACAAGTGCCAAGATATGGAAGCACCCTAAGTGTCCATAAACAGATGAATGGATAAAGAAGACGTGGTATATTTATGCAGTGGAATACTACTCCGCCATAAAAAAAAAAACGAAATTTTGCCATTTGCAGTGACATGAATGGACTCGGAGGGAATTATGCTAAATAAGTCGCACAGAGAAAGACAAATACTGTATGACATCACTTATATGTGGAATCTAAAAAATACTGCAAACTAGTGAAGATAACAAAAAAGAACCAGAGTCACAGATATAGAGAACAAACTTGTGGTCACCAGTGGGGAGATGGGGGGTGGGGGGAGGGGAAACATAGGGGGAGGGAAGTAAGAGGTACAAAGTATTACGTATGAAATAAGCTACAAGGATATACTGTACCACATGGGGAATATAGCCAATACTGCTTAATAACTATAAATGGAGTATAACCTTTAAACATTTGTGAACCATTACATTGTGAACCTTGTAACGTATATAATACTGTACAGCAACTATACTTCAATGAAAAATAAATAAATAAAAATGGCCTGATTTAGCCCCCCACACACACTGGGTTATAGGAGGATTAAATAAATTAATAACTTTGGGGGGAAAAAAGAACACGTGTTTAATTACATATACGAAGTACAGTTGCTGGCTCCAGACTCTGACGGACTCACATGCGGCAACTAGTGGCCGCGGAGAAGAACAAATTCCCTCCCGCTTAGGGAACAACTGTTGAAGGAGGACGAGATCTCCTTGGGAGTTGCTGTGATCTGTTTTCCTGTATTCCATCTGGCTTCTTTCCGCCTCTTTTCTCACTGCTGGGGGAATCTGGCCACAGAGCTTAATTCTCTTCTTTGTCCTCCTGTGTCAGTGATTTTTTCATGGACTTTGCTCACCATTCTACCTCCTGGGAATCTCTAACTAACCCCTGACCCCCACGGACTAATCAATTATCCCCTTCTTACGTCTCAGCTCCAAACCCATCCTGCCTCCACCCACTTTCCTGGGGAGCTGGCCTCTTGTTAATGCTGCCGATAGGTGGTGCTAGAGAGAGAATGGACTCCGGAGATGAGAAGGCAGTTTCCGGCTTCCCCGTGTCTGTGCTGCTCTCACAGACCGTCTTCTGCCTCTTGAGCGGCCGTCAGCCCTGGCCGTGCCCCATCCTCAGAGACCCGAGCATCTTTCTCTCAGCAACTTGCTGCTTCTTCCTCTGGTTGCATCAGCTCAGTTGTGGCAGCTGCCTCCTGACCTGAGGAATCAGTTTCTGTATTAAACCCCGTCGGTTTGAAATTCCTAGTGTGATCTCTGATTTCCTGACTGGATCCTGACCGATGAAGCTAGTTGAAAGTCCCTCTTTCCCCCAAATCCCATTCCTGTAGAAGGTGCCTCATCAGCACTTCGAAGGATTCTGTATTTTAAGAAAAACCTTCTGTAAATTTCATTCCATTTTATAGGAAACAATGTCTGCGATTCGGAGCCCACACTTTCCCACGGGGTCAGCATGTGTCCTGCCTTTCAGGGGCAGGGTACAAACGGAAGGTGGCTGTTTTATTACTCCGAAGTGACGTTTCAGTTCTATTCAATAACCAAACCTCAGTCACGTCCACAAATAAAATCATAGACAATGAAGAACTATATGACAAATGTGTATGATGAGCCACCACTACTTTACCCCTAAAACATGGCAGAAAGTAAAGATAGATTAATACGTACGTGCGTGCATAGGTACATGATCATTTATAAATTCTTTGCACCATCCCTCCTTCTGTCCCGTGAATTTTATATAATATATATAAATTTATATATTTACTATTTTTTGTGTATATATATGTATATACATACAAAACCAACAAATACAAGCAAATAATAATAACAACAAAGCAAGAGTATTTCTGTTTCCAGCTACTCCATTATCTGGTGTGCTTGGGAAATAGGGGTCATCATTTGACATGTGAGGTTTACCAAACAGGCTCTCAGGCATCAGTGATGCCCAGGTTACCCAGACGACACCTGCCCCGCCGACACCACACACACCATCTCCCTGAAGCCCACCGCCCCTCCCCGCACCCGGCAGGTCCCTGAGGTCTAGAGCATCCCTGAAAGAATGTGTCTGCCCCTGAAGAGTTCAGCCTCCAGCGGCTTTAGTAGCTCAGGACTCTTGACTGTGAGTCTTGCTGTCTCTCCTTCGACTTTCCCCTCCCCTGAAGAGGAAAGTTATTTTCAACCCTCCATCTGTTTTGTGTTTAATGTGCAGAAAGGTTGCACACTTTCAGGGACCTTGTTCATAAGCAGTAGATTGTACAACAGTTTATTCCACAAGTAGGGGGTTTTTATTGCTGGCCTTTGTGGAGTTGCCAACTGGGGGAAAGAACATAGTGTGCTTTGCGGTTCCTATCAGGAAAAATGAGAAAGCATTAAATACCAGTCAAATTGTCAAGCATCGAAAAGTGGGTAATCAAATCCAGAAATCCCTGGAGTATGGCTGGTGAGAAGGATTTTTCTCATTAATGGCGTTTTTACATCCACAACCGTTTCTCAAAGCACTTATGTCACGGACAGTATACCAAAGCATTATGTGAGATGTGTAACAATTGAGAAGTACGTTTTTGACCTGGAGAAACTCATATGCACGTCAAAGTCAGACCCTGGTCGATGCAGGGCATCAAACTGGAACCCTAGGAAGAGCACACCCCATATATATATATTTTAAATCACATCACAACTTTGGGGTTGTCAGCTATGCAGATAAGTGCTCACAATTTAACCCCTGTCCTATCCAGAGCCATACACTTTGTATTCCTAGGAGTGAATGTGTCAAAATCATGTATTTTAACCACTGGTCTGTTCCCAGCCCTGTGGCAGGGTAGAAAACTTCCACAGAGTATCCTAGGAAACACTGTATCAGAACAACCTCAACTGTAACAGGCCAGTGCCAGTGGTCATGGGTTACTCTTGTTGCTTTTCCCAGAAAGCTCAGACTGTCACAGAGGCTGCTGCATAAGGGTAGCGGAGACCTCAGACTTGACATCAGAATCATTGTGCAACTGCCCCCCACCCCGACCCCGGACTAATTAAATAAAATCTTGAGGTGGGCTAGGACATTGGTAATGCTTTTAAAGTTCTCCACACGATTCTAATACATAGCTTGGGTTGAGAACTGCAGATCTAACGCAGCTACCTAAGTTTACCGGGAGAGGAAACTGAGCCTGGAGAGGTTACTGCCCAAAACAGTGGATTCACAGTACACTTACATCGGGGGTTCTCTTTTCCAGCGAGGCGTTCTCTCACTATAGCACTACTCAACTTCATGTCCCAAATGTCATGACCCTTTATCTATAAAAGCAGCACATCCACACCTATCCCCGTCCTCTCCTTCCCTGCATGCAAATAGACGTGCGGTCAATTGAGTCAGCAGCAGCTATTCAAGCCTCCCGCAGAATTCTGCCGGCCACAGACGGGCCACAGAATCAGTGTGGGACTGTCAGGACCACAGGGAAAAGTAGCTAAAAGGCCCACTTCTTTCTCTAGGTGGTGCGTGGAGAAGGGAGTCTTAAACGTGAAGTAGATGCAACCTTATTCTCCATTATCAATCCATTATTAGAATCCTTGCCTGTTTGAACAAAACAGCAGTAGGTTACTCTTGAGTCTGGGCATAAATAAGACTGCTCAGACCCTTCCCCCTCCCTCCCACCCACTCCGCCCCATCACTTCCAAAAATGTTCCAAATTGGACATGAAATGATCTGATCACCTTACTCTAGATTGTTCCCACCAGAAGTCTTAACCACACTTTCACTGACAGATCCTTTTTCAGGCTGGGAATCCCAAGCCTTTTCCCAAACCCACAGGCCGCGCTCTGACCGCACTCTGGCTGCGCGTCTGCTAAACCGCGTGCTGCTCCCCCCACCCCCGCGCCGCCCCCACCATAGACCGCTGATACCCAGGGGATGTTAGTTGGTAGCCTTGGACTTCTCAGCTTAATCGCCCCGGCTTTAATGCCACTTAAATCAGAACGTAAGCACTGCAGGAATTTTAGGAATCCGATGATAGAAATTGTATTTTTAGAGCCGTGAATGACTTGAGCGCGTGAAACAGTGCAGTGACTGAAGAGAGTTCTCTCCAGTTTCCCATGATTTATCACAGGCGAGTTCACAGCAGGTTAAAATAATTGAACGCCGTGATAGCCTACATACTGGCATGGTTTTATGGGGAGTCATTCGTAACATATTTGTCACAAAGCATAATTTCCAAGATAGAACTCTGATCCACAGGCCATTTTTTTTTTTTTCACCACGACGACACAGTTGAAATAACTCCTTCGTGGAGGCTGGTTCCATTTTCACAATGTCCGGCCCCAAGCTAGAGCTTCGGGGAAAAGGACCAAGGAAATGATTAGTCCGCCAAATAAAATGTAAGTATCTCCTGACAAAATGCTCACTTGTACTGGGGAATAAAGAGGAATGTCTTTCTGGGATGGTTGTAACTCGGGAGCTCTGCTAGGCAGACTCTACCTGCCTCTTACTGCTGCTTCTATTTCCTTTTTGCTTCATTGTTTATTTCCCACTTTTCTCCTGCTGTGCTTTTTCCTCTCCTTATTAGCGGCAGCCCCTGGGGAAGTAGTGTTGCCACTCTATAATCAAATGCTACACCCTGGGGAGAGTAAGAAGGGATTCTGTAGCATCCCTGCAGCAGAGCGAGATCTCGCACCTGTGGTGGGTCCGTATGGACCCAAGTTCAGCTGTGTAAGAAATGCAATGGTCCTTTTTTTTTATAAATCTACTTAATTTCTCTTCTGAACCCCAATATTTCTTAGTCATGGAGCAATAATCTCAGTCACATGAGGATGTCCTCATCCGGATCTGAGGAAGGCCAGGGGACCCATCTGATTTGCCATCTTCAGGGCCTGTCTGGCTGCTGCATCTCCCCCCACCCAGGGGATAGTGGGCTGCAGGGCAGGTGGGAAGCACTCAGGGCTGCTTCTCAGGGTCCCCACCATCAGATCAGCTTTCTTGGCTTCCCCAGCTCCCCTCCTCCCCAAATCTGAATAATCTTATCAGGCCTGGAGAAGGAGTTTCCCAGCTTTTCACGTAATCTTCCAAATCTTTGGTTTATGCCGAAAGCCTGGGATTTGAGATTCAAGAGCTAAAAATATGACTCCTGTGTTATCTACATTTTGCTGGTTTTCCCTTCCCTGGAGCACTAAAGACAGACGGCCTAGCTGCCTAATGGGGAGGAATCGCAGGGAATAACCAGTGGGCAAATATCTCCCGGTAATTTCCCACTGCAACTGTAAGGCACAAAGAGGAAGGCCTGGCGCAGGCAGCCCACAGGGCGATCGCCGTGTGACGCGAGGGAGATCAGAGAAGCAATAAGAACGCAGTCCGTAGAAGTTCCAAGTCTGACTCCATGGTTTTCTGGCTCTGCGTCCTTGAGCAAGTTACCTAAGCTTTCTCAGCTTCTGCATCTACAAAACAGAGATTATGATAGTACCTGCCTTACAAGGCCCCATGTATATACCGTGCTCGTGAATTATGTTATTATTACCACTACTACAAACTCCTGTCTCTTAGAGCCATTGGTGATCATGGGTGATCATGGGTGAGGGCGTGATCATGGGTCTACGCCATCAACACACACAGTACCATTTCACAGGGAAAGGAGCAGCTACTGCTCCCAGGGGTGAGGCTGGGCTGAGTTTTCTGGAAATGCGACCCTCTGGGTAAAATCTGGGTAGGTCCTCGGGGCTGGGTTAAGAAGGAATCAGCTGATGCCTGTCAAGGCAGTGCTGAGGCACTGTCATAGAGGGGCAGATTCTTTTTTTTTTTTTTTTTTTTTTTTGCGGTACGCGGGCCTCTCACCGTTGTGGCCTCTCCCGCTGCGGAGCACAGGCTCCGGACGCGCAGGCTCAGCGGCCATGGCTCATGGGCCCAGCCGCTCCGCGGCATGTGGGATGTTCCCGGACCGGGGCACGAACCCGTGTCCCCTGCATCGGCAGGCGGACTCCCAACCACTGCGCCACCAGGGAAGCCCGAGAGGCAGATTCTTGAGGATCGAGAGTCGGAATTGGAAGACGGATCCATGCTTCCAATCCGGGGGACAGGAAAGAGGCAGGAGGGGAGATTGAGCAGTCGGGGAGAGGCCGGCCAGGTCACTGGGGACGTGCCGGGTTAACCTTGCTGGCGGCTGCTGGACATCAGAGCCCATTCTGGGCCTCTCCTGAGGTGTGAGTCCTGCATGGGCTTTTGCTGAGGGAGGTGCCGCTTCTGGGAGCTGGGAGCAGAAGGGGAAACCGAGGAAGAGACAGTGGTCCAGCAGTGCCCATCTACGTAATCTCATTCTGCAGCCCGACAAACTGAAGAGTGTGAGAATGGGAATGTGAGGACCTTGACCCTTCCACCTGCCCATCCCATGTGTCCCAGGGCCAATCTGGTCACTGTCCCTGTCAAGCCACGCTCAGGCAGGACGACAGGACTGCAGGGACGGCGGAAAGGACGTCGTATCAGGAGTCAGGGGACCTGAGATCCCATCATATGACCAGTTAGCCTGTGGCCTTGGACATACCCCTTCTCCTCCTCCCTTCCCCCAATGAGGAGGTGGGAGCCAGTAACAGTAGCTGCACTTGGGAGGAACAACGTGGGCGTAGTTAAACGTGGGGTTTGGGAGCCAGAGGGACTTCAGTGTGAATCCTGTCTTTGCTACTGAGTAGATGTAAATATAGGGCAGTTAACTTACTTAATCTTTCTAAGCTCCACTTCCCTCATGTATGACAATGGAGATACTAATAGCACACTTCTCATGTGATTATTTGGAAGATTAAATTCAAGAGCGTATGTGAAGTGTTCTGCACAGCACTGCTGCAATACCGTAAGCGCTTGACCGTTGCCTCCTATCACTGTAGTGACTATTCAGAGCAGCCCCAGGGCTCCATCAGCTCTGCGGTAGGAGAGTTCTAGTCTGTGGGCCTGCTTCATCCACAGCCTCTTTGTTTTTCTATTTTATGTGGGTTTTTTTTTTTAATAAATGTAAATGCTCCACACTAAAAATAATAATAATATTATAAGTCACTGGACTAGACCGAGGGTTGGCAAATGTTCTGTAACGGGCCAGATAGTAAGTAGCTGAAGCTTCGTGGGCCACACGTGGTCTCCACTGCATATTCTCTTATTAGAGTTAATAAAAGAATAAAAGTTAATTCTTTTATTAGGGTGAGAGTTAGAACTAGGGTCAGGCTTACACAAAGAATAAGAGTATTTGCTGGGATTGGGTAACAGTCAACAGAACGTCTCAGTGGCTGAACACAGTTAAGATTTATTTCTTACATCACAGTAGAATGTGATTTGGGGGTCGGGGGGTCCACAGCACAAAGTCTCTTAGGGACCAAGAGTCCATTCATCTGGAGGCCTCCTCTAGATGGAGGGGACAGACAGATGGGCCCACATTCAAGAGTGCTTTAAAAATATACCAGCCATTCTGTACAGTGATAGACCGTGGGATGATTTTGGCATGTAGGATATCGTCTCCCCTCTCCTGGATTAGACCATCTCTAGGTTCCTTCTGAAGATGAAACAAACTTCTCCCTGATAAACCTTGTTTTCCTCCATCCAAGTAGCCTAGCACCCACTCCGTAAGATCTCATACTCCCTTTCACATGATAATCATTTTCATATTTCTAACAGTTGTCAGGTTCAGCGTTTCTGTTAAATTTTATGTGTAACATTACACAGAGTTCTTTCGTGGGCAGTTCTCATAGAGATGGTATATTACACCCACAGGGCTGCCGTTACGAAAGACCACACAAACTGGGTGGCTTAAAATAATATAAATTTATTCTCTCAGAGTTCTGGAGACCAGGAGTCCAAAGTCAGAGTATAGGCAGTGTTGATTCCTTCTAGGGGCTCTGGGGGAGAATCTGGTCCAGGCCTTTCTCCTGGCTTCTGGCGAGGGCCAGCAATCCTTGGCGTCCTCGACTTGTAGACACATGACTCCAGTCTCTGCCTTTGTCTGCGTGTGTAGTTCTCCCTATGTCTCTGTGTCATCACGAGGCCATCTCCCTCCTGGGTTAGGGCTAGCTCTGACAACCTCACCTGAACTTGAGGAAATCTGCAAAGACCCTATTGCCAAACAAGCTCATGTTCACAGCTACCAGGGGTTAGCAGCTCAACATATCTTTTTGTGGGGACACAGTCAGTCCACAGCAGGTGGCGATCGGCACACGGTGGTCTCTTCATATCTAAGAACTGTGAAATGTTAGAAGTGGTGAGGATGGTCCGGGCTGCCCTGGTGTGTATCAGAGATGAGAAGCCTAAAGGAGCCTAATTTTTACCTTTCATTGTAAATTGCAGAGAGAACAGTGCTCTTATAGCTGCTACCTTGGGGAATGTAGAAGTTTCCTTTTTAGAGTGTTTTTTTTTTTTTTTATGGACATGGAACAATGAACTAGAAAATGTTGCACATTCTGTACTCTCCGTCTATTTTCAACTTAGAAAATGCTGTATTCAAAATACCGGAACAGTGAGGCTTGTGGTTACTAACGAAATTAAAAATAACAGCAAAAGCTCCGTAGCGTCCACGTCACCCCGCGAGGGAGATGCAGGCTGATGCCCTGGACAAGCAGTGGACTTTCTGGTGAATTCGCAACCCCTTCTGCAGAGGTCAGGATTGGAAAATCATGACCAGCTGGTTGTAATTCTGTCCTATTTTGAAACAGATGACATAGACAGCTAGACCATCACTAGGGCGGAGATTGATTTTCCCCTACTTGGTCTAAGTTCCAGAGACCCAGTTTGCAAAGGAGAGAAAAGGGGCAAAGTATTTTCTGGGTGACCTCACCCCACTGCTGCCAGTGGAAAACCTACCAATATCCCACAACTGGCCCATGGGAATGGGCCCACGCCACACCATCTCGAATATTCCAAAGCAGGACTCATGCCTCTCTTCCAAAGTTGCGTAGCAGTTTTTGTCTTTACTCCTATTCGGTGACACTTACGACAGTCTTTCATATTTACAAGTCACTTGTCCCCTCCTGAAGGACAAGCTCTTTAAATCTTGGTCTTATGACTCAAGAGGAAGAAGCCAGTCGAAAGAGGGAAACTTGGGAGTGGACCCTTCAGGAACCAGGAAGGATAGGGCAAAGGGCCAACTTGGAATGGTCTCTGTCCTGCACAGGGCACCAAGCAGCAGGGAATTTCATTTCAGTTTCCCTGGAAGCCAAGTAACCCCTTCTATTGGGGGTGTAACATCAGACCTAGAATTCTAGTTGAATGCACCTGAGATAACCCTGTCCACAGCTGTCAGCAGGAGCGATTCACTTAACTTCTCTCTGCCTTAGGCTTCTCATCTGTATGATGGGCTAAATAAAAACCCTCCTACAGTTGTTACAGGGATCCTATATGATAATGGATGGAAAGCACTTAGCACATGGCCAGCCTAGCACACTGGTTCCCAAACCTCCCAAATTTACCCCCCTGAGAATTCTGATAGACGTGGGTTGGAACCTGAGAATCTGTATATTTGCCAAGCAGAGAAATTCTTATTTCCAGGGAAATGTGGGATACCATGCTGTCACAAAAACTAAAAGTTCAATAAAGAGTAGCTATTTTTAAAAAAAAAAAAGAGTAGCTATTTTTATTATACCGTTTTCATCATCATTAACACCATCATCATCGTGGGGAATTCTTTTCTTTTAAACCAACAAGTTTATCTCTACTAAACATATAGGAACGAATTAATAGACTCCTTAAGTTTTGGATTCAAGAATACATAAGCCGTGGATTCTGACTCTGGCTCTGGCTGATAAAGCATTCTGACCTTGAAAATGTTTAATCTCTACACCTCAGTTTCTTCATCTGTAAAATAGGTGGTTGTTACTGGTGAGGCTGTGGTAATGGTTATCGAAAATGATGAATCTAAAGTAGCTGACACACAGCAGGTCCGTCATCGAGGAAAGATTTTCCTTCTTTTAAGCAATGGTTCAACTGCTTTAAAGAATACTTTTAAAGATAATTATCTAAACCCTTTTCGCCAAGTTGACCTTACGTAGAGGACCGTTACATAAACAGATGAAAACACAACTGTTTTGGTTCTCAGATGTGTATCTTCCTTTCTTCCCACCAAACTCCCCTATTGGCCCTTGAGTTACTCCCATAGATCTCTGTGCAATGTCTTTTAAAAAAAAAAGACTGTCTTAAATAACAAAATTGTTAACTGACCTTTAACACGTTAGCTGACCTTGTGATTTCTTGTGTATCTAACGTGTAGCTTTTGGAGACTGTAAAGGTGTCTTGCGTAGTATAAGCCACTTATGCTATTTACAGTGTACTCACGTGATGGGGTATCCTGCTCGAAGATACTGTTTGGGGGAAGATTCAGCAGTACTGGTGGATTCTTTGGTATAATTGAGGCTGGTTATCTCGACTACGGTCTGATACGAAGATGGTCTCACTGCTTGTAGAACTGGTAGGCTTGTAACCAAATCCAAATCTCTCCCAGCTTAAAAGCTCAAGGCCATTATTTCAATTTTGCACTTACTCAGGTGGGGAGGGACCTTAACTTAGAATAAGCACCTGGATTTCACTCAGTAAATTCAAAGGCTATAAATCTCACCCACGATTCATTTCCACGATTCCCCTGGGGATGAGAAACAAGAAAGCGTCCCCGAGAAGGGCTAATCACCACTTTCCGACTGGGGCACCCCCAAAGAGGGAGAGAATTGTGGGGCTTCGCGATTGAAGGGGCAGTGGGAAAAAATCTCCTTGTCCAATGGAGACTCCTGCCCCTTTTAACTCTTCACGCTACTATTTTTCCATCCTTCCTAGACATCCAAGGGCAAAGCCTTCTACAAACTCTTCCCTGCATTTGATTGCTTTAATGGTTCTCAGACTCCTTAGAATCGGTAACATGTATTTTCATCATTTTCTGTTTTCTGTTATGTAACTTTCTTGACTTTTCACAGTCCCTACAATGAGCACTGAGGGAGAGAAAACCAAATCACATAATTCATTGTACTTACTTCAGTGTCTAGTGTAGAAATGTCTTGCTGATGTATGTGTGAGAAGATTCATGAACCAATTATATCAGATTACAAGGTGTCTTAAAGTCCTTTCTTTTGAGCATATCTGTCTAGTCAGTTGACTGTTCCTTGGCTACTTCTGTACATGCTCATTGTTAAAATTATATTGATAGTAGATTAAAAATAATAATAATACTAGATTGCTGCTAAGGGCGTATTAAAAAGGCACCTAGTCCAGGGGGCCTTGAAATAATGAAATCCCAGAGGTGCAGCTCTCCAAGGGAAAGGATGTGTAGGTAAGAGCGGCAGGTAGAAACAAAGCAAGAATTTTGAGTTGGGTCTCTGGCCCAGAATGTTAAAGTTCCCAGAAGTTGGGCTTGACCCTGTAGAAGGCTTTACCTACCCCCAATTAGCACAACCCCGGGTGTCAGAACTCATACTCTCTCGTTAAGGGAAAATTACACTCTGCAGCACGAAAATATTCAATAAAAGTGCCCAGAAAGACAGGGAAGGGGAGTGTCTATAGCTAAGATAGAGCAACTCTATAAAAAAAACCTCTAATAGCTCGGTGGCTGAACACAGTTAAGATAAAGTAAGTCAGTGGGGCAGGACAGCTGTACCCCACGCAGGTTCTCAAGGGACCTAGAATTCTTCCATCTCATGGCTCGTCCACTTCCAGAGCTCCTGAGGCCTCCACCTGATGGAAGAAGAAGAAAGATCATGGAGCAGTTTTTAGTTTGAGAAGAGTGTAGATCGCTTGGACCCACATTCAAGAGCCCAGCCACAGGGCAAGCCTTAATTATAAGCGAGTCACCTAGCTGTGTGCCCAGGAAGGAAAGAGAAAAGGTGAACACCTAGCCCGTCTCTGTTGCGGTGAGTGAGTACTTGTCCCCAAAGCCTAGTGGCTAAGCTTCTCCAGGCAGCCGAGGAAAGTGGGAGCCCACAAAGGGAAAATAAAAGGCAGTGTGTGGAAGAGGACAGAGAAAACTAATTCATGAAAGTCCTGAACTGCCCATCAGCGTCTGGGAGCTGGATTATTAGCTCAGTTTCGTACCTTAAAGAAAAGTGAAAAACTGGGAGGTTGTAGGTTTGGGGCACAAGTTTTGTCTTCAACTAGCGACCATGCCTGGTTTCCCTCAAAATCTGCATTCTCCTCCTAATTTCTCCCCGTTTCTAAATCTGTCTTCCCTAGAGTACACACACGGGCACAGTTGCTAGAAAACAAAAAAATAGGACCCACGGCATATTTACTGTCACATTAAAAGTAAGGGCTTTCAAGGTATGTTTTTAAATTTTGTGATTGTTTTTCCTTTAGGGAAAATGTCTTCAATTCAGATAATTTATCACCAGGTGGTAAATAATAGTGAAAGTTCATGATACTTAATCTATCCTTCCTTCTTGCCAAGCCCTAGTCTAAGCACCTTACAGGTGTTACCTATTAGGTCCTCTAACAACCTGTGAAACAGGTCTTATTCTTGTCTTCTGTATTTTACAGCCTTGGAAACTGAAACGCAAAGAGGTTAGGTAGCTTGGCCAAGGTCACACCACCACAACTGGAGCCAGAATTCCAACCAAAACAAGAACAAGTCTTAACCACGATATTCAATGGCTTTGGTGCCAAAAGCTGGACATCCCCTAAGAGTATTTAAATGAGAAACATAGATAAGCCTGATTTTGCCCTCAATAATTGTTTTTCTATCAAAAATAGAACTTTTCAGTTTATTTAAACAGCAAAACATAACACTACTGTTACCATGGCATTACATTTTAGAAGATTTAAGGCTAGATGTAAAAATACAAGTTCCTAGATACAAGTAAGCACCTTTTCCATTCATCTTAACGACCAGAAATCTTAACCCTTTCCTTCTGTACTACTTTATACTAATTGAAAATAAGTAGCTTTTATTCACATTCTCATCAGTGATACTTTTTAAATCCCTTTGCTCTTTAGACTTTCTTTTATTGCATGGAAACTTACATTACATTTCTGAAACTCTCAGAAAATGATTTACCTCCTTTAGTCTCATCTTCTGTCAGTATCCTCTTAACTATAATATTTTCCTTCCCCCCCCAAAAAAATAATAATCAGAGCACATTTGTAGGCCGTATATAGTCTCGTTATTTTTCCTTTCCATTCAGAATATTTCCTCCAACTGGCCAGTTATTTTTGCTTTCATTATGTCTCTATGTCATTTGAGATGTAAAGCTTCTGTGGTTCCTATTTACTGTTTTCTACTGGACTGGCTAAGACGTGCAGTGTGATATTAAATAGGGCATCACTTGCTTTCCTCCAAATCTTCTGGGAGGAAGCATTAAGTGTTTCATCATTAATTATGATGTTAGTCGCAGGAGTTTTATTTAGATGCTCTTTACCAGACTGAGGAGGTTCCCTTTTCTTCCGAGTTTGCTGGGAGTTTAGATCATGAATGGATGTTGCATTTTGTCACATGTTTTTTCCCTGCGTGAACTGATATGATCACGTGGTGTTCATTCTATTTTAGACTGCTATTTCGGTGGATACGTTGATTGATTTTTTGAATACTGAACTAGGCTTACATTCCCGAGATAAACTTCACACGGTTGTGGTCCATTCTTCCTTTTATACGTTATTAGATACAATTCACTTTTTAAAAATTATTTAGAATTTTGCATCTACGTTCATAAAGAATTTTAGTCTCCAGTTTTTTATTTCTTTTTGTACTTTTTCTGTCTGGTCTTAGAATCAGTAATGATGGACCTCGTGAATTTGGGAAGAGAGATTATAGCATTGGTGTTATTTCTTTCAAACATGTTTGATAAAATTTTCCAGTGAAAACATCTGGGCCTGGAGAATTTTCTTAGGAAATTTTCTTTTAATGACTAATTCGATTTCCTTCAAAGTTATGGAGGTATTCAGGTTTTCTATTATATTTTGAGTGACTTTAGGTCATTTATGGTCTTTTCAACAAATGGTGTTGAAACAATTTGGCATTCACATACAAGAAGATAAACCTCTATCTAAGCCTCACACCTTATAAAAGATTAACTGAAATGCATGCTAGATTTAAATGTAAAACGATTAAAATTTTAGAAGAAAATCTTCATGACCTTTGGTTAGACAGAGAGCCCTTAGATATGACACCAAAACCATCCTCCATAAAACAAACAAAAATAGATAGATTAAAATGTATCAAAATTTAAAATCTTGCCCTGAGAAAGACACTGTTTAAAAGAATGGAAAACAAAATGCTATAGACTTGAATTTTAAATCACATTCTGACAAAGAATTTGTATCCCACTATATAAAGAACACTCAGTACTCTGTAGTAAGAAAATATACACGCCAATTAAAAACTTGTCAAAATATTTGAATAGACACTTCACCAAAGTGGACATACATCAGGGAGAAATAAGCACATGAAAAGGTGTTCATCAGTAGCCACTAGAGAAACGTCAACCTGAAACCAAGGTATTGGGATTTAGATGCTGGACCACGTTAAAATTCCATTTGTAGAGAAAACCGTGATAACCAACATGTATTGAATATTGAACATGGGCATTCAGAAGCGTTCTTAAGGAAGAGGGCAAGACAGACTCAAGTTGGTAACTCCAAGAGGGGACCGGTGCTGGCAGCTCCTTTCACTCTGGAGGGCAAAGCCCAGAAGGTCAGGCTGGGACCCCAGCCAAAATGCCTAACAGCTGGGAGTCAGCATCTAAGCAAGAGGTCTGAGTACTAGTCCAGCGGCTTTCCAACAAAAATAGATTTTATTATAAAACTATGTCACCTTCTGAGGCCAAGTTCTCCAGCGACGCCTGCCAAGGTCTCAGATGATGGGTGATTTGAGCTACATGTATGTAGGAACACTTAGACCTAGCTGTCTGAAGGAGGTGGCTGATTGAGAACTGGAGACCCCAATGTGTTCTGACACATCTACTGCATGGCCAAATATCAAAGCATAGGAAGTGAAAAAAGAAAAATTAGATAAAAGAGAGTTCATGGTTTGTAAAGATGTTGTTGGGTATAGTTTCCTTTTTCTCACTTAACTTCATCGAGAATGTTGGAAGTTTTGTACCTGCGTAAACCTGATGATACAGGGGTATCTGTAGTCATCAAACTCTTGGACATATGATACTAATAATTACCTATCACAATATATAAATTATGTTTTATACTATGCGTGTTTTGTGCTAGGTTTCAATAGTGTAGTCGTCAACAGTGCATTCTCTGGAGTCGGATAGCCTTGAATGCAATACCAACTCCATCACTTCCCATTTACGTGACCCTGGGCGAGTTACATGACTTCTCATCAGTTTCCTTAATTGCAAAATGGAAATAATAATAGCTACTCATGATTTAATTGTTTTAAAACCCTTGGAACAATGTCTACTACATGCTGTGCATTCAGTAAACAATTATATCACCGTCATCCTCATCGGAACACAATTTGCTTATATTTTATCGAGAGACTTTTGCAGAGCCCTTAGCTGTAATTCACTAACAGCTGCACAGAGATATGCTAGTTGCGTAGAGGTAGAGAACGCTCACATGATTAATACTCCTACCGATGATTTTAAAGAAGAGAGAAAAAAATACTTCACTTTGTTCATTGTAAGGTGTGCTGAAAACCTTCTTACCAAGAAAAATAAGTCTTCCCTCCTCTTCCCATCTTTTTAAGTCTGAGTGAAACTGATTTTCTGAGTTTGTGAAACCTTAAAAATAAGTCTTCCCTCCTCTTCCCATCTTTTTAAGTCTGAGTGAAACTGATTTTCTGAGTTTGTGAAACCTTAAAGGGAAATCTTATGGTGTAAGTACTTCCTGCAATTGGATGGTTTTTGTTTCTTCGATAATTCAGATTTACTATAACTCATCTGGGGAGAGGCCACTTTGACGAGCAGGCCAGGCCTATGTGTGCAGGCCTGAAATGACATTTCTGAATGTGTCTCACACAAAACCTTCCGTTTCTTCTTCAAGGCAATTAAAATATTTGTAATACACGTGAAGAATGATTGACAGCAAAGAAAAGCAACAGTGACATTTGTCCCCTTATTTTTTTTTTAACATCTTTATTGGAGTATAGTTGCTTTACAATGGTGTGTTAGTTTCTGCTTTATAACAAAGTGAATCGGCTATACTTATACAGATATCCCCATATCCCCTCCCTCTTGCGTCCGCCTCCCACCCTCCCTATCCCACCCCTCTAGGTGGTCACAAAGCACCGAGCTGATCTCCCTGTGCTATGCAGCTGCTTCCCACTAGCTATCTATTTTACAGTTGGTAGTGTGTATATGTCCATGCCACTCTCTCACTTCGTCCCAGCTTACCCTTCCCCCTCCCCGTGTCCTCAAGTCCATTCTCTACGTCTTTGTCTTTATTCCTGTCCTGCCCTAGGTTCATCAGAACCTTTTTTTTTTTTTTTAGATTCCATATATATGTGTTAGCATACGGTATTTGTTTTTCTCTTTCTGACTTACTTCACTCTGTATGACAGACTCTAGGTCCATCCACCTCACTACAAATAACTCAGTTTCGTTTCCTTTTATGGCTGAGTAATATTCCATTGTATATATGTGCCACGTCTTCTTTATCCATTCATCTGTGGATGGACACTTAGGTTGCTTCCATATCCTGGCTATTGTAAATAGAGCAGCAATGAACATTGTGGTACATGGCTCTTTTGGAATTATGGTTTTCTCATGGTATATGCCCAGTAATGGGATTGCTAGGTCATATGGTAGTTTTTAGTTTTTTAAGGAACCTCCATACTGTTCTCCATAGTGGCTGAACCAATTCACATTCCCACCAGCAGTGCAAGAGGGTGATTCCCTTTTCTCCACACCCTCTCCAGCATTTATTGTTTGTAGATTTTTGATATCCCCTTATTTTAGTTTTTCCTTGTATTTTGAGGCCTTTGTGGGTAAGAAAATGAAGCCAGGTTTTAGGATCACATAGCTGTAAGTGCAGTTTGCATGACTTTGGACAAGTTACCCATATTTAAGTGGACTTCAGTTTCACTCTTTTGAATTATTTTACATTATAGGGTGCAACAGGCTGAATAATGCCCCCGCACCCGCCGAGGTATCCACGTCCTAGTCCCTGAAATCTGTGAATGGTACTTTATGTGGCAAAAAAGGACTCTGCAGGTGTGACTGAATTAAGGATTTTTGAGATGGGGAGATTATTCTCAATTATCTTATGGGACCCTAGATGCCATCACATGTATCCTTAGAAGTAGAAGGCAGAGGGAGACTGCACCACAGAAGGTGGGACTGCAGTGTGAAGACAGAGATAGAGATTGGAGTGAAGCAGCCACAAGCCAAGGAATAGCGGCAGCTGCCAGACACTGCAAGGGGCAAGGAACAGATTATCCCTAGAGCCTCTGGGGGGACAGTGGCCTGGCTGACACCTTCAGATCAATGATGCTGGCTTCAGACATAGAGCCTCCAGAACTGGAAGAGAATAAATTTCTGTTTTAAGCCACCAAGCTTGCAGTAATTTGTTATAGCAGCCACAAGAAATTAATACATATATGTTATATACAAAGTATATGACATATACATATACATATGAAGAGTATACACAATGTATCTAGCAGGGTCGGGCACACAGGACTTCAGTTGTTGGCAGGCATGTAATCTCTCAGTCATATTTATCTGAGCTGTAGCAGTTTGCCTGCCTGGTTGACATCTCCCTATGATATTTAAAAAAAAATAGCCCTTTTTAAACTTTTTTTAAAATAAATTTATTTTATTTTATTTATTTATTTTTGACTGTGTTGGGTCTCCATTGCTGCGCACGGGCTTTCTCTGGTTGTGGCGAGTGGGGGCTACTCTTCGTTGCGGTGCGCGGGCGTCTCATTGCGGTGGCTTCTCTTGTTGTGCAGCACAGGCTCTAGGCGCACGGGCTTCAGTAGTTGTGGCACACGGGCTCAGTAGTTGTGGCTCGCAGGCTCTAGAGTGCAGGCTCAGTAGTTGTGGCTCACGGGCTTAGTTGCTCCACAGCATGTGGGATCTTCCCGGACCAGGGCTTGAACACGTGTCCCCTGCAATGGCAAGCAGATTCTTAACCACTGCACCACCAGGGAAACCCTGAACTTTTTTTAAAATTAATTTTTATTGGAGTATAGTTGATTTACAATGTTGTGTTAGTTTCTGCTGTACAGCAAAGTGAATCAGTTATGCATATATCCACTCTTTATTGGATTCTTTTCCCATATAGGTCGTTACAGAGTATTGAGTAGAGTTCCCTATGAAAAATAGCGCTTTTCAAAAAAAAAAAGTGTTGATTCCTAGGGTTTTCTAAGAAGAAAACAAACCCTAGGCATAATACCATCCCTTTTCTTTATTTACAAAAATAGAATTCACTATGTGACTGCTTTCTGTTTATTAAAGTAAAATTCCCCCCAAGTTCTTTAACCATCTTTAATATTCAGAATTAGTCAAACATTATCACGTTTCAAGAATTTATTTCCTACTACACTGCAATATATATATATTATACTTACATCAATAAAGTAATATCCTTTCTCCCTAAAATAGTCACATACACACACAAGGAGGCTGGTAGAGAGGAAGGTGTCTAGGGAGGACAGAGCTGATGTTCCGGGAGTGAGGGAGCTAAACAGGCTCTAAGGGGAGGGGTCACCGTTGGTGAGCGAAGCCTGAATCCACGATGCCAGAGCTGTAGCGCGGGGCGGCCACGCACGTGGGCGCCTCACTGGCCTGAGGATGACAGGGTCACAGAGAAGGTTCCGGGGTATTGGGTCAGCCCTCCACATGGGCGTCCAAGTCACCTACAACTCCTGCAGAACTCAAATAGCAGGCGGACTCTAAGCCAAAGCCTACAGCGAATCCAGTACAGGGAGCAGCAGGTCTCCGGGTCCTAAATTATTCACAGGTGCTGAACCAGTGTCTCCCTTCAGTTTTCAGGTTTGTATTTTCTGCACAGGTTTTGTAAATTTGAACTTTGCACCTGTATGTGGGGCAGGGCATCCAACTTCTTATAGGAGAATTTTTAGTTTTCCCATCCAAGGCATCCCACTGAAGGCCAGCCTCCTCCCTACCTCCCTGGGCCAGCGAGCCCCTCCTAGACCACAGGGCGCTCCCAGAGACACGGGTCTCTAGGGTCCTAGTTCTGCCTCTCTTGTCTCCTCTGTGTGAAGAGGTGTGCCCCCTTTTTCCACCTGGGCATTAAATTCCTGGTCTGCATGTAGACCTGGGGTTTCCGGTTACTCTTACCACTTGGATTTTAATTTTTTCCTTTTTCTTTCTTTTTTTTTCCTTTCTTATCACTTCTTCTATGTATTAAAAATATCTTTTTCTATTTTCTGTAGCATTCCTATTGCTTATATTAAAGGAAGGGGCTTCATGTCTGTTTGGACCACTAAGTCACCAGAAGTGCCACTGTTCCCCAGACTGGTGTCAACCTCCCATTTTTTATTTATTTATTTATTTTTGCGGTACGCGGGCCTCTCACTGTTGTGTCCTCTCCCGTTGCGGAGCACAGGCTCCAGACGCGCAGGTTCAGCGGCCATGGCTCACGGGCGCAGCCGATCTGTGGCATGTGGGATCTTCCCGGACCGGGGCACGAACCCACGTCCCCTGCATCGGCAGGTGGACTCTCAACCACTGCGCCACCAGGGAAGCCCCCAACCTCCCATTTTTAATACTTCACGCCTCACAGTTGTTTGTGAGTCTGTCTGTCTTCACAAGCCTCTCTAGGGCTGATTGACGGCATAGCTTACTTCTCCCTGTACCCTGCTGCCCAGTACAACACAAGGAAGATGCTTATGAAACCATGGAATGAGAGAGAGGGAGAGAGAAAGATAATTTAATAGGTGTTAACCTCAAAGTAGTGAACTTTTTTTGGAGCCACACAAACAAAAATGTGTTACTTTGTTCAGTATGAGATCAAGTCACAGCAGTTGAACTCAGTTTCGAGGTACGTACAACTCCGATCCGACCGTATTACTTATTAAATGCAGCATCTTAAAGAACTGCAAAAAGCCAAACCGTAAATCTTCTAAGGACTCCGTCGTTTTAAATTTATGTTTGCAGCTGAAGTCAGCCACACCTCCTGGGGCTGGTCTTAAAATAATTCGTTTCTCAAAAAGTCAGAGTATCCTGGCACTGAACAATAACGTGAAAGAGCCCCAGCCTGGAGGAACTATTTGTTTTTGTAGCACCAGAATCAACCCTCTTTTAACGAACACAGAGCTTGCCATAGGTTCAGGGGTTTTATTCAGCTGTTTTCTGAATCTCTCAAAGCTCAGCTTCTGAAATTCTAGCGAGACCCCATCCATGGCCCTCCTCAGCCTGGACACCTCCTTATTCTTTCTGCTCACCAGCCCCGACCTCAGACAGACAGGCAGGGACAGACAGAGGGGCCGTACTGACCAGGAGCCTTGCTGCCTCTCACTTGCTTTGTACCGCAGCAACAGAGGTGTTCTGGACCGGCGCCCACGCCCTGGAAACAACACACCCGTCTCAAAGGCACAGGCCCTGCCTGATAGGACTTGAATGCAGAGGTGATAACAGCAGCTGAGCCACAGCAGGGCTGGGAGCCCCCCACCCCCTGTCTATGGAGGCATAGCAGACACAAACACCCCCTCCACTGCCGCCGGAAGGAGGGGGTGAGGTGGAGAGACTGACGGGCAGGTGGCCGCGCATCGCTCCAGGTGAGCAGGCACTGAACCTGCACGCCAGGTTGGCACCAGACCACCAGCCCTACACTCCTTCCTCTAGGGTGACCCCGAAATGCTGCTTTCCCAGCCAAGAAGCCTGGCGGGCCAGCCAGGCAGCTAGGAAGTGGATGCCAAGGCTGTCACTGGCGGAGGGCTTGAAAAGGCGCAACCGAGACCTTCCGACTCCCACCTGTATCAGACACACCTGTATCCATCTGTCTGCCTGCTGCACCAGAGATTATAGAGAACAACAGAGCGGGGAGGGCGGGCTCCTCTCTGGCAGATTTCAGTACAGGAGATGGATGATGAGAAACGTGCAAGGATGATGAAATCGCCCCCTGCCACCCCAGTGTCCTGTGTGTCTGTGCTCTAGGCGCAAAGCCAAAGCAATATAAGAGGCGTGGCTTTTTCTGCGTGACCTCCAGACCTCTCTGAATATTGAGGTCGTCTGATACATACGGGATCTCATGCTTCCTGAGCATTACAAAGGGAGGGGACAATTTCTGCCAACGTGCTAGCTACTCTCCCTGGGACCAGCTAAATCTAAGTGTTCGCGATGACGTTTCCTCCGGCCACGGGCTGAGGGGAACAGGGAGCCGTGTGGATTCCTCAGTTTCTATCCCTGCAGCCTGGAATGGGATGCACCAGCCAGTGTGGACTCAACAGACGCCTGAAATGCCAATCCTCAGAACTGAGTCTGCCACTCAAGCGGGGGCTTCCTAGAAGGCGGGGGTGGGGGACGGGTGTGTGGCCCTAACCCCACCTCAGGCCCCTCCATCCTGAAGCAGTTCGTCCTAGAGCCTTAGGTCTCCCCGCTGCCGGAGGCCAACCGGGAATGCTGGAGGGCAAAGCCCTGTTGCAGGAAGCAGACCCCAGCTCAGCGGGAAGTATTTCTTTATTCGTTCCAGAGGTGGGCTGTGGAGCGGGTGTGGGTTAGGGCCATGCTGCTCCGATCAGCCTTGAGCATCTTGTCAGACCGTGTGCCTGCAGAGTTGCACGGAGACCAAATGCGTCTGCAGGTAAAGCACGGCTGTCCGTGGGGTTCGCAACACGGCCGTCGGGGTGAAGAGCTCTTCCAGCAGAAGCAGGAAGGTGTGCTGCCCATCTCTGGGGGCCCAAGGCAGCGCAGAGCTCCCTCTGACCTGCATCCACATCTGAGTGCTCTGAGGGCCCCTGGGGTTACTCCACTAATTCACAGAGGGCCATTAACCAGAGGTGACGCCTGACACCACTCCAGAAGCAAAACAAGAATTCAACTGCACCAAGCTCATTGAAATATTCAGACGCACACAAACGCAAAAGCAAATGAGACCCCAAATGCGGCGGTTTCTTAGGGCAATCAGACTAAAAGCAAGAGATTAGGTTCGAATTTAGACTCTGCTGATTAGATATGAGAATCCAGCAAGTTGCCAGATGAAATACAGGACGCCCTGTTAAACTTGAATTTCAAATAAATTTGAATAACTGTTTAAGTGTGCCCCATGCAGTGTTTGTTCCCTGCGGTATTTTTAGTTGCTAAATTTGGCAACCTTGGTGCTGCAGAAGTTGAGGTTATCGTTAGGAGGTAGATAACATGGGGTGATCTTTGTAAAAGGGTGGTGTGACATTGAATGAAACTTTGGGCAGGTCTTTCCTACGTGTTTGCCGCTCCTGGAAGCAGGGACTGTGTCTTACCAGATTGTAACCCACAGTCCCCAGTGCCCGGCGTATGGGCAACGGTACGTGAACAGGATGTTGACTTGGGTATAATGATTAAATGACATTTAGGTGGCACTTTTAATAGAGCAGCTGATGGAGATGGTGACTGAAAAAAAGGTTGCAAAGAATATGCAGTAACTGCACCCTGAAGGAGCTGCCCCTGGCTGTTCTCAGGGAGGCCTGCCGGGTTGGAAAGGAATCAGCCATGGCAGCAAAATGGAATCCGCAAGTTGTCAGGGCAGAGGTGTGCGGGGAAGTTCATGACAGAGAATTCGCGGTTAAGCGACAGTGTGGCAATATTCCTGATGTGACATTCCCCCCAGATTATAAAAATCATTTATGTGCATTGGAAAATTGAAGAAACAAAAAAAAAACTACAGAAAAATATTGATTAAATTCGTTCATAACCTCACAACCCAGAGATAAACACAATTAACACTTAATTCTATACTCATAGTATTTCTGAACCTATATGTATATATGTATATGTATTTAGAAATTAAAATTCATATAATTTTTTTCTAGCTTTTTCAAAGTATTGCGAGCATTGCTTCATGTCCTTAAATATTCTTTGAGTATATAATTCTGATGTCTGCCTCTTATCAACTTTTGGATGGGTCAAAATGTTACACCAATCCCTAAACATTCAAAATTGAAGTTGTTTTTAGTTCCTTGGCAGTATAAGTAAAGCTGTTATAATCATTCAGTCATGCAAACCAATATACACATCTCTGATTATTTTCTCAGGGCATTTTAGTGAAATTATGGGATCATTGATTATACCCATAAAAAGGTATTTTTTAATGTATTTATATTTATTCAGCACTGACTGTATACCCTGCACTATTCTAAGTACTTAAGATAGGCTAAATCATTTTGTCCCTGTAGTACTAAAGGTGACGGTTGTTTTCCTCATGTTTCAGAAGAGGAAATTACACCACAGGAAAACTAATAACATGCCAAGTTTTCACACCTAGAAAGCGAAAGAGGAGGGATTGTCACAATCCAGATGGTCTCCAGTCCAACTGTCTAATTGCTCTTCGCTGCTGTTTCACCAGTTTTCCATTGGTAGCTTTTGAATTCTCATCTCATACATTGGGAGACAGAGGGAAATATTATATCTTTATCTTTGGTTCTGTGATAACCTATAGGTTGTTTCATTTGTACTTTTGATAACTAGGTTGAATTTTTTCACATTTATTAACATTTTTCATAGTAGAATTTTTTAATATTTATTAAAAAGTTGCTTTTTTCCTCATTAGTGAACTGGCAATGTTTATGTTAGGGTGATTGTCTTTTACTCTTTGACATATGTAAGTGTGTATAAATACATATATGTGTGTGTGTGTGTATATATATATATTTCTCTCTCCCCCTCCCTCCATAGAGGTATATACATGTATATATATATATATACACATACACACATAATATATACATATATATGTATGTGGAGAGAGAGGGAGAGGGGATGTACATGTTGAGTATATTAACCCTTTGCTTATCGTAAATATTCTATTATTCCCTGTGTAGTGCCATGTAATTTTATAAAGGTTTGGATGTCTTTAATTCCTGTATACCCAAACTATTTATTGTTCCTTACTTTAAATATTTTTAGTTAAGAATTTGCTTCTGTCTTAAACATTCATATTTTCTTTTAGCTCTGTTATGATTTTATGTTTTATTCAAATATCTGATCTATTTGGAAAATTTTTTATTAGTGTTATTTTGCTATTAGGGATATAACTGATCTTTAAAACTAATAACCAAGTTTTCTAGTAACATTTACTAATTAATGCATCATTTCTCCAATTATTTGGAAGTGTACTTCTATCCTATACTTTTTTGGGCTTTCTGTTCTGTTCCGTGGCTCTCTTTATCCTATGATATTACCACATTGTTCTGATGATTGTAATTTTATAAACAGTTTAGCAATGTCCCTGCATTGCTCCTCTTTTAAATAAAATTGCCTATCCTTGTTCCTTTATGTTTTTGAATAATCTTCAGAATCACTTTTTCAACTTACAAAATAACATCATGGTGAAGTTTACTGGAAATACCTTAAACTTACCTATTATTTGGGGAAAGACTTACATTTATAAAATAATACCTTTCCTTCTAGGAATAAAATTTATTTTACTTTTGTTTCTTTAATATATCTTGATAACGTTTTGTAGTATTTTTTCACATAGACCCTGAGTGTTTCTTTTTTAATTTATTCCTTGCTATTTTGTGTATTTTGTATTCATTTGAATAAGTCTCTGTTTTTAAAAAAATGCTACTTGGCTTTTTGAAATGTTTAAAAGAGTCATTGAGGCTTTGTGGTAGTGGTAGTTGGTGCTCCTTTATTTTGTGTTAGCCAACGTTCTGTGTTATTTATTCGTTTGAGTAGATTTTTAGTAGATGCTCTTGATTTTCCAAGGAGAACAATCATTCGTCATCTGGAAATGACAAGTTGGTCTTGTTGCCACTAATGATGTCTCTTTTTTCAGTCGTTTGTTTTATTGCTTTGGAGAGAACTTCCAAAAAATACTGTGTAATTGTGGTGATGGTGGGGAGGGAGAGGGATGGACTGGGAGTTTGGGGTTGGTAGATGCAAACTACTATATATAGAATGGATAAACAGCAAGGTCCTACTCTATAGCACAGGGAACTATATTCAATATCCCGTGATAAACAATAATGGAAAAGAATGTCTGTATGTGTATAACTGAGTCACTTTGCTGTACAGCAATTGGCATGACATTGTAAATCAACTACACTTCAATTAAAAAAAAGAGGGAAATAATTGTGGTGATGGCAGATGTGTACCTGATTCCAATGAAAACTCCTGTGGTGTTTCATCATTGCATGTAATCTTCACTGGGTTAAAATATATCCTTTTTTCTTATGTCAAAAATTACGTTTTTTGATTTGCTAATATTGGTATTTGATTTTATCTAATACATTTTTTCTTATGATGTTTAGAAGATTTTGCCCTCCTCTGGCCTGTTTATGTAATATATTTTAATAGTAGCTTTCCTAAAATTAACACATCCTTTCATTCTTTAGGGGAAAAATGCAACTTGGCTGCAGAACATTATTTTTTGAGGTCAGAATCACATTCCTAATATTTTCTCTCTGACTGTACAATGGGTACATAGTTTGCGTATTTCTTCTCTTGTGCTGTGGTTGTCAAGTTTTAGAACCAGAGTTAAGATAGCTTTACGAAACTAATTAGGAAGCTTTGGATCTTCTTCTGTCCTTTCAGTTTACAGAGTCCGAGAATTATCTGTTCTTAAAAGTTGGAAAAAAATGTTCATAAAAACATGTGAGTCAAGAGCCTTTTTTGGAGGTAAGCCTTTGATAACACTTCCAATTTCTTCCCTGGTTATTCTTTTTTTTTTAAGATTTATTTATTTATTTATTATTATTATTTTTGGCTGCATTGGGTCTTTGTCGCTGCACGCAGGCTTTCTCTAGTTGCGGTGCACAGGCTTCTTATTGGGTGACTTCTCTTGATGCGGAGCGTGGGCTCTACGCGTGCGGGCTTCAGTAGTTGTGGCATGCAGGCTCAGTAGTTGTGGCGTGCAGGCTTAGTTGCTCCACGGCATGTGGGATCTTCCAGGACCAGGGCTTGAACCCGTGTCCCCTGCATTGCAGGCGGTTTCTTAACCACTACGCCACCAGGGAAGTCCTTCCCTGGTTATTCTTTCCTACTCAGGTGTCTGCTTCATCCTCAGTCCATTTCTGTCATCTCTATTTTCCTAGAAAATCGTCCATTTCATTGAGATTTTCAAACTGACAAGCATAAAGAGGTAAATAGTATTCTCTTACGACGCTTTTAAACTCTCTCCTGTCCACAGCATCATTGCCTTGTAACTAATTTTGTACATTTACATTTTCTCTCTCCGTTTTAAGATTAGATGTGTAGTTTGTCTATATGATTGGCTCAGTCACAATACTAACAAGGTCCAAATATCAGACCTTTAAAATAAATTCTAATGTTTTCCCTCTTTCCGAATGAATTTTTGCTTCTTTCCTCATCACTTTCTCCTTTCTTAAAGCTTATTTTGCTCTTCTTTTCGCATATCTTAGTTGAATGTTTAATTATTTTGTATTCATCTTTTCTTGAATAGCAATGAACATATTTAAGACTGTGCAAATGCCCCTGAGTGTCCCTCTGGCACCATTCCATGGTCCTTTATACGCAGCCTTCCTATCAAAGTAAAATTGACCCTTGAACCACACAGGTTTGAACTGCATGGGTCCACTTATACATGGATTTTTTTTCAACAAATACTACAGTTCTACCTGATTCACAGTTGGTTGAATCCGAGGATGCAGAACCATAGATATGGATACAGAGGGCTGCCTAGGAGACTGGAGCATCCGTGGATTTTGGTATCCACAGAGGGTCCTGGATCCAGTCCCCCGTAGATACTGAGGGATGATTGTAGTTCAGAGTTATAGTTTTTCCCCTCAAAAGTACAAAAGCTATTTACATAGTATTTTATCTTAACTTAATGAGGTTTTATTTAAATTGGCATTAGTCATTTATAGAGTAGGTTTCTTCTTTTTGTTTTTACCATAGTATGTTTAGATGATGCTATCGTAAGATTTCTGCCCTGAGGGATAGACATTAGTATGGTTTTGTAAGGGTTTTGATTTTGTAAATAAATATGTGAATCAGTTTGTATTAATATGTCATGAGCATTTTAAAATAAAGTGGATTCCATTTTTATAGGGCTCAAATTCAGTATGTATCTATTATATTATTAGTTTTCATACTTAAAGTCATTATAATATTAGTTATTTGTGACTTTCTGCAGTTATTAATGACCAAGAATGATATGTTAAAGTACATTATTGTGTTTCTATTTCTTTCTCATTGTTTTTTTTGTGTGTGTGGTACACGGGCCTCTCACTGTCATGGCCTCTCCTGTTGCAGAGCACAGGCTCCGGATGCGCAGGCTCAGTGGCCATGGCTCATGGGCCCAGCCGCTCTGCGGCATGTGGGATCTTCCCAGACCGGGGCACGAACCCGCGTCCCCTGCATCGGCAGGCAGGCTCTCAACCACTGCGCCACCAGGGAAGCCGTCTCATTGTATTTTTAATTGATATTCTTTGTATGCTTTGATGTGATGTTTTCAGTTGTGTGTATGAACTGTATTTTCATGGTGGAGTATACTTTTTGAAATATAATAGGACATAATACGATTCCTATTTTTCTGTGTAAAGTATTGCATCTTTCATTTTACTTCAGTATAAATATTTGCATTCATCTTTGTCAGTTTGGGTAAATCTTTATCGGTTTTACTCTTAGCTGTTCTGAGTAATTTCGGTTAAGATGTGTTGCTAATTAAAGAAACAGACTAATAATACCTACTTCTTATAGCTGTTTTAAGGATTCAGTGAGATAATACAATTAAAATGACTAGTGTAGTGTTTGGCACATAGAAAATGCTCATGGGACTTAACCTGGTGGCTCAGTGGTTAAGAATCTGCCTGCCAGTGCAGGGGTCACGGGTTCGAGCCGTGGCCCGGGAAGATCCCACATGCCATGGAGCACCCAAGCCCGTGCGCCACAACTACTGAGCCTGCACTCTAGACCCCTCAAGCCACAACTACTGAAGCCCACGTGCCACAACTCCTGATGCCCGCGCACCTAGAGCCCATGCTCTGCAACAAGAGAAACCACCAAATGAGAAGCCCGCACACAGCAACGAAGACCCAACGCAGCCAAAAATAAATAAATAAATAAATTTATTTTTTAAAAAAAGAAAATGCTCATGAAATACCCACTAATAATAGCATTAAACAGCATGCATTAAAATTTTAAAACAAAATGATAATTTAAGAATTGTAATTAAAGAGGATGGCCTATTTGCTTTTATGGTCACATGGTTTATGTAGGCATTATTCTTGACATCTTGTTTCATACTTTCTATATTTTTTCTATGCCCTTTGCTCTTTCCTTGTTTGTTCACTTTACTTTCTCTCGAAAAATTGTATCAGGCACTGTGATAAGCTGTAGGGATGTTATTGTGAGCAAAATGTACTTGGCCTGACCTCAAGCAGCTTATATTCCAGCAGGCAAACACAGATCAAATCATCCTTCAAACAATATGTGAAATTCCAACCACAGTCAGTGCTTTGATGTCTGTTATGAAAGTAAAATCACAAGTGCCACCTTGGACTCATATAACCATTGGTGAAGCACTTTTCATACATTATGTCATATGAGGAGAATGATGGGGGTATGAGAGGTGTCTCTCTATAGGGTGTGATTAAATGGCAGGTGGTTAGTGCCTTCATAATAAACATCTCTTGTGTAAAATGTCACAGTCAACTCACTGGACTCTCTCGTAGTGGGAATATGGAGAAACGTTGCCTTCTGATGGGATTCAACATTTTCAGGGAGAAAAGTCACCAGAACATCTCATTTCTTAGGTAGAATATCCAAGACCCCAGTCTGCGGTTCTACCACATTAGAGGGGGGAAAAACCCTACAAAGTCATTAGCTATTCACTGACACGTACTGTGTGTCTTCTGTGTGCTAAGTACCGGGCTAAGTGATATTGTTACAAGAAAAGTGAGACATGGTTCCTGCCTCAAGGAACTGCCAGGCATTTGAGAAGCATCATGAAGTTGAACATGAACAGCAGAGGACTCAGGTGGGCGATATCAGGTTGGGGGCAATTATAGCCCTCTTCAAATATTGAAATGCCAAAACACCACAGTATCTTTCTTCTAGTCTGAACTGTTGAAAGATGGAGTGAGTTTCCTCATGAAAAAATATGTTTTTCTTTCACCAGTTCCGTGGACTGGTCCTTCAACTTTTTTTAGCTCACCTATTACATCAAGTGAAGATACCCTGTATGCACGACTTTTAGAATTCTTAACTATAGTAATTTTCAAAGATTCAGAAAGGTACTGAAAATAATTTAACAAGTAACCATGTACCCAATCCCCAATTTATTCAGGGTGAACATTTTTGCAAATCTACTTTAGATTTCATTAATGAAGAGGTAAATTTTTATTTATTTTTTTAATGACGTATAGTTGATTTACAGTGTGTTAATTTCTGCTGTATAGCAAAGTGATTCAGTTATGCATATATATATATATTCTTTTTCATATTCTTTTCCATTATGGTTTACTGAATATAGCTCCCTGTGCTATACAGTAGGACCTTATTGTTTATCCATCCTATATATAATAGTTTGCATCTGCTAACTCCAAACTCACAATCCATCCCTCCCTTACCCCTCCTCCCCCCTGACAACCACAAGTCTGTTCTTTACATCTGTGCGTCCTGTTCTGTTTCATAGATAAGTTCATTTGCGTCATATTTTATATTCCACATATAAGCAATATCATATGGTATTTGCCTTTCTCTTTCTGACTTCATTTATTATGATAATCTCTAGGTCCATCCATGTTGCTGCAAATGGAATTATTTTATTCTTTTTTATGGCTGAGTAGTATTCCATTGTATGTACACCACATCTTCTTTATCCATTCATCTGTCGATGGACATTTAGGTTGTTTCCGTGTCTTGGCTGCTGTGAATAGGGCTACTATGAACATAGGGGTACATGTATCTTTTTTAATTAGAGTTTTGTCTGGATATATGCCCAGGAGTGGGATTGCCGGATCATGTGGCAACTCTACTTTTAGTTTTTTGAGGAACCTCCATACTGTTTTCCATAGTGGCTGTATGAAGAGGTAAAATTGTAAAGATACAGTTGAAGCTACCTTTGTTCCCGCTACCGATCCCATTCCCTTTTTTCAACCTCAGAGCCGGTACTGCAAACATCAACTGAAGTCGATGTCCATCTTTCCCATCCATGTTTTTCTATATTTACTGAATAGACACATCTGGGTTTTTCCTGAAACTTTGACCCTAAGTCACTTCCTTGCTCAGAACCCTTCATTGCTTCCCACTGCCTGTCCCAGTGGTTCTCAAATCACAATTTTCTGAATCCCCGTGGGAGTTTCAGAATGATATGAAGAGATTCCAGGGTTGTCCTGGAGGACTTTTCAATTTTTCAAGGTGTCTTGACCTTGGAACTGTTGACACTTCGGGCTGCACAGCTCCTAGTAGTCAGGACTGTCCTGTGCATCGTGGAACGTTTAGCAGCACCGCTGGCCTCCACTCGGTAGATGCCAGTAGCAGCCACCCTCTCCCCAGGTGTAAAAACCAAAACTGTTTCCAGACGTTGCTGTATTAACCATATCTTTTACTTTCTGTAGTTCTGATGCTTTGTCATCTGGGGTCTTGCTTAACTCTAGAACGATTGCTCCTCGCAGGGTTAACCAATTCTTAGAAATAATAAACAACTCACCCACAAGTGTGCTTTTCAATTACAACTCCACCAAACCAGAGCCCACATTCCAACTACCTCTTTTATGGAATTCCCACACTTCAGGCCACTATCCACCTGCTCTAAGCATTCCAGAACCAGGTACCAGACAACTAGGGACACCCCTTGACCCAGAGCCTGCTGAAATGATTCATGCTAGCCAATTCTAAACCTGCTTACCCTGCCTCACCTGTTCCTTCCCATGGAAACCCCAATAAAGTCTCGTGTCCATGGTTCCCCCTTCTCCTTTTGGCTCATGACTGACCCTGGTGCTTCCCTGAGTGGCCCTCCCAGCATGGCATGCCCCCTCCTCTTGGGAACTATGAGTAATAAACTATCTTTTCTTTAAAAAAAAAATTTATTTTATTTATTTATTTTTGGCTGCATTGGGTCTTCATTGCTGCGCACAGGCTTTCTCTAGTTGTGGTGAGCAGGGGCTACTCTTCATTGCGGTGCACGGGCTTCTCATTGTGGTGGCTTCTCTTGTTGCAGAGCAGGGCTCTAGACGCGTGGGCTTCAATAGTTGTGTCTCACGGGCTCAGTAGTTGTGGCTCGTGGGCTCTAGAGCGCAGGCTCAGTAGTTGTGTCGCACGGGCTTAGTTGCTCCGCGGCATGTGGGATCTTCCCGGACCAGGGCTCTAACCCGTGTCCCCTGCCTTGGCAGGTGGATTCTTAATCACTGCGCCACCAGGGAAGCCCCTAAACTATCTTTTCTATGGACGTTGTTTCCTGATCTGTTGGCCCTCTTGTACCTCAAATTTGCTATGAATATATTCAATTTTAAGCAATTCCCAAGTGTCTTCCGGTGCAAAATTGCCCCAGTGTGAGAATGACTGGGTTAACTTGAAACCTGGGCATCTGTATTTTTAAAAAATTATCCAGGGCTTCCCTGGTGGCGCAGTGGTTGAGAGTCCGCCTGCCGATGCAGGGGATACGGGTTCGTGCCCCGGTCCGGGAAGATCCCACGTGCCGTGGAGCGGCTGGGCCCGTGAGCCATGGCCGCTGAGCCTGCGCATCCGGAGCCTGTGCTCCGAAACAGGAGAGGCCACAACAGTGAGAGGCCCACGTACAGCAAAACAAACAAACAAACAAATTATCCAGGTGATGTGAGATCAACAAGTGTGGGGAACTCCCAACCTTTAGAGTTTGTGCACAGAGCTTTGAGTCTGGCTCTCAAGGCTGCGTACAGTCTGACCCCATCGAGCGTGAATTCCTTCTCCTTTCCTGCATAACACTTCGCAGCTCTAGTCCTCTTGTCCTGTGACCTGATCCTTTGCTGCATGCTGACCCCTCTTACTTCCAAACCTTTGTTCCAAATGCAGACCCCAGCTTTTCAAATGAGCCATCAGACTTCTAATCTCATATGTATTATTTTTAATAATAAATGGTTTTTTTTAATCAAAGGAATTAACTCACTACATCTTAATCTGGACACATCTGAAACTGCTAAAACACTACCCTCAGGCCATAATGCTTTACAAACCCTCATACCTACATGAGGCAGTCATTGCAAATTTATGCTCTCATAACACATGGCAAGGCACTTCTCACAGTTTAATTTCATATCCATGTCTGTGGTTATTTGATTCCTGTCTCTGGCATTAGACTGAAGCCTTCACGAGGTCACAGATCACGTCTGTTTTTGCATTACTTACCACGGTGTCTGGCAGTAAACATTCAGTAAATAAACAAAAGAATTGATTAGTTAACCAATTAATTCATCACTGCTTTGTCTTCTCAATGTGATTTCACGCTCCTGCTGATTATTTCTTTGTTTCCGTATTTCCTTCCAACCTTATGAATATAGTTATGTTTAAACAGTACATATTGAAACAATAAATGATAACTGTTATCTAAACCACATTAGCGTTAATCAGCTGTGCTTTACAGAGACTGAAGTACAGATGCCAGCACTCATTTGTTTTATTTTTTAAATGGGCAGACTCCCTTCGAACAACAATGACAAAAAAAACCCAACAATTGCATTTGAAAAGAAATATGATGTTATTTATGGCAATTATGTCGTTGCTTATCTAGAAAGGACAGGTTTAATGAAAACTGAGCATTGGTTCCTAAACCCAAAAACTATCCTCGCATTTGACAAATGTCTGTGTTACCAAGGCACTTCCAAAAATTGAAAGGAATTAGTAGAAAGTGTTCTCTGCTGTATTTATTTCTGTTTCCTACACGGAGATGCCCTTCAGCCTGAGGGGAAAAACACGACATGTCTCCCCAGCTCCCTGTTCTTCCACCTCAGCATCTGCATTTCTTATTTAGAGGGAAAAAAAAAACCCCTCTCAAATGCTAGGATTTCTTTTGTTCTGAGTGATGAATCTGCGCCTGCTTAGAAAATACTGACTTGCCAGTTCACTGTGAGAATTCTCACCCGCAGCTCCCACCCCACCCGTGGGAACAGGTGGCACCTCTGGGCTCCTTGTAGACCTGGCACCGCTCAGAGGGGCTTCTGAGGACCCAGGGCAGGTGCCGTCAACAGGTTGATTCCCCAAAGCCTTCTTAATGTTCCGTCCATCTCCATGGCTGTAACGCAGTTAAGACGTACTTGTTTCCCAAATTCTGAATGTAATTTATATCTAAAGGGCCTGAACACCTAAAATTAAATGCTGACTTATGAAGGTAGCCTACAGGCATTATAGGATGAGTCAGACCTCCTCTCGCAGAGAGTAAAAGTGAGGTATCCTCACAGCCTTTGAGACTCAAGGGAATATTTTGACCACAGTTTGTATAATAACTGAAAAAGGCCCTGAAGAACAAAACAAAACAAAATAAAACCTCTTTGATCTTTCTTAGATGGGCAAACCTTCGAACTTCCTTGAGAAAATAAATCTGCACTTGAAAATTTATATCCCAAGGTTGGAAAACAAAACCACACTCGCTGGTTTCTCTAAACAGAAAAGACTTGTTGGAAATGGCTCCAGGGGTGATGGCTGTGACTAGAGCCATGATGAAAGCTGGCAGCTTCTTCACCAGATGATCAGGGTCAGCTCAGGCCCGCCCAGGGGTCCCTGCGCTTTCTTTCTCTCCACAGACCCTTCCATCTCCACCTCTACCCCCAGCATCCCTTCCTCGTCTCACCCCCTGATGTCATCCCATTTCAGTCTCTTTGCCCTGTTTCTCCCTCCCTCTGCCTCCCCTCTGCCTCCCCCCTTCTCTTTTCTGAGCCCTGTGATAATCCTTTTCCCTCTTTTCCTCCTTCTTACCTTAGAGCTGTTTGCATCCCTGTTTAAGGTTTCAATCTGCCTTAGATCCCTACAAAATGAGATGCACTAAAAATAGATGCACAGGGGCACCTCAGAGCCAAAGTAGAGGAATTCAGGAATTCATTCTCGGTCGTGGTTTCAAGCCTTCTTCACTGCTAATCACGGCGTCTTAGACACCTGAGGACGAACGTGCCACATACCACGTCGCGGGACCTGACCCGACATCTGAGCGTGGGACTTCCCAGGCTCCAGGAATCGAGATGCAAGCACCCCATCAGCCCACTAGTCTCTGATGAGCCCCTCATGCACTGCGGTGGGAATGGGCTTCTCCCATGAACGTAGTGGGCACAGGCTCACCCACAAAGAGATGGGTGACTAGCCAGGCAGAAATGACAGCCCAGGCACCAGGTTTGGTTGAAGAACCAATGAGTTAAATGGGGGAAGAGCAGAAAGGGCAAGAAGGAGGGGTTCAAGGCCAGGCCAGTGCGACCAAGAGGAGGCGGGTCATGCATCCAGACTCTCCACCGATGAAAGGAGTCCCTGTTCATCCAAGGCTCTCGCATCCCCACGGCAGCCTCTGTGTGGCCCCCAGGACCCTGCATTGGTAACCCGGTCTGGTCTTCTCTGCTGCACGATAGTGAGCTGGACAGGCAGGTGGCTGTGGTCCCGCGTTTTGTCTTCATCTCCTTAGGACATGGCCCAGGTCCTTGAAGCCCATGGGTGTTTTGAAGAAGATGAGGTCTCAGCGTCTGAGCAGCCTTTATCAGTATCTCCCCCTGTCTGGTCACCCACTGGAGAGATGGGGCCTCTCTGTCTGGTGAAGGCAGTTGGTGCCTATGACACAGGGACATGTTGAGAATTTTAGAAGTCTTCCAGATGGTTAATTCTGTAGATTTCAGGTATCACGACTCTAGGTCGTATGTAGAATTCATAGAGGATGACTCCATCTTCCCTTTGCTTGCCCCTATCCTCCTTTGTGTGTTTCCATTCCCAAATTTATGGGTCAGGGGCAAGACAGATATGCTGGAATGTCTGCATGTGGGAGAGTGTTTGGACACTGGGAGCATCCCCAAGTCCCATTCTATGATAGAGAGGGGCAGGGGGAGCTGGGGCGGAAACGTATACTACATAGACCCATTATCTTTATGGAAAGCCAGTGGTCCATATGGCAGGTAGAGAGGCACCAGTCACCGTCTACTGAAATGAAATACACACCAATCTCCACCCAAAATAAAAACACACACAAAATTTGTAATCTTTCTTGGTGAGAGGGAGAAAATGAGCTCTTAACAGAGACCCACTCCAGAGGTGAAGGGAAAGTGTCTCATGTCCTGTTTAATGTCCTCCTCATTCCCTTTTTAAGCAAATGCTTGAGTCAGAAAGAAAAAAAAAAACCTGCTCCCATGTAGAGATAAGTCATAATCAGAAAAGAGCCAAGGCATGGATATAACTAGAGAGAAGGAAGAAAGAAATGTGCTGAACAAAATTTTGCCAGATGGAGAGAATATATATCAGAAGAACGACTTAGCAAACAACAGTACAAACAAACAGTTATCCACAGAGTCAAAGAATTTTTAATGTCATCTGTGAAACTCAGAGCTCAAAGAAGAGATATAAGGATCAAGGAGGACGTGATAAAGCAACAGAAAGGAATAACGTGAGCTGAAAGAGCGCCAGGGAAAATGTGGAAGAGAAGAAAAATCCTTTCAAAACCTTTTTGAAAAATCGGTTCAAAAACCCAGAATCTTCAGAAATCAAAATAAATATTGCCGAGAGAGATGTGAAGGACAGTCTTAGAAAAAAAAGAAACGAACAAAATATGTGAAAAGTGAAGAGTGACAGAGAAAATGAGGCACAGTGGAGAAACATGCAGGTGATTGGTGAACCGTCAAAAGGAAACTAAACAAACGATGTAGATCTAAAATATTCAGATATACGAGAGAGGGACATTCTATAAAACAAAGGTAATTAGGTGTCTCAGGATTGGAAGGGTACACTGTGTCCCAAGAAGAGCTAGTGCAGAATGATCGACTGAAACATATCTATTAAATCTGTTGTGCTTTGTTAATTACAGCGCATTTCCTACACCATCCAGCTCATCCTCTGTATGGCTCTCCAGCCCTCCCCAAAAATAAGCAAAGAAGACACACATTTTTAAAAAGCTACCTCTAGGGGTGAAAAAAATCTACCTGGGTTCAAAATTCTCTGCAGCAACATATGTCTACAATTCCTCAGATATAAGAAATGAGACCACATGTTTTCTGCCAAGACAGACATGTTCAAATACTCAAGAATGAAATAAACATAGACTCCATAAACCCTTCCAGAAAAAAAAGTGTTAACTGAATTGAGGTTTCTAAGAGATTTCATTAAATCAACTAAAAAACTTTGAAAATTACTGCCACAGGAAAAAATATATATAAATTTTTATTAATGCTGAAAAAACAGCATAATAAAATGGTCTACTTGGATAGCAATGTTTTTCTGAAAAACTCATTGTAAGGTGAATTCACCTGTTGCTATTATTGTTGTTATTGTTGTTACTATTATTACTATCTACCTCTTCTAACTAGAAGATAGCTTCATGAAGGCAGGAACTCTCTTTTGTTCACTGCTATATCCCTAGCACCTGAAATTATACTTGGTACATAGTAAGTGCTCAATAAATACAGACAGCCCTCCTATCCATGGGTTCTGCATCTGGGTGTTCAACCAAATGTAAATCAAAAATATTCAGAAGGGCTTCCCTGGTGGCGCAGTGGTTAAGAATCCACCTGCCAGTGCAGGGGACACAGGTTTGATCCCTGGTCCCGGAAGATCCCACATGCCGCGGAGCAACTAAGCCCGTGCGCCACAACTACTGAGCCTGCGCTCTAGAGCTCGCAAGCCACTACTACTGAAGCCTGCGTGCCTAGAGCCCGTGCTCCGCAACAAGAGAAGCCACCGCAATGAGAAGCCTGCGCACTGCAACAAAGAGTAGCCCCCGCTCGCCGCAGCTAGAGAAAGCGCACGTGCAGCAACGAAGACCCAATGCAGCCAAAGATAAATTTAATTAATTAATTTTTTAAAAAATTTCACAGACGTAGGGAATGGACTTGTGGACATAGGGAGGGGGAAGGGTAAGCTGGGACGAAGTGAGAGAGTGGCATGGATATATATACACTACCAAATGTAAAACAGATAGCTAGTAGGAAGCAGCCACCTAGCACAGGGAGATCAGCTCGGTGCTTTGTGACCACCTAGAGGGGTGGGATAGGGAGGGTGGGAGAGAGACGCAAGAGGGAGGGGATATGGGGATATATGTATAGCTGATTCACTTTGTTATAAAGCAGAAACTAACACACCATTGTAAAGCAATTATACTCCAATAAAGATGTTAAAAAAATTTTTTTTTCAAAAAAATTTTTCTGAAAGTTCCAGAGAGTAAACTTGAATTTGCTGTGCCAGACAACTACTTACATAGCATTTACATTGTATTTACAACTATCTACGTACCATTTACATTATATTAGGTATTAGAACTAATCTAGAGATGATTGAAAATACGTGGGAGGATGTGCATAGGTTATATACAAATACTACACCATTTTATATAAGGGACTTGAGCACCTATGGATTTTGGTATCCATGGGCGTCCTGGAGCCAGTCCCCTGCAGATACCAAGAGACGACTATTATTTTTTAAAGAAACATACAAATGAAGACAGAATACAAAGTGAAATTACAGAAATGAAGCCAAACACTGATAACATATTGACAAAAGTGGATGAAATAAATGCATTTATTAAAGGAAAAAAATCTCAGATTGAGCCAAATACATAAACCAAGAAAATCTAGTGGTTAAAAAATACAGGCTCTGAAGTAAAAATGCAACTTTGATTTCCAAAACAAGATCTATCCATTGTTCACCATTCATAAATTATCCTCGTCTTACAAGGTGCATTTCCCCCTCTTCTCCTAGGACTGTTTTGAGTTTGTAAGCAGATAATCCGTGTAAACCATGACTTTGAAGAGTGCCTAGTGTACGGTGCCCAGTCTGTAACTATCCGCCCCCAGAAGTAAAAATGGAAGTGGCCTTGGCTGTAACAGGGTGAGAGTAGTAATAACCCAAAACCAATGACTCAGAAGGACCACGACGAGAAGGACTAGTGTCACGACAGCGTGAAAGACGGGGCCTGATGTGGTCTGCAGAGTGAGAAAAATATTCTTTTTTTTTTTTTTTTTTTTTTTTTTGCGGTACGCGGCCCTCTCACTGTCGTGGCCTCTCCCGTTGCGGAGCACAGGCTCTGGACGCGCAGGCTCAGCGGCCATGGCTCACGGGCCCAGCCGCTCCGCGGCATGTGGGATCTTCCCGGACTGGGGCACGAACCCGCCTCCCCTGCATCGGCAGGCGGACTCTCAACCACTGCGCCACCAGGGAAGCCCAAGAAAAATATTCTTGAAGGAAGTGACACTTAAGCTGAGACCTGAAGGATAAATAGGAACTAGTCAGGTAAAGAGCAAGACAGTGAGTGGAGAAGATAGAAAAAAAAGTGGTGTGTCTGGTGGGGCACGTGGCAGGGGCACCAGCTCACGTGAGCAGAACTTAAAATAGAGAAATGCCAGATAACACAACCTCAGAAAAAAGTATCATTGGCCTAAACGCTTTAGTTAACAGACACTGTAACAAAGGGAACTTTTGTGATTCATGCATTCAATTTACTTAACAAATATTTAAGTTCTCATGTGCAAGTTCTATGTCAGAGGCAATAAATAGAGCCAAGAGATGCAGAGCCCTTGGCCTCTGGAAGCTGACAGTAGAGGGGGATGTTTTGAAAAATTACTCTTAAGTACCCTAGGTTTTACCATGAAAAATGGCAGAGTGCTATAGGAGCCCTTATTTAATTAGGGTCCAAACAGTCTTCGTAGAGGGAGTATCTTTCAGGAGAGAACTTAAGAGAAAATTAATAGCTCTTAGGTGTGTGAAGTGGGATGGTCAAGGCAGTTGTGAAGATATTGAAGCAAAGCGTGTTGCATGCCAGGATCCAGAATAAGTCCAGTATGTGTGAAACAGAAGCAGAAAGAAGGCAACAGAGAGAAGAGTGAGAGTAAGAAAGTAAGAAGAGAAAAACGCTGAGAGGCCGACAGGGCATGGTCATCCATGGTAAGGATGCTGTGATTTCCTGAGTCCATAGAAAATCATGGAAAGGGCAGTGATGAATGCATTTTATGTATTTTAAAAGATCCCTCTGCTTACTGTGTGGGAAATGCTTGGGCGCAACCAGAAATGAAAGTTGAGATCAAGTGTATTTGTCAGGATAGGCTTAGTTGCTTAACAGTAACAAACAACCCCGAATCTCAGTGGCTTAACAAATAAAAATGCTTTTCTCACTCAGGCCGCCCATCTTTCAAGGATTGCCTGGGGATTCTGTTGCACATCATCCTCACTCAGGGATGCAGACCGAGAGAGTTTCCGCCAGGAGGGTGGTTACTTGCCATGGCGGGGAGAAGGAAGCAGGGCAGATCACTCACCAGCTCGTCACACGGCAGAGGCTACCATGTCATTTCTGCTGACATGTGACAGCCCAAAGGACATGCCTGAGTCCAAGGGTCTGAGAGGTACAATCCCACCGTTTGCCAGGGTGAAGTAGAACCAGAGAGTTGTAAACATCTTACAGGCCACCACACCAATTCAGATGCAACAGTATTCTAGGTAACAGGTGACAGAGGAGCAGTTAAGTTTTTTTCTTTTAATTTTTATTGGAGTATAGTTGATTTACAGCATTGTGTTTCAGGTGTACAACAAAGTGATTCAGTTATACATATACATATATTCATTCTTTTTTCAGATTCCTATATAGGTTATCACAGAATATTGAGTAGAGTTCCCTGTGCTATACAGTAGGTCCTTGTTGGTTATCGAATATTTTATATATAGTAGTGTGTGTATGTTCATCCCAAGCTCCTGATTTATCCCAGCCCTCCACATTTCCCCTTTGGTAACTATAAGTTTGTTTTTGATATGTGTAAGTCTGTTCTGTTTTGTAAATAAGTTCATTTGTATCATTTTTAAATTAGATTCCACATATCAGTGATATCATATGATATTTGTCTTTCTCTGTCTGACTTACTTCACTTAGTATGATAATCTCTAAGTCCATCCATGTTGCTGCAAATGGCATTATTTCGTTCTTTTTTATGGCTGAGTAATATTCCATTGTATATATGTACCACATCTTCTTTATCCATTCACCTGTCAGTGGGCATTTATAATTAGAATTATTAAAATTTATCAGTTAGTTGGAAGTGGGTGTTGAGGGAGGTGGAAACGTCAGGGGGCAGTCCAATCCCCTGTGATGGAAAGGGCAACTGGGTAGGTGGTGGTGACATATCCCATGTTATGGGACATAGAAGATCTAGATGGGAGTGGGGGGAAACATCCAGAGGTGCCTTTGGCATCTAGATGGTACCCAAAGCCAATGGAACAGACGAGATCCACAGAGTAGGGGAGCAGTTCATCCTACTTTAAGGCAATTCATCCTACTTTGGGATTTTATGTTTTAGCACTAGAAGTCCCATGTCATGGAAACCTCCTCAGGCCTGGACAAACTGTGACAGCTGGTCACCCTATGAGAGAGAGTGTGTGAATAAAAGGAACACTAAGATTCTTGAGGAGGACAGTGTGAGCTGGACAGATGGAGGAAGAAGGGCTGTCAAATGATCCTGAGAAAATTAGCCATGAAGACAGAAGCCAAGTCAGGGGAGTGTGAGTCCAGAAACCGCAAGGGAAGGGAGTGTTTCGGGAAGGAGCAAGTGAGTGGTCAACGGTGGGAGATGTGCCAGGAAGTCTAGTGGGACACAGTTGGAAAGCGCCCACTGCTGCAGGATTGGAAAAGAGCTGATGTTGGGGTCTGTGGTGTTCATGCCTCCAAGCAGAGAAGCCTACAAGAGGGGAGGTCTGACACATCAGCAAGTGGTCTGGGCTTGTCCCTGCCATGCTGACCAGATGGGCCAGATAACAGCTTCTCACACAGCTGACAAGAAATGGGGCTGATCAGGTTTCTTGACCTACGGTTCCCTCCACACCTCCTCTGGCTCCTGAGCTGCAGAATTCAAAAAGAATCCATTGAACCCACAAGAGGAATTAAAAAAAAAAAATCCTCCCTAATTATACAGCTTTAAGATACAGATGAAACTCAAAGACAGACAGAAAATAGCCAATTTGGAGTGTCTGAAGGATTCCTTAACATAAAGATGAACTATAAAGAAAAATTAAAAATTTTTAATAAACATCTGATTTTTCTCAGTAACTTTCGAGAAAATTCTGATAATGTAAAAAAAGGTGAAGAATAAGGATGCTAGAATTTCAACAAGTTTAAAATTTTATTATAAGCTCTATTAATTGGTATAGGCTAGCTACTGAAACATGCAAGAAAAAAAAAGCCTCCAAAATTTAAGTGATTTAACCTGATAGAATTTTGTTGTTTGATCCTGAAACTGTATAATGTAGATATTTGTCAGATGGCCTTCCACGCAGTGACTCAAGGACCCAGGCCTTTTCCTGGTGGCTATCAGAATAGGAGTTTTTCGTTCTCCCCCCAAATAATTGAAATATAATACCAATGGAATCTGACAACATTTTGGGAACTTGACAAGGTAATTCTGATGTTCATTTCAAAGAAATACAATTTTGAAAATATTTGAAAAATAACGTTAATGACTGGGGACTTTACTTCCAGAAATCAAAATCAAGCTGCAATGAGTTTTTTCACTTTTTATTTACATTAATTTGCAAAGATAGTACAACGAGGTCCTTTGGAACTTATACCCAATTTTTCCCAATGCTAAAACCAGGAATTTGACATTGTACAATGTGAGTGTATGTAGTTCTGTGTCATCTTATCACGTGTGTAGATTTATGTAACCACCACAAAACAATCAAGACCTAGAACTTTTTCATCACCACAGAGATCTTCCTTGTGTTCCCCTCACCTTCCTAACTTCTCCCCCATATCTAATTCCTGGCAACCACTAGTCTGTTTCCATCTGTATAATTTTGTCATTTTGAGAATGTATAGAAGTTGAATCATACATTTTGTGACCTTTTGAGATTGGCTTTTTTCACTCTGCATAGTGCCCTTGAAACCCATCCAAGTTGTTGCCTGTTACAAAAGTTCATTGCTTTTTATTGCTGAGTAGTATTCCATGGTATGGATGTGTCAGAGTTTGTTTAACCATTTACCTATGGAAGGAAATTTGGTTGTTTCCAGTTTGGGGTAGTTACAAATATTGTTACAGTCCTATATGTCCCTGAGGCTGTGTTCTTTTTTTAAAAGTCTCTTTTCTCTCTGTTGTTCAGACTGGATAATTTCTATTATTCTATCTTCAAAGTCTCTGATTCTTTCTTCTTTTAGTTCTGATGTCCATCTCATCTTAGTTTGGTTATTGTACATTTTAGTTCTAAAATTTCCATTGGATTCTCCTTTATATCTGATATTTCTTCGCTAAAGTATTCTGTTGTTTGTTGGAAATTTCTGTGTTCTTAGTATGATGAGTGATGTTTTAATTGAAACCAGGACATTTTGGATATCATGCTGGAATACTGGATCTTATTTAAATTCTTCTCTGATACCACTCTGGTGAGTGATGGGGGCTGCACCTCACTTCTGCCGGGTGGGTGAGCTTGGAAGGCCTGGCTTCTCTACTCAGCCTCCATTGACACCTGGGGGCCATAGGAGGGACTCCTGGTTACTGCTGGGTGGGGATGGGAGGTAAGGTTCTTATGAGACCTTCCCTGACACTATCCCAGCACAAAGGGGTAGAGCACCTCATTACTGCTCGCCGTATGTCCTCCACTGACATCTCATCATGGTTTTGATTTGCATTTCTGTTTGGGTTTTTTTTTTTCTTTTTGTCTGCACTTGTTGGTGTTTCTTGGTTACTGTTTTTTTTCACTTCCAAGTCTGGGATATATAAGAAAACAAGAAAAACCCAGAGGACTCAGCACCGTGTCTTTCCTTGGATCTCGAGTCCCTAGCCAGTCTACCTTCTCTCCACCTTTGAGAGTCTTCTTATGATTCTCTTGTATAAAATCTCCAGGACTTATAGTTGTACTTAGGAGGAATGGGAAGATGTATGTCTACTCCATCTTCCTGGAAGTGGATGTCCAGGCTTTAATAGTGTACAAATGAAAAATGTGAAAGTGTTAAATGTTGCAGCAGAAATGGACAGAACAGTCAAATAGAGAAAAACGATGTTTGGAAATCAGTAAGAATTCTTCAAAAAATGTTGAAGAATTACCCAGCTAACCAAAAAAAGCAGAATTAGATCTCTGCACATATAATACTCCAAAATGAATTCCAGATAGATTAATTGTACAATTAATTAATTAATTGTAAAAGCAAAACCATATATAGGAGAGAATATAAGCACATTATATAATCAGGATAGGAATAAATTTGTAACATTTACACACAAATGATGGCTATCTTTAAAATATAAATAATTCTTATAAATCATTAAGAGAAATATGAGTACTATAAGTAAATAATTGGAGAAAGACCCAAAGAGATTATTTGCATAAAGGACATAAGTAGCTAACCAATATGAGAAAATGCTTCCCTTCTCAAGCAATGGGGAAATAAAAATTAAACAAATTAATTATTCTGGGTTTTGGTTTGAATTGGTTCCTTTCTGGCCTGTTAAGTAGACGTTCTTTTAAAAAAATATTTTTTAATTGATTTTCTTATTGGTAACTTTCCCTGAATCAAAGAAGGACTTGGAATTAAAGCAAACTCTTCAAATCCCTAAATACATTTCAAAAATATTTTTTAAATTGAAGTATAGTTGATCCCCAATGTTGTGTTAGTTTCGGGTGTACAGCCTAGTGATTCAGTATTTTTGCAGATTATACTCCATTATAGTCTGTTATAAGATAATGGGTATAATTCCCTGTGCGATACAGTATTTCCTTGTTGCTTATCTATTTTATAATATAGTAGTTTGTATCTGTTAATCCCATGACCCTAATTTGTCCCTCCCCCCACTTCCCTCTCCCCTTTGGTAACCAAAAGTTTATTTTCTATATGTGTGGGTCTGCTTCTGTTTTGCACATACATTCATTTGTATTATTTTTTAGAGTCCATATGTAAGTGATATCATCCAGTATTTGTCTTTCTCTAACTTATTTCCCTAAGTATAATATTCTCTAGGTCCATCCACATTGCTGCAAATGGCAGTATTTCATTATTTTTTATTGCCGGGTAATATAATATTCCATTGCATATATATGTGACATCTTTTTAATCCAATTGTCTGTCGTTAGGCAGATGGTTTGCTTTCATGTCTTGGCTGTTGTAAATAGTGCTGCTGTGAACATTGGGGTACATGTATCCTTTCGAATTCATGTTTTCATTTTTTTTGGCTATATACACAGGAGTGGAATTGCTAGAACATACAGTAGCTCTGTTTTTAGTGTTTTAAGTAACCTCCATCCTTTTCCATAGTTTTCCATAGTGGCTGCACCAATTTTTATTCCCACCAGATACCCCATGCTCTTGGGTTGGAATAATATTAAAATGACTTCACTACCCAAAGCAATCTACACATTTAATGCAATCCCTATCAAAATACCCATGACATTGTCACAGAACTAGAACAAATACTCTTAAAATTTATATGGAACCACAAAGGACCCCAAATTGCCAAAAGAATCCTGAGACAAGAGAACAAAACTGGAGGTATACCCTCCCAGACTTCAGACTGTACTACAAAGCTACGTAATCAAAACAGCATGGTGTGAGCACAAAAAGAGACGCATAGATCAATGAAACAGAATAGAGAGCCCAGAAATAAACCCACACACCTATGGTCAGTTCATCTATGACAAAGGAGGCAAGAATATATACAATGGAGAAAAGACAATCTCTTCAACAAGTGGTGCTGGGAAAACTGGACAGCGACATGGAAAACAATGAGATTAGAACATTCCATCTCACCATATACAAAAATAAACTTAAAGTGGATTAAAGACCTAAATGTAAGATCTGAAACCATAAAACTCCTAAAAGATAGCACAGGCAGAACACTCTTTGACATAAATCGTAGCAATATTTTCTCGGATCAGTTGCCTAAGCCAAAAGAAATAAAAGCAGAAATAAACAAATGGGACCTAATTAAACTTAAAAGGTTTTGCACAGCAAAAGGAAACCATCAACAAAGGGAAAAGACAACCTACTGAACGGGAGAAAATATTTGCCAGTGATATGACCAACAAGGGGTTAATATCCAAAATATACAAACAGCTCATACAACTCAATATCAAAAAACAACCCAATCAAAAAATGGGCAGAAGACTTGAATAGACATTTTTCCAAAGAAGACATACAGATGGCCAAGAGGCATATGAAAAGATGCTCAACATCACTAATTATTAGAGAAATGCAAATCAAAACAACCATGAGGTAACACCTCACACTGGTCAGAATGGCCATTGTCAAAAAGTCTACAAATAACAGATGTTAGAGAGGATGTGGAGAAAAGGGAGACCTCGCAATTAGCCCTTTAAATAAAATGAAAGTGACAAAACTTTAGAGGAGTGCTCTGAGCTGTGTACCAGCTTATAAACACAGTCATGGCAAGAACCACCTTAATACACTTTTTGGCAGAAATATTGCCAATAAGTATCAAAAGTAATGAAGATCATCATTCCTTCTGACCAAATGATTCCACTTTGGGGAACTGACCCTAAGGAAAAGGAGATTAACATAAAGGTTAATGGACAAGGTTACTTATAATGTAAGTATTAATAATGGTAAAAAGTAGCAAATAACTAAGGAGTCCAACGATGAAGAATTGGTTAAAGAAATATTGGCGTATTCATAGAAGAGAATACAACAGGGCTGTTATAAACCATGTTATATAAGAGTATTTAATGCCACGGGAAAATGCTCATAATTCATCATGAAATAAAAAACAAAAAGCCAATTACAAAGCAGTGTAGACGATAATGCTATTTTAATAGGTTAAAAATGTTCAGAGAAAAAAAAATGTTCAGAGAAATGGCATATTGAGAAAACATTTATTAAAATATCAGCACTTGCAAATTAGCTACCGCAACTATGATTAAGTTTTATTCACCAGCTCTCTCTATATTTTCCTATTTTCAAAATATATTTTTAAAACCATATTTTCGTATTTAAAATAAAACAAACAATATATGTTAGGGATCTCTAGTTCTTAGAGATGCTTAGTGATGTCATCAGAGACACAGGCCCTTCTTAGCTTTTCATCCTGTCTTCCTTAGCTTTTTGGTTTTTATTTTTATGTTTGTTGCTTCATTGCTACAAGATGGCTATTGCACTTCTGGGCATCACATCAACACTCCCGGTAGAAAGAAAGACGAAGAGAGCCCACCTTCTGCGTCTCTACCTCCTTCTCATCAGGACTGTTTCCCAGAAAACCCCTCAACAGACTTGGTTAATCTCACATGGCCAGCGAAGGATGCTGAGGAATAAGTATTCAATTTTTCAGACTGCAGAGTAGATCATGACAAGAAAGAAGGGGCTGGGAATGGATGCCAAGTGAGCCAACTGCAGTTTTCACATAGTATTTTTGGGTAGAAAATTAAAAGCACGTTTTGCAGAGTGCACTGATCGAACGCAGTGACAACCAGAAATGCAAGAACTGTGTTTTGCAGGCACTGGAAAGAGCATTTGTGACATCGGACCATTAAAAGGAGTGAGGGGATGTACTTACAAATTATCCAGGCTCTGATCCCTCCGTGGCGGGGGTGCGACACTGTATATTGCATGCCTTTTTATTAAGAAAAGATGAGAAGCTTGAAGTCAAGCACATACGTCTCCACCATAAACTCTTCCACGGACACTTTGTTGTAAGCGACAGGGAAGAGTGCTTTCAAGCTGTGTTTGGTTACATGAAACCTGAGTCAGCTATCCAGTGACTGCAAAAAAAAAAAAAAAAAGAAATCACCGAAAAGCAGGATTGGTCATACAGCTGAAGGCAGGAGCGAGCTGTTGGACAAAGAGGAAAGTCAGGGGGTCAGGAGATCTGAGGGATCCATCACGCTCTGCTGCTAAACAGCTGCGGGCCCTTGGACACATCATTTACTCTGACCGACTTCAGCCTCCTAATCTGTAAGATCAGGGGGTGAATGGAAAAGACCCTTTAAGTACTTTGAGCATGAGATGACTAGATCCTATTCTAATTGCTATCTTCTGAAAATGAATAACTGCAAAGGTAATGAATCTCTCAAAACTTCTCACTGTGGGGCTTCCCTGGTGGCGCAGTGGTTGAGAGTCAGCCTGCCGATGCAGGGGACACGGGTTCGTGCCCCGGTCCGGGAGGATCCCGCATGCTGCGGAGCGGCTGGGCCCGTGAGCCATGGCCGCTGAGCCTGCGCGTCCGGAGCCTGTGCTCCGCAACGGGAGAGGCCACAACAGTGAGAGGCCCACGTACAGCAAAAAACAAAAACAAAACAAAACAAAAAACAAAACTTCTCACTGTGAGCAGACAGGAGGGAGCACAGAGAGGTCTGGAGAAACAGAAATGTGAGGAGTCATTGGCTCTGGGTCAGCTGCCATCATTCAGGGTACGTGGTATAATCCACAGGGGAAACAGAGCAGATATAAAGCCTCAGCACCCAATAAAACTCTATGGACATTATTTTTGTACCATCGGAGAAATGGCTTAGCAATGCAATGTATGGAGCCCGCACTCCAACTCAAAGACTTGGTGTCCTTGTGGATTTCATTGCACAACCTAGAAAAAAACACACCTCAAGAGTGAAGCAAATCACAATGATCAGAAAGTGGTCGCTGGTAGTTACTAAAGTCTTTCAGTCCAGAAATCAGAAGCTGTACAAGGAACCCTTCATTGTTACCACGGGAACGTATCAACCTTCAGTTTTGGATGAAGGTGATGGCTGTCAGCATAGGCTGTGATGGAGTTGGAATTCTTCCTCCACCACTTAGAGCTGTGTGACATTCAGAAGATTACTTAACCTCTCTGTGCCTCCATTTCTCACCTGTAAAATGGGGGCCAATAATGACATCCACTCCTTAGAAATGGGTGAAATTTAAAAATTTTAGTCTAATGCCTGGTCTCTAGATAGTGATTGTCAGGTAAATTTTAATTCTTCAAATAAATCAATGAATTTGCAAATAAGCTTATAAGCTGTTATGTACTTAGTAACTTGTGGTGGGTTTTTCAGTTGGGGGGGATAGAGTTTTTTCTCTATGCAGAAATGTACAGAAATGGCAGAAGTAGGAAGTTTACCATAAACCTTGGGGAAGCTTTTAATAAAATTCATTCCAGAGCACATGTGCAGTTTTGCAAACAGTAGTTGCCTAAGGTCCTGAGCTGCTCCCTACGGCAGTGACCTCTACTTCTGGGAGGAAGGAACAGAATAAGAGAGATATAAAGTCTGGACAAAGCAGGAATAGAAATGTATCTTTGGATTTGGCTCGGACTGTATCTTTTGGCAAACACTGACAATTTAACTGGAAACAAAATTGGAAAGGTTTCCAACTATTGTCTGTTCCTCTTTCCCTTGTTGGAAACCTCTCCTGGGTCCTTAACAGGTGGTCTACTTCCAGTCCCCAAATATGAGGTTTTAAAATAGACTTTCAAATCAGTGGTGAAAAGCTGGGTTGTTCATTAAATGGTATTGAGACAGCTGGCTAACCATTTGGTAAAACAAAGTTAGAACCCTATCTTAAACCAAAATAAACCCCAACTGGGTTAAATATTTAAAGAAATAGAGACATGAAAATATCAGAAGAAAATACAGGTGAATAACAACGGAATGATATTATGGGAAAAGGCCTTATGACTATAATACTTAGCAGAAATTATCATGGGAAACATGATTGTTGGCTGAATAAAAAAACTGAAATGTCCCTTTCTAAAATTTATCAGCAAAATAAGGAGAACAGTAACTGAAGAAAAATAATTTCAAGATATCAGGTTAAGAGGTTATGAGCCTCAATACAGAATAAACTTTTATAAATGAATTAAAAAAGAGATGACCTGTTCCCTTCTCCTCCCCCTATCCTAATGTGATCATGGCCATAAAAAGAAGAAAGACATATGGCTAATAGACATGAAGAAAATTCAGCCACACGTGTCATCAGCCACTTTTCTTCTATCAAGTTGTCAGAGCTGAAGGACAGCAGCTCTCCGTGTCAGGGAAAGCATTGCCGGGTGATATGCAGATGTGTGCATGGACGTTGGCAGTGTAAATACACAAAAACTTTTTGGAGACCTAATGGGCCATTTAGATCATTTTTTTAGAGAAAAGTCTTTGGCAACTTTTCATATTTATCCTTAGAAAATGATCAGGGACATGCCTGGAAATATAGATCAAGGATGGTCATTGCAGCAGAGTTGGGAATCTCAATATAGAAAGTTAAGGAGACATCTGTCATCTGAGGCTGGTTAAGAATGAAGATTTAGTTTCCACAGTGGAATACTATGAAACTGTTTTGTTTTGTTTTGTTTTTTTGCAGTACGCGGGCCTCTCACTGTTGTGGCCTCTCCCGTTGCGGAGCACAGGCTCTGGACGCGCAGGCTCAGCGGCCATGGCTCACGGGCCCAGCCGCTCCGCAGCATGTGGGATCTTCCTGGACCGGGGCACAAGCCCGTGTCCCCCGCATCGGCAGGCGGACTCTCAACCACTGCGCCACCAGGGAAGCCCAAAACTGTTTTTTTTTTTAAGTGATGATACAGGATGACATCACAATTTTAAAAATTATAAAACAAGAGTAGAGTATAAGTCATATTTGTATCAAAATTTATATCTCGCTATGTTTAGCACATTAACACACATACGTGGAAGAATATTGATGAATGGCTTAAAACGATTGTCCTCCCAGACCTGTACTCCTCAATTCTGTCACGATCAGGAAAAACAAGGAATGACAGAGAAACTGTCACAGACCAGGGGGTGCCTGGGAGACATGACAGCTATGTACAGTGTGGTGCCCTGGACTGGATCCTGAACAAAAAGAGGACATCAATGGAAAACTGATGAAACTCAAAGTTCGGAATTTATTTAAGCGTAATATACCAACATCAGTTTCTTAATTTTGACGAAAGTACCACAGTTATATAAGGTGTGAACAGTGGGAAGACTGGGTGAGGGGCATGTGGGAACTCTCTATACTATCTTGGCAGTTTTTATGAAAATCCAAAATTTTTCCAAAGTAAAAAGTTTATTGAAAACCTCAATACATTTTCAAATAAGGGTATATACCTAAGGAGTTGGATTGGGGTGAGAGACCTAAAGAATTTCAGATTCTACGTGTATAAATTTTTACAGTGACTATGCATATTATATAGTGAAGGATAAACAGATTTAACAATAAAATGGTATTATAGAAGTATATTTGTGAACATGGAATAATAAGAAAAAAACAAATTATAATACAGCATAATCCTATTGAAATGGTTTTTAAGTTGGTGGTTTGTTTTTGCCTACTTTTATTTTCTAATTTTAAAAATATGTATTACTTATAGGATACAGAACAAAGTTTAAAACGTCCCTGAAGGCGATCATGGGGCAGGTGCAATTCTCAAATCTCTGGTCTCATGAGTTCGAATCAGGGGTTTCCTGATCATGTGCCTGGTCCTTGGAAATCTGGGGCCACAGAAAGTGTGTCTCTTTCTTCTGGTGATAGATTTAAATAAATATTCCTTTAATTATGATCCAACATATCTTGTCTTTGCTTAACACAGTCCATTCAAGACAGAAGGGTAAAGATGAGAGTCTCTATACAAGTAAAAAGAAAGAGAGAGCAGGAAACATTATTTCCTACTGGGTTGGTTATTTACATGATTTTCAGAGAAAATGACAGCAGGCTGAATGAGAGAAAAAAAAAAACAAGATCAGTGAACTTAAACACTGTTATTAGAAAACTGAAGACAAAATGTAAATAACCATTTTGCCTGTTTCATGGTTATCACATAATCACAGCACTGCCATGTTTGGAATCAATAGCATAACATTTGAATGCAAATGTGACTGATACTTACTATAATATTTTGGACATGGAATCACATACTGCAATCTTTTCATATGCTTGCCTTACCCAGAAATGAATGTGCTGGATGGTTTCCAAGCTGTAATTTGGACTTATAAGACTAAATGCCACATGACAATTGAGTCCCCAGTAGCTTTTAAGCTCATGGAAATTAAGCAACAGCAGATGAAAGTGTGTTCAGAAGCCCAGAGACCCATCTGCCCGGATCCCTACCCCCACGGGCCTCCCACTCACATGGGCCGTATTTCAGAATTCATTTCTGTGTGTCTCAGAGACTTTTTGGATTTCAAGGGCCTTCTCATGAACACAATGGCTCTTGCCTACTCGGAGTTACAGACAAGCCAACTGGTAATTATACAAGAGTGCAAAAAGTACTGTAACTGGTGAAAACATAAGATTTCACAGGAAGTCAAAAGAGAGACACCTTGGAATCTAGACACCTGGACACACAAAGGGCTTGCCAGCGTAAGGGGTGCATCCGCCACGAGGCTTGAAGGATGAGTAGCCGTTTCTCAGGTGAACGGGGAGATCGGTATTCCAGGCAGAGGTGACGGCGTCTGCAGAGGCCACTCAGAAGATGGGAGAGGGCCCAGAGGTGAGGCGGGGGGGGGCCTGACGGGGTGGAGTAGAGAGTGCCAGAGGGAAGGGTGAGAGCTGGGGCCAGAGGGAAGGCAGTGGTCCCATCCTGAGAGGCCTTGAAAGCCATATTAGGCAGGTCAGATTTTATCCCAAGGGTGTTTGGGGCTGAACTATGTCCCTGCACCACTTCCCCACATTCATATGTTGAATCCCTAATCTCCAGGACCTCAAAATGTGACTGGAGAAAGGGTACTTAAAGAGGTAATTAAATTAAACTGGAGTTAGTAGGGTGAGTCCTAACCAATGTGACTGGTATCCTCATAAGAGGAGGTTCAGACACATAGCGGGAAGACCGTGTGAAGACACAGGATGAAGACAGCAATCTAGCAACCAAGGAAAAAGAAAGGTCTCAGGAGAGAGCAGCTCTGCTGATACCTTGATCTCGGACTTTCAGCCTCAAGAACTGTGAGAAAATCTGTTTCTGAAGCCCGCCAGGCTGTGGTACTTGGTTATGGCCGCCCGAGCAAACTCATATCAATACTAAGGGCAATAAAGCGTTCTAAGCAAAGAGGGGGAGGATGGCTAGATTTATCTTTTGAAGAGTCCCTCTGGCCGATGGACAGAAGGAGCGAATCCCTGCAGTGATCCGTGCAGGCTGAGCTTAGCACACCACAAGGGGCACCTTCTAAATAGACAACAACACGAATCGCATGTCCACAACTTGTATAACACACAGTTCGCAACTGCACACCCATACGTGGCCGTGATATCAGGAGATAGGTAAAGGAATGGAAAGAGGTGAACAGATTTGAGACAGATTCAGAGACGAGACTCAGTGGTTTTTGAAGATTGGTTGGATGCCACCAGTGAGAGAGAGGAAGAAAAAAAGATTAAAGGTGTTTTCAGTCTTGGGAAGCTGGGTGTGTGGGTGCACCTGCCAACCACATAAGAAATCGAGAAGGAAGACCTGCATTGGAGAGGATGATTGAGTTAGTTTTGGCTTCAAGTTTGATGAACCAAAGGAAGGTAGTCCAAGGGGAGCTCTTCAGTAGGGAATTGGATGCATGAAGGTATGAACTTGCACACGCATCACAATTGGAAGCCCACTATTTTTTTTTTTTTTTTTTTTTTACGTGGGCCTCTCACTGCTGTGGCCTCTCCCGTTGAGGAGCACAGGCTCCGGACGCACAGGCTCAGCAGCCATGGCTCACGGGCCCAGCCGCTCCGCGGCACGTGGGATCTTCCCAGACCGGGGCACGAACCCGCGTCCCCTGCATCGGCAGGCGGACTCTTAACCACTGCGCCACCAGGGAAGCCCGGAAGCCCACTATTTTAAACCACGGAGGTTGGTAAGAACAGAAGGAATCATATGTAAAATAAGAAAACAGTATAAGAGAAAAAAAATAAGCATGACTTTTATATCCAGACTCCTAAGTCAGAGGCTCATTGTGGGAATGAGATGGCAAAACAAGCAAAGTGGCGTCCCCCGTTTCCTTCTCTTCTACCCACCGCCTGGTTCCAGGCATGGTCAGTCAGCTCCTCACATCCGTCTTCTGGAGGCTTGGGTTGCTTGGATCCAGAGAGCGTGCTTGAGTGGATTCCCTTACTCACTCAGCAAATACTAGGCACCTACAGTGCGTCACGTACATGCTAAGCTTCTGTTGGTCAATAGAAAACATCATATGGCTCCCCATTCTCAGAACAGTCCAGATCCTTGGTCTGTTGCAGGCACCCCTAGAATTGTACTTCTACTGACAGCATGGAAGAATAAGGCTGTCCTTGTTGAATGCATGGCTGAATTGGCTTCAAGAATACATGTAGCACAGGGAGGTCAGCTCGGTGCTTTGTGACCACCTAGAGGGGTGGGATAGGGAGGGTGGGAGGGAGGGAGATGCAAGAGGGAAGAGATGTGGGAACATATGTATAACTGATTCACTTTGTTATAAAGCAGAAACTAACACACCATTGTGAAGCAATTGTACTCCAATAAAGATGTTAAAAAAAAAAAAGATAAAGCTTCCAGATTTCCATGGTTGAATATGATACTAGCTGTGGCTTAGTCGTATATGGCCTTTGCTGTGTTGAGTTTTTCATCACGAAAGGATGTTATATTCTGTCAAATGTTTTTATGCATGTATTGAAATGACCGTGTGACTTTTATCTTTCATTCTATTAATGTAGCAGATCACATTTACTGATTTGCATATGTTAAACCATCCTTGCATCCCAGAGATTAAAAAAAAAAAAAAGAATACATGTAGATCTGAAAAAGATGAAAAGAAGGCCACTCACTGCCCCTCCCACTTTATTGTCACACATAATCAAGGACCGACCATAATATCGCTGAGGGTGGTACTTTGCATTTGGCATTATCTGAGCTGAAGCTCAAATAGTGCTAGTTATCACACACTCCCCAATATCTTTTTTAAAAATTCATTAATAAGCCTGAATGCTTTTGTCTAGTTATTAGGGAAGCTGGGGTTAGTAATTAAGCTTTGCAGCAGGACAAGCTAGGACAGAAGAGGCTGCTTGGCAACCACAGCTGACTGCCTGGTTTGGACATCCCCGGGAGGAACTTCGTGGGGACCACCTGAAAGTAACTGATGGACAAAGGAGAGGAGGCTTTGTTCTTGCTTGAGCTCAAAGGATTACAATTTGGGCACAGATAGAAATGCAGTCCTGTTACCAGCCCTGGGCTGGTGAGGTCCAGAAACGTTTGGGCAACATGAGATAAGTATACAAATATTCAAATCCTTCTGGGAACCTGGGATAAGATTGTCTTGCTTCTGAGAAAAGAATACTTTTAACATGAAATAATCCTTGATGTCGATGTTTGACTTAGGATGACAATTTGATCAGCTTAGTAACTCCATCAAGAGCAGAAAATTCATATGCAAGAGATTCTAGGGAAGCAGGAAGCTTTAGTCTTTTGGCAAAAGGGACGGGAACCAGTCAGCCATGACCAAGAAGTCAACAATCCTTAAGCAAGTTGTAAAATCCAGTCTGGAAGCCTGGGGAAATCCACAATTAGTCACCCAATCATGTCCCTGTGAAGAGATGGTGACACCAAAGGAGGAAATGGACTTGATGGGAGAAGAGGTTTGAAGTGATTTCTTCCAACTCTGGTTAAATTTGATTCTAAAGCTTTACAAGGGACCATTTAGAGTCCTTTTATTGTTTCATTCTTGTTCAATACAATTTCAATGCAAATGAGAAATTAGCTAGGGCTAGGAAGGCTTTGGTTATAGAGGTGTGAGAGGTATAACAAAATTCTACCCTGTCAGTAGGGAGAAGAAAAATTCACAAGTTAAAATTAATTCTAGGAAACATATCTACATAGGTGGATGTGCCAATACCCAGTGTTCACCTGCCTTGTTTTCTCACCATGCTTTACTGGAGATAAGCTGCCTAAAAACCAGCCAGATGACTTTACTGAGTGCACTGAGATTCTGCATCCAGTCCCTGCAAATCAGTTATGGGCAGGACAAAGCTGACATCAAAGGCCCATTCATAGCTGACAGATCCTTCTGCAACTCAGCAAGCCTGCAAGTTTGTGCTTCTCAACTGTAATGTGCTTACAGATCTTCCAAGGGGTATTGTTAAAAGACAGATTCTGATTCAGGTCTGAAGTGGGACCTGAATTTTGGTGTTTCCAGATGATGCTGTTGGCCCATGTCACACACTAGCAAGTTGACTTTTCCTATAACATCCCATAGGTAGAGCAAAATCACATTACCCCTCCCACCTAGAACTGCAAGGAGAAAATCAGCAGCTACAGGGCAACGATTTCCCTTGTGTTACGCATGGATTTAATTCTAGGCTGTCTTCACATGATGGATGAACCTTACAGATCATTACCAATTTAAAGTAAAAAGACATCAATGTCGACTTTTGTCATCCCTGTTACCTGTCACGATTGTAAAACACCACGTTGTGAAAGACTGAATTTACTCAGAGGTCCACGATTAGTGGCAAACTGTCCACGTTCAACGTCGAATTTCAAACCTGAAATTTAAAAGCTGAAAATGCATGAGAGTCATATGACATCCCTTCATGGAAGAGAGAGTGCTTCACTAGGATTCCAGAGGCTTGAAATAGAGTCTGAGCTCTGTCATTCACTTGCTGGTGACTTTGAACAATGCCGTCCACCCTTCCGAGGCTCAGATGTGACACGAATAGTTGTTGGGTGACCATGACATATGAAGCAAGCCAAAATGGCTGCCTTTCTGCTAAGTAAGCATCAGGACCACATAGCTTCTCAGTGGTGAGACCCTCACAAGCCTGGTTTGAGAATTCTGATGTGGCTGCAGGCAGACAACAGTGCTATGGGACCAGCACCAACTGGGAATGGGGGCAGCTGTCCTCTCTAACCCCAGTGTCACGTGCTGAGGTGATGCCAACATTCTTCTCCTCTATCACATCCTCCAGAGCTCATCCTTGTCAGATATGTCTCCGAGGAGTATCAGAGTACCTCCTGTCTCCTGTCATTGTTGCAGGAATTTAGGACTCACCCTGCTAGAAAGTCTGGTGTAGACAATTCTGCATAGACAATTGAAGAAACTCAGTAACCACATTCCCTACTTACAGCCACTTCTATTCTCTAACCTGCTTTTGGAGGTTTTCTCCTCTTTTCCTCCTTCCTACTCTGCCCATATCGGCTACCCAGTCCTATGGACTGTAAGTTCCCATCAACCAGCCTCAGAGCTCATTATTCTGGTTCCAAGTTGCCAATCACACCAGTTCCTCAAACTTTCTGTTTTTTTCTCTTGGTGTTTGTACTTCTCCATCATTTCTCCTGTGGTTTCCATGTTTGGGATGAACAGATACACACTAGTATATATAAAAGAGATAAACAACAAGGAACTTCTGTATAACACAGGGAACTATATTCAATATCTTATAATAACCTATAATGGAAAAGAATCTGAAAAAGAACAGATAGATATGTGTAACTGAATCACTTTGCTATATACCTGAAAATAACACAACATTTTAAATTAACTATTTTTTAATATTTTTTAAATGTTAAAAAAAAAAAGCATATTGCTCTACCCAACTGAAACTTCCTCAGCATCATCCCGGCTGTGGGATGTCCTGGTTTGTCCAGGACAGTCCTGGTTTACACCTGTTTTCCCAGGTTAGTAATTAGTTGAATCCCCTTTTACTCTCAAAAATGTCCCAGTTTAGAAGATAAACTATATAATCACTCTATGTGGAAGCAACTCCAGCAAGATGAAAAAGTCAACCAATGCCAGAGAGGATGAAACATTCATAAACATGGTCGACACCAGCTATGGTGTGAGCAGAAAATTCACCAAAAGAAATACAGGTAGAAGCCTACATCACACTGGTGAATATGTGCTCCTGGGCTAGACTTCATTGCTTTAGGTACAAGATGCAAAAAGAAACCCAAAAAACAACTTGTACTTCATGAGCAAAACTGTGAGTTGTACTTCTTAAGAAAGAGAGAAAAATAATATAACAAGACTTATTACCAAGCAAATAGATCATCAAAATGAACGTCCACAATTCTACCTTGGTAGAAACCACTGGGGATCAGCCTCCAGCAGTGCAAGGTGGGCAGCATGCAGGACCCTGTGGAAGGACCTGAGGCTTTGGGATAAATCAGACTAGAATTAGGATACTGACTTCTCTTTGGATGCTGTGACCTTGGGCAGATGGCTTCATGTGTCTGAACCTTTGTTTCATCACTTAAGAAAGGAGAGAGTTCAATTAGCCATAGGTTTTCAAACTAGGCTCTGCAGGGCCCGAGGGTTTTGCCTTTCAGACCTGTGGTGGGGTGGGGGGAGGAAAACTTAAGTTTTCCCACCACTTTTACGTGTTTTATATCAAGCAGTGAGCTCTCTTAAGATGTTTTAAATTTGATTTGAGATATTAATTTGTTTGAAGAAAAGAGTTTGTTGCAAAAATAAAATGTGAACACATACGGGTTAGATGGTCTCTAAGATCTCTTCCCAACTCTAGCAGATGTGGTTCTGAGGCCTCGGGTAATGTCTGCAGTTAGTGAACTGACAGATGGAAGTGGGCAGAAGACTCCTCTGATGCCTGCAGAGACTTGCTTCTAAGGGCAGACCAGATGGGCCTTAATGTGTGCACTGCTTCATTAGGGAGGCTGATGAAGCCCAGGGTGTGTCTGAGGGACGTGTGTTTACAGACACATGGAGGTGTGGCTGGGAGATGTCTTAGCTGGAGAGGAACATTCCTAGGCCTCTGAAAAGTGTTCCTAGAAGTATCCTCCATTACTCATAAAGATCCAGAGATTCTAAGTTGGTCCTAGACTGATTCTAGATTATTAGGAGAAAGTCTGGTGTCTGAAAATTATTGCCAGTATCTTCAAAATTCTTAATAATTGTAATAAGGAAGGAAGGAAGGAAGGGAAGGAGGGAGGGAGGAAAGAAAGGAAGGAAGGAAGGGAGAAAGAAAAGAAGGGAGAAAGAAAAGGAGAAAGAAAAGTCTGGTATCTTGTAGCACTTCAGGGCATTGGGCAGCATATATAAATTTAAAGAGTAAAACGTCTTTTTTTCTGGAGTAAAAATCAGAAGCCTACACATTTAAATAAGACACATTAATGAGGACAAAGGTGGATCAGGGGACCATGGTCTTTTTCCCACATGCTGCATATACCAGGAATCAAGAGAAAAAAAGTAGATAATGGTGAGTGTGTGACCGAAGTGCTTTTTTTCACTGACCTGGAAGAAAATGCAATCTTGAACCAGAAGAAAAATACTAGCATCACTGAGGGGCTTTGTGTCCTGGCTACAAAGTCAGATATACCTTGGGAATCCAAATTTAAACCTGGGAGGCTGGTTTCCTTTTCTCTGTAAAAGTACCAGATAAGAAGTTAGGCTTCAGACTGAGCTTGAATGGAAATCATTTGTGCGCTCTTCTTTCTGTCTTAATCAAACAAATGGGATTCCTGACATTTTATGTGCTATTCGTCTCATATCTGAAATACTTTTAAATTCTGGTTAGATTTGGAGTTTGTTTGAATCTAGCCTTGATCATTTAAGAATGATTCAGTTGGTTGCTGTTTCTTATTTCATTAGACTTCTAATCATGCCATGATGCTGTTTTTAAGAATATCCAGGGATTTCTACTGCCTAAGAGATAAAGCCCAAAGTCTTTACATTAAAGACTTTCATTGTCACACACCGGCTTACTTTTTCAGTCTCGTGTCTTTATGATCTAGAAGCACCAGGTTACCCACTAATGGCCAAGCACATCGTTTGCCTTCTTCCTACTGTCCGTTCATTTACCCTCAGTACTACCTCGTTCATGATGCTTTCCAGATACCGGAGCCCCAGGCAGAACGGATCACCTTCCTCTGCTCCTCGAATCCTCTGCTCCCATGGTTGGCCCAGCAGGGATCTCACTGGTCCTCAAAAGCCATGGGTGTGACTCTCTTGTTCTATAGTCAGTGACAAGCATTAGGGTAGGGACTCTGCCTATTCCTCGTTATAACTCTGGCGTCTAGCACAGAGCCTGGCACATGGTAGTTGCTCAAGAAATCTTTGTAGAAAAAAAAAATGTTTCTAATGAGTGAATTCTCAGTGGCATCTAGTAATTAGGGGACTGAGCAGTTCTCTACATGGCGGATCCTTCTTTTGTCTGTTTTAAATATATAAGCTTGCTAACTAGTTGTAAAATGCAGAGTACTGTGGGTCTTCTGAAACTAAATCTTTCCAGTTTAGGATGACATGGTTTTGGTTTTTTTTTCTAGGTGGCTTTTTAAATATTTTATTTTTAAAAATTTTTTATTGAAGTGTAGTTGATTTACAATGTTGTGTTAGTTTCAGGTGTACAGCAAAGTGAATCAGATATATAGAGATATAGATATCTGTACAGCTACAGATATAAAAGAGCCCAAGGAACCGCTCCCACCTTTGAGTGAAGACTTCCTCCTTAATGCTTTGTCCAAGGACTTCACCGTTCCCCCAAACACTGCATCTCTTCAATTTGAAGATGTTAAACTTTCGGCTGTCATCTCTGAAGTAGTTTCCCCAACCCCAGCTCCACCCACCCACTATGCAGGTCCACCCCCTGACACTCCGCAGAGTGATGACAAAGAACTTGACAATGCCCCGGATCACTTTCTGACAGTCTGGGGCAAAGACAGCCTGACCCAGATGGGGACAAACCCCCTAGAGGATAAAGTCGAGGCAAAAGCGAAAGCTGAACACAGAGACAAATCGGGATAAAGGGATGACACCATCCCACCTGAATATCGACAACTCTTGGATGATGACGATGCGGTCGAATCAGCGACACCACCTACAAAGAAACCTGAGGCGTCAGAGAAACCTGCAGGTGCCCAAGACCTCACTGATGCCCTCTCAGGGGACTTTGACAGCTGTCGGTCAACTACAGAAACCTCAGAGAACACAGCAAAGGACCAAGACAAGAAAACTGCTTCCAGCTCCAGAGCACCCAAGAATGGGGATAAAGCAAAGGATTCTGCAAAGGCAAAGGAGGAAACTTCCAAGTGAAAAGCTGGTGGAAAAAGTACAAATTAAAGTTCACACTATTTGGTATCTGCATATTAAAATCTTCATCTGGTAGATGGTGACTTGTGAAGAACAAAAGGCTTTGATAGCAGAAATATTTTCTGAGTGGCTTCTAGACAGTGGTATTTGTTGAGTCTTTTGACATCCTAAACATTGTTTGTTATTCTTTTCCTGAAAAGAAACTGAATTTGTCTGGTTCACCTGTGTTATTCTACTGAGTATTGATAAACTTTGAATATCTATATATCTATATCTATTTACATTTACATTTACATTCTCTTCCTTTGTAGGTTATTACAAGATACTGAGTATAGTTCCCTGTGCTGAACAGCAGGTCCTTGTTGGTTATCTATTTTATATATAGTAGTGTGTATATTTTAATCCCAAACTCCTAATTTATCCCTCCCCTCCTTCCCCTTTGGTAACCATAAGTTTGTTTTCTGTGTCTGTGAGTCTGTTTCTGTTTTGTAAATAAATTCATTTGTATCATTTTTTTAGATTCCACATATAAGCAATATATATTTGTCTCTGACTTACTTCACTAGGTATGATGATCTCTAGGTCCATGCATGTTGCCACAGATGGCATTGTTTCATTCTTTCTTATGGCTGAGTAATATTCTATTGTATATATATCCCCCGCTTCAGAATGTCCATAGAACTGCTATTCTCCCATAAAGAAAAATTAGCAAAAAGTCTGCATCAACTTTGCAAAACAAGGAAGGGTATTTTCTGCGTGAAAAAAAACTCTGAGGACTTTCTGTTAAATGTAGTGCCGATCCGAGCCCACCCACAGTTTCAGACACGCAGTGCAGCACACACCTGAGCAGTAAAGGAGGAAGCACCCAGCGGTGAGCTTGAAAGCCACTGACTTGAGAGTTTGGTGGAACGACGTGTGAGTAGCGTTAAAATATTGCTGGAATAAGTGGGAAAGTTGAGGCCAGTTGGCAAAGCTGACAACATCTTTGAAAGATGATTCAAATAAACTCTACATGAAAAAAAAATTATGAGACAGGGAAATGTGAACAGAGCCTGGACATTTAATGATTTCAAGTAACTACTGTTAGAAACAGACTCACAGACATAGAGAACAGACTTGTGGTTGCCAAGCGGAAAGCGGGGAAGGAGAGGGATGGACGGGAGTTTGGGGTTAGTAGATGCAAACTATTACATTTAGAACGGTTAAACAACAAGATTGTACTGTAGAGCACAGGGAACTACATCCAGTCTCCTGGGATCAACCATAATAGAAAAGAACATTTTAAAAAGAATGTATATATATGTATAACTGAGTCACTTTGCCGTACAGCAGAAATTAGCACAACCTTGTAAATCAACTATACATCAATTTTTAAACATACATTTATTTATTTATTTATGGCTGCGTTGGGTCTTCGTTGCTGCACTCGGGCTTTCTCTAGTTGCGGTGAGCGGGGGCTGCTCTTCGTTGCGGTGCGCGGGCTTCTCGTTGCGGTGGCTCCTCTTGTTGCGGATCACGGGCTCTAGGCACACGGGCTTCAGTATTTGTGGCTCTTGGGCTGTAGAGCACAGGCTCAGTGGTTGTGGTGCACGGGCTTAGTTGCTCCACGGCATGTGGGATCTTCCCGGACTAGGGCTCGAACCCGTGTCCCCTGCATTGGCAGGCAGATTCTTAACCACTGTGCCACCAGGGAAGTCCCACATACATCAATTTTAAGAAATAAAATAAATAAATAAAAAATTAGAAGTAATTACTGTTAGAATTTTTAGATATAGTAATGGGACATGGGACTTTGGTTGTGCTTTTTAGAAAGAGTTTATATTTTTCAGAGACATATACTGAAATAGAGTTGATCCTCATTATTTGTGATTCCATCTTTGCGAATTTGCCTCCTGCTAAAATTTATTTGTATCCCCAAAATCGATGCTCACGGTGTTTTTACAGTCATTGGAGGACATGGGCGGAGGGGTGAAAACTGAGTCATCCGACACCCCACCTGAGGTCAGCAAGGCAACAGCCGCCCTTGTGTCCCTTTTGCCATCCATTTAGTGCTACATGTTGTGCATTTGTGTGCCTTTTGCTGGTGACTTTATTGTTTAAAAGGACCCCCACGCATATGCTGAAGTGCTGTCTGGTGTCCCTAAGCGTGGGAAGGCTGTGATGTGCATTTCGGAAGAAAGATAAGTGTGTAAGATAAGTTTCCTTCAGGCACGAGTTACGGCTCTGTTGGCCATGAGTTCTATATTAACGAATCCATGATATATAGTCACTAAGGTGTCTTTAAACAGACGTACGCATAAAACAAGGGTATGTATTAATCAGTTGACAAAAAGTTTGTGACCAGAAACCTAACCCTGTATGTTTCCAAGAGCCATGGTTGAGTATTTGCTATTTCGGTATTCACGAGACTTCAAAAAACATCACTACCACGAGTAACAAGAATCAGCTGTCAACACGGATGAACTGATGTGTGTCTGAAATTTGCTTCAGAATCGTCCAGAGGATTAGAAGCAGGAATGGAAATGAAACAGGTTAGCCCTGAGTAACTCGCTGAAGGAAAGTTCATCACACTCTACTCTCAACTTTTGTATATATTTGAAATTGCCCATAACCAAAAGGTTTTATTTTTAAAAGAGAGAGTGAAAGAGAAGAACAGAAACCCAAGTGTGGCCTTTTCTTCAGGCATTAAAAGAATCATTTCATGTATTCTCTAAAGAAATATAATTATTTAGAAGGAGGATGAATTAAATTTCATGTTCAGTATAAATGATCCAGGACCACGTAAAGTTAATATATACAAATCCGCAAAAGCAAAAGACAGTGAGCGAGGGTGGGCTTTTATAAATTGTAAGGTAATATAGAAACTTCCATGTTGTTTTAGAAAGTGAAAAGCGAAAGGCAAGAGACATCTAAATAAAAGACCATGTTCTGCCATTTCATTATAATAAAGCTCAGTTTCTAACCTTCACTCTTGTTTATTCCATTAATAAAACTGCTTCAGGCTCCTGGGAGGGCTTTGGCCCCTCTGCCCCAGCTTAGCCTCTGAGAGTTCAGAGCAGGGCAAGGGCAGGGGCGAACGCCCTACTTTATCTCCATCAGTTTCCATCACGATGCCTCTACTTGTACTCAAGCCCTCGGACACTAATTCCAGTCACTTGTCCCAAGTTAAAGCCTTTCTATCATTCCATCTTCCCTCACCTCTAACAGTGTTCTCCAAATGCATCCTGAGTGGTCCTAGAGCTCCAGGGAGATTTCCCAGGAATGGGAAAACAGGGAGAACTAAAGGACCCCGCAGCATGGAACCACACCACTTTTCTTTTTAATTGAAGTATAGTTGATTTACAATGTTGTGTTAATTTCTGCTGTACAGCTAAGTGATTCAGTTATATATATACATTCTTTTTTATATATTCTTTTCCATTATGGTTTATCCCAGGATATTGAATATAGTTCCCTGTGCTCTACAGTAGGACCTTGTTGTTTATCCATCCTGTATATAATAGCTCACATCTGCTAACCCCAAACTCCCACTCCATCCCTCCCCCAACCCCCTCCCCCTTGGCAACCACCAGTCTGTTCTCTGTGTCCCTAATTCTGCTTCTGTTTCATAGATAGGTTCATTTGCATCATTTTTTTTTAAGATTCCTCATATAAGCGATATCATACGATATTTCTCTTTCTCTGTCTGACCTACTTTACTCAGTATGATAATCTCTAGTTGCATTCATGTTGCTGCTAATGGCATTGTTTCACTCTTTTTTATGGCTGGGTAATATTCCATTGTATATATGTACCACGTCTTCTTTATCCATTCATCCGTTGATGGACATTTAGGTTGTTTCCGTGTCTTGGCTATTGTAAATAGTGCTGCTATGAACATAGGGGTGCATGTATCTTTTTGAATTACAGTTTTGTCCAGATATATGCCCAGAAACAAGGTTGCTGGATTATATGGTAGCTCTACTTTTAGTTTTCTGAGGAATCTTCATACTGTTTTCCATAGTGGCTGCACAAACTTACATTCACACCAGTCATTGGTGTCACTTTGCCGTACAGCAGAGTGAGCAGAGAGAGAGCAGGTGTAGGAGAGAACCACACCGCTTTTATCTGCTTTATAATTTGGGTTTTGCACAAGATTTTGCAAGGGGGAAAAACAATAGTCTGCTTCTTAGGAAAGAAAACATTGCGCAAGCCAAGCTTCTGAGATACACGGTACACTGACGGGACGTGAGGGCTTGGTGGAGACACACCACAGCTGTTCCCCATGAACCTGGCTCACTTCAGGTGAAAGGCACACTTCCTCGGAACATTTCACTCTGTTTCTTTAGAGAAAGCAAGCCCTTTCGCAGCCCAGATCAACATCAGTACCTCTGAGATGCTTAGCACTGGCCGCTTCAGGTTGAGAAAGATGTCGAGGACCCTGAGGGATTTTTGAGGCACCGTCCTCATGACCATTTCTTGAGAGCCTTTTGTTTGCCAGTTGTTGTGCTGTTTACTTTGCATTTATTTTTTTTTCGGTACGCGGGCCTCTCACTGCTGTGGCCTCTCCCGCTGCGGAGCACAGGCTCTGGACGCGCAGGCTCAGCAGCTATGGCTCACGGGTCCAGCCGTTGCACAGCACGTGGGATCTTCCCCGACCGGGGCACGAACCCGTGTCCCCTGCATCGGCAGGCGGGCTCTCAACCACTGCGCCTCCAGGGAAGCCCTGCATTTATTATTTTATTTAATCCTCTCAACAAACTTGCCAGCTAGGTGGTGGCTTTCTCATGTATTAGTCAGCACCCTTTTACAGGCAAGTGACAGACACCCAGACCCTAAGCCACAGAAACTCACAGGAACCAAGTGCAAGAAACACCAGACAGAGCCTGTCTCTGGAAGGACCAAAACCCAGGGCTCCAGCACTGAAAGGATGGCCGCTGCCTTCACGCTCCTTGGTGTCTATCTTCACCTTGACTTGAACCCATAGAGGGGTCACTGGACGTGCCTGCTTTGTCACTGCAATATTCTCAGCAGATAGACCAATGCCTGGCATGTGGAAGGCACTCAGAATATAACTGTTGAATGAATGGATGGAGTGAAAGCAGGATATGGAGTTTTGTAAGTCCCATTACCCTATGCTCATACCAAAGACACAGGCACTTCCTGGTGTACAGTGTATCAGGGTGAGCACTGAGCAAGTGCATCCCCCAGCCTCTCTCCAGCCGGCCTCCATTAATAGATGATTACATCTTTTCCCTCATAGTTAGCTAAGTTATCATTCCACATGTTTTTTTAAATGTGATATGTGTGAATCTAGAGGTAAAACAAGACCAGAACACTCTCTATGAAATATACAGGCAGGTGTGCACACACAGCTGCCGTTGGCTTTGGGTTATTGTGGAGACTACCACAGTTTTCTAAGGAATAATCCCTCTCTGTTACAGTCTACCAAGTAATTTCACTATGCTTTTATAATTTTAATTTGGAAAAGTAGCGTCTTCCCATGGGTTTGGTCCTGAAGAAAGTCGAGTACTTGACCTCAGATCTCCCTACATAAAATGAAAGTTTTAGACAGAAGGTTCAAGGAATCTCTGGTTCCTTCTAAATTTCCTTCTACTTGTCACTCACCCACACTTATGCCCTGTTCCCATCAGTCTTTGTTCCCTACAGTAAGTCCCCTACATACGAACAAGTTCTGTTCAGAGAGCGGGTTTGTAAGTCCAGTTTGTTCATAAGTCCAACAACGTTAGCCTAGGTACCCAACTAACACAATTGGCTATATTGTACTGTACAGGTTTGTAATACTTTTCACACAGATAATACATTAAAAATTTTTAAAAATAAAACATTTTTAATCTTACAGTACAGTACCTTGAAAAGTACAGTAGTACAGGACAACAGCTGGCACACAGGGGCTGGCATGGAGTGAACAGGCAAGATGAGCTACTGACTGGAGGAGGGAGAGGAGGTGGGAGACGGCAGAGCTGAAGGATCGTCAGCAATAAGAGACGGAGGGCGAGCTGCCATTTCACTCACGCCTGACGTTGATGGTACAGGTTCTGGTTCCTTGCTGGAACCAGATGCACGTTCGCATCTTTGAAAGTTCGAAACTTGAAGGTTCGTATATAGGGGACTTATGTACTTGGGACCAAATCCAGTGTATTTTCCTCCATTTGGGCTTTTAAGAAGATGCTATATTTCCCCTACATCAGCCTCAGGAAGGCACTCCAGTACTTAAGAAAATATAAGATGCTAGTAAGGCTTCTAGAAAGGGAAGCAGACAATAAACAAATAATACCATAATATGTTATATAATATAGAATTCATTATTTATTAATTTTATTAAATTAGTTAAGATATATAATGTCAGGTAGTGAAAAGGTAAAGACATAAAACAATGCCATCCAATAGAAGTTTTTAATTTCTACTAGCCGTATTTAAAAAGTAAAAAGAAAGCGGTAAAATTAATTTTCATAATATATTTTAGAAAACCAAATATATCCAAACTATGGTCAACATGTAATGAATATAAACATTGAGCTATTTTACATGATTGTCTTCTCATACTAAATCTCCACAATTCATTAAAAAAAATCTTTGAAACCGAAGTATATTTGACACTTTCAGCATATTTCAGTGTCAATGGTTAAAGTGGAATCAGCAGTCCCATCAAACAATAAAGTTGTTTAACAGGAAAATCATTTACACCCCATCAGGTTTTAAATTTAAGTTAAAGACAATTAAAAATTCAGGGACACTAGTCACGTGACCACCTCATGAAACGGCAAGGCAGAGGGAGTTACAGGGTGGGAGATGGGGGAGAAGGCAGTTTCAAGTAAAGACGTCAGGAAGATCTTGTGTGGAGATGACCCTCGAGCAGAGACATGAATGGAATGAGAGAGGGGGTCTGCCAAGATGGGACAGAACAGCATTCCAGGAAAAGAGAAATAAAAATTGCAAAGGTCCTGAAAATGGGACCATAAATCCCAACGCATGTACAACCTCCGAAGACACGACCTTGGGAGTCTATTCTACTTGTTCTAAGGATGCCATCGTGGTGCAATATCTCTTTGGTGTTTGGGGCACGAGGTTCCTAAAGTAGGCATCGTTTCCCCTTTCTGCGGTTCCTTAGAACAAAACATGAGACTCAAGTGCGTGATTAGAAGGACGTGAATGGAGTTTGAGGCTCTGTGTCTGGTCTTGGGGCTGAGTCAGCCGTCTCCCTCTGGCTTCCTGGTGTGCGCCCCTGAAGAGAAATCCAAAGAACAAACTCTGGATCACACCTGGCAGCGAGGTGCTGCTTGCTCTCAGCCACCTCTGTCCTTGAGAAGGGTTCCTGGTGTCCCTCTGCATTTAGCTAATCTCGGTGTTATTTTCTCTCGGCGGTTTTCTGGACAGCTGACACCTTTGACAGTGATAATCAGAAGTAGGTTTCCAAACAGTGCTATTCACGGCCCACTCAGAGCATCTGAGCGAATGGATGAAAGCCCTCCTTATCTCTGCTTTTTCTTAGGCAAGTTAGACAGAGGTGTGTAGCTGCCGAATAATCTCAACCAGGGACAAAAAGTCTAGAGGAACCAAAAGACCAAGAGCTGAAAGGCCCCTCAAGTGGGCCCTGAGCTCCAGGGCCGGGAGCACACAAGGCTGAGGGAAGCTGGGGAGCCAGTTCTTTCTCCACGCTTCGATATCCCTGTGCAAAAAGCAAAATACCTGAGTGTGTGCACAGTATCGCCGAAATGAATTAGAAAGATAGAAGGGTTTAAGCTAAACCAAAAATAGATTTTGCGAGGATGATTGGTTGAAAACTTTTTTCCTTTTATCAACATTGTCTTTAATAATCAGTATTAATTAAAAGTTGTAAAAGTGAAAAGATGCCCACTACCACGAATCATTGGAGAAAGGAAAATCAAAGCCAAGTGAGATGTCCCCTCACACTTGTTAGAATGGCTATCGTCAAAAAGACAAGAGATAACAAGTGTTTGCATGGATGTGGAGAAAAGGGGACCCTGGGAACGCTGTTGGTGGGGATGGAAATTGGTGCAGCCACTATGGAAAACAGTATGGAAGTTCCTCGAAAAATAGAACTACCATGTGAGCCAGCAATCCCACCTCTGGGCATATAGCCAAAGGAGATAAAGTCATTATCTCAAAGATCTTCACCCCCATGTTCACTGCAGCATTATTCACAATAACCAAGACATGGAAACAACCTCAATGTCCACTGATGGAGGAATGGACGAAGAGAAAGTAGTGTACTGTTTACAGTGGAATATTACTCAGCCATAACAAGGAGGAAATCCTCCCATTTGCAACAGCATGAATGGACCTTGAGGGCGTTATGCTAAGTGAAATAAGGCAGACTGAGAAAGACAAATACCGTATGATTTCACTTACACGTAGAATTGAAAAAAGCCAAACGCATGGAAGCAGAGAGTAAAGTGGTGGTTGCCGGGGATCGAGGGTTGGGGGAAATGAGGAGAAGATGGACAAAAGGTTCAGATTTCCTGTTATAAGATGAATAAGTTCTGGGGAGGTGATATACAGCATGGTGACGATAGTTAATAATTCTGTATTATATACTTGAAAGCTGCTAAGAGGGTAGATCTTAAATGTTCTCACCAGAAAAAAGAAATGGAACTACGTGACCCCATGGGACTAATGCTACGTAGGTGATCATTTTGCAACATGTAAGTGTTTCACATCAATACGTTGTACACCTTAAACTTAGACAATGTTATATGTCAGTTATCTCGATAACATTGCGGGGGGGAAAGTTGGAAAACAAAAATTCTTGCAACTTTTCATTTAAGGTTCGTCCTGTCCCGTCTTTCAACACTATCAGCCTTGATGACGCTGCTTCCAGAGAAAGTTTGCCCAGGCTTCTCTTGAGCCCATTCCCTGAATTAAAGCCCCATGAGGGTGAGCGTATGCTTGTCCTGTTCACCAAATAGCCTCAAAAGCTCACACAGAAGTGACACTTAGAAAATATTTGCTGAATATGGAAGCGCCCATGTCACGTAAGAACTCATCGCCCAAACTACAGGACAGGAGAAGAGAGCAGAAAACAGGAACATGTGCCTGGTTGGGGGGGCGCGGGGAACATGAGGTTTTAGAAAATGAGACCCTGAAGGCATATCTGGGGTGAGATGAGGAAGGAGGTTCCAGGCTGTGTAGAGAGCTGCTTTGAAGTCCATCAAAAAGCTATGGATTTTTTTTTTTTTTTTTTTTTTGCGGTACGCGGGCCTCTCACTGTTGTGGCCTCTCCCGTTGTGAAGCTCCGGCCGTGCAGGCTCAGCGGCCATGGCTCACGTGCCCAGCCGCTCCGCGGCATGTGGGATCTTCCTGGACTGGGGCACGAACCCGCGTACCCTGCATCGGCAGGTGGACTCTCAACCACTGCGCCACCAGGGAAGCCCAAAGCTCTGGGCTTTTAAGTCCAGGGACGCAAGGCACTGGGGGCGCCATAGCACCTGCCCTTGGAGGTTCAGGATGTTTGAACCTGAATATGTGTCTGCCCTGAGCCTTGGGAGCTAAGATAAATCAGGCACTGGACTCAGCCCAAGGCCATTTAACGCTAATGGTGAGCTCCGGGCGCCCAGACCAGCAGCTGCCAGTTAGAATGGGGCTCAGGGATCCCTCAGGGGAGAACCAGGAAACAACGGGGAGCAAAGGACTTCCCTTGCCCCTCCAGTCTGATAGCACCTTTCCATCCTCGGACCTTCCATAATCATATCTGAAGTGTTCTCCATTAGGAGGGAGAGCAGACTTTCTGTGCTCTTGGAGAAGGAAGATTTCAGCTCAGTCTGATAAAGAACATTTTAGAATCCACCGAACCACACAGAGAGTAGGCTGCCTCCTGAATCAAGGTCACGACCCCAGCCTGAGGGACCACATCAGCGGCATCATGGGGGGGAATCGCCATTCAGAGGGAGTTGAACTTGGTTATCCACCTGTGTAATGATAGCACCCCTTTGTGAGTGGAACCAGCAGCTGTGGCCCATGCCCGGCGCCCTGAGCACACCCCTGCTCCCCTCCAACCTCTGAGCAGAGTCAGGACCCCAAAGCCAGATGGCCCGCTTGTCCCCTGCCAGTAGGGTGACCGTCTAATCAGTCGTGCAAATTTGGACACTTTTACAAGTGAAAGGGGACAGTAATATTATTATAACATACCACAACAGGGCAGACAGGGAGCCGTGGTCCCCTAACTGGAGTGCCCCAGCAGAAAAAATGCCCAGCCTTATGGTGGGACCTGTGATTCTAAACCACAACATTGATTAATGGGCTAAAAACCTGCCTGGTGCGATTACAGCCTGAGGATCTCAGTGAATCCAGCAATAAGTATAACATGTGGGGTTATGTAAAGCCTCTTGGCTCGGAAGTCTGTTGGATACAGAACACATCGTGTGGGGTTACGGTTGAAGGAGAGCCCTCAGGTTTTTGAAGAGCAGAGGTGATTAAGAGAAGCAAGGCCGGGGTGAGACGTGTTTCAAAACTGCATTTCCAAAGAGACCTTTTTTTTTTTTTTTGCGGTACGCGGGCCTCTCACTCTTGTGGCCTCTCCCGTTGCGGAGCACAGGCTCCGGACGCGCAGGCTCAGCGGCCATGGCTCACGGGACCAGCCGCTCCGTGGCATGTGGGATCTTCCCGGACCGGGGCACGAACCCGTGTCCCCTGCATCGGCAGGCGGACTCTCAACCACTGCGCCACCAGGGAAGCCCGAAAGAGACCTTTAAAGGCTCTTAAAACAAGAATAAGAAACTCTCAACTGTCTGTATCCAGTTATACCATTTTCTTTTCTTTTTTTTTTGGGGGGGGGGATACCATTTTCTTTTATCTGGACAGCTTTGGGGGATATCTAGAATAGAATTGGGGGAGATAAAGCCCTCTGCTATACTGTCTCCTCACAGCACTGTCACCAAGCCACGCCCCCAAGCTGGCACTGCCTGGGTTTGCTAAGGAACAGTCATAGGACCAGGCATGTTTCTAAACATCTGAACATCAGGTCCGCATCTGTGAAGCCCAGCACGGAGGCCTTTGCCCCTGGGTTTCCACTGTAGCCCAGACCTCTGTGACTTCACTCTCTATTGACCTTCACAGCAAACCAGCTGACGTCATGCCAAGCCCTGCAGAGCTACCGGGGTGACTCATTTAACAACATTTGTAATCTTTGTAAGGTGCAGTTGCTCCATAAAAGAGTTAAAAAAAAAACCAAGTCAGGAGTCCCTCTGGTGCAGACAATTTTATTATGGCCTGTGCTCTTACTTTCTTCCACTGGCTTCCTATCACCCCACTCCCCCCTCCCCGGGCTCAGACTCACACTGGAATGGTTTGCAAAACTCCAGTCTTTTCTGATTGGGTCCATCTGAATGGAGCCGCACCACTGTCTTCACAAATGGCACTTCCATTAACATTTCTATTTCCGTCCATTCGGGGCACCTAAAGATTTCCCACCAAGATTTACATCATCTATTTTAAGAAAGTGCTTTTGAAAAGCCAGCGCTTTGGCTAAGTTTAAGTCTGACTTTCTCAAGGGATGCTTAAAAGAAATACACAAAGCTTTTTTTAAAAGAACCTTTGTAAGTTCAAAATAACATTCCAAAAGGAGTCACTAGAAAAACATTCAGGGGAAGAGAAAGACTTTCTTTTTTTTCTTGCGTTTGGGGCAGTCCTGGCTTCATTCTCATGTTCTGTGTTTGTTTTTTGACGCACAAAAGTCAAATAGCCCCACGAGTCAGGTAATAATTGAAAGAAAAATGGGTTGTGCCTCCCATATCTAGGATATTTACAACAGAGGGAAGAGTCAAGCCTGTCTGGATCCATTATTCAATAGGCCGGGTAGAAAGAGAAGATTCTGACAAATGGTGGATCAAAGGCAGAGCTTTGGAGATTCTCTTAGATCTTAGAGGAGAAGCGTCAGAACCATTGCCCAGCTATGCCGACTGTAACTTTCCATCACGCTGATGACCCACGATCTTCTGATGCCGTAGCCCGATGGAATGCCTGACATGCTTGGACAGCTGCCAATCAGGAAGATCAGCCGTGGGTGATTGCTTCAACAAAACTGAGATTCGACATGATTGTTCTCCTAGGCGTGGAGACTGACCTCTACTGACAAAGCAACATGAAGGTGTTAGCATACGGTGTTTGTTTTTCTCTCTCTGACTTACTTCACTCTCTAGGCTAACACATATATATGGAATCTTAAGAAAAAAAAGAAAAAAGGTCATGAAGAACCTAGGGGTAAGACGGGAATAAAGACACAGACCTACTAGAGCATGGACTTGAGGATATGGGGAGGGGGAAGGGTAAGCTGTGACAAAGGGAGAGAGAGGCATGGACATATATACACTACCAAACGTAAGGTAGATAGCTAGTGGGAAGCAGCTGCATAGCACAGGGAGATCAGCTCGGTGCTTTGTGACCACCTAGAGGGGTGGGATAGGGAGGGTGGGATAGGGAGGGTGGAAGGGAGGGAGACGCAAGAGGGAAGAGATATGGGAACATATGTATATGTATAACTGATTCACTTTGTTATAAAGCAGAAACTAACACACCATTGTAAAGCAATTATACCCCAATAAAGATGTTAAAAAAAAAAAGATGAATGCCGTCTCAGTGAAAAATGGGTTTTGCTGCGAAAACTGAAAAACCATATTAGTGGTCTAATCATAAAAAGAGTTGAAGAGGAGGTTTAGGACTAATATAGTGGGACCACAGTGTCATCCGGGTCCCAGGCTCCTAACTGTTTCCTCTACCACCTTGAACATGTGGCTTCCATTCTCCAGTTTACTTCATGGTCCCAGATAGCTGCCAGGTCACTATTCATCATGACTGCATTCCAAGTAAAAGCAGAGAGGAAATGGGGGGAAAGTGTGGTCCTTTCTCTTTTTGGAGTCCCACACAACACCTCCATTGCATCTCATTGGCCAGTTTGGTCACGTGGCAGTTAGGAGCCACAAAGCAGGCAGAGAGTTTCTACTTTGGAAAGGTATCCTCCCCGCCAGTCTCTTCCATAAATAGAGACTGCAGTGAGTCTTTTCATATCTTCCAGAGGCACCAACTTGCCTAAACTAAGCATTGTAGACTACAGAAGTCTTTATGAATGTTGACTTACCCTTGGACATAAAAAATAATCCAGAAATTTGAAAAGAATAACATTTTCCATGACCTACAATAAATGGTAAGTGTCTAATCCTTAAAACAGTAGGTAAGAAATATCTCCTGGGCTCTCTCCAGAAATGGATATGAACAGATAACCTGTGTTTTACTCTAATAAAGATGTGGTGTCCTAAATTCACTTTTGAGGGAAAATGAGAAAACCATTAGCTTCTAGAGAACCCACCCACTGTGCTTGCAAGGTTCACATCCAGATTCCCAGGTCTGCGTAATTCTACTCAGGATGGCTTAAGGGGTGCCAGTCTGGGTGGAAGTTACGGGAAAGTGGAGGTGGTAAGACCTGTCTTGAAGGTTACTTCCATAGCAAGCACAATGCCCGTAATTTGCTCAAAGTCTGTTGATTTCAAGTTTCATTTTCCCCACTCCCATGACAAGGCAGCTTTGAAGACAGTCCTGTGTTGGAAGCTTTTTCAGTGTTCCTACACAACAAATGTCTACAGGGCAGGTGCTACCACCGGAATCGGGCTGTATTCAGACACCTTTCCACGGGAACTGCTTCCCTGGATGCCCGCTCTAGGTTCTGAGCTCTTGACTGAGAATACTCAGTGGGTCTTTCAGCTTTAAATATTTCTTTCCATTTTAACACGTGATACTTTGCTTCTTTCACACCAAAATATATAATGATGAACATCAGAGACTTATTGGAGACTGTGTCTGTTATCTACACACTATGGAAGGAAAAAAAAAAACATGTTGATCATGAAACCATTAACTGAAACGGTTATCTACAACAAACTCTGGTAACATGGTACTGATGGGGTCTTTTTAGTGTATTTTCCCAGCCTGAGATATAATTGACAAGATTGTAAGACATTCAAAGTGTGCAACGTGGGGCTTCCCTGGTGGCGCAGTGGTTGAGAGTTTGCCTGCCGATGCAGGGGACACGGGTTCGTGCCCCGGTCCGGGAAGATTCCACATGCCGCGGAGCGGCTGGGCCCGTGAGCCATGGCCGCTGGGCCTGCGTGTCCGGAGCCTGTGCTCCGCAACGGGAGAGGCCGCAACAGTGAGAGCCCCGTGTACCGCAAAAAAAAAAAAAAAAAACCAAAGTGTGCAACGTGACGATTTGATATATGCATACATTGTGAAAGGATCCCGCCTACTGAGTTAATTAACCCATCCATCACCTTACATATTTATCTTTTTTTGGTGGTAGTGGTGGGGGGATGCATTTAAGTTCTACTCTCTTAGCAAATTTCAGTTACACAGTACAGTGTTATCAACTGTGGTCACCATGTTATGTATTAGATCCTCAGACCTTACTCATCTTATAACTGAAAGTGTGTCCCCTTTTACCAACCTCTCCCTATTCCCCACCCAGCAGCCCGTGGCAAGCACTTTTCTACTCTGTGTTTCTGTGTTCAGGGTTTTTGCTTTATGTTTGTTTGGGGGTCCACTATGTCACACTGTCTTCAGTAGGCAGATCTTGATGTCATTGACAGGAAAGTGTCTCCAGCTTATTCTTTTCTTCCTTCTCTTCTCCCATATGCCCAGAGGCACGGGCCTGGCGCACACGAATAGGTTCAGGGACCTCCTGAAACTGCGTGTCCAGTTGTGTGTATATGTGTATTTGCGTTGGGAGCAGGACACATATCAGATTCTCAAAGAGGCCTCTAGCCCTATTTTATACCTCAGCAATGCAAACCCCTCCCACCAAGGCTAAACACGCGAGGTTGTCTCCTGCCTCTGAGTCTGCCAGGGGACAGAGAGGAGGTGTCCAGGTAGAGAGAGCCGTGCTGTCTACCTGGTAAACTCTGGCTCAGCCTTAATATTCCAGAACAAAGCCTGTCTTCTCTGTAAAACTTTCTGAGACCTCGAAGGAGATGCAGGCTTTCTTTGCCTGGGTGGTGCTGCCTGCACCTTATTTCATCATATCCTGTTGTTGGTATGTTTTTCTTTCCATTTGTCTGTGATTTCTCTGAAGCTCAGATTGACTTTTCATGTAGGTATTAGCTAGTACTACAACTAGTACATCCCAGTGAGTTCCCACTGGATGGGTAGGTGGGTGGTTGGTTGGATGGATGGATGGATGAATGGTGGGAAGATGGGTGGGTTAGTGGATGGGTTGACGGAGAGATGGATGGATGGGTGGGTGGGCAGATGGGCAAATGGATGGATGGGTGGATGGGTGGATGGTGGATGGACAGATGGATGGAGGCTTTCCTTTCATTGCTGGTTTCGCATTATCCACAGATCCACTTTTGTTCCCTAATATGTTAGTCATTTCCTTAACTCAGGGCTAATATTAATTTCAGTGCCTACTATTGCTGAATGTGTAGGCTTTAAAATAAGCAATCCTGCTTAACTGAACTTTGATCCATCCATTTCTGTTTCCTCTGGACAAATTCTAGAGCTGCAACTCTGTTCTGTAAATGGGTCCCGTTTGGTTCCTGAATAACAAATAGTGTCTTCTCTTTGATCGGGGCTGTTTCATGCTTCTTCCTTTTTCGAGAAAGGAAACAACGTCCAGTCTCAGGCTTATCTGAATCTAGCACCATTTTCCACAAGTTCTTTTTGCCTCATCTCCTTTACGTGGCTCTCTATCAATGGCTGGTCCCCGCTCTCCACAGTAACTAGGTTTAAAAAACTGTCAGTTTGGCTCCTTCCTGAGGTTTTGCTAATTTTTAAACTTTCCAGTACTGGCTTGCATGTTTTAAATTTGCTTATCTCTAAACTTACTCCCAAGAGCCGATGAACTTTCCCTTCCATGTTGATAAGCCGTGAAAGAGTGAAAAATTAGGAGAGGAAAGAGTTACTGTCTCACAAGCTGCGAGTTTGCCTGTCTAGCGTGGCGTTTGCATGAGGCTCATTATTTGTGGCAATGGTGTGTTCCACAGGCAAAAATAACTTTTTAAAAAAAGAACATCTCTGTACCCTCCTGAAATCATCTCAAAAGGAATTCAAGATTTCTCATGAAACGTAGAAACCTTTATCATGGCCCAAGTGGGTCCTTGTATACTTGGCCACACCACATTAAGTCTAATCTCAGTAACATTAGGGTCCAGAAAAAGCTAATAGAGACTTCATGATGAGGTAATGAGAACAGAGGTCAAGGGTGGGAAACAGGTTTTCTATTTGGAGCCACACGACCATGGGAAAATCTCACTTGAGGACCATAAACTACCAAAAAGAAACAATGGAAAGGACCATTCTGATATGGGACCTTTCCCTTACCTGAGTTTAAATTAAGCACAAAGCAGGTCATGTTTTGAGTCATAAAGCATATTATGTCAGCTTCACATGAGAATCAGCTAAGGAAAAGAGAAAGAGAAGGAAGGAAAGACAGAAAGGGAGAGTTGGAAACAGAGGAGAGGAGAGGATAAAGGAGAGAGAACACGGCTGGAAAAAGTAACCAGCACTTCCTTTGTGCCAGGTACTCTTCTAGGTGCTTCCTTCATATTGGTTGTTTGAACCATTGTAAATCTACAAGACCCGTATTATTATTCTCTCTGAAGAAGTGACACATAGAGAGGTTAAGTAACTCACCCAGTCAACACACCTAACAGGTAGAGGAAGTGGGATTTGAACCCAAGAAGCCAGACTCCAGGGTCTTTGCCTTGACGACAGTGTGACTGCAGGTGCAACTGAGGGATTGGGAAAGCTGAGCTCTCCTGACCCCAGGCTGACTGTTTATTTCCCCTCAAAACTCATTGAGACCTCACCTTCAGTATGATGGTATTTGGAGGTGGGGCCTTTGGGAGGTGATTAGGTCATAAGGGTGGAGCCCTTATGAATGGGATTAGTGCCCTGATAAAAGAGACTCCAGGGAGTTCCTTCATCCCACCTCCCGTGTAAAGACAGTTGTTTATGAACCAGAAAGTGGGCCCTCACCAAACACCAAATCTGTCGACACCTTCATCTTGGACATCCCAGCCTCAGGAACTGGGAGAAATAAATTTCTGTTGTTTATAAGCCACCCAGTCTGTGGTATCCTTTTATACAGCAGGAACGGACTAAGACACCATGGAACTCCCATCCCAAATCCCATTCAGGGTCCAGCTGCCCACATCCCTGCTTTGTACATTCCACCCCTCTGCTCCCACCTTGGGCTCTTGATAAAGCATTTCCAAGTGCTGTCCTAAGAGTTCTTTCCTTCCCTAAGAGTTCTAGTCTAATAATAAGCTTTGCCTCTAGTTCAGAGGACACAGTAGGGAAAGCCCTGGATTCAAGGTAAGTTGCTTTGAGGGGCGTAGTGGCTACAGTAGTCTGACACCCAGAGCCCCCAGCTGCTTGGAGTGTTGGGGACTGATGCCTCTCAGCTGAATCCCACTTAGAGATTTGCTCTCAGCCAAAGAGAATTACCCAAGGTTCGATCCCCTCCCCAGGGGCACATACACTCAATGACTGGTCCATGAGGATGGCGATAAGGAGCCCCAGCCTCATTGCCTGAAGGCAGAACGACTCTGAAGGACCATCCCAGCTCCAGAGCTCCTGGGATTCAGAGCCAGGACTAGGATGAGGAGATGAAGGTGCTCACCTCAGCTACAAAACTTAAGGGGGCACCCAAAGTCTCAGTAAACAAGACAGATACAATTTTAATGCAATATTTTTTTTTAATACTGCAAACAAAGAATCCAGGAGAACTATCAAATTTTTCAATGAAGACTGACCTTGACCGGGGTGAGGAGAGTGAGGGCAGTCACACAAGTGCAGGGTTGGATTTTGACTGTATTTAAAATTTTGATAGCGTGTTCATGATGGATTTTTTACCGTTAGCTTAATTTTTTTTTTCACGTTGCATTAAAATATTATGTATCGTGACGACTGCGTTTCCTGGCACCCCTTACATTTCGTCCCAAGGCAAGACTTGCTTCACCCTGGTCCCGGTTCTACTGGGATCTGCTGGGGTTTCCATGGCAATCACATCACAGCTTACCTTCTTTCCTTGCTTAATTCTGCTTTCCTCACTCTTGTAAGAATTATTCCCCACAAGCCTTCTACGTCCACACCTAACACTGTCAGAGTCTGTTTCCTGAGGATCCTGACTGAGGTCACGGAGACAGCTAGAGCAGGAAGCTTATATGATGGGCAGACTTGGGACTGAAGCTCCGCCCTGCAGCCTTCTCAAAGCGCGATCCCAGGCAGGGCATGCAGTCCCCGTCTCTCGGTTTTCCTCCAAAGTAAAAAAGAACAGCGATGCCTATCACTGATTTGATCGTGGGTCTCCGTGAGGAGTAAGTGAGCTAATGTAGGTAAAGAATTTAGTCTAGCAAATAACAGGTGTTTGGGAAACGTTCTTATCTTTCCCTGTTTCATCTCCATCTTTCCTGAAACCCTGAAACAGACAAGACCGGGAGCCTCGGTAAAAGGGATGAGACCCAGTGTCATTGGTTTTGCCAAATCAGCCTGGGTCCGACCCCCCTACAGCTAAGTCAACACTCTTTATCCTTTGCCTGCTGATAACCTGATCCACTGCTTCCTGGTAAAATCCCTAACGCGGGAGGTCGTCCCTCTGGGTTGTCTCTAAACATCCGTGATTAGGGACAATTAGGGACCAGTGTGCCTGCCTTTCCTCTCCTTTCAGCTGAGGAGGAAGTCCTGATGGGCCATTATCAGGGGCGAGACATCACCTGTCAGCCACAGTCTCAGGAATCCATGGCTCGTTCAGACCCAACACCAATCTCACTACCTTTATCTGTGTTCTCCAAGTGCCTCCGACTGTTTGCTTCCCACCGATAGAGGAATCCAGCTTCTCCTTCTCTCAACAACCAGAAAAGGATGCTTCAGTAACAAGAAACTAAGATAGGTGTTATGGAATGTCAAGGAAATCGGGAAAACCACATAGGGGATGCAGTCCCCTCCTTCAGGGAGCTTCCAAATTTCCTACAGGAAAGAGGGCATAAACGTACACGCGAGAGACAGACAAAATCCATAACCACAGACCTGTAATGGGATGTACCCACCTCCCTGCGTGCCGCCTGTCAAAACCCATTAGAGCTCCTGGGACACCTCCACAATTAAGTGTCCCTCTCTCCTGCGCCCGCCCCCTCTCCCACCAGACAGAAGCAATTTCTGTCCTGTCTATTTCCCTAGCAAATTGCAATGCTGTTATAATACATATATGTAACAGCTCACTGAAATGCTCTTCTCGTTTCTAGATGCTTTGCTTTAAATTCGGATGACTGTGTCCACTCTTGCGTGCTTTTTCATGTGTCTCTTCCACAGTGATTTGTGTAAAACAGGTGCTCAGTAACTGCTTGCAAATGAGTGGCTGGGCTAGAAAAGGCCAGGGACCATGAGTAAAGGAAGGAAGAACAGATTTCCAGGGGAGGTGGATTTTGTGAGATGGCTTTTGAAGGAATGGAACAATATGTCCCTCTGGAGTAGGAGTTACAGACTGGAGCTCCAAGGGCGCCGTTCCGCCCACCCAAGTGTTTGCTGGGCTGGCGTGGTGTTGTGAAATTTTCAAATCCAGAGGCCTGAGGTTAGCATGTGCATCCCTGCTGAACAGCATGTCCCATCACTTCCTGTCTGCTCTCTGCATCTCTGTTACCTGCCTGGCTCCTAAGGCCATTGGCGTTTGTCTCCTGCTCTGAAGCAGCCTGTCCATAGCTGCTTCCCTCTCTAGAGCTAAGTCTGCCTGGCCAAAACACAGGGAGGATGAAGGCAAATGTGTGTGTTTTCCCTAATTTCTCTGCCGTCTCCTTCAGTGTAGATAAAGATCTCTTCTTTCAGGGCCAAATACAGATCTGGGAAGAGAAGGGACAAAGCAGTTATTGAATACTCCCCCTCCGTATAACTAGGCGTTGTTGCATTTAATCCCCACAGCCGCCTTGAAATTAGGTGTCCCCCATCCGCATTTTACAGATGAGCAAACTGAGGCTCAGAGAGGTTTAAAAACTTGCCCGAAGCTCCAGAGCTGGGAAGTAACCAAGCCAGAGCTCAGACCTAGATCTGTACCTCCTACATCCTTTACCTGATCACAGCTTGGAGCTGCCAGGGAGGAGAAGCAGCACAGAACCTCCGTTTTCACGGGCAGAATCCTGGGAGGGAGGATTGTCTGAGAACATGTGCTCAGACACATGTTCTGAGCCACACAGGGGTTTGCATGCAAGTAATTCATGTTTATCTGCAGTAAGGCAGGAGACTCATGGGCAGATAATCCAAAAATAGTTTCTCATTTTTCTTGGGATAAATATAAAGTTTTGGCAACAGACACCCCTTTCAAAGTGTGTTTTGATTAGAATTACACGGAAAGGCGTTTTTATTCTATGAGGATTTGCCAACTAACAAGCAAAAGGGAACTGAGAAGTACGCCAGCCCGACCTTTCTCCTGCCACCAGCAGGAGGACTGTGTCCAGGACACAGAGCTGTCAGTGGAAGGACACTGGGTGGATGTGAGCCACCTGGGCTAGGGCTGAGTGTCTCCCACTCTAGAACTTGAATCGCAACTCAACCCTCCTCATTTCACAGACACATTTCTTACTTCAATCTGGTTAGGAAGTGTCTCAGCCATGGTCCCAAGGCAAGTCGGTAGAGAATAGGAATTAGTCATCTCTAGAGCCCTTAACATCATCTCTTTTCAATATTAACTCTCCTCCTGATCCGAACTCCACAGTCAGGAATAGCCAGGAATTGAGGTAAAGAGATATTTGCATATGCCTCAAAGTATGCACCCAAAGCATGAGGGACAGAAAATGGTGGGTGGGCACTGTTCTATTTTAGCCCAGAAACCGGGCTTCCGGGAATACCCTACTTCTGAACATTAACGAGGATCTTGGAGACAGTTGTGAGGCAATTTGAGTCAAGGGGACGGAGCTGAAGCTTGCAATCAGGCAGACCTGTGTGGTCTGGGGCACCTTGTTTAACCTCTCTTGGCTTTCCCTTGAATGCAATATTCAGTTATGGTGGGAACTCACAGAGGCAGCCGGCATGTAGAGAAGACTTGATGAATGCAAACAAACGGTCTTGTTGAGGGCGGAGGGATCCTCGTGCTGCAGTCCTTGTGGATGAATCTGGCTTCATGATTTATTGTTAAAGTTATTGATTTAGTGATTTACTGGCGGGTCTGTTTTCTTTCTCCCAAGCACCTGCAATAGATGAAAGGGAAACTAAGAAATTGCCACACAAAGAGAAGCAAGATCTGTCCTCCCAGCCCTTTGGACTCAAAACCCGTGCTCTTCTGTACCACAGTTAGATGTCGAGGGCGTAAGTTATGACACAGCTGGGCAGAGAACATGGGGAGGGGAAGAGGCCAGAAGTGAGAAAACCCTAGATTATCTGCTTCTGAGAGCACAGGCTCCAGTAGCCCAAGGTTAACTGAAATTGTCCAGCGTGCACAGGAGGGCCATGCTGCCTGGAAGAGCCAAACCAATGCACACAATGTTTCTGTCTTTAAGATGAGGTCTGAGAAGGCCTGGGGTTTACCATTAACGTAGTCTTTAATTCTCACTTACTGGATCCTAGCTGATACTCAGGAAAAACTTGGGAATGGTCCGACAGGACCCAGTGATCCCATTTCGTGGATAAGAGAAATTGAGACTCAAGAAAATCAAATGACTTTTCCAAGCATACACAGTGTGTAATGATAGTGCCTCCGTTAGAACCTACTTTACTGAAAGGGTGTGTTCATATGCCTTGTACCTGGTGGAGGACAGAGGCTGTATCTCGTTCATCTTTGTGTCCTCAGTGGCTAGCAGACGACTGGGCTTCTTCAGTAAGGATTTGTTGAAGGGATGACTTTCCTACATAGTATCCTACTATAGAGTGTTATGAATCGCCATGACTCCCTCTCCCAAACAGTATGTGACTTGGGGTAATCCCGGTGATCACAACTGAACCAAGTATAAGTTAGACAAATATTTATTTAGCCATATTAAAGAGTCTTTTAGTACAAATGTTTTTACATAATCATAATTCATCAGTCATTTCAAAATCAATTGTTTTCTGACTTTCTAAATATAATCAAGATATTAAGAGCCCAAATGGCCGCCCCAAGGAAGCCCACTCTGCACAGCTTCTGTGGGAAAGGGGGAGGGAGGCTATAGGAAGAGCCGTCGCCAGGACCATTGCCCCCCAAGCTGCACAGTTTCTGCTCAGCGCGGAGTCTGTCTTTCTATAAAAGAGCTTCGGGAGAGACCTTCAAGATGGCGGAGGAGTAAGACGTGGAGATCACCCTCCTCCCCACAAATACATCAGAAATACATCTACATGTGGGACAACTCTTACAGAACACCTACTGAACGCTGGCAGAAGACCTCAGAATTCCCAAAAGGCAAGAAACTCCCCACGTACCTGGCCGTGTGGCTGACAGGGTCTTGGTGCTCTGGCCGGGTGTCAGGCCTGTGCGTCTGAGGTGGGAGAGCTGAGTTCAGGACATTGGACCACCAGAGACCTTCCAGCCCCACATAATATCAATAGGCGAGAGCTCTCCCAGAGATCTCCGTCTCAAGGCTAAGACCCAGCTCCACTCAATGACCAGCAAGCTACAGTACTGGACACTCTATGCCAAACAACTAGCAAGACAGGAACACAACCCCACCCATTAGCAGAGAGGCTGCCTGAAATCATAATAAGGTCACAGACACCCCAAAACAGACCACCGGACACGGTCCTGCCCACCAGAAAAACAAGATCCAGCCTCATCCACCAGAACACAGGCACCAGATCCCTCCACCAGGAAGTCTACACAACCCACTGAACCAACCTTAACCACTGAGGGCAGACACCAAAAACAATGGGAACTACAAACCTGCAGCCTGCAAAAAGGAGACCCCAAACACAGTAAGTTAAGCAAAATGAGAAGACAGAGAAACACACAGCAGATGAAGGAGCAAGGTAAAAACCCACCAAACCAAACAAATGAAGAGGAAATAGGCAGTCTACCTGAAAAAGAATTCAGAATAATGATAGTAAAGATGATCCAAAATCTTGGAACTAGCATGGAGAAAATGCAGGAATCTTTTAACAAGGACCTAGAAGAACTAAAGAGCAAACAAACAATGATGAACAACAAAATAAATGAAATTAAAAATTCTCTAGGAGGAATCAATAGCAGAATAACTGAGTCAGAAGAATGGATAAGTGACCTGGAAGATAAAATAGTGGAAATAACTACCGCAGAGCAGAATAAAGAAAAAAGAATGAAAAGAATTGAGGACAGTCTCAGAGACCTCTGGGACAACATTAACTGCACCAACATTCGAATTACAGGGGTCCTAGAAGAAGAATAGAAAAAGAAAGGGACTGAAATATTTGAAGAGATTGTAGTTGAAAACTTCTCTAATATGGGAAAGGAAATAGTCAATCAAGTCCAGGAAGCGCGGAGAGTCCCATACAGGATAAATCCAAGGAGAAACATGCCAAGACACATATTAATCAAACTATCAAAAATTAAGTACAAAGAAAAAATATTAAAAGCAGCAAGGGAAAAACAATAAATAACAGACAAGGGAATCCCCATAAGGTTAACAGCTGATCTTTCAGCGGAAACTCTGCAAGCCAGAAGGGAGTGGCAGGACATATTCAAAGTGGTGAAAGGGAAGAACCTACAACCAAGATTACTCTACCCAGCAAGGATCACATTCAGATTCAACAGAGAAATTGAAACATTTACAAACAAGCAAAAGCTAAGAGAATTCAGCACCACCAAACCAGCTTTACTACAAATGCTAAAGGGACTTCTCTAGGCAGGAAACACAAGAGAAGGAAAAGACCTACAATAACAAAGCCAAAACAATTAAGAAAATGGTGGGGCTTCCCTGGTGGCGCAGTGGTTGAGAGTCCACCTGCCGATGCAGGGGACACGGGTTCGTGCCCTGGTCCGGGAAGATCCCACATGCCGCGGAGCGGCTAGGCCCGTGAGCCATGGCCACTGAGCCTGCACGTCCGGAGCCTGTGCTCCACAACGGGAGAGGCCGCAGCAGTAAAAATGGTGATAGGAACGTACATATCAATAACTACCTTAAATGTAAATGGATTAAATGCTCCAACCAAAAGACATAGACTGGCTGAATGGATACAAAAGCAAGACCCGTATATATGCAGTCTACAAGAGGTCCACTTCACACCTAGGGACACATGCAGACTGAAAGTGAGGGGATGGAAAGATATTCCATGAAAATGGAAATCAAAAGAAAGCTGGAGTAGCAATTCTCATACCAGACAAAATAGACTTCAAAATAAAGACTATTACAAGAGACAAAGAAGGACACCACATAATGATCAAGGGATCAATCAAGAATAAGATATAACAATTGTAAATATTTATGCACCCAACATAGGAGCACCTCAATACATAAGGAAAATGCTAACAGCCATAAAAGGGAAAATCGACAGTAACACAATCATAGTAGGGGACTTTAACACCCCACTTTCACCAATGGACAGATCATCCAAAATGAAAATAAATAAGGAAACACAAGGTTTAAATGATACATTAAACAAGATGGACTTAATTGATATTTATAGGACATTCCATCCAAAAACAACAGAGTACACTTTCTTCTCAAGTGCTCATGGAACATTCTCCAGGATAGATCATATCTTGGGTCACAAATCAAACCTTGGTAAATTTAAGAAAATTGAAATTGTATCAAGTATCTTTTTCGACCACAACGCTATGAGACTAGATATCAATTACAGGAAATGTCCTGTATCCTATACACTAATGATGAAAAATCTAAAGAGAAATTAAGGAAACACTCCCATTTACCATTGCAACAAAAAGAATAAAATACCTAGGATTAAACCTACCTAAGGAGACAAAAAAACTGTATGCCGAAAACTATAAGACACTGATGAAAGAACTTAAAGGTGATACAACAGATGGAGAGACAGAGCATGTTCTTGGATTGGAAGAATCAACATTGTGAAAATGACTCTACTACCAAAAGCTATCTACAGATTCAGTGCAATCCCTATCAAACTACCAATGGCATTTCTCACAGAACTAGAACAAAAATTTTCACAATTTGTATGGAAAGACAAAAGACCCTGAATAGCCAGAGCAATCTTGAGAAAGAAAAATAGAGCTGGAGGAATCAGGCTCCCAGACTTCAGACTATACTACAGAGCTACAGTAATCAAGACAGTATGGTACCGGCACAAAAACAGAAATATAGATCAGTGGAACAGGATAGAAAGCCCAGAGATAAACCCACACACATATGGTCACCTTATTTTTGATAAAGGAGGCAAGGATGTACAATGGAGAAAAGACAGCCTCTTCAATAAGTGGTGCTGGGAAAACCGGACAGCTACATATAAAAGAATGAAATTAGAACACTCCCTAACACCATACATAAAAATAAACTCAAAATGGATTAAAGACCTAAATTTAAAGCCAGACACTATAAAACTCTTAGAGGATAACATAGGCAGAACACTCTATGACCTAAATCACAGCAAGATCCTTTCTGACCCACCTCCTAGAGAAATGGAAATGAAAACAAAAATAAACAGATGGGACCTAATGAAACTTAAAACCTTTTGCACAGCAAAGGAAACCATAAACAAGACGAAAAGACAACTCTCAGAATGGGAGAAAATATTTGCAAATAAAGCAACTGACAAAGGATTAATCTCCAAAATTTACAAGCAGCTCATGCAGCTTAATATCAAAAAAACAAACAACCCAATCCAAAAATGGGCAGAAGACCTAAATAGACGTTTCTCCAAAGAAGATATACAGACTGCCAACAAACACACGAAAGAATGCTCAACATCATTAATCATTAGAGAAATGCAAATCAAAACTACAATGAGGTATCACCTCACACCAGTCAGAATGGCCATCATAAAAAAATCTAGAAACAGTAAATGCTAGAGAGGGCGTGGAGAAAAGGGAACCCTCTTGTACTGTTGGTGGGAATATAAATTGATACAGCCACTATGGAGAACAGTATGGAGGTTCCTTAAAAAACTACAAATAGGGCTTCCCTGGTGGCGCAGTGGTTGAGAGTCCGCCTGCCGATGCAGGGGACACGGGTTCGTACCCCGGTCCGGGAAGATCCCACTTGCCGCGGAGCGGCTGGGCCCGTGAGCCATGGCCGCTGAGCCTGCGCGTCCGGAGCCTGTGCTCCGCAGTGGGAGAGGCCGCAGCGGTGAGAGGCCCGTGTACCGCAAAAAAAAAAAAAAAAAAAAAAAAACACCTAAAAATAGAACTCCCATATGACCCAGCAATCCCACTACTGGGCATATACCCTGAGAAAACCATAACTCAAAAAGAGTCATGTAGCACAATGTTCATTGCAGCTCTATTTACAATAGCCAGGACATGGAAGCAACCTAAGTGGCCATCGACAGATGAATGGTAAAGAAGATGTGGCACATATATACAATGGAATATAACTCAGCCATAGAAAGAAACAAAATTGAGTTATTTGTAGTGAGGTGAATGGACCTAGAGTCTGTCATACAGAGTGAAGTAAGTCAGAAAGAGCAAAACAAATACCATATGCTAACACATATATATGGAATCTAAAAAAAGAAAAAGAAAAAAATGTGGTTCTGAAGAACCTAGGGGCAGGACAGGAATAAAGACGCAGACGTAGGGAATGGACTTGAGGACACGGGGAGGGGGAAGGGTAAGCTAGGACGAAGTGAGCGAGTGGCATGGTCATATATACACTACCAAATGTAAAATAGATAGCTAGTGGGAAGCAGCCACACAGCACAGGGAGATCAGCTCGGAGCTTTGTGACCACCTAGAGGAGGATAGGGAAGGTGGGAGGGAGACGCAAGAGGGAGGAGATATGGGGATATATGTATATGTATAACTGATTCACTTTGTTATAAAGCAGAAACTAACACAGCATTGTAAAGCAATTATACTCCAATAAAGATGTTAAAAAAATTAAAGAAATATATAATCAAGAAGCCTGAGTTATAATTCTTTTTTATTTTAATTAATTTTTATTGGAGTATCGTTGATTTACAATGTTGTGTTAGTTTCTGCTGTACAGCATAGTGAGTCAGTTATACATATACACATAGCCACTCTGTTTTATATTTTATTCCCATATAGGTCATTACAGAGTATTGAGTAGAGTTCCCTGTGCTATACTGTAGGTTCTTATTATCTATTTTATATGTAGTAGTGTATATATGTCAATCCCAGTCTCCCATTGTATCCTTGCCCCCTTTCCCCCCGGTAGCCGTAAGTTTGTTTTCTACAGCTGTGACTGTTTTGTAAATAGGTTCATTTGTACCATTTTTTTCGATTCCACATATGAGGGAGGTCATATGTATTTTTTCTCTGTCTGACTTACTTCACTCAGTATGACAATCTCTAGGTCCATCCATAATTCTCTATGAGACATTGAAGTAGCATCACCCTAAGGTGTTTTTTGCTTAGGGACACAGATTTAGGTGGAAATAAGATGAGGTGGTGGGTCAACTGGGCACATCTTTGGAATTAAAGATGCCACCTTCAGAATTTCATCTGTGAATAGTCCACCATTTCTTAGTGTATTTTGGAAGAAGGACGTTCTTTTCAGCCAAAAAAAAAAAAGTTCTTTTTTTCTTACATCAAGATAACTGTGTCCTTCATCACCTTTGAACCCATCGCCTTGATCTTTGGTTGCATTCTCACCCGTGTGTGATGCCCCCTCCTCACTGTTCGGTTCACTCCCCTGCCTGACTCTCTATGTAGACAGAAACTCTAGGGGCAGGTGTAGGATGACAAGGGGAAGGAAGAGGTCAGTGGCTTTGCACACTAAGAGGAGGACTGAGCTGACCCTTGGGTGGGAATCTGTAACAAAGGTGATTAAACATGTAAGCTGATACATAATTCTCTGCTGTTTGTAAGGAACTAGAAAGCCCTGGTTGACATTCTCATGGGGTAAAGGGAAGGGGGGAGTATGAGTTGGTTTGGGATCATGAGAGGGAAAGCGTGAGTCAGCTCAGGCTGCCATAACAAAATTCCACAGACTGGGTGGCTCAAACAATAGAAATTTATTTCCTCCCAGTTCCGGAGTCTAGAAGTCCAGGATCGAATTGTCAGCAGGGTTGGTTTCTTCTGAAGCCTCTCTTCTTGGCTTGGAGACAACTGTCTTTTTGCTGTGTCTTCACTTAGCCTTTCCTCTGTGTGTGCACCTCCCTGGTGTCTCTCTGTGTCCTAATCTCCCCCTCTTATAAGGACTCTAGTCAGATTAGATTAGGGCTTCCTGCGACAGCCTCTTTAAAGACCCCATTTCCCAAGACAATCACATCCTGAGGTACCAAGTGTTAAGACTTCAACATACGAATTTTGAGAAGATATAATTCAGCCCATAACAGAGGAATATGTAAAAACACCAAAATCAAGCTTCATCTTCATCACAGATTTTCTCAAGGCAGAGTTAGACATTGGACCCAGGAAAATGGAAAACTAAATATGTTTTCTAGAAGCAGTCATTTTCTGGTAAATGTTTAACCACCATTTGTCAGGGATGAGGGGCGCCATGACTTGTAGTGTTTGCCAATGTCTCTGGTGTAAATATTCCCACCACCAACTATTTCAAGTTAGCACTGTGATGTCACCGAAAATGGAGTTGGGAAGAGATGCATGCAATCAAACCTCACGAACAGTCCAAGCTGGCTTCAGCACACCTGCAAAGACTGGGACATTGTGTTGTCCCGCAAAGAGTGGAATGGTGTAGGGATGTCCTCTTGTCTGGGCCACATTTCTTCTTCCACAGTTGCCTCTGGTTTGAAGTCCCTCCTTACTCCCCACCAGCTACTGGGTCTCTAATCTGGCAAACTAAAGATCTGTGAATCTAAATGTTTCCCTTTTCCCTTCACCTGGACCCGAACTATTTTAATACCAATACACAAAATCCTTGATAGAATCCATCTCAACTCTCTATACTGGACAAATCACCTGAATGGTCATGGAGGAAAAGCAGTAGATGTATGAAAATATTCCACAGTCTCCAAAAAGGGAACTGATCTGATAAAGGAAATACCCCCCCATTTCAGTAACAGTTACTGAAATAATCATAGGCAACCTACCTCTAATATGTGTTTTCAATGTTCTTCAGGAAGATTTTACACTTACGAAGCTGATCCTGAAAAGGAAGCAATCTGACATCAGAAAATATTTATTAGCAACTGAAAAACGACAGATACATTTTAAAATTCAGTGAAGGTGGCACATATCAAATGGAGTCTATAAAAAGTACATAATTTAATTACAGTATAAGATCAAGAAGTTTCCACATAACGTGGAGTATAAATGATAAACGTGGTAAAGTATTAGGCATGATCCAGAAAGTCTAGTATTTATGTGGAACAAAAATTCCAGAAAGAGATCAGAGTATTCAAAGGATCAATGAACAAAGAATTAAAGGAAAATCCTTCCTGAACTAACAAAAGACATGAGTCTTTTCACCAAGTAGCACACCTAAGAATAAACTAAGACAAACGTCAAGACATATCTTGTTTGAGTTTTCTTCTAATTCAAGTGTGGGAGGGGAGGAACCCATAAGAATCCATGTATTTTTGTAAAATTACTCACAGAAGAAGAAGTCAGTTCTACATCAAACTTCTCCTTTGCAACACTGAAAGCAGAAGTCCAGTTTACAGATTTCAGATGAGAAAATATTGCAACGATGGGAAATGTTCTTAGACTTACACACTTTAAAACGACACCAATACACCCATTCCTACAAAGTTAATCAGAGAAAGTGATTTCACAAAAGCAGATAAGTATATAAAATCCAAAGATATTATGCTAGCTCGAAGAGAGAAAAGTACAAATAGATGATGGTGAGTAATAAGGACAATAAGATTTAAAGTTTTACATTTTTTTGTTAAAATGATTTTGACACTGGATGCAAATGTAAGACCAATTCTTGCCAAAAATACTGTATAGTGAAAAAAATTTTAAGTCTGATTATTTTCCTCTATATTTAATATTCTTGATTAATTATTGAGAGTTATTACTGAGAGTAGCAGAGGTTAAATTATACTCTAGTTTGGGGCTTCCCTGGTGGCGCAGTGGTTAAGAATCCACCTGCTAATGCAGGGGACACAGGTTCGAGCCCTGATCCGGGAAGATCCCACATGCCGCGGAGCAACTAAGCCCCTGCGCCACAACTACTGAGCCTGCACTCTAGAGCCCACGAGCCACAACTACTGAGCCCACGTGCCACAACTACTGAGCCTGCATGCCTAGAGCCTGTGCTCTGCAACAAGAGAAGCCACCGTAGTGAGAAGCCCGCACACCGCAATGAAGAGTAGCCTCCACTCACCACTAGAGAAAGCCCACGTGCAGCAACAAAGACCCAACACAACCAAAAATAAATAATAAATAAATAATTTTATAGAAAAATATTTTTTAAAATGCAGGGGTATACTACATTAAACAAAGAAGAATTCAAGGCAAGAAGCATTTAATGACACAAGGTTAGGTACCAGTTACTGTTTCCTCAGCTATAAAATAGAGGAAATAAGTGATATTAAGAAAATAATGGAGAAAATAATAAGTTCTGTTTGAATACAAAGTGAAATGATGCTTAAAAGTATTTAGCACAACGCTGCCTGGCACATAGAAGGAGTTAAATAAATGATGATTATGTAAAACAAGAGATATCACTGACCAATTCCTTCAAAATTTCTCGCATATCTCACCTTTGTTCTCCATTCCCATTTCTATGACCCTAGCACAGTCTGTCCTTAAATTTCTGCTGGATTACAAAAATAATCCACTATCTGCTTTCCCTGTCTCCAGTATTTTTACAAACTTCAATCCACCCTGCACAGATTAATCCTCTTAGAACACTATTTTAAGTGTTCTTTGGCTCAAAATTTACATACGAGATGAAATCCAAACTTTCCAGCTTGTTATTCAAAGCCCTTTAAAATCTGCCATGATCCCACCTTTGCTTATAGGCTTACGCTGTACCACTTCTCTATATGAACTCTCCATTCCAGGAATGTCTACCTTTTCAATAGCCCTGAAACATATTTTAATCACGTCTCTCTGTGTGTCTTGTTCACATTTGTAATCTCCCTCCACTTATTTCCATGTCATCCTTCCCTGCTTTCACCTCCCAGCCCCAACTAGACCTCCTTTTCTCCTCTTCAAATGTAGTCTAGCTCCTACTACAAAGAAGCTTTCCTCTTATGATGTCCAAAGAATCAGGTTCTGTATTCTAATACTTAAATAAATCCTCCCTTGTATCATTATTCATCATATATCATTGAATTCAAAAGCGTTGATTATAAGGTAAGACATTATTGTATGAACTACTGAGAAAGAGAAAAAACTTCCAAGTACAGTGTGACATTTCATTGATTTTTTTTCTTTTTTTTAATTGCAGTATAGTTGATTTACAAATGGTCAGTTTCAGGTGTACAGCAAAGTGATTCAGAGATAGATAGATATTCCTTTTCGGATTCTTTTCCCTTATAGGTTATCACAAAATATTGAGCATAATTCCCTGTGCTGTACAGTAGGTCCTTGTGGTTTATATATTTTATATATAGTGTGTGTATATGTCAATCCCAAACTCCTAATTTATCCCTCCTCCCTTTCCCCTTTGCATCCCATTGATTTTTAAGAGGCATTGTATTTTGGTGATAGTAAAAGATAGAAAAACGTGCATCTTGGATTCAGTAAAATACAGCGGGTGATTCATACATACATTCATTATTCTGTAAATACTTCCTGACTGCCGACCATGTGCTCAGCACTGTACCGACGGTATCATCGAACAATACCGACAAGACACCTACATTCAAGCTTATGTTCTGGTGTACACACGCCTTTTATGGCCCCCGCCCCGCAGAAAGGATGGTAAGGTCTTTAAAGGTAGAAATTAATGTCTTATACTTTATATCCCCTAGTAGGTAATATTTCACATAGTTTTGCACGTGGTAGACACTCTAAACATTTAGTGTGAGGTAATGAATTTTAAAAAAGGTGCACATAATGTAATAAAGTCTGTTCTAAAAGAATACACAGTCTGTTAGAACTACTTAGCTTACAGGCCTCTCAACGTGCGTGTCTTTACAGGACTTCATAAGTCAGGGGGGAAATATTCAAAAAGTGTGAGATGAAGCAATCGCGTTACGTCCTGTACCTGAGAGCTGTCTCAGGGATTCTCCGGCGGAAGCAAAGGAACACAGAGAATTAGAATTGATGCGTTATTCGTACTGCCTTATGAAATTACTTTCTTCCCAATTATTTACAATAGCAAGTCAGCAGGTCCTTGTCATATGTTGAGTTCAGATTTCTGGTTTTACTGTTTATGAGCCACTGCAGAGTCCACGCTGTCTAGAAATTCGCCTTTGTCCTGGGAATTCCATCACCTGGGAGGCTGGCACTCAGAAGAGAGTCGCCAAGCTGGGGGTGGGCGCAGACTGCCAGCCAGCATCTCAGCATCTCACGGCAGCTTTGTCCTTCTCGTCTTCAATTTTATTCAGGAACTTGGGGATTCTCAAGACTGCGGGCTGTATCCCTTGAGAATGCTGAGGGCCCATTGTAATCTTGATCCGCTTCAGCTCTTTCATTCTTGGACGTTCTAAGCACACTCCTTGCAGAACTGAGTGAGGAGAGGACCGTGCAGGCTACCAGCGATGCTTATTTATTCTGTCAACAAACTTATAAGGAGATTTACAACGTGCTAGGCTCGGTGTCAGAGAGTGGAACACGTACAGTAAGGTATATACTCTCGTGTGAATGCAATGGTCCCTTAAGTGAGGACTGTCCTTTAGAGAACTTCCATACTTTTCATTGTTCTCTCTCATTTTCATGTTTCACCCTCCCAACTACACAGTGGAACAGCCAGGAAACATCTTAGTCCCATTTCACAGATGATGAAGGTGAGGCCCAAAGAGGTTCAGAGAACTGCCTGAATTTAGATGGCTACGAAGGCCTCCCAAACTCAGGCCTCCTGACTGTAAATCAAATCCTCTTTGCCAGATTATACATGTAGAGAGTCAGGGATATCAGAGACAATGGATGGAATTTCAGAGTAATTCCACCGAAGTCCTGGATGGGCTTCTAGAAATATTCCCCCCATCCCCAACCTCCAAACACACACAAAAAATCAAAGAATCATGCCAAAGAGTACCAACTGGTTGAACATCTGAAGGTCCAAATATAAATGACACACAGAAGCTTCTGAGCAAACCAAATTAGCAATGGAAAGTGACAGGGAAGTTGTCCATGTCCCCGAGTGTTTCATTCAACCCTCTGTTCTTGTCTGTGGCTTGGCCTGACCGAAGAGCTCCAGATGGAATGGATAGTGTCTGGGGCCAGTCTCGGGCTTGTGTTATGACTGCAAGTGGGCATCTTGCCAGCTTGGGCCTTCACTCTGTCCTCCCCGAATGACCCTGGCCTACTTGGGCTGGCTGAATTATTTAAATATTGTACATTACTAGTTAATAGACACAACATATTGAAAGTTTTACAATCAAATATTTATGCTGCTAGAAAACATTTTACATGATCTTTAAACAGCCATGTCTATTTATTTTCATTCTCTGATCTTTCTGTTTTGTATCAGAATCGGAGAATTTAGCCTATTTACCCAGAAGTAAATATTATGATGAAAACATGGGTTGGCTCAAAAGCAGACTTAGTAAAGTGCAGAAGTATTTTTTGTTAGTGTCAATTGCGCAAGAGCCCCGGCGTGGTAATCCATTAAGACGTTTCTTTGGGATGCTTGAAGCATGGAGATGAATGTTTCATGGCTAGACACTGCCTCTACCTGCCTCTGGCCTCCTTCACGGCGCAGCCTCACCATCCTTTCCGTCCATTCACTCCTTTTGTGAAACGGAGAGAAACTCTTCTGGGGCAGAGAGTGGGCGTTTGCAGGTGACGGCAGTCACGGAAATACGTTTAATACGGAACCTTGTGCTGCAAAGTAAGAATTGACACACAATGATCTGAAGTCTTCTGTTTGGCAGCTGGGGGCCACGCGGCCCTCAGCTGGCCGCCTCCTTTTTTGCCAGATACTTCTCACTTCTGAATTCTTCTCCCTAACTCTGTCCTTGTTGCTGCTTTGTGAGGCCTGAGAGCTAGTCACCATGTTTCAAGGGCAACTTATCTCTGCCCTAGAGAGGGTCCAGCCAGTATCTCCTCTTTTACTGAGTCAGAGAGAAAGACCCTCCTTGGATATCAGTGGGTTTTCTCCATGTCCTTTCCAAAGAATAGTCTTAAAGATGCAAAGAAGGCACTAGAAAGTCAAAGGGCCAGGAAGCACCATCTCTATGATGAGCCTTGCATGGGCCCCCATCTCTAACTTTGGGCTCAAGATCTAATTTCGACCCCTTAGCCTTAAAGTGGCTCTGTGTGCTCTCTACTCCTCGGGCTTCATTCCTCCACTGATGCCTGATTCTTCCAAGCTCTGGCTGAACTCCCAGTCAGGCTCTTACTTCTGTCTCACCCCCTCTCTTTGAAGGCCAGGTTACCTGCAGCTCCCTTACCTGATTTACCAGGAGCCTCATTAGATTTGGAGAAGGTCGTGTGCAGGGCTTAAGGCGAGTGGGACCCGTGTCTTAAGCCATCTCCTAACCTCCTTGAATTTCAGCTCCTGCCCCTAAAAGAAGAGGAAGACGTGTAGGTCACGGGATTACTATGAGGAAAAATATGTAAGAACTTACATGGATTATATGCAAAGTGCCTCATACTGTGTATGGTCCAGACTGAGTGCTCATCAGTTAAGGAGCAGTAACTATTATTATCACTGTGTGTGGGACAGATGCTCTTTCTTTTTTTTTTTTAATGTTTATTTATGTATTTATTTGGCTGCACCAGGCCTTTAGTTGCGGCACTAGGGATCTTCATTGCAGCATGAGGGATCTTTTAGTTGCGGCATGCATGTGGGAGATCTCATTCCCTGACCAGGGAACCTGAGCCCCCTGCATTGGGAGCTCGGAGTCTTAACCGTTGGACCACCAAGGAAGTCCCTGACTTTCTCCGGGGTCTCCCAGGTCTTGATCTCCCCCAGTTGCTCTCCAGTCCTAGCATGGTTTTTTCCCAAGTATCTAAGCATTAGCTCTTAATTAGTGGTTCATAGCTACAAGAAGAGGCATGGGGATAGGACATAGGAAAGAAAGAGAGCAAGAGAGAGTATAAAGAAAGATGGGGTGGGGGGGTGGAGATACAGGTTAGAACATCCATGCTTTAGGAGAATTACTCATTATATTAAAGATCATAGCGAATAAAGAGAAGGTAAAGAAGAGAGGCCCCTTTCTACAGGAAAGATGGGATTAAAATGAGATAGGAACTTGAGAACTGGACAGGCAGCCCTGAGGCATAAAAATCTTGGTTCAATTCCCAAGAGGGGTCCTGGACAAGACGCATTTCCACAGATCTCAGCTTTCCTGACTGCAAAGTGAGATGGTCCCATTGGATTCATTGAACAAATGCTTAGCACCCATTTATGGGGCACCGGCAGTGTGCAAGGTGCAGTCCTAGGCACTGGGGTTGCCTAGCAGCACCAGAGAGACAAGATTCCTGCCCAGGTGTCAGCCGTGGAGACAAAACAGACCCACAAACGAAAAACCAGATAACTGAATATGATCATTTCAGTCCATGATAAGGGACTGGAAAAAAAAACAAAACAGAGAAACTGATAGAAAGTGGCTGAGAAGAGTGGGCTGCTTCAAGGAAGAAGGTCAGAGAAGGTCTTTCTGTGAAGCTGATTCCTACGTGATTGGAGCCTGGGCCTGTAAAGATCTGGGGGAAAGTGTGTTCCAGGCAGAGAGACGCCTTGGCCACTTGTAGCGCTGAAGGAAGAGAACGGAGTGGTCCGCAGGGCCCACAGGAAGGGAGCACAGGCAAGACTGCCTAGTGAGAGCTGTGGTCTTCACAGGGGATGCTGCTGGGGTCAGGGGACCCTGGGAAACACGCACCCTGACCTCACTCTCCCACCTCCGTGGAATCCCAGCCAGAGCTCCCCGTTGGCTGGACACACCGGGAAGTCAGAGGGCAAAGGAACCTATTAACCCTGGCCGTATTGGTCAACCTCCCGAGCACTGCCCCACCCTTGTGACCCCCTCCCCAGAGTGGAGGGTAGGACAGAGGAAGAAGGAGGAAGATCGGAGATGAAAAAGGAAGAGAGCAGATGATATCCAGAATGGCCATGATGAGGTGTGTGCTGTAACTCCGAGGGCATTGGGAAGCCCCTGGCAGTTTTGAGCAAAGAAGGACTTTAAACTGATTTATGTGAAAAAGATCAAGCTGGCTTCTGTGTGGAGAACGGACTTCCCAGGGGCAAGACTGAACGTTGGGAGAATATTTACGAGGTTATTACACCATCTAAATAAATGTTTTAAAATGCATGTTGGGGTGGTTTAGCATGGTGGCTGAAGATAAAGAAAAATAAATGGATTCAGGAAACACGCTGGAAAAACATTTTAGAAGCAAGTCCTGCCATTGCCATGAGCTAAAGGGAGACCCTTCTCCAATGCTGATGGGACATAAGAATGTACGTACACCCTCAAAGTTGCGAACTCTGGAACCTCGGCACCAGTACCAACTCATGTGGCTTTTATAGTGCAAAGTGCATTGAGATAAATGTGTCAGCTCTATGCCGTCTTTATTTATAAGAAGGAGAGAGGAAATAAAGAATTTTCCGAGCCTGGCATGTAGAAAAAGGATGTGTCCAGTCGACCTGATAAATAACAAACTGTAAAGTCTTCTAGTTTTATTGTTGGCATTATCATAAAGAACATGCTGTGCTTATTATCTGGTTAAAGGGGTTTCATTCTTTGTGATGTTGAAGTGAGTTATAATCTTTAATAAACAAATAACGTCAGTAATTTTTAAATTCCAGAGTCATGAATGTTTGTAGGATTTTTTTTCCCCTTTCTCTCTCTCTCTCTCTCTCTCGGATGACGCTTTTTGTCAGATATCAGAAATGCTTTTGCTGTGATCCCAGATGACGTATCATTTCCAGCTAAAGAGCTAAAGTCCATCAATGTCTCTAAAAATCCATCGATGTCTCTTTAATCACAGACTATATCAGTGATGAGCAGTTTAAAGGCTGGTGCTATAATACCAATCCCAAACCATTATTCACTCCTGAGAAGTTCTGATGTCCCATAAATAAATGTAGGTAGACTACCAAATTCATATTCTTATGGAAGGTAGGCCTAGCCTGTAGCTGGTCGCAGATCAAAGGAAACTGTGGGAAGATTTTTTGCTCCTCTGCAAATAAATGACTTAAGATAGTCGAGGGAATTGATCTTTTCTGCCAAATGTATATATAAGCATCACACCCCCTAGAATCTTTAAAAATAAAGAACAAATATGTGAAGCACTTCAGACACATCTGAGGTCAAGTCACAGCCCTACCACTAAGCAGCTGGACGATCTCGGTCAAATCGCTTCACCTCTAAGCAGGGCTGCTTAGAGCAGGGGCTTTGGGAAAATATTTTTCCCGAAGGCAGGGCTCCTGTCTATATAAACACTCTGAGCAACTCAAAATCAGCATGGCAGCACCATTCTGGCAGCCTGATAACACACCAGTGAGAGGAAGTTATCAGCTCACCAGGCTGCCCTCCTGGCACCAGGGCAGGTCACAAGGATCTGAGATGATTCATTAATTAGGCTGCAGTTCTGGAGTTCATTGGGCATCTGGTCAACCCCACCACAGGCTAGAGGGTTAGAGAACAGCCCAAAGGGGAGAAACAGAGACCAGGCAGTAGGGCCCAGCCTATCTGACTTGGGCTCAGAGCACCTAGCCCAAATGACTCTGCTGGCCTCCACAGTTCTCAGAAGACCTAGAAAATTTCAAGGAAGGCAGTCCAAAGCATAGGGGGGCCCCTGATATATGGCATCTGGGTCTGAGGATAGTACCCTCTCCGGACCCCAGTTTCCCTACCTGCAAGATGGGAATAAAAAGTGTACCTACGTCCTAAGGCCATTGTGAGTATTAAGTGAGATAATAGAACCATTCAGATCCCTAGTATAGAGTAAGCATTTACTTCATGTCAGCTACTGTTGTTGCACACGTGTGTATTATACACATAAATGTGTTTATACACATAAATATGTATGTTATAGCCCAGATTCAGAAAACTTTTGGATGACAGATGTATCTATCGGTATTTAACACTTGGCTCTATTCTCTGGCAGGTGCAGTGTGTGTCCAGCTTCAAATCACCCATCAGCAAACCCAAACAGAGCAATAACAACAACAAAAAAGAGGACACAAAGCCTTTAGAGCTCTGAGTTCTAGCTTCACAAGTTTCCACCCAAGTAGATATTAGTTTGCAGGCTTTTTCTTTTTCTTTTCAAGTAGGGCAAGAATAAAACTTCCAAAGTCTAACTGCCTCAAAATTGAATATTGTTTCCATTTTTATGAGTCACTTAAGCATGGATCATTCCACATTTGTATTTCCAGTGGAATCTTTAGAAAAAAAACTCAGATGCCAGCCAATCCAAACCTGCAGCTCAGGGGTCTGACTGTAGCATCCCTGGCAATGGCTCCCCCACTTGCAGGACCACAGTCTGTTATGAAGCACTGATTTCATGCAGGGACAGCCTGGCCTGATGAAACTGGAGGGTGTTTAAAGGATGTTGACTTTCTCACTGCGTTGGAATGACTCTGGCTGTTTCCACCACAGAAAATAGTTATTTCCCAAATGACCACCATTCACAGACTCTAATATGTAGCATTTGTAGAGCACTTTAAAGTATGTGAGGTGCGGGACGTCCCTGGAGGTCCAGTGGTTAAGAGTCCACGCTTCCACTGCAGGAGGCGTGGGTTTGATTCCTGGTCAGGGAACTAAGATCCTGCATGCCGTGTGGTGCAGCCAAAAAGTAAAAAAAAAAAAAAAGTATGTGAGGTGCTTCTCTGCACCTTAGCTTTGCCCATAAATGCCTTGGTCAATGGATATGCATGACTGTCAGCATGCATATCCATTGGTGGTGGTGTCACCGCCACCATCATAGCCATCTTTGGAGGGGAGCGCTCCTTTTGGGGGAACTTCCCACGTGCCAGGCTCTGTCCTGAGTGCTTTATGTGTATCTATTTACCTATCGGGTCCTCTCTGTAACTTTTTGGATTAGACCACCATCTTACAGATGAGGACACCGAGGCACAGAGAACAGAGAGGTTAAGTAACTTGCCCAAGGTCACACAGGTAGTAAAGGTGGGACCAAGCAAGTACATTCAGGCATCTGGCTCCAGAACCCACAACTTTTGCCATGACTAGCCTTTATGCCACTGCTGCACCTGACCACAAAGGGGAAAATTACACCTCCAACGGCTCCATGTTTCAGTAACCTTTCCAAACCCAGCCCTCTGCAGACATGTACATTTTATTGAATCTTCTGGGATTCATCTTTGGTCATTTTTAATAAATTTTCTTTCAGACACACCGGAAGATACCCCCAGCTTCATGTCATGAAAGCCTTTGACACACAGTTACCATTCCTTAGCTTTAAATGCTAATGTAACAAAATCCTGGCTTTTATGGATTTTTTTTTTGTGGGGGGGAAATGGGTCAGTACCAAGGTCAGTTCGTAATAAAGAATTTTCCAGAAGAAAAACAGAAATTGGCAACGTACTGTAAGAAAATCCTGCATGAGCCAGGAAGCAATGAAGAGATGTTTAAATTTTCCCTGACACGAATACTGACCACCCAGGGGAATAAAGAAAACACCTGTTGAAGCCTGGGCACATGTATACCCAGAGAGGGAAACCAGAGTGGGCTTCTGAGTCACCTGTCAAATTAGAGGCTGCGTGAGCTCGTGAGAAGAACAGCCACACACAGGCCTTGAGACCCAAGACCTGGTCTTGCCTCTACCTAGAGGGACAACTTCCCATGAATCAGTGACCCTCTCTCCTGCGTCAGTTACTTCAGCTGTCAAAAAGTGTCTCAGAGAACTCCCAGAATGGCTACAAAGGAAAGTACACACTCCAGGGCTTTAAAAAGTTAAAAGTACATGTGACCTTGGGGAAAAGAAGCATGAAAATAGTGCAATTATAAGACAGGAAAATCTTAGGGCAGGGAGGGATGAAAAAGTGGAGCACAGAGGATTTTTTCAGGGCAGTGAAACTACTCTGTATGATACTGTAATGGTGGCTCCGTGTCCTTACACAGTTGTCCAAACCCAGAGAAGGTACAACAGCAAGACTGAACCCTAATGTGAACTGTGGACTCCGGGTTATAATGATGATTCAATGTAGGGTCATCAGTTGTCACAAATGCATTCCTCGGGTGGGATGCTGATAATGGGGGAGGTTGTGTACGTGGGGGTGGGGGAGGGGAGATACAGGAACTCTCTGTGCCTTCCACTCAATTTTGCTACAAACCTCAAACTGCTCTAAAAAAATTAAGTCTTAATAAAAACAAATCTTATAAAAAGAGAACTACTAAGGATTGCAACCCCTGCCTGAACATGGTGTAGGTTTCAGTCTGAGAGTTTCAGGAATCCATTTCTATCAAACTGGCATATCTGTTCTCATCATATCCATAAGGAGGAATTTTGTAGCAGAAGCATTTGGTGGGTCTGAAGGTCCCTTGACTATTTGCTGAAATGAACGATTTTTTTTTTCCAAGTTTCCTTTTACTGAGACCAGCTGAGGGTATTCCTGGTTAACAAGCCTCCCACCATGAATTTTCTTTCCTGTTGTCATAGCTGGTTGGAACAGCACTTGGAATTTTCCCTTTTCAGACATTCTCACTTGGAATGTACTAATTATAAAAGTCAGATGTCAGTTTCAGTTAACCTGTTCTAACTCTCTGTGTGGTGTTTCCAAGGGGAGAGAAATAGCCTTTCTAGACCAGGTCCCCTAGAACTAAAAGCTCTCCTCCCTGACTCACAGCCCTGGAAACGTGGGGTGAGATAGAGGTGAGGTTTGGAAAGCTGTTGAGTGATTGGGGTCCAGGAAACAGCACGGCTGGCCTGCCCCGCCCCTCCGTGCTGGGGCGGTGCTTCTCCATTCCTTGGCCATAATAGGCGTCCAGGGTTAATGAGACTAGGCATGCGTGATTTGTAAGGTCATCTGAAGCAGGTCAGGGATTTATGGGCCTCCATTCTGTTTTCTGGGGAGCGGGGGAGATGGCAGGAGACTGAAGCAAAGGGAAGAGTTAGGAAACAGAATGTGACCAGTTGCAAAAAAAAAAAAGAAAGGAAAAAAAACAAAGATTTGGAAGAGAAAGCACACTCCCACATCAGATCACACTTTATGAACCAGAAGCAGTTTCATCATCTCTGGAAAGTGTATAAGTTTGCATCGGGCCCTGAATGGAGTGAATCAGAACAAAACAGCCCCTACACCCCAGGTGTCATCCAACCAACCCCTGTTATAACAACTATTTGAAAACCACCATTTAAGATGCGTTGGTAGAGAGAAAGCATCTAAGATGTAGCCAAAGCCCTCAAGAAATGTATAATATATTTGCAGAAGAGAAGATCAAAAACCAGAAACACTATCCTGTAGACAGTAATTCAAATACAAAGTAGGTCAAAGGGCAGTCTATTATGAGAGGATTAACACAGGAAATCAGCAAAGTAGAACAAAAGGAAAAATAGTGGGTTACAGATAAATGAACAGGACATTTCTGTCCCCCAATAGCCTAGAAACTAGTGGAGGGATGTTCATGTCAAAAGTAATCCATAATACTTGATCAATGCAATAACAAAGTATAAGCGAGATATGAATGCAGCAAAGCAAGGAGGGTGTGATTAATTCTGCCTGGGCCTGTCAAAGGTTTTCTGAATAAGGTAAAGTTTGAATTGGGTTTTGAAGTATAAGTAGGATGTCTCTAGACAGAGAAAGGAAGAAGGAATTCTAAGTAAAAGAAACAGGAAAGGAAGGGGGACTTCCCTGGTGGTCCAGTGGGTAAGACTCTGCGCTCCCAATGCAGGGGGCCCGAGTTCGATCCCTGGTCTGGAAACTAGATCCCACGTGCATGTCGCAACTAAGAAGCCCGCCTGCTGCAACTAAGAAGCCCACATGCTGCAACTAAGACCCGGTGCAGCCTAAATAAATAAATAAACATTTTTAAAAAAGAAGAAAGAAACAGGAAAGGAAGAAAGAGAGAAAAGCCTCAGTGTTTTTAAAATTCTTTGTTATTGCAGGTATACAGAGGATGAAACGGGAAGAAAGGCAGGAAATAAAGTAGGAGTTAATGGGTCCAAATTACGTGGGGTTCTCCATGTCGTACTTAGGGGTGTGGACATTATCCTTCAGCAGTAGGGAGCCAAAGAAAGATGTAGGCAGGAAGCAGACTGATCCCGCTTATGATTTAGAAGTACCATTTTGATGACACCATGGAAGATGGGTTGGAGCAGGGAAAGAGAAGGGCAACCACTCAAGAGACACTGGTAATAATCCAGGAAAAAACCAAGGGGGGCTTGAAGTAAGGAAGAGGCATTAGGAGCAAATTAAGGGGTAGGTTCAAAAGGTATTTAGGTGGAGAATGGAAAAAGCATGGTGACAGATTGGTGATGGGGCGAATGAAGGGATGGTGGGCCATCTCCCAAACCAGAAACTCGGGGGCTACTGTTCTGTTCACTCAACAGGAACTGCAGGAGAAAGAGTAGGTGTGTAGGGAAACTTGGTGAGTGGAAGTATAAGTTAGGTGTTGTACCTGTTGTTTTGAAGAGCTTTGGGTAAACCCCAGCGGAGAAGGCGTTTGGATATGTGGGAAAGGACCAACAATGCCTGATCCCTGAGAGAATCTAGAAAGACAAAAACTGACAAGTGTCTATTGGACAAGTAGGTAATTATTTGTCGTCCTAGTGCCCTCACAGAATGGACAAAACAGGGCTTCCCTGGTGGCGCAGTGGTTAAGAATCCGCCTGCTAATGCAGGGGACATGGGTTCGAGACCTGGTCTGGGAAGATCCCACACGCCTCAGAGCAACTAAGCCCATGCGCCACAACTACTGAGCCTGCGCTCTAGAGCCCGCAAGCCACAACTACTGAAGCCTGCGCACCTAGAGCCCGTGCTCCACAACAAGAGAAGCCACCGCAACGAGAAACCCACACAGTGCAACGAAGAGTAGCCCCTGCTCGCCACAACTAGAGAAAGTCCGCGCGCAGCAACGAAGACCCAACGCAGCCAAAATAAATTAAAAAAAAAAAAAAAAGACAAAGGGGAATTGAAGAATTTGCACCATGCAAATGGCACCCATCCAATACTGAATGACAACCATGAGTCCAGCTGTGGGCATCACACTTCCAAATTCCATACTCCCCATGGCAAGCAAGTCACAGCAGTGTGACAGGCTCTTGCATATACCCTGGACCCAGGGACACCATCATTGCATAAATTCAGTGCAAACCAGATTAAGCAATACTCGTAATGGAGCTGGGACGACTGGTGTAGATTGATTCAAACACTGTTAAATGCACATTTTTAAAAAATTGAAGTATAGTTGATTTACAGTGTTGTGTTAATTTCTACTGGACAGCAAAGTGATTCAGTTACACATATATATACATTCCTTTTTAATATTCTTTTCCATTATGGTTCATCATAGGATAGTGAGTACAGTTCTCTGTGTTATACAGTAGAACCTTGTTGTTTATCCATTCTATACATAATAACTTACATCTGCTAACCCCAACCTCCCACTCCATCCCTCCCCCATATTTTAGATTCCACATATAAGTGATATCATATGGCATTTGTCCTCTTTCTGTCTTACTTCACTTAGTATGATAATCTCTAGTTCCATCCATGTTGCTGCCAATGGCATTATTTCATTCTTTTTTATGGCCGAGTAATATTCCATTGTATATATGTATCACATCTTCTTTATCCATTCATCTGTTGATGGATATTTAGGTTGCTTCCATGCCTTGGCTATTGTGAATACAGCTGCTACAAACATAGGGGCAGATGCACATTCTTTATTTCAGATCTATGCTCCTCCCACCCTCTTAAAGTGAGAGCAGCAAGGAAGAAGCTGAGGAGGAGGTGATGACAGATGCATGACTTTTTAACACAGTGACCCTGTCCTCCAGCAAATGTGGCCCAACTCAGTGGCTCTAACTCTGAATTATCAAATCGGATTCCCTTTTCCTGGGCAGGAACTAGGATAGAGAAATGAAAGAGAGAAGGGAAGGGTGAGAGGTATTGCTGGTAAGCAGGGGAAGAAGAAGGAGCTGCGACAGATACTTTCCACTGAAACTACTTTCTTTACATGTGTTTAACTTAAAGTCTTTGTTTAAATCAGGCAAAAGTCTTTTTGTACTCAAGTTCATGAAAGAAAACAGGCTATATGAATAGGGTGGGTCACACGAGTTCCATCTGAGATCTCATTACTAGTGTAATAATGACATTGGATTTCTGGTTTATTGGGAGTTTGTGGAGGCCCTGCCACCCTATTCTTGTCCCCTGGAGGTCCAGGATCACATCTGCTTTATCTTTATAACCCTTACAGTGCTAGAACAAGGTGTGTGCTTTATAAACATTTCTGGAATTGAGACTGATAGGCTGAAATTGACAGGAAATTGACACTGAAATTGATAGGTGGAGGCTGTATTCCTGAAGTAGGTAATTGGTAGTCCAGATTTCACCCCTCCATCCCAGGATCTAGGTGGAGCTCCTTGGAGATTAGAGCACAAATTTCCTCACAGGGGTCGCCAAGCGGGACTGCATGAATCTCCCTGAGCTCACACACATGTTCCACTGGCCCCAGAGATGGACTTACTGTGAAGGCAATGAAGCTGAAAATTAAGGGACTTGCACTGGTGCTATGGGTGCCCGGAGGAGCTGAGAATTCTCGAGAGTTCCAGGTGGGAAAAGGAAACCAGGATGTAAGTAGGAGGCATTTCTGAGTTGCCATTTCCAGTCAGTGACTTCAGGGTCCCACGAGAAAGAACTGAGTCTTCATCCTCTAGTCAGTTGTCAATCAGAGGCGATACGCTACATTACCCACCACATTTCTAATTTAGCACTCATTTTTTATTTTTAAAAATTTTTTTCCATTATGGTTTATCCCAGGATATTAATATAGTCCCTTGTACTATGCAGTAGGACCTTGTTGTTTATCCATCCTGTATACACTAGTTTGCATCTGCTTAACCCCAGCCTCCCAATCCATCCCTCCCCCATCCCCTTTCCCCTTTAGTAACCATAAGTTTGTTTTCCATGTCTGTGAGTCTGTTTCTGTTTCATAGATATGTTTATTTGTGTCATGTTTTAGATTCCACACATAAGTGATATCATATGGTATTTGTCTTTCTCTTTCTGACTTACTTCACTTAGTAGGATCATCTCTAGTTGCCATTTGTAGCTGCAATGGAACATTCTTTTTTATGGTTGAATAATATTCCATTGTATATATAGACCACATCTTCTTTATCCATTCATGTGTAGCTGGGAGGGGTGGGTGATGTGACAGACGACACTGCCATGATTAGATTCTGTTCCATGGTCAAAGTAAAGAGGTTTTGCAGGTATAATTAAGGTTCCTAATTAGTATGACTTTGAGTTCATCAAAAGGGAGTTTATCCTGGATGTGTCTGGCCTAATCAGGTGAGGACTTTAAAAGAATCTTCCCTGAGAGTGAGATTCTCCTGCTGGCCTTGAAGAAGCAAGCCACGATGAGTTCTAGAGCTGCAAGGAACTGGATTCTACCAACAACCAGTGAGTTTAGAAAAGGATGCTGAGCCTCTGATGAGACCACAGCCCCAGCCAACACCTGGATTGCAGCCTGTGAGGTCCTGAGCAGTGGGCCAGCAGCGCCAGGCCCTGAATCCTGACCCATGGAAACTGGAGATAAGAAACGTGTGAGGGCTTCCCTGGTGGCGCGGTGGTTAAGAATCCACCTGCCAATGCAGGGGACACGGGTTTGAGCCCTGGTCCGGGAAGATCCCACATGCCACAGAGCAACTAAGCCTGTGCACCACAACTACTGAGCCTGCACTCTAGAGCCCACGAGCCACAACTACTGAAGCCCACAAGCCACAACTAGTGAAGGCTGCATGCCTAGAGCCCGTGCTCCGCAACAAGAGAAGCCACAGCAATGAGAAGCCCGCGCACCACAACAAAGAGTAGCCTCTGCTCGCCGCAACTAGAGAAAGCCCGCACGCAGCAACGAAGACCCAACGCAGCCAAAAATAAATAAATAAGTAAATTGGAAAAAAAAAGAAACGTGTGGGCTGTTGCAAGCTGCTAGATCCGTGGTAAGTTCTGACACAGCCTTAGGTACCTGAGGGCAAAGGAAAGGAAAGCCAAAACCAGGGAAAAGGATTTGGGATTACCTGGTATGATCAAGAATGGATGCAGAAGAGGGCAGGGTAAAGAGAAGGACCTAAAACACGCAGGAAGAATTGTTCTGGGTAATTATTATTCTTCCAGGTGCATTATTTTGTTTCAGTGCCCCAACACTTCTGGGAAGTGAGCATTTCTAGCTCCATTTTACATGAAGATGCCCAGCATCTCAGAAGACTTCAATCACTTACTCGAGGTCACAGAGGTAGCTTAGATGCAAATGGAGAGCTTCCCAGCAGCTCATGTCTCTCCCTTACATCACATCGCATCCCAGGCTCACGCTAGGCCTCAGGGGGATAGCAAGGCCCCCGAGAAGTGCTGCCAATGTGGTCCAACTGCAGGACAGAGCCTGGGGGCCTGCCGTTGCTGCGTTAGCCCGCTGCTCCCAAAGCACGGCAGCTTGGGACACATGTTTCCCTCGGGAACATCCTCTTTAAATTCCACCAAAAACGTTTTTTTTTCCACAAAAAATGCTTGCATAGAGGGGGGAAGGATGAGCTTCTATATGAGCATATTTATATCCATAGATATTCCTCGCCATAGGGGGTATAAATCCCAGAGGGCTGATGTCAGCAGCTCCATGCTCCGATGGGAAACTTGAGGAAGGCTATGGTTACCAGCATTTCCCAAACTTACTCAAAAAAGAAACCCCCCACACACACACGCACACGCACACGCACACGCACACACACACGCTCTCGGGCCTGCAGAGGGAAAACAATCCACTCCTGTCCAACTCATCTGGGTCAGGCAGACCCTTACCCCGACTTCCACTGCAAGAATGCTCCGCCAGGTTGCCATGTATCGCTCCACAGCCCTCAGGATAATAATCTGTTTGGCTCTTTTTTGTTGAATGTGGCTCTGAATAGTTTTTTCTCTGCTCAGATAATTTAGCAATATTCCTTCTCCCACCGGTCTCCTCCCTGTCAAGGACCTCCCTGCCACAGGTATCTGAAAGCTGGCCAGGGTTCTTCCAGGCTCCTGGGCAGCTCTATTCCCAAACCTCCCTCCACTTGACCTCTTTTCATTGAAGATCACGAGCCTGGGGTTCAACTGAGGACAAGAACAGGCTGGTAGGAAAAGGGGTCACTCTGTGTCACAGATACCGTAATGCCCCTACCCCCTATGTTCACATCTTAAACCCCAGGAATCTGTACGTTACATCACATGGCAAAGGGTTAAAGATGCAGGTGGAATGAAGGTTGATAATCAGCTGACCTTACAACGGCGTTTATCCAGGTGGGCCCCGTATAATCACAAGGTCCTTAAAATGAGGAGGGAGGCAGAGACGAAAGGGCAGGGCCATATCACGTGAGAAGAACTTGACCCATCATGCTGACTTTGAACGTGAAGAAGCCAGAGACAAAAAACATGGGCGCCCTCTAGAAGCTGGAAAGGGCAAGGAAACTATTCTCCCCTAAATCTTCCACAAGGGAAAGTAGTCCTGATAATACTGTGATGTCAGCCTAGTGAGACCCACTTAGGACTTCTGACCTCCAGAACTGCAAGATAATAAATTCTTGTCGCTTGAAACCACTCAAGTTGTGACAATTTATTCCAGCGGAACTAGGAAAGAGATGCCTTGTGTATGACTGTGTTTCATAATAACTGAGATACTCATGCACATCTTATCTTCCGTAAACGGCCTCTGGGGACAGGCCTCTATCTCCAAGAGGAACAAGGATGGGATTGCTCCGCCTTTCTGACATATCAGGAATTAAGTGGTCTAGTCCAGAAGACCTCATTTATACCAACGACTGGTCAGTTCCAAAGGGTGAACTCAAGGATCCGAGAATTTGGGCAAGGCCCAAACTCAGAGCATTAGAAGCTGTCCCAGGAGCTGTGGTCATATTAGGTCTTCATCTGTCACCCACGGATCTTTGAAGGGTTTAGCACTCTGAGACATAAGCAGGCGTGCATGTAGTAGATGACACTTCGACGCCCACGTGCACAGAAGGTTGCAAATAAATTCAACCCAACACTATGTGTATATAGTTCCGTGTTATTTTCTGTGCTGCCAACGATTAAGCAAGCTTCTCGAGAGCATGTCTTTATTTTATTTACAGACGAGCCTATCACACCTGGCACATTCTGGATGCGCAATCACTTGGTGTTGGATTCGGGACTCACTCGTGGGAAAAGTCTTTTAGACTTTACCAGCTGAGCCCAAGCCCGGCTCGAACATCCCTCTGCTCCAGAGACCCTCCCTCCTTGAGTCCCACTCTACTGAGCGCCCCAAAAGGGCTTCCAACTCGTGTATCTCCCGCAGGAGAGAGAGCACTGTGTCCTGGCTGCACCTGCAGACAGCCTGAGTCAGGTTTGTCCAAAAAGAGCATATCCCAGAAAAATGAAAGGCGTTTCGTTTTCTCCGTGGACGTGTATCCAGGTTTGATACGGGAACTGCGACATGTATGCTCCGTCTCTGCCTGCGCAAACGGAGAGAGACTGTGCTCACCCTGGTGCGTTGGAAGCCTCGGTTATTTGCCAGGGGTCCAGCCTGCTTGCCAAGCTCGGTGCGCCCCGGGTGCGCGGGCGCGCAAGTCCCCTCCCGGGGTGGGCCACGCCCGCCGCCCGCCTGCCAGGCTGCAGGGATGGAGGCCCCCTCTCCCCCGGGGTCCCCACCCTCCCACCTGGCCCGCCCACCTGCGCGCCTGACGCTACGCGGCGCCCCGCCCCTCCCCGCCGCTCTCGGCTCCCGGCTCCGCCCCCCGCGCGCGCCCTCCGCATCCCTGCCGCCCGCCCCCGCGCCGCCCGCAGCCAAGAGTTCAGACCGGCTCCCGGGACTCCTCCGGCTGCTCCGCGTCCCGGTCCCCGCTTGCCACTCCTGATTGGCTGAGCTCCTGTCAGTAGTAAAAGAGGATCAGATAGCAAACTGGGGACCTTCATAAAGGCGTGGTGGGGATGCTCGAGGAGCGCGGGCAGCCTATGACATCAGCCGCGCACGCCTGGGATGCCGCGGCGCCCCGCCAGACCCCGAGGAGGCGCAGGGTCCCGCCAGCTGAGAGTGGCGTAGCCCCGCGCGGCGAGGCCGCCACTTTTCTGGGGACTCTGGTTTCGGTCACTGGCTGCCACTGTACTCCTACCCGGGGGAGCTCGCGGAGAGTTGGATGAATTCTGGGTTGTTAACTGCGGTCAACTGGGCTCCCGGGAGCCCGTACCTGGTGGAAGTCAGGGGCCATCTGGCCAAGGGACCAGCGGCTCGCTGAGACTCAACATGACACTCCTGGGGTCTGAGCACTCATTGCTGATTAGGAGCAAGTTCAGATCAGGTAGGGCTAAGGCACTTGGCATTCCTTCTTCAACTTTTCCTCTTCTGCACGTCTCAACTCCACACTGCTTTCCAATAAATGTTTCAAAGCCAGCGCCTTGGCTACTTCAACTCTGTTCCCCAGAAGCACATTTGGCAAGTGAAGAATTGTATGTGCCTTGGGGGGCCTTTAATGTCTTCTGTTGTAAATGCTTTGAGTCACAGAGCGTGGTTTTTGTTTGTGAAAAGGCCAGTCCTTTTACTTTTGTCTCTCTGTTTGCGAGTAGAAATTCTGGAGGGGTCCATCCAACAGGAATAACCTTGAAAGTGAGCAAATAGGGGATTTCAAGTTGGAGAGCTGCACAGTATCAGTCAGAATTGCTGAGACAATGAACCTGATGCTGTTGTATTAGATACAGGAGTCACTTCAAATGGAGCTAATCCAAACAAATGTATTTCCCAAAAAAAGTCACTTGGGGGAAGTAAAAATAGCAAATTTGGAGCACACCAAGTATTTAAAATGACATCACTGTAGGAAAAAAAGAAGTCCAGTGCCACAAATATTTTTTCCCAAACCATCTGATGTTTATAAATGGAGACTTTTCCCCCCAATTTCTGTGTTAGTGGCGATAGAGGAACTTCTCAGAGGACGCTGAGTGAAGGTGAGTGGAGAGGAGACGGGCCTTTAACTGCCTCACACATAGGGTGGTAACTCGCCCCTGGAAGGTGTTGATGTGTGTGGGTCTCCACACTGAGACGGGGAGACTTCTTTGGTTCTTTGTCAATAGCTCTGTGTAGAATATCGGTTTTATAAAAGTGGTAACAAACTGCTCAGTAAACGGTACAACTTCCGCTTAGAAGATGGGTTACTTTATATAAACTGTGATGTGAACATTTCCCATAACAGGTGTTAAAAGGATGCTGGCATAGTTTGCTAAGTTTTCCATAGCCCTTCTAAGTGGGACCACGCAGCATTTCACTTGGACGGATGTTACCAAAAAATGAGAAGAGTGGATGCTGGAAAGTAGGGTCCTCTGGGACTTGCTTAGATGCTCCTGGCTTTTAGATGTCTTGTGGGGTCCACTGGAGATTTTCTATGGCTCTGTACCGTCAAAGCGAGATGAAACCTTGAGAACGGAGGCAGCTACAAGACTCAGTGCCCCGAAGATCCGGGGCCGGTCTGTCAGGGACTAGGTTCTGCAGTGGATTAATCCATCCTTTCCTTTCTGTGGTGAGGTGAGGCGGTTGGTCTGTTAATCCACTAGAGACATGGCCACTGCTTTGCAATTTGGTCAAAACCGCAGGGCAACACTGCCACCTTTCTGAAGAAGAGAGGATGTGGATTTGTTTTGCAAGAAGCTACGCTCATTTCAAAGGCACCCTTGCCAGTTTCCTGCAGGGGCAGGGGAGGAGCTGGTTTGTCTCTAGATGGACTTGGTGATGTACTTGATAGTAGAATTGCGAAACAGACTTACCAAACGAATGCTTCCTTCAGCTGCGGTGCAAAGGCAAGGAAGACAGTGCTCCTAATTCCTGCTTTGGTGGGTCCGTGGAGTCCTGGTGTCTCCCAGGTGGACCCTGCAGACCTAGACCCTGCAGCTTCCGAGAATTCCGATGGCAGCCTCACTTTGGTTTTTTTTTTAAACTGGGACAGGCTTCTGTGTCACAGGAAGGATTGCTTTGGGAAGACATGCTATGCTATCGAAGCAGACATAGGCAGGCTTAATCCTCTACCTTTGATAAACAGGGAAACGGGGTCTGGAAATGGACAAAGTGGTTTGGTCCTCTGAATACAAGGGGTTGATAATCTCCTAAAAGACAGAGAAGAAGACAAGTTGAATGTAAAACTAAGTAAATGTAGTGTTGAGGACGGGGATTATTCTTCCTGGAGATAATTACAGCCCTAGCTGCGGGAGCACAGAAGTCTGGCTGGCAGCATGCGAACAAGAGGGCCTCTTCCTAAGAGTCCTCGATTTATTTTATGGCTAACAATGAATAAAGAAGGCCTCTTCTCTGTTTTGATTTCTCTCTCTCTCTCTCTCTTGTTTTTTTCGTCTTCTTTTCTTTCACAAACTACTCAAAATGTGAACTCATAAAACTATCTCAGGGCTAATGTTTGCTTTGACAGTGGGTTCTGGTGTATTTCATTTAAAAAGTTTCAAACAAAAAACACAGGAAACGAAATTGATCATACCAAGGGGCCTGTGTGTAGGGCTGGTTTGTAAGGGAACAGGTAACTGTTTTGACTCTGAAACTGACATGTATGGTAACAGCTTGCAACTGACTTTCTATAAGCTGTATTCCAGTGACCTTGTTATTAACTGCGAATCGGTGCTACTGGAGCAATAAACATGAAAGTTTACATGGGTGAACGTGTTTAGTGATATAAACTCATCTTACTGGAGAGGCCGCAGGGTTTCACAATTGAATGTGCAGATCTAGTGCCAAACTCTGGGTTTTTAGCAGGCACTTCTCCTTATCGGCTGTATAACCTCGAACCTTAGCTAAATTACGTAACTTTATCTGCCTCAGTTTGCTTCGTTTGAATGATGAGAATGATTATAGGATCGTTGTGATGATTAAATGTGATACTACAAGTAGAGCATTTAGAAAAATGCCTGGCACTTAGTAAGCTCTCAAAAAATATTGTTTTATTATTTAAATTCTTAGGCAGGGTGGTCCTGGGTTTGTCACTTCTTCTCTCTGAGTCTTGGTTACTTCATCTGTAAATGTCAGGGTTGGACTAGGTGATTTCTCAGACCCTCTAGAAACATTTTATGGTTCTCTGAAAATGCAAAGATTGGGAATAAGCAAAATTGTGATTGGGCTGTGTGCCAGTTGGGCATAAATCAGAGGCAGTTTACTTAAATGCAGTCATTAGTGTTGCTTTTAAACTAACCACATTTTTATTGTTTTTCATCTTTTCACTGTTGTTATGTCAGTATCTGTAATCAGTATCACTGTCAGTAATTTTCCTCAATACCATAATGCTTGTGTCAGTAAGACACAAGGACCCATACGTGTGTACACATACACACACACACACCATGCACAGAGGATCAAAACGAGAGAGGTCCATTAGTGGGTTTCCCTTCTAAAGAACTATTGTGTTTCTTTTGCTTTTTTCTCTTTTTCTCTTCTCCCCAAACAGCTCATACAAAGGAAGACTCTGCTTCCTGCCATGACCTTACCTCCATCCCCCGAAAATTTAGGGCTGTCAGATTTCGCAAATAAAAATACAGGATGCCTAATTAAATTTGAATTTCATATAAACAATGAATAATTTTTTAGCCTATATTGGGAGCATACTTTCACCTGAACTAGGCACTTTGCATTTTCTGTGGCAACTAGGCTATAAAACTATATATATTTACCTAATTTAATTGACCTTTTCAGATCTCATTTTTGTCATGTACAAAACAGAGGATTTGACTGGTTCATCTCTGCAGTTGCTTCCAGCCCTAAGATTTGATATTTTCCCAAATGAACGTCCCTGAGTACTTCTGTAAACTTTTGAAGACTATAAACTTCATAGAAGTGTTACTGTGACATTTTTTAACTGTTGTATCCTCAGGAACGGGACATAGAGTAGATGCTCAATAAATTTTTCTCACGTGGATGAATGAATAATTCACACCTGCCATCTTTATAATTAATCCATTATTATTCTAAGATATGATTATTCTAAGACAGTCGTTTCAATTGCTTCACGTGTTGTCTTCTTTTCTAAATTTCCTTGATGACTTTTGGGTGTGACGTTTACTGGAGCACAAATATCTATTCCCAAATTCCATTTTGCTATTGAAATGACCAGTAGAATATTGGTATATATTCTAATATTAAAACAAAGGTGAATTTTGAAGTAAAATTATTTCAGTGATATAAAAATTTACTACTTGTTTACTTAATGTGCTATCAGAATATCTCTCATTTGCCCACGGTTACAACATTTTCCTGTAACCACAAAGGCAGAGCCTACTATATGCCAGGCGCCGTGACAGATACCGGGAATTCAAAAATGAGTAATATTTTACCCCTGCACTCAGAGCTAACTCTAAGCTAATAAACGTAAAATATACAGGATAATCCCCCTATTTTAAAAGGTCAGTTGATCAGCAGCCTTAATTCCCCTGTAACAAAATACCATAGACTGGGTAGCAAAACAACAGAAATCTATTTTCTCACAGTTCTGGGGGCTGGAAGTCCAAGTTCAGGGCGCCATCATGGAAAGGTTCTGGTGAGAGCTCTCTTCCTGGCTTGCCGGCGGCCACCTTCTCGCTGTGTCCTCACATGGCACGGAGAAAGAGAGACAGGCAGACAGCGAGCTCTCTGATCTCTTCTCACAAGGATACTAATCTCATCTTGAAGGCCCCACCATCAGGACCTGATTTAAACCTAATCATTTCCAAAGGCCCCGCATCTCCAAATACTATGACATATGGGAGTTAGAGCTTCAACATGTGAAATCTGGTGTGTGGAGGACACATTTCAGTCCATAGGACCATGTAAGGTAACATATTCATTGGTTCCAGGGATTAGGATGTCGACATCTTCGAGGAGGGGACATTATTCTGCCTGTGACAGCAGCTTCCAATAAGGCATTCCTAACTGTAACCCCTCCACATGCCTCTCTCCTGCAGACTTTGTTCTGTAGCACTTTTCCTTTAATATAGATTATTCAGCCATAATACCTGTGTTTTCCCCAGGGAAGTCCACAGAAGACTAACTCCACAGTACGTTCAAGTTGTTCAGCAGGAAATTTAAAAAAGAGGGAAGCAAAGTACAGTGAAAAATTAAATTGGATTTTTAATTGCAGGATTTCTGAAGCCCTTACTATTTCTCATGTCTATTACGAGCTTCTGAAAGGCAGGGATTCCGAGACATCCTTCACCTTTATTCACACAGCATCTCAGAGGACAAGTTTAGCTGGACAAACACATCGTGGAGAATTCTTTCTGGACAGAAAAACTCACGGTTTCCGACAGTGACTTCTCTCATGGGGTTAATCTCTGTGTCTAGGAAGCTGGCAAGCCCTCCGCACCCAGCCAGGTGCGCACTCTGTTGCTTTTCCTTCCTGGCTGCTTCCTCCCGTGCTGGGTCCCCCAGCAGTGGTTTCACTGCTCAAACCTCCGTTATTTATTGGCACCAATGCCCCACCCCGGGAATATCCATCAGAGGATTGTAACCCATGTCCCCAAGGAGCTCACAGGCAACCTGAAAGGTGCTGAAAAAATGCTATACGAGAGCTACGTATTCATTCATTCATTCAACAAACGTGCAGGAATATTTCTTCCATGTTTCCCTTGTAATGGAGACTGTGTTAGGAGCTGGGGGTTCGACTGGGAAGCAGAAAAGACCCATCCCATGTCCTCACGTGGAATGTTAGAGCTGACCCTCTAATACCCTGTGCGTGGTTCCTGCAAGCCTTCTAGAAGTCCACATGAGAACACAGTTACCGGGATTTTAAAAGATGAGTGTGTTTTAAGTCCTAAATGGGACTTTTAAATCTTTTTTTAAAGCTAGTGGAACATTCAGGGGCCAGCCCATCTACTTCAGACCATTGCATTCACCTCATATACCAGGTGGGCTCCCCTAGCATCTTAATTACTGTAGCAAGAGCCCCAAACTGCCCCCCTGCACCTAACCTGCCTTATTATTATTATCCATAGCTCCTAGCACTATGGAGGACACTAAACATTTTACTTGATCATTCAGTTATTTGTCCACCAGGGCAGGAATTTTTGTCTGTTCGTTTTCACTGCTTTATTCCCCCGGCACCTCGCACAGTGATTGGCATAGATAAGGCACCATTAACAATGCCTTGAATAGATACATTTTATTTTCCCCCACAAAGACTATTCAGAAACAAAAGTAACCCGTCTATGTTTTTATATAGATTTTAGGCATATTGAAGGAGTGGTGCTTAAGACTAGAACAAAAAAAGAATGAGTGAATATAAGTACAAAATTCAGAAAAGTAGTTACCTCTGCAGTAGGAGAGGCAAGGGGAAGAGCTAGGCGTGGAGCCTGAGTAGGAGAAAGGTTATTGGTGGTGGTCGTAGGTTGAGCAGTGGTGACGTGCACATTGATTATTCAGCAAATGAATTAAATAATGTTCATTCATGGGCCGATGATGACAGTGGGACTTGGACCAGGGATGATGATGGATCCAATTATGTGCATCTGGGGTCTTTGAAAAAAATTGAAAACATAAGTTTTTTAAGACCATAAAGAGTGGCATTCATCTTTTATCTGCTACAGTATATGACAGACACAGTAAGAGTTTGTCAAATAGGACTGAACCAAATTGAATGGATTCTGATCTAACTGGGTTGAATTGGAGAACAACAGAAGTGCCTGGCAGAAGCAGAAGTGCTCAACCCAGCAATTTGAGGATTTTACATACCTCAAAGAAGCCAAACCTGAATAGGAGATGTTGGAACATGAAGGAGTCTTTCATCTTTATTTCCATCTTACTAGCACGATCTCACTGGTCCTCTAGCAGATGGTGATGAGCTTTTTTTTTTTTTAATTAAATTTATTTTATTTTTTATTTTATTTTTGGCTGTTTGGGTCTTCGTTGCTGCGCGCGGGCTTTCTCTAGTTGTGGTGAGCGTGGGCTACTCTTCGTTGCGGCGCGCAGGCTTCTTATTGCAGTGGCTTCTCTTATTGTGGAGCACGGGCTCTAGGCGCACAGGCTCAGTAGTTGCGGCTCGCGGGCTCTAGAGCACAGGCTCAGTAATTGTGGCGCACGGGCTTAGTTGCTCTGCAGTATGTGGGATCTTCCCGAACCAGGGCCCGAACCCGTGTCCCCTGCATTGGCAGGTGGATTCGTAACCACTGCGCCACCAGGGAAGGCCATGACGAGCTATCTTGAATCTCTGCCCAGATCAGGAAAGGGAAGCTGGCAGGTGTATTTCCCAGGTATCAGTCTTTCCAGTCTCATGCCCGCTCTCCTGTGGGCAGACCTGTAGGGGGAGCCCATCACGCCCACTCTCTGACTCCATGATCTTGGGAAAGTCAGTGCTGCTCGCTGGGCATCTGTTTCCATTGTGGTAAAATGATCCCTGCTATTTGTGAGGGAAAGAGTTTTGTAGAATTATCGAGGCTTTCTTCTGCAGAAAGACGTCTCCATTCCCCACGTGGGAAGGGACTCCTTGACCTGGTGGCAAGAATCGCACAAGAGAGAAGCATGGAGTAGTGGTTTTGATAGACGTAAATAGGATTTTAAAAAATAACCACCCATTAGCCAAATGATAGTTTTTTGCAGCCTTATGATTTTAATATTTAGTTTTTTCAACTTTATTAAGCAGACAGTGTTTGTTTAAGTCAGTAATTTGCACTAATTTCTATTCTGATATCATCTAGAACAGCTGGTAAGTCAAGCTTTACCTAACTACATTTGCATTATCATTCTTAGAGGAAAATACAAGGGTCTCCAAATTTTTTACAATGTCATTTATTCCCAGAAATTCAGAATAAATAAGGCTGATTCCTGACTTTCATTTTTTACAGAGCACAGCAAAGTGCCCTCAGAAACCACTGAAGGAAGAATAATTTCATTCTTTTCTCCTGTTGGTTGAAGGAAGATAAATTCTCCTGTTTCTCTATAGATACCACTAGAGTAGTTCTCTCACGTTTCAGTTACACCAGTTGACGTTTGCTGTATTCAGCCACCTTAGATCATTAGAGAAAGCAGTAGAATTCTAGCAGTAGAAGCAGTGGATTAAGCCACTGTAATATTGTAAAATACGTTTATTGGGTTCCCCCGTGTAGGACCTTAACCATCACTTGGTATGCGCAGCAATGATCAGCAAATACACAGACTCTCATGTCTTGCCTAACATCTCAGTTTGAACTGCCACTCAAACAAGTTATCCATCCTTCAATCTGCATCTCTTTCGCCTTGGACTCTTAAGTAGTGCAAAGTCATCAGTTCTTTCTCATAAAATATAGTCCAGTAGCCCCCAGGAATATCCCTGTTTCACAGATAATGACTGGAAAATACCCCATAAGCTGTTTTGACGTCCTACTTCCGGGAAACACTCTCCTTCCAGGAAGTCATTCGACTCTGTTGTCCTCATGACTGATTGGGCTGGTTTCTTGGTCTGAGGGAAAGTTCCACACGGGACATTCCGATACTCAAACTCCAGACAGGGCCGTGGGGCTTCAAAACAGGCTAACTCCAAGAAAATGCTATTCAACATTCATTTGAACAATCATTTCCTCAATACTTCAAATGTCTTTACTATTTTGTGTTCCCTTCCTGCCCTTGTGCAGACAGGTAAAGAACTTTACAAAGCTGTGGTCAGAGCATACGCCTAAGTTAAACTCAGCCTTTTTAGCAGTCAGCACGATATCATAAGCAGTTGTCCAGACTGCTCCGTAGTAGCATAATTCTTGTTTTAAAGACTGTATCCTGTTCCACCAAGTGAGTACATAATAATTCCACTTGTAGTGGAATGTTATGCCAGTTACACTTTTTATGTTCTAAATAACACTACTATGGAAATCTTCATGCACATAGACTCTCTCTTCCTCTGGATTGTTTTACAGGATACTCATCCTTTAGAGGAAATAATCCAAGTGTGGGAATCATGGATAGGAATCTTTATGATCCGCTAGGGTAGCTTGTATTTCTGGAGCACATAACAATGCCCCAGGCTTAACCTTAGTCCCTTTTCCACATGGCAGTGAATATCTGACTCTGTGATAGAACTAACTCAGAGTCATCTTGGATACTTATCCGATGCGGACTGCCGTTCAGTGAGCTTTTCACACCTTTTCAGTCAAGAATGAAAAGGAAAAGGAGCCACAAGTACCTGATACCTTTGGAAACCTTTGGCTACCTCTGTGTGATCTGCTATTTGGGGACCAAATGTGACCGTATTACCAGATATGATTGATGCTTCATCAAAGGAGAAGAGAACAGGACCAAGAGTTACTGGGAACCTGTTATCTATGACATTTTCAGTATCTCATTTAATCCTTACAAAAAATGCTATGAGACAGGTATGCTTATTCCGTTTTATAGATGAGGAAACTAAGGCTCAAGATGTCAAACAACTTAGTCGGAGTAACATAACTGGTAAATGGCAGAGACGAGGTCTGATCCCATCTGTGCCATGATGACCATCTCTGTCACAAGCTAAACCTCGCTTCTCCCACCCTCCCCCTCCACCGCCCATCCCCCACACACACACTTGGCCCAGTGGATTTAATTCTACATTCCAGTGGAGTTCTGGACTACAACTTCAGGTTTATACCCAATTGCCATTATTGTCCGTGATTTTCTAAATAGCGATTTACTAAGCTACTTGTTTCTAATACTCTTTAACCTGTAAATTATACATGCCATCTCTCCCAAATCCCAGGACTTTTAATGAAACTTGAGTATTTTAATCTCAGTTTATCTGATTAAAAAATTTCAAGAGATTTTTGAAAAACAACAACAACAGACTTGCCCTAAGACACTATACATGTAAGAAATATCAAATAACAGAAGAGTCCAGTGGCGGTTGCCAGGGGCTGGGAGGTGGGGGAAATAGGGAGAGGTTGGTAATAAAAGGGCACAGACTTTCAGTTATACAATAAATAAGTGACATGACATAAAATATTAGAAGACAGTTTTAAATTTAGCACCCTCCCCAAACACACACAGAATGTCAGTAGATTCTAAATATCATGCTCATTTCTTGATCAAAAGGCAGTGAAAAAAAAAAAGTTTTTGTATTTTTAAATTTTTTATACAATTTTTAAGTTACTTTCCATTTACAGTTACTACAAAATATTGGCTATGTTCCCCATGTTGTGCAGTATATCCTTGAGCCTATTTTATACCCAGTAGTTTGTACCTCCACTCCTCTACCCCTTTATTGCCCCTCCCCCCCCCACTGGTAACCACGAGTTTGTTCTGTGAGTCTGCTTCTTTTTTGTTACATTCACTAGTTTGTTGTATTTTTTTAGATTACACCTATCAGTGGTATCATACAGTATTTGTCTTTTTCTGACCGACTGACTTCATTTAGCACAATTCCCTCCAAGTCCATCTATGTTGCTGCAAATGGCAAAATTTCATTCTTTTTTATGGCTGAGTAGTATTCCATTGTATAAATAGACCACATCTTCTTTATCTATTCATCTTCATCCATCTGTTGATGGACACTCAGTTGCTTCTGTATCTTGGCAATTGTAAATAATGCTGCTGTGAACATTGGGGTGCATGTATCTTTTCAAATTTGTGGTTTTGCTTTTTTCAGATACATGCCTAGGAGAGAAACTGTTGGGTCATATGGTAGTTCTATTTTTAGTTTTTTGAGGAACCTCCATACTGTTTTCCACAGTGGCTGCACCGACTTACATTCCCACCAACAGTGTACAAGTGTTCCCTTTAAAAAAAAAAATACTTTGATAGCTGAAATATTTTAAGCTCAGCAAGTTAGGGATCAGAACACACCACAAATATACCAAAAGCATTCAAGCATAGAACAAAGTCTAGAAGGATCCATTCTCAGTGATTATCTCTGGGTGGTGAGAAAATGAGTAATTTTTAATTTTTCTTATCTTCTTTCTTATATTCCTATATCCCTTATTTTGATGATCTATTCAGTGTCTCCTGTATCTTCTATAGTAAGCAGGAATAACTTTGGTAATACGTGAATTAGCAGCGGACATTGCTTGCGTATTCAGTTTTAAGCCATGCAGTCGTAGGAGATGAAAGATTCCTTAACTGAGGAGCCGCTGAAACAGGTTGCCTGAACACCTAGGAGGCTTAAGTTGTGACAAACTCCCACCAATCCGAGAGCACATTCACGTTCAGGCTACAGCCAAGAAAACTTGGTCCGCAGCTGAGACTGAACATTGGCACCCCCTCCGATTAATCTGTGTTGGAAAATTCTAATGTGTATGTCATGATACAAGCCCTACAGTCTCACTGACCTGGGCTCAGATCCTGGCTCCACCTTTCCTGGTTGTATGAACTTGAGCATATCCTTCAAGCTCTCCACTCTTCCGTCTGTGAAGGTGGGAACAAAATTGCCTGCCCTGTGGAAATTTTGTGAGGCTTTAGTGAAATGACAAAAAAGGTATCGGACCTAGTGCAGGGATGTACTTGTGTACTCCGTCAATGGTAATGGTTTTATCCACGGATTAATATTCATGATTATATCATTATTTATATCAATATGCTATAGGAGGTTAATCTGCAATATTTAAAATTACTTCAATATTATTATAAAATGTCATATTGTTTCTAAATTTACAACCATCTTGTGGTTACCTCATGAGATTTGCCGCTACTTCTTCTCGTTTCTTTTTACATTTGAGAGTGTTGCAGATACTCATTATCATTATAGGATTTACACCGTATTCTATAAAGTGATTTATGTACGTACTATCACTTATTCCTTCCCTTTCAAAGAAAATTTTGAGAAAGGCATTATTATCATTTTCATCCTCCAGACAGGGGTAGTCGTCCAGCTCAGGTCCTTATGTGTTTCCGACAAGAGCCCCAGGCCTTGTCTGGGACCTTGCAAGGTTACCAGTTGGCTGTAAGGATTAGCGTGGCTCATGGCTGTTCTTCGGGCTCCACTGAGAGCCCAAATCCTACACCCTTGTAATCGAAAATATTGTTCTGTCTAAAACTGAAACCAAGGCGAAGAGCTCTCTCCAGAGGGAACAGTGTTTGAGGATCAGACAGCACTCTGCTAAATTATAATACCTTTTATTTTTATGGTGCATTGAACTCGCAAGTTGATACGCTTGTATTTTCATAACAACTCTGTGCGATTACAGAACTGGTCGTGCCGATGAGATTGAGAGTCTGGGACATTAAGAAATCCGCCCAAAGGGCTTCCCTGGTGGTGCAGTGGTTGAGAGTCCGCCTGCCGATGCAGGGGATGCGGGCTCTTGCCTCGGTCTGGGAAGATCCCACATGCCGCGGAGCGGCTGGGCCCGTGAGCCATGGCCGCTGAGCCTGCGCGTCCGCAGCCTGTGCTCCGCAACGGGAGAGGCCACAACAGTGAGAGGCCCGCGTACCGCAAAAAAAAAAAAAAAAAAAAAAAAAAAGAAATCTGCCCAAGGTTACTCATTAGATTTAGAATCAGAGTTCTGGGCTCCCAGAACCAAGTTCTCAGTGTGATCCTCTGAGGAACATGCAGCCTGGGAAGACATCGATGGTGCAAAGATGGGCCGATGCCTGGCTTTTTCAAGGCCAGTGGCTCTCAGCAAAATAAATGGTCCCTCTGCTTAGAGCGTTCTTCGCACGTAGTAGCCATCTGCACTGGCTTCAAGGTTCAAAGGGCTAGATTAGAGAGAGAGGTGAAATTCAGCAAGTTAGATACAGTATTAGCTGGGAGAGGAGAACAGAATAGGCGTAGAAATGGCAAAGCAGCTTTTGGCTTTAGTAGAATACCAGTCTCTGCAGAAGGTTCTGGTCTTAGCACATAGACTAGATCCCAGCGCTATGGAATGTCCCAGAGACAGAAAATGTTCTTAAATGTTATGTTTGGTTGTTTCAAAACCTTGTAAAAACAGTAGAGCCAAGATTATTTTCTAACGCTTAAAATTTTAATATACCTACATTTACTATTTTCTCAAACTTTAAAGGTACAGCATATGTGTACATATATATATACTCACACTATTATATGTTATATATATTTATATCAATCACTATTATATATATCATGATTATATAATGGTGTGAGTATATAATATACACATATGTCTATTGTATATTGTGTATATACTCTACACTTCATATGACGAGTCAAAGATCGATATTCTTTGTAGTGTTATACATGCTACAGAAAAATTGAAGGAAAAACTCAAAATGCTCAACAAAGGGAGAACGTTTGAAGACACTGAAATGTAATATAACGTGCATGTTATATATGGTACTTTCAAAGAATAGCTAATGAAATGGAAATATGTTTTATAACCAGAAGAGGCAATATGTGCTTTCAATGCTAGCACGGTATACCACACGCTTCACTTAGGATCTCAAAAGAACTTCAGTCTCTGTTGCAGGACTACAGCGACGTGGAATGAAAAATTTCCCCTTAATTTGGAGAGAATTCCTTTTCCTTGCCCTCGTAAAGCACGCCCTTGGTTCCAAGTTCTAATACCAGTTCTCATCCAGGTATTCCCTGGACGCCTGCGTTCACCTCTTGAATGTTTGTGTAGTCATTTATCCCAGCTCACGGAGTCTTAGTTTGATCACGGCAGTGACCCTGTGAAATGGGTCTAATGATACCTTCCTTAGAGGGATGGGAAAATGAGGTTCAGAAAGGGTTCGTGACCCACTGAAATTCACACGCAGAAACATGGCAGAGCAGGGCTGAACCTGGATCTCGTGACCCCTCCCAATGAATGGTGGACGCTGGGAGGGGAAAATCAGAGTCCCTTTCCTCCAGGACCACCCCCCACCCCAGCACCAGCTTTCAAGGAAAGCAGGTCAAACAGCAGGTTCTGGTCCCCCAGGCCCCTCCTGCCCCCCTCCAGCCCGCCCCGGGGTGGCACGCGGTCCACCTAATTCACTCGTGGCTCTAGGCCATGGAACACATAAACAAGTGGGGAAAGCCTCCAGAGGAATCTTGATGCCCACATGGAACCATTTGTCTTCTGAAATGATTGTTTGAAATTGTTTATGTCAGTTGCCGAGTTTCTGTTGCTCGCTTCAGGGACCTATTTGTGATGCAGGAAAAAATTTCCCTGCAGCCGAGTGGTCAGGGCTCAGCGGGCAGTTCTGGTGACAGCATGGCCTGACGCCAGCTGGTCCTCCCCACACGGGGATGGCTCTGGGGAGATGCACCGCAGTCCCAGTAGAGCACCCCAAGAATGATTGGGTGCTCACTGTTTGCTGGGTACTGCTTTCAGTGCCTCACATGTACGAACTGAACCCACACAACAGTCCTGTGGGTGGTACCTTGGGTCCCCCTCCGTCCCCCCACATTCACCGATGGAGAAATTGGAGAACCCAGCCCCGAAGGGCATTTCATAGGACTCCACGACTAGTAAATGGAAAAGCTAGGACTTGAACATATGCACCCCTGGCTTCAGAGCCTACGTCTGCAACTCCTACTCTGTACTGCTTCTCACAGGCATCTAGGCTGGCCGGAGCTGGCTTTCTCATCCTGTCCTCCCCGAGAGCAGGCAAATGGCACCTTCTGTCCCCTTAGTGACATCGTCAGCCCCACGGCACACCCACTCGAGGCCTGCGTTCCTCCTGCCTGTAGTGTCTTGAGATGTTGTAACATAAAAGCCCTCAGCTCACAAACCTGGCAGCTGGCTGCGTGAGAGAGCATTCCTTTTGAGGCATGAATTAGTCTTCTTCAAATGTTTTGACAAACTGAGAGTGTGGTGCTTAGGGAAAGGATCACTTCGCACTGTTTGTGTGAACAGACATCCTTCTCAAACTTGAGACTGTGTGTGAGGCTTGATCATTGAAGTAACTGCGTGGTCATTCTGAGCTGGTGCTCTTTGGATGTGAATATTCCCCTGGTTTTTACCCAACACGTGCCCAATGCTGGAAGCTGGCCTGGATTCGTGTGTCTCAATCTCCTCGAAGGAAGCAGAGTCGGGACATCTCGTGAGATCAAGAAAGAACAGTGGTGCCTGGTCCCAGCCTCTTCCCTGCATGTCTGCTCATCTGTGAAGACGACTAACGCCAGTCCGGCAGCCCAGGCTCCCCTTCTCCATCAGACCACAAAGGGCACATCAGTCACCTGATCGTCATTTTCTCTGCCTCTTCTCTCGATGCCCCCAGCAATGGACGGGTACCCAGTCAGCTTCTGTCCTTCTTGTTCACCGTGACCACGTGGCTGCACACAGGGCAACGCTTGGTCAAGGGAACAGTTATTCTTGGTACCTGGACTCTGAAGGCAAGGAGCAGGGTGTGCTCAGATGTCAGCAGGACACACAAAAATAATCCCTGGCTTTCAGCCTTGTTTGGGGAACACGGCCAGGCTTGGGGCAGGAACAGTGTAGACAACGTGGCCTAAAAGGCCACATTCTCTCAGTTCTCATCCCCCCGTCTCCTCTGTACTAGGCGGGTTGATGCCCGTGTACCGTCAGACCCACGAGTGACGCAGCCTGCTCCTGGGAAGGGGGTTTGTCCCAGAGTCGGAAAATGCCGGGGAAAGGAAAGAATTCTGTGAGTGGGCCACCCGTTGGGCAAGGAGAGAGCAGTTATTTCTACAGTCTGTGTCCGACAACATCAGCTCCCAGCTCTGAGCATCCCTGAAACCTCCAGTGGTGGTCCTGCTTGTTACTTGCCAGGAGATCCTCCATTGCCCTGTGCCTGATGGTGTCCTCGAAGGCAATGACGTCGAAGTCGGGGGTCGTACGTGAAGGTTGATCCAAACTCAGGGTGGAGCTCAACAAAAAGAAGTTCAAGGCCAAAATTTTGGACAGATACGACTGCCCCTTCTGAGGGGAGAGCTTTCAGCCGACTGTCGCTCTGTCGTGTCCAGGGCTTGTGGTCTTTACCTGGCATCGGCTAGAGAGGACGCCACATTAACAACCATCCAGGATGCTTCCCGTGACATGCTTAACTTGGCCTCCTGGGTCTGCCAGCGTCATGCTCTGGGGTGTATGTTCTGCCACCTCTACAGACCCTAGATCTGCACCCCTAGGAGTTTTGACTAGTGGACCAGGATTTTAAAATAGATCTCAAAGCTTTGCTTGCTTGTGCTGGTAGCTTTCCACCACCACCGGCAGCCCCCGTTCAATACTAATCGGTAGGGAGCTTCTTGGTTTGCAACCGGTAGAGAATTAAATCTTGAACAAGCTTAAACAAAGAAAGAGCACTTACTATAAGCATCCCGGGCTGTCTCATGGAACTCGGCAACAGGAACGTGGTTGATACTTGGAGGAGAATGAGCTGGAATTGGGTTGGGGATTGGAATACCTTCAGGCAACTCTCCCTGGCTCTCCCCATCCCTGTTGGCCAGCTTCACCATTTTCCCAGTTCACGTGGTTGAAAACGGCCACTCCCGACAGCTCCCAAGAAGACAGCTCTCGCCCAGTCCAATTTCCAAAATTCCTAGGGAAAAGCCCAATCTGGCTGGGGGGATGCCCATCCTTGGGGGAAAACTGAGATCAGGAAGAGAGGCCATCCTGTGGGAACATCTTAGCTACACAAAACCCACCTCCAGGGGCTTCCCTGGTGGCGCAGTGGGTGAGAGTCCGCCTGCCGATGCAGGGGACACGGGTTCGTGCCCCGGTCCGAGAAGATCCCGTGGAGCGGCTGGGCCCGTGAGCCATGGCCGCTGAGCCTGCGCGTCCGGAGCCTGGGCTCCGCAACGGGAGAGGCCACAGCAGTGAGAGGCCTGCGTAACGCAAAAACAAAACAAAACAAAACAAACAAACAAAAAAATCACCTCCATAGCAGATCAGAAAGGCATTTCCTTGTAAGTTCAGTGGAAAACCGTTCAGAAGAGAATGAAAGGCAGGTATGACTTGCTTCTTATTTTCTCTTTTATTCCTCACTCTGCCAGGGACTTTATTGTCAATATCTCCCCCTTTCTCATCAGGGGAGCCAAGTCTTTCGGAAATGGAAACTACCCATGCGTGCGCACGGATGCACATACACAAAATGGGCTGTAGTTGAGTAGAACTGAAAGGAAGCAAATTAAGTGCCATGGGCTTAACAACTCCATTTATTTATTTGCCTAAGTTTCCTGGGAGAAAAGACCAGAAAAGCCTCTCTAATTCCCAAACGATGTGAAGCTTCCCTTTCATAAGGTACCCACAGTTGTGATTATTTGTTTAACGTCTTTTGCCTCCTAGGCTGTAAAATTTTCATAGGCAGAGTCAGTGACCGCTTTATTTGCAGCTGGACCTTTAAATGTCTAAAACGCTATCTAGATATTTAGTAAGAGATCAATAACTATTGAAAGAATGAAATGAAGGATGAATGATGTTAACGCACTCACCTTACTGCCAAGTTCCCAGATGGAAGCATGGCCTCAAAGCTCCCGATAGCCCTACCAATTTTGCTACCAATAATTATAGTAACAGTGCTTTAGTTTTTTGTTTGTTTGTTTGTTTGTTTGCGGTACGTGGGCCTCTCACTGTTGCGGCCTCTCCCGTTGCGGAGCACAGGCTCCGGACGCGCAGGCTCAGCGGCCATGGCTCACGGGCCCAGCCGCTCCGCGGCAAGTGGGATCTTCCCGGACCGGGGTACGAACCCGTGTCCCCTGCATCGGCAGGCGGACTCTCAACCACTGCGCCACCAGGGAAGCCCAGTGCTTTAGTTTTTGCGGTTTTATTTCTTCTTTGCCAAAGTCTGATGAAAGAAATTGTCATGTAAATTTGATTCACCTGTCTCTGACTCTTTCTCTCCATCTTTAATTTATTATCAAGACATAGTGATTTCTTCTTTTCCACTTGTTTCTCAAATCTTCCCTCTCCTCTCCATTCTCACCATGTCCAAGTGACCTTTCCTGCTTTACCCACGGAGCCTGATAAGAGTCTTCACACCAGCCCCATCTCTGCCATTCATGTTAACACGAGATTAGTTATCCTAAAATCTCAATGTTACCATTATAACTCTGCTGCTCAAAATGTGCCAGTACTGGACTTCCCAGGTGGTGCAGTGGTTAAGAATCCACCTGCCAATGCAGGGGACAGAGGTTCAATCCCTGGTCCGGGAAGACCCCATGTGCCGCGGGGCAACTAAGCCCGTGACCCACAACTACTGAGCCTGAGCTCTAGAGCCTGCGAGCCACAACTACTGAGCCCTCGTGCCGCAACTACTGAAGCCGCACACCTAGAGCCCATGCTCCACAACAAGGGAAGCCACCGCAATGAGAAGCCCACGCACTGCAATGAAGAGTAGCCCCTGCTCGCCGCAACTAGAGAAAGCCTGCGCGCAGCAGTGAAGACCCAACGCAGCCAAAAATAAATTAATTTTTTTTAAAACGTGCCAGTACTGCCGTCTTTCTACAGGATAAAGTCTGAACACTTCAGCGTAGGTTTCAAGGCCCTCTTTCCATGAATCCCCACTTCCTTTTCCAGTATTATCTCTTACCGCCCCACGATAGGAGTCCCTCTCCTTGAAAAGTTGGTGTTCTGGGGCACACTACATATCTGGTGAGGGCCCAATGCAGCATTATAATGTGAGGTCCTTTGTTCAAAATGATCACAATTTCAGGTGGTGACAGCACAGCGTTAAACTAAGCACAGGACCCTTCTGAGCGTGGGATGCTCATGGCACAGGTCATATATGCTCATGAAACTGGCTCTGGCCAGGAGGTACCATATGGATTCCACATTCCAATTTTTAGGCATGCTTTTCCCTTGATCAAGAATTCCCTTTATCAACCATCTTTCCTATAAGATTCTCCCTTGCAAATGTAAAGGTTCCATTCTTTTATCCTCGGTACCCTTCTGTGAATACGTATTCTTTAATCATGTGTTGCCTGACACTTTATTTATCTAACTCATGTGTGGGCATCTTCTCTTCTTCATTAGATTATTCATGCCTTAAATTACTGTGTATCATCCTTAATGTCTGGAGATGCCTCAGCCAGTAGCAAGGGACTGTTAAATACTTTTTGAGAGACTGAATTGGTAGCTTCATGGGGGGCATCGTAAAAATTCTGGGGCCTTTGTAAAAAATAATAGCTGTTTTGGGTCACATTTGCCTCTGGAGGTTCACTTTAAGACCCTGCATTTCACATCTGACTTCTTGGAACCCTCGATGGTATACTGCTCTGCTCTCTTGCACTCTTTTTCCTGCACTTCGAATATAATGCTAAGAACTATTACAAGACGTGCCATCATCTCATGGGGAGAACTCCTGAGATTAAGAAACATCTCAGAGGCTTGAATTTGGAGACATGCACAGAAAGACCCTGGTCAAAGATGAAACCAAAGGTCATGAAATGTTAACGCTTTTAGTAGGAAGCCGAGGCCTGCAGAGGTGACGTATGTGTGACCGAGGTCACACAGCTGTTTCATGGGAGCAGCAGGACCTGGTCCCCTGAACTCTCGTGTGACTTGCAGGGGACATCCGCTGTTGTATTCCAGCAGGCAGAGCTCAGGGTGATCTTCTAACCAGTACTCATAAGTACTTTGCCTGCGTGCAAATGAGAAATTCACCGTAGATGCAGGTTATTATTTTTTTTTAATACAATTCACTTCGGCTTTCTGTGAGATTCTGGACTTTGGCATCTGTCTTCCAATATTCAGATGATAAAAAGGATTCACATTTAGACAGAGGGCATATTGTATATGCAGGACATGAAACAACGTATAGAGCAATGAGGATACAAGCAGTGTTACCGGTCTGACGGAATGATTGCTCTTGTGGTTGCCAAGGGATGCTGGCTGCTAGGCAGGGTACAGAGGATTCTACCAGGAGACAAGAGCGCATTGTAATAAGGTGCTAAAGAAGCAGTGAGAGCCCACCACCAGCTGCTGATGGGAGAGGCTTCCCTCTGCTGCTGTTGCTAAGGAACCTTGGCGTGGTCCTCTGAATCGGAAGCTTTACCGCCTCTCGCGAGGCTTTACTCCCCCGCAAGGAGGGTTCAAAGGACCAAGTTGGGCTGGAGGAACGGGGTTCTCTTGATGCAATGGCGGCGCCGTTATCCGCCCCTCAGACCCTCGTTCCTGAGTGAAAATCACTCCATCTGTTCCTAAGCAATGTCTCCTTGGAGGTTTGAGATTTTTTAGATCGAAATCACAAAAATAACATTTAAGTTGGAAGGGATTTAGGGACGACCCAACCCAATGATTTTTGAAACTACTCCACAGAGCTCTGACATTTCATGAGAGGTTTTGCTTTTACTGTGCTCCCTGGTACTGTTTTGTTTTGTTTTGTTTTTCCTTCCATGTAGAATTTCAGCTTGAAAAAAAAAAAGGTTTCTTTTTTTTTTTAAGTTTGAGAACACCTAATTCTAACTTAATCTGTCCTGTCCTTCATGGGTAAGGAGGCTGGAGCCCAAAGAGATGACTTTTTTTTTTTTTTGCGGTACGCGGGCCTCTCACTGTTGTGGCCTCTCCCGTTGCGGAGCACAGGCTCCGGACGCGCAGGCTCAGCGGCCATGACTCACGGGCCCAGCCACTCCACCGCACGTGGGATCTTCCCGGACCGGGGCACGAACCTGTGTCCCCTGCATCGAACCCGTGTCCCCTGCATCGGCAGGCGGACTCTTAACCACTGCGCCACCAGGGAAGCCCGAGATGACCTTTCTGTATTATTATTTTGAAGTGTTGTTGGAAGAAGACCTTTGGGTTCGCTCAGCAAAATTGGGGGATTGATTTTCACCTTACCACGTAGTCAAAGCAGAGCCACTGTTGGAGTGGAATTTATGGAACATTAGAAGGAAGATGATTCTCTAGATGATGAATATATGGTTGGTTTAGTGAGTACATGTCTTCCGTTTATCATTTACCTTCTTTGAGGTGTTTTTTCATTCATTCCCTCCCACAAAAATGACTTACTAAATGTAAAATAAACACAAATTAGTTTATGACTTTGGTTACGTTTAAATACAAATTAATTTATAATTCAGAAACAGTATCTTGTTAGACCATGCATTCTGGGGTTCCTTTAGAACAGGGGTCCCCAATACCCGGCCCGCAGACTGGTACCGGTGTGCGGCCTGTTAGGAACCGGGCCACACAGCAGGAGGTGAGCGGCAGGCGAGAGAGTGAAGCTTCATCTGCCGCTCCCCGTCGCGCCATTGCTCCCCAGAGCTCCCCAGCGCTGGCATTACCACCTGAACCATCCCTCACCCGCCGTCCGTGGAAAAAGTGTCTTCCACGAAACCGGTCCCTGGTGCCGAAAAGGTTGGGGACCACCGCTTTAGAAAATATGACCATTCTTAGAGGCCAAAGGGTGATGGCAAGTGAGCTGTGTAGAGACCACAGGTAAAGCGAGGCTGAGAGAAATTTGTTTTGGAAAAATGGAGGATTTGGTAGGAAAAAAAACAGTTGAGTAGAGGGAGGGTAGAACAGAAAATCAATCAAATATGAATAATATGATGGTCTTAGGAAGGCAGTGTCTCCATGGCAACGCGGGAGGTGTGATGGGTAAGGATGATGCTCATCGCAGTGATGGTTTACTTAGATGGACCAAATAGAAGCTTAGCACACAGGTCCCAGCAACTTCTTTGTAGGATGCAACTTCATGGGCCCATGTCGTATTCTAGATAGAAAGTAATGAACAAGAATTCACAACTGCCGAAGAGTTGGGAAACACCAAGACACCTAGTGTTATTGTTTAGGGGCAAAGGCAGCTACTCTCCACCATCAGTGGTCGGAGGAAAGATATCTGGGTTTCACTTGGACCTGCCAGCTTTGTCAATACAGCCCAAACTCAAGTATGAATGGGTAATAATCCAGCTTATTGGGTCGGTATAGATGGCTCCCATGAAGAATTCTACTTCCCAAATTGCTGCTTCCAAATCCCCCCCTCCCTCCCTCCCTCCCTCCCTTCCTTCCATCCTTCCCCTCTCCCTCCACCTCATTCAGAATTAGAATCACCTCCACGCTGGGCCCAGGGAGGCAGCTCATGATCTGGGTGGAAGCCTTACAAATCCATAGTGGTACCAAGACACTAGGCCCATCTGTGGTTTCCTTCCTGGAGCAGAAACTCACCCTTGATTTAACTCATCTTTTGTTTTCCAATACATACATATGAACTAATAGCCTTCACTGGGATATTCATACACACACAAATATTCTCCTTACAGTGAAAGAAAACGAAACCTTTTTCCTACTGTCTTTCTTCTTGTTACTTCCTCTTTTTACCTTTATCCCATCCTTGCTTTCTCTTCTTTTGTCTGCTCCCTTTTTCCCTAAGATCCTCAGTACATTCAGAACTGATTCAGACTCAGACTTCATCAGATTAAACTTTTCCTACCTGTCGTATATAAACATTTCCATGAATACGTGGCACTATCTTAACTTTGATATGTCACCTCTGTTGCTGGTGTGAATAGAAGCTACTTTCTACCATTTGGTCCCTTGAAACCTTGTAATTACTTAGAAATCATTCTGAGGGCTTGGTTTTGATCATCTAAACAAGGATTGTGTAACTGGAGGGCTGAGGGTATTTCAGACTAGACTCCTACACCGTACGAAATGTATATTTAAGTCAAGGATAAACCCAGCCTAACAAAACAAAGTATCGAGGTCAGAAGATAAAGGGTAGAAAAGGATCCAAGGGTATAGAAGTAATGTATATATAAGTATTATATGACAGAATCTAGATCTAAAATCCATTTAATTCGAAATTAATTATGTTAGAATAATTAGTTAACAATTTGAAAAAACAATGAAAGCCTTTTTTAATACTATATACTAAAATTAATTCCAGGTGCAGTGCAAAGTCAGATACAAAAACCAAAACCATAAAAATATAAGAACATTTAAGTGAATATATAATCTGGAGATGAAGGAGATTTTTCTACGTATACACCAAAGATACAAATCATAAAAGAGTATTTAAAAAGATTGCATATAGAAATGTTAAATGCCAAAAATCATCACAAACAAAATTGATTGGAAACAAAAGACCAGGGGAAATTTACACCATATATGACTGTGTTTAATGTGCTTCAGATATAAATAGCTCTCCCAAACCTATAAGAAAATATAGTCCCACTGGAAAACTTTGCAAAGAATATTATCAGGCCACTCACAAAAGAAAAGATACTAATAATCAACAAATCTATGAAAATGTGTCTGAGTAATTAGAAGGAATAACGGATACCATCATTACTTATCAAATTAGCAAAGCTTTTCTCCTCTTTAATAGCCCTGTTAATAAGGTATAGTGAAATGCGAACCCTCCAAAAGTCCCAGGAGGAGTACAAAGTGATACATCATTTCTGGAAAAAAAAATTAAATGTACAATAAAAGGGGGTTCGTTAAACAGATCGTAGAACATGACAAGACACTATGTGGCCATTAAAAATGAGAGTGTACATATACACACCCACACAAAAAGTGACAATATATTAGCAGTGAAAAAGCAAGGCACAAAGCAGTATAAAGACATGGTCTCATTTCTTCGCATAATATATTTGCTTATCTCTGTTTCTCAAGACTACTTCTTTCCTCAGAATTTCCTGGAATGTTTGTTAAAATATACTTCCAATATACACCAAAGCTATTGGACTGGAGTCTCCAAGGAAAGATCCCAAAGAAATGTTCTTTTCCAGGTCCCAGGTGACTCTTGATGTGAGATGAATTGGGAGAATCCTGATCTAAGCGAATCTAATCTCTTCTGTTGCTTTAGATTAAACTGAGATCCAGAGAGATTCTGGGACCAGTCTAAAGAAACAACTACGTAAGAGCAGAGGGGGTTCTAGAATGACATGCGCTGTATTCCAGATAAGTGATCCCTTTTTAGGGCACCAGGCTTATGCAGACCGATATTATTAAATCAAATTCCCATCAGCCTCCTTCTATTTTGGTCAGACAGGTAACAGAACTTCTCTTCAACTCCTCTGTTTCACATTCAGTAATGATCTTTCATTGTTGATGGCAAATGGAAAGTTTTCCATTTCCACTGTTCCCTAGCAATGTGACATTTTCAAACAGTAGCACAAAACTCTTTAAATAGAAAAGATCCATTTCTACTCTATCGTGACTCAGTAACAGACCCAGGATTCTTCTCAAACTTTCCTAAAAATGTCATCTTTGGGCTGGACTCAAGAGGAACATTTCAGCCAAGGAGACGCATTTTCCACTCTGTCAGGAATGAACAAGCATGGGGTTGGAACATAAAGTGTTTTGCAATCCTCAGAAAAGCAATACTTCTCACCAAAACCATGGCAACAACTCTGTGTGATGCCGTCAGAGTCTGGGATCATTCAGGAGCCTCATCCTAACTGGAGACTCCACTGAGCCCATCACCTGTGTTGGTGAGAATGGTACTCCACATGACTGTTGCTATGGAAACACTACGGACAGTAATGCTGAGCTGAGGGTCCCTTACGTTGGGTTACCAAAGAGGCAGGGAGCATAAAACATGCCTCGTTTTCTAGTGGCTCCTGATTCTTCATTTGAAAGGAACCCTTCCAATGGAGGAAATACATTAAAACATAAGGTTTAACATGGAAGAAGTTACCATTTTATCATCCAAATGGTTCCATTCAGGATTTGCACCCATGAGGCAAAACTTTAAAGTCCAAAGTCACGGGTTTGAAGTTCGCTGTCCTTGCTTCGTAAGTCTATGGCCTTGGATGAGCTATTTACACCCTCTGGGCCTTATGAGTTTTAACATAGGGATCAGAATTCATACAACTACAGGATTAATGGGAGGTTTCGATGAGATGATTTATATAAAAACTTGTGTCCGAGAGACTGGCACTTTTCAATTCTACCAATGCCAGAGAGACGGGGAGAAATAGTGAACAGGAAGATGGAAGAATTGATCTGTGTTGAGTTACTGATTCAGCTTCTACCATTCACTTCCTTTTCTGTCCTCTGCCTTTCCCACTTCACTCTCCATACTGTATAACCTCTGTACCTCTGGTCCCTTCTTCCTACAAATCCCTCCTTTACAATTTGCATCAGCTGCCCCCAGCAACTGCTAGCCCTGAACTTGGCCAGTATTTAAAGACAGCAGTGACTTTCTAAAACTTATACTTCAGTGCTCCCACTACAAGTTAAAGCTCCTTCTCTTCAAATTCTGTAACCAGAACCCAGCAGTTGGGCTTTCTCCCGAAGCAGCTATTAGCAGTATAAAACAGAAAGGTATTTGACAGCCTCGTATAGGTTCGAAAGTGGTTAACTCGTTAACTCCATCCCAATAATCCTGTGAAATTGGTTATTCTGATTTGTTATTGACACTGTTGCTATACACAGAGAAGGCTAGGACTCGTAGACAGAGTGACTTACTCAAGGTCACGCGGCTTGGTGGAATCAAAGTTGAGTCTCTGTTTTCCATTCCCACCCTTGCTCCATCGTATTGCTTCCCTTTTGCATCAGGAAAGGTCTGTCTGGGCATATAGCAGAGGTGGTTTTCTGTGTGACAAGAGAAATGTCACAGTGTCCATCAATCCCGATAGCTCCCTCCTCTTTAACCTGAAACTCTTCAGAGACGTGCACAGTTGTACCCGGTCCTTCCCATCCTGACTGGCCCTGCTTCCTCTGCTGGGCCCAGGCAACTGACATGTTCTGGTTGCAACCCAGTGGTGTGTAGAGATATTCTAGCTCCCATCCTTTTTTTTAATTTATTTACTTTATTGAAGTATAGTTGATTTACAATGTTGTGTTGATTTCTGCTCTATAGGCAAGTGATTCAGTTAGACATATATATACATTCTTTTTCAGATTCTTTTCCATTATGGTTTATTACAGGATATTGAATCTAGTTCCCTGAGCTCTACAGGAGGACCTTGTTGTTAATTCATTCTATATATAATAGTTTGCATCTGTTAATCCCAAACCCCCAATCCTTCTGTCCCCTACCCACCTCCCCGTTGGCAACCACAAGTCTCTTCTCTGTCTGGGAGTCTCTCTCTCTTTTGTAGATGGATTCGTTTGTGTCATATTTTAGATCCCACATGTAAGTGATATCATATGGTATTTGTCTTTCTCTTTCTGACTTACTTCACTTGGTATGATAATCTCTAGGTCCATCCATGTTGCTGCACATGGCATTATTTCATTCTTTTTTATGGCTGAATAATATTCCATTGTCTGTGTATACCACATCTTTATCCATTCACCTGTCGATGGACATTTAGGTTGTTTCCAGGTCTTGGCTATTGTGAATAGTACTCCTAGCTCCCATTCTTGGGTTGGGTATCCAGTCTCAGCCCCAGCTGCGTGCAGGGAACCTAGTCCTGGTCCTGCACTATACTTGATCCAGAGGTTTCTATATATTCTTTAATAATCTTAACCAGGATGATGCTACCTATCCAGGTAGGGTTCGCACTTGTGATTACAGAATATTAAAGGAACATATTCCTCCTGCTTCTGGGGAGGTAGGTTCTTGGGGTGATGATGGAACCTGCTACTCACATCCTGAAATTCATTTTGGGGGAAAAGCAGGCTAGAGTAGTCAAGACACATTTATAAAAGAAGGGTGATGTGAGATCCTCCCTATCAGGCATGAAAATCTATCATAAATCTAGAATAATTCAAATAGTGTAGTACTGGGGCAAGAAAAGCCCCAGACAGATGAGAAACTCAGAATTGAGAGCCCAGAACTTATGAATAAAGAAGCAACTTGATTAGAATAAATACCTGTGTTTGTACCAAGAAAACCAAATTGGACTAATTGTCAGTCTTGAAGAGAATTTAATATAGTAGAGCTGGTATTTTATGATTAGATTAAAATCACTAATGTAAATAGTGTGTAGTAAAGAACAGCATGTACTGAGGATTCCTTTTTGTTTTAACCTTAATATTTTCTCAGATCTTCTTATTGGTTCCTAGGCAAGTTATGGAAATTTCTAGAATGATATAAATATTGCCTAACAATTATTGTGTAATTGGTCACAATAATTATCACGTTTTTATTTGAACATTGGGAGGAAATATCACATTGGTTTCTATTGTCTCTTTTTGTCCTTAAATATAACATTGTAATGATTTTGATTTTTTTAATAAAGAAACTTAATTTAAACAAAAAAGAAGCGACCTGAGTGCAAACATGTGACTCTTAATTCTGGCAACGATGCCCAAATGAACACAAAAATAGAGGAAGAAACATTGCTTTGTTTCTGAAAGCTAAGACAGGCTGACACCCGAATGCAGCACCATAAGGGAACATATTGGGATGACATGGAAAAGACGCCAAGAACTCACTCCCTTTCACCTCCCAGAGATAACCGTATGGCCTCAAAGGAAGCGAAGAGGAAGCTCCATGGATACCCGTAATTTGTAGGTGCTTGGAACTGGGAGTGGGGGAAGGCTTGGGCTGAAAAGCAACCCTCTGCTCAGAGTATTTTTAGCTACAGTGGAGCAGTGGAGGTTTGCCAAGAGCTCTGGGGACACAAATGGCCACAGCAGGCTGAAAGCAGGGAGGGCAGTGCTGGTCAGTAAAGCACAGAGAGACAGTCAGGGATGGAGGCCAGACAATAGCTGAGGACAGCTGTGCCCAGAGGGAAAGGCCAGTAGCGGTACGGTTTCTGCCCCAATATCAGGGGTCTCCCACATGCAGCCGGAAGCAGGCATGGAAAGGGAGGTGGTCATTCAGTCTCCACCTCTGTAGCATCAGAGCTTTGCCAAACCTGGAGAAGAAGTCTCCCAGGGACAAATGCCACTGCCAAGATCATCCTGCCCTTGGCCGTCTGGCCTCTCCCTGTAGGCTTGGAGCACTGAACTGGCAACCAGGCCACCAGCTTCACTGGAGAGAAGGATTACAGCAGCTTCCAAGTGATAAGAGCAGCAAAGCCAAGGGTGCTGGACAACCCTGCCGTGCTTTACTTAGCTAGTGAGAAGAACGTCGGAATAACCCCTCAAGAGAGCTGTTTGCTTTACGGACCAAAAGCCTGCAAACGGTTCCACTTCTAAGAGTGTACCCCAAAGTAATATCTTGAGGACGTGGCCCCAAATTAACTACAAAAAATGTCTGCTTCAGTTTTACATGGTAAGATACGGGAAACAAACTCATTATTCAATGACAGACATTTCGTTCAATCACTTATGGAATAATCAGAAAATGAAATACTATGCAGCTTATAAAATTGTCTCTTTTGAAGGGTATTCAATGGCATAGGAATATATTTGTGATACATTACTAAAAAGAGCAGCTAATGAAGGAAAACTTACTGTATGATCCCACATAAACATATAGGAAAAAGGAGCTCAAGTACATGAATCGAATATTAGTAATAGTTATCTCTAGCTCAGGGATGAGTATTTCTTTTCCTGGAAGCCTTTCTGTATCTTGCAGTGTTTCTACATTGAGTCCATATTGCTTTTGCTATCCACCCTTTATCCCTCTATGTTACATTCTAAGAGAATGGCTCAGACATCCAGTTTACTGATTTATTTTTAACTGTATTCATTCAGCCATCCACTTGAGTGTGTTTATTTTCATGAACTAAGTTATATTTTGACCTTTGGTTTATTTTTTAATTTTATTTTTCTGATTATAGTAAAACACATAAAATTTAGTTTAATCGTTTTTAAGTGTACAGTCAGTGGTATTAAATACATTCACATGGTTTTACAACCATCTTCAGATCTTTTTCATCTTGCAAAACTGAAACTCAATACTCATTAAAACGATAACTCCCCATGGCCTGGTCCCCTCCTCCCCTGGCAATCACCATTGTTTTCTCTGTCTCTATGAATTTGACTACTCTAGGGACTTCATATCAGTGGAATCATGCAGTATTTGTCCTTTAGTGACTAGTTTATTTTACTCAGCATAATGGCCTCAAGGTTCATCGACATTGTAGCATGTGTCAGAATCTCCTTCCTTGTTAAGGCTGAATAATACCCTACTGTATGTCTACACAACATTTTGTTTGTCCATTCATTCACTGGTGGACACTTGGGTCATTTCCACCTTTTGGTTACGGTGAATAATGCTGCTATGAACCTGGGTGTACAAGTATCTCTTCTAGCCTCTGCTTTCACTTCTTTTGGACGTATACTCGGAAGTGGGATTGCTGGATCATATGGTAGTTCTATTTTAATTTTTTGAGGAGCCACCGTACTGGTTTCTATAGTAGCTAAACTAGTCTACATTCTCAGCAGCAGTGCAGTTTCGTCACATCCTCATCAACACTTGTTAATTCCCATTTTTTTAAACAGTAGCCATCCTGATGGGTATGAAGTGGTTATTTTATTTTATTTTTAATTAATGAAAATTATCTTGCCTGCCTCTGAGAAATACCTGCTCCATTTGTTCACACTGTTTTGTTGAAGTTTGGAGCCTTTCTTTCGTGGTGCTGACATTCCTCCCAGGTTAGGTGATTCTTGGTTGTACCCTCACGTATGCCCTGCGGATACCTGTTAGACTGTCTGATGCACAGGTGAGCACAGTCTGTGGGGAAAAGACATGTTGCTTCACAGTCTGAAGCCCACCACTGTGTCTCCCAAGATGACTTGTTTACTGCTCCCACCTGGAGACAGTTTCATCCCACATAACCAATGCCCGATCCAGTGTATGGAGGGGTACAGGACATAGTAGGGGCAGACCTCTAGCTTTGGTACCCCAATTAACAATCCTGTTACGTTGAGCCTTAGACTCCCTCCTGCTCCAGGGCAAGGAGGATTCTTGGCATGGCTTTCAGTCACTCACTTGTGTATGTCTTGGGATGAGTTTTCCAATCCAGTCAATTCCATATTCATTTTATGTCTCAGAGATTACTTACAGTTCCAGTCCACTGAGGAATCCCCTTATTCTTTCCCTGTGAAGGTATAGAGTTTTTAAACTATCATTTCTGTTATTTATAGCAATCAGTTGTGTACTCCGTCTGCCATCTCGAAACAGAAAACATTTACTACTTTCGCTGCTAAGAGGAGAGAAAAGGATAAGAAGTGTAAATTAGCATAAATTAGAACTTAGCACCTAGAAACAGATCATGGCTTATATTAGAACTCTAATAAATGATGAAAGCAACATTACAAATCAGTGAGCAAAGGAAAATTCTTTAATAAATGGCAGAGATATATGTAGTTTGCCAATTATTTGGAATAAATTAAAGTTATAGTCTAGCCTCAAGCCATACGTCAGATTCCACACGTGGGGATATATATATATATTTCTCTCTTCCTTCATATCACCAAATTCTTCCATTTTTTTTGTTCAAAAGTGTTTTTATATTTTTCTCTTTCATTCACTTCTATTACTTTAATGCAGTCAATCTAAGTCAAAATAGCTTTATATCTAGAGAACTGAAGCAGGCTTCAAAATGGTTGACACTAGTAATGGGAGATCTCTCTAAACTTTTTCCTGTATTGGATTAAGATCTATGATAAATACAAATAATTGAGGATTCTTACTTACTTTTGGTGTAATATATAGAATATGGAAGTTATTTGACGGAGAACTTGCAAAATCACTTATTCCAATCACAATATTTTGATAGAATTTACTAGTAAAACAGTCTGGGCTTGGAGGGTTTTTTGAGGGGAGAACTTTTTGGTAATCAGTGTAATTTATTTATTAAATATAGCATATTCAGATTTCTGGTTCTTGTATCAATTTTGGTAAGTTGTAGTTTTCAAGAAATTTTATCTAAATTGTCAAGTTTATTGGCACAAATTTGTTAATGATATTTTCCTGTTATCCTTTCTAATGTCGAGTGTCTAGGGTGGTAATTCCTGATACTGGTAAAATTTATCCTTTCTCTCTCTCTCTCTCTCTCTCTCTTTTTTTTTTTTTTTTGTCAGTCTGGTGAGGCTTTGTCAGTTTTGTTGTCTTGGCAAAGAACCAGCCTTTGGCTTTGTTAATTTTCTCTGGTACTTGTCTGCTTTCTGTTTTGAAGATTTCTGCTCTGATCTTTATTTCTCTTCCTTCTCCTTACTTTGAGTATACTTCTTTTTTAGCTCACTAAGGTAGAAACTTAGGTCATTGATTATTTAACTCTTTCTCCTAATCTAACAGAAGCACTTAAGACTCTAAGTTCCCCTCTAAGCATTGCTTTATCTGCATCCCATAAATTGTAGTATGTTGTATATTCATTATCATTCGGTTCAAAATATCTGTAATTTCCCTCGTGATTTATTTTTTGACCTATGAATTATTTAGAAGTTATCACCTGGTATTTTCCTAAAAAGCACATTGGTTCCCATTTCTAATTAATTCCAGTGTGATCAGAGAAATACTTTATATGAGTTCAGTTTTTTTTATTGAAACTTGTTTTATGGTCTAGTATATCTTGATGAATGTACTATGTGCACTTGAGAAGGATGTTTATTCTGTAGTTAGTGGGTGTAGAGCTCTATAAATATAAATTAAATCAAGATGGTTGATATTGTTGTTCACATCCTCTATGTCATTAGTAATTTTTTATCTAGTTCTACCAAGTGTTGAGAGGGATCTTAAAAATCTACCATGATTTTGAAATTGTCTATCCCTTTAATTCTGTCAGTTTTTGCTTCCTGTAATTTGAAGCTCTTATTAGATGCCTATCCATTTATAATTGCTAAGTCTTCCTGATGAATTGTCTTTTTTATAATTATGAAATGTCCCTTCTTTATCTCTGTTAATACTCTTTGACTTAAAGTATGTATTAACTGATATAGCCATTCCACCTTCTTATGATTACTGGTTTGTATGGTGTATCTTTTATCCATCTATTTGTTTTTAACCAATCTGAGTCTTTATGTATAAAGTGTGTCTCTTGTAGACAGCATATAATTGAATATTGCTTTTTTAAAAATCCCTCCTGATAATCTGCCTTTTGAGTGTTTAACCCATTAATATTTAATGTAATTATTGATTACCACTTTATTACTCATTTTCTGTTTGTCCCTCTACTTTTTGTTTCTATTTTCCCCATTTCTTGCCTTGTTTTAGATTATTTGAATATTTTTTAACATTCCATTTTAATCTATTTATTCTTTTAAATTATACCTCTTGGCATTTTTTTTTTTAGTTGCTCTAAGGATGAGAATATACATAATTAACCTTTCATAGTCTACCTAAAGTCTACCTATAGCCTTTGCTGTCACAAAGGGCCCTTGATGTTATAATTGTTACCTGTATTACATCTACATGCCTTAAGAACATCACCAGACAATGATATGACTTTTCTCTAAACAGTTATATATATATATATATATATATATATATATACGCGCGCGCGCGCACACACACACACACACACACACACACATATGCCATATATATTTCTTAAACTTAAGAAGAAAAAAAATCTTTAAAATTTACCCAGCTAGTTACCATTTCTGATATGCTTTCATCATTCTTGAATATCCAGGTTTCCTTCTGATATCATTCCCCTTCAGCCTGAAGAATTTCCTTAACCATAGTAGTAAGTAATAAGGAAATTAATTCCTTATTGTAGTAAAGTCTGCTGGCAACAAATTATCCTGTTTCCCTTTTACCTGAACATATCTTTATTTCACCTTCATTTCTAGAGGATATTTCCTATTCTGGGTTGACAGTTTCAGGTTTGTTTTCATTTTGTTTTATTTTCTGGACTCCATGATTTCTACTGAGAAGTCTGTGATTATTTAAATCAATGTTTCCCTTTATGTAATGTGTTGTTTTTCCTGGCTACTTTCAAGATTTTCTCCTTCTCTTTGGTTTTCAGCCATTGGATTATGATGTATCTAAGTGTGGTTTTCTGTGACTATATCTGGTTTGGGGTTTGTTGAACTTTCTGAATCTGTAAATTTCTGTTTTTCACCGAATTTAGGGAGTTTGGGCAATTATTTATTTTTCTGTTCTCTCTCTAGGACTCTAATTAGCTGATATTAGACTTTTTGATATTGTGGCACAGGTACCAGAGGCTCTGTCCACTTTTTCCATCATTTCCCTCTCTCTTCTTCAGTTTGCTCTGTGTTCAAGTATACCGATTAATTACTCTAATATTCATTCTCTTTTCAGGCCTTTCGGTGAATTTTTTATTTCAGATATTCTACTGTTAAGTTTTGTATTTCCATTTGATTCCTTTTTATGTGTTCTGTTTTCTTGGTGAGACTTCCTGTCTTTACATTCATTTCAAGTATGTTTTCTTTTACTTCATTGAGCATAGTTGAAAATAACTAAAGGCCTTGTCTGATAATTCCAACATCTGGGTCATCTCAAGGTTAGCACCTCATTATTGTCTTTTCCATTTAGAGTGGGTCGCATTTTCCTAATTCTTAGTGTGTAGAGTAATTGTGCATCGCATCCTGGACATTGTGAATCTTATACATAGACTCCTACGGTCCTCAGGAGAATGCTGATGTTTTTGTTTTAGCACACAGTTAACCCAGGTAGAGTCCCACTTTAAGCTCTCTCTTGCCTGTGTGCACAGACGTTCAAATTCCAGTTTAATTTTAAACCTTTGCTGTGCTGCTTTGAATCTGCCCCATGGAAACATCATTAGTGGATCAACCTGAAACTTGGAGAGATTCACACATGGAATTAGGGAACCCCCTCCTCCAGCTCCCTCCCTTACTGATTTCCCCCTTACTCCCTGGTGGGCAGCCTTGGTTGTCTGGGCACCTTTTCCTGATTCCTCTGGCCAGAAAGATGAGCAGGTTTTCTATTGGAGTTTTAACTGCCTATGACTTGCCACTTCATGACTACAGGCCACCCTCAAGGCAAAGCCTCCCGCCCCGAAATGAGAAACTCACCTGCATGTAAGTCACCTCTCCAAGTGTCAACTCCTCCCTACAGTCTGCCTGATTTTGTCACTATTCAGAATCCTCACGTAGTTATTTTTCACATTATGTTCAGAGTTTATGGTTTTTATCAGTAAGAGGGTTGGTCTGAAGGAGGGCTTGAATAATAAACGCTCGTGTCGTTTTCATGTATCCACAAAGTTAAATAATTTAGTCCTCTTTGTTGTCCAGTCCTAAGATGGAGTCATATGAGGCTATTCAGTGAAGCACAGTCCAGCCACCAAAAGTAATTAAAAGTATTTCAGCGACATTGGTCTCTCCCAAAGAAGTTTGGTGAGAAGCCAATTCAAAACCCACAGCAACACTTTTTAAAATTGTCTTTCTCCATTACTCTCTCAGTGTATCTTATGACTGCATTTGCTCTGAAGCCTCACTCTGAAATACTAAATAAACGAACATCAGCCCATATATCCTTTTCATCTTTGCTTCTCTTCTCTCCATTCTAATTTTATCTTCATAAAAGCAATGGTTATTCTCTCTTTTCATTATAAGGCGATTAAACCAATCCCTCTCCTTGAAAAGTTCTGCTCTTTCTGTTCTTATCCTGAGCAACTTAAACCCGGGAACCAAGATGGCGAACTCAGAATCTCCCTGAGAAATTGTAAATGTCCAAAGATGATGGGTATGTTTTTAGGAGGAAAGGGGTGAAGAGAATGAGAAAATCATAAATAATATGCTAGGGATAGTAACAAAGTTTTATAATTTATAGTTTGGACAGATAACAATGTTTTAATTTTTCTAAGTAAAGCATGACTCCAATAGCCCTTCTCTGAATTTCCAAGTGGATTCTAAACTCTCAGAATACTACCATTTATTGATGACTTAGGTGCCAGGCACCCTGCTAAGCAGTCTGCATACACAGTTTAATCAAACTATATAACAATCCTGTAAGGCAGGCGTTGTTCCCAGTTACAAATGAAAACACTCTGAGGGTCAGAGACGTTGAACAACTTGCCTAGAGTTACCCACATAGGAAGGGGCTAGAGATGGGATTTGAACCCAGGTGAGAGTGGAGAGGCCAAGCTTCCTTTACTCCGTCTCCTCCTTTGAAATCATGGCCGAGCTCCCAGCAGTGTTTGATGGTATTCACCTCCCAGGTGGTCTAGCAGGGGAAGACAGAGCATGCTGCTGTGAAAGTAACATTCACTTCACAGAGGAGACAAGTCTTCCAGTCTCTGGCTGTTACCCACTTGCTGCAAAACCCTGCAAGCCCCTCAGCTTCTCTCATCCTTCCTTCTCCACGTCTACAACAGACGCGCAAGTGTCCTTCACGCAGACTTTCAGAACTGTTCTAGAAATAATGCAAGAAGAGTGATGCAAAAAAAAAAAAAAAAGTACAAGGCAAATAGAAGTGATTGCTATCAGTCTTAGCCCAACTCACAAACTAACACTTGCTTTTCTAAGTTTTACAGTTACGGCTTCAACAGAGAAGGACCCAAGAACAGCTGGCTAACCAAGGCATCATACCACGTGAGTAGCTGCATCTCTTATTGACTGATCTGGACCATGGGACCATGCAGCTTGAGAGCTGGAAAGCACCTCAGAGGTCATAGTCTAATTCCATGGATCAGTCTCCCCAGATCCTCACAGACTCTGTGTCAGCAGGAACCCCAGACCTTGGCAAGGAGGCTTAGCCCCAAATGCTACTCACCTGTAAGCGCTTCCCTTTAATCATATAGGTTGTACCGAAAATTCTAATGTGGTGGTTTGTTTATAGGACAAACACAATTCTATGGACGTCCGTCCCTCTCTCCTACTTTTAGAATTGGATCTAATCACTCTTCTTTCCGGAAGCATCAATCACATCACCTTTTTCTCACCTCCTCGGTTTCACTTCTGTGTGGGTACCTGAGTCCACAAGTAATTGAATATTGTCCAGTGCTTCCTTTCTGGAATAATGAGTGGCAATACCATTCTAGTGTAAATGGTATAACATTGAATTACTGGCCATCATTTGGGTCAAAGAAGAAGGATTATCATATCTTTTAGAAGATACGTTTGAAATTTCCTGCCAGTTTAGCAATGGAAGCTAACTTTGGGTTAGCTATAGAAACAGGAAAAGTACTGGATAAATGGAATCACCATGTAAGCTCCTTTAGGTGACACTTTTGAACTTCTCACCCCAGCAAGATTTAAAAGTCAATATCCATAATGACTCCTGCAGAAATCCAGGTCCTCGTCATGACTGTGGCTTCAGGGTTAAGCATGTGCCCTTGATTGAATGTCCTGCAGGTAGTAACCTTGGTGCCCTGTGATCCAAGGTCCAAACAATTTAAGTGTTGTCGGTGCTTCAGAACCAGAACAGAACTAAGAATATTTAAGTCCCTTTCCCTTGGTAATTCAGGTGAAGTTCTTTGTTCATGGCTAAGTGCTACAAAGAATAAACAGCAGGTGACCTATGGCAGAACAACTTTTTTAGAGGTTTGCTAAAGCACAGAAGAAAGATCTCACCTTGCAGCTGAAAGGCTGCTTCAATAAAATGTACAGTGAGGAAGAGAAACCAAAGGTACAAGTCTGTGTGGCCTGTTTCATCTCAGTCAGCCCAGCAGGGCAGGTGCTAAAACCCAGGAAAGACCAAGAGTCTGCAGACTTCAAGACAGATAAATACGTTCGCACTCCATTGTGAGCAGGCCAGTCTTTTTCAGAATCCTGTTGCAGACACGTAGAATCGAACTTGTTTAACCACGTCTAGAAGAACGATTCACTAAGAATGGAGTGTAGACAAGTCTAGATCCACCAGGATCCTCTCCGTAGACCACAGTCTCTGCCACGTGCCCTCAGATATAAGATGAGCACATCGGTTTCAGTGGGATTCAAATAACCTGTTCCTTCACGGGTGTTTCTTTCCCTTAATTCTGGAAAGGCAATTGGAGTAGAGAGGCCTGGTACCTTTGCATCCCCTCAAGCTGTTCACAGCTGATTTAAAGTTTAACCTACGTGCTTAAATAATCCAAGCCCGGGTCTTGCAGCTGGCTTTCGGATGAGAATAAACTTTTGTTTTTAGGTTGCTGGGGTTAAATTTCAGGGAGTCAGTGAAACACCTAATAAAAATAGGAATGAACCCGATGGTGCATTTTTACATAACACCCTTATGTAAGTCATGCAAATTGAACGTCCATTTGTAGAGTCGAATCCAATGAAGATATAATATTTTGTTGTCCAGGATTTTCAGAATCAAGTAGTGTACATATTAACGAAATCCTGCTTGACAGAAATTTTGCATCCATAGCCCATTGTCTGATTAAGATAATTGCTGGGGGAAAGTCTTAAGAGTAATGCAATGATATTTCTTTTTAATTCAGAAAAATGAGAAGGGTTGATTAAGCATCGTCAGTTTTCCTTACTCTTTAGCCATCTCCTCTCCAGGCTTCCCAAGGGTGTCGATTCTGCTGTGGAAAAATGTCAGAGCCGCAGCAGGTGCACCCTGCAGGTCCAGCCCCTAGACCTCGATGACTTAGTGCTTCTGGGGAAGCCAGACCCAGTCGAGCCCCTGCACCTGCTGAGAGGCTGGGGGCCAAGATGGTAGCCTCATCAACCCAGACATGAAACATGCAGTCTGTTTACTCAGCGCCCCCGGGGGCATGTGTGTAAAAGCAGCCGCTCTAGAGGAAGGAACAGGAGCCCATGGTCTCAGGGTCCTTTCAGCTCAATCAAACTCAACACATTTCATGATGAACTTGGCTCTCTGCAGGGTGGTGTGCCAGGTGCTGTGGGGGGCCACAGTGAGCAGGACCGTCCTTCGCGGAGACTCGAGATTTCAGGGGAAAAGGTGACAAGAGACACAGATAGTATGAGTCAGGGTGAAACTAGTTATGTTCTACAAGAGGGCTCTTTATGTCTTCGTTCTATCATTTGAATTTTTTAAAGTGGAAGGAAAGAGGAAAGGAGGAAGAAAGGGGGTAGAATGGAGGGAAGCAAAGCCGGTAGTCATTGGAGATCATCTAATTTACTGATTTTCAATGTTTTTTAATAGTTAAAGATAGTGTGTGTGTGTGTGTGTGTGTGTGTGTGTGTGTGTGTGTGTATATATATATATATATATATACATATATATACATATACTCCCCTGGTGGCGCAGTGGTTGAGAATCCGCCTGCCAAGGCAGGGGACACGGGTTCAAGCCCTGGTCCGGGAAGATCCCACATGCCACAGAGCAACTAAGCCCATGTGCCACAACTACTGAGCCCGCAAGCCACAACTACTGAGTCCATGAGCCACAACTCCTGAAGCCCGCATGCCTAGAGCCCGTGCTCTGCAGCAGGAGAAGCCACCGCAATGAGAAGCCCACACACCGCAACGAAGAGTAGCCCCCGCTCGCCGCAACTAGAGAAACCCCGTGCACAGCAACGAAGACCCCAATGCAGCCAAAAATAAATAAATAAATAAAAATTTTAAATTTATGGAAAAAAAATATATATATATATATATACACACACTGACTGGAACAGGGTCGGGGTCCTCTGTCCCATTCACCCGGCTCCCCTCATCCCTCCTAGATGACCCTGATTATCCTCCCCAGAGTGCTGGTCGTCTTTAAACAGAGTTTGAAAATCCCTTCCCTAGTCCATGTCTCATTGTCTTTAACCTCCATGAAGCCGAGATTGGAGAGGCCTAGGAGGCTTTTCAAACATCCCCAAATCAGGGCCCAGTGTGGTCCTACTTACAGACCTGAACTGTGAGACCTTAAATGCACACACGATAAAATTAGTAACACGATCTCACGTTATCCATACGTTGGAAATAATTGCAGTGCTCCCCCTGAATTTTCAAACTTGTCATAATTGCCTAAATGGAAAGCTTATGGCCAAGTGAATTGTCGATTGTCCTTATGGTGTTATCGGATGGCTCTGCAGTTTTTAGCTGGTCAATGGAAACGCCTGGTCTCCTTGGACAGAATTAGTCATGAGTGGTACATTAGATTAAATCCCAAGGGCATTGTCCATTGCAAAAAAAGAGTGCAGTCCACTCCTAGTGCGGCAGAGCTGAGGCCAGAACCCGTGTCTCCTGATCCTGGTGTAGGGCTCTTGACTCAAATATTCAAAAGGAATCACTGGAACTGTAAAAGCACTTCCTTAAGTTTCTATCATCAAACATTTTGTGGCCAGAAAAATTCAGTTGGAATTTGGGAAAATAAAAACATGTATATGTGAAAATGCCAAGGAAAAGCCCATGGTTTTAATGAAATGGCTTTGGGTTCTACGTTGTAATCTATGTCTCACCATGACCAAGAGTGAATGGAAAATTCCACTGTGTTTGCTCTGTGGCTGGTCTCATTTCAAATGTGCACCAAATTGATGATTAAGTAGAAGGTTTCTCCCCCACTGACTCCAGTGGGACCATGGGTGATTTTCAGTAGACTAGTGAAACTGGTCCACATGGATTGAATTTAATTTCTTCCTCCTTCATGGGCTTGCATCCTGCAGGTTTCAAAGTTGCTGATGAGTAACCAACAGGCCACAGCAATCACAGAATCAAAGTTTCTTTTATAATCGCCCTTCATCACCTCTCTTAAGCATGTACTCCTATCTTACTTGTATATATTATAGGTTTAGGATTTTCCCCTTCCGGTGCTTTGAATGCCCTTAAAGGCATTTTTCCTTGAATTTAGTCAAGGAAGGCACACGGCCCCTTGAACAACTTCAAACAGTGGGAAAGCGTTCTCGGGCCAGAAGCATGGGCCCAGGTTGGCTTCTAAGATTGCTTTCACGTTTATAGTATCAATGGCGGAATTCACATTTTCCAAAGAGTCGTGAAATCTGAGTGAAATAGCCTCTCAACATTAACTTAGAAATATTACTTTAAGAATATATTGTTTGGACTCCTCTCCAAAATCCTACCTCTGAATCTCAAAACGGAGATTTCAAATTGCCTGCTTGTCACCATCAACTAGAGTTCAAAGGGATGGCTTTGCCACCCCTCCCTGCCAGGCTCAAGGCTGCAAGAGGACATCAAGGTTCTCTTATTTTCTCTTGCCTTTGAGATAGAGCCCAGGCTCGTCCTCTGGAGCCCTATGGATGGAGCTCAGATCTGTTCATTATTTCTCAGGCAGATTTTCCCCACTATCTTCTTTTCTCTGGGCATCACTCTCCTGGGTTGAATCTTAAATACCGTTTTATTCCAACCATTTCAGAAGCCTTAGTGCAGAAAGACGATCAGCTCTTGAGTTTTCAATGCAACAACAAAAAAAAGAAAACAATGGTCATAGAGCAATTCAGTAAATATTTTGACCATCTGCTGGGAGGAAGGCCTTATGGAACACAAAGGAGTCAGACATGAATTCTGTTTCAAAGAGCCTACAGTCCAGAAGGTTCCTCAAATCGCTCCTGCTTAGTTATCCCCATTCATAATATTGGATAATGTTCCACCGCTACACGGAGTGAGTTTCTGGGAGAATTGAAGGAAATAGATGACTTTCTCTCCCTTTCCTTCTGCTACTACAGTGGGGCTGATCTATAGGAACCCAGGGGAGAGAGGAGGGAACATTGAGTTTATTCTCCAGGAATATAGAAAACGAGATTAGAGAACTGAAGTGGATTACAGAGGCCCAGGGGCCCAGAGAGGCTGCAACTTCTCCCCAGAGACTCAGAGAAAGCACCGCTGGCCAGAAAGAAGTTTCTGGGCAGCCTGGTTCCATGGTCTGATCGATGTCAATGAATGGAAAGATACGATGAGCTGTCTGTGAATGGTGCTGCCTTTATTTGTTTTGCAGACTAATCCAAGCCTCAACAGCCACATACTTACTGCAAAGCATTGGTAAATCCCTGAATTCTGTGATCCTCCTGCATAGCAAGAAGAGTGACGGGGCACTTCCTCTACCCACAGCACATGCAGCTTCCTGATAGTTTTGAGACGTTGACGGGGCAAAGTCTTCCTTCCCTTCCTCAGTGCCTCCATCTGACTTGGCTTCTCCCCACAGCACCCTCCGTACCACACACTGTTGGCTGTTTGAGCAGAACACGGCACGAGGGTTTCATCTGTCCCTCTCCCCTTCCTTCTAACATCTCAAACTCAGAGAGAGGAAAAAAAAAAAAAAGGCGCCCTGGATTTTCATGCCAAGCCCCTTTGGGTCTAAAATCCTCACTTCTTTATTTCCCTCCCTCTTTCCTTCGATTTTCTAGTTCCTTGCTCCTTAGAAACTAGTAAACCAGTGATGACAGGCACCCTTTGAATTTGTCTTTGAACCCTTCTGCGAAATTCCAAAGTATTCATGTGTGATGCATTAAATTCTCCAAGTGTGCAAGCCAGGCCTTAAATATTACAGAGCTCCGTTGGGAAAAGGCACTCTTTTCAGACCCCTGAGGCCATCCTTTGGGTACCGAATAGGCAACCTGTTGCTACCTAAAGAGTTAAGACAATTTCCAAAGCATTATCACACCCATAGCATGGAGCCCATTTGTTTGGGGAAAAAAAAATACTCGTGGGCCAACTTGTCCTTAACAGCAGAGCCAAGAGAGGACAGGTACTACTAGATGCATTTTGTAAGTGGGAAACTGAGAACACAGGAAACCTATCAGACGTGTTCAAGGCTGTTCCAAAAATAGATGGCAAAGCAAGGACAGAGCCCGCAGGGAAGGCTCCCAAAATTTTAATCACTTTCTAAACTATACCCATTACTGCCATAGGTCTTGCGTTTGAATTAGTTTTGTCTTCCTCCCAAAGAACCCTACATATGTGAATTATTAATCCATGTATCTGTCTTTAATTAGTGGCATATAAGCTTACCAGCCAGTGCTTCTTGATGAGAACAACCAGTTCTAACCCAAGTTATTCTGATTCGAGACAGCAAGTATGAGAAGTGGCAGTTTCATTGAACTAAGCAGCCTTTCTCTGGGCAAACACACCCTTTTTCTTCAGCTTTTTGAAATACTGAGAAATCAGTCCTAGACATCATTCCCCACTTTTTGAACTCTTAGTTTCCCAAGGACTCTAGATCAGCACCCACTGGCCTTGTAAACGCCGGGGCGCCAGGATCTCCCAGAGGGCGTGTTCCAACACAGAGCCCTCCGTCCCTCTACATCCCACCTGAGCTTTGGATTCTGTAGGCCTGGAAATTGGTATTATTAACAAGTTTCCAGCTGCTGCTGAAGATGCTGGTTCAGGGGCCACACTCTGAGAACCATTGCTCCATCTGTTGCCCAAGATGCGGCCTCTTTGATGCTGCCTCTTGGTCCCTATCCGTATACCAGTGGAGCTGGGTTCTCCCCTGCAAGCCTGGCAGTGAGCGGCCCTGGGAGAGAAGGCAGGCCCTGCCTCTGCCACCAGAGCTGCTACCAGCCCCAGGCCCCTCCTCTGTGAGAGCCAGGCCCCTCTCCCTGACGGATTGTCCATGGCCTTGCAGCCTGTTTTCTCCTTTTGCTGGGCTCCTGCTGGAAGCAGGAGGTTAGCAGCAGGGGACCGCAGGAGGCCTGTTCTTATCTTGGGATCTTTTCCTGAGCTCTAAGTAAGCAAATGTTTATACACACAGCTGACCCAAATTAGCTGGAGCCGCGGGGACAGAAATAGGAACAGCCCCTAACTAAACTCCGCGGCGAGAACATGAATTCCCCTGTGAGAAGCGATTCATCTTCCTCCAGGCGGAATGAGTTAGACGTGGGGTTGACTGAATTTACAACCGTATTTTAATTTGAGATCACATTGACTTATTATTTTTTTAATTTAGAAATCCAAATTCCTTTTCAATCCTAAATGTCAACGTCCCTTAAATACAAAATTGTGCCATTGGATACTCCCAGGGCTGGCAGCAAAGGAGGTCCTTTCTTCCAAAAAGTCAACTGGGATAGGGGGTGCATTATGGCTTTCGCTGGCCCTCAGGGGAGGTGGCTAAAACCCACATTCTCTGGAATCACAGAAAAGGCAAATGTCAATCACAGGGCCCATGGCAAGCCAAATGGTACCCCACGTAACACCCCTTAAGCCATGAAAAGAAGAGCGTGGGGTAAAGCAGTGTGTGGATGTTTTAGCTTCCTTCCCAAGTTCTGGCTGAATGGGCGTAGCCTCTCCCACCCTGGGGCAGAAGATCCCAGAAGACCTTTGCGCTCCTGACCCTGGAGAACTGGACTGTACAATCATTTCACAGGGGAATAGTTCACACCAAGAAGTGATGATTTATAGCTCTGCAAGCTAAGATACAGGAAACACAGTGTTTCATAGAAGAATTAATAAGTTCCGCAAATAAGAATTGAAAAGCCTCAGGGATAAGAGAACCAGATGAACTGCCCCTAAGTCCTAAGCCCAATTAAAACCAATTGAGTTTGGAATGTAAGAGCGATCTCAAGATAGATTCATGCTGTTCCCTTAGGGTTGCTTCTTAAGGCAAAGGCTGTGTTGCTCTTTTTAACCACTTAATAAGGCCACACTGAGATCAGTTCCTTTTCTGGATTATGGAAGAGATTAAGCCGCACCAATATATAATACCCACTTAGGTGACCCCCAGACTGTCAGACAGAGGTGCAGACCTATGGGTTCAGGTTGTACAGACTCACCAGGGCCCGCTGGACTTCAAGCAGATTCGTAGCATCTGGTTGCCTGGGGAAATGGGAGATGGTTTCAAAACTCCATCAATATAAATTGCAACTGTGACCAAGTGCAAATAACGGCAAGCCTCCTGACTCAGGATGAGGGTCAGACCCAAATCAGAGAAAATGCGTGAGCAACGCGGCAGGCCTGCACAGTTTTCCAGATGATTCCTCAGAGCCACTGAGTGAGGAGACAGGGAGGGGGAAAGCGGCCATTGAAAAGGACAGGGTTGGCAGAGAGGCTCATTTTAAGCATGAAAAGCAGCAAAGAGAAACGGGGGCTGTTAGATCCGTGGGAAATAAGATAGTCAAGCAACGGGTGATTCTTTTTTTCCTATAAGGAAGGAAGCCTCTTAGTCTCTGCTCAGATCGAGGAGAATAGTGTGCTTGTCCATTCTCCTCGGCACGAGGCAGCCAGCTGGGACTACTCTGTGTGTTCCTTTGGTCAACATGGCAGATGTCGGGGTGAGACAGGAAGACTTAGAGATGCCTTAGTAGCTTCCCAGGCAGCATCCTCAGTAGAGGATAACGTGGTCGATCAGTTGCCAGGACCACAGTGGAGTCTGCCTGCTGTCCAGCAAGCCCGTCTGAGAGCTGGGCTCAAATTCGGCATGGTCTTAAGGCTGAATGAGGCACACACACTCACGCACATGCACACACACACACATTCACACACACACACACACACACAGCCCCAAGTGCCCATCTGGCTAGAAATCCAATTTTTTTATGCCAGCCAAGGTTTGGAAGAATATTTTCTTGCCTGCCGCTTGAGAGTTGACATCTGTGGGAGTGAATATTAGAAACCTGGATCACGTGATTTGCCCACTTGTCCAGACCTACTATCCAGAAAACTATCTGATGCAATTCTCTAACCTCTGAACCGCCTCATCACTTCTGATGAAAGGTGGTCCTTTACGGCTTCTGGTTGCAATTGTTCCAGGGGATCAGGAAAACCAGTAAAAAGGTAGAATTTTGCTGAGTGATGTTCTACTGCTTTGCAAAGTCAAAAGTTCAGTGCATCGTCCTGAGGAGTTGCTGGGAGCTGGGAAGGGGAGCAGTGGGTCTTGGAAAGAAGGGAGGCTGGCGTTCGGTCCAGGTTGTTTCCGGCTGCTGTGAGCTGTGAGGGACCAGTGCCCTGTCGACTGGTTGTTAGTGTTTTGAGCATCACACCCTGAAAGAAGTTAGGTTGTCAGAAGACCTAGGCTCCTAGTCCTACCTGTGTGACCCTGGGCGAGGCAGTCCCGTTCCGTGGGCCTCCGTTTCCCCATTCCGCTCAGGCTTGGAGCTGTATTTCACCATCTCCAAGGTCCCTTCCAGCCCTCAGAGTCTGATTCTGTGCTTCTCACTCACTGCCCTTTGGTTGCACGTTCCTACCCCACCAGCCAACTCCCTGACCCAAAGGACAAGTCCCCTCCTGCAACGTGGGACGAGGTTCCTCCACAGACTGCAGTCTCCACCCAGACTTGTGCACTCAAGGGCAGAGCGAAGTCAAAGAGGGTGGTAGTCACCCCAGTCTCCCCTAAAGCTAGAGCATTGCCTGGTCTCCTCCCCCAGGCCTGTCCCTCCTCAGCATCTTGGAATGCCCTGTCTCTGCCACTTCTCTTCCTGTCGCGTATTCTGTCTCTGCTGCTCCTCTTGTTTGAGGCTGACGTCCGCCTTCCTCTGGATTCTCCGGCTGCAGGGAAGCTGGTGACCTCCAGGCCTTTCCTCTTCCATTGCTTGTGGCCTGATGAAGGCCATCACATGTCCATCACATCTCCACTGTGCACCGCTCGGCAAGCACACCGGCAAGCACCGCGACGCCGCTCCCAGCCCCAAGCCCTCTCTGCTCACGTCTGTGTCTTTCTGTTTCAGCCCTGAAAAGCCCACCTGAATTCCATGAGCAAAGAAAACGTTTGGATAGTGGCAAGGTAACTGTTTGCAAACTTCCCACCTTCCTGAACTCAGGCCCCAGCCTCTGGATCTCTGAATGCTAAGCTTGGGGGAAAGCGGGTAGAATTTCTCCTGCAAACTCAACCGATTTGCTGGTCCCCTCCCCGCACACCATGTGGAATCTTCCTCCTAGAAACTGAAAACTGTGGAAATGGGATCAATAGTATTGGCTTTGAAGCTACTGTTTATTAGCTTTAAGAAAATGTCCCCCATCTTTCTGATGTCGGGGGGTATCCCTGCAAGGATGCGGCGGGGGTCAGAGAGACATGAAACAGGGAGGTAAGGTGTGTCGGCAAGCTGCCCTCTCTTTCGTGACAGGCTTTTCTCAGCAACAATCAGATTATTTTAAATCCAATTCAGTGGTAGGGTAGGGCCTGCAGATACAGAGCTTATTCGTGGCTATTTAAAGGCAAAGGGAATTCTATTTGTTTCTCTTTCTCTTAGCATTTGAGGGGGGGAATCGGTGTCTATTCTGTACCTCCAGAGCAAATCTCCGCCGCTTGAATTTATCAATACAGTAAGTGCTATTGAGCAAGCATCAGCAGTGTATGTAGAAGGAAAGGCCATTAGGTATCTTTCTCCTGGGACGTCTTAGCCTGGCAACTAGTGAGGGGAGGGGCTGGAAGAAGGAGCAGAGCCCTGGGACTCTTCAGAGTCACTCGTGAGAGGCTGGGGTTCCTTACTGCCTGGAGAATAATTGTCTTTCATCAGAACTGGAGTGATCCCCAGACTCCTCTCGGGGGCCCATTAAGAGATTCAGGATAGTGGGGTAAAAACCCAGAACTAGAAATCAGAGCCCTGAGGTCCAGTTGTGGCCCTGTCACAGCCAGCGCCGTCCCTACAGACAACTCCATCATCAAGAAAGCCACGAGACTCAGTAAATAACTCATCTCTAAGTGTCCTCCCAGCTTGCAGTGGGTCTCGGTCTGCAGGATTTACATTTTCACGTCTTGAGAGAGAGATCAAGGGCAAAACAGGAGGGGGGCACATGTTGTCATGTTATACTGGATGGATTGAGGTTACATTTCATCTCTGACTCTAGTTAATTTCTGACTCTTTTAAGAGGCAATGGAGGGCTTCCCTGGTGGCGCAGTGGTTGGGAGTCCGCCTGCCGATGCAGGGGACACGGGTTCGTGCCCCGGTCCGGGAACATCCCACATGCCGCGGAGCGGCTGGGCCCGTGAGCCATGGCCGCTGAGCCTGCGCGTCCGGAGCCTGTGCTCCGCGACGGGAGAGGCCACAACAGTGAGAGGCCCGCGTACCGCAAAAAAAAAAAAAAAAAAAGAGGCAATGGAATAGGATTGGCTCTCATGCAAAAGCAGTGTAGTATCATCACAGTTTTATTAATATTTTATAATTAGGTACCTGCCTGGCCTTTAAGTGTGGAGCGCTGAGGTGGACCCAAGCTTTTGACCTCTGTGTCTTATTTTTCTATCCTAAAATTATTAGAGGTCTTTGTGAGCCCTCCTTCATCAAGACATAGGAGAACAGAGATATTTGCATGTTGCATTTGTCAAACAAACAACAAACAAAAAGAGACATTTTCCCTTTGAGAGAAAAGGGGTTTCTTTTAAAGTTAAAACTAGGTGACTCAAGTGTATGAGGCTGATAGCAGAATTCATTCTGTGTGTGTGTCTGACAGGCTGAAGACACCCTGAAGCACAAGGTCAGAAACAGGTCTAACCGTGCAGACGTGGTGAAAATGCACATACTCCAAGGTAAGGTTGCCCAGAGTCATAAACTGGGGCCCATCAGCGGGAATGGAGCGTGGGCCGTTTTCCAGGGTCCTTTGTCTCTGCACAATTGCTAACTCTCCTTAGAAAGGGTCCCCTGCCATTCCAAAGTGGTGGTTTTGAGCTCTCATCTAGTCATTTGAGGCCATGTAGACGGTCAAATTGGGAAGCCATGTAGTGGCCAAGAAGTACCAGACCTGGCATTCATTCTGGGCTGTGCCCCCTCCCAGTTTTCTCTGAGCACATAGGGAGTGTCCAACATATATCAGCTTCCTTTAAAATGTCCATCCTTCATACCAGTAATAAATGTCTAGTATTGTATCAAAAAAATAATAATCAGACATACAAAGATTTATGTACAGTGGCGTTTATCATGTCATTACTTTAAATAGCGACACAGTGAAATCAGTGGAACGTCAGAAAATAGTAGAGAGACTGAATAAATTATGCACCATCCGTGTGATTAAATAACTTGCAGCTACCACAAATGAGGCTTTAGAAGAATCGTGTTTTAATGAGAAAAGCCTCCTTAGTGAGGAGACCAGAAAACAAAACTATATTTACAGTCAAAATCGGGGAGGCAAAAATATATACATAAATTGTATTTACAGTCAGATTCTATGATGAAGAAATACAGACTTACCAATAAATACTGTATAAGTAATTAAGAAAGATGCCCATTTATTAAAAACAGTTGACCCTAAGTGGGGAGTTTCCTAATGCTTTCACTTCTTTTGCATAATGTTTTAGCGTTTTCCATACTTACGACAATACGTATGTATAATATTATAATCAAGAAAGCATCATCTGTTGTATCAGGCCAGTCTTGAATTAAAATATCAGGCTATGAACCACAGAAACCCCAAGTTTAGTCTCTGTTGGTTCCCATGAAACCCACCCTTCCCCCCCACAGAAACTGGAAGTTGGCTCCCTGGTGCACAAAGGATCTACTAGATTATAAATGACCCTTGCCCTCCAAGGGTTCATGGTCTGATTTTGGAAATAGCAATATAAGATTAGGGACCAATGCTTGTAACTGCTGGGGGTAGTCGAAGCAGAAGGAAGCTATAAGAACAGGAGTCAGGAAGACTTTGTTAGGGCCGGGAAACAAAGTAAGCAAAGGTACAAAGGTGACCTCAGGAAGATGGGGGGCGGGGGGCAGAAGGCGAAGGACCAGGCTCGCTGGAGTGGTAGTTTGGGCATCAACCATCTCAGGTCACGTAGCGGGTGGATTCAGTTTCTGGCGAGCCTGCGAAACTGGACTGAGAGATGGATGGAGAGGACCATCTTGAAGGGGATGCAAGAAAGGAGTGTTTTCTGAGGATGAATCCTGTATGGCTGTGCAGGATAGGTCAGAAAGATCCCTGAGGCAGGGGGTGTAGCAGAAGCCCTTGCACTGGCCTGACGGGTAGTTGGGAGAGGATTTGGGCTTAGAAACTTCCATTTTGGGGTTTGGAATATGGATGTTTTCTCCATCCCACATCGAGTGCTTTGCAGATGTAGCTTCTAAGCAAGGCTGACCTGTTGCAACCATGAGACATCCCTAGCCCTCCCCTGTGTGGAGAGTTCTAGAGCAGCGGCCAGACACTAAGCCTGGGTTAGTAGATGGATATTAATAGAACAATAGGACCAGGACGTCCGTAAAGGTCTCAACTTTTAAGTGTGCAGAGTTGAGCGGAAAGCTACAAACTCCCGTGGAACCCTAACTTCCAGTCCTGCGTTATAGCAACCACCGGCTCACAAGATTCTCTTCCACGTTCTTGCACAGAAATAAGTCTGGGCCTCACCCAAAGAGGAATAGAGCGGTGATTCAGGGCTTGTCAGTGACCTTTCCCACTCTCCCAAAGATGAGAAACTGCCTGTTGGATAAATTCAATTTTTTAAAATCCCTGTTTAATTAAATATTCCCCCCCAAAAAATTGTTTTTCTTTTACAGCTGGACCTGGACATTTGAATCAGTTAGTAACACAACCTCAACAAGTCTAAAACTCTTGAGAAGTCACGCTACTACAATTAATTATAATAATAGATAATATTTACTGCCAGCTCAGCCTGGGCCGGGCAATATGTAGACAGGCTTTGCATGCAAATGCTATAGTTTAGTGTCAGCAAGCAATACAGGCCCCGTGGACTACTTACTTACAGAATCGCCAAATTGCACATTTTTTTTTCCCCCAAATCCTCACAAAGCAAGTTTCTCTAACTCTTCTGTGCTTCTCTATTTGCCTTTATTTGGAAGTGTCTAGTCTTCGCTGCTAATCCATGTGAAATGAGGATGATTGCATTGAAAAATTATTAGGATGGTGGAGTACAATGTGTCAGAGTGTTTGGGTTACAAAAGCAAAAAAAAAAAACCCCACAAAAATAACATCGAATTCTAGAGCTGACCCTTTTGATTTTAACCCCTTAGGCTCCACTGCAGAGAGATCCGTTCCAACTGCTCAGATGAAGCTGAAAAGAGCCCGACTTGCAGATGACCTCAATGAAAAAATCGCTCTCCGGCCGGGGCCCCTGGAGCTGGTAGAGAAGAACATACTCCCTGTGGATTCTGCTGTGAAAGAGGCCATAAAGGGTAGGTAGCACAAATGAGTGGCACGCTTCCCTCCGTGCTGAGGTCTGAGGGCAGCCATGGCTCTGAAACGCTGGGGCCCTGGGGGTGAAGACCTCTCACTAGACAAGAGTCAATCCATGGGTCGCTGTTCCAGAGTGTTCCCCATAACCAGAGGTCCGGGGAGTAAGGAAGAAACTGAAACCCGCTCAGCCTCCAAAGTCAGGTTAACATAGACCAGTCTGGTTCTGCTCAAGCAGGTTGGGGAGTTGACTTGATTTTAAACCTCAAAACATCTTCCCTGCAAGGTTCCATCACTTTGGGGTCATGGCACTCTCCGCCCTTCCTCTATAAAGGGGTGTAGACTGGCAGAGCGGGAAGAGCGCTGGACCTGAATGGGAAGACCTGGACGCCAAGCCCAGTTCGGGTGCTGGGGCTTGGGGCTTCCCCAGGTCCCTTCACTCCTCCAAGATGAAAACCCAACCAGCCCAACTCATCGGCTCTTGGGAGTGACGTTCAGTTCTTTAAGCACGTGAAAACTCTTTGACAACACACATGTGTGCTACACGGTTGAAGTACAGATACTGAAAGAGGAGACACAAACGTTAATTCTCTCATCAGCTGCGTAAAATCATTTTGTAGACCTTTGGAACAGTTGAAGCCACATGGATCCAAACGGCCGGAGGGTCCTGAATTCATTCACAGAGGTGTTGAGGTGGAATCTGGGAAAACCATGGTAGAAGGAAGAAAGGGAATCCTGGCATTCCCACGGGCAAATTACACTCTTCCAGTGAAGCCTACAAAAGCTCTAAGAATTACTGATATATAACAAGCAATGCACATTTACATGTTTTGACACATTGTCCAATATTATGCATAAAGATGTTTTATTAAATGCTAAGTTCATTGTTAAACTTATCCACATTCTAAAGTCTTGCACCCAACCAGTCAGAGGCCAGCCACGTGAATTTTGTATTTGGAACCCGTAAATATGGAAGAATCAACTCTAGGGGAGACAGTATCCTCATCACTGCCCATTAAATATCCCACCGTGGTTTTCTCTCTTCTTTACTCTCTCTGTCCACACTAAATATCTTGTGCCTTTGAACTTGGACTAGCCCAGTCAACAGTGCACCATCCCCATCTTTACCTTGATGAGATCTAGGACAGAAAAGATCTCTATCGCATATCTCTTATCATTTATTGAAACATTATATTTATTCCATGCATGCAAATTTATCTTTGATTTTTATACGATAGGCAAAATATCTCATTTTAAATCGCCTTCTTTGGTTTACAGAGAGATGATGTTTTTCCATGGGCTCTTGTGTCATTGGCAATTCGTGGCTATTCCTTTTTTCTACTGGGCATTTTCTTCCCTCACTATAAAAGCTATTTATATATATTGAAAAAAAAAAAAAAGCTGATCCTCCATCTGTCACAGGTATTACACATCCTTTTACCAGCATATCCTTTGCCTTTTATTGTTGGCTTTGTTTGTTGTTTGTTTGTTCGTTTCTGTCCTTTGCCTTTCGATTTTGTGTGTAGTGTATTTTACCTGTAGCAGTTTTAAATTTCTGTATCGTGCAATCTCTTAATCTTTTACTTTGTAGTTTCTGAATTTGTTACTGCTTATCAAGAACACTTCCTACCTCAAGAATAGAGTTATTCACCTATACTGTCGTCTAACACGTATATACTTCATTTTTATATCTCAGTCTTTACTGCATATTACATTATTTCAGTGCACGGTTTAAGAGACAGGTCTAAGTTTCCTTTTTGCACAATTTTAGTGGTGTATTTTATAATTCGTCTTAATATCTGTCTTCACAGGTTTCTCTACATTGGTCTGATTTTTCTAATGTTTCTTGGCTACTCTCACAAGTATATGGTGGGTGAAATTTAGAATCAGTTTATTATATTCCAACTTCAATCCTATTAGAATTTTGTTTGGGATTGCAGTGAATTTATAGATTAGTTTATGGTGAATTCATAGGTTTAAAATATATTAATTCTTCTGAGGCAGAAAGATAGTATCTCTTTTCACGTCTACAAGTCTTCTTTTATTTCCCTTGGTAAGGTTTTTTAAAATAAATTCACATCAGTTATTACTTACATATTGGAAACCTCTTAATTTGGCACATTTATTTTGTAACTGGGCATCTTTGAAGATTTTCTTAATTGTTCCGATAGTATCTCATTTTATCTTTAATTGTTCGCGTGGACAATCACATCATCTACAAATAAGGAAGACGCGCCTCCTGTTTGTTTTTTCTTTCTGCCTTGGAGTGCTGGCTGGTTGTTGAAAAGCAACGTCATGGAATTATTAATAAACTACACAATTAACATCATTTAAAAAGTTACATGCAGTATATTCATAATATAAATTCAATATAATTTTATGTATTTTATTTATAAATTAAATATTTTATTTGTAAATGATATATGTTATAATAGTATAATATACTATACAAATCTAATTATATATATTTTATCATATATAAAATATTTATATCACGTAGATATATATCTTACATATAAAATTATATGTGTGAATTATATAAAGCACATATAATTTATATTATTTTGCATTATGCAATATTTCATTATATAATTTAAAAATTATTGCTATATTACATAGTAGACAATTATTATGCTTGGTACATTGCCAGTGCTTCAAAAGCAATATTGTATAATGTTATATATTTGTTATGCTGATGATAACTTTTTTTTTTTTTTGGCTGCGTTGGGTCTTCGTTGCTGCACGCAGGCTTTTCTCTGGTTGTGGCGAGCGGGAGCTACTCTTCGTTGTGGTGCACGGGCTTCTCATTGCAGTGGCTTCTCTTGTTGTAGAGCACAGGCTCTAGGCACGCAGACTTCAGTAGTTGTGGCTCGCGGACTCTAGGGCACATGGGCTTCAGTAGTTGTGGTGCACGGGCTTAGTTGCTCTGTGGCACGTGGGATCTTCCCAGACCAGGGCTCGAACCCGTGTCCCCTGCATTGGCAGGCAGATTCTTCACCACTGCGCAATGAGGGAAGCCCAATGATAACATTTGTTGATTCAGTCTTCAGTGGGAATTCCTCCGGTCATTCACCTCTAAATATGACACTAACTCGTGCTGGAGGTAGATGTTCTAAGGAAGTGTTTCTCTATTCTGTTCCACTAAGAATAGCTTGCAGGATGGATGCTGAGTTGTTTAAATGCTTTCAACACGCATGAAAAGATGATCATATGGGCTTCTTTCTTTGATCTAGCAATGTGGTATTGCTATCTTTCCTAATCGTCCTTGGCATTTCTGGAAATAAATCCTCCTTGGATTTTTTTCCCTAGACGTTGCTAGTATTTTATTTGATACTTTACATCTCTTTTGTTGTTAGTTGGGATAACAGAGGCTGCTAAACAAACCACAAAATTTCAGCTGCTTAACCATAGACGTTTATCTCTTGTTCATAAACAGTCCAGAGAGGGTTTTCCTCAACAGCAAACCCTTCAGGCACTCAAGCTCCTTTGGTCTTGCTGCTCCACCATCCCCCAGAGCCAGGGTGGCAAACTTTTTCTTAAAGAATAAGCTGAGGTCTCTAAGCTGTCACAGCTACTCATCTCAGCTGCTGTAGTGGGAAAGGAGGCACAAGCAATATATAAACAAATGGCCATGGCTGTGTTCCAATAAAACTTTATTTACAAAAACAGACAGCAGGCTCACAGGCCCTAATTTTGCCAACCTGTGCCCTACAGTCTCATCATCCTCTGGATCTAGCCAGTGAAGAGGAAAGAAAAACTGAAAAGGTCCACCCACACGTTTAAAAAGCCTCAACCTGGAGATGTACACATCGCTTCCACTCACATCCCACTGTGAAAACAGTACACACGGCTGGCAGGGGTGGTGTTCCCTGGCTGAACAGCGATTTCACAGCAATGTCTCTGTACTTCGGAAGGGGGAACATAAAATCTGATGAACAGCTTTTAGTTAAGAGTCTGAACAAGAGTCGTGCTGTGGGTACCAAAAAACGAGCATCTGAGAGGTAACTGACGTTGCATCATTAGATGACCAGTAGAATATGTCAGTGTGAACAAAAGGAAGAGTCAAAGATGACAGTGAGGTTTCCCTCTTGGTCAACTGAGTAAATGACAGCCATGTATCAAGAGTGGAGGAGCAGATCTGGGGAGAGATGATGAATTCCCGTTTCAACTGTTGCAGCTGATAGGTCTGCAGGAACTCCAAGGGCAGGGATTCGATAAGCAGTAGATTCTATCCAACTAGACTTCAGAAGGAAGTATTGGTCTAGAGCTGTAGACTTGCAAGACTTTACTGTGTGCGGTAATTTAAACTGATGGACTCGATAAGCCTGCCCTTTCATTTATTGAGTTCTTCATTTAATATTTATGGAACATCTTCTACGTGTCTGACACTAGACAAACGTACAAAAATTTCTGCTCTAACAGAGCTTATATTATAGTGCAGGAGACACAGACAACACACAAAACCCATAAATAATTATATATCCCAATAAATGGTGATAGATGCTGTAAAAATAGAAGCTGCACAGGGTACAGAGAATCAGGAGTGCCCGGTAGACGGGGTGTGAAGGGGGAGCTGGGGGTATGAAGGATGTATAAGAAGCAAAGAGGGCTAGGGGGCTCTCATGTAGGAACATGTAAGACAGAGGCAGGGATCTGTGAAGAATAGAGAGAAGGCATAGCTAGCGAAAGAGGTGGAGGATATAGGTTGACCTCATCCAAGGAACGTCCATGCCTCAGGCTCTCTAGCGGTAATCTTTCAATGTGCGTGAGTTCCTATGGGCAAGGCCGTGGCATCCTGTGAAGTGTCAGAGAGGCAGAGGGAGTTGCTCAGCGACCGGTTGTAGAGACGGCGCTCTGAGTAGCCCTTCCGGTGGTGGTGATGATGCCGACCCCTCACCTATCTGTCACTTCTTGGGGTCACATCATCCACCCTCGGTGAAGTGGTGACTCAGGGCTGTGGTTTTCTGTGTATCCTTCTCCTGGCATGGGTGTATTTTTCCTCCTCTGTGCACGTGCCTTTCCAGATGTGTTTACATTTTCCAGCTCCCTCTGCAGCTGTGCGTCTGTGTTTCTGCCAAGCCCTGAGCGAAACACTCATTGTCTCCCTCCCTCCCGGTTTTATTCAAGACCAACTCTTCTCCATCCCAAACATACAATAATCCAGAACCTCTCTCAGTGCAGGGAGGGAAGGATACTGTAAGACAGGGAACCAGCCCCTACTCTGGGATTTTTCTTCTCCTTCCCAGATGTCCCTCCTCTTGCACTCAGCTGAATGACTGTAGCAAATCGTTTCCCCCCAAACTTCCTCTCCTTTCTGGGGTGCCAGCTAGTCATCCGTCTTCCAGCCTGCAAGTTTATTTTCTGAGTCAGGTAGAATTTTACAGATTCCCTGGGGAGGAAACATAGGCTTGTGTGACCAGAGTGACGCAATGTGGATGAAGAGGGGGCCTTGTGGTTTTACTGACACAGAAGGAGGCTTGGGGCGCCTCGTGGCTACATCTCAGAACATACACCTGTTTCCCTGTTTCTCCTTCTTAGAAAACCTCTAACAGCTACTCTCTCTCAGGCCAGAACTCCAGATACAACAAGTATAACATTATGTGGGAGTGATGATTTACGAGAACAGAGACTGTACACTGGAGTTGAGCCTGGCTTTGTTCTGCTTACACGTGGGCATTGTCACTTAGCATCCCTCAGTTTTGAGAGCCCTACTCCAAGCCTGTTAATCCTCTCTCTGGTCATCTGGGTGTCTTCTTAACTTGCCAGGAGCATCCCTTAGGTACCAAGGAAGCTGGCTTCTGCTTGAGTAAAAGAGAACCGCAGCTGGCTTTCCCAACTCTTCAAACAGTGGAAGGGTCCCGGCATCCTGCTCTAGTGGACAAGCCCCTCCCCCTGAAGTGTCCTCCTCTTTTCCTTGAACTGAGCCAGGCTTCCCACTTGAATCCCTGAGTCTGCTTTTCAGCTCTTTTTTTTTTTTTAATTGAACCTGTGATTCAGAGTATACAGCACCATTATCCAAGATAAAGCAGTTCTTTTTATCACCGTAACCCTTCGACACAGGAAAGCAACGTTTCTGTCCGCCAGGGATGGCCCAGGAGTCATCCATTTACAAGCGTCGTGTACATTTTTCTAGAAGATCCTACGCTAGTCTTCGCTCACCTGTAAGCCCAAGGCTCAGACTTTATAACTAAACAGAACAAAAATTCTTGTTTACTAAGTATCCAGTCATTCTTCAGAGACTCTGGAAGTCTGACCACTGTCCGATCATGCATCTTTAAGACAAATAGACAATAACCATGGCCTTAAGGCAGATGGTAGTGTCGTTTGCTTTGGCATAACTTTCTCGTGGACAAAATCTGTCATTCCATAATGAGAAGTTATTTCCAAAGCGCGAATAATCCTTGGGGCAAAGAAACACACGGAGGCATACGTGATAAATACTTTTCTGAGGAAGGTTCTGGAAAGGGGGTGGGAAAAGAGAAGTAGGAAGCCAGTAGCTTTGAGGGGGGCGGTGACAGGGAGGAAAGTTAGGGTGCTCTGAGACAGTGGTAACGTATCTTTGCCCACCTAAGAATTTGTTCCTGGAGAATTAGCCTCGAAAGCTGTTACGGGACAAGTGTTTATGCAGCTGAATTGTTTTTCACAACTCGTGTGTTCCTAGCATCAGGGTCTATCTAGAGACTTAAAGCCAATTTCTGAAGTGCCTGGGATCTGAGGAAAAAGAATGCTTGTTCCTCCAGAATTCCACTTTCATCGATTTCCATCCTAAAGGCATCTGACCCCCTGCAAGGGCAGTAGGTTCGGTCTTTGTTGGACGGCATAATCCATCTCCTCCGGACTGTGGTATCTTCAGTGTACTGAAGTCTCTTTAGGCAAGAGCCACTCTTAAACTATAGCTACTGTCACCGGCCCACCTCCTCCCTTAGGAAGTGGATTTGGCTTCAGTCTCTTCCAGGAGGACATGGGGAAGTCTGATCATGAATTAAAATAGCTGTCATGCGAACACCGCTCAGGCTTGCAAACAGATAAGCGAGCGAAGCTTGTTCTCACATTCCCACCCCATGCTTTCCAGCCCCTGGTGTGGGTCCCGGCGGAAAGGTAACCAGGACGCTAGCGATCGCATTTTCCTCTTGGAATTTTAAATGTTTATGCAGAGGAGAGTCCAACTGATTCATTCATCCAATCACTTCCGAGAAAGAGGGGGAAAGCGCCGAGTCACCAGGCCGAGATCCCCAAGGGGCCGGTGCCCAGAGACAGCCCCGTGGGCATAGCCTGGGGGTGAGTCAGGGCTTCCAGAAACAGGTCCTTGTCATCACAGCGCCTGACGTGTCTCCAGGGACAACAGCCAGCGCCCTACTCTCCCACAGCGGCCAGTGAGCCCCGCGCCCGCCGTGGGGGATTGGAGCAGGGGCCCAGGGTCACAGCACGGAGCCGACAGACTTTGCTTGTTCCTGAAGCAGCCAGATAAGGTGACCTTCGTCCCTCTACACCGAGCCCGCCTTGAACCAGGCAGGAGAGCGGGGAGCGCGCAGCCTTTCCTGTGACACTCCTCCTGCTCTGGGAAAGGTCTGTCTTTGCTTTCCCGGGAGGAACCTCTCAGTGTTTCTGGCTCCGGAGTTGGGCTGACCTTTGCAAAGCTGACCACAGGATAAACTGCCTCTTGGGTGGTCTTTGTTTTATTTTTTTAAATTTTTTTTGTGGTACGCGGGCCTCTCACTGCTGTGGCCTCTCCCATTGTGGAGCACAGGCTCCAGAGGCACAGGCTCAGCGGCCATGGCTCACGGGCCCAGACGCTCCGCGACATGTGGGATCCTCCCGGACCAGGGCACGAACCCGTGTCCCCTGCATCGTTAGGCGGACTCTCAACTACTGCGCCACCAGGGAAGCCCCCCTTTGTTTTATTTTTGATCGTGGTGAACTTGAGACAAGCAGACACTGCTACCAAAAACAATAATAACAACAACGGCAGCTAGAAATGACTGGACACGTGTGCGTCAGGGACCATGTGAATAACATATAAAACATGTAAAGCGCAGTGCTTTTACATGCGTTATTTTAATCCTCAAAACCCCGAGAGGTGACTATGATGATGTTGCCCATTTGATAGATGGGGAAATTGAGGCTCTAAGAAGTTGAGTAATTCATCAACAGTCACTCCACCACCGAAGTGGTAGAACAAGAAACAAACCGACCTGTCTGGCCCACACTGACCACACTGAACACCACGTACCTCGGCTCCAAAGGAAGCCACTGCCACGCTCTCGGGGGCCTCTTGCTGTCACCGTTCTCATCAGCAGGGGCTGAGCCTAGTGTGGGCTCATCTGTCTGCCCTGTCGCTCATCTTCTGGCCTCGCAGTCAGAGATCCAAGCCCTTTGTGGTGCTGGGGGACTGGCAGGGCCCCCCGTGGTCGGCTCTCTGAGTGTGGACAGCCTCTGAGGGGTCCTCCGTGTGTCTGTCGGCTTATTCTGACCTGGTACAACATGCTTTTTAGAAACTAGATGGGAGTCATTTCGGGGGCCTTGGTCTTCACCCTGTGTTTGTTCATTCAGGTGTGAACAACTACCCTGTACGGGGTTGCATGTATTCATGGCTTCTTCATGTATGGGGTTGCATGTACTCATGGCTTCTTCATGTACGGGGTTGCGTGTACTCACGGCTTCTCCGTGTATACAGTTGCACGTACTCATGGCTTCTTCCTTGACTTAAGCAGAGGAACCTCTTTAAATGATGGATGTCACTTGTAAAGTAGGCTCCTCGAAGCTGTGTGTCTCCAGGAACTGGATCTTAAAGTAATCCAGTCCGGTGGCTGGGAGAGTTACTTCTTCATCCTTCCCACACCAACTCTGCTCATCACCACCCTGTGACTTCCCTTCTGCGCCCCGCAACTCTTGCCAGGTGCCCTCCCCTTTTCTGTCATCCTGTCCACCGTCATTTCAGGCTCAGCTCCATCCCACCTCGCCTGGGAGTGAGTCTGCCTGGACGACCCACATCTCCATCCCCTTTGTCTGCTAGCCACCAACAGCACTCACCAGGCAGTCTAGTCCTCGACAGGTTCTCCGGTTATGTCCCGTGCAGATAGACGGATAGCATCCTTCTCGTGGTTTCCGTATCTTCACCATACTGTATCTGATTATACTTCTGCTTCTCTCTACTCCTCTCTGAGTGGGAAGGCTGGAAGTGAACAAAATAGTTGAGGAATGTTCCGTCCAATTCTGGGGACAATGGGACTGGTTACCAACTCCTTTATTCCAAACACTCTACTTCTAGGACGTTTCCGCATCATTCCAGGCAGGTGCCGAAGTGAAAAGGACACGCTGATTTATGGCCACAACAACAGGGCTTCACAATCCTCCCAATCCCTTTTCTGAGACAGTGGCAATGAGATCGAAGTGATCGCCTGCCTTCTTTCTTCTCACAGTCAAGATGTCACGTTCAGTCCTTCAGATCTCAAAAACTCGAGTAAAAGATGTTGTGGAGGATGGAGCTGTCCTCAGTACGTGTGTGCCGAGAAAGAAGTGGACGTTGGCCGATTTCTACGCTACCCCCCCCCCCCACTGCCACCAACCCAGTGGGTCTTGCGATGTTCCCTAAACAACATGTATCTGTTGACCTCCCGGGAGGTCAATATTGATTTTGCCTCCCCCTCTGCTGGAGGCTCTGAGCATACAAAGGCTGGGCCTGTGTCTTAGCTCGGTCTCTAAAGAACTGGGGGACCTGGATCTTGCGATGTCCTCGTCTGCAAAACAGAGATGAGAGAATGTGGTCCTTTCTCTGACTTCCTGGACCGTTCTAAGGCCTAACACAAGTTGATTGTTTCTGTTACTGCTGCCACTGCTAAGTGAACTGCTGACGCAAACCACTGTTTTTCTCATTTGTTATCTTTCCCCTTGAAACTATTGAAGGGGGATAGTTGGGGGATTAAGAGAGAAATTTTCTCGCTTTCTCCCATCCCTGCCCTTCTTGTAACATTTCCATGCGTGTTAGAATGCTTGGACAACTTTGCAGTTTGGTTAATTCCCTCTCATTTGCAAGCGTTTGGGACATGATCCTTGATGCCGGGTGGAGGTGGCAGGGGGCGGGGGCGTCTTCTTTGTCACACGAAGTGTCAGATCACACAGAGAAGATCCGTACCATTCAGACTGAAGGAAGTGGGGAGGGAGTGTAAGACGCTACAGCTCTCCCCACTGCGGTCCTGTTGGGCAGGGCAGGCTGGCTGCCCCCAGGGGCTGGTACGGTCACACACGCAGGGCTGTCTGAGTTGGTCTTGCCTCACGGTCTATGCCAAGTAAATCCCAGTGAAATGCTGTGGCTTCTGAGGTGGGGAGGGCTTAACACCCACTCCCGCCCACCAAATCCCATGCCCACCTGGCCCTGAATAATACATGTCATCTTTTCAACAGGGACAAAGCCTTTAATTCCACAACTAGAAGTGGGACTTGAAATTTCAATGCAAACGTGGTTTCTAAAGTAAAGAAATTAACAGGTTGAGTTTACAATGGAAGGTATTCATGGAGGCTCCTGGAAGGACCTTCCTGGGAAGATCGCAGGCACATGATCCCCTGGAGAAAGGGAAAATGGTATATAAATTCCTTCACATTGTGTGAAAATGACAGAGGGAGGCTTCTTTGCAGAGCCCCGGTGGGGGGGGCGGGGGGGTTGCTGTAAGAAAAGAAGGGAAGGGTGTGAGCTAGCTCTGGACCTTAAAATAGAGAGGGAGGGAGGAGGGAGAGACCAGATGGGAGAGAAGAGTGACTCCTGATTGCAAAGAAAAAGTTGACATTTGTCAAATACCCGACGAAAGCCCTTTCTGTTAGAAAATGAATAGGTTTCTGATGCAAATATAGGAAAATACTGGCATATATTTATTTCAGGTGATTCACATGTTTTATATTATTCTCTGTACTTTTCTATTATGTCAAAATTTTTATAGTTAAAGATAAGGGCCCCTTGGGAAATAAAAGTTGGAAAACAAAAGTTCCCACTCATACAATGAAATATTGTGTAGCTGTTACCAAAATATTGAGGAAGATCTCTGAGTTCACATGTAAAGATCTCCAAGATACACTGTAGGGTGAAAAAAGCAAGTTTCAGTACAGTGTCTTTCACTCAGTCCTGTCTGTTTGAAATGCTTTTTCAATATGTGCGTGTCCTGCTGTATGGATAGAATTAAGTCTAGAAGAGGGAATAAATCATGAACGGAAGTGGGATGGTTACGTACCTTGTTATGTACATTTCATATGGTATGAATTTTTATAAGTAAACATTACTTCTATAATCACAGAAAAGTAATAATGACTTTTATAAAGAAATCTTGAAACCAAGGAGCAGCAACGCTGGTCCCCAGGCCTTTCCAGGTTAGCAGGCTGCCCAGCGGGCCAGTAACTGGAGTTCCCACCTGCCCTGTCCTGGTCCGGCCTCTCTCCTGATTTGACACTTGCGTGTCTGAGTGAGGGTCCGTGACAGATGCCAGCAGTGGTGGTGATGACAAGCCCCAAACCACATTCATTCCATTACTTCCAGCTCCTTGCTGCCTCTCCAATCTCCAAGTGAGAGCTCCTCTCTCTTATCTGCCCCAAGCCTGAGTCAGAAGTTCTTGTCAGTGTAACTGCAGAATACCGGGCTGGAGACCTTGCTGATAATACCTAAATTCCTTTCGAAGAGCGGTGCCCGCAGGAGGGTCACAAGAGCTGTGTAGCCTCAGCACATTTTGTACTGTGCATTTGGATAATAAGCCAGAGGAGATTTGGCAATTAAAAAACATAAGGGAGGGACTTCTCTGGAAGCGCAGTGGTTAAGAATCCACCTGCCAATGCAGGGGACACAGGTTCGAGCCCTGGTCTGGGAAGATCCCCCATGCCGCGGAGAAGCTAAACCCGTGCGCCACAACTACCGAGCCTGCGCTCTGGAGCCCACGAGCCACAACTACTGAGCCCACGTGCCACAACTACTGAAGCCCGCGTGCCTAGAGCCTGTGCTCTGCAACAAAAGAAGCCACTGCAGTGAGAAGCCCGCGCACTGCGACAAAGAGTAGCCTCTGCTCGCTGCAACTAGAGAAAGCCCGCGTGCAGCAGCGAAGACCCAATGCAGCCAAAAATAAATAAATAAATAAAATCACAGTACTATAAATGATCAAAATGATAAAAGAAGAAAACACATAAGGGACATAAAAGGATGTCACGATAGTCCCACCTGGTCTGGTAACCCCACTCCCCAAGCCAACGTCTGGGTTTCCCTCCCAAGACCACGCAGGCTGCTGGGGAAGAATCTGAACACGTGTGATTCGCTGGGGATTTCCAAAATAGAGACAAAGATGAGAGGAATAACAACAAAATCCAAATAATCAAAATAAATAAGTAAAGATCGCACTCCAATTTCTGAGACACGGTTACGGCTTTTATAAACAGATATGCGTTCGTTAAGTGGGGCTTTGGGACGTTCTGGTGATAGCTCTTCTGACACTTAGGAATTTAAACTTAGGAGCTCCCTGGCTTCTCCTTAATAGCAAAGTTTGCGAAACATTTTCTGCCGGTTGCCCCGCTTTATGTTTGAACACGATGCAAATGGCCCCCTGTCATTTCAGTTTCACCTCTCGTCGTAAAGCCCCAGGGAGACAGGGACCTTCTTCTCCTGCACCCCATGGCCCCTGTTCTTTCCTTCATCTTCCCTGATTTAGCTTCAGAAAGATAGGGGCTCACATACAGAATGTGCAGGAATGGATCAATCTGAAAATGAAGTTTAATAAAGGTGATAGATCTCTGATACGTCTCTCATTCGTCCCTGTCAAACGTGTCACTTTTATAAACACAAGTTCCCCTGTATGGAGTAAATAGAGGGGAAAGCAAGTCATTTTAAATATATCTCCACTCCTACCTTGAACTGGAAACATCTAAGGAGGTAGGTAACTGCTCCTAAAAGGGGTGGCACACTGAAGCACTGCCACTGACCCAGTTCTTCTTGGCTTTCACTCCCTCAGGTAACCAGGTGAGTTTCTCCAAATCAGCGGATGCATTTGCCTTTGAGGAGGACAGCAGCGATGGGCTTTCTCCGGATCAGACTCGAGGTGAAGACCTCCAGGGCTCAGCAGGATCCCCCCCAGACATGAAAGCTACAGAGACCCCTTCGGCGGGTCCTCGGGGGAAAACCCAGGTAAACCACATCTCAGCCTGTCATCTCTTCAGTCGTGAAATCAGCAGTGCTGAGGTGGTTTTGCTTAGAGACCCCAGAGATGTCTCTTCATGGCACGTCATCTTGCTCCTTCTTCTCACCCTATTCGGTCCAGGGGTCTGTGTGTAAGGGCAAAAGCCTCCAGATAACACCGAAAGAGAATCCCCAGAAATATGCCCTTTTGACTTATGTTTTCAGTATCTACTCTGTCAAGTAGATCTCTTTTATCTCCACTTTTAGAGACAAGGTAGAAATGAGGCTCTCCAAGATGAGATGACCAACCAACAGTCTCCTGGAGAGAAAGGGCCTCAGCAGGACTGGTTTCAAAGCCCATGGTCTTTCCAGGCACTGGGTTATCACCGTAGGACCCTGGGGAGCAGGAAGCAGAAGGCGTTGATTGGCTACAAAGCTGGAGCCCCGAGCCAGTTCTACCCTTAGCAGGCGTCTACCTGCCGAACCCCTGGAGCAAGGACCGCTTCCAGCCTCAGCCCAAACATAGCATTCCCCTTTTTCTGGACAAATCCACAGACTGTCGAGATGTGAGAAATGGATATTGCACATACTGTTAAAAGCACACTTATAAGGAGCAGTATAATGATGGCTGACATCATCTACTGCCATTATTAAGTGCCCACTGTATACCAGGGCCAGTGCTAGGCACCTTGCAAGCGTTTTCTGTTAGATGTTGCAGAGAAGGAAGTGAGGCTGAGTAGCTGTGTGGCCCCAGGAGCGTGCAGGGTCCCCCACCAACACCTGGAGCTCCCCCTCTATGAGCCACACCCAGGCTTGCTGGGACCTTTCCTTGGCCTGGCAGGGTGGTATTCCCAGAGCCCCCAGAGGAGATGAGTGTGAGGCCCACACAGGAGGGGGAGGGGTCGCACTCGTGGGACCACGAGATGTGAATCTTCCACCACATCCTGGCTCTGGAGGGACCCCTCCGACCTCAGCCCCTACCCTTCAGGAAGCGTTTACTCCTCTTGGCCTCACAGGAATTATTCGATGACTTGAAATCAGATATTTTATATATATGATGTATATTTTATTAACAGATATTATTTTATATATTTTTATTATATAGAGATATCTCATTTTTATTATATATGGATATTTTATATCTGTATGTACTTCTAATTTTTTAAATTGAGGTATAATGGACAGATACCATTATATTAGTTTCAGGTGTACAACATAATTGTTTGATATTGTATATATCGCGAAATACACAATGTATACAATATCAGGTGTACAAAATAATTGCTTGATATCGTATCTATGGTACATATACACGTGTGTTGTGTATTTCACAATATGTACGATAGATACAATATATCATTGTATGTATTGTGAAATGATCACCAGGGTAAGTCTAGTTCACATCCATCTCCACACATGGTTGCAAATTTTCTTTCTTGTGATGAGAGTCCTGTAAGATCTACTCTCAGCAACTTTCAGAGAGACAATACAGTATTGCTAACTATGGTCACCATGCTGTGCATTACACCCCCAGGACTTACTGTAGAGCTGGATGTTTGTACTTTGTAAACCGTATTAGATAGTGTATTTGAAAACGTTTTTACACTGTAAAGCATGCAGGGATCAGGGACAGTTTCAGGAATTATTTACCACGACCCTGTTTCCTGAAACTGTGCTGTTACCGGTCCTTGTCAGGCCCTTCTTCACTCCATCAGAACAAAGCCAAGGCTGCCCAGGAGGAAATGTGGAAAAGGAGGGAGACGGGAGACAGAAAAAGCAGAGCCAAAAGAGCCGTACGTTTATTGTGCAAGAGTTTATAATCAAAGCATTTTTCCTTCCCCTGCATCCCGCAGCTGGTCTCTGCAGCCCAACTTCTTTAATAACATCAAACAGTACATCAGACCATTTGTATCTTATTACTCTGACAGTAAATTCCTCAGCTTCTGATTTAAAGATGCTTTGGGGAGAAGACGCATTCTTTTCTTTTTAACCTTCGGAGTGGGGCAAAAAGGGGACAAACACTGAACAATGCCAGGCAAAATGCAAAAATCATCTTATGTCAGTTCATCCGGCAACCTCATGTGACAGATGAGGGCACAGGCTCTGAGAAAAAGGGGTGCTACAGACCTTTGATAGGTGCTGGGGCTCAGGGAAGGGCTGAGCCGCTCGGGGAGATCGTGGAGCAGCCCCTGCCCCTTTTTCAAAGTCATGGCCTAGGATTGTAGGGGAAAGAGAGAGGGCACTTGGTCCATTTCAGAGTCCTCTGCATACGGGAACGTGCCTTTCATAAAGGTTTTCCTGATACTACACACGTACACACACACACTTACATATACACACATGTTCATATACACAGACATACACAGACACAAGTATACACACAAACACACGTGCAAAGGGATACATATATATATGCACACATACATTACACAGGCAGACACACAGAGACACACATGCACACAAATACAGAGACCCAGATGCGTACACACACATACACATACCTACACACTTTCCCTCCATCTGCCAACCCGTTTCATCTAACTTTTTTGTTGTCCTACTTTCCCCCAAAGCTCCTACACCCACTTCTCCCACTTCCTCTCTTTTTCAATCCCACTGTCAATTCCAACAGGTAGACCTAGCCGCAAGTAGGTGGAACCCTCACCCAGGGTGACCAGATGTCCCAGTTTGCCTAGAACAGGCCAGTCCTATACCTGTCTGCTGGAATAATTATTAATCATGCCTGCTTTCTCTCTTAAAAGTGTCCTCAACTGGATGACAAATTATATACACGACTCCTCCCGCTGGAGGACAGAATCTGATGTTCCTGAGATAAGAAGCTAGGATTAACACAGCAGACCTCGGGGGTGGGAGCGGGAGGCTCTCCCGCAACATTTCCACGTCACACAGCCTTTACTCCCGCATCCTAATAATGCTAAACTTTGGATTTTTAGGATCTTATTTCTGGCTCAGAAAATGAAAGGAATGACTCGGCCCCCCAGCCCGGCAACCAGTCAGACCCGGGGAAGCAGGAGCTCGGCCCCCTGGGCAACCCTGTCCCTGTACACGCTGCTGTCAAGGTAAGGTGGGCCGGCCTCCACGCCCGTCTGAGCACTCAGCTCACAGGGCCAGCTCGGGGCAGGGAGTGCTGAGTTAGGTCTGTCAACAGCGGGAGAGTCACACGGACGTGTTCGATCCACTGGGAGCATCGCAAGACAGGAGTTGAGACCTGGGCCATCAGTGTATATGGACCAAGATGCTCTTGCCCAGCAGGGGTCTCCTCTGCAGACGAAGACCCCTGCTGGGCAATGTTTGCCCTTCTTTGGGATCACAGCTCAGCCAGCCTATTCCTGACGTAAAAGGCTTCATCGGCTCAGCCTAGAGATAGGCACAACTGACTGCAGTGCACACAGGCTTTGTATGTGGCGTAAAACAGGTGTAGGGCAGCTGCATTTTATGCAAGGGAAGCAAACCTGAAGGGCTTGCCTACAGCAAACCCTATATCATTCAAGCCAGTCTCCCTGTGGAAATAAAGACAAAGCAGAGGGTTACACTCACAAGAGACACATAACTACAAGCACGATCACATACTTTTGGTTTAAGTTTCTCAGGATTATACCTGATAGTTCACAGAGTACTTTCTCCTCAATTAACTGCCTGGTAGTCATTTGACTTTCTTCGTTTTATCCCAAATAACTTCTGATTGACTGGGGGGCATGTTCTCTCAGCTCTAAAGCCACCACTTGATGCTGAGATGATTCTTAAGAAACATTTTTTGAAAAGGTTGTAAATTGAGTTAGAATCAATGCTAAAGTAACGGTGCCCACCCGCCGCCCCCTCCACTGCATGTACACAGGAGTGGTTTTCATCTTATAAATGGAGGGCGGGTATTTCCGATTTCCAGTAAAGCTCCCCAGACTGCAGTGGCTTAAACCCAGCCTACAGTCCACTCAGCTCAACAGCGTTGAAAATAAGTGGCATGGATGAATTTTGTTCCCTGCAAGTGGAGGGTGGAGGGGATGATTCAGGGATTTCTAACGTTGTGTGCCAGGAGAAATTGCATCGGTATTTCTACCAAAGTATTTAAATTCTGCCTAATGCAAATGAGCAAAGCCTTCAGCCTCTTGGTACTAAGGGAGTATAATAGTTGCCCTGAGGAAGGACAGTCAGTTTCAACGAGGAGCAGGGTTGATAACCAGATGGTCCAGCAGGACTTACGTGAAAGCCAACAGCTCTTCTGACTGGTCAGTGCCTGTGGGTTCTCAGCTGATGACTATTCATCATCTCTAAGCTAGGAGGCTACTAGAGGGCTTCTCAAAGAACGAAGCAACAGGTAGGGGAAAACATCTCTGCCCTATCGACTGCGTAAGCTTCACATAAGGCCATTGAGAGCATGCACAAGAATACTCTTTGAAAACTGTAAAATCCTCTATAAGAGAACGGTGCTCACATTGCAGGCTCCAAGTAGTGCATATCAGGTTGAATAAAACATGATTCCTGGGCTTCCCTGGTGGCGCAGTGTTTGGGAGTCCGCCTGCCGATGCAGGGACGCGGGTTCGTGCCCCGGTCCGGGAAGATCCCACATGCCGCAGAGCGGCTGGGCCCGTGAGCCATGGCCGCTGAGCCTGCGCGTCCGGAGCCTGTGCTCCGCAACGGGAGAGGCCACAACAGTGAGAGGCCCACGTACTGCAAAAACAAAAAACCCCCCATGATTCCTGCCCTCACTGAGCCTACAATCTAGTCTGATATCACAGCCACCACTAGTCCATATGGGGCTTTGAGCAAGTAAGAAAAATGTGCCCCAAAGGACTTGAATAGACATTTCTCCAAAGATAAACAAATTGCCCAACAAGCACACAAGAAGGGGGTTCCATGTCATTCGTTGTCAGGGAAATGCAACTCCAAACCACGACAGAATACCACTTCACACTAACCAGAGTGGCTAAAATTTTAAAAATGGAAAATAATAAGTGATGATGAGGGTGTAGAGAAATCGGCACCCTCGTGCACTGCTGATGGAGATGTGAAATGGCGCGTCTGCGTGGAATGCAGTTTGGTGGTTCCTCAATAAATTAAACACGGAATGACCGCGTAACCCAGCAAATTCCACTCCTAGATACACACCCAAAAGAATTGAAAACAGGTGTTCCAACAAAAATGTATGCGGCAATATTCATTGCAGCTCTATTCCCAATAGTCAAAAGTTGGAACTAACCTAAATGTCCATCAAGTGAAGAATGGATAAATAGGGCATATCCATTCAATGGAAGATTATTCAGCCAGAAAAGGGAATGAAGCCCTGATTCTTGCTACGGCGTGAATGAACCTTGAAAACATGCTGCGTGAAAGAAGCCAGACACAAAGCACCACAGTGTCTGATTCCATTTTTATGCAGTGTTCGGAATGGGCACATCCGTGGAGACAGTAAGCACGTTCGTGGTTTCCAAGGGAAGCGGGGGATGGGGAGTGACCGCTTAATGGGGATGGAGTGACTTTTCGAGGTGACGAACATGTCCTGTAGCTGCGTAGCAGTGATGGTCACACCACATCGTAAACGTGCTAAATGCCACTGGATTGAAAACGGTGACTGGGGATTTCTGTGTTCCTTGTATTTTACCGCAATACAGAAGGAGAGTCCCCTTCCCCAGGTGGCCACAGCCCCCCATCAGGGCCAGTAGCCTCGGGAGCAGACCTGGGGCTGGATGTCCGTCTCCCTCCCCCCTCAGCAGAGTCTGCAGCAGTGTGACCGTTACGGGGCAGCCTCGAGTGTCATGTGAGACATGCAGAGGAGAGACCTCACTGTGGGTTAGGAAAGGCTTCCCAGGTGAGCCAGGGTTTGAGCCAGCCTCGAAGGATGAGCCGACGTCAGACAGTAAGCAGCGGAGGGAGTCCCAGATGGCAGAAAATGACAAGGAGAAGAGTCAGGAGGGGTAGGCCATTGGAGAGGAGTATGTTTAGGCAGCTTGGTGATGGTCTCCTTTGCAGGCTGCAGTTTGGACTTCAGTGTGCCGTGCGGGATGGACAAACTGAGTGCAGGTGGCTTGGGGGGCGTGCTGCGTGCCCGGCGCAGTATGTGCGCGAATTCGAGGCAGAAGGCCTTTAGGAAGTCGTGCCCTCTCTAGCTGCAGGCCCCACCACTCCCTCTTGCCTCACACTAACTTGCTTTATACATTCATGCCCAGGTCTTAAACCACTGGATTTGGGATCCAGGTCTGCTTTAGAAAGATGACTGTGCTCCCCTTCTATCGGCCATGCAGTTCTGGAAAGAAAACAAAAGCAAACCCACAGCCTTAGTATCCTCTGGTGTCAAAAATATGAAACTGTACAGTTCCAGGGATTCGGAGTTCCATGGGTTCAGCGGCCTTTGCCCCTCACTATCCAGAGAAAATGGTCCGATTTTCGTACCTTCTAAAATGTTCAGAGTCCCTATGTTAAGGCGACAGATAGAGAAAATGCCTTAGTCCCTGACTTAATTGCTAGACCCAGGGCTGCAGCTCCCCCAGACAAGCAAGTTCTAGGAGTGGGAGCGGAGGCTGCACCGGAGCAAAGCAGGGCAGAGCTGACTGTAGGAGCCCTGCGGAAACTCTCCCAAGTGCAGAAGACTGATTCATTACCTGGAGCGCTAACCGATGAATGAGCAGGGAGGAGAGCCCCCAGCCCACGGGAATACTTGAGTTCATTGTTCATTGGTCTCCAAGAAGAAGCCTCCCTGAGAAAACACACAAAAAAGGCTTCGGTGGAGGGATGCGCTGAGTCAGAGAAAACTTTTGTGGTTAAAACGGGGAAGCTGCCCGGTCACAACATGCCCGCCAGCTATTCAGGAGCGCCCTCTTCTGGACACTGCTGGTACCACACCTTCCCTCCCACTTGTCCCCAGATCCTCAAAAGACTCTACCATCACCATATCTATGTTCCTTTCAATCTTCTGTAATAAAGTCAGGGTTTGGAAATGTATGTTTTTTAACCGATTCCAGTATGGATCTATTGCTTTCCAATCTATGGAGGCTTTTGGATTTTAGGAGTGGGTTATAAATATAATCACACTGTCCTTTGAAATCTGTTATTATTTCAACAGTATGTTTCACCATCCTTCCATTGTACTGAGATCGAAAGTAGAGAATGTTTTTCCCAACTTGCAAGTGAGGTAATTGAAATGTCATGTAGTTGGATGATTGTACCATGTTCAAAAATGTGTCTTCACTTCCGAGCCTGTGTCCTTAACTTTTTTCAAGGGTCCAAATCGTGCTCCATGATGGGTAACTTCTGGAGAGGTCCCAGTGGGTGACTAACCCTTCCTGTAGTCAATAAAGAATCTTTAGTTCAGAGGATGTCACTTCCTGATCTTATATCAGTGTTTGATGGGAAGGGGAATTGATCTTACGTGTGAGGTAACAAAGGTCCACATTCTGGATTTTCAGAGGCAAGCTGAACTTCATCTGAGTTTACGTCATTAATAAGTCAGCGTACTAAGGGCTTCACTAAAGGTGATTACATGCATACAGATGAAAGAGCTTTCTTCTGAATCCATCCCAAGAGCAGAATATCTCCTTCGTTAGGCCGTCAGGTGGTTTTAGGTTAAGAAGTTGTCCTCGGGCTTCCCTGGTGGCGCAGTGGTTGAGAGTCCGCCTGCCGATGCAGGGGACATGGGTTCGTGCCCCGGTCCGGGAAGATCCCACATGCCGCGGAGCGGCTGGGCCCGTGAGCCATGGCCGCCGAGCCTGCGCGTCCGGAGCCTGTGCTCCACAGTGGGGGAAGCCACAACAGTGAGAGGCCCGCGTACCACAAAAAAAAAAAAAAAAAAAAAAAGGTGTCCTCATGAAACACAAGTGTACCTCTCCCTCTCCTCCGGGAAGGAAATTCTCCTGGAGCCACTTCTAAGGCTCACCCCGCCTCAGGAGTGTCCTTCCTTTGCGATGCCTTTGCAGTGGATCTGTCCGTTAGGTACCTTAACGTCCAGGATCTCTTTGTGCATCCTGCCTTTGCTGTATTGTGTGTCGGGGGTTCAGGAACATCCATCCCATGAAACCTCCTAGAGATAATTCATGATGCCAAGCCATTCCCATCCATCACTTAAAGCACATGCCGTTTCTCCATCCGCTTTGCAGTCCAAGTCCTTGAGCGACAGTAAGAACCGCCACAAAAAGCCCAAGGACCCCAAGCCAAAGGTGAAGAAGCTCAAATATCACCAGTACATCCCCCCGGACCAGAAGGCCGAGAAGTCCCCTCCGCCCATGGATTCCGCCTACGCCCGGCTGCTCCAGCAGCAGCAGCTGTTCTTGCAGCTGCAGATCCTCAGTCAGCAGCAACAGCACTGCTTCAGCTACCCCGGGCTCCACCAAGCTCAGCTCAAGTAAGTCAGGCAAGCCCAGGCTGGCGCCTGGGGGCAGACGCTGCTGGTGGCTTCTCCGGCCGAGGCCCCCGGGCCAGCCCCTGGGGACCCAGCGAGTCCTGCGCTGCACCGCATCCTGGTCGGGTGTGTTTAGAGTATGACGTTCAGAAACCACGCTCACTTTTTCAGGGACGGAAGGCCGGGATGAAGCAGGTACATCAGTGCCCCTGATAAGAGGCCTCTTTGGGGAAAGTATTAGCGCTAGAGAACGGAGGGGAGGAGCCATCTAAGAATGTAACGCTGGAATTGGGAGCTAATCCAATACTGATTACGTTTCAGGAATTGGCTCAGGGCTGAGTGACTGGGTGACAGCCCCAAAGATTGACTCCTGAGCCCAGTGTGTGATCTCACAGTTAGGTCACCTTGTAAAGGGTCTTTCCCCTCAACCATGAAGTTGGGATGTAGGTTCCCCCACCTGCCTCTGTTCAGCCTCGGGTCATGCTGGTGATCGTGCCACGTGCTGTACGCGATCAAGCTTCGTGCGCACGCTCCTTCCTCCCCAGGACAGGGCATCTGCTAAATCACAGATGGACGGGCCTCTCCCGTGGCCACAGTCTCCACCACTCCCTCTTGTCTCCCCAAAACTAGCTTGAGGGGTGCTTGCCACTTGCCATCTGGCCCACTCTGGTTCTTCCTCACCCTGCCACTTCTACTGATTTATTATTACGTTGCACTGATTATTATTGCTGATGTATTTATTATTACACGCCTGATCCTTCTGGGCAATTAGCTTGTGATCCAGTCTAATTGCAAGCCACCCCCTAAGGGTTCTGGTCACCCAGTTTTCCCCACACTGCCAAGCAACTCTCTGACACCAGCTGGGTGTTCTACAATTCAACTCAATTCCGATGCTCTCTCCCCGGAGATCGTGTCAGATCCCGCAGGTTGAGGGCTCAGTCCCACAAGACTGTCCCTTCCCCCTTCGGACACCAATCACAAGTCCAAGTTGTCACCTGTGCTTCTGACAGACCAGCTACAGATGGGAGGTTCCAACAGTCCCCTCCTTGGGTTCGATTAATTTGCTAGAGTGGCTCAGGGAACTCAGACAAACATTTTACTTACTAGGTAACCGGTTTATTGGAAAAGCATGTAACTCCCCATGGGAACAGCCAGATGGACGAGACGCTTGGAGCAGGGTACATGGGAGGCAGGCAGAGCATCTATGGCTCCTCCAGGTGCACCAGCATCCCCAAGTCTCCACATGCTACCCAACCCGGAAGCTCTCCAAACCCCATCCTTTTGGGTTTTTATAGAGACGTCATTACATAGGCACGGTTGATTAGATCATTGGCCATTGCCGATCAGTTCAACCTCCAGCCCTCTGTCCTCCCCAGCGGTCGGGAGCGAGACTAAAAGTTCCAACCCTCTAATCACATGATTGGTTCTCCAGGCCACCACCCTCCATCCTTAGGTGGCTTCCAAGAGTCACCTCATTAGGATAACAAAAGACAGCTCTGCGCTCTCATGACTTAGGAAATCCCAAGGGTTTTAGGAGCTAGGCCAGAAACCAGGATGAAGACCAAATATATATTTCCTATTCTAAATCACAGTATCGCACCCCCAGATGTATAGCTGACTGTATTTGATGATATTTTAAGTGCCTCTTTTCTGTTTGTTTTTCAGGGAACCAAATGAGCAGGTGGTCAGAAATCCAAACCCTCCTTTAGCACCGCTGAGCAATACCCCTTTGTCTCCTGCCAAAAACAGTTTTTCTGGACAAACTGGTGTCTCTTCTCTCAAGCCAGGCCCGCTCCCATCCAACCTAGATGATCTGAAGGTATACGGTTTGACATGATTTTCTTTCTTTCTTTCTTTTTTTAACAAATATATATATTTTTTTAACCACTGTGGTTGGATACCCAATAGAACAGGAGACTGGGGGCTCCCAGCTCAGCTCTTCTCTTAATGTTTCTGCCTCTCACATTCCTCCTTTGCAATGAGTCATTGTAAGAGTCAAATAGAATCGTATACGTGCTAGCCCTTAGCGCAGAGGGCGGCTTTGAGATTGATACAAGTTTCCGATGGCCAACTTCACGATGAACTTTTACCAGTCTCTTGAAATAAGAAAAACAAGAGCCACGTCAAGAGCTTTTCATGAATCTAACTGCGTTCAATATATCTGACCAGTCTTTATCTGAAGTATTTATTTCCCCACAATGTTTTCAATGTCAAAACGTCCTTTCCATCGGGAAATGATGGCAGCAGTGGATAGAAGTTGAGTGTTTCTGGTGTTTTATTTCTTTTTCTTCCATCAAGATGCTATTAAATACGGAGAATAGTCCTTACTCAACGAGGTAAAACGTTGGGAACCCTATGTCGATAATACAATTTAAGACCAGGTGCTGTTCTATTATGAAATCCCCAGTTCTGAGAACTTCTGCCCTGAAGTGTAGCAGCAGCTTGTTAAGGGATACACGTGCGCTAGCAGTTGACTCTGGATCACACTCATGGATCTCTGTTCACTGAAAGGACGCTGGCCTTTTGAGTTGAACCTGGTGTGTTTCAGAGCAGTCCTCAGGATCGCCAGATTTGTCTGTCTGGTGTTTACAAAAGGACAGAAAAGGATGGAGGCAGGGCCCTTCTGGGTCTCCAATGCGTGGGCACACCTCCCTCTAATGCCTACTGCAGCTCCATGATTGCACCTCTTTACCTAGTTTCCACCCCACCGATTACTCTTCTCCCCAAGAGGATCTTATCATTTTTCCCCCAAAACACTAAATTCCTAAAGGCCCCCGTGGTCCTCACTGGGCCAGTCCTATGGCCCTTCCCCAGCCCTCAGTCCTCCTTGGTCATCCTTCTTCCCATGCTCAGCCCTCAGTCATTCTCTCCTTTGGGGGAAAAGTAGGCTTGGGACTCTTTCAAATTAGAGGAAGTTCAGTGGCCACCAAATGTCAACACTGGTAGATAAAATGTATCTTGGGCTTTGATATCCAAGGTTTCTCTATTCCTTACACTTGGAATAAAAATGCTTGGGTTTCGTCGAGTTTGTTTCAGTTTGGCAGCTGTAAACCTAGAGGAGGACGTCAGGTGTATGATGATGCTCTGCAGAGCGGTGGCCCCTCACCCTCCACACCCCCGCAGATCATCAGCCCATAGAGACAGAAGTAGCTCCTCTCACCTGGAAGACTTTATGCTAAGTGAAGTAAACCAGACACAAAGGGACAAATATTGTGTGCATCCACTTCTGTGAGGTCCCTGGAGTCCTCAAATTCATAGAGGCAGAAAGTAGAATGTTAGTTCCCAGGGGAGAGGGGAATAAAGTGTGAGTGTTTCATGAGTACAGAGGTTCAATTTGAGATGATGAAAAAGTTCTGGAGATGGGTGGTGGTGATATTTGCACAACATCGTGAATGTACTTAATGCCACTGAACTGTACCCTTACACATTATTAAATGGTAACTTTCATGTCATATGTCTTCTACAAAGATTTTTTTTTTTAAGTAGTCTATCTCCGGATGGGAGCTCAGATCACGTAGGACTGGAGATGTCTTGGCCCCAAAGAAAACATAGTCCAGCTATGATGTGCCTATCAGAGCCCCTAGAGGTGGTTTCCTTGGCGTGCACATGCGCAGAATCATTGGCTCGTTATAGTTACAGTAATTAACAGAGGTATAAGGAGATGGTGGTGGTGACAGTGGGAACTACCATTTTTTGAGTATAAACTATCGGTCGGCCAGCTTTCAGAGGTTTGCTTTAGAATTGAGTTTGGGAGTGTTCCTTCCTCTGCAATTTTTCGGCATAGTTTCAGAAGGAGAGGGGTTAACTCGTCTCTAAATGTTTGATGGAATTCACCTGTGAAGCCACCTGGTCCTGGTCTTTTGTTTGTTGGGAGTTTTTAAATCACAGTTTCAATTTCAGTACTTGTGATTGGTCTGTTCATATTGTCTATTTCTTCCTGGTTCAGTCTTGGGAGATTGTACCTTTCTGAGAATTTGTCCACTTCTTCCAGGTTGTCCATTTTATTGGCATAGTAGTCTCTTAGGATCCTTTGTATTTCTGTGGTGTCCACTGTTTACTTCTTTTTCGTTTCTAATTTTATTGATTTGAGCCCTCTCCCTTTTTTTTCTTGATGAGTCTGGCTAAAAGTTTATCAGTTTTGTTTACTTTGAGATTTGGTTTAATTTTTGCCCCACAAGATAAGTTTTAAATGTAAACATAATAAATCAGGATCTTAAAGAGGTTAAGTGAAATGCAAGTTAACCAGCTTCTACGTGACAAAACTGGGGCTTGAACTCAAGTGACTGATATCAAAGGCTTTGCTATTGTCATTCTTGAGAGTGGAAAGGGGGCGGGGGGTAGACGGGAGAAACCTGAACTGGGCTTGACTACTGGGTGTATGGGGAGAGGTGTCACCTGGGAGAGTTACAGCAGTAGCAGAAATTGGGAGGGTAGACTGAGGAGATGGTTTCAAGGTATGTTGGCAAGTTCATTCAGTTTAGAAAAGTTGAGCACAAGTACCAGGAGGACAACCAAGAGAAAAAGTCTAGGCAGTTTCCATCAGTTAGACGTATATTAGCCTCGCTCAGCTCACCTGTGCTGTCAGGGATAGGAACAGAAATCTTGGAATCGTTTGTATAGTGAGGAGGGTTGGAAGTAGAGCAGCAAGTGAGATAGAAGGAGAACAAAATGGAAAGAGTGGGAGGGAAGGATGGAGAAGGCGGAAAGGAAGGAGAGAAGAGGAATAAAGGAGGTGAATGATGGAAACATTTAGGGAAAGGAAGAAATCAGAGGACTTAATGAAGGTAACCCTCAAAAAAAGTAATCAGAAAGGTAAGGCAATGAAGGTGATGTTTTCCAGAAAAATGCTTATGTTTTGCTTCATAGAAGTAAAAGGGGAAGGGCTTCCCTGGTGGCGCAGTGGTTGAGAGTCCGCCTGCCGATGCTGGGGACACGGGTTCGTGCCCCGGTCCGGGAAGATCCCACATGCCGCGGAGCGGCTGGGCCCGTGAGCCATGGCCGCTGAGCCTGCGCGTCTGGAGCCTGTGCTCCGCAACGGGAGAGGCCACAACAGTGAGAGGTCCGCGTACCACAAAAAAAAAAAGAAAGAAAGAAAAAAAAAGAAGTGAAAGGGGAAAGGCACTGAGAAAAAAATTTGATTTCTCATTAAAAAGTTCTAAGTGGAAATTTGACAGTATATGGATTTTTTTGTATCCTGCTTCTAACAAACTGGAGAGTCAGAGAACCAGAGAGCATGGGGGGTCGGGGGAGGAGAGAGAAAGTAAATGGGAAGTTTAAAAAATTGGGAAAATATTTGATGGATATTAAGAAATAATTATTCATCTTTTTAGGTGTGATAATGATCTTATGTCTATATTTTTTAAGTACTTACTTTTTAGACAAAGATACCAAAATATTTACAGATTAAAATGTATAACTTGCTTCCACATAATTCAGGAAATGTAGGGGAAAAAGTAGTTTGGGGTGTAAATCAAACAAGATTGGCGTATAAATGAAACAAATGCGGGCTGATAATCGTCAGAGCTGGTTAATGGGTTTGTGGGTTCGCTACACTTTTCTATTTACTTTTGTGTATGTTTGAAATTTTTCGTAATAAATGGTTTAAAGTTTTATCAACGATTAAAACCCCAGGGAGGGACTTCCCTGGTGGTCCAGTGGTTAAGACTCTGTGCTTCAAATGCAGGGAGTGCGGGTTCGATCCCTGGTCGGGGAATTAGAATCCCACATGCTGCATGACACAGCCAAAAAATTAATTAATTAAAAAAATAAAACACCAGGGAATGTAAGAAAGAGGTTTATACAAATCTTTGTCCCAGGCAAGCCTACACAGCATAATATTCTGAAACTTATAGCAAACTGGACTGAACAAGTATTCATTTTATTTTAGAATATGAGCTGCATTATTTAATAATGTTGTTTAAATTATTCAGTGCCAGAGCAGATTCTAAAAATAAACGTAGAGCTCATTAATTTTAAGTAACTCTAAATTAAAACATTAATGAGCTGCCATCTTGCACTTTTTCAAACCAGCAAATCTAAAAGAAAATGGTAAAACAATGCTAGCCAGGCTGGGGGGCCGAGAGCGTATTTTATTGCTTGTGGTACGGTAAGTTATTCAAATCCTTTTTGAGATAACTTTTAAAATAACTCTTAATGTAATATATATTCACTATTGAAACATGATAGCGTATAAAAAAGTGAAGAGTATTTTTTTTTTGGTTGCACATCATGTGGAATCTTAGTTCCCCGGCCAGGGATCGAACCTGCGCCCCCTGCAGTGGAAGGCGCAGTTTTAACCACTGGACCAGCAGGGAAGTCCCAAGTATTTTAAAAGACAATTAACTCACAGATTCTGTATCGTTCTAGACTTAAAATATGCATGAACGTGTTTGGTTTTAAAATAATTATTTTAAAATAATTATGTGAGCGTATACTTCGGGCATGCTCTTTTATTTTATTTATCATGGACTTTTTCATAACGTTTAATATTCAATAAGATTTTTCTTTTTAATACTGGCATATCATTTCTCCACCTCGTTGACATCCCTCTATTGGACTTTTAACTTGCTTCCAAATTTTTGCTATTAAAAATATAATTTGTGGGCTTCCCTGGTGGCGCAGTGGTTGAGAGTCCTCCTGCCGAGGACTCTCTGCCGGGTTCGTGCCCCGGTCCGGGAAGATCCCACATGCCACGGAGCGGCTGGGCCCGTGAGCCATGGCCGCTGGGGCTGCGCGTCTGGAGCCTGTGCTCCGCAACGGGAGAGGCCACAACAGTGAGAGGCCCGCGTACCGCAAAAAAAAATATATATATATAGATATAAAATTTGTACACACATTTATTAATTTCTCTAATTATCTCCCCAGGCTAAATACATGGGAGTGGAACTTCTAAACCAAAATATATAACTATTTTTAAGAACTCTTGATCCATATGGCCCCATTCCTGTCCTGAACATTTGTGCCAATCTATTCCCAGAGGTAGCGTGTTAGGGCAGCACTTCTCAAGCCTGAATGTGCCCAGTGAACCACCTGGGGCTCGTGGTGAAACGCAGATTCTGATTTGATAGGTGTGGGGAGGGGCCTGAGATTCTGCATTTCTCCCATAAGCTCCAGATGCTGTCTGATGCTGCTGGTCCAAAGACCACACTTGGAATAGCAAGGTATTAAAAAGCTTTTTTTTCTTAACATTTTTATTCAATTATTTTTCTGCTCCTTCACTGACACAGTGTTATTATTCATTTCTTTGTCGATTTGATGAATACAAAGCTAGGTACATACTTATTTTATTTGCATTTCTTGGAACACTAATGATGGTACACATATGTTATTGGCCATTTTTCTTTTAATTTTATCTTTTGTTTGTGAAGGATTGGATCATGTCCATTACCCAGTTTTATACTGGGTGTCAGTCTTTTTCTTTTGATACATTGAGCTTACGAACACTTTATTACTTGCCCTGCAATTATTGTTTTAATGAGATGACTGTTTGCATTTGCATTTTCTTCCAGTATTTTTGACTTATAGTTTTCAATTTTTGTGGTCAATATTTTTATTATTACTTTCTTTGCTTTGAGGCTTGAAAGATCTTTCCTTGCAAAGTATCAGAAGAATATTTCCCTATAGATTTCTGGCTGTTTTATGGAATTATTGACATTTAGGTATTTAATATATTTCCCATTTTAATTACAAAAGTAATATGCTGATGTGGGCTATTTTGGAAATACAGATAAGGAGAACGATTGTTAACATTTTAGCATATTTTTATCTAGACATTTTCATCTTGCAAGCATAGGTTTAAGTATATATATATATATATATATATACACACATACACATGTTTATATAATTCTTATAGAAATAGAATCAAGCAATTCAAACATTTCTCACTTAATCATATACCATAAATAATTACTCATTATTCTATATCAACAAATAGCATCAGTTTTAATGGATCTAAAGTGTTCTATCATGTCTGTCATATTTTTACATATCTGTGATTTATGAACACATGGAATTATTTCAACCCTGCAATTTTATATAATATATATATATTATATAAAATTGCAGGGTTGAAATAATTCCATGTGAATCAACGTAATAATAATAGCAAACACACTGCACTAACAATTTGTGGGGCACTACTCCAAGCCCTTTACAAATTTTAGGCCATTTTAATCCTCACAAAAATGTATAAGGGAGGTACTGTCAGACCCATTTTACAGAAAGATCACTGAGCTGGGAAGAGGCAGGGCCAGGATTTGAATGATGGTCTCATCTCCGCACACACTTCTCTCAGTATATGACTGTTACCAAGCCAGTCAGTAAAATTAGGACATTGATGGTGAGGCAGAACTGCAAGGCTGAGAACCTGGTCCTGAGACCAGTAGCATCTGCATCCTCTGGGAACTTGCTAGAAACCCAGATTCTCAGCCCCCAACTCAGACCTGCTGAATCAGGAACCCCGGGCTGGGGCCCAGCTGTGCTGTAATGCTCTTGCCAGTGGTGGCAAAGAGGTGGTGGACAGGGCACTCAACTAGGATGCAGAGGTCCTGGGGCGTCAGCCTGCTTTGATGTTGTGGGTTGAGGGTTGATGTCCAAACCCAGGCAGGTATCAGTTTTCTCACCTGTAAAGTGGGGACAAGGACCCAGATGGGGGTTGGAGAGCAGTAGACCAGATAACCGCCGTGGTTCATTTGAGCTGGACATTTCTATAATCTGGACCCGTGAAAACATGGTGTATGCCAGTATTTTCAAATCAGTAAAATTGTGCAAAACCGTCGAACATCTGGTGTAGGGGAGGAAATCGGAAACAAGGAAGGGGACATTATAAAATCCCATTCGTGATGTCTTAAAGTTTCTGTAACAATAAATACATTTTTAAAAGATTGTCATTAAGCAGCACTAACGACGGCCTGGTTTCTTTAGGTCTCTGAGTTAAGACAGCAGCTTCGAATACGAGGTTTGCCGGTGTCCGGCACCAAGACGGCCCTCATGGACCGGCTTCGGCCCTTCCAGGACTGTTCTGGGAACCCTGTGCCCAACTTCGGTGACATAACGACTGTCACTTTTCCCGTGACACCCAGCAACGCGCTGCCCAATTACCAGTCCTCCCCGTCCACCGGCGCCTTGTCCAACGGCTTCTACCACTTCGGCAGCACGAGCTCCAGCCCCCCAATCTCGCCCGCCTCTTCGGACCTGTCGGTGGCGGGGTCCCTGCCGGACACCTTCAACGATGCCTCCCCGTCCTTTGGCCTGCATCCGTCCCCAGTCCACGCGTGCCCCGAGGAAAGCCTCATGGGCAGTCTCAATGGGGGTTCCATCCCTCCCGAGCTGGACGGACTGGACTCCGAGAAGGACAAGATGCTGGTGGAGAAGCAGAAGGTGATCAACGAGCTCACCTGGAAACTCCAGCAAGAACAGAGGCAGGTGGAGGAGCTGAGGCTGCAGCTGCAGAAGCACAAGAGGAGCAACTGTCCCGAGAAGAAGCTGCTGCCTTTCCCGGCCGCCCCCATCAAGCAGGAAGACGCCACCTCCAGCTGTCCGTTCGCGTCCCCGCAAATAGCTGTGAAAAGACAGAGCGCCTGCTCCGAGGGCCAGCCGCCGGCTCGTGAAGATGCTCAGCTCCTGCCCCTCGGGAACGCTCACTGTGCGGAGCCCTCGGGTCAAACCAGCGTACTTTCTTCCACATTCCTCAGCCCGCAGTGCTCCCCGCAGCATTCGCCCCTCGGGGCTGTGAAAAGCCCGCAGCACATCAGTTTGCCCCCCTCGCCAAACAACCATTACTTCCTACCCGCATCTTCGGGCGCCCAAGGAGAAGAGCACAGGGTCTCCTCACCTGTCGGCAGCCAGGTGTGTACTGCACAGGTAAGAACTCCTGGCCCCATGCCTGGTGAACCCGTCTTCCTGGAAGCGGGACGTGGACGTGCAGCTGCTACAGAGCTGACGTTGGAACTTTTCACGGGGAGGGTTCGCCACAAACCCAGTAGCAGCTGCCCGACGCCACGATGCACAAGCCTTTACAGTAGAGCGAACTCACTTCTGAGACTGGCGTGGCTTGTTCTGGAAAGGGCTAGATCATAAGTGGTTTTGGCTTTGTGGGATGTACAGTCTCTGTCACAGCTCCTCAGCCCTACGCCTGGATCATGAAAGCAGCCATAGACAACTGGTAAACGAATGCACGTGGCTGTGTTCCAGTGAAACTTTATTTACAAAAACAAGCCAGGGGCTGGATTTGGCTCGTGGGGCTGTTCCCAGGACCCCTTGGTATCTAGCCTTACCATAGGCCAAACCAACTCATCAAGAGGGCCAAAGAGGGAGTTACCATGGCCATGTCATGGTCTGCACGGTGCAGATCTTTACCTACGGTGTGCCAGGCTCTGTTCTAGTCTCTGGGGATTAGTGCTGAGCTGGCCAAACAAAATCCCTATTCTCATGGGGAGACAGATAGTAAACAAAAGGTATAAGTAAGTGTTTAACACATTAGAAGATGATACATTTTACAGAAAAAAGGCAGAGAAGGGAGATTAGGAGTTTGGAAGTTTACAACTTTAAAGGGAAGGGCCCGGGACATTTGAAGGAGGTAAAGGAGAAAACCTTGTAAATACTTGAGGCAAAGGCATTGCAGGTGAAGAAGGAGCAGCAAGTGCAAGGGCCCTGTGGTAGGAGCACGTGTGGAATGTTCAAGGACCAGAAAGAAACCAGTGTGTTTGGTGCAGAGGGAGAGTAGGGATGGCTTAGAACAGTGACCCGTTCAAAGACTAGACCAAGGTGACCATCCAGGACTTTCCTTTTATCCATGAAAACAAAGAATTATTAGGAAAGTCTCTTTGAGAAAGACAGTTACGTTATCAAAAGGTTCTGGAATCCATGTTATTAGAAAGGGAATAGGAAAAACACTTACATTAATTGGATGCCTGCCGTGTACCGGGTAATAAGAGCCATGTACATGAGTCATCTCATTCATTGTCACAACAACCTTACGAGTTCCAATTTATCACTCTTTGCTATTGAGGAAAATAAGGCCCAGGGAGGAGAAGCCAGTTGCCCAGCGTCGCAGGAACCTAGGTTTATCAGACTCTAAAATGCATGCCCTTTTCCCACTGAATATTCTCTACCCTGGGAGTATGAGGCGTGGCCATAGGTAAGGCGAATGCATTTTTATGAACCCACCAGAACAACACATTCACGTGAATGGTGCTCAGACCTCAGTCAGCACTCTGAGAGGAGCTGAAACTCACACGGATTACCATCCTCATTGACAACAGGTATTGAGCGCCTCATGGCCTAGGCAACAAAGGTGAAAATAGCTCTTGAAATATACAGCTGTGGACCAGAAGGGGCTCAATTGAAGGATATCGATACTCTCAAGAAGAACTACCATTTGTACAGTCATTGATGGTTTACAAAGCACTCTTTGTAAAGACATGAATGATTCCATAATAAAAAAAAAAATTAAAAGGTAAAGAGCAATATCGGATAACATCACTGATGGGCACTTTTGACATTAAATGCCGCCCAGAGCATGGCAGTGGGTGTTGACCATGAAGTGCTAGAAAAGTCTGGAAGGCTTTGCAGAGGGGTTGAACTTGAGAAGTGGAGTTGGAGAAGGAGGGTCAGGAAAGATCATTCCATGTGAAGAAACACAGGGAGGGCGTATGTCCAGGGCCCGGAGGGATTAGTAGAATTTAAGCTCGCAGAGGGAAATCGTACTCGACTGTGGAGTGTCTTGAAGACTTATCCTGGTTAGATGTGGAGACCCTACGATGTAGATGTGTGGAAACCATGGAAAGTTTGTGAACAGGAAATGATACGTCCAAAGCCAGATCTGAGACTTTGGTGATAGAATTCAGGGAGGTTTGGAAAGATGAGATACCAGGGCAGGGACTAGTTGTCTCAGCAAAGGTTACCCTCAGATATGCTGCTGGTGGCCATTTAATTTGTCCTTCTTCCTTTCTACAGAACTCAGGGGCACGTGAGGGCCATCCTTCAAGCTTCTCTCCCCAGCCTTCCAGCCTTCACCCCTCTTTCTCTGGAGCCCAGGCAGACAGCAGTCATGGTGCCGGGGGCAACTCTTGTCCCAAAAGCCCAGGTGTACAGCAAAAGGTAGGCACCTGGGAAGAGGTTTAAACTGGGGGATTGGCTTTGCCTCTTCTCTCTCTGTGGCCCCTGTTCTCTAAATGTTGAGGTTCAAAGGCAGAAAGAAATTACATTTTGGATAGAAACAAGTCCACTTGAAAAGGACAGAAATGGATGTACAGATAAAAGTGAGGGTATTCCAAGGCACTGTTTCCAGGGTTCATCCCAGAAATCATGCCAACTAACACGGCCTTGGTATGTTTGCGAAACATCATGGCAAACAGACCTGGTTCAGTGAAGTTCAAGATTGGAGTCAGGGCTCATGGGAAAAAAATGTGGAGAAAGAAGTAGTGGGTCCTCGGAAAGGACTGGAGAGATGCAGAAAGTTGGAATCACGGTGCAAAAGGGAAGAGATGTTACGTGTCAGCAGGTGGGACAATCGGGGATATAAAAGATGCGGGACACAGGGAATTCAAGGAGCAGTGGGAAGATGGTAAAAAGGAGACAAATGGGCTTCCCTGGTGGCACAGTGGTTGAGAGTCCACCTGCCGATGCAGGGGATGCGGGTTCGTGCCCCGGTCCGGGAAGATCCCACATGCCGCGGAGCGGCTGGGCCCGTGAGCCATGGCCACTGAGCCTGCGCGTCCGGAGCCTGTGCTCCGCAACGGGAGAGGCCACAACAGTGAGAGGCCCACGTACCAGGAAAAAAAAAAAAAAAAAAGGAGACAAACGTGAGACGGCCATGACACAAAAGTGCTGCAGGCCCCAGGGCAGGGCATCCTGAGGGGACAGAGACCCTGAAAGGTCCCGGGCACTGCACAGAATGCTCTCACAATCCCCAAGGCTGGCTCATGAAGAGATACCCTGGCAACACCTGCCTGCAACTGTCTGCTTATACATCCACTTGGGAATGAAACGGGGTGGGAGATAAATCACTCTGGAAATTCCTGGGTTGGTGGAGCTCTTCATGTCTGATTGGATGGACCCTTTGCTTTATTTTCTTTTCTCATCTCACTTTCTCCCAACAGCCAGGGTGTACCTTAGAGGGGGGGAAATGAATTTTCGAGGTTCCCATCCTGAGACGCCTCCAGCTTTGAGTCCATAGTGATGTGTACCATTGTTAATATGTATCTGTGGTATATATGTAACATAAATTTAAGCCCCAGCTTTTGTTTTGCCTTAAGTCAATGTTTGCAGAATTTAGCCTGTAGTTTCTAAAACAGAAGCTGTACCATTTCCGACGCATGGATTGATTGTCTTTCTCTGCGTTTTACTCACCCAGATGGCTGGTTTACACTCTTCTGATAAGTCAGGGCCAAAGTTTTCACTTCCATCCCCAACTTTTTCTAAGTCAACTTCAGCAGTTTCAGAGATAAGCCAGCCTCCATCCTATGAAGATGCAGTAAAGCAGGTAAGCACATGATCTGGTCTTTACGGAAGAGTAGGCTGACTCAGTGGACGTGTTTTTACATGATGCGGCCTCACGCGTGGAGATTCTGTTGTTGAGCGTGTCTGTCACCTCCCTGCTGGAATGAGCAAAATGTCTAGATGCTCACTGTGGGGATGTGTTGTGTGTGTACAGATGCTGCCTGAGGCAGAGAGAGAAGAGGTTGGCTGGACGCCCAGATGCCTGGGCTTCGTGCCAGCTGCCTCTCCCACTACCGTTGGGCAAGTATTCAACTTCTCTTACATAAAATGGGGATGATATCTACTGCATAAGGATTTCAGATGATGCAGCATTTATCACATGGTCCAGACATGGGATAGGTACTCAAATATATGAGAGGAATTGCTGGGCCAGTCGTTTCTAAGTTTCTTCCTAGCTTCAAAATTCAGTGATCCTAGTAAGATATGAATGGTTGTAGAAGCTGGGTAATCGTGGAGGTTTGTTGTAGCCTCCACTTCCATTTATGTTTGGAAAATTTTCAACTAATAAGTAAAAAAAAAAAAAAAAAGAAAGAAAAAACCAGCAATGCGTGATCTTATATTTCAAATGGCCTGAATGTGGATAAGGTATCACGTGGCCCTCCGTGTGTGCTCAACCCAGAAAATACCATCTCCATCGGTGGCTGCCCCCTGGTATCCTGCAGAGCAAAGTCAGCCTGCAGTTAGATTTCATTTAGATGAGAGAGTGTTTTAAATATCGGGAAATTTTATGCAGAACATAGGCTTTCCCATTTCTGAAAAAGAATCAGAGAACTGGCAACCCGGAGGCACATCTCTGCCAGACAACCATTGCCTGAAACAAAGTATCGTCGCCTCCTTGGACCAGAACATGTGTTCTAGCCTCTACCCCTCTCTCTCTCTTGCTCTGTGTTTGGCTCATTTTCATTACCTGCCAGACCTTGTAGGCATTTAATGCAAATGATTCGTTCTCTAAGCAGTGCTCTCACCCACGTTGATCATTGATGCCTGTGTTTATTGGGACCCAGCTCTCAGAAGAGTGAGATCAAATTATGCCTCTGTTCTCCCCATTCCTGTCCCCTGGTATCTGTAAACATCAACACATCCTTCTTGGTTTCAAAAGAAAAAAAAAAAAGGCCAGGCAAAGTGGACTTCCGTAAACGGACTCTGCTTCACAACTCAGATGAGCCAGAGGGGAAGGTGTAGTCCCTACAAACGTTGATAGGTTCCACAAGCTATCACAATGAGGAACCACGTTCTTGGGTCACATCCTCAGCAACCAAATGGGTGGCAGAGCTGAGTCACCTCATTTCTTATTTTGTTTATTTGGGTTCTCTCTCTTTTCTTCTTGGTGAGTCTGGCCAGAGGTTTGTCAATTTTGTTTACCCTTCCAAAGAACCAGCCTTTGGTTTTATTGATTTTTTTCCTATTGTTCTTTAATTCTTCCTTCCTTCTGCTGACTTTAGGTTTTGTTTGTTCTTTTTCCAGTTCTTTTAGGTGGTAAGTTGAGAATTTTCTTGTTTTTTTGAGGAAGGCACGTATCACTATGAATTTCCCTCTAAGAACTGCTTTTGCGGCATCCCATAGGTTTTGTACGGTTGTGTTTTCACTGTCAATTGTCTCTGGATATTTTTAAATGTCCTCTTCGATTTCATCGCTGACCCACTGGTTTTTTTAGTAGCAGGTAGTTTAGCCTCCATGTAAGCATTTTTTTCTCATTTCTTTTTCTGTGGTTGATTTCTAGTTTCATGCCATTGTGATCAGAAGCGATGCTTGAACTAACTTCTGTCCTCTTAAATTTGTTGAGGCTTGTTTTGTGTCCTACCCAAGTCACTTCAAAGTGATAAAAAAATGGCCATACTATATATGTGTTAAGGTGCCCATCTCCTGGGATGGAAGCTTCTCAAACAACTGAATTCACTCTGAAGAACTCTGGGCTGGGGAGCATTCTGCCTCCTTTTCCCCTTCTTTTGTTGTAATAGATTGTTTTATTCAGTAGTTTTCCTGTCTAGAATTCATACTGAGCTTTAATCACACATGGTTCAAAAACCTTTAGTCAGTGACACCCATATTCGTGGCCGCATTATTCACAAAGGCCAAAAGGTGGAAGCATCCTAAGTTGGTTGAATGGATGAATGCATAAACCATTGATGGAGGTATGGATAAACCAAATACATATTCTGTACATGCAATGAATATTACTCAGCATTCACAAGGAAGGAGACTCTGACATACGATACATACAGCGTGGATGCACCTCGAAGACATTATGCTAAGTGAAATAATCTAGCTGTAAAGGGAAAAATGCTGTATCAATCCACTTATCCGAGGTACTCAGAGTTGTCAAATTCAGAGGGACAGGGCTTCCCTGGTGGCGCAGTGGTTGAGAGTCCGCCTGCCGATGCAGGGGACATGGGTTCGTACCCCGGTCCGGGAAGATCCCACATGCCGCGGAGCGGCTGGGCCCGTGAGCCATGGCCGCTGAGCCTGCGCTTCTGGAGCCTGTGCTCCACAGCGGGAGAGGCCACAACAGTGAGAGGCCCGCGTACCAAAAAAAAAAAAAAAAAAAAAAAAAATTCAGAGGGACAGAAAATAGAACGGTGGGTGCCAGGGGCTGGGGGAGGGTGCAATGGAGAGTTAGTGTTTAATGGGGACAGAGTTTCAGTTTTGCAAGATGAAAAAAGTTCTGGAGCTGGACAGTGGTGACGGTGGCACAACAATGTAAATGAACTTAATGCACTTGAACTGCACACTCTGAAATGGTTGAGATGGTAAATTTTATGTTGTGTGTATTTTACCACAATTAAAAAAAAACAGACCCTAGCCAGACCTACTTCAAAAGCCTGTTGTGCTGCTTCTAATGATTTCCTACAGAAGCGGTTGCCATTTTTTAACTTCTCTGTTCTCCTTTGGTTACTTTGCAATAGCAAATGACCCAGAGTCAGCAGATGGACGAACTCCTGGATGTCCTCATTGAAAGTGGAGGTAAGACATCAGGATGCCCTGCACCTGCATGTACTCTGGGGAGCAAACCTTAGGATCAAGGTCAGATGCTCATTGTAAGCTGGACCAAAAAGTCGTCTCAGGGTTGAGTGTCACTTCCTCTCAGCCTCCCGTCCACATTTGAAGCAGAGATAATGTGAATAGAAGGCATAGATGATGATTCCTCACTGCCTCTGTCTCGTTGTCCTCAGAAAAATTTTCATCAGTCATTTTAACAGTTTTCATCTTTCAGCTCAGTCCGTGTTTCCCTAAATGTTTTCTCCTGCTACACCACTTGTCCCTACTGTTCTAATCCCAACGTCCCCCTCTTGTTAATTATAAGAAGAAGAAAGCAGAAAAGGCAAGTTTTGTGCTACCTACTCAAAATGAAATTTAATTGGTAATCTCCCACTGATGGCCCATTCATGTTCACATGGCATTCAAGTAAAAAATGGTCAGTGTGTTCTTTTTGCCTCCTTTTAAGTCATTCATTTATTTCTTTTTTAAAAATTATATAGTATGTGCCTAAAATTTGAAACCACACAAATGAGTAGGATCATGTAAGGAGAACGTGTGCATAGAAAGAAAAGACTCCAGATCTGAGCCCTTAAGTAACGACATTTAAAGTTTCAGGGAGAAAAGTGGCCAGGCATCATACTAGGTTCAATACTGTACCAGGCACAATCTCCACCTTTAGGGGGTTTGCGGTCTGGTAGGGGAGATGGGGAAAAAGCAAGTAAACAGGCAATTCTTCCATTGTAACAAGAGGGAAAAAGGAAAAGATGGACACAGGGGTATGTATCGTTGTAAGTTTTGTAATGGAAAGATGAGTGGGTTCCTATCAGACACCCTTATATTTTTAATGAAGTATGTTGGCAAGGTCTGCAAAGAGTCGGGGTGCAAGAGGGGAGCACGGGAGGTTCCAGGAAAGAAGAACAGTGATGAATTGATCACAAGTGAATTGAGTTTTCTGGAGAAACACAGTAGGATCCCTAGGCAGTATTAAGTGCCCCTCGTAGGCTTGACATCATGAAGTTAAAGAGGAACCGGGCAGCTTCATTGTGTAATTTTTCTCTTGAACGTCCAGCCGATCCAGGGCAGGCTCAGAGAAAACAGATGATAAGATTCATCCAGATGCGGGCTTTTGCCAAGGGAGTATGGTGATGGGAGAAAAGGACAAGGGGATTAAGGATATTTATGAGAGAGTAATTACAGTGGTGGCTCAGGAGTATAGACGGGACAAGAAGTAAAAACCAGAAGGGGCTGATGGATGGTGATAAAACAGCAGAGTTGGTAGGTTGGGGTGACCCCAGCTGGCTGAGAAGTTGTTGTCGTGGGATCCTTATGAGGGGAGCTAGAGGAATAGGAGGAGGTGGACAGAGAGTTGGCAATATTGATTGAAATCGAGCTTTCAGGGGGATGCAGTGTTTGGGGACAACAAAGTCCAGGCTGTGTCCGGCAGAATGGGAATGGCGGAATCAGCTGGGTTGGAGGGATGGAGTGTCAAGGAACGGAGAGGCCAGCTGGACAACGGGTCACTTCTGGGGATGCTGAAGGCACAGAGGATAGCAAGAGTTGAAGTGGGAGGAAAACAATGAACCGGAAGTAGAGTTTTCAGTGGATGAAGAGGAGGGGCCAGGAGACTGGGGGGCGGGGGCGGGGCCAAGGAGAGCAGCATGACCCTCGAATCCACTGAGGAGGGCTTCCCTGGTGGCGCAGTGGTTGGGAGTGCGCCTGCCGATGCAGGGGATGCGGGTTCGTGCCCCGGTCCTGGAAGATCCCACGTGCCGCGGAGCGGCTGGGCCCGTGAGCCATGGCCGCTGAGCCTGCGCGTCCGGAGCCTGTGCTCCGCATCGGGAGAGGCCACAACAGTGAGAGGCCCACGTACCGCAAAAAAAAAAAAAAAAAAGAAAGAAACCACTGAGGAGTTAATAAGAATGAGGGGGAGTGACAATCAGAACGTGGCAATGAGAAAGGACCTGATGACCCATCTTCTGGCTCTGCAACAAAGGAACCCCCAGTGAGGGTGTAACGGAGGATGTAGTGTCCTCAGGGGACAGCCAGGTGTCAGTGAAGAAGCAGGTAAAAGAACCTGCTTTGAGCAATCAATAATCACAGAGTGGAATTTCCAGCAGGAGAGGGTTTGGGTAGAGACCCAAGGGAAGAACTGAGGATATACAGAGCAGTTTGGGGATCAGACTGGGTGATGAGCAGTGACCCGAGAAGCATGGCCATCTCCTGTGTCTACACGTAAGTCATTCATTCCAGAGATTCATGCACGTGTCATGCTCGAGCGGAAGTGCTTGAACAATTCCCATTGTGTTTTACCAACAGAAATGCCAGCTGACGCCAGAGAGGATCATTCATGTCTTCAAAAAGTCCCAAAGATACCTGGGTCTTCTCGAAGCCCCACTGCTGCCCTCCCCTCCAAGCCCCCGGCTTCCTTTGAACCAGCCTCTGCAGGAGGCCAGCTCTCCTTCGATCACTACGGCGCCGACAGCAACGAGCACCTTGAAGTCTTATTAAATTCCCAGAGCCCCTTGGGGAAGGTGGGCGACGTCGCCCTTCTGAAAATCGGGAGCGAGGAACCCCCTTTCGATGGGATGATGGATGGATTCTCCGGGAAGGCTGCGGAAGACCTCTTCAACGCGCACGAGATCCTGCCGGGCCCCCTCTCCCCCATGCAGACTCAGTATTCACCCTCTTCCGTGGACAGCAGTGGGCTGCCCTTAAGCTTCACGGAATCTCCTTGGGAAAGTATGGAGTGGCTGGACATCACGCCACCCAGCTCCACCCCGAGCTTCAGCTCCCTCTCCACCGGCGGCCCCAGCATCTTCAACATCGATTTCCTGGATGTCACGGATCTCAATTTGAATTCCCCCATGGACCTCCACTTACAGCAGTGGTAGATGCCTGACGCAGCGTGCTACGGAAGACCAGTAGGAACCCGGTGGGGGAGAGCACACAACCGTAAATACTTACATTATCCAAAAGAAGGAGGAGGGGGGTGGAGGAGGGGAAGGAGAAGCCGGAGAGAATTAAAAAGAAGCAATGGAGACTTCTGTGACAACGAACAAGAGCAAATCGGAGTCTTCTCTATATAGATAGATAATGTAATATTTACCAGCCTTCAGTGACGGCTCATGATTTCAGCAGTGCACTCAAAAATATGCTTTTTCAGACCAAGAATGCCAAAAAAAAAAAAAAATTCTTCCACTGCCTTTTCAAACACCAGTCTTTTTTCTAGCCCGTACTTTTTCTCAGGCATCGTTGGGGCATAATCTCACTTTGTAAGCTTTTCTCATGAATTTATTACACATACCGTGGAAAGAAGATGTAAGCTCTCTAGGGAGCACAGGGAAGCCAGTCCATCAGAGGTGATGGAGGACGTACCCATGACGGAAGCTGCTTCCTGTCTGTCCGTCACCTGGCTTTCAAAATAGAAGTCAGGCCCAGTGTCAGGTTCTTAAGGCAGAACAGAGGGACAGGACCAATCCATTCCCAGGGGAGTGAAATGAACTCAGCGTCCCTCAGCCACAAAGCTGCCCCGTTGCGGTGGCCCCAATTCTATCCCACAACCGACCCACCTTTGGCCTCAAGAACCCCACCTAGAATTTCCCTCCTTCTCAACCAGTAGCCGAATCATTCCCACTGTCTCCGTGGTGATAAGCGTTGTGAAACAGGTGAGAACCCTAAAGCAAGAAGAAAAGCAAAACCTTCTGCCGTAGACAGTTCTCCAGCACAACCCCCTTTAGTGTCGAAGACTAGAGAGGACCATGTAGGCAGAGCAGAAGGACCTCCCTAGCCTCAGGAAGCCGTATCAGAGATCATTCAGACAGGACTAGAGAACATCGTTTCACGTGTCCTGGAAATAAATACCGTGGGTTACTATAACAGGGCGATGATAGAAGTCAGGCTGCTTTTCTTGTTTTCTTACTGGTGGGAGGTGGTCCACCTCTGCTTACCTTTCTCCCGCTCTGCTTTTCTTTCAAGATATCAGTCCTTTCTTGCTCCTCTGTTGGAGATCTTTCCTTTTCTGCCCCACTATCGGGAGAAGAGAACTTCTGCCTTCTAACCAGCTGTCATACCCCTAATAAAGCCATATGTTAAAAAGCTAAAAAATCGAGGTTCTCCTGGAGAACTCATTCTCCGTATGTGTAATCTGCTACAAAAGGAAGTCAAAAGAATGCCCTCAGGAAGAAACCAATGACTCGGCCCATTAGTCACAAAGCTGTCTCTACCCTCATTTGATTAATAGCAATCCCTGATCTGGGTTGCTCTGGGGAAATCGGAAATCATTATATAGTAAAGATAAATACAAATCATAGTTACAAGGAGAGAGTATTTCAGGTCTGTGTTTCTGAAAGAAAACACAATTGCACGTTGAAAAGGATGGAAGGAGAAAAGACGACGGTCTCGTGTGCATTCCTCATTACCTCTTGTGCTTTCGCTGGGAACTGAAAAACTTAACTTGCAGGATCGTCTCCCTAAGGCTCACTGTGGTTCCAGCTCACCGTTTCGTAGTGTTGCATGCTGTAGAAAGTAGCTATCGCTGTTTTTATTTTTTATTGAAATCACTAAGGCACTGTTTTCTTCGTTTGTTTAAAAAAAAAAAAAATTGTTCACTGTGCACTTATGGAGAAAATAACCAAACATGTTGTGATTTTAGAAGTTCTCTTTTTGAAAAAAAACCAAAGATTTAGAAGTCATTCCATTGTTAACTTGTAAACGTGTGTGAACACAGAGTGTTTTTGGTGACTGCTACTCTGAGAGCTGCCAGATCTTATTGGGGGGTGAGGAGGGAAGGAGAGGGATGTACACACACACACACACACACACGCATGCATGTGTGTATAGATATATACATATGTATATGTATGTGTGTCTATAGGTGTGTGTGTATATATGTATCCATATATACACATACATATGTACATATACATACACATATGTGTATGTGTGTGTATCTTCAAGGCAGTGTTAGAGTTCTATACCAAAAGCCTTTAAGCCTCCATCTGCTGTGAAATGATCTTGCCGTTTCTCACTGCGAGTTCCTGATTAATCACCCAGATTACACGTTGCCTCTCTGTTTATGACTCATGGCTCCAACCCAATGACTCACAGCCACCTGCTTACCATGAACAAGCGCGTCTTGACTGTGATGTGAAAAGACGGAAGAGCATCACCGTTGGTCGCTGGAAAGGGTACTGCCGTCTCTCACGGGAGAGCACCAGTGGAAGATGACAGTTGTTTTACATTCCTCCATCTGCGTTGTGCTTTAAAAGAGCCACACGGTACACTTTGCTTTTATCAGAACCAAACATCCAGAGGGGAAGATTGCCAGTCTCTTCTTTGACAATGAAGCTATGGAGAAGAAAACCTTCGTGACACATTCCTCACGTTTGTGTGTTCCTCAGACGTTGAAGTTGTATTCAGATCTTGATAAAGCTCGCTGGTCCGTCCATTTCTCCTATGCCACGTTGTGTGATTTTTTTTAATGTTATTTTTGTCCCCCTTCCTTTGGAAAACAATCGCACAGCAATCTCTGAGACTCTGGTCTGAGTGTCAATTATTTTTTCCTTTGGGTATTTCTGTCTGAAGTGCTAGACTTGGTTAGGAGGCCCCTATCTTTGTAAGACTGTGCATTTTCATTGGGATATTTTTAGGATATTATCAGGCACTGACATATACGCCTCACAGTGAAGATACTCGCAACTACAGACCAACACACAACCCGGAGCAGCCTCCTGGATTGTTGTTTTTAACCTCCTCCCACAGTCTTCACCCGCCATATTCACTGTCTCTTCGTAGATCAGATATGATATTTGCAAGATAAAACTGAGGATAATTGGGAGGAGGTTGAGGATTTTTTTTTTTTTAAGTTCTTTTAAACTCTTAGTTGTGTCTCCTTTTCTGGTGACAAATTGAGCATGACTAAAAGATGTACTGAGACTTAGGAAGATGGCCATGGTCAAGGTTAGCTTGAAACTAGCCACATGTAGTTCTCTTAAGACCCCTGGGACCCCCCGTGGTAAAGCAGACCTGCAGACATTTGCAGCTTTTCCCAACGCTGGTGCAGTAGGTTCACGCTTATCCAGTGGAGTCAGGAAATTGCTTTGTGCAAATGATTTCATTAAGCCAGTGCTCATTAGAAGCTCTGCTGCTAACAGCGTTACTGAGATGACACACACTCTACTATAAAGCGGGGGGGGGGGGAGGAAAGAAAGAAGGAAGGAAGTTGAAGGAAGGAAGGAAAGAAGGAAGGGAGGGAGGGAGGGAGAAAGAAGGAAGGAAAGGAAAGGAAAGGAACGGAAAGGAAGGGAAGGTCCTAACCTCTCAGTTCAACTAAGACTCTGCATTATGAAAAGCAAATTGCAAAATTTTGGATGAGAAATGATTCTCTCCCATGAAATGATTGCACAGGTAAATGAGGAAAGCAAGAGGGTCTTCACCTAAATAGTCAAGGGTCTGTGAACTGGTGGCCTTTGCCATTCAGAAACATTTATTTCCAATCTGAAAAAAATAATCAAAAACCTACCCCAAGCATTCAAGACAGTCCTTTTCCAAAAATGTTCAGACACCATCAGCTCTTCTAGAAACCAATGCTGGCCTAGCCGAAAACTCCCACATCCAATTTACTCATCCAGTGGCTAAGTACTCGATGTCTCACCTGTGCAAAGCACGCAAACCCCCAAATGGACAATACCACGTAGACTCTGCACAGATGGTTCAGATTTTGAGTGATTGGGGAGTTGCAGGAACACTGGGAATCTCTCAGTCCTCCAACCAGAAACCCTTTACCTATGGTGACAAAGGGATCTGCGTTTTCCCGGAAGGTGGAGGGGAGGGCCCCCTTTTAGGTAGAAGCTGCGCCCATGCTAACTTTTTTTTTTTTTCTTCTCAAACAGCCTCAATGTGTCACTTAGACATCTTTCCTTACTTGCACCGCTTAAATCATCTATGAGAGCTTTAGGGTTTGTTTTCATTGCCAGATACAGAAGCCTCTTGAAAATCAGGGAAGGGTAAAGGAAACTTTTTTTTGGCCTCACCCCCTAATCTTGATCTTCAGAACGAGCTCTCCAGACCAAAGGGACACTTAAGGGTGGGGGGTGTCCACGGGGAGTCTCCATCTTTTAGGAGAAAAGCTGCAGGGTTGTGAGGGCAGCGTGGTCCCCCTTCAGGGCTTGGCTGTGGTGCTCACAGGGGAAGTCCACAGATGCACACAGTTTGCTATCAGCTATGAGAGAACTCGGATTAAAAGAGTCTGGAGTGTTCATTTTCCTATAAATCCAGTAGAAACCAACAGGGCGGTTCAGATGCTGAAACTGCTAATGCTTTATTAGATGATATTACTAGACACACAGCGTCCAGGTCCTAGAACAAGACGGTCCTGTAAGTCTGAGAGCCGCTCAGTGTGGTGAGAAGCTGGGTTCGATTCTGGAATCCACATTTTCAGAGCAACCCGGTCTAGGCTGGGACTGCACATTAGGAGATGATTTTAAGACAGCAAGAGGTCTGGGAAAAATGTCTCTATCATCTTGCAGGGAAATTGTAATAGGATTCATTGAGTTTGATAACATATGAATAAGTTCCCTCCTGACTGTAGGAGTCGGTGGATTCTAGGCTTCTAGAATTCTGCGGATTAAGGCCAACGCCTGATTGTCTCTTGTGCTTATTTGAATCACCTCCAGCCTCATGGACACTGGTCATGTGAGTTTCCTGTACATGTTTTAACAGCTCCCGGGGGTTTATGGGAAAAGGGAGGATAACGATGAGGATCCTGGAGGCTGTTCTAATGTTTTCCAAAGGAAGGGAATCCACACTGCTGCCCAGAGTTCTCTCCAGTGCGCCCGCAGTGGGGAAGGAGGGCAGTGTGTGGCTGGGTACTTGAAATCCTCCCTTGGCGAAACACCAAGAGACACATTGTGAAGAAGTCAGAAGAGCCAGCATACATTCTCTGCAGGGACCCTGCGTGGTGGAGTTTTCACGTCGGCCTCCTTTGCTCAACGATACGTAACTAGAAAGAAATGTGGGTGACCAGGAAGAGAAAAGAAGCAATGGCTAAATACCAAAGTTGGCATGTGTTCTTTTTAAAAAAATATATGTATATTTTTAAATAAAATGTTTATTTTAGAAAGAGATGGAAGCTTTTTTCTTAACTATGTGATGTACCAGGCATTGTGCTGTTATTTCACTGAATTCTCACAATGGTCCCATGAAGCGGTACCGTGATTATCCCCAGTTTACGTTGAAGAAACAGAGTTTGGAAAGGCTAAGTTAATCGCTTAAGGTTACACGTCTCAAAATTGGCAGAACCAGTAATCGCACTTTATTTATCTCCGATGTCCCTGATCTCAAACACTGTACGTCTCACCCGCACTTACCACTGATGATACTAATAAAATGAGGACTTCAGTGAAAAGGAACAGAGTCTGCAGTTACATACATGCTGTTAAAACACACGGACAGATAAGTTAGCCAACCCAATGTTCTCATCAGTTTCGCAGCTGAGCAAACCGAATGGTAACGTAGAACAAATTGGGCATCAAGTTGATCTATAAAATCTGTAGAGACTCCCCAAGGAAGACTGAGTTTTTGTCTTCTTTTCTCCCCTAAATTTATTCCTGACCATCATTTTCTCATCAGTGCATATATAAACCAAATGGAGGAGCTGAGATTTTGTGAAAGAGCCCTGGAATGGGGGTCCTCAGCTCTAGTTCAGACTAGCATTGCTCTTGCCCCATGCCATGGCTCTTCCTTCCCTGTTCTGGCCTTACTTTCTCGTGGGTTCTCCCCGCTTAGGAGCAAGAAGGTCACAGATGGCCAGAAGCCCCAGGTGTTCATCCTGCCAGATTAGCAGCTCCAGCAAAAAGAGTTTCTCATTCCTAAGAGTTGCAGCAGAAATCTGACAGCTGTCTCTCAGCGGTCTCATCCATGAACCAATCTCTGTGGCCATGAGCATGAGATACAAATTCATCCATAGGGTCTGGATCTCCTGTTTAGCCCTGAGCTGCGGTGTGGGACCATTTGAATCTCGTGGACTGACAGTGGAGAAGGTGAGCTTTTCTAAAGCAAGGTTGAGGCGCTTTTACTAAAAGGTGGAAAGGATGCACAAACTATAGATTACTCTATACAACCCCTGTTGATGAGAAGTTTGTCACCTAGTGGAGGAAACAAACAAGGAATGACAACGTAGCCTAAATTGCTTACATGCGGGTAAGTGCATACTGCTCCCATGTGGTATGTGGTAGAGAAAGGGCATTTAAGGAAGTCTTGGGTGCGGAGGATGGTCAAGAAGGGCTCTCCAGAGGACCACCAAGTAAAGATAGTTACAACAATGGAGTTAGCCAGGCCAAAGCAGAGGGAGAAAGCATTCCAAGCAGAGGCAACAGCCTGTGTAAAGGCCTGGAGATAAATGAGAATTTGCCATAAGTGTGAACTTATCTTTAAAACATGAGGGTATCATTGAAGCATTTTAAGCAAGGAAGTGCTATAATAATCTTTACACTTTATGTTTTAATTTTTATTTTATTATTTTTATTTAATTTTTATTATTTTTACTATAATTTTTTTATTGAAATATACTTGATTTACAGTGTTTCAGGTGTACAGCAAAGTGATTCAGTTACACATATATATCTCTATTCTTTTTCACATTTCTTTTCCATTATAGATTATTACAATATATTGAATATAGTTCCCTGTGCTATACAGTAGGTCCTTGTAGTTTATCTATTTTTATATATAGTAGTCTGTATCTGTTAATCCCAAATTCCAAATTATTTAGAAAGAGAACTCTGGCTATAGTGTGGAAATGGATTGGAGTGACGAGGATAAGGGGAGGGCAGCCGAGTAAATTGTGAATTCGTTTGATAAATCATTGGTGCCCTTCTTATTCTACAGGCATGAGAACTTCAAGGGAAATTCAACATGTTGAATTTTGTACATGAGGAATGATGGAGTAAGGCTAGGGGTTAGAGTGATGGTAGTAACCTAAGAACCCGTAAAAAAACAGCCAACAAGCTGATGGTGACTCGACTAAGAAAACGGTCGTAGCAATAGAGAGATTAAGGTAGATTTGAAATAGAATGGAAAGTATGGGGCTTGATCACTGGATGTGGTGAGCAAAGGAGAGGATTCGGATCTGGGAGGGGTAGGTGGTTGTCCAGTGTATGTTCATCCCATTCACAGAGGCAAAAGGCCAGAATGAGTGACTTAATAGGAAAAATTGTGAATTTGAGTTTTGAGCGACTACTGCCTGTAGGACACTCAAGTCAAAAGCACTCACGAGAGAGGTCTGGAACTCAGAGTCCTTTGTGTAGAGATTTAGGGATGGGAGAAGTCAGCATACGGAAATTAACTGAAATCACGGGGATGACTATGAGCTACACAGTGTGTGGAGTGAGAAGAAAACAGGATGCTGAGGACCACCACCACGTAAGATATTGGTGAAGGCGAGGAAAGGGCGTGGCTAGAAAACCAGGAAGAAGACCGGAAGAAGGTGGTATCCCAGGCACGGAGGCAGGAGAAAATGTCAAGAAAGAGGGAGTCTTCAATCGTGTCCAGTGCTACTGTTTCAGTAAGGTAAGGAATGGAGAGTGCTGTTTGATTTAATAATAAGGAGGTGGTGAGAGCATCTTGGGTGCAGTGGTGAAGCCGGGTGGATGTAGACCGAGGAATTGAAAGGCGGTGAGGAAATGGAGACAGTAAATCCAGACATTGCCTTTCAAGAAGCATGCCCATGTGAGGAAGGAGACACACAGGACCAAAGCAGAGAGTCAGAAATTCAACGGATTGATTGTCAAGAGGAGAGATATTTGAGGTAACCTAAAAGCGAATGAGAGTTTGGTAGTACACACAAGAGAGAAGGTGGTAGGGATACACGGCTGTATCACCTTTATTTGTCCACTCTACTGTGGATGGGTGTTTCAGTTGTTTCCAATTTCTGACTATTGAAAACGTTGCTGATACAGACATCCTAGCGCGTGCCTTTTGGTACAGATATGTACACATTTTTGTTGAACGTGTGAAATGGTGGGGTCATGGGCTTTGCCTACTGCTAAGCCTCGGCTGATAATGGAAAACAGCTTTCTGAGGGACTTGTCCTCCCATCAAAATATATGAGCTTCAGGTGAGCTACGTCCTCGCCAACGCTTGGTTTTTGCCAGTCTTTTTCAATTTTAGCCAGGCTATGGGTGCGTTTTGGTATTCCCTTGTAAAATCGATTGGCGTATATTGGGTGACTAACGAGGTTCAGCAACTTTTCATATGTTCTTTGGCCATTTGGATTTGTCTCTGTGGTAAGGTGACCCTTCACATCCCCCGTCCATTTTTCTTTTAGGTTTTGTGCCTTTTTCCTATTGTATTGTAGAATTCTTTATATATCCTGGAGTTGAGTCCTTTGACTATTATGTGGTTTGCAAGTAACTTCTCCCACTCTGAGGATTGCTTTTTTTAGTCTCTTAATGGTATTATCTGATAAACCAAACTCTTTCGTTGTTAAGTAATCCCATGTATCAATATTTCCTTTAAGGTCAGAGTTTCTGGTGTCATGTTTAAGGAATCATTCCCTACCCCAAGTTCCTATAGAAAATGTTCTCTCTTGTTCTTTATTTTGATTTTTTATTTCTTTTGGGAAGAATAATTTTTTTAGAGAATGGGTGGTTGATAAACCTTTCCAGGCATTGCATGTTTAAAAATGACTTTCTTTTGCCCTTGTTTGTGAATGTCAGACCAGATGTAGAGTTTTTGAGTCGCACTTGAGTTACAACCTGTTTCCATTGGAACTCTGTAAACATGGCTCCAAATTTTATTGCATTGAGTGTTGCCAATAGGAAACATTGAGAGAATCGGCTTTTCTTCAGAGACAAACTTTTCTCGGAACAGTACTTATATACATTTGTATCTGTCTATCTTCCTTTTTTTGTGGTGGTGGTGGTAATTGTTTTAATTTATTTACTGGAGTATAGTTGATTTACAATGTTGTGTTAATTTCTGCTGTACAGCAAAGTGATTCAGTTATACATATATATATGTATATATACATTCTATTTTTATATTCTTTTCCATTATGGTTTATCACAGGATACTGAATATAGTTCTTTGTGCTATACAGTAGGACCTTGAGGTTTATCCATTCCATATATAACAGCTCACATCTGCTAACCCCAACTCCCCGCTCCATCCCTCCCCCACCCCCCTCCCCCTTGGCAGTGGTTGTCCTTTTAGATTGAGGTATAATTGATATATAACATTATATTAGTTTCAGGTATACAACATAATGATTCGATATTTGTATATATTGCGAAATGATCACCACAATTAGTTAACATCTATGCCACACAAATTACAATTCTTTTTCTTATGATGAGAACGTCTAAGATTTACGCCTAGCAAATTTCAAATATACAGTACAGTATGTGTCTATCTTTGAAATTCAGAAGTTTTACCAAGCTACATCTAGGGCTTCCACCTCTACCCGCTGCAGTAATATATTCTAGTACTTGATGAATGATTTCAATTTTGATTTGGGCCTTTCTTCAGCTGTGCAGAGTATCTTTTCAAGAACTTTTATGCTATTTTCTTCCTCATCATTTGCTCTGGAAATTCTATTACATGTATATATATTTTTTAATGTTCTGAAAAAGATTCCATGTCTCTCTTCCTTTTCCTTTCCTTTCATTGAATTACCTACTTTTTTCCTCCGAATTTTGGGGAACTTTCTTCCAGCCCATGTTGGAATGCCCCAGTTTTGCTTCGGGCAGTGCCAAATCTGCCATTTCCTGCCTCTGTTGAGTTTCATTAGTTTGGAAGTCGTATGTTTCTTATCCAAGGACTCTTTCTTGTTTAATATGGCTCTTTTTCTTGGCAACCAGCTCCTGTCATATTAAAGCCATGTTCTCTCTGTTCTCACCAAGAATACAAATTAGACTTCAAAAACTCTATTTCCCTTACTTCCTGCTTAACTTTTTCACTGGAGGACATTTCTCTGAGTCCGCAGATTCGCCTCCCTGTGTTATGGAGGTAATAACCTGTAATAAAAGCACAGGCATTTGAACTAGAAAAACCTGGGTTTGCAGCCCAGTGGTGACACTTGAATGATATTCACAGAAAGCCTCTGAGCTCTGATTTATTTGATGGGTGTAATAAAACCCTCATCCCAGAGTTCTTTTCAGGATTGAACAGGATAATGAGTGTTGAGATCCTTACAGTATTGCTTAGCTACATGGTTTATTACTGTCTTCAGCGTCACTTGCTATCATCACTGCCGGCATCATCATCATCTTTACCATTATATTGAACTACTCAGTCGTTTTGTGTGTGTGCGTTTGTTCATTCTCAGAGAGGTCTGGTTAGTCAGAATTTGGTGGCTGAGATGGTGGGGGCAGCGGTCTATTGGAGATGGTGTTGGTCTCTGTTTAATTTCCCCCAAAAGGTTACCACACATAGTAACGTTTTCCTGGACAGCTTCCCTGACTCAGAATCATTGGTACTATTTTCTGCCAAGGTAGGAAGTAGGACGTTTCCCTAATTTCCACGAGTGAAATAGAATTTTTTCATATATATATATATATATATATATATATATATACACACACACACACACACACACACATATATATACTTGAATTATTTCAGAAGGACTTTAGAGGAAGAAATGAATCAAAACTATTGGCTCTAGTTAACTTTTTGGTCCTCAAAGTTGAATTTAAAATTGATTCCAAATAAAGAGAATTAACACATGAAAAGGCTTAGGTGAAAATACAGTTGAATACTTCTACCCTTTGAGGAGAGGGTAGACTTTCTAAGCATTAAACTAAGGGCGTCAAACATAAAGGAAAAGATTGATGGATTTGACCACATGAAAAATGTAAAATTCCTGGAAGACAAAAATCAACATTAGAGGTTTTAAAAGGGGGAAGGCCAAACTAGGGGAAACATTTGCCATAAGATACAATAGCGTTAGTATAGTTAATATAACAAAAGAGCTTTTTAATATCACTAAGAAAATATGGAACGCCGTAAGAGAAAACCAGGCTGAGGACATGAAGAAGTGAGCAATTAACTGAAGAAGAAACACTCATAGCCATGAAACATGTGAGAAAAATGTTTAATGCGATAAAAAAGAAAAACCCTGCCAATTAAAATAGCACTATAATGCTATTTCTTAGCTCTTCATCTGGCAGGATTATTAAAGTGGTAATACCCCATATAGGTCAGGGTGTGGGGAAAATAGAACATTTATGCATGGTAGGTGGGCCTGCAAAATGTTTCCATTTTTTAATCTAGAAGATAATTTGGCAATACAAGAATAAACTTGAAAACATGACACACTCTGATGCAGAAATTCTCTTTTTAAATTGAACTCTAGTTGATTTGCAATGTGTTATTTTCAGGTGTACAGCAAAGTGATTCAGTTAGATATATATGTATATATACATATACATATATACACACACAAATATATATGTATTTCAGTTTCTTTTCCATTATAGGTTATTACAAGATATTGAATATAGTTCCCTGTGCTGTATAGTAGGTCTTTGTTGTTTATCTATTTTATATACAGTGGTGTGTATTTTTTTTTTTTTTTTTTTTTTTTTTTTTGCGGTACGCGGGCCTCTCACTGTCGTGGCCTCTCCTGTTGCGGAGCACAGGCTCCGGACACGCAGGCTCAGCGGCCATGGCTCACGGGCCCAGCCGCTCCGCGGCATGTGGGATCTTCCCGGACTGGGGCACGAAGTTGTGTCCCCTGCATCGGCAGGCGGACTCTCAACCACTGCGCCACCAGGGAAGCCCCAGTGGTGTGTATCTTGACGCAGAAATTCAAATTCTTTAATTTTGATCTTAAGAAAGTATATGTGCAAAGTTTTAGTCACCACGTTAATCACAGAGATATTTAAAATAACAGAAGATGGGAATGAACATACTGACCTAACAAGTGTGATCCCTTTTTTGAAATATATTTATAAATTCATAATGTTATCTTGGTTAGTAAGAGTAGGCACGGTTTTTATTTTTTAATTTATCTGCACTATTCATTCCTCAATAAATACCATGAAAATGTACCTGCATTTATATGTAAACACATATAGTGTTAGATTTTATTCATTAACATTCTATTAGTGGATTAATTTTATTCATAATTTTTATGTCTATTCTTAAGATACTGGTTTGTTGTTTTTGTGTTTGTTTCATGTTTGTGCTACATTCATCAGGTTTGGTTACAGGGTTAGGCCAATTTCATAAAATGAACTGAGTTGCTTTCCCTTTATTTCTGTGCTCTGGAACACTTTAAATAGCTGAAGAATGACCTGTTTCTTGAATCTCTGAAATAAATTTATAGTTTTTTAAATAAGTGAAATTATCTGAGCCTGACTACTTTGGGGAGTGTTGTTTTGTAACGACTTTTCCAATTTTTTCAGTGTTCATGGTCTACTCATACTTGCTACCTATTTTATTTATTTTTATTTTTTAAAATTTATTTTATTGAAATATAGTTGATTTACACTGTTGTGTTAGTTTTGGGTGTACAGCAAAGTGATTCGATTATACATACATACGTACATACATACATACATATATATATATATATATATATATACACACATTCTTTTTTGTATTCTTTTCCATTATGTGTTTATCCCAGGATATTGAATACAGTTCCCTGTGCTCTACAGTAAGACCTTGTTGTTTATCCATCCTGTATATAATAGTTTGCATCTGCTGATGCCAAACTCCCAATCCATCCCTCTCCTACCCTCTCCCCCTCGGCAACCACAAGTCTGTTCTCTACGTCTGTGAGTCTGTTTCTGTTTTGTAGGTAAGTTCATTTGTGTCATATTTTAGATTCCATATGTAAGTGATATCATATGGTATTTGTCTGACTTACTTCACTTAGTATGATAATCTCTAGGTCCATCCATGTTGCTGCAAATGGCATTATTTCATTCTTTTTTATGGCTGAGTAGTATTCCATTCTATATATATATGTACCACATCTTCTTTATCCATTCATCTGTCGATGGACATTTAGGTTGTTTCCATGTCTTGGCTATTGTAAATAGTGCTGCTATGAACATAGGGGTCTTGCTACCTATTTTTTTTTTTTTTTGGCTGTGCTGTGCAGCATGCCAGATGTTAGTTTCCAGACCAGTGATCAAACCTGTGCCCCCTGCATGGGGAACACAGACTCTTAACCACTGGACTGCCAGGGAAGTCCCCATTGCTACCTATTTTAAAAACATCTGTAGTAATATATATTTTCCTAGTGAAAAAAGAGCTTACTTTGAAACAAGTAGACATAAAATTACAAAAGTATTCTCATAATTTCTTTTGGCATCTGTGATTAAATCCTTTTTCTCATTCCTAAAGTTGTACCTTTCAGTTTTTCTTCTTTTTCCCTTTCTTGAGCTCTATTCATTTTATCTATCTTTTAAAGTAGCCCACCCTAGAATGAGTTCATCAATTACTCCCTTAATTTCAGCTGTAGTCCGTATCAGGGCTGCCTCAACAACTGTTCGTTCTGGAGCCCAAGGTGACAGATAGTCCCCTCAGGGAAGTTCATCTTATGGCACTGACAGAGGTGAAGAAAGCCTCTTAATACATTGGGTGGAGGTGGCACGTGTCCCTTCCATCCACATGCCATTGGCCAAAGCCGTCACATAGCCAAGTCCAAAGTTACTAGGTAGGGAAATACACTCTGTCCATGATAAGGTTCTGGCAAAGATATAGATCCAAGGAGAGCTGAAAAATTGGAGTTGATATGCCCCAAGATGGGAACATCTATCATCCTGTTTAAAGATACTTTGGACTGGGCTTCCCTGGTGGCGCAGTGGTTGATAGTTTGCCTGCCGATGCAGGGGACACGGGTTCGTACCCCGGTGCGGGAAGATCCCACATGCCGCGGAGCGGCTGGGCCCGTGAGCCATGGTCGCTGAGCCTGTGCTTCCGGAGTCTGTGCTCCGCAACAGGAGAGGCCACAGCAGTGAGAGGCCCGCGTACCGCCAAAAAAAAAAAAAAAAAAAAAAAAGATACTTTGGACTAACAGGTATGTTTTAATGGTGTAAGTTTTATACTTGCTGGTATAAAGGTGATTGGAATCTGAAAAGGGTAATAATATCCTTCACTTATAGCGTAACACTGAATATAACTTTGGACTTGTAAAATCCTGGAAGGCTTAGGCATATCCAGGCCAACAGCGATTTATTGAGCAAGTAGATTGGTCAGTTGGTGGACTTCCCAAAACTTAAGGCTTAGAGATCTTGGGCTATAAACCCCCATATAATAGATGAGGAAAGAATACCCTGGATAGGTGAGATAAAATGACCGGCCATAGGGCTTCCCTGGTGGCGCAATTGTTGGGAGTCTGCCTGCCGATGCAGGGGACGCGGGTTCATGCCCCCGTCTGGGAAGATCCCACATGCCGCGGAGCGGCTGGGCCCATGAGCCATGGCCGCTGAGCCTGCGTGTCCGGAGCACGCAATGGGAGAGGCCCGTGTACCGCAAAAAAAAAAATGACCGGCCATAATTACACTGAGCTTGTCACTTCCTGTTCTGTTTTCTCTCTTCTGGTGGACCGTGTTTTGTTTTTTTTTTTTAATTTTTTAAATTGAACTAGAGTGGATTTACAATGTTGTGTTAGTTTCTGGTGTACAGCAAAGTGATTATATATATATATATATATATATATACATACACACACATATATATATTCTTTTTTATATTCTTTTCCATTATGGTTTATCATAGGATATTGAATATAGTTCCCTGTGCTATACAGTAGGACCTTGTTGGTTATCTGTTTTATATATAATAGTGTGTATCTGCTAATCCCAAACTCCTAATTTATCCCTCCCCCACCCCCTTTACCCTTTGGTAACCATAAATTTGTTTTCTATGTGAGTCTGTTTCGGTTTTGTTAGTAAGTTCATTTGTCTCATATTTTAGATTTCATTATAAGTGATACCGTATGGTATTTGGACCCTGTGTTTTGAATTCTGTTCTAAAGGCCAGTACTGTCCAATAGAACCTTCAGTGATGACGTTGGTGCTCTATTTTACACTATCTAATATGGCAGACACAAGCTATGTGTGGTTTGGGGGTATTTGAAATGTGGCTAGTGTCACTGAGGAACTCAATTTCTAATTCTCTTGAACTTAATTTAAACTTAAATTTAAATCACCGTTTTTCTTTAGTGACTCCTGAGTTGGACAGGGCAGCTCCAGCCAATGCTGGGACTGAGGATTAAGATGCTAAAACCACTCTAATTCAGGGGCTCCCAAATGGAATATCAGATTTCAAAGGAAATGGATCTCAGATAAATAGTACTACCACATTGTCGAAGCAAGTAAGAGACCCCTGTTTTGTTGGTCAAAGCAAGTCACGTGGCCACATGTAAGGTCCATAGGAGCGGGCAGTATTATCCTTCCATAGATCAGAGTCAGGTATAAAATAGAATTTTCTTTCTTCTTTCTCTTCCCCCTCCTCTCTCTTCCTCTTCCTCCTTCTCCTCCCTTTCATTGTCTTCTTCAAATGCGCTTAGCTGAAACATTCGGTCCATTCTTCTGGTGATAGAAATTAAATGTCAGAGTACTTTGGGGCTTGTTGATTGCACACCCCAGCCATTGCTGCCTTCTCATCATCTTTGATGCCAGCAGCATCGCGTCCAGCTCTTTCTGGTACCTTTGTAAGCCCTCCTGGCACACACACATTCATTGCGTGTGGCTTGGTGCAGGGAACCCTGGAACCACCACAGCACTGTGTTTTGGGTGCCCCAGGCCCGCACATGGAGGCTCTCTGTGACCTTTGCTCTATGACCTAAAGCTACGTGATATATCTACGTCCAACCTGCCTGTACCCAACTTAAGTTTTGACCCTGGGAAGGGCAAGGGGAAAGTCGCTTTCTCAGAGATTCCCTCTGTCGTAGTCAGCTTAGACTCAGTGATGCTGCAGGAACAAACAGTCCCCAAACCTCTGACGACAACAAAGGTGTTGCTTTTCATTCCAGTTGGATCACCACGACTGTGATCCGTGGCAGCCCCTACCTGGCTCATTGCTGGTCTCATGGCAGAGTGAAAAAAGAAGGGGGTAGGATCTCTAAATGACTCTTAAAGCTTCTGCTCTGAAGTGACAAAAATCACTTCTGTGCATATTCTCTGTCCAAGGAAAATCACATGATCGATTTTGACCTCAAGAGAAGAGGAAGTATAATCCCTTTGTATAGGGAAGGCAGTGACATTTTTGAACAGTAATAAAATCTGCACGCTCATCGTCTACGTTTCATCTCCCTCTCTCCCTTCCCCCTCCCCTATCATCTTGTTCAACACCCCACAGCTTTGGGTTCTTTATCTAGAATAGGAAGGATAGGATATTCTTCAAACCCTGCTATTAATGGCGTAGACTATTAACATTCCAAAGCCCATAGTCTTGAAACTGCAAACCCCTTTCTTTTAAAGCCCTGCTCTCTCACATGTGTTTCTGAAGCCTGCTTTGAAAGATCAAAAGAGTAGTCTTGACGCTCCTTGCTCTTTTTTTCTGCACTGTCATCCCCTCCCTGGGGTAGGAAGCAGAAAAAGCCCCGGCTGAATGGAGGAAAAGCTCATAGGAGAACAGAAATTTGTGAAGAAACCACCAGTTAATAAACTGTTATTGGACCACACCCTAGCAGGGTAGGCTGTCTTTTGTGGAGAAGCAGAACTGAACTGAAATATCTCAGAATTGAAGGCAGGGTCTGGCATGATATTGGGGTGGTCTACCAGAGTTCTGTGCTGTCCAGTACAGCATCCCCTAGCCACATGGGGCTATGAAGCCCTTAAAATGTGGCTAGGGTGATTGAGGAACTACATTTTAAATTTTATTGAATTTTAATTTCAATAGCCATGTGTAGTTGGTGGCTACTGTATTGGACAGTGAGGTTCTAGACGTTACCAGAGACAGTGCTACTAAAAGTCAGCCAGTGCCCTTAATGCCTCACTATTATTTATGAAAACATGCTGTGCCTTGGTTTTTTTAAAAAATGTCAAAACGAAAATAACTTCAGTTTGTATAAAAATTAAGTTGATATTATAGACATAACACAGTTGGTTGAAAGCAAATAATGCTTTCACTTACTAATTGGCTAGAGCTGCTGACCTAATAAACTGAGGCTAAATTCACAACTAATTAAAGATTTCTTGTTCATTCAGCCAAGACATGCCTCAAACCATCTTTTTTTTTCTTCAGCTGGCCAGCAAGATACTTGGAACCATATTTGGGACATCTTGCAACTATAATCGACGTATGCAACATATCCCGTTTCAAAAAAGTTCTTTCATTTATCACATTAGTACTTCTGTTGTAGGAATAGCATTTTTCTCTAGTGCACTCACAATAATCATATTTGTAGTAAATGAAGATGACAATGTACTACATAGAAATTTAGATGTTATTTGATTGTTGGTAATTTAGCAAATAGTTCTCTAACTTTGCTATTTCTCATGCAGTATTATTTCTCTATTAGAGATGAGAAAACTGAGGCTTAGGGAAGGTGTGCATTTTTCCCTAAGGTTATATAATTGGTATTTGGAATTCTAATATAAACTCATATCGGTTTGATCCAAAGACCCTACCACGCGACAACACTGCTCTTACTCGGTAGATCATGATGAAACCTAACTGCAATCACCTTTGTTTTCTTAAGGATAGAGGCTGCAGAAAGTCAACGAGCCCTTTTCAAGAGCCAACTGAGGTCAATGGGCTGCCCCTGTGTAGGACGCTGTGTAGGACGCTGCAGGCGGGTCACAGCTGATGACCCAGCGGTGGAAGGGAAATGAGGCTGGAATGTAAGACACACAAGAAAGTTGTCCTGGTCAAATTCGGCCCGTGATTACAATGCCACTATCATTATATTGGCTTCTGGTTACCTACTAGGTTTGGTGAAAAGCGAGGATCAAATTCCTGGGATGCAAACTATGCCTGGTTCAAAATCTGACCATCAACCCCTGTGCCCCAAGCTTAACCCCGCCCCCAATGTTCATCAGGTGCAACTTTATGAGACACGTTCCTGCTGGCAAAACTCCTCCTGTGAATTCAAAGCAGCGATGCCTCCCGTTCACTTAAAATACACACAGGTGGTTGCCAGAAGAGACGAGGGTGGAGGGGCTGCGGGCGAAAGAGGTGAAGGGGATTAAGAGGTTCAAACCTCCAGTTATATAATAAGTCACGGGGATGTAATATACAGCATAAGGGATATGGTCAGTAATATTGTAACAACTTGTGTGGGGACATATGGTTACTAGACTTATGGTGGTGATCATTTCATAATGTATGCAAATGTCACATCATTATGTAGTACACCTGAAACTAATATGATACTGTAAGTCACCTGTATTTCATTTTTAAAAAGAGACAATGGAAGACAGATGCTCTTAATGTGCCGTTGTATTCTCGGTTCCACTTTATTTCTAAAGCAGGAAAACCTTTCCCTTCCTAGAATGCTAAGGGCAAAGCCGCCGGCTACGCCGCCTCTGCCCACCTCCGCGCCCCGCCGCACGTGGAAACTTCGGGCAGAGGGAAGGTGGGCGCCGGGCGCGGAACTACAAGTCCCAGAATGCACGGCGCCCTCCGCACAGGCGCAGCGGGGACCCCCGGCCGCCGGCCAGCCAGCCTGCGGAGACCCGGGTCCCGCGCCGGAGCTGGGCTGGGGGCAAGCAGCCGGGGCGGACCCGGCGGCGCCCAGGGCGGCCCGGGCGTTGGGATGAAGGCGCCGCGGCGCGCGTGAGGAGGAGGATGCGGCAGCCGGCGCCGCGGCGGCAGGGGGAGTAGGCGGTGGAGCCCCCGGGAGGGAGGTGCGCTCGGGGCCAGACGGCTCCGGAGGCTCCGCAGTGCCGCCGCCGTCGCCCGGGAGGCTCCGCGCGGGAGCCATGTAACCCTGCGGCGGGCTCCGGGCTGCTCCGTCCTCCCCAGCTCCCGGGATAGCGCGCCAGCGGGACCACGATGAAGAAGCAGTTTAACCGCATGCGCCAGCTGGCCAACCAGACGGTGGGCAGGTAGGTCACCCGCTGGCCGCCGCGGGCCGGGGTGCGCTGCGAGCCTGCATCCGCCGGGCGCGCAGGTGATGGAGCGGGCGCGCCGGCCTCCGGCCCTCCACCCTTCGCTCCCTGCCGGCCCTCGCCCCCTCGGGGCGCCGCTCGCGGGCGCAAGCCCTCCTCCCTGAACTTCCCGGACCCCTTCTCATGCTCTGCCCGCTGCTCCGGGGCTCCGGTTGCCAAGCGCAAACTGTGACGCATCCTTTACCTGCGTCCCCAGCTGCCCCTTCACCTCGTCCTCCCTGCCTTTCCCCGTGACTCCCTTCTCCCTCTGGCCCCAGAGCTTCCTGGAAACAGGTGTTCGCTCTGATGGCGCTGGAGGCCGCCGAACCGCGGTCGCCCTGCGAAGATGCTTTCCCCTGGGCCGAGTTCGGGGCTCCTCGGGGGTCCGGGGGAGTGTTGGGCCTGGTCGTCTTGGCAGAGCTGAGCCTGCGCCTCCTGCCGTGTTTGTTTCCTGGGGCTCTGACCGTATGAGATTCTGGATCTCTCTCCTGGCCGGGTTTGTCGAGGCGTTAGGTGGTGGAGAGAGCATCTGTAGGGGTGGGGGAAGCGGGGGCAGGGCAGGTGCTGGTGGAATGGCGCTGCTGTCGGCTTGGTTCTGAGACAGGTTTCAGCGCAGGGAGGGAGGGAGGCTGCGGAAAGGGAGGCCCAGCTCCTCTGGAAGATGAGTTAAGCAGAAGATCACAGCCAGGTAGGGGAGGGGGACCGAGGCCTCACAGTCAGGAAGAGCCAGGCCCTAGGACGCTGCGAGACCCAGCCGGCTGTGGCTGTCATCGCGGTGAAAATGGGCTACATCTGGGCTAGTGTCTTCAGAAGATGCTCCGCGGGGTGCCAGGCTCTATTGATGTTACAGAAGGGTTCTGGTGGTTCTCTTCCAAAGCTCGACAGGCTCTGCACGCAGGGTGGTTAGGTAGAGGGGATTTTTCGTGGAACTTATGTCCCTGGGGAGGGATTTCTGTTGTTGCTGTGGTCAAGGAATGCAGGTGTTCCCTACTAAGGCCGGCGGCAGAAAGCAGAGAACCCAGCCTTGGGTGCAGTTCAAGTGCGAGCTCAACACATCGAGGGCCCTCCGCTAGGTTTACCAAGAAACTCAATACCTTTCTTGGGTGGGAAATGGAGCCCGAACTGGCATTTGGTAGCGCGGGAGTGGGGACCTAACTGGGGACACTGAATGCCCATGTAAGCATACTGCCCTGATTATGGTGGGCATTTGAGGGCAGGGGATGTGGTGGCTTCGTATCCTTCCAGGGACGCCAGATGGTTTCCAAGTAACCATGTCTAAAATTGACTTGGATGCATTTTCCTTTCCCAAACACATGTGCTTTCACATGGGGGAGAATTTATGAATAGCAGAGTCAGATTAGCCCAGATTTCTGGCATGGCATTGCCACAGATATAGCTGCACACAGGCTGCCTTTGGATATGTTGGACGCGGAAGCAGTGTTGTCCTGTCTGGGTTGTTTAGCAGATGACAGTTGAGTTGACATGTCTTTGGTGACTTGATTTCTGCATCACTCTACTGGCTGGCCTCTGTCATCAGGTCATCGCACCAGACCAACCACGTGACCAAGAGGCCCCTGACCGTAGACTTGGATTGCCCTTCTCACTTGGTCCTGGGGTGTCTCTTTGGTGCTGGAAGCAAAATGGTAACAAGGTGTTCACGCTTCCTCCCTGGCGCCCCTGAAACACAGCTCTTTCTCTCTTCAGGACTTGTTTTGAAGTGGTAGGATTTACGAACCTTGGGCATAAAACCTGATTTCCACCCTCATCCATGGATGTAATGACCAAGGGAAAAAGGGAAGAAGTTGGGTTTCAGAACAGGAACCAGGTGGTCTTACTAATTTGAAAGCACGTTCTTGGAAGTCCAAGCAGCTGGTCACTAAGAGGTACTTTCCACTTGTTTATGGAGTCTCTGGTGGATGCTGGCGTGTGGATGAATTTCTGGCTCTTCGTCAGATGGCATCCGTGGTGTCCTGCACCGGGTAAAGTGGGGGCCAGCCCACTCTTGAGTATCACTAACTTGTATCCATTTTGGTGACATTCTGAGTGAACCTTTTAGAGCAAAAACCAGTTTGTGCCGCTTTGCTGCTTGAAAGCCTCCAGGGGCATCTCAGTGCACCAAGCGCCCCAAGTCTTTCCAGGGGTCTACAAGACCCTGTCCGACTTGACCCCCTCCTTGTCTTTCCATACTCCTGTTCCGCCCACCCGCCTGCCTGCCCCTCCTCCACTGTGCTCCAGCCACGATAGGCTTCCTTGCCCCCAACGCACCAAGCTCATTTCCATCTAGGGGCTTTGTTCGAGCTGTTTCCCACTTTCCCTGCCCAGCTGAGGGTCCGCTCTTCCCATATTGCCTTTTCTTCATCATCCAGGTCTTTAGCTCAAAGGCCTTTGAGAGCCCCCCGCTCCTTCACGGCCCCGCCCATTATCCTGTTCGTTTTTGTCACAGCACTCATCACTCTTTGAAATGCTTAGTTTTCTTTTTTTGACTTCTTACAAATACAGTACCACAGAATGTATAGATCGCCACTAATGCTCATTGTATATAGCACAGTGCCTTGTAGGCAGTTGGTGCTCAGTTCATGTTTACTGACAAGGTTAAAAGAGTTTGCCGTAGGGTCCATGCAGATAAATAAAAGGGGCAGCCTTTGTCTTACTGAGAATGTAGTGAGGCATGATGCTAACACTGCTTCTTAATTTCTTGAATCCGTGGAAGCAATAGGATTGGATGCTTGGAATTCAGGTGTGGGGTTGGTGGACCACCTAGTGGCGTGGCTTTAACAAGCCGCTGGATTCTTGTCCTTGCATGTCTTTGAAATGCCGACGTTCCTGTCTTTGAGGGAAGGCTGAGAGGTGGGCTGGAGCGGTGCCCTTCCGCACGGCTCTTCACCCAGCTCGCCTTCCATAAGTTGCGGGTTTGGGAGGTCTTCTGAATATAAAACCTCCGGAGGTCAGATCCAGTCCCTTTAACAACGTAGGAATTGCCGTGCTTACACGTACTCAGTGGAACTAACGGTATTTCCTCTTGAAGTGCTCACCTCTCCGTGGAGAGGGTACCAGCATCTGGGAAGAGTTTCAAACCCACTGCACTTAACTGGGAAAAGTTTCGTCTCCTCCTTGGTCTGCCTCTCCCGTCTTTGCACACATTCCTTCTGCTTTGGACTCTCTCTGTCCTTTCACTTCAGCTCATCCTCTGGGAAGCATCCCTGGCCCTTCAAGACTGGACCACCATGTGCCTAATGGTTCCAGCTAGCACCGGCTTTCGGGTGCGATGGATCTGGTTGGTTGGTTACTGACTACGGGATCTTGAGCTGAAATCTGCACCTTAGTCTCCTCATCTGCAAAATGGGCATAACAAGAGTTGCCCTGTGGTAATGTAATAGGGAAGACCCTTTGTGTTCTATTACAAGTCAGTCACTAAAGGGATGTTGCCTATAAGCTTAAATTACACATAATGGCCCATATCTGGGAACCCTGCCTCCCAGGTCATGATCATTAAGCTAAAATACCTTTGTTTAGCTCACAGGAAACATCCTGACCATGCCCACCTGTGAATGCAGGGAGGAAGAAATTAACACCTCCCTTCTGGAGGCTGACAGGAGCCAGAAAGTGTTTGGCTTTACCCCCTCCCCTTTTTGTGTAAAAGAAGCCTGAATTCTAACTCAGCCAAGACAGTTCTTTGGGGCACGAGTCCACCGTCTTCTGGGTCTGCTGGCTTTCGGAATAAAGTCATTATTCCCTGCCCCATCACCTCGTCTCTCGATTTATGGGCCTGTCATGCGGCGAGTAGCACGGGCTTGGACTCGGTAACAGTAATGTGGTAATTGTGGCAATGAGGACCTGAGATTACCCCTGAAAAGCACCCAACACTGTGCTCAGCACTAGGGCATGCTCCATAAATAGTAGCTCAAAGTATCTTTGGGCATATGCTATAACTGCTACTGGATTGTATGCACGTGGCATTCGTTCATTCTTTCCTTTATTCAGTAAATGCTTATTGGACGCCTGCTGTGTGCTAGGCTCTGGGCTGGTTCAGGGCCTCTTGCAGTGCAGGGTAAACAAAATCCCTGTTTCTCTCTTGGAATCTGTGTCTGCAAGGCATGCATTGTTTTTGTCTCGTCTTGTTTACCTTTCCCACTAGACTTCAAGTTCCTCGAAGGCAGGGATAACTGTCCTAATGCCTGGTGTATAGTCTGTTCTCTGAAATTCTTTGGCAGCCGAAGGCATGAGTGAGCAAGGGATCCCTGCATCGTAGACAGAGATGCAAGAGGCTCCTGACACCGGGCCTCTTTCATTTTGTGGTGGGCAGGGGCGTATAGAGGCGTGAACACAGCTGCACAGCTGGGCTTTGGAAGGACAGAGCAAGATATAAGGGAGGAACTAGTTCATGCCTGACTTACGTTGCTTTTTTTTTTTTTTTTTTTTTGCCTTCAGGAGAGTCTATCGGCTGCTGGGGTGAGAGGCATCCTGAAAGGCATAGAGTATTTTTCTTGCAAGTGGTGTTTGGTTTGTGTTGGGTGGAATTGGTGGGTTGGTCTCCCTGAGCTGAGATTTAGAGACCTGCTAAGTGACCGAGAAAATGGAAGTAAAACTGACACTTTGACCTGGGGAGGAGGAGGGTTTTTGTTTCAATCTGCACAGTGGGGGTCACGGTAGCCCTTGCCTCAGAAGACTGTTAAGAGTTAAAGGGAGCCTGGCTTACACCAGGTGCCCAAGAAATGGTCGGTGAGGTTCCTTGTCATTTTCTGCTTCTTGCCCATTCAGCTCTCCAGAAACGCTGGCCTCCCAAGTGTAAGGGGCTTCTTAGATTCCCAGGGCCGCTGCCCAACGGTGGCCGTCAGTGGACTCTGTGCTCTCGTGCAAAACGGGGGACATTCAAGAAGCCCAGGAGTAGGCAAGGAGCTCTGGAAGTGTGAGAGAGAGAGGCGTGGGAGGGCGGGAGCAGGGCCGGTGGGGTTGGATTCTTTGGTTTTCAAGTCTGTGAGTTGGTGAGTGGAAGGCCAAGTTTGGTCTGCACAGCCCCCGTCTTCCATTCCTAGACCGCTCAGCCTGCCACCGTGATTGGGCTCGGTTTCTGGTGCAGAGCCGGGCTGAGCCTCACTGCTGCTGTGCAGCTCTCAGGATGTCACTGCAGTCGCCAGTGGTACCCAGATGGATGCCGAGGATGCAGCAGCCTCTAGGAGCACTGGTGCTGCAGGCATTTTTTGCTTGGGCCACAGCAGCTGAAGCCAGCGAGGATCTTTTCCTTGAAGGTGTCTCTGAGACACTGCCTTGCCCATCAGCAGGCCTCCTGAGAGCCATGATCCAATCCATAAGGCATCATGGAAAGGTCACTGCAAATTAGTCATTGGACTGCTTGGCTCCCACCTCTAATTCCCTGTGAGTGGGACCACGTCCTCCTGTTAGGCCAGCAGGGCTGGGCAGACTCAATCCTGTCCCCCAAGGTGCACGTTTATGAGGTCTCAAAGCGAAGTTTTTCATCAGTTTTATGGAAGCCCATGTCTGGCCACCTGCTGTGGTGTGTCTGTGTGACAGAGAACAGAATGTACTCACAAACTGATGAACGGGCTAGCGAATCTGGAGGGAATATTCTCTGCTCCTGTCTCCTAAGCTCCTTGCTGTACAGCCCTCAGTCGTCAGGATTTCCTGCACAATTCTGTTCTCCCAGACCTGCAAGTCACTGCGAGGGAGCCATTCCTTTCAACAGCAATTAATGACTTCCCCTCCCAGTGGCCATCCAGCAAAGAAATGTATCAGTAGTCATTAGCGTTTTTTCATGATGGGTGACAAGGAGCAATTTTTTTTCTCTAGAAAGAGTGAATCCGTAGTCATGTGAGCAAAACAGTCATTTAATTTATGGTTGTTCCTTTTAGAGGGGATAAGTAAGGAGCTCTTTTATTGATAATCAAGAGATTCAAATGCTATGACAACATATATTTCAAATGCTATTTTGATAACGACAGCAGATAATACCCTGAGGCTTCGGCTCCCAGTGAAGTTAGTTGTGGGTTGGAGAGAAGCTGGGGGGCGGGTTGGGGGGAGCCGGGGAGAGTTAGGGCTCTCCTATTCGGTGCAGGGCTTCCCAGCAAGCTGGCACCTGGCACCCCACTGCCTGTGGGAAGTGTGTGGCTGTCGAGCAATTTTAAACTATCCTTTCTGTCCAGGAAGCAGATGTTTTTGCTTTCATTTTCCAACTTCAGGGTTTATTTTTAGGATAAATGTTTATTTTCCCACAGAATTCAATCTACTTTTTTTAAACTTTCTTTTTGGTTGCATAAGTGATACTTTATCGTAGAAAAGTTTTAAACTCATGGGTGGGCAAAAAGGCAAAAAAAAAAAAAAAAATCACCAGTAATCTCACTACCTGGAGACCACAGTGAATATTTTGGATATGGTCTTCCAAGTTTTTTCATAGGTGTATATCTGTTCTTAAAGAGCTAGAGATGGTTTGGTGTGTACTGTTTTGCAACCTGATTTTTCCTCCTTTGTTTTTTTTTAAAAAAATCCATTTATTTACTTTTAGCTGTGTTGGGTCTTCATTGCTGCACGTGGGCTTTCTCTAGTTGCAGCTAGCGGAGGCTCCTCTTCGTTGGGGTGCGCGGGCTTCTCATGGCGGTGGCTTCTCTTGTTGCGGAGCATGGGCTCTAGGCGTGCGGACTTCAGTAGTTGTGGCACATGCGCTCAGTAGTTGTGGCTCGTGGGCTCTAGAGCGCAGGTTCAGCAGTTGCGGCGCACGGGCTGAGTTGCTCCGCGGCATGTGGGATCTTCCTGGACCAGGGCTTGAGCCTGTGTTCCCTGCATTGGCAGGCAGATTCTTAACCACTGCTCCACCAGGGAAGCCCTGGCAGGTGGATTCTTAACCACTGTGCCACCACGGAAGTCCCTCCCACTTCATCTTGAATATCATCCCATGTCAATAATAGTGTGTCTCCAGCATAATTTTTCAACGATATAATATTCCGTTAGAGTCCGCCGGTTTCCTTTGGTAATCATGTAGCAAATATATCCTATGGGTTTACTTTCCTAGGATGAAGTCTTAGAAATAGAATTGCTGGGCCAAAGAATATGTAAGTTTTTAAGACTGTGAATGTACGTTTTATATATATGAACACACACACATATTCTATTTTCATCCTCAGAAGAATTGCTAATTTCTTCTCCCCAATTCTGTCAGCAACTAATATTATAACTTTGTTAATTACCTGAATAAAACCAAAACCTCTTTTCTCCTCTCAAATTTCTAGTGAGGTTGAGCATTTGTTATGTCTGCTGGACATTCATGGCCTTTCCTGAGTTGCTGCCTAGTCCTTTGCCCCACTTGTTTAAAGTCATGTTCATAACTGTTTTCTTACTGACTTTTAGGTAATTGTTAATAAGCACATACAAGCTTTGTCTTATGCCATGCACATCTCCCTGTAGCTTTTTCTGCCTTTTATATTTTGTTTTATGTCATTTATAATATTTCGTGATCTCAAGTCTATCAATTTATGGTTTGTGCTTTAAATGTTATGCTTTGGAACACTTTTCTCAGCCTAAGATGACATAAATATTTATACATTTTCATTACCATTTATATAATTTTATTTTGCCATCAAATCTTCAATTCATCAAATTCTTTAATTTTGGTGTGGGACATCACGTAGGTGTCACATTTAGTTTTTTTTTTTTAAACAGTTACCGTGATATGAAATTGAATGATGTAACTCATACCCACTGTATTGAAACGTCATCATTATTATGTACTAAAAGATTTCATCTACTTGTGTCTGTTTGTAGGATTCTAGTTTGTTCTCTTGACCTGCCAGTTGGCAGGGATTTAAGGTGGGCTCTACTGCCCAGGTGAGCAGGGATGGGTTGGTGCATCCCAGGCTTTGGGTGGGGGGTGCAGTGGAGTCGGTCTGGGCCCCTCATCTCAGCTTCATCTGGGGAAGCTCCTTGGCTTGGCAGTTAGGACTCAACAGCTTTGCCTAAAAATCTTGTTGTGCCTTAATCAGAGCTAATTTACAAATTGCTTTTTTATTTAAAAAAAAAGTTGATTATATTCTTTTGGCTTCGCTCATTGGTTTATTCTTCCTTAGTATCTTTTAAAACGTATGCATTAAGTTGGGGAAAACTGACAGTTTTGCAGTATTTAGTATGATAATTCTTCCCATCTGGGAATAGGGTATGTTTATTCAAGTCTGTTTATGATCCTATAAACTAGTTTTTGTCTACTTGCGTCCTGTATAATTTTGCTTCTGTGCTTTAGGTAATTTGTCATTACTGTAGACTTAATGTTTGGAATCTTTTGTTATGTTTTCCTTACTCTTTATTGCTGGAATGTAGGAAAGTTATTGATTTTTGTATATCTTAATCACCTTCATAAACTTTCTCATTATTTTTAAGTACTTTAAAAAATTGAGTCTATTGAATTTTCCAGGTAGCAATCATAAATATTTTCTACAAATAGTAATTTTGCTTCTTCCTCTTCAGTATTATATTTATTTTATTTTCTTGTCTAATTGCATTCTCTAGGACTTGTAGAACAGTGTTAAAATATTGGTTAATAAATGGCAAAATGTGGACTTCCCTGTCTTCTTCTTATCCTCTGTGGAAATGCGTGATAATTGGTTTGAGAGATTTTATTTTTTAATCATGTTACATGCTGCATAAATGTATTTTACTTTGAGTTTTTCTTTGGCATTAAAGTTAAATTTGATTATATTATCATGGTCTTTAGAGATAATCATGTTTTTCTCCCTTAAGTTATTAATATATTCACTCAGTAATTTATGCCACAGATATTTATTGAGCACTTACTACGTTCCAGGCATTGTTTTCTGTGCTGGGGATACACCAATGATTGTTCCTACAGTTCCTGCACATGAGGACCTTGTGTTTTACATTCTTGAACCTCAGTAGATTTTCTAATATTGAGCTCTCCTTGCCTTCCTGCAGTTGATCTTATTTGACTATGGTTTGCTAATTATTCTTATACAATGCTAGATTTGGTTGTTTTATTTAGGATTTTGGCATTCAGTATTCATATATGAGAGCCTGTGAATTCTTTTCTTATGCTAAACTTGTCACATTTTGATAACACTGTAAAATGAACTGTCAGTTTTCTTCTTTTTCTGTGCAATGGTGAGGTAAGGAATTACTTGTTCTTTGAAGGTTCGAAACGACTTTTCCAGGACATTCTTTGGAGGTAGTTCTTTGACAGCTTTCCCAATTTCTTCAGTCATCATTGGACTATTTATGTTTTCTATCTTTTCCTGAGTCATTTTTAGTAACCTGTTTTATAGAAAAGCATTAATTTTGTGATGATTTTAAAATTTAATAGAATCTTTTTTGAGTATATACGTGTATCTCCTTTGTCAGCCTAATTTGCATTTCTCTCTTTTCTTACCTGGACTAGCTTTGCTAGAGTGTTTCCTGCCCCCCACACCTAATCAGCTTTTAGGTTTAATCTAGTTTTATAAAAATTTCTTTCTCGTTAGCTCTTGATTGGTGCATTTTTTTCCCTATTTGTAGTAAATTCTTCTTTAATTTTTAAATTCCTTCCTCCTGATTTCCTTGGGTTTATTTGTTCTTTTCCTAGCCTCGAGTCTTCCATGTTGTCTCAATATTAGGATGTTAGGTTCTGCCATGGTAACACCTGCGCTTTGGAACCTCAGTGGCTTAACATAGCAATAGTTTGTTTTAAGCTCGTGTGATATGTCGTGGGAGTCAGGGGGCTTTCCAGGACAGTTCTCCATGCATGATTCAGTGATCCACCCCCAATCTCAATACATGGCTTTCAGTCTCTACTAAAGGTGAAGAGGGGATGTAGAGATGGCATCCTGGCTCTTACATACCTTGACCAGGAATTGACAGATGTCACCTTTGTTTACATCTCATTGGCTTGAACTAGTCACAAAGCTCCCCTGGATAAGACTGGAGGAAGGGAGCCTCTGCCACAGGTGAATAACCAGGAGTATATCTCTCTCCTGTCCCACTGCCTGTCTTTGAAATCCTCCTTGTACCCCTGCTCACTCCAGTCCCTTCTGGCTGCTCTCTCCTTCCGTGTGCAGCTATGAGAAAGGTCATTCTTTGTCTCCATCATAGGAGGGTGGCTGTAGATTCTCACGGTGTCCAGGAATCTGTCAGATCCTTCAGAGAGGAGCGTCCTTAGGATAACAAAGTTTTCTCTTGCTGATACCTACCATCTCTCATGTCAGAATTTGTGTTTGTGTGTGTGTGTGTGTGTGTATATATATATATATATATATATATATATATATATATATATATATATATAAATTTTAAAACCTTTTTACAGTGGGGAGAGGAACCATGAGAACAGAATTTCTCATCCTGTCACACTGGAATGACACCTAATGTATGGGCTGATTGCCAGGATTAAATAAGATAATAAATAGGATATCCTCAGCCTGTAAGCACTCAATACATTATAGTTATGACCACGATCCCCTGCTGTGCTGAAAGCCTCTTTGACATGAGACACTTGTTCAGGCCTTATTTATATTCTTAAGTACCTGAAAATTACAAGTTGCAATTGATACCCATTTGTCTTGTTTTCCCAGATCAAACCCAGTTTTTCTATGTTTAGTGGCAAACATGAAACATCTTGAGATATTAATAATACTGGTGGCCTCAGTCATTTCAAACTCACTGTGACTACTAGTTATTGCATTCCTCACGATGGTCCATGTTAAAACCCTCAGGATCTTGGTAGCTTAGGCTCTGGCCAGGCGGGACTGGGGGTGGCCCCTCAAGGACCCAGGCTTTGCTCCACGTGCACCTCTGTGATGGTAGTGGGTGAATGAATGAAGATGTGGTGAATCATACATTGGCTCCTAAGGTTCCTCCTGGAAGTGACCCAGGTCACTTCTCACATTCATTGGCCAGAGAAGATCACACACCCCGTGCCACTTGAGCTGGGGCAGGGAAATCCAGTCCCTCATGGATTCGGAAGAGCAGAACCACAGAAGCCACAGCTGTGTCCCCTGTCGCCAAGGACTGGGCTGTGTTCTTTATAGGCATTATTTTTATTGGCTCATGGCAACGTGGATAGGCATGGGGTGTTCTTTGTAGCTCCATTTTGCAGAAGTAGACTAAGAAAGGGGCAGACCATAAGTAGGTTGCGTCCTAAGTAGGTCAAGTACAGGCAAATGCTCCCCCTGGTCCGCTGTCTCCTGAGGGTGGATCTTAGCAGCCTCAGGGTCCTTCCAGTTACTTCAGTTTAGGTGGTTCTGGAAATGCTAATGGACCGCTCTTGACATGAATAAAAATAAAACTGTCACATTCATTTAAGGTAATGGAGTGTCTTGTAGGTAGCCAACCACAAAGAGCATACAATGAAAACCTGCCGATAGAAAATTCTTCACTTTGTTTCCTCACTGCAGTTTCACCAGAAGGGGTAAGAAGAGGACCCTTTGAAAGTACTTTTTTTTTTTTTTAAGCTCTATGTTGAAAGAAGAGCAGTTTCTGTATCTGCAAAAGCCCCTACAGACTCCTACATAACGAATAAACCAAATAGGGACCTTTACAAAATAAGGACTATGAAAAGCGGGCAGAGCTTTTAGCTGTTTGCTTATGGGCACTGTTGCTGCTCTTGGTTGAGTTTTCATAGCTGCTCTTGGTTGCGTGTGTCCTCCAACAGACACTTTCATGTACTTTACAGATATTCCTGTTGCATCCTCACAGCGCCACTTCAGAGTAGGTTCTGATCTGTCCTCAGTTGTCTGCACAAATCTCTGAGCAGGTGAGTATGTGTTGCTGCTGGGTGCATAGTTGGTAAGAGAAGGACAGTTCTTAAGATTTGCTCCCAGATCTGCTGGCTCTGACACCAGCGTTCTGTATCGTTGTACTTTAATGATTCTGCAGGAAGGGAACAAGTGGAAAACTTTCAGTGTCTAACGTTAGTGGGATGATTAAGTAAATTCTGACACATCTCTGCAGTTGTAGCAATCTTAGTGTTTTCCTAACATTCAGAAAAATTTAAGGGCTTTTGAGAAATGTTTAAGATAAGGAAACAGGGTACAGAAGTGCATACATAGTTGAGACTGTACACTATTTTTTTTTAAAAAAAGTACATAGAACACGCTGGAAGGAAATCTGGAAGGACTGGACAGTTCAGCATGTAGTGTTTACCTTTGGGTAGGATTAGGAGTGATTTCGTTTCTTGCTGCTGGTACTTTCTAAAAATTTCCAAATTCTTTAAAATGAACGTTAAAAACAAAACAAAACAAAACTCTTGCAGGACTCAAAACAAAGAGGGAAAATGTAAAATGTAGCTGGAAATTCTCATACTGATGTTTTAAGTTTGGGGCCCTGAAAGGTCTGATTAGAAATATGTTTGAAGTTCTCCTGAACCTTAGTTTCGAACATGGGGAACTTCTTATGGTCATGATCTGGAAAGGTCATGATGTCAGATCTCATTTTACAGAATAAAATAGTCTGCTCTTAGGAAGTGATGGGCTAGTAGCCTTTGAGGGTGGCTAATCTCCAAGACACATCACATTTTGAAATTGTCTGCATGACTTGGAGCGGAGGACCAGTGGTTCCCCGTGACCTATTAGGGTTCTCTGGTTGCAGCAGTAGAAGGAACTAATTTAAGCCAAAATGGAGATTTGGGAAGGATGGGGGTGGCTCAGAAAATCAAAGGAGTGACCAGGTGCAGGGCGACAGGACAGCTCTTCAGAGGCTACCTTCGAAAGGGTTACTTCCCTGCAAATGAACTTATTTATCAAACAGAAACAGACTCACAGACATAGAAAACAAACGTACGGTTACCAAAGGGAAGTGGCGGGGAGGGATATATTAGGAATTTGGGCGTAACATACACACATTACTATATATAAAGTAGATAACCAACAAGGACCTACTGTATAGCACAGGGAACTATACTCAATATATATCTATATATATATATTTTTGTGGTACGCGGGCCTCTCACTGTTGTGGCCTCTCCCATTGCGGAGCACAGGCTCCGGCCGCGCAGGCCCAGCGGCCATGGCTCTCGGGCCCAGCCGCTCCGCGGCATGTGGAATCTTCCCGTACTGGGGCATGAACCCATGTCCCCTGCATCGGCAGGCGGACTCTCAACCACTGCGCCACCAGGGAAGCCCTATACTCAATATTTTATAATAATGTATATGGGAAAAGAATCTGAAAAAGAATATATATATATATATGTATATATACACATATATATAAAATTATATATATGTGTATAACTGAATCACTTTGCTGTACACCAGAAACTAACGCAACATTGTAAATCAACTATATTTCAATAAAAAAATAAATTTAAAAAGTTAAAAAAAAAGGGTTACTTCCCAGTTGTTTTCTGTCATTGGGCCACTCAGGATTCCATTGCAGAAGAGAGTCTCATTGGCTTGGTTTGGGTCATGTGACCTGGCCAACCCTTGGGGACAGTGGGAGGGTAGAGAGTTGACTAGATTGCATGCCCACACAGACTGCAAGTGGGGAGAAGCAGTTCCCAAAAGGAAAATTAGAGGCTTCTGCCCAAAGGACCAAGAAGGGATGGTGGCTGTTCAGTCCACCCGGATGGTTGACCAGACCCTAATCAATGACATCAAAGACTCTACCTTGGTCACTTTGCCAGGGATCTGTGACCTTAGCCGTGACATAGAGGGCATGTTTCTTGGTATTCCGAGGTCATTCCTCACCCCTCCGTATCCAGTCAGTTCCTGCAAATCTCTCTCTGAATTATAATTTATCTATCAATATATCTGCTGTTTCATCTCTGATTCTTCATTGTCATCTGTGTCCCTACCCTTGACTATTGCGGTGTCCTCCTTATTTGTATTCTTGCCTGGAATCTCTTCTCTCTGGCTGCCTGCAACACAGGGCATATGATGTTTTTGAATACATGGACAGAAGCATGTCCTTTTCCTTCTTTATCAAGTTTTGTTCTGTGGGAAAAAAATCCTTGGACTGTGAAGAATGTGGCACAGTGTAGATTCTTCTTAGGAACTTACAGTCTATATTTCTATTTAAGGCTCTCAAGTTCTGTAGGAAAGAAAACTGTTCATCATTTGTATCACCTAGAATGCTTTTAATTATAGTAACAGATGTCAATCCAGAGAGACTTAAACAATAAGGAGACTGTTGCAGGTGACAGGGCGTCCAAAGGTAGGGAGAGTCCAGGGCCCTGTGATCTGGGCCCCTGCTGTCCTTCTCCCCATTTCTCTTTGCTTTGCCTTCACCTGTGTCTTGGCCTTTTCCTCAGACTGGCTTTTTTCATGGTCACAATATAGCTGCTAGCAGCAACTGAGGTACTTTGTTTTCATGCCTATAAACCCACAAAGGACAAGGGAGAGAGATGCTTTGCGAAAACTGCTGCATACGCTTTAGAATAAAATAGAAGGAAGCTTTAAATCTGAGTAGAATGTTAGAGATTATATTATTAGATTAGATTATATATTAGAGCAGCAACGGCACATGCCCATCCCTGCCATTCTAAGGAGAATAAGTCATAAAAAGTTCTTGAGTGTGATAAAAAGGTATGAAAAATGGAAAGAAACTCTAAACTGTCATTACTTTCAGATATGATTGTTTATGTAAGAAATCCCAAAACCCTGCAAAGAAATAATTAGAATTAAGAGTTTGTCAAGTTTGCTCCATTCAAAAGAAAAGGGTGAACATATTCATATCAAATACAGTAAACTTCAGATCCAGGAAGATTACAGCGATGAGGAAAGATATCAATATTACATGACAGTAAGAGGTTCAACTAATCAAAAAGACATAATAATCCTAAATGAGAACAGAAGTTCAAAATACATGCAGCAAGAAGTGATAGATTGAAAAGAGAAGTACTCAAATCCACAGTAATAGGTGGGGACTCAAAAGCTCTTCTCTGGTATTGATAGAATTAGTAGACGGAAAATCAACAAGGATATAGAAGAATTAATAACAGTAGAAACTAACTGAATCTATTTGGCATTTATAGAACACTTTTCCCAATAGCAAGATGATGCATATTCTTTTCAAGTGCCCCTGAAACATTTACCAAGGTTGACCATATCGTGGGTCATAAAATAAATCTTAAATTTAAAAATCTGAAATCATGCAAAGTATGTTTTCTGGCCATAATGGAATTCAACTAGAAATCAATGACAGAAAGATAACTAGAAGATCCCAGTGTTACACAATATGCTTATAAGTTATCCATGGGCCAAAGAGGATAATTCATGGGAAATTAAAAAATATTTTGAATGAAACTGAAACTAGAACATCAAAATTTGTAAGATACAGCTAAAGCTTAGAGGGACATTAATAGCATTAAATGCTTACATTAGAAAAGAAGAACAGTCTCAAATCAGTAATCTAAGCTCTCACCTTAAGAAAATAGAAAAGTAAAAAATAAACCCAAACCAAACAGAAAGAAGTGATAAAGAGGTGAATGAGAATCAATGAAATAGAAAACAGCGAAACAGTAGAGAGGATACATGAAACCAAAAGCTGATGTTCTGAAAAGATTAATAAAGTTGATCTCGCAAAACTAAGGAAAAAGGTGAGAAGACACGGATGACTAATATCAGGAATAAAAGAGAAGATATCACTGCAGCTCTGACAAGTTATTAAAAGGATTAAAAAATACTACAAATAACTCTGCACCTAAATTGGACAACGTAGATAAAATGTACCAATTCCTTGAAAACCACAAATTACCAAAACTCACCAAAGAAGAGTCAATATAACTGGAATTGTCTTATATCTATAAAGAAATTGCATTCTTTCCAAAAACAGAATGCCAGGTCCAGATGGTTTCATTGGTGGTTTCTACAAAACACTGAAAGAAATAACATCAGTTCTACACAATTTCTTTCAGAAGAGGAAAGAGAGGAGAACGCTTCCCACCTAGTTTGTGAGGCCAGCCTTACCCTGATAACAAAGCCAGACATACACATTACCAGCAAAAGAAACTGTAGACCAACAGCAGATCAAATATAGCAATAAATAAAAAGAATCATGCACTATGACCAAGTGGGGTTTATCCCAGGAATGTATGATTGGTCTAACATTCACAAATCAATGTAACCTCCTATATTAAATGAAGAAGAAAAACCAAATGCTCATATTAACTGGTATAGCAAAAGCACATGACAAAATTTAAAATCCACTCATGATAAAATCTCTAACTAGAAATAATAGGAACTTGAGTCTGATAAAGGGTATCTAAGAAAACTCTGAAGCTAACATCATATTTAATGGTGAAAGACTGAATGCTTTTCCCTTAACCCTGGAACCAAGGCAAGGATGTTCTGTTACTTCTATTCATCCTTGTACTGGAGAGCCACACCAGTGCAAACAGGCAAGAAAAATAAAAGATATACAGATTGGAAAGGAATAAATAAAACTGCCCTATTTATAGATGACCTGATTACATATGGATAAAATACTAAAGAATCTATGAAAACGCTCTTAGAACTAATACGTGAACTTATCAAAGGCTCAGGATGCAAAATGAACATACAAAAATCAATTGTAGGGGCTTCCCTGGTGGCATGGTGGTTAAGAATCCACCTGCCAATTAGGGGACAGGTTTGAGCCCTGGTCCGGGAAGATCCCACATGCCGCGGAGCAACTAAGACTGTGTGCCACAACTACTGAGCCTGTGCTCTAGAGCCCACGAGCCACAACTACTGAGCCCTCGCGCCTAGAGCCCATGCTCTGCAACAAGAGAAGCCACCGCAGTGAGCCACTGCGCACCTCAATGAAGAGTAGCCCCCGCTCACCACAACTAGAGAAAGCCCGTGCACAGCAACAAAGACCCAACACAGCCAAAAAGAAATAATAAAATAAATAAATTAAAAAATATATATGTGTTTAATTTTAAAAAGTCAATTGTATTTTTAATAACTTGCGGTGACCATTTAGAAATAAAATTTAGAAAACAGGAATAAATCTAAGAAAATATGTGCAGAGTCAGTATGCTGAAAACTTGAAAACAATGATGAAATAAAGAAGACCTAAATGGGGAGACAGATCATGTTCAAGATTGCAAGAATCAACCTAGTTATGATGTCAATTCTCCTTACATTAATCTATAGGTTTAATGCAATTCCAGTCGAAATTTCAGCAAGATATTTTTATAGATACAGAGAAGCTGACACTAAAATTTGCAGGGAAAGGCAAAGGAACTAGAGTATCAAACACTTTTGAAAAAGAGGAATATTGTTGGAGGGATCATACTACCCAATTTTAATAATTACTGTAAAGCTACTGTGATCAACACAGAGTGGTAATGACAGAGACATCACTTAGATCAGCTGAACAGAATAGAGAGTTCAGAAAAGGAGTCACAAATATGGTCAATTGATTTTGGACAAAGATGCAGAGACAATTCAATGAAGAAAGGATTGACTTTTCAACAAATGGCATTGGAACGATTGGATGTGTTCTTTTGGGTCTGGCCGCTTCTCTCAACACATCATTTGTGAGATTCATTCACGTTGTAATAAGTATCAGTAGCTTATTCGTTTTTCCTCCTCTTTAGTATTTAGTATATTCAGATATACCCGCAATTTGTTTATCCATTCACCTACTAGTGGACATTTGGGCTTTTTCCAGTTTTTAGGTTTTTTTCTTTTTAAATGTGTTCTGAACATTCTTATGCAAGTCTTTTTGTGAACATAGGCTTGTTTCTTTGGATACATACCCAGGAGTGTAATTGCTGGTCAATTTTATAATAAACTGTCAAATGGTTTTCCAAAATGCTTGTGTCATTTTCACTCCCACCAGTTATGTGTAAGAGTCTATTTCCTCCATACTTGTGACAATACTTGGCATTGTCTGTCCTTTTGATCTTTGTCACTCCAGTGGGTGTGTGGCTTTAATTTGCATTTTCCCTAACAACTAAAGATGTTGTACACCTTTTCATGAGTTTATTGGGTATTCAGATCTCTTCTTTTGTGAAATGTATATACAATCTTTTGCTCATACTTAAATTAGATTTTGTGTATCTTCATTATTGGTTTCTAGGGGTTCTTTATATATTTTGGAGAGAAGTCCTTTGTTATATTATTACCAGTACTTTCTGCCAGTTGTTGGCCTTTTCACTTTCTTGATGTCTTTTGAGGAGCAGAAGTTTTTAATTTTGATAAAATCCAAGTTTTCTTTTATGGTTAGTAGTTTTTGTACCTTGTTGAAGAAATCATCACCTACCCCATAGAAAATATTCTTCTATATTTTCTTCTAGGGGTTTATCATTTTACCTTTTACATTTAGGTCTAAAATTCACCTTAAATAGGTATGTGAGTATGTTGTAACATAGGGGTCAGTTTCATCTTTTTTCTAGATGAATAGCCCGTTTTCTCCAGCAACATTTATTAAAAAGCCCATCCTTTCCCCATTACATTACAGTGTTCTCCTCGTCATAAATCAGTTGATAGTACATGTGGGTCTGTTTCTGGACTGTATTTCTGTTGCATTTTACCCATCTTTTTAATGTTTTAAATATTCTTTTGTAACTACTCAATATCTAGTAAGACATTTTAAAAACCACAACTAAAGACGAAAAAAGTTACTGGTTATAATAGGTGGAGACTATTTCATTAGGATTTACACAAGATTGTATACTTCAAAAAAATGACTTTAAAACTTAAAAATCATTCTTAGATTGTGGGCCATACAAAAACAGGCGACGAGTTGGATTTGCCTACTGGCCATAGTTGGCCGACCCTGCAGTAGGTTTTCATTGACTTCCCTTGGCCTGGGAGGGAGAGTGGTGACACCCCTTCAGGTACCTGGGTTCAAACTTCTGTGCCTCAGAGAGTTCAATGCCAGCAGGTCTCTGGAGCACCAGTAAGGCCATACTCTATTTAATAAACCATTACTGTTAATTATTCAGAAATTATTCAGAAAGAAACCAAAGTCTGGAATGCAAGTCATTTGCAAACCAGGATAGAATCGTCTCATCACTTTAGGCCCTGAGTAGAAGTGATGAAAGCTGAACAAAGACAACTGTGCACAGCAGTAGAGCCAGAAAGAAGATACCCTGGATAATGACGTTCGGTTCCCCGGCTGCCCTCCTTGCCTGGGGACGCCATCATCTTTCTCTTCCCAAGGCACATATCTGATGCTGAGGCTGGACTTAGGTAATTGTTAAATGTACGAAAGAGGCAGTTGTTCTGCTGCACAAGTTGATGGCAAGGCCAACAAGAAGTGTTGGATCTATCCTGTTTTCTTAAAATAGCAAGATGGTGATAGTACTGGGGAGACCTTTTTCTGTCTCTGCTGCGCTGCACAGATAGATTCTGCTTTTCTAGCTTCTTTCATCCACGTAGTCTCCTAACTCAGAAATCTGCTGTGGTTAAATACCAACTTAGTGTAGACTCTCTAATTATAGAGTAATGTTCTGTCTGGCACTCTTGGCATTGGAGATCAGCAACAGCTGGTTTCTTGGGAGGGCATGAGAATCTCAGGTTCCTTTAATACTTCTAATCACCTTGCAAACCACTGAACCCTCTTGAAGTATTTCCCCATGAGATTTTTTTTTTAATTTATTTTTGGCTGCGTTGGGCCTTCGTTGCTGTGCAGGGGCTTTCTCTAGTTGCAGCGAGCGGGGGCTACTCTTCGTTGCGGTGCACAGGCTTCTCATTGCGGTGGCTTCTCTTGTTGCAGAGCATGGGCTCTAGGTGCGTGGGCTTCAGTAGTTGTGACTCGCGGGCTCAGTAGTTCTGGCTCGCGGGCTCTAGAGCTCAGGCTCAGTAGTTGTGGCACATGGGCTTAGTTGCTCTGGGGCACGTGGGATCTTCCTGGACCAGGGCTCGAACCTGTGTCCCCTGCACTGGCAGGTGGATTCTTAACCACTGCGCCACCAGGGAAGTCCCTCCCCGTGAGCTTTGTGCCTGTATCTGAGGCGGTAAACCCTGCTGTTGGAAGTGACTCAACGAGGCAGGTTGGTACTCCTACAAATTCTTTACCATCCAACTTGAATGGGCCCCTGTTGCTGCCTCTGAATCCTACTGTTTGTCAGATCAGCTCCTTCTGTCCTTCACCAAAACAATAGTACTTCCCTTTCCTACTTCCCTCAAACTTCCGCATCCCCAGCCCTTTCCCTCACCACAACTAACCTCACCTTCTACTTCCTATAGAAAACTGAAGCTCTCCCAGATGGATGGGATGGCCTTAACTTTCCACTGTGAAGTCCAAAGACCACCTCTCTGTATTCTCTCTTCCTTCTCACCTTTTCCAATGGAGGAGGAATCCTTTTTCTCTTCTTTCTATCCTTCCATCTGTGCTGTGGGTCTCATCTCCTCCTGAACCTTATTATGTTATCAGGTCTCCCTTCTTATGTATATTCAACTACTTTTTCAAACAGTTCATTCCGTCAAGATGTGAAGGTGTTCAGTCCTTTCCATCTCAGCAGCAAAACCTCCCCTGACACTCCCACACCCTGACTTACTTCTCCTCTTTTATAGCCAGACTCTTTGGAAAGGTGTCTATTCACAGCCTCCATTTCTTTGCCTCCTCTTTTTTTTTTTTTTGTAAATTTTTTTTATTGAAGTGTAGCTGATTTACAATGTTGTGTTAATTTATGCTGTACAGCAAAGTGACTCAGTGATACACATATATACATGTATATATGTTATTTTTTCATATTCTTTTCCATTATGGTTTGTCACAGGACATTGGATATAGTTCCCTGTGCTCTACAGTAGGACCTTGTTATTTATCCATTCTACATGTAATAGTTTGCATCCACCAACCCCAAACTCCCCGTCCATCCCTCTCCTTTCCCCCCACCCCTTGGCAACCACAAGTCTGTTCTCTACGTCTATGAGTCTGATTCCGTTTTGCTGATAGGTTCATCTGTGCCATATTGTAGATTCCACATATAAATGGCATCATGTGGTATTTGTCTTCCTCTTTCTGACTTATTTCACTTAGTATGATCATCTCTAGTTGCATCCGTGTTGCTGCAAATGTCGTTGCCCCCTTTTCACTCTGTATTCCCCCCTGCCTGGCTATTGGCCCTATTCCTTACCCACATGCGTCTGCCTGAACTCAGTAAGGCACCAAAAAGGCACCAGACTCCATATTGCCAAATCCACTGGACATCTCTGAGTCTTTACTGTTTAACGTTTCAGCAGCCTTGGTTGATCACCTTTTCTTTTTTTTTTTTTTAATTAATTAATTTATTTTTGGCTGCATTGGGTCTTCGTTGCATTGAGCGGGGACTACTCTTCGCTGCGATGTGTGGGCTTCTCACTGCGGTGGCTTCTCTTGTTGTGGAGCACAGGCTCTAGGCGCACGGGCTTCAGAAGTTGTGGCACGTGGGCTTAGCTGCTCCGCGGCACGTGGAATCTTCCCGGACCAGGGCTCGAACCAGTGTCGCCTGCATTGGCAGGCGGATTCTTAACCACTACGCCACCAGGGAAGTCCCTGATCACCTTTTCTTGAAGTGCTTTTTTCTCTCCCTTGGCCTCAGTGATACTGTATTCTGCCGGGATTCTTCCTGTTTTTCTGGTCATTCCTTATCTGTCTCCATTGCAGGAAATAATGGATTTCCTCACACATCATTCTACAGTCCCTGCGTATGCAATATCCTTCATGCCCTTGGCTTCAGTGACCACTCTGTGCAGGTGAATGAATGCTCATAAGCCCTCTTGGAGCTGCCTTTGGTAGAGCCCCAGGTCCTTAATACACCATGGAAAAGAGTTTGAAATTTTCTGTGAAAAAGTAATATGGTTTTACTGACATTTTAAAAAGATTACTCTTCCTGCTGTGTGCACAGTACATAGTCGAGAGGCAAGAGTGGAAGCAGGGAAACCTCTTAGGAGGCTAATATCCAGAAAAGAAGTCATGGGGGCCTCCAGTTAGATGTTCAAATGTGCCTTAAACTCAACATTTCCAAGGCCTAATTCAGGCTTCCTTACTGTTGTGTCTGCGGTCAACACCCATCCAGTTGGATGAGTTAGAAACACTGACCCCCACCTGTCTTAGTGTGTTCTGACTACTGTAACAAAATACCATAGACTGGAGATCTTATAAACCCTAGAAATTTATTTCTCATAGTTATGGAGGCTGGAAGTCCAAGATCAGGGTAGCAGCATGGCCTGGTTCTGGTGGGAACCCTCTTCCTGGTTCAGAGCTGGCACCTTCTCTCTGTGTCCTCACGTAGTGGAAGGAGCTAGGGGGTCTCTCTGAGCTTCTTTTATAAGAACATTTATGTCATGCATGAAGGCTCCACCTCCTAATATCATCATCTTTGAGAGTTAGGATTTCAACATATGAATTTTAGGGGGACACAGACATTCAGACCATAGCATCACCTTTTCCTTCCAATTCTGGCCCTCTTCTATTCTGTTTCATACGCAGACTTATTGAGTCTTCACAAGGCAGATCTGATGTTATCCCCAAACTGATTCCTCTCAGTGCTTTCCCATTGCTCTGAGGATAATGAACCCCATGTAAGGTTCTTCACGATCTGGCCTTGATGTACCTACCTGACCTCCTTTCCTACCTGCTTCCTTTTGCTTCTGAACTGCTCTGTCTTCTGCCTGAGTCACTCTCTGCCACCCTGACTGCTGTTGCCTGCGTATCTCCTCTTCTTCCAGAATCTTGGCTGAAGTATCTCTTTTGGTGAAGATTTCCCAGAGCACTTGACCCCAGTTGAGGTCAGATTCTCTTATTTCATGTTCCTATAGAATCAGATTTCTTTCCCTTTTGCAGGCTAATCTTAGTTTTAAAATATATGTTCACTTATAGAGTCTTTTGATTACTATTTTTTTAATGACACAAGGAACTGTGTTCACCGGAGTTCTCCAGAGAAACAAAACCAATAGGATGTATATATGTAGACAAGAGAGAGATTTATTTTAAGGAATTGGCTCACGTGATTATGGGATCTGGTAAGTCTGAAATCTGTGGGGCAGGCGAGTAGGCTGGAGAACCAGGGAAAAGTTGATGTTGCCATCTGGAGTCTGAAGACGGTCTGGGGGCAGAATTCATTCTTTCTCAGAGGTCCTCAGTGTTTTCTGTAAGGGCCCTCAACTGATAGGAGGTGGTCCACTCACACTGTGGAGGGTGCTGGGAACTGGATGTTTGTGTCCTTCCAAAGTTCTTTTGTTGAAACCTATTTTCCAATGTGGTGGTCTTTGAAATTGGGGCCTTTGGGAGGTGATTAGGTCATGAGGGTGGAGCCCTCATGAATAGGATGAGTGCCCTTTTATAAAAAGAGACCCCAGAGAGATCCTTCTCCCCTTCTGCCATGTGAGGACACAGTGAAAAGACAGCTGAACCAGGAAGTGGGCCCTCACCAGACATGGACTGTACCAACACCTTGATCTTGGACTTCCCAGCTTCCAGAACTCTGAGAGTTAAATTTCTGTTGTTTATAAACCACCTAGTTCATGCTGTTCTGTTACAGCTGCCCAAATGGACTTAGAGGGTAATCTGCTCTGCTTCAAGTCTACTGATTTAAATGTTATTCAAATCTAAAAAATACCTTCACAGCAACATCTAGACTGATGTTTGACCCAAAACTTGGTGCTGTAGCCAAGCCAGGTAGCCACATAAAATTAACCATCACAGGGACCATATCTGTTTGAGCCCATCATTGCATCCTCAGTGTCTATCACAGGGCGTGATATGTAGAAGGCACTCAATAAATATTGATTATGTGGCTTTGGGAGTGTTAGGTTTCTAGATTTTCTATCTGCAGCCAGTGCCAGTGGGAGTAATGCATCTGTGCTGCATGCACTGTTCTTTAGCGTCATTCTTTGTGTTCGTTCTAAAGTATATTATTATTTTTTTTAAATTATTTATTTATTTATTTTTGGCTGCATTGGGTCTTCATTGCTGCACGTGGGCTTTCTCTAGTTGCGGTGAGCAGGGGCTACTCCTCGCTGTGGTGCACGGGCTTCTCATTGCGGTGGCTTCTCGTTGCGGAGCACAGGCCAGCTCTAGGCACGCGGGCTTCAGTAGTTGTGGCACGCAGGCTTCAGTAATTGTGGCACGTGGGCTTCAGTAGTTGTGGCTCGCAGGCTCTAGAACGCAGGCTCAGTAGTTGTGGTGCACGGGCTTAGTTGCTCCACCACATGTGGGATCTTCCTGGACCAGGGCTCGAACCTGTGTCCCCTGCATTGGCAGGCGGACTCTTTTTTTTTAACATCTTTATTGGAGTATAATTGCTTTACAACGGTGTGTTAGTTTCTGCTTTATAACAGAGTGAATCAGCTATACGTATACATATGTTCCCATATCTTCTCTCTCTTGCGTCTCCCTCCCTCCCACCCTCCCTATCCCACCCCTCTAGGTGGTCACAAAGCACTGAGCTGATCTCCCTGTGCTATGCGGCTGCTTCTCACTAGCTATCTGTTTTACGTTTGGTAGTGTATATATGTCCATGCCGCTCTCTCACTTTGTCCCAGCTTACCCTTCCCCCTCCGCATGTCCTCAAGTCCATTCTCTATGTCTGCGTCTTTATTCCTGTCCTGGCAGGCGGATTCTTAACCACTGCGTCACCAGGGAAGTCCTAAAGTATATTATTGATAAACACTTTCCTGCTTCAACAGATCTCTCTTATTTTTGACAAATCTGCTTCTTTATAATTCATTTACAATCCCTCTTAGATTGTTTCTCTTCCAGCTCTTTGAAGGAGTCTGGTAAGGAAGCCATCTCAGCCATTTGACTTAATCACTTGATTTCCTCTTCTCTGGTCTTCTTCCTCTTTGTGTCTTTTGCCTGTTTTTTGGGTACAGAGCCAGAGCCAGCCTTGTTACCAGTGTCATTGGACCGTGACTTCACCTAAGGAGGTCACTTCATTTAAATTTCCCAGTGCCCTTACATTTTATTGGCCATTTTGGCTACAGCAGCACATTGTGCTGAATTTTCTATTTCTAAAATCCAGCTTATCCTCCTGGCTCCATCTCCAGAGTTTTCTGTTTCCGTCCTGGGTGCCAGACACCAAGACGGGAAAGCTTGGAGTCATCCTTGTCTTTTCCACACCCACAATCCCCGTTCAGTTCCAAGATTCTCTTGATTCTTTCTTGATACGGTCCCTCCAAGTTGATCCTTTAATTTTTCCATTTCTTCCAAAGAGGACTCAAGGGCCCCTGCCATGGGAATAGATTTATCACCGGTGTTCCTACAACTGTCCTCTCCCAGCCTCAACCCACTGTAGCCACCAATGTCAGGTGAGCCTTCCTAAGTGTCATCTTGAGAACATTCTCTTCTCCCCAGCTCTCGACACCCAGTCACTACCTTGAAACTTGTTTAGTAGTCCTCCTTATATACCACGTGATTCAAACTGGATTGCTTTTCTTTATTGGACCTTCAGCACAGAGGGTTAAGTTAGCTTCTCAGATCGTGGCGCACATCCTCTGGTCTGTCTGTGTAAGCCTGTTGTCTTTTTAATCTTTTTATTTTCTCTTTCCCCATAAAAACAGTTTGAAAGTATTGTCATTCGTCTGTGTGCGTTCTTATAAAATATGTACTGTAATTTTGGGTGTTTTAATTTACATGAATTGTACTCTAGATCTCATTTTGTTCTGTATATAGCACCGCTTTTCAGATCGATGCACGATGCAATGTGAACATACAGGCTAGAGCTTCTAATTACTGTTTTTCTTTTAATCACATCATAATCTGTATTTATTAGAGTTTAATATTTCTCACTGTAGAGAATGTATTGGTTGATTTCTTTATATTTCATGGTTCATAATGCTCTTGTGATTGATATATTATTATCCTATATTTTATAGTTGGATTTTGCTGCTGTAATGAGATTGATTGGGGAGGCAAGTTATCCTATATCAGCAACCTTGATGAAGTCTCTTATTAACTCTCATAGTTGGTTACCTACTAACCTTACTTTGAGCCAAGTTGCTAAACTTACATCGAACCATATGACATTGCTGATGTCTGACCATTTTTGCCTATAAAAACTGTAATTTCAAACAGTTTAACCTAATAGAGCATCATATTATCTACAAATAATGATAGCTTAAAAAAATTTTTTTATACTTATTTTTTCTTTTCCTAAGTGTTTCAGAAATTCCAGACCATGTTAAATAGTGCTGATAGTATCATACAGGTTTCTGGTTTATCATTTTGTTCTAGGTTTTTGTTTCATGTATAGGTACTCTATCAAGTTTATCAGGTTCCTTCTTATCCTCATTTGCAATGAGGTATTTTTATTTATTTGTTTGTTTTAAATCACAAATAGAAGTTGAATTGTATTAAATGCTCTTTCTGCATCTATTGAGATAATCCTGAGTTTTCTCCTTGACTATACATAAATGTACATGAAATCAATAAACAATTTTTATGTTGAATCATCCTGGACTTACTGAGATAAACACTACTTAATTATGTATTTTTAAAATACACAGTTGGACTTGCTTAGCCAGTATTTTATTTTGGATTTTTGGATCACATTCATAAGGAAATTGGCAGGAACTCTGTTTTCTTATAGTTCTTGTGTGGCTTAGGAATTCAGTTCTCAAAGTTTAGTCTCATTAAATAAGTTGGGCAACTTTATTTCTGTTTTCTGGAACACTTTGTATAAGGCAGGTATCAAATGCTCTTTGGAAGGCAGAACTCACATGAAAACTGTTGGTTCTTGGGGCCCACACTACCTGTGCATCCTAACCTGTCACCCTGCTCAGCTAATCAGGCTGGTCCCTCATTCCTGTTTCCATCTGAGTGTGTTTCCTCTCACTGTTCTTGATTGACCAACTTTCTTTTCCTCTGCGTATCTAAACTTTATCCTCTAAAACCCACAGTACACCCCAAATCACTCCTGAAATCCTCTCTGATGCTCCCAGCCTTCCAGCAGCCCTCCTAGTTTTGACTTTCTATAGCATTTATTGTCTATTTCACTTTTTTGACCCTTAGCACAAGCTACATTGCACAGTTATTTTTCCCCATGTATATATGTGTCTGGGACCCCCTCTGGGTCACCTCTCCCAAACCTGGATTTTAAGCCTCAAGCATAGTGCCTCGGTTTTATTATAAACTCTAATTGTTTTGTTTTATCTTTATAAATTTATTTTATTTATTTATTTTTGGCTGTGTTGGGTCTTCATTGCTGCGCACGGGCTTTCCCTAGTTGCGGCAAGCAGGGGCTACTCTTAGTTGCGGTGCAAGGGCTGCTCATTGCGGTGGCTTCTCTTGTTGCAGAGCACGGGCTCTAGGCACACGGGCTTCAGTAGTTGTGGCACACGGGCTCAGTAGTTGTGGTTCGTGGGCTCTAGAGCGCAGGCTCAGTAGTTGTGGTGCATGGGCTTAGTTGCTCCGCGACATATGGGATCTTCCCGGACCAGGGATCGAACCCGTGTCCCCTGCATTGGCAGGCGGATTCCTAACCACCGCACCACCAGGGAAGCCCATAAGCTCTAATTGTTGATGGTGATCATTTGATTAGCTCACACTCACCTTTGATCAAACTGGCCTTTTCATGTAATAATCATACCAAATGTATTTTCACCTTAATTAAGGCATTTCCCTACCTTTACTGAGTCTCTGCCCAAATGTCACTTTCTTGATAGGGCCTCTCTTGACCACATACCTAAAATCGCAATCCCAGTGCCTTAGCATTCACGATCCTTCCCCCTTAGCACTTACCACCTACTTACTATACATATATAGATATTATGTTTATTTTCTTTCTCCCCCCACTATAATGTAAGATCCTCAGAGGCAGAGATTTTGGTCTGTTTGCTCACTGACTATCTTGGTGTCTAAAAGTGTGCCTGTAACATAGTTGGCACTCAATAAATATTAGAATAAATGAATAAAGTCAAATATGCCAGCCTTCAATTAGGAACCTGCCCTGCAGTTTAGGCCTCCTACCACTACGTGGCAGCAAAGAAGTACTGGTTGTGTGAGCTCTGGGGGTTTGGGATTTCAAGGAGATAGAAGTCTTTTCTTAAGTATTTATTTGAATGCTTTCCTTCTTTGCCTAAAAGAGTGATGAGTCTTTTTGCTCTGATTGCTAAATTCTCTTTGGCCAAGGAACTTATTTTCTGTCTTGAGATGCTCTGTCAGGAAGATATCTTATATGCTGACTGGTGCTAGGGATGAGAGATGCTTTCCCTTTCCCTAATTCGCTTGCTGCTCTGGGCACAGACTCTCATCTCTGTCTCTCTTGATTCATTTAGGCGGTGGGCGAAGATTGATTTCTCAGATTCTTAAATCTTTACGTTTCAGATTGTTTTGAACTTAATGTCTTGTAACTCAGATTTCTTGTCCTTATTGGGGGATATTTCCTGGGTCGATGTTACATTTTCCTTTATACTGTTACTATGAGAAATTGACAGGGTGTGGTTAGATTACCTTCTAGGTCCAGTCTCATCCCTGATTGCCTTGGGACCTTGGGCAAGTCACTTTGCCTCTGGAGGCTTAAGACTTGCTTAAGACTTTGCCTGTATAACGGAGGAATCAAATTAGGTGTCCTGTAAATTCTTTATTCCAGCAGCTAAACAAAAAAAATCTATGAAATTTGTTATATTCTTTTTCCTTTGGATAGGGACCTATTCCAGACAGCTCTCATCTGGTGTTTTGCTTAATTTACACACAATGATTAATTTACACACAAGCTTAGCCTGTATCCCTTGGCAACACTTAGCAACCGCCTGCTTTAGAAAAGAGGTTTGGCCAGGTTGTTTAAAGGGACATTATCCCATGTATCGGAGAAAAGAAGTGTGAGGGTAAAGTTGATTTCGTTTGGGGACACACCTTCTGACTTTGCAGTTATTTTTCTTTCAGTGTGTCACATTCCCCTGGCTTTGGTTTTCTGTCCCCTTGTCCAGTTTTAATGAGTCCTTCCAGAGGTTTATTTCTGTTTGCTTTTTTAGGCACTACTTGTTCAGCACTTCTGATATTCCAGACATGGCCTACATTCATGCCATGTCTTACTTCATGCTTCAGCAAATCTTGTGAGATTCAGGAAAGCATCTTGAGGTCACAGTCAGTCGGTGACCAAGCCCAGTGGTCAGAGCCTGGGCTGCCTGTTCACTTCCTGCTGTCATTTATTCCTTAATTTCGCTAAGGTAAAGCGATAAGGACAAATTTTAATCAGTAAAGTCAAACAGTAATCAGTATCAAGGCTGCGGAGAACAAAGAACTTTATCTGGGGTCTTAAGAGTTGCAATTCAGGGGACACAGATTTGGATAAAAAAGAGAGTGTTCCGGGGAAGAGAAAGAATCAGGGACTTATAAGGACAAAAGCTACGAGGTTGTTCAAGAACTGTGATTGAAGCTGGTGGAAGAAAGGGAATATGTGTCCTTAAGGGGCAGGCTGTCAGGAGTTACTTTAGGATAAGGGTCTAATACGTATCTTGAGTTTCTGGGACATTGGGCACATGTTCCGGGTGCCTGCATTAAGAAAGAAGTGTCACAGTTCAGATTCCATCTGGGCTGAGATGTACATAAGTCATACTTTCTCAGTGGCCTCCTGGGCCTTTGAATCATCATCCGGTCCTGTTTCATCCTCTTCTTTGAATTCTCATCCTCCCCACCTCCTTTTTAAAATTGGAAGCACTTACTAAATGCCGGGGGCAGTTCCGTCCCCTCCCCACTGCTCGCTTTTCTTGTTCCTGCCTCTCAGCTACTCAATTCCTTACCTTGATCTCTTCCTCACCTGTTTTTCCAAATGTCTAGTTGACAGTATGCTCCTACAAACCATACCAAATGTAGAGATTACGTTCACATTCTCTGCATGAGGAATAGAGCTGCTGTGAAATTCTGCAGCATTGGACAGCTAGTTGTGTGAAGCTAAAATTCTGCACCAGATTGTGAATTTCACTTATTCATCCAACTGGTAGAATGTCTGCTGTCTCCATCGCTGGGTTGGCGTTGAGGATACAATACAGTCCTTTCCCTCATGGAATTTGTTTTCTAGTAAAAATGATTTCCTCAGAAGAGGTATAACATTTGGGTGTTGGAGAACCAGGTGAAATCAGTGGGAAATAGACAATTTGGGAAAACGTCAAATACATTCTTGTTTGCTTGTTTCTTTTATAATGCTATAGTGTCCTTTTTTTAATAATCATATAAATGCATGATATATAATTTTGTTTTTGCCTACCATGATATTTAGTGTATTAGGTTTTATAAATATAGTTTATTCTAATCGTTGAAGGTTTAATTGCTTCTAATTATTTCAAGGTTTTGATTACTAAGGCGCCTGAAAGCCAGGCTTGCCAGGAGGGTTGGAAAGGTCTGAAAAATTAAATGCATTTTTCTTCATCCTAGATAATCTTGTGTGTGTGTGAGAGAGAAGGATTGGTTCAGTGTGATCCAGAGAAAAGAGAACATCCCATAGAAACCCTTGTGGCTTCAGGCTCTAGTCTTTTGACAAGTTTAATTTAGAAAGGACTTATCAAACCAGGGGAAAGGTTTTCAGCTAACCTGTAAACCACCAAATGGTGCCAATCAGTATGAAAAAATTGGAAAAGCTGAAATGAGTGGTGATCATTTTGTAATGTATAGAAATACCGAATTGCTATATTGTGCACCAGGAATTAACGAAGTGTTGTAGGTCATTTAACTCCAGAATCAAACAAACTCATAGAAAAAGAGATCGGATTTGTGGTTACCAGAGGCAGGAGTCGGGGAGGGGGAATTAAACGAAGGTGGTCAAAAGACACAAACTTCCAGTTATAAGATGAATACATACTAGGGATGCAATGTCCAACAAGATAAAGATAACACAGCTGTCTGTTTTTTTTTTTTTTTTGCGGTACGCGGGCCTCTCATTGTTGTGGCCTCTTCCGTTGCGGAGCACAGGCTCCGGACGCGCAGGCTCAGCGGCCATGGCTCACGGGCCCAGCCGCTCCGCGGCATGTGGGATCTTCCCGGACCGGGGCACAAAGCCGTGTCCCCTGCATCGGCAGGAGGACTCTCAACCACTGCGCCACCAGGAAAGCCCAGCTGTCTGTTTTAATACAATTTTATTTTATTATTATTATTTTTTGGAGGGGGAGCTGCGTTGGGTCTTTGTTGCTGCGTGCGGGCTTTCTCTAGTTGCGGTGAGTGGGGGCTACTCTTCGTTGCGGTGCGCGGGCTTCTCAATGCAGTGGCTTCCCTTGTTGGAAGCGCGGGCTCTAGGTGCGCGGGCTTCAGTAGCTGTGGCACGTGGGCTCAGTAGTTGCAGCACGCGGCTCAGTTGCTCCGCGGCATGTGGGATCTTCCCGGACCAGGGCTCGAATCCGTGTCCCCTGCATTGGCAGGCAGATTCTTAACCACTGCACCACCAGGGAAGCCCCAGCTGCCTGTTTCATGTGAAAGTTGTTCAGAGCGTTAAACCCTAAGAGTTCTCATCAGAGGGGAAAATTTTTTTTCTTTTATTTTGTATCTGAGATAATATGTTCACTAAACTTATTGTAATCACTTCATGATGTATGTAAGTCAAATCATTATGCTCTGCACCTTAAACTTGTACAGTGCTGTATGTCAATTATAGCTCAATAAAACTGGAGGGAAAAAAAAAAACCTTTTGGTAGAGGCTTACCAAAACCCTTAAGAACAAGAAAAGAAAGGTGTGTGTGTGTGCGTTTGTGTGTGTGTAGGATATTTTCGGTCACATTCAAACATGATGAGGAACAAGAAATATCAGTTTCTGGGCTTCATAATAAAGTGTAGAAAACATAAGCCAACTCCTTGGGCTTGATGATATAAGTTGGTGAATAAAACCCTGGTGGCGCAGTGGTTGAGAGTCCGCCAGCCAATGCAGGGGACACGGGTTCGTGCCCTGGTCCGGGAAGATCCCACATGCCGTGGAGTGGCTGGACCCGTGAGCCATGGCTGCCGCTGAGCCTGCGCGTCCGGAGCCTGTGCTCCGCAACGGGAGAGGCCACAACAGTGAGAGGCCCGCGTATTGCAAAAAAAAAAAAAAAAGGAGAAAACTAGACTTCTCAATTACTTTTTGTCTTCCATCCACTGAGAAGAGTGATCTTCTGATTTCAAAGGGTAAAATGAGCTTTAGTGATTATTTAAAGCCTCAGATATTATAAGAGAACATCACCTCCTTTTTCTATCATTGCCACCTGGCCTGGTCCAGTTGCCAAACAATGACTGGTAAATTTATTTTAAAAATAATTGAAAAAAATTTTTAATTGTAAATAACCCCACATAACATAGAATTTACCATATTAACCATCTTTAAGCATATAGTTCAATAATGTTTAGTATATTTTATTTTGCAAGCGATCTGCAGATTTTTTTTTTTCATTTTCCAGAAGTGAAACTCTGTTCCCACTCAACACCTCCCATTTTCCTCTCCCCCAACCCTTGATAACCACCGTTTCGCTTTCTGTCTCTATGAACTTAACTACTTTTGTTACCTCATATACATGCAGTCATACAGTATTTGCCTTTTGGTGTCGGGCCTAGCGTTTCACTTACCATGATGCCCTCAAAGTTCATCCATGTTGTAGCATGTGACAGGATTTCCTTTTTAAGGCTGGATAATATTTTATGTATAGACCACGTTTTGTCTGTCTCTTGATCTATGGATGGACACTTGGGTTGCTTCCACCACTTGGCTGTTGTGAATAATGCTGCTATGAACAGGGGTGTACAAACATCTCTTCGAGATCCTGGTTTCCGTTCTCTTGAGTGTATAACCAGAAGTGGGAATGGCCGTATCTTTTAAGAACTTGTGGATCAGGACAGAAATGCTTGCAGAACAGAGCTGAACAAAGTCATGCTAGGGTGTTTTGTTTTGTTTTCTTTAAGGAAAGAGGGTTGATTTTTAAGTAGAGTTGATGGGTGTGTCTGACTCAAATCCCAAGCAAGATGCTAGGATGAATGATGACTGTGTTGACTTGTAGAGATTTAGAAAAGGAAGCAGTGGTCACTAGGAGCTAGCCTAAGAAGAGTCAGAACACGGGTCAGACTGAGAGACTAACCACTCTCGTTTTTTAATCAGGTCACTAGTCCTATAGATGTGGGCAGGTGGCAGAGCTGATGGATGTAAGTGACTTTGGCAAGGCTGACAGTGATTGGGTAATACGAGGAGATGTGTGGGATGCTGGCATTGGTAGGATGAGTGGTACATGGATAAATCACTTATATATTGAGGGCACCTGTAGAGGTGAGGGGCAGAGAGGTGCTTTATAGAATTGTGCTCTGTGGGCCCTGCCCTGTTGATGGCTGGTGTGAGTAATCAGATGTATAATCTTGTATTTGAAGATGATGAATTTGCCCCATCCAGAATCCCTCCTTGCAGTTTCCCAGCATCCTTCTCCCACTCACAGATTTTTCCACTTCTCCATCGCCTCACGGCTGTCTGCTTTTGACTCCCCTTCGTCAGTTTTCCTCCCTTTCCATCTTTCTTTTGTAATAGGGAAACCCGTGAATTATTTCTTTATTGTTCATTTCCTCATCATAATAAATATTTAAATAACATCTTGTAAAAAGCAGATGGATCCTTGGGACTTCCCTGGTGGTGCAGGGGTTAAGACTCCACCTGCTATTGCAGGGGACATGCGTTCGAGCCCTGGTCTGGGAAGATTCCACATCGCGGAGCAGTTAAGCCCGTGTGCCACAACTACTGAGCCCGTGAGCCACAACTACTGAGCCTGCATGCCACAACTGCTGAGCCTGCCTGCCACAATTACTGAGCCCACGTGCCGGAACTACTGAAGCCCATGCACCTAGAGCCCATGCACCGCAACAAGAGAGGCCACCGCAATGAGAAGCCCACGCACCGCAACGAAGAGTAGCCCCCGCTCCCTGCAACTAGAGAAAGCCCTCCTGCAGCAAAGAAGACCCAACACAGCCAAAAAAAAAAAGGATCCTTTTGTATACCTTATTTAAGAGTAATTCCTAGAGGTATCACTTTTTAAAAGTGATGTGTTTACAGAATTTCTCAAGACCTGGAAAGATGTGTTTCCCTGGAAAATATTAAGTGAGCACAAAAGTAGGATACACACTGATGTTTGTATGTTCACAGTCCTCTTAAAAATACCTGTGTATGTGCATCAGAAGTCTGAAAGAAAATACATCTAAAAGGGAAAGTTTTGAATATTTCAGATGTTGTTTTTTCTTTCAGCAATTTCCTGTATTTTCCAAGTGGCCAGCTTTCTTTTCAATATATCAGCGGTTGACTATTGTGTCCTTCCTGTGCTGGAAATCACTGGTCTCCAACTTTAATAGTACTCAAGCTCTCCTTATTGTAACGTGAATTAGTCCTATATTTGGGGTGAGGTAGCCTCACTGGGAAAATTCCTTCTGAGTTTATGGTGTGGGCCCAGGAGGGAATGGGAAATGTAGTCACCTCCTTCCCAACTCCAATTTTTTTTATTTTAATTTTTTATTTTTTACAGTGTGTTAGTTTCAGGTGTACAGCAACGTGATTCAGTTATACATATACATACATTCTTTTTCAGATTCTTTTCCATTACAGGAGATTGAATATAGTCCCCTGTGCTGTACAGTAGAACATTATTGTTTATCTGTTCTAACTGGTTTTATTATATGTACCAGGTTGCTGATTTCATCTCTACCAAACCTTCTTTGATTGTGTTCTATGAGAATTATACTAGTGCAGCAGCCAAAAGATCCCCTGCTAGGCTGTTTATTCAGTGGTTGAAAAGTTGGCATGTCAGTTAACACTTCGCCAGGCATCATGGTCTGGTCCCAGTGTATCTATTTCTTGCCAGGGGCTCACCTTTGTAAAAGCGGGATCTTCCTATCTGGAAATTGATGACAGTTGTCGTGCGTCTTTGCAGCATGTGCTCCTTGCATGTGCCTGCATCTTTGAGCCAGATCTGGTTTCCTCATCATCACCCTTTGAATCCTTCTTTACCGTGTCCTGTGAGCTTTATGGAAAACAGTTTTCTCTCCTTGAGTTAGTACAAACCACATTCGTTCTTAACAAAATGAAGTGCAGTGGTTGACTACGTACTTTTACTTACACTGATGAAATTTGGTCCTAGACACTTCTTCTAATTCCATGTCTCAACTTGCTTGGAATTATTTGTAGATTCTGGGCTGGATTCTATTCCATTTTAGAGTTTTTCAAACCCGATGAACGGAAACCTGCAAAGATTTAGTAGAGGTATTTTATCAGTGACCCTAGGCTTAAAGTGTTTTTTTGTTCAAGAAGGAAGAACTCAGTACTTGAAATTGAGAGGATAGTATTTTTAACTTTCCTCCTGGCTCCTCTTCTGTTTCCAAATTATAGGTCATCTTCACACAGGTCATCGTGATTTCCAAATACAGTTAAGGGGTTAACCCCAAAAGAAAACAGAGGTCAAGCACTCACACTTACAGGTAAATAATAAGTTAGTTTTGTTCTGTGTTCCAGGTCAAGGCTAACTTAAAAAGGGCAGGAAATAACCAGCATTCACCCTCAAACACTGATTTTTCTCAATTGTAAAAATTGCAGATATACCCAACTCCACTTCCCAGTATATCTCCCCAGTGTTCATTGTTCTTGAGTGAAAGGCCAGCATACATTTTTCCTTCTTGTCACGAGCTGTGGATGTATGCACTAAAACTAGATTTCTTTATCATTCTTTTGTGATTTAGGTTTTCAGTATTGAGAGTTTCCTGTCATCGGGAAGTTTAGTAATAGTAAACATATTTTATTCTATATCCCAGTCTTTGGAAATGGATCCATTGTACTAACCTACCTCTTTGTTTTCTGCAAGCTGGTACACATGGCCCTCACTTCTGCAGCCCAGTAGTGTGCATGTGGTTATACTGGGCAGGCAGTGTGTTGTGGCCAAAACATCTTCGGACTGTGTCCTTAGCTCTGTCAGAATGGCTCTGCCACGTCTTGGTTTTTATCTTCATCTTAGATTTCAAAGGAATGGCAAGTGAGGTACACAGCCAGTGTACCAATGACCTTCTGGATCTCTTGATGCTGACCTAGGGAGCCAGGGTCAAAGAAGGCACTTTTGTTGGTCACTAGTTGGCCACGCTTTCATCTCAACAGCCCTTTAGTTGCTTTCTTTGACCCTCCGCCCCGTTTCTTGGGGTACCAACTTGTGTCCGAGGCCCCCTCTCCCCCTTCCATGAGGATAGGAACAAGCAGTGTCTGGCCTGGGAGAGCACAGCAAGGTGAGATGACAGGTGGTACTGGGTGGCTCATCTGGGTCGAGGAGGTAGAAAAGAGGTGCTGTTCCCCTGGGGAGAAGATTAGAGACCCTTCAGGGCCACCGTGAAGGCAACTGGTGTCTGTCACCTGCCCAAGGGGCCTCGGGTAAGGGGATCACCTTGGTGCTCGGCGGTGCCCAGACCTGGCCGGACCCCGAGCATCCCCCGAGTAGGACTCCGACCCTGGCGTGGTCCCCTCCAAGTGTGTGGGTGCTGGGTGCTGTCCCGCAGCTGCGTGTTCAGCTGAGTCCCCAAGGTCCTCCAGGCAGAATTCTTCACACTGCAGATACAGAGTAGCCTTTGCTAGTTTTCCTTGAGGAAGGGCTGCCCTCTCCAGTTTGCACAAAGGCGCGTCCTGAGGCAGCAGCAGTCTGGCTTGAGGGTAGGAAAGAAAAGCACAGCTGGGAGGCAATTCACCTTGGGAGTGAGGGCCCAGAACCAGGGAATGGGATTGCCAGTGACCACTTCAAAACGTGGTCTTTGCAGGGACACCTTGGGCTCTGTTTTCACTGCCACTTCCAAGCTCATGTGATCTCGGGCATGCTAATTACCCTTTCTGAGCTGCAATTTTTTCATTTTTCACATGGAGACAGTTGAGGTAGAGCTACTTTATCTATGACGCTTACATGATTTGGGGTGGGGGCTTCTTGAAAAAAAAAGTTGCAAATTTTCCTTTGCGCATTTTACAAGCGCATACAGCCACGTGAACACTTTGGAGAGAGAACACCCCAGGGATGCGGACTAGAGCTGGCCTTCCGTATCCTCTGTTCTGCCTCCGCCAGTTCAACCAGTCGCCTTTTGATCTACAGATGCAAAGGGCTGACTGTAATAGGCCATTTTATATAAGGGACTTGAGCCTCCGTGGATTTTGGTACACACGGGGGTCCTGGAACCAATCCCCCATCGATACCGAGGAACGTCTGATTGTAGTGCGAACAAAGGAAAGAAGTTTGAAACAGCGTAACCGCTCCAGGGAAATAAAAGTAACTCCTCGAGGTCTTTGGGGTATCGCGATGCTCACCTTTAGCTGAACGTGGGAAATCATATGCGGACCTGCAGATACCGATGCCCACATCCCACCCCCAAGGGCCTGAGATGTCATTGGTATGTGGTGCAGCCTGGCCACTGGGATTTTTAAATCTCCCCAAGTGACTCAGATATACTGCCGAGGTTGAGAACACTGATTGGTTCCTGGTTCATTGGCACACCAACTAACGTGGGCCTCAGAATCGCCTGGAGCGCTTGTTAAAACTGGTCTCCACCTCCAGAGTTTCTGATTCAGGAGGTCTAGAGTGGAACTCAATAAAATGCATCCAGCAGGTTTCCAGGTACTGCTAATGCTTCAGGGCTGGGACCATACTTTGAGAACCACAGCTGTAGCCAGTATAGGTAGCATGTGACCTTGACTAAACCCTGAATTATCCATCCCGGAGGACAGGAAAACAGAGCAAGGCCTTAGAGTACATTTAGAACAATATGAAAAGATTTTTTTGCAGTGTTTCTGGTTACCTTGACAAACCGGAGACACCTTCAAATGCCATGGCATCTCTCCTAATGCCATTCTTGGAGGTACGTATATGAGTAAGAGACAGAGAGAGAATGAGTGAAAGGGCTAGATTGTAGACTTCAGATGGTTTCAAGTGGGGAACACTTTTATGGTTTGTTTCTTTAGCTGTGCAGGTGAAATTCATCATGGTGTTGCTTGTGCTACAGAGTAATTTCACAGGGTCTTCTCGCCTTCAGGGGAGAACTTGTATGGTGCTAGCATGGAGCTGAGAATTCTCTTCCGCAGTCTTTGTAGGTTGTTTCAGGTTTACCCACGAAGTAATACCGAGTTGACGAAGTGGTCGTTGAAGTGGCCTGCTGTGTTACCTGGGCTCTCCCCCGTCCTGAACTGCATCTTTCTCATCCAGCTTAAGCTCAGCACACCACGGCACAATTTGATTTATCCCATTGGATACGTAAAGTTCTTTAAAATAATGCTTAGGGAAACAGTACAGACTGATTTGCTACAAAGTCTGTTTGGACACACTAGGAAAAAAAATGTGAATTAGACAATGAGTCATGAGTGGAGGGGTGATGTCCATAGAATGGAAGTTGCATTGTTCCAAAGGCAGTTTTCCCAGCATGCTGTTGTTGTTATTTTTTTTTATTTATTTTTTTACTGAAGTATAGTTGATTTACAATATCGTGTTAGTTTAAGGTGTACAGCAAAGTGATTCAATTATACTATATATATAGTTATATATATATGTGTGTGTATATATTTTTTCAGATTCTTTTCCCTTATAGGTTATTACAAAATATTGAGTATAGTTCCCTGTGCTATAAGTCTGTTGTCTACCTGTTTTATACATAGTAGCGTGTATATGTTAATCCCAAACTCCTAATTTGTCTCCCCACCCTTTCCTCTTTGGTAACCATAAGTTTGTTTTCTATGTCTGTGAGTCTGTTTCTATTTTGTAAATAAGTTTATTTGTATCTTTTTTTAAAGATTCCACATATAAGTGATATTCTATGATATTTGTCCTTGTCTGACTTACTTTACTTAATATGATCATCTCTAGGTCCAGGCATGTTCCTGCAAATGGCATGATTTCATTCTTTTTTATGGCAGAAGGTGATCTTGAATAAAGTCAGATATCAGCCCGCTTCTTGTTCCCTGCTATCTGCAATAAGAATAGAATGGAAAATGGGGAAACTCTTATTCATGTTCTTTGGCGAAGTATAGCCTAGAAATCTTTCTGTTAAATGTTATATTAATAGTAACTTTGAATCAAAGGGTAGAAGTACCATTTTTCAAGTGGCCGTCTTCCCAGGGACTTCCTGTACTGCGTTTTTTTGGTGTCGATTTCTAGCCTTTGAAATAGTTTGTTATCACTGCATGGAAACGCTCTGCGCTGCGTCAGTCACCTTGTCAACACCAACGCACTCATTTCTCACTTTCTATTGAATTTGTTGATTGGGAATGAAACATGAATATCCTTCAAGTATTGTTGCCGATACATTCTTCCTGTAATTCATACCAAAGCCTTCCCGCCGCCCCCTCCCTTTTTTTTTTTTTTTTAAGTCAGAAGCTACTTCTGGAAATTGATTACCAAGTTCTCTGGGAATGTTCCTCAAACCTATATCAGGGCACTTAGATGCCTCTGAAATCCTGATTTGCTTCACCATCTCTACTAGATTCTAAGATCCATGAGGGCAGAGACAGTTCTCACTGGGCAGTATCCTATGTTTCTAGAAGGAACACAGAATGCATGTTGTTTTATCCAAATGTTGGCTGCATTCTCCATTCCGATTCTAGCCCATAAAAGAACAGAGTCTAGCTGCAGAGAGCATTAAAAATATAGCTTTTCTGTTGTCATGAGAATGAGCTGTTTCTAGGGTTTGCAGGTCAGAGAACTTTTCCTGAGGTTTGTGTGTGTGGACTTTTCACAGTCTGTCTCATGCGCTGTACAGAGTCCTTTCAAAAGCATTCATCGCCTGCCTTCCCGCCCTGACCCCGTGCCAGTCTGTGTCTGTGCCTTGTGCCCACGATGCTTGACACTCTGTACTGTTTCTGACCCTGGCTTGTCTTGTTCACATGAATCTGATTTTCTGTTTCTGGTTTGAATCCTGGTTGCTACCTGGAACCTGATCTCTCTGGCTTCCGATGTTTGTTAAGTAACTTAGTCTTTCCTTCTGATTTCGGTTGTTTTTAGGCCCTTGTGTTTTCACCTTGTCTGGCTCCAGTGAACCCTGTGTTTGCTCATCATTAAGAAACAAAGTCACAGACATAGAGTACAGACTTGTGGTTGCTGGGGGTGAGGGAGAGGGATGGATCGGGAGTTGGGGGTTAGTAGATGCAAACTATTACATATGGAATGAATAAACAGCAAGGTCTTACTGTAGAGCACAGGGAACTATCTGTATTCAATATCCTGTGATAAACCATAATGGAAAGGAATATGAAAAAGAATATATATGTGTATAACTGACTCACTTTACCGTACAGCAGAAATTAAACACAACATTGTAAATCAACTATACTTCAGTTAAAAAAAAAAAAAAAGAATTGCCCAAACCCAGGCCCTAAAAGGGTCTGATGATAAACATTTAACAATATCTGCTAATTATTGGCTTTCGAAAATATTAATTCCTGCCACGTCCAAAAATATGATAGCACTTATTATAAGCAATACATAGCATCTTCTCCCGTATACCTTTGCTTCCTTTGTTCCAGACAGCATTTGATGCTGCGTGATTGAGGATGACAAGCTTGTCCGTGATATGTTGGTGTGAGCGTATGACTCTGTGATGAGTCAGTTTGTCTGTCACTGAAATGTTCGTTTTATCCAAGCCCGAAAAACATTGCCCATAAAAGAGCATTCAGATTGTCCTTATGCTTCATCCAAGGCACCAGATTCACTTTTGCCTGCTCGGAGGGAAGCTGGTAAGCATTGCCAGGGTGGAATGTCACAGACATATAAGGACTTGTCAAGGGATAAATCAACTATAAATATAAAATGATCCAGCTTTGGAGTCAAGACAGCTCAAGAGAGCATGTTCCAACCAGCTCCGTTTTAAAGTCAAGGACGTGATGAAGGCTTAGGTCGTTGAAGCGAGTTGCCGAAGACCCGATGCAGAGCTGATAGATAAGGAGCCTGGCCCGAGTCAGGCTTTCATACTGACAAAATTATACGTAGCCAATTGCTTTTCACTGCGTGCGTTACACGTGGATGGGATCTAACCTTAAACTAAGCCAGAGGCAAGGAGTAGAGCGTCGTTTTCCATTTCTTAGAAATTGCAGTTGCCTTACTCAGTTTCACTGACGTGTACGGGATCCTTTGCCTTCTCATTTGTGGTGGGTAAGACTACCTTTCTCTGAGCCCACATGTCCGTGGACAGGGGGTCCAAGAATGTGAGGGGCTTTCCCGGGCTCTGAAGATCGTCCCTCTGCTGGCTTCAACCATGGGTAGGAGTGGAGGGAGGGCCCAGGGGCTCCCGAATGTCTCACCTCATTTACCTGCCTTAATCCCATCAGCCTCACCTCCACCTGCTGTCAGCCTGGAGACATCGGGACTTACCCTTGTGTTCCTGGGGCCCAGGCCAGTTCCTGGTCCCTAGCGTTTTTGCTCAGTAAGCATTTGGTGAATGAATGAACATTTGGCTGAAGTTAGAAGCTTCTAATCTTTGAGAATCATGCATCTAACAGACAGCTTGGGACCTGGGTGGAAATCAGAAGAACTGGGTTTTACTTCCCACTTTGGCTTTGAACACTTGTGAGTTTTGATTTGTAATAGGAAATACATATTTAGTCCTTGTCCCTAAATATATATTTAGAACTCCTAAAACTCTTGGAATTTCCCAAGTGATAAGAGCAGTAAAGGCGTCTGGATATTTAGAACACATCCCTTTCAACCACACCTGAGCTTACGTAAATGAGAAGACTTTTGGAAAGCACCCAAGCACGGGGCTGGCCGGAGGGTTAGAACTTTCAATCCCATCCCCTTGACCTCCAGGGAGAGGAGTGGGGCTGGAGATCGAATCGATGACCTACGGCCGGTGATTTAATTAGTCGTGACAGTGTAACAGAGCCTCTACAAAGCCCCAGAAGGATGGGGTTTGGAGAGCTTCTGGGGTGGTGAACACTTGGAGGTGCTGGGAAGATGGCGCCCTGGGAGAGGTCATGGAGGAAGCTCTGGGCCCTTTCCCTGTGCATCGCTTCCACTCTGCTGTTCCTGAGTTATATACTCTAAACCAGCAGTCTTGTAGGTACAGCTGACCCTTGAACAACATGAGTTTGAACTGTGTGGGTCCACTTGTATGTGGACATGTTTCAATGCTCCAGTGTTACATGATCTGCACCTGTGGTTGGTTGAAGGCTTGGGTGCAGAGCTGCAGGTAGGAAGGCCGACTGTGGGACTTGAGCGCCCTCAGATTCTGGTCTTGGGCGGATCCTGGACCCAATCTCCTGCATTGTTCAAGGGTCAGCTGTATAATGTTTCTCTGAATTCTGTGAGCCCCCACCCAACCAATTAATCGAACCTGAGGGAGGGGGTCTTGGGAACCTCAGACCTGTAGCAGGTCAGTGAGAAGCACAGGTGACAACCTGGACTTGTGATTGGCATCTGAAGTAGGGGGGTGGGAGATAGGTGGTGCAGTCTCATGGGACTGAGCCCTGAACCTGGGGGATCTGATGCCATCTCCAGGTAGATAGTGTCAGAGTTGAGTTGAATTGTAGGAAGTGCAGCTGGTATTGCAGAAAGTTGCTTTTTGGAGTGAAAAGAGCGCACACATGCGTGGGAATTGGAATCAGAAGTGTACCAGTGCATCAGTTTTGTGAGTCATTTCCTCTCTGCTCACGGGTAAAATGAGAGGGTTGGTTGTGTCCGTTTGTAGGGTCCCTCCCAGTCTTGTTTCTCTGCTCAAGCATCCACACAGGGAGATCCTGAACAGCTTTGTCAGCATCACAGGAAGCAAAGCCCTCTAGTCCTCAGGTCCCTCCTGTCAGGGGTTTTCTCAGCTACGGGGGCAAGGCTGGTAGCTTCCCCACCTCCCGGGTCTCTCCTGCTCAACTGGCTGTCGGAATCAGCTTGGGTTGCATATAACAGAAAAGTCCTAGATGGTCAAGATTTAAACAAAACAGAAGCCTCGACAAAGGCAGAAGCTTATTTATCTCTTACAGAGAGGGCTAGAAGGTAGGGAGGACCTGAAGTTTCACCCCAGAACTCTCTTCCCCACGGCTCTCCCACCCAGGTGACTATCTCAACCCCCGGCTGCAGCCTCAACCGTCCTCCGCACCCCCCCTCCCCTGCATCCATGGAAAAATTGTCTTCCCTGGTGCTAAAAAGCTGATAGATAGCTTTTGGGGTTGGGGACCGCTGTTCTAAACAGAAGAAGGGAATTACTTTCTAAATAGATGAAGTCTGTGGGGGAAAACTTTTCAGAAACCAGGTTGCGCATGCTTTTGTCTGCATTTCGTTGGCCAAGAATAGGGACCATCTAAGTCAGAGGGAGGTTGGGGAGTGTAATCTGTTAGGAGGAGTGGGCTATGCCCTGCTGAAAATCTGTGGTTATAAAAATGAGCTTTTTGTCTCGTCAGTTTCCTTGTTGCTGTCTGTATTGGATTCTGGTTTCAAGGGTGTAGAAGGCATTGACCCCGATTCCCCTGTTCTTTGGAGTAGTTTGAGGAGATAGGATGGAAATAACCTGTTCCCTGACTGGGTGTTCAACTTGCCTGCAAGATCTGAAACATGTGAACTCTTTGCTTTATCTTAGGGGGCGGTGATCATGTGCAGAATAGGTTTTAAATTCTGGTTAAATTTATTTCACCAGTTTTTTTTTGTCAGTTTGTGCAGTTTTTATGTTTCTGGAAATTTTTTAAAAAAACTTTTTTTTAACGTCTTTATTGGAGTATAATTGCTTTACAGTGGTGTGTTAGTTTCTGCTTTATAACAAAGTGAATCAGCTATACGTATACATATATCCCCATATCCCCTCCCTCTTGCGTCTCCCTCCCTCCCACCCCTCTAAGTGGTCACAAAGCACCCAGCTGATCTCCCTGTGCCATGCGGCTGCTTCCCACTGGCTATTTTACGTTTGGTAGTGTATATATGTCCATGCCACTCTCTCACTTCATCTCAGCTTACCCTTCCCCCTCCCCGTGTCCTCAAGTCCATTCTCTACGTCTGCGTCTTTATTCCTGTCCTGCCCCTAGGTTCTTCAGAACCATTTTTTTTTTTTTTTAGATTCCATATATATGTGTTAGCTTACGGTATTTGTGTTTCTCTTTCTGACTTACTTCACTCTGTATGACAGACTCTAGGTCCATTCACCTCACTACAAATAACTCAGTTTCATTTCTTTTTATGGCTGAGTAATATTCCATTGTATATACATGTCACATCTTCTTTATTCATTCATCTGTCGATGGACACTTAGGTTGCTTCCATGTCCTGGCTATTGTAAATAAGAGCTACAATGAACATTGTGGCACATGGCTTATTTTTTTTTTAACATCTTTATAGGAGTATAATTGCTTTACAGTGGTGTGTTAGTTTCTGCTTTATAACAAAGTGAATCAACTATACGTATACATATATCCCCATATCTCCTCCCTCTTGCGTCTCCCTCCCACCCTCCCTATCCCACCCCTTTAGGTGGTCACAAAGCACCTAGCTGACCTCCCTGTGCTATGCGGCTGCTTCCCACTGGCTATCTATTTTACATTTGGTAGGGTAAGCTGGGACGAAGTGAGAGAGTGGCATGGACGTAAAAACGCAGCTTTTTCATTCACAGTATTTGTCATTTGTGCCTTTGCTTGGTTTTTCTTGTTTAGTTTTCCCAGGGGCTTGTCTGTTTCACGTCTTTTTAAAGAACCCATATTAGCTTTGGTTAATTCCCTTTATTGCTTATATTATCTTTTTTCTTAATATACATATATATTTATAAAGAATACATTTATATATGTTTATATATACATTTATATATGATACATTTGTATGTATATTTTGTCTATGCTATTTGGTCTCCTGCTGTTTTTTTTTAATTGCTTGCATATGGTCAGGTGAGGTTTTTTGGTTCATTTCTCAGGCAGTTTTGGTGATTTAATATCTCATTACATCGATGTTTGTTTTAACATTCTAAAGAGTTTTAAAAATCTCTACAGTATATGTAGTCATATTGCCTCTTTTTTTTTTTGCTGTAAATGTTTTGAATTTGCTACATCTCTCCTGCTTAACTGTCTTGGAAGCTGCTTGCATATTCCATTATTTTTTGTTTTATTGATCAATTCTGTTTTCTATTCTTCTGTACTCATTTCTGTCCTTAACATTTTATTTTTTCCCTTTTTTTTCCTTTGGGATTACTCTCTTCCCTAGCCTCAAGTCAAACATTTATCTCTTTTCTTCTAACGGCATTTTGCTTGTAATAAATGTAGTCAGTGCTCTCTAAGGAATATTTCTTATATATTTAATAATTATTAAATATTTCTCTAAGGAATATTTGCCTCCACCCCACAACACTGATAAATTATACTTTAATTATCATTTAGTTCTAAATATTTAATAATTTCCATTGTGATTTCCTTTATTTTTTATTGAGGTATAATTACCATATAATATTGGGTTTCAGGTGTACAATGTAATTTGATATTTGTATATGTTGCGAAATGATCACCACAATATATAGTTAAAAGTATAGTTAACATCTGTTACCGTTTATAATTACAAAAATGGGGGTCTTTTTTTTTTTTTTGGCTTCTCGTCATTTGGCATTCCGGATCTTAGTTCCCCGACCAGGGATCGAACCCACGCCCCCTGCAGGGGAAGCACGGAGTCTTACCCACTGGACCGCTAGGGAAGTCCCTTGGGGTCCTTTTTAAGGGAAAAATAAACGTGTAGCACGCAGGGAAGGACATTCTGGGTGTGGGGCACGTCATTTGATTCAGTGGGTATTTCGAGGCACCACCTATGTTCACGGCAGTGTAGTAAGCATCAAAGGGCCTAAGATAAAACAATGGATATGCCCAGGGGAGGGGGAGGAGTTAAAACACAGGCTGCCGGAGGGCAGGACGGGGAAGATAGAATGAGCGTTGGGAAAGTGGAGGTGAGCCGTTCGTGAGAAACGTTTGGCGGTTACAGAGGACAGAAATGTGAATGTGAGGAAGGGGGGTGCAGGGGACAGGGGAGCTGGAAGCCCCAGGGCAAGAGCAGGATGCCCCCCGCCCCGGGAATTGCTTTACCCCGGACCCTGCAGTCCCTCGTGTCAGCTGTTCCAGTTCCCCGAATCCACTGTGTAGAAGATCCCCCGCGACGAGCAGAGCATCACCTGGGTTTCCCGCTCTCAGGTGGCTCTGTTGCACCTGTTGGGAGCCCTCAGTCCCTGCACATCTCCTGATTCCCGACTCAACTGCCTGAGCATCCTGCCGCCTGCCTTTCTCTCCTGGTGGACTTGTCCTCTGTCTCTGCCCTGCTTCTCACCCACCTCTTAGCCCGGTGACCCCAGCACATGCCATCCCCCCGACTCTGACTCCTGGTCCCTTTTACCCTGATTCTGTCAGGTCTGTACCGATCGTGCTTCCCTCTCCCTTTGGGGCTTCTCAGGGCTGCCCTCTTGACTTTGCCGCTCAGGGGGCAGGGTGAAGGGCAGCAAGGATGAGAGGCTGCGTTTAGAAACAAATGCTGTGTGTCATGTTGGCGAGCAGACAGGCAGGCGCTGGCACCATGCGGTGTCCAAGCAGAGGCAGAGGTTGTCAGTGGTTTCCGCAGCCTCAGCAAACAAGGGAATGAGGTGGGTTAGCTCCTTGTGAGCAGGGATTTGGGTGAAGTTGGCGCGCGTTGATAGTGGTCTGGTCTGCAGTGTTCTCTCCCCAGAGCACATGGTATCCCTGAATGGGGATTTAGGCAGCTAATGGCGGGGCGGCTGGAGGGTGGTAAGGCAGGCTTGGTGGGAGTTAGAGCTAATGAAGCCCTCCCCAGGGTGGTACACGGAGGGATGTTGGGTGGGTGAGCCTTGCATCTCAGGACTCCAGGGTCCTCTTTGCCTTATCCAAGCAGGGCCCAGCCTGCTTGCAGAAGCCCCAAAGCGGGGCTTCCCGACCTCTGAGACTCCAGCCACGTTACACTCCAGCAAAATGGCCTGTGCAGACGCTGTCATGGACAAGCCACATCACCGGAACCTGTTTTTGAGATGCTAGGTACAGTGTCTTACTGTGCCATGACCGCCATCTTGCGTTATTGGCCACAAGTTCAGTGGCGACTGGTCATCATCACACGCTGCAGTCAGTACCTCCCAGCATGTGAGTGCATTTCGTCATCTGCAAAGCCCGGGAGGGGCCGGGGAGGCTAGACATTTCTAGAGAAACGTGAGTGGGAGGATGGAAGTTGACTTTGGAGATGAAGGACCAGTGTTGGGAGGCAGCTCTGATTGTTCACTCTTGAGGTTGGTGTATTTGTTCGATCAGTTGCTCATTTAATTATGTCCACATGACTAGCATGATGGCCCTTAAGGACTCCAGGGTCTTACCCAATACAGCTGCTTCCTGATAATCTTATTTTCCTTTGGGGTGAGGGACATGGTTCCTAGGAGACCAATTCTGAGACTGCTTGTAGCGCCATCTCCAGATATTGCAGGCTAACTTGTGGACCTCCCTTCTGGTCGTCCGAGGACCCTCAGCTGTAATCACTGACTTTGGCCCCAAACCATAACCTCCTCGTCCCCACTTGTAAAAGCAGCCATGCTTCCCACGTTTTGACTTCCTGTAACAGGCGCACTAATACTGGGTCATCCATCAGAGCTCTTCTATCCTTCACTTTCACGACGTGTAAAAATACACAAGAATCCTGTTCTCACCCAGAGACCATTCTTTAGTAGCATCCACCCTCTAGAACACAGCTGAAAACCCACAGGTTAAGTGGGGAAAGGCGTCTGAGTGATTGAAATCATTGTCAGTGAATCGAGAGCCATACCTTCTGTCTCCTTTCAGAATTTACTGACTCATCCCGAAACTTACTTTCTCTGATGATTAAAGTACAGTGTTCACCACAGAAAAATGAACAACCACAGAAGAGTCTAAACGAACTACGTCACTCAGTCCAATTGTCGGGTTGTATCTCCTAGTCGTACTTGTGGTATGTTTGTTCTAATTTGCTTTCTCTGTACATATGTGTGTGGTTGTTTTTAAAACCAAGTCAGGGTAATGTTGTATATAGTTTTGTAAACGTTTTCCCAGTTGACAGTGTTATGACACATATACACAAAGATGAACGTACAGGACGTTGATGGGCACATGTATAACAGAATCACTGGAAACAAATATCTGTCAGTTGGAGAAGGGTTAAATAAATGCTGATATAGTGAGTGGTATCTAACACAGCTGATAAAGTTGGGTAGACGTATGTGTAGATACTTAGAAAGATCTCTAAGACGTGTTATGTGGAAAACATCAAATCACACACAGTACAGACAGTATGAACCCAATGATGTAAAAAAGAAAAAGGGTGTCTGTGAACTTACATGTATATATATGCATATAGATGTATAGTTGTCCCTTGATTTCCAGGGGGGGATGGGTCCCACGACCCCTCATATACCAAAATCTGTGGACGCTCATGTCCCCTTTATGAAATGGCATAGTATTTGCTTATAACCTACATACATCCTCCCACATACTTTATATATTTTTAAGAAGACTTTATTGAATTTTTGTTACCATATTGCTTCTGTTTTATGTTTTGGTTTTTTGGCCAAGAGGCATGTGGGATCTTAGCTCTCTGACCAGGGTTCGAACCCACGCCCCCTGCACTGGAAGGTGAAGTCTTAACCAAGGGACTGCCAGGGAAGTCCCCTCCCGCCTACTTTAAATCATCTATGTAGATTATAATACCGAATACAGTGTAAAAGCTATGTAAATAGTTGTAAATACAATGTAAATACTATGTAGATAGTTTCCTGTGTGCGGTCAATTCAAGTTTACTTTCTGGAACTTTCTGGAATTAATTTTTCCCAATTATTTTGAATCCACAGTGTGGAACGCTGACGGTGTAGAGTAAGGATAGAAAGGGTATGTTTCAGGGGTTCCTCTGGAGGGAAGATTGAGGCTACAGGTAGATGGGAGAGAGGCTTCACGTTCCACCCTATGCTTTGTAAATGCCCTGGAAACCTTTGCAAGGAGCAGTGGGTGCTTTGTTATGTATATTGCAGGTGTTTTCTTCTAGGCTGTCGTTTGTCATTTATTATGACTTTTCGCCCATAGCAGTTTAAGAAATTGGTCACAGAATCTTTTGACATTATTGACTTCTGACTTTAGAATCCTGCCTGGGAAGGCCTTTCTCGCCGTAAGATTGATTACACACTGTCTTGATTTTTTTCATCATCTTACTTTTTTTTTTTTTTTTTTTCCAATGAACGATGTCATCCACTTCCTGTGTATTTTTCTATGTGGTCCCAGGAATGGAGCAGCTCCAAATGGATATCCAGTCGCTCCCACACCATTGATTGGACCATCGGCCAATCTGACTTTGTGCCTTCTAAATTCCCACACATACTTGGACTGCTTATTAAAATTTGTCTAAAATTGGGGGTCTCTTTGTCTCCAGCAGTTAAGTGGTCCATCGACGTTGAAGAGTTGAGTGACCCTCTGTGATGAAGTGTCCAGGGGGGGCCCTGGCACTAAGGGAAAGCTGCTCTTAAAGAAACGTAATAACAGAAGGCGTAGTGGGATGCCTGGGCTGGGGTGTGTGGATGAAGAGGCCCTACTTGTTTGTGTTGGGGCAAAGCCCTAGATTGCAAAATGCAAAACCCGAGACAGAAAACCCTCAGGCTGCATTGAGGAAGGGGCAGTTGATTATAAGCACCCAGCAGGAAGCACCCTCGTGACGCTGACCCTGAAGGATAACTAGGTGTCACGGCAGTGAGAGATGTGCCACCACTGGGAGCCGAGGGGCCACGTCCCCCAGGCTGTCCTGTCTTTCTCTGCCCTCACCAGTTCTGTTCCTGCAACTTTCCTTACAGACAGCCCATCCAAGCCACTGGCCCTGACAGGTCCAGCCCCAGCTGACCGTCCTCTCTTATTATAAAATCCCAGGAGCATCTAATTGGCTGTCTGTCTTCACTACACTGCCTCCCCCAGCCCAGTCATTTCTGGCTGCAGGGATGGGAGTTGTCGCATTGTCCCTGGGTGGCTGCTTCCAGAGGTGTTAGGGCAGATGAAACCGGAAGTCTACTGGGCCTGGCGGGGAGATGTCCTTCCCCTCTGCTTCCCTCTAGGTAGCCTGACGAGCAATGGTTTTCTGCTGTTTTTTGAAAAGCAGTAAGACTATATTTAGAACTCTATCGAAAGCTAAGCCCTAAGCAGTTGTGAAGTAGGCAGTTTATTTTTGCCTTCCCTGCCTCCCTGTCTTCCATAATCAGAGTGTTTATTTGGAAGGCACTTTAGGGATTGCCAGGATCTCTAAACTTTTTTTTTTGTGTGTGTGTGTTACGCGGGCCTCTCACTGCTGGGGCCTCTCCTGTTGCGGAGCACAGGCTCCGGACATGCAGGCTCAGCGGCCACGGCTCACGGGCCCATCCGCTCCACGGCATGTGGGATCTTCCCGGACCGGGGCACGAACCCGCGTCCCCTGCATCGGCAGGCGGACTCTCAACCACTGCGCCACCAGGGAAGCCCTCTAAACTTTTTAAAAAGCTGTGGTGATACAGAGGTTGCGAAAGTGGGCTCTGAGCTCAGACTGTATTCGTAAGATGCTTCTCCAAGCTTTGTGACCTTGGGCGCATTATCCACACTTGCTAAACCTCAATTTCCCCATCAATAAAATGATGTTATTAATAGTCCCGACCTCAGGGGTTATTGGGAAAGTTAAATGAATGTCAGGTTTTAACATACTGCAGGGAACTTAGTGGGGACGTATGTTTCGTTGCTTTTTAATGAACAAAGACACTGCCCGTGACTGCATTCTCTGTGCATTTTCTGCGTTATCGCAGTGCCTTCCCAAACTTTGAGATTTACTTTCTGTAATCCGTATTCTGAAAATAACACATCCCTAGAAGTATAATGATGTTACTTGTTTTCCAACAAAACTCTTCCCCCACCTCTTGCCAGACTTTATTGAAAAAAAAAAAAAGTCGCCTCACTTCTCTGAACCTCATTGCTCTGCAGCTAATTAATGGCAAAGCCATTTCTGAGTCCTAGAACAGGCCTCTTTTCCCACTTCCTGCCACTTCCTCTGGAAGCTTGTTCTTACGCGAGGACCTGGTTAAATCCTCCCTGAGGAGGCCTGCAGTGAGCGACTTAAGCCACCAAAGGATTGGATGCTTCATTGTGGTATTTTAGACATCACTCCCCCCAGCCCCGCATTTGAAAGGATAAGGAATGAATTACTTTGAAATACTAAGTCACCTCACATGGGACTCAGGCGCTTAATTAAATGTGAATCCAGCCACCATCTGAAAAGGAAAGTTTATCCTTTTACTAGGTTCTGCACTGATCAGACCCTAAATAGACCCCTTGGGTTCATGAGCTGCTGATGATTTGAGGAGGATTTGGAGAACCTACAGTTCAGGACAGATTAAATATTAATATTCAGGTTAGAGAGTGGAAAAGGAATATTTTGTCAAAAAGCCAGACACATGCCGTTTGGTGAATGCCCCAGCTCACGGTGTTCCTTCCAGCCAGAGCTCAAGGCCGTCTGTAATTCAGCCGAAATCTGGCCGTCACTGATCCACAGCCCCATGTGACCACTGGGGAAGCAGGAAGTGTTGAAATTGGCCACAGCCCAGATAAGATAGAATAATTGTCCCCCTCTCCTCTTACACACATGGTGCTGGAGACTGAATATTTGTGTCCCTCCACACACACAATTCATACAGTAAATCCTGTTAAAAAAAACAAAATTCACCTGGGTAAATTTGAAGATCTAATTTGCTCTAATGATTCATGAATCGGGCAGCAATCCCATCTTAGCACCTAGAAAGGAGCACCAAGGAAGGTGTGCAAAGTGAAAGACTTTTATAGGCAGAAGGGGATGGACAAAGTAAGGTTCTAGCCTAGAGTGGATTGTTTCAGGCAAGGTCGCCTTCCTTTCGGGGAAGGTAGGGGTTCTATCAGGCAGAATCTCACTAGTGCTGGTCACTAGTTAAAGGTCATTTTTCTGTCAGAGGCCAAAACTGCAGTTAGGTGTTGAGTCTCAGTTTGCTGATGTGGGATTTAGCACAAGTGACTCCATTTTTAGCCTGTTTCTTTTTAACAATCCTAATCCTCCAATGTGAGGGTATTTGGAGGTGATTATGTCATGAGGGTGGAACCCTTGTGAATGGGAGTACCCTTATAAGAGAGACCCCAGAAACCTCCCTTGTTCCTTCCACCACATGAAGACACAGGGAGAAAACGTGGGCTGTCAACCAGAAAGCGGGTCCTCACCAGACTGCGTATCTGCTGGTACCTTGATTGTGGACTTCCCAGTCTCCAGAACCGTGAGAAATGAATTTCTGTTCTCTGTAAGCCACACTATCTAAGGTGTTCTGTTATAGTCACCTGAACAGACTAAGACAGGTAGGAAACGGATACTTGCCATTGAGTGTCTGCTCTTTGGGTACGAGTGGATTTATATTCTTGTGGAGGAAAAAAAGAGGCTTTCCAATGCAGCTGTCCTGGAGAATATTCTATAATGGCAGAATGGCTTGGAGCTAGCTGCGTTTTCTAGGAAATGACCCGTGCGAGACCATGTTTTCTGTAAAAGGATACTCTGTCTACTAACAGGCTTTACTTGCATTGGCTGTTCATGTTATTTATTTGTTTATATCCTGCCCCATGCCAAATGGAACTTGTAAATTTATTCTTCAGGTATCATCAGATGTTGCTAACGATTATGTCCGATTTGGGGCAGATCTGCTTTTCATAAGGAAGATGCATTCTGTCCGTGCTAGTGGGTTGGAAGGTTGCTGTCACTTGCCCTGTTTGTCCTTGTGCCACTGGTATTACTTGTGCTCAGGACCCCATAGGTTCTCACTTCTATATATTTTGAGAAGCCAGCATTTGCTCGAGCTTGGAAGGAGGAACAGGGGGAAGACTTACGCCACGTGTGTAGTAAGCCTTCAGCAGTGTAATAGCCCACGGTGTGTGGGCACAGGAATCTTAAGAATGGAAAGCGCTGACCGCGTCTGCTATTCTAAAATCACCCAGGTCAGCCAAGTAGAGGAGCTGTGTGTACAGCGGCCATATCTCATCCCCTTCCTTTACCTGCCCTGCCCTCTGGCAGCTGTGATGAGCTGTGAAGTGCCCCAGCCAGAGCCCCTCACTCACCTCCACTTTGGTGCCCAGGAGGGAGGACGAGTAGAGTCAGCGGGTCACCACCGGGGGTGTGACTATTGCAGCGGGGATCCTGCAGGTGTGCAAGGATTCCTTTCATGGCTCTAGCATCAGGCCAGATAAAGCAACCCTCCTAGACTCCTTTTCCATAGTTGAAGCTCTCAGCGTGTGACGTTGTGATTTATAATAAGAAATATGTATTTGGTCTTGGTCCTCTTTCTGGCACAGAACTTCTAAAACCCTTGGAATTTCCAAAGTGGTGAGAGCTATCACGGTGTCTTTTTAGCTTTTTAGTTATGTTAATGAGGTGACTTTCAGATGGCACCTGAGGATGGGGGTTGGTGGTCAGGGAAACCAACCCTGTGATTAGAGGCTGATCCTGAGTTGTATCCTTTTATGGTAAACCGGTAATCTAGTAAGGAGAATGTTTCTTGGAGTTCTGTGAGCCACTCTAGCAAATTAGTTGAACCCAAGGAGGGGGTTCTTTGGAACCTTCAATCTATAGCCAGTCAGAAGGCGAAGTGTGTGTGTCAGGGAGGGGGGACAGTCTTGTGAGACTGAGTCCTTAACCTGTGGGATCGGACACTGCCTTCAGTTAGATGGTGTCAGAACTGAATTCAACTGTAGGACACGCAGCTGCCGTCTGAAAATTGGTGTTGTGGTGACCACACACACACACACACACACACACACACAGGAAGTGCATGATCACAATTGGTGATCTGAACCCTTTTATTGGCCTTCTGGGTTTTACTTTGAAAGTAGCAAAGAGGGGTGAACTGGATGAACTAAAGAAAAAGAACACCAGTGAAATGGATGTGGAGCTCTTATGGGGTGAATTGTGTCCCCCCAGAAGATGTTGAAGTCCTAACCCCCAGCACCTGGGAAGGTGACCTTACATAGAAATAGTCTTTACAGATGATCGAGTTAAGATGAGGTCATTAGGGTGGGTCCTAATCCAGTGGGGCTGTGTGTGTCCTTATAAGAAGGGAAGATTTGGACAGACATCCACACACAGAAGGAACATCATCTACCAGCCGAGGAATGCCCGAGGCAGCCACAACCTAGAAGAGAGTCTCCCTCTCGGCCCTGGGAAGGAACCCCCCAGCCAGCCTTGTGATTGCAGATTTCTGCCCTCCAGAGCTGTGAGGCAATACACTTCTGTTGTGGAAGCCGCCCCTCTGTAGCACTTCGTTATCGCAGCCCTAGGAGACGAGTACAGGAGCTTTTCACACGTCCTACAGGAAGGGATCTGCCCTCCTCTTCCTGTCATGAAGCTCTTACCCCAGGGGGTCTGCTCGGACCCAGGAGACACCTGTTCTCATCATCTCGGAAACTTTCCAGGCCGCTTTACTGCCCACATGTTGGGCTGGCACCCAGGACCTAAAGATCGTCCCTTGACTCTCCTCTGTTCTTCTCTCTCAGTACTTCCTGAGATGTCCCCCTGTTCTTGTGGAGTCCCGTCTGCCACCTTCTGCTCTAAAATGTACCTGGGACTTGTCTTGAGGAGGTGGATTGAGACCCATAGACATGCAAATGATTGCCAGGAAGGAGGAAGCTTTTTATCACTCACGGTCACTTAGAAGCAGGAGTCATGGCCAGCCACTCAGGGCCACGCGGGGAAGCATCTTGTTTCAGTTGAAGTGGGCGGGAGCGGGCAAAGCATGGGAAGCAGGTGGCACAGACCTGTGATTGGGTAGTTGGAATAGTGTTGGTGGCCAAACATTTCTGTGCCACATCGTTGCATAGCTCCTCCTTGTGAGGTTGGTAGCAGAGATCCCACGGGCAGGACATGAATGAATCCCTGTTTTATTGCTCCTCGGAGCATAGGGTGCAGCTATATACTGAGAACATCTGGGTTGATCCCACAAGCAGAGTTTCATGGTAGCGTATTGTTCCGATGGTGGGGATTCTGTTTCTTCCTCTCTGTCTCTTAATCTCTCCCTTGCTTGCTAACTCTCAGGCTGTCTTCAGTTCTTCCATATGTGAAATGATGGGGTTGGGTGGACAGCATGTTCTTGGTATCGACATACGAATATTCATTAAATGTCCGCAGAATGGCTGAGCTCACAGGATCTTAAATATCACTGAGCCCAATTTCCTCGCATAACGGATGAGGGAACTTGGAGAGGCTAAGAGGCTTCCCTGGAGAATCAACAGCCCAGAGAGAAGCGAGGACCTCTGCTTGCTGACGCTGTTACCCCACGTTTCTAAAGCTCCTTGACCTAGTTAAGTGAATTCATGCTTGTCATGTACAGGTAGTTTCCCCTAAAATTTGTAAAATCTACTGTCATTCACTGAGCCAACTCAAAATATTTGCATCTCAACCCAAGAACTGACATAACATTTACATGTCTTCCTCTGCTATACTTGCATAAAATATAGAATTATTATTTTATGCAGTTTCCTCCCATTTTACCTCTCACTGACAGTCATTTTAGTACCAAAGAAGTGGATGGCTCTAGAATCTTTTCAAAGCCATCCCTAAGACCAAGAAAGCTGGAGATGACGTGAATCCTGGTTGAGAACGATGGAAATTCTGCATCAAAATATAAATGCTGCAGGATTCTAGGGAGAAGCTGGTCTGAGCCCAGGTCCTTGATATCTTGTGTGGAATAGCATGGTGGACCACGGTGACCATTCTGGTTATCTAGTAATGTGGTATCACAAACCACCCCAAAAACTAGTGGCCTAAAGTTAACAATGACGTTTTCCTCATGAATCTGCTCTTGGGCGGGGCTCAGAGGGGACAGCTCATTTCTGCTGCGCTCGATGGTGGCTGTGATGGGTCGGATGCTGAGGCCGGTGTCATCTGAAGGCTTGCTCACCTGTCTGGAGGTCCAGACCGTCCACTGGGACCTTAGCTAGAGCTGTTGGCCAGATACCCACACATGGCCACTCCGTGTGGCTTGGGCTTCTTCACAACACAGTGGCTGGGTTTTAGGACTGAGCATCCTTATGACCTAGCCTGGGAGGTTATTTCTGTGCAGCCACAAAGGCCCTCCCAGGTTCAAGAGGATGGAAATAAACGTCACCTCCTGATGGAGCAGTGGAAGTGCCCTGGCGGGGCCCGTAGGACTGGAAATCCTGCCGTTTTGAAAACTACTTTCTGCTATAGTGGCAAAGATTCAGGGGTTGAGTCTGAAGCCAAGAATTTGCCTAGGATATCCAGAGATGAGAGACAGTGCTGGGCTCAATTTTTTGTGTGTGCATTTGGGTAGTTTTTTGGGGGGAGGGGGGGAACTGCTGTGAATTGAGAGGCCAGAGTGGTGCAGGCTGATCCTTCCTCAATCCTTAGTGTAAGCACTTGTTTGTCTTGCAGGAGCTATTTGATATTTAAAAAAAAATTTTTTTTTTAGCTGAGGTATAGTTGGTTTACAATGTTGTATTAATTACTGCTGTATAACGAAGTGATTCAGTTTACATATATATACATTTTAAAATATTCTTTTCCATTATGGTTTATCGTAGGATATTGACTATGATTCCCCGTGCTATACAGTAGGACCTTGTTGTCTATCCATACTGTATATACTAGTTTGCATGTGCTGACCCCAACCTCCCACTCCATCCATCCCCCAACCCCCCTTCCCCTTGGCAACCACCAGTCTGTTCTCTGTGTCCGTGATTCTGTTTCATAGTTAGGTTTATTTGTGTCGTATTTTAGATTCCACATGTAAGTGATATCATATGGTATTTCTTTCTAACTTATTTCAGTTAGTATGATCATCTCCGGTTGCATTCCTGGTGCTGCAAATGGCCTTATTTAATTCTTTTTTATGCCTGAGTAGTACTACATTGTGTATATGTACCACATCTTTATCCATTCATCTCTTGATGGACATTTAGGTTGTTTCCATGTCTTGGCTATTGTGAATAGTGCTGCTATGAACATAGGGGTGCATGTTTCTTTTTGAATTAGAGTTTTGTCTGGATATATGCCCAGGAGTGGCATTGCTGGATCATATGGTAGCTCTATTTTTAGTTTTTCAAGGAACTTCCATACTGTTCTCCATAGTGGCTGCACCAACTTACATTCCCACCGACAGTGTAGGAGGGTTCCCTTTTCTCCACACCCTCTCCAGCATGTGTGGTTTGTAGACTTTTGAATGATGGCCCTTCTGACTTGTGTGAGGTGGTACCTCATTGTAGTTTTGATTTGAGTTTCCTATTTGATACTTTTGACCGCAAAAGGTTCAGCGAGGACTGACTTGGGAGGCTGAATTACTTCTTAACTTTGTGATTCGCAAACGATGAGCATTGCCATCCAGTACCATTGTGGTACCTCCTCTAACCCTTCAACACCAGCCTGCAGGGAGCTGTACCTCCCCCCATCTGCTTTTGTCCTACTGACTCAACACCAGTAGCCTAACCTGTGCAGGTGCTGAGGGACACGTACCTGTGCATAGGCGGGGCACCATCGCAGCTCACTTCCAAGGGCATGGTAACAGGAAGTTAGGAGCGCAAACTCGAAACTAGAAGAAATAGCTCCTGTCGAGGTAGAGGTGAAGAAAGAGATGGAAGAGGACTTTAACAAAATGCAGTGAACTCTCAAGAAAATACCAGTGTAGTAAATAAAACAGATAAATAAAAGACTTCATGGAACTGCAAACGTTGTTTCCACATTATAAGGAACTATTTTCCAGATGTATGTAAAAAATAGTCACTGCTAAGAACATAATGACTCTCTATTCTAGAAGATCAAGAAAAACAGATTTCTCAGGCCACAGAGCAAAGGCATTTCGAGGTGAAAAGCGTGAGGGAAAAGATAAGAAACTTGGAGGTCAGATTCAAGAGACTTAACATGAACCCGGAGGAGAAAAAGAACCGGAGAGAAGAGCAACTGTTAAGTAAAAGTAGAAGGAGAGTTCTCTGAGTTGACAAGTTAGGCAGGGTGGATGAATGTTTCAAGCTATGTGTATAGACGTTTCCTAGTGAAATTCTAGAATTTTACAGATAAAGAGAAATTTTGCACATCTGGACGGACAGAACCAGAAGAACTAGACTAAATGTCAGACTTCTTATCGGCAGCTCCAGAAGGAAGAAGACCATTAAACAATGTCTATAGACTTATGGACAAAAAGGTTATTATCAAAAATCCTATATCAAACCCGGTTACCCAGTTTGTAAGGTTAACGCATAAAGGCTTTGGAGTTACACTCCTATAACATCTGTTTATTACTCATGTAACATCACTTTTCAAGGGCATGGAGGCCTCAGAGTTTATTTATTTACTTACTTATTTGTATAATTTAGCAGGAGAAAACTGGCAAAATGGCCAATCTGATGGGGAGCTCCAGAAACTAGAAGAGGACAGAAAAGAGTAGTGAGCAGTGAATCCTGCGACCAATAGGTAGTTTAGCCTAAACAGATGAGATGATTTTTGCCAGGAATCTGTTGTGTATGCTACGTAGTGATTATTGCAACAAAACAGACAAGCTCTAAAGGAAAAAGCTAATAATAGCCTCAAGTCAAATGGCGACCAAACTCAGGAGTGGGGATGAGAGTTGGCGGTGGGAGAGGGTCATTGGAAAAATAAACATGTTCTAAGTGTTTCTTCTCGTGGATCAGGGGAGAAACAGCTCGGTGGGGGACATAATTATCTTCTACTGATGTGTAAATAGAGGAGATTAGGTTCAGTTATGATTTCAGGGGAAGGAAGTTCCTTTATAAATCAAATCGGGGTTCTCCTCTCCTGGGTTCTCACCCTACCACTGGGAGAAAGCTGATTTTTAACATCTGCATTTCATCGTTTGCCTTGATATTTTTGATGCCAGACAAACTGAGGTTTGGACTACTTTGCTTGGAAAAGTTTTCCCCCCAAACCCTAACCTTGACAGCATCATCAGAACCCCCTTGCTTCCGCAGCCCACAGCATCAGCCTGGACCGCGGTCCGCCTGGCTTCATTTATGGCTGCCTCCCTACCTGGGAGCCTTCACAGTGTGGCTTGGAGATGAATTGAGCCGCACTTGAGAAAAAGTGTGGGGACGGGGTCTAAAATATGTTCCTCTCGCCCACTAGGGAGTATGACAGGTAACAGTTCTAAGACAGAACTGAGAGAGTGGTGGAGAGGGGTGCCTTGGGGGTAGAGAAGGACACCAAAAGGGAGGCCAGAAGCCCTGACATCAGTGTTTTGTCTGGATGGGGACACTTCTGGAATAGCACCTATCTTAGCAAGATAACATTTTGTTGGTCTGTCTGAGCCCTGTCCTGCCAGGACTGCCAAGGGCAGGAGGCTAGTAACGAGTAAGCCCACGTTTGTGGTCCTGGCCCTCTCGCCATAGTGAATTGTGTCCAAAATCCTGCCCGCTGGACCCTGGGGCCAGCCTCCCCGTGTAAAATCTGCAAGTCACGCTGGAGCTGGGCACCAGGGTATTCTGTCATTTTCAGTGTCACAGACTTGCCCCTCAGAGACCTGTACTTCCAAGCCACTTTCCGTTGGTCTGGGATCACAGGTTTATTTTTAAAACTGTGCCCAAACCATAGACCAGAAAAGGACCTTGGCAAGTCATTGAGTCCAGGCCTTAACTTCAGAGAGAATCACACTTAAACTCCACCCCAGAGAACCCTTCTGCAATGACAGATACCGTGAAAATTGCTCCCAAGGATGGCTTGGAATCTGTTCATCCTGAATCGTTTAATCCCTTCACTTTCAGGAAACACATCAGGTCCTGTTCTGTTGGTCACCAGACCCTGGCCTCTGACAAACACGGACCCCAAATCATGAGCAGAGGACAGTGTGATAGTCGTGCAGTGCTTTTGACTCTGTTCTGTGGCCCCGAGATCATGCTATCATCCATCCTTAAAACCACAAAGGCCCACAGCGCTCAGATTTCACAAGTGACCAGGAGGGAGTGGAGGTGGAAGATGCAGAATGCACTCACGGCTGGGTCTGCAGGGGCCGCCACGCAAAGTGTCACCACCAGGGGGCTTAACAGTGGAAATTTATTTTCTCATAATTTCAGAGGCTGGAAGTCTGAGATCAAGGTGTCCACGGGGTTGGTTCCTTCTGAGGCCTCTCTCTTTGGCTTGCAGATGGCTGTCTTCTCCCTGTGTCCTCACATGGTCGTCTCTGTGTGTCTGGTCTTGACCTCCTCTTCTTATGAGGTCACCAGTCATACTGGATAAAGGCCCACCCTAATGACCTCATTTTAACTTTATCACCTCTCTAAAGGCCCTGTCTCTAAATACAGTCACATTCTAGGGTAAGGGAGGTTAGGACTTCCACATAGGAGTTTGGGGGGGAACATAATTTAGCCCATAACAACTCCGGAGATCAGATATCACCAAGACCACTGTACTTGCATCCTAAAATCACTTCCAAAATCATGGGGAAAGCCCATTCTTCGCAACCCTGGTCCATGTTCGGAAAATTGTGAGAAATTAAAAACAAAAAGACATTTAAAATAATACATAAAAATGCATAAGAATATGATATAATTAACAGTACTAATTTAAATATTATGAATAATCATGAATATATTATGTATAGTCTTATGCATTATTTTTAAAATATATATTCTTACCTTAAACCAGCATAAAATTATTTGGAGGGCACGAGAAATACATATTTAAAGATTTAGTATAATAAGTATCAAGACATTTGAGATTTAAACATCTTATTTTCGAGAGGGAAGTACTAATTAACCGTGGGGCTCGAAAACGTCCTTGGAAACGATGGATACTGTTGGAAAGACTCAGAGGAAGCAATGAGGAATTGGTAGGGTTTGGATTAGAGATTAAAAAATAATGCCTGGATATTTTGGAATCAGCAAGAGTATTCCTGTTTTGGGACTAGGGAAAAAGTAACGTGGGAGAGAATCTAAAATCTTTGCAATACCTTTAAAACTCCTCTTAGAAATGTACTCATTTGGTTAACCTTCGCAATATTAAAATATGGTGTTTATAACTTGCTGTGTTCATAAATTTATCACAGGTGACATAAAATATTCCAGTTTACATTATCTTGTAATACAATCACTTTGTTTTTTAAAGACTTTGTTTTTAGAGCAGTTTTAGGTTTACAACAGAATGGAGAGAAAGGTACAGAGATTTCCCATAACCCCCCCCACACGGATATTCTCCCTCATTATCAACATCACTCACCAGAGTGTTACATTTGTTACCAAGGATGAACCTACACTGACACATCATAATCACCCAAAGTTCATAGTTTACCTCGGGTTCACTCTTGGTGCTGTCCACTCTGTGGATTTGGACAAATGTATATATAAACATATTCATCATTATAGTATCACACGACATATTTTCACTGCCTTAACTATTTTTTAAATTTATTTTTGTTTTTTAAATGTAGTAAAAATACAACATAGATTTACCATCTTAACCATTTTTATGTATGCAATTCAGTGGCATTAATCACTTTCACATTTGTGTGCTACCATCACCACCATCCATCCATAGAATTCCTCACCTTGCAAAGCTGAAACTGTACCCATGAAACTAATTCCCCACCAGCCCCTGGTAACCACCTTTGCAATACATTTTACAATACTTATACTGTCTCTCGTATCAATAGAAGAAGTAGAACGTTCAACACAAGGGAAGAACAGAGGGCTGACAACACTTTGACATATACGTTAGCATATTTTTTTTGCTTCTGGGTATCCATATATGTATGTTATTTTACTGTGCGTACTGGTTTATAGCTTGTTCCTTCTCGCTTAATTTATCAATACCTTTACATGTCAAATATATGTCATCATTTTTAATACTTACATGAAAGTCCATCCATTTAAACAATCCCTTTGGATTTGAGGGAAGATCTTTGGATTTTTTCCAATATATCCATATACTGAAGGGCTGGAAACAAAAGATTAAGTATAAACGTAGACCTCCATAGAGTAATGCTCTGGTGACCTTTCTTACAGTTAAATCTTTATCTACATCCTCAGTTATTTCTTCAGGATGAGTTCCTCCATTTAAGTTACTTTGAGAAAGGTTTTCTATATTTTCAGGCTTTTAAAATATATTGCCAAATTGCCTTCAAGAAAGATCGTACTGGGCTTCCCTGGTGGCGCAGTGGTTGAGAGTCCGCCTGCCGATGCAGGGGACACGGGTTCGTGCCCCGGTCCGGGAAGATCCCACATGTCGCGGAGCGGCTGGGCCCGTGAGCCATGGCCGCTGAGCCTGCACGTCCGGAGCCTGTGCTCCGCAACGGGAGAGGCCACAATAGTGAGAGGCCCGCGTACCGCAAAAAAAAAAAAAAAGAAAAAGATCGTACCATTTCATGCTTCCACCAGCTGTGGTGAGCACACCTATCTTCCATACCTTCAGCAACCTTGTCCCTTAAAAATCAAAATAATAGGTGGATGTGGTTTTTAAAATAATCAAGTTGTAGAGAAGGACTTACAATGAAAAGGTATCAGCCGCCTTACCCTGATTCCTCTCCCAGCCCTGCTCTCTGGAGACAATTACTTTTAATGACTTCTGTATTCAATTCCTCTGTAATTTAGCTCCCCGTCTTTAAATAATACGCTTGTCCTGTTGGTTCTCTCCCATATACCCACAAACACACAATTTACTTCCTGTTGGGGAGATGGGGTTTTGATTCTATTATACCACTTGCCTTCCCCTCCATACCTATTTTTTCAATAGTTGTTAACAAAGAGCATTTTACTTCTTATGTTTAAACGTCTCTGCAGTTGCCACAGATGGTACACTTTCTCTTGGCTGGCTTTACTGAGCATTATTCACCTCTCTCTCTCAACTGTCTGCGTCTCCCTCTTTCTTTCCTTTCTTTCCCATTTTTCCTTTCTCTTTTTTCTCTTTCTCTTTTTCACATCTTGAAGATGGATAAAATTTACATTCAGTCGCTCCTGTAATCATCATAATTATGTCTTCTGTGTTTTGTTCATGGGTTGATTCTAAAAGTTCAACAGTCAACTAAGTACTTCTTTTATAGCTACTTAAATGTTGTTCATTGCAGAGCCAAGTAATATGTCAATAATAGTTCATGCTCTGTGGTTCCAACATAAAGATATCTACCCAGATAAAGGAGACTTTGCCTGGTGCCAAGGTTAAATAAATACTCTTTTCTTACATTCTACAGATGATTCAATCATGCATCACTTTACTTTGATTCATATTTGTTTGTTTTTTGATTCCTATTTGAATCCTATCTTTCTTGGGTACTTTTCCTGGAATTTCTTTGGGATTATCTTGTTTTTTTCTGTTGGGAGAATCATATGCCTTCATACCTTCCAACTTACTCATTTCATCTGTTATTTTGTTTGCTCTCTTCATTTTGTTTTCTCTCTTTGCCACTGAGTTCCAATTTGTATTTATTGCTCTCCGAGCCTCCTGCGGGTCTGACATCCTGGGATTTCCTCTTGGCTGGTCTCAGGTTTATTTCTGTCATTTCTTACTTGATTAAAGTTTTATCCTTATTTTTTCTGGAGTGCATCCTCAAGGGGTTTTCTCAGAAAGAGAGGTAACATCCTTTTCTATTTCTAAAAATGATTTTATTTTGCCTCTATACTTGACTGATGTTATAATTTTTTTTCTTTTCGGATTGAAATGAATTTTCACTCAGAACTTTGGAATTGCTCCATTATAGTCCAGCGTCAATTATTGCTGATAAATTCTGCTGCTGGTCTGATTGTGGCAGCTTGACAGCTCCCTCCTCTTGTAAGGGGCCAGAATGAAGAGCGGGAGGTGCCTGGGCATAGAACAGTGGGGACAGTTTGGAGGACCTTGAAGAGATAAATTCGTTGACTCAGTAGGATTTTCCAAAGCAGAGATTCTTAGATTTTATTCCATACACCAGTGTTTCTTAACACGCATTGGAGTCACCTGGAGGGCATCTTAAAACAGATGTTGGAGCTCACTCCCAGAATTTCTGACTCAGTAGGTCTGGTTGGGGCTGGAGAATTTACATTTCTAACAAGTTTGAAAGTGATGCTGGTGTCGTAGCTCCAGGACTATATTTTGGTACATTGCACTAAGGTGATGACTTAATTCAGAGTAACCTCATTTTCCTGTTTAAAAAAATGGGGATAATAACACCTTCCAGGGTTTGTTTTAAGGAATGAGTGATTGTATTCACTATGTTTTCTGTATTCCAGATGCGCGGGCATCTGAAGCCTCACTGACTTGGGAGAGACTGCCCCTCCCAGGCCTGGCTAATTCCTAGAAAGAGCAAACAGTTTGCCTGAAAGCACGTCTTTGACATGCAAACAACCAATTCTGAATCCATACCTCCACCCACCTCTTTTCAGGCTCCTGTAGTCTGGACAGTATCCTCCTGCCCCTAAATCACTCCAGGGCCAAGTGCTGGACTATTAGGGCCCTCCCCCCCCATAGCCCAGAGCCCACCAAAATTACTCAGATTATCCCACTTTAAACCTGCTCAGCTTCCTTCTCTGTCAACCCATCCTTCTTGTGGAAACCACAGTAAAGACTGTTGCCCACCCTGTCCCCTAGCTCTCTCTGCCTCCTGACCTGCCCTGGTGTATCCCTGCGTGTCCCTGCATGGTGTGCCATGCCTCCTGATGCTAGGAACCTGTAAGCGTAGGTTTCTTCATGACAGTACCACGTCTGCATGTCTTATCTACCTGACTGAAACAAATCTCAGGTACATTTTTAAACAGTGGTAGAAAGCTTGTAAAGCGCTTAGCAGAGCACCTCTTTGGCATTAGGTAAAAGGGCCATTTTAGGAAGAATATCTAAAGGCAGTGTGAATGATGAATGGGAAGATGCTGGAGACGGGGACATCCATGGGACCCAGCCTGAGAGTCTGCAAATAGAAAGAGAGCAACAGGTGCTGAAAATATCAGTGATAGACAAATGGAGAGCATTGGACAACTTCTTGGGTGTTGTAACTTGGTGACTTATTGTCTGAAATGTTTTGTAATGAGACTATTTCTGCGTCAAAGGCAGCCTCACTGTTTCCTTCCGTGACTTCTGTAATGACAGCTGAGAGTCCTCATTGTTTGGCTCTCAATCCAACCAAGTGTCTTTCTGTGGTGAGGCCAGAACTCCAAGGTAGCAGTCTCCAAGATGTTCTGTAGTGAATACTACCTTCATCTTCATGTTTCCTAAACTATAGTCAGCACTCAGGGTGTAGTCGTTAACTGGTGTTATGTGAAATGTATTTTTATAGATTTGGGAAATGACGAGTTAGCCAAAATTAAGCCATTTAAATTTCCTACAGGACTTCTCAGAGCGTTTAATATTTTAATGAAGCTCTGTTAATGGAGAATATAGCCTTCAGTGTTTGCTAACTTATTTGTCCACAGAACCTTTTTCTTCAGGGTGTCTAATGGGTCTATCTTTCCATGGAACGCATTCTGGGAAATGCTGCTGTGACCTGACAATGTATGACACCGCTGACAATCAAGATTTTTGTGGGTGGCAGTGATTGTTCTTCTAAAGCCCATCAGGAGAACAGTGCACAATTTTTAGATCCATTTGCCAAGGCTCTGTTTTGCTTTAGTCTATTGGTGTAAAAAATAAAATGAAAAGACATAACTTGTACCCAGATGTCACCTACACGGTGCCTATCATCCTGTAGAATGACTCATCCTCTGAAAATAGTAGTGTTCATTGTCTTGATAGTGAACAATGTTCTTTCATTTACAAAGATGAAGCCCAAAATACCAGGCTTCCTAAAATTAGCGTCACTTGTTAGCCCACCTCCTTCCTCGGGTCAGTCTTTTTTATTTTATTTTATTTTTTAAACTTTTATTTAATTTTTATTTTTGGCTGCGTTGGGTCTTCGTTGCTGTGTGCGGGCTTTCTCTAGTTGTGGCGAGCAGGGGCTACTCTTCGTTGCAGTGTGCGGGCTTCTCATTGCGGTGGCTTCTCTTGTTGTGGAGCACAGGCTCTAGGCGCACAGGCTTCAGTAGTTGTGGCACGCGAGCTCAGTAGTTGTGGCTCGCAAGCTCTAGAGCCCAGGCTCAGTAGTTGTGGCGCACAGGCTTAGTTGCTCCGCGGCATGTGTGATCTTCCCTGACCAGGGCTCGAACCCGTGTCCCCTGCATTGGCAGGCAGATTCTTAACCACTGCACCACCAGGGAAGCCCCGAAGCTTTTAATTTAGATGAAGTCTAATGTATCCCGTTTTTTGTTTGTTTTGCGGATCATCCTTTTGATGTTGTTTCTAAGAACTCATCGTCTCACCGAAGGTCAAAGATATTTTCTCATGTTTTCTTCAAAAGTTTTATAGTCTCATGTTTTGTATTTAGGTCCGTGAGCCATTATGAGTGAATTTTTGTACATGATGTGAAGCATGGGTCAAAGTTCATAGTTTTGCATATGAATATCCAATTGTACCAGCACAATTTGTTAGAAAGACTCTTCTTCCTCCTTTGCATCTTTGTCAGAAATCAGTTGCTTACATCTGTCTAGGTCCATTTTCCTTATTCTGTCCCACTGATCTGTTTTTCTGCCCTTTTACTACCATATTTGTGTGTGTGTGTGTGTGTGTGTGTGGTACGCGGGCCTCTCACTGTTGTGGCCTCTCCCGTTGCAGCGGACGTGCAGGCTCAGCGGCCACGCAGGCTCAGCGGCCACGGCTCACGGGCCCAGCTGCTCCGCGGCATGTGGGATCTTCCTGGATCAGGGCACGAACCCGTGTCCCCTGCATCGGCAGGCGGACCCTCAACCACTGCGCCACCAGGGAAGCCCACTACCATATTCTTTTGATAACTTAGTTTTATAGTAAGTCTTAAAACTGGGTAGTGAGTACTACAAATTTATTCTTTCTAAAAATTGTTTTAGGTTTTCTACTTCCTTTGCAGTTTCACGTGAATTTTAGAATCAGTTTGTATCTACAACAAATCCTGTTGAAATTTTGATTGGGATTGCATTTAATCATGACTAATTTTCTGAGTATTGACATCTTTATTAGGTTGAGTCTTCCAATCCACAGACACAGTATTTCTCCCTTTATTTAGATCTTTCTTTTATTATTTTGTGGTTTTCAACAGACACATTCTTTGCATATATTTATAAATTGATACCTAAGTATTTTATTTGTTAAAGCAGTTGTTAATAGTATTTTATTTTTAGTCTCAGTATTAATGTATTCATTACTAGTGTATAGAAATAAAATTTATTTTTGTATGTTTACCTTATGTCCTGCAACCTTGCTGAACTCATTTATTAGCTCTAGGAATTTTTTTTTTTTTAGTAGATTCCTTGGCATTTTCTACATAGACAAGAATGTCATCTGGAAATAGGGACTTTTTATTTGTTCCTTTCGTATCTATATGTTTTTTATTTCCTTTTCTTGCCTTATTGCACTGATTCAAACTTCCAGCACTATGCTGAATGAATGTTGAGTACGGACATACTTGTCTTGATCCCAGGCTTAGGGGGGAAAGCATCTAGTCTTTCACCATTAAGCATAATGTTAATTACAGAGTTTTTTTTTTTTTTTCGCAGATTTATTTATCAATTTGAGGAAGTTCTCTTCTACCTCTTCTGTGTGTTCTGAGAGTTTTCACCAAGAATGGGTGTTGAATTTTATCAAATGCTCTTTCTACATCGATTAATATGATCATGTAGTTTTTCTTCTTTGATCTATTAATATGGTAAATTACATTGATTGATTAAAAAACCCCTGGAATAGTATCCCTGGACTAAACCTAGGTTGATCATGGTGAAAAATTCTTTTTATAGGTTGCTGAATTATATTTGGTAATATTTTGTTAAGGATTTTTGCATCTTTATCATGAGGAATATTGGTCTATAGTTAGCTTTCTTTATTACTGTTCTTTGTCTGGTTTTGGTATCAAAGGAATGCTAGCTTCATAAAATGAACTGGGAAGTGTTTCCTCCTCTTCTGTATTCTGGAAGAGATTATGTAGAATTGGGGCTAATTCTTCTTTAAACATTTGGTAAAATTCTCTTGTGAAGTCTTCTGGGTCTGAATATTTTTTTGAGACTTTTAATAGTACAGGTTCAATTTCTTAACAGCTACAGGGCTATTTCAATTATTTGTTTCATATTGAGTGTATTGTAATTTATGGTTTTTAAGTACAGTAGTCCATTTCATGTAAATTGTCAAATGTACATACGTGTATTAGTTGTTCAAAGGTGTTCTTTTGAAATCTACAGGATTTTGTAGTGATACTTCCTCTTTCCTATTCTTGGTAATTTGTCTTCTCTTTTTCCTTCTTTTCAATTGTGCTAGAGGTTTTTTCAATTGTATTTATCTTCTCAAAGAACCAGCTCTTTGTCTCATTACTTTTCTCCATTATTATTTTTGTTTTAAATTTATTATGCCCTTTGTACTTGCTTTCCTTCTGCTTGCTTTGGGCTTATTCTTGGTCTTCTTTTTATAGGTTGCCACAGTAGGAGCTAAGATTCTCATTTGCACGTGTTTCTCTCTTCTAATATATGATTTTAGTGCTATAAAATTTCCTCCCAGCACTGCTTTGGCTATATCCACCATTTTGATATATTGCATTTTCATTTTCAGTTCATTTTTTTTTCCCCTTTGAGACTTCCTCTGTTCTATGGATTATTTAGAAGCATTTGGTACTTTCCTGGTTGATCAGTGGTAAAGAATCTGCCTGACAATGCAGGGGATGTGGGTTCAGTCCCTGGTCAGGGAACTGAGATCCCACATGCCATGCGGCAAATAAGCCCATGTGCACCACAACTACTGAGCTTGCGTGCCTCAACTAGAGGAGAGAAAACCTGTGTGCCACAACTAGAGAGAAGCCCGAGAGCCGCAATGAAAGATCCCGCATGCTTCAACGAAGATTCCCGCATGCTGCAACTAAGACCCGGCGCAGCCAAAAATAAATTAAATGAATAAATAAATAATAAATAGAAGCATGCTGTTTGGTGTCCGAGTGTTTGGATATTTTCTTCTTATCTTTCTGTTAGTGATAAGAGAATACACTGTATATGATTTCAGTTCTTTCAAATTAGTTATTTTAGGGAATTCCCTGGTGGTCCAGTGGCTAGGACTCTGCGTTTCCACTGCAGGGGGCACGGGTTTGATCTCTGGTTGGGGAACTGAGATCCTGCAAGCCACGCAATGTGGCAAAAAACCACCACCAACAACAACATCAAATTAGTTATTTTATGGACCCAGATGTTGCCCATCTTGGTATATGTACTGGAAAAGAATGTGTATACTGCTGATGTTGATTGGAGTGTTCTATAAATGTCAAGTAAATTCTGTTGGTTAATTGAATTGTTGTGTTCTTACTTCTTCTTGCTGATTTGTTTTTTATCTAGCTGGTCTGTCAGTTGTTGAGAGAGGGGATATTGAAGTCTTTATGTGGATTTGTCTGTTTTTCCTTTCAGTTCTGTCAGTTTTTGCTTCACATATTTTTGCAGCTTTGTTTAGTGCATACACATTTAAGATTGCTACGTCTTCTTGGTGGATTGATCCTTTTATCATTATATTATGCTCCTCTATGTTTCTGGTCATTTTCTTTATTCTGAATCTACTTTCTCTAACATTAATATAGCCACTTTTGCTTTCTTTTGATAAATGTTTGCATGATATCTTTTCCTACTCTTTTACCTTCAGCCTGCCTATGTCATATTTGAAGTGAGATTCTCATAGATTGCATGTTTTCAATTCACTCTGTCAGTCTATCTTTTAATTGGCATATTTAGGCCATTTACATTTAATATAATTATGACTATGTTAAGGCTTAAGTCTGCCATTTAATTTTTTGTTTTATGTTTGTTCTTTCTGTTTTTTATTGTTTTGTGTTCTTTTTAAAAATTAATTAATTAAATTTATTTATTTATTTTTGGCTGTGTTGGGTCTTTGTTGCTGCGCGCGGGCTTTCTCTAGTTGTGGTGAGCGGGGCTACTCTTCGTTGTGGTGCACAGGTTTCTCATTGCGGTGGCTTCTCGTTGCGGAGCATGGGCTCTAGGCACGTGGGCTTCAGTAGTTGTAGCACGCGGGCTTCAGTAGTTCTGGCTGGCAGGCTGTAGAGCGCAGGCTCAGTAGTTGTGGCACACAGGCTTAGTTGCTCCACGGCATGTGGAATCTTCCCAGACCAGGGATCGAACCCGTGTCCCCTGCATTGGCAGGCGGATTCTTAACCACTGCGCCACCCAGGGAAGTCCCTTGTGTTCTTTTTCTTTCCTTTCTGTGGGTTAGTTTATATTTTGATTTATCTGTTGTGTTTTTGAGTGTATCTCTTTGTGCTTTGCTCCAAGAAGATTTGCATTCTCCTCTGATGTGAGACAGGGGTTGCTAACAGGTTGGGACACTCCAGCCGGCATCCAAGTTCTTTCCCTGAATGTGTTAACCTCTGGTTCCAGCCCCTCACTTTCTGGGTGGGTGGGGGGGCTCACAGTGGTGACCGGATCTCAGTGGTGGCATTTGCATTTGTCAGCAGGACTCAGTGCTGTCTCCGTGTTTGCTGTTGATCTCTGCTCAGATTTTCAGACTTTTGCTTGTTTGGGGGAGACCAAGGGGGATGGGTGGGGGAACCTACTTAATTCTGTTACTTGGAAAAAAATAATCTGGAGACAGAAGAAGTGTGTTTGTTGTGCTTCATCCAGGTTCCATGCTGTAGCAGCAGACTCCTCAGACCATCTTGTTTACCATGTTTTTGCTGGAATGGTGGTTCCTTGAGGTTCCAGTAAATTCCAGTACTGTCTATATTCTCTCTTGTTAGAAATAGCTGCTGTTGATGCAAACTTGTGTATATAGGATGGATAAAGAACAAGGTCCTACTGTATAGCACAGGGAACTATGTTCAATATCCTGGGATAACCATAATGGAAAAGAAGATGAAAAAGCATATATTGAATATATATGTAGAACTGAGTCACTTTGCTGTACAGCAGGAATTAACAACATTGTAAATCAACTATACTTCAATAAAATTTTTTTAAAATAGCTGCTATAGGGCTTCCCTGGTGGCACAGTGGTTGAGAGTCCGCCTGCCAATGCAGGGGACGCGGGTTCGTGCCCTGGTCCAGGAACGTCCCACATGCCGCGGAGCGGCTGGGCCCGTGAGCCATGGCCGCTGAGCCTGCGCGTCCGGAGCCTGTGCTCCACAATGGGAGAGGCCACAACAGTGAGAGGTGCGCATGCTGCAAAAAAAAAAAAAAAAAAAAAAAAAAGCTGCTATTAATGTCTCTGTTTTTCTAACCTCTCTGTAAGTGGGGAGAGAGTGGAGAGTAATTATGAGACTGTATTCCTAGTTTTCTTTGTTTGTTTGTTTGGGTTTTTTTTGACCGATATGTCTCTCCATTTTCTCTTTAGGGCAGAGAAGACTGAAGTTCTGAGCGAAGACCTTCTTCAGGTAAGGTTGTCGCTGGCCTGTAGCTCATAGGTGCCAAAGACACGTATTCCCTTTCACAGCCGAGCCCTTCTCGATGCTGTTCAAGCTGTTCCACTGCTACTCATCTGGTCTGTTTAGAGACACATCCTTTATGGTAGCCCCTTGCCCTGTGGACACCGGTCCGGGTGAGGTTTCTCAGGAGACATTTGAAGGCGTTTGATTGCATGGTTAGCAGAGAGTCCCTGAGTCTGTGATTCCCCTCCTTTTCTCCTGCATTGGATGTTGTCTCTGCAGAAACCTGAGTCAGTCTTGTCCCTTGATTGTCCAGACCCCGTGACCCCACTTCTGACCTGCCCTCACCCAGAAGCCCCACCCACTGCTCTGTCCACAGGTGGAGAAGCGGCTGGAGCTGGTGAAGCAGGTCTCCCACAGCACACACAAGAAGCTCACGGCATGTCTGCAGGGCCAGCAAGGGGCGGAGGCCGACAAGCGCTCGGTAAGTGCCCTCCCAGCCCTGGGGGATGTGAAACTCGCCTGCTGACAGACCAGGCGGTGTCTGAGAATTGTCTTGTGGTGTGGCAGTGCCTCGCACCTCGCCGTGCCCTTTAACCTGCTTGAAGCATCCCCTACCCTCACCAGGCAAGATCTGGTCCCCATCCTTGTCTTTCCCAGACAGGGGCAACGCCTGAGGAGAGCAGGGGCATGCTGAGATCCCACCGTTAGGGAGGCCGTCACCTTTCTCTTACCCCAGCTGTTTGTTCATAGCTTCCGTTTGCCTCCGTAGTATCTTAAGATCACATGCAAGATAATTACAGGGCTTCCCTGGTGGCGCAGTGGTTGAGAGTCCGCCTGCCGATGCAGGGGACACGGGTTCGTGCCCCGGTCCGGGAAGATTCCACATGCCGTGGAGCAGCTGGGCCCGTGAGCCATGGCCGCTGAGCCTGCGCGTAAGATAATTACACTGTGGTTTTGGAGGTTACAGGTCTATAAAGGCCTATAAAGGCTCTTATGAAAATTGTTTTTGCTGTAATGAAGCCATAAAGAGAACCTGCTGCGTGGAAGTGCTCCAGGGTCTTTGTCTAGAAGGGCATCAGTACTAAAGGCCCTGCATCGCGTGACTCCACCGAATGAGCAGTTCTTGGGGTGAACAGTCTGAAGATTCGCTTCCCTTTGACCCCTCCACCCCCCGCAAGTCCACCAGAGATGAAAAGCTATTCTTAGCTGTGCGCTTGGCTTTGTTACAGGGGAGATGCAATCTGGGGGGTTTCTTTCTCCTTGAGTTTATGATCGACGTGTTTGGTGTCTGTTTGATTTTCTCTGGCCTGGAGTTCTTGTTCACTTCTCTTCCCGGTGGTCGCCCCGAGCCCCCCAGGTTCTACTGGTCTCGCTTGTATAAGTGATCATGGCATGTGCCCTGATCCTTCCACCATCTCACGCTGCAGGACCAGAACGGCTCCGCTTGCTCTATCCGTCATTCCATTTTCTCTTCCCAGCCCTGGTTTCTTCTTTCTTAATATTCCCAGCAGGAATCACTCACGTGTGGTAGAAATTAAATGTTTACAGCTTTGGAAAGTGTCTGTGGAAATAATTCTGTGTCTATCAGGACTTTCAGCAAGGGGAGGCTGACAGTCAAAGGCAGAGTTTGCAATACTGCTTTCGACATGAAACCCTTTCATCAAGCAAACACGTATATGGGACTCCAGAAGCTGGTCCATGCGTGGGGCCTGTAGCCAGGCCTGCCTGTGACCCACTTCCGTCCTTCTGTTCCAGAAAGCACTGTTTTTAAAACAAGCGGTCAAGGGACTTCGCTGGCGGTCCAGTGGTTAAGACTCCGCGCTTCCACTGCAGGGCGTACAGCTTCGGTCCCTGGTCGGGGAACCAAGATCCCGCGTGTCTCTCGGCCAAAGATAAAGTAAAATAAAATAACTGGCCAACAGGAATGTATATTTTGGTATCAAGAGTAGCATCTGACTGTCGGCACCAGAGTCTTGAAACTGACCTTTGGTGTTGGTAGGTTGATGACTGCTAGCTTTATTTCTCGAGGATAAGGTCAAGTTCCCCAGATTTATAAGCTTTTAGTTGGATTGAGGGTCTTGCGAATTATATAGGAGGCTTTTGGCTCTCCAGGTTTTCTAAAATCTCATGAATCGATAGCAAACTTGCGATATGGCAAGGCCGACAGGTCAGAGGACGATTGGCCCTGAGAAGGCAGCTGGTTACTCACGCTTCCCCAGAGGAGGGGGCACGTGGGCCGCGTGGGGAGCACCGGGATGTCAGGAGGCGCAGGCCACACTGGTGCAGTGATTACCGTACGAACTGGACAGCTCTTCAGTGGACCTGGAAGAAGTCTGCAGTGGAAATAAGCTCAGGCATGTACAGACCAGTGATTTCCCTGCACAGATGACAGGTGCTTGATTTTGTCCATGATTTCTTTTTTTTTTCAGATTTTTTTGATGTGGACCATTTTTAAAGTCTTTATTGAATACGTTACTATTGCTTCTGTTTTACGTTTTGGTGTTTTGGGCCGTGAGGCACTTGGGATCCTAGCTCCCCGACCAGGGATCAAACCCCCTACGTTGGAAGGCGAAGTCTTAACCACTGGACTGCCAGGGAAGTCCCTGCCCATGATTTCTTGAGCCGAGCAGTCTTTCCTATTCTCATCTGACTGAATGAATGATCAAACTGAAAAGAAATTCAAAGTGACCTTTAAGGACAAGCTAAAGGTGACAGCACTGACACTGATAAAAGTGCTTTTAGGTTAGGGTGCGCGATGTGTGGATTTTCCAGAGACGGGAAGGCGTTTGGCATTTTTGAGCAACATGAAGGTGGCCCGAGTGACTAGAGGTTAGGGAATGACAAGGAGAGGGTGTGAGATGGGATGGCAGGGCACCCGGTCTCACCATGGCCAGCGTCGGGGCTTTCCCCCCGAGATCCGTGGGAGGCCAGCGTGTTATTCAGAAGTAACATGATGAGATTTGTTGGTGATTGTGTGATGAATGGATAAATGGGGTGGGGCTATGGGGGAAGTCAGGATCCATTTAGACAGGTAGGGGCGCAGTCAAGGTGGGACGCGATGGGGTCAGTGAAGATGGAGAGAGGTCGGAGATGTGATGGATGTTGGACGTAGGGTACCAGGACTTGGCAATCGAATGGATGTGGAGGTACGAGGAAGGGAGAGGGGTTTCCAGGTCCCTGGCTTGAGGACTTGTTGAATCCATGGGAGTTCATGAGATCACCCAGGGAGAAAATACAGGTGAGAAGACAAGGGGCCTTGAATCAAGACCCCCCAGGAACTGCAGCATTGGAAGCTCTCACAGGAGGAGGACCTGGCAGGGAAGGGTTGGTACTGTTAATCCACCCACTTGCTCAGGTCTACATCCCAGGCATCATCCTTTATCCTTACTTTTCACTCTTTCCCCGCGTGCATTTCAGTAAGTCCTGCTGGCTCTTCCTCCAAAGAAGCTCCATTTGCTTTAACGTTCGTCAGCCCGGTCCACGCACCAGTCATCTGTTGCCTGAACACAGCAGTGTTCCCTTCGGGGTCTCTGCTCTCCACTCCGACCGCCCCCCCAGCCCCTTCATCATCTGGTCTCTACAACTGCCTGAGTGAGTGTTTAAAATGAAATCAGTTGCTTCAGTCCCACCAAAGGATTCCCACTGTAGCACAAAATCCCAGCCTCTTAGCTTGGCCCTTGGTCCCTAATGGTACATCTTCCACCTGCATCTCTGAGCTCAGCTCTCGCCACCGCCCACCGTCCTCCTCTGCCCCCATCATCATCCTCCAACTGCACTGACCTGTGATTGAACTTGCCTTGTTCATATCCATGCGGAGCCTTCATGTGGGATCTACCCTCCACGTGGAATATTCTTACCCAGCATTTCAGGCCAGCAACTTCCTTTTATGTTATTTTAATTTTATTTAAGTATAGTTGATTTGCGATGTATTGATTTCTGCCGTACAGCAGAGTGACTCAGTTATACACGTATATACATTCTTCTTCATATTCTTTTCCATGATGGTTTATCCCAGGATATTGGATCTAGTTCCCTGTGCTCTACAGTAGGACCTTGTTGTTTATCCATCCTGTATATAATAGTTTGCATCTGCTGACCCCAACCTCCCAATCCATCCCTCCCACTTGGCAACCACAAGTCTGTTCCCTGTGTGAATCTGTTTCTGTTTCGTAGATAAGTTCATTTGTGTCCTATTTTAGATTCCACATGTAAGTGATATCATATGGTATTTGTCTTTCTCTGTCTGACTTACTTCACTTAGTATGACAATATCTAGGTCCATCCGTGTTGCTGGAAATGGCATGATTTCCTTCTTTTTATGGTTGCATAGTAGTCCAGTGTGTGTGTGTGTGTGTGTGTGTGTGTGTGTGTGTGTGTGTGTGTGTGTGTGTGTGTGTGTGTGTGTGTGTGTGTGTGTGTGTGTACCAGACCTTCTTTATCCATGCATCTGCGGATGGACATTTAGGTTGTTTCCATGTCTTCGCTGTTGTGAATAGTCACACCGGCAACTTCTTACTGTTTGATTCTCAGCTCAGATGTCACCGTCTTGTTGCAGCTCCTCTTACCACCTGATGTGTGTGCTCTCTCCCTCCCCAGTCACATCCCCCTATTTCATATTCTTCATAGCACGTGTTATCCTCTAAAATTAGCCTGCTCATTCATTTGTTCCTGTGTCTGTTCCCATCACCAATATGTGAGCTACGCGGGAGCAGGGATCTTGTCTTCCCATCATGGCTGCATTCTCAATGCCTAGAACGGGGCCTGCCACATGTAGGCAGCGCTAAAAATAGACGTGTCACGACTGGATGGCCCACGCCTATTTTAGGCACAGAACCTGCCCAGAGCATCGCGCCAGTTTGACTCGTTCCTATTCTTTACGGAAGCAATTTAGCGTGATGGCTCTGAGTTTAAGTGCTGGGATCTGACCCTCCAAGGTGGAAGCCCAGCTCTGCTGCTTCCTAATTTTGCCTGACAGTGGGCAAGTCAATTACCTCTATATGCTTTGGTTTCTTGCCTTGGAAAATAGTAATAACAATGAATTCCTACCCAGTAGGGTTTGAGAGTTAAGTGACGTAATAAACGTAAATGCCTAGCACAGTGCTTGACATGAATACATAGTAAAGAAACAGAAACTGCTGCTGTAATTAGGGCCCCGCCGTGAGTCCAAAATCACCCCTGAGAACTGCCAAGCCCCGAGGAGCAAATATGCCTGGATTCGCGGACAGTGGACAGCAGTTTTCAGAGATGGAGGGGCGTGTGTGCGTGTGTGTATGTTTAGGAAACAGAGTGGATATTAGAATAAGACTTTTTGTTTCTGAGTCATCCTACAAACTCTGCTGCTGATGCCTAAGATAATTTTAGAGAGAACACTCATCTCAGACAAGTCAGATCGACTACTTCCAAACGCTGGAACGTTCTGTCTCCCCTTCCCTCAACTCTTAAGGATCTCTCGGCACACTAGAATCAGGGAAATGTGTATTTTAATAGCTTCTCTTTGACCCGGAAAACCACTGGTCAGGGTGAAGCTCGCTAAGTAAGGTCTCTCTACCTGGGCGCTAATGGTCCCCGGAATAGTGGGTGATGCTCTCAGCCTAGACCCTCGTCTGCAAGAGAAACACATTTTGGCAGGTTTTCTGGACAGGTGGGCAATTGAACCCTTCAGAGATTCAATATCCTTCTACGTGAAGTGGGGATGAGCAGAGTGTGGAGGAGAGAGCAAATGATACCTCAGTCACGGGTAGGCATTAGGTCAAATAAATCAGCACAGTACCCCGCGTCTACCGAGCCCTCAGCTTTTCCTTTGTCTCAGAGCATTTCTTTAGAAATAGAAATAATTTGTAGTCTGTAGTGCGTTGCAGTCCATTAACTTCCGCTATTCGCCCGCCTTTGATTATAGATTTTCACTATACCCTCTTTGACGTGCAAGTATGTCACCTTAATCCATTTCTTCCTTCCTTTTTTTCTTTTGGTAGCTTCCTTCTAATTGCTTGATTCTTTTCTTTTTTTTCCTTTTCCTTTTCTTAATTTCTTGACTCTTAAAAGCATCGACACAAGCAAAGACTCACCGCTAATTGAGGTTTCACCCCATTAACACCTGTGCCCTTGGAATCCAAGCGCTCACATCACCCTCAGTGTCTCCCCTGCAGTGAGTGCTTTCTTAGGAGCTCACCTGGGCCACAAGCACAGGCCCTAGCTTGTGGCCTATATCCCCTTACACCATCACTACAGGACTTGTTTAAATCCGTGTTGTCATCTTCATTCAATGATCTGTGTAACCATTTCAAAAAAAAGGCTGAGGCAGCTCTCTATGTCTTGATAGGAAATTACATGAATGATACCTCTACATGAAAAGGAAAGCAAAGTGTAGAGGGGGTTATATCATGTGTTAACAGTTGTGAGGGAAAATGTGTCCACTAAAAATGGACAAATGGGGCTTCCATGGTGGTCCGGTGGTTAAAACTCCTAGCTCCCAATGCAGGGGGCCCAGGTTGCATCCCTGGTCAGGGAACGAGATCCCACATGCCGCAACTGAAGATCCCGTGTGCTGCAACTAAGACCCGGCACAGCCAAATAAATAAATAAATATTTTTAAAAAATGGACACACACTCACACATACAATTGGATCTTCTTAGCATATTTATGGAAGGATACCTAGAAAACTGATCACTGGCATGGTTTCTGGAGAGGGGAACCCAGTGGCTGAGGGTTAAGGATGGGAGAAGACTTTCTGCTGTAAACCCTCCAGCACCTTTTGAGTTTTATACCATTTGCTCTTCAAAAATGAATTCATTTGAGATAGAGAAAGAGAGAAAGCTTATTCTCCATGTGAAAATCTTAGCAATTAACGTGCAGTTGAAACAGAAATAGCTTTCTCGTCCTGTGGTCCTTCGTCACTTAAAGTGGCTCTCTTTGCCACCTAAAAGCATCTCATAATCATCGGTGAGGATGTTGAGTGACTGGAAATGACTAGAAGACAAAGTTGGCCCCCTGCTTGGGAGAAGGACCCCTCCAATCCTACCATTTCCAACTGGTTTTTCCTGTGTGAATCTGGAAACCAGACACCTGGCTGTCCCCTCACCACCTCCCTCCAAGACCGATGGCTTTGTGGTCCTCAGGGCTGTTCTTGTGCTTGACCTACAGTCTGCTAGGCATCCCGGGCGTGGTCTTCTGCTCCACTCACTGCCAGGACTAATCGGACTGATCTTTTTCATCTGGAAAAACTCCACTCACTGGTAGATATATTTCTCCAAAGGATGCCAACTTCCAGGCCACTAGAAATTGCCTGTCATCTGCTGTAGGCAATATCCTCCCTTGCCTTGCTTCCTTGTCAAATTCTGAAGAAGGACTCAGAAGGGGCTTCAGTCCTGCCTGAAAGGCAGGTGGGTCATGGGTCTCTGGATCCTCAGCATAAAGAAAATGGTCTTGTGTGGCTGGACTCTCTGACGTTCGGGATTGGGGGGAGCGTCTTCAGTGGTTGTGATTCAGATATTTTAGGAACTTGCAGATTGAACACCTTTCTTTAAACCCAAACCTCAGCACTCTCGATGTTTTGGGCTGGATAATTCTTTGTTTCAGGGGGCTTTCTGATGCACTGTAGGACGCGTAGCAGCGTCCCTGGCCTCTACCCACTAGATACCAGGGATGTCCCCCACATGGTGACGATCACATACATCTCCAGACTTTGCCAAACATCCCAGGGGGACAAGAATTACCCCTGGTCAAGAACTCTAATACCTTAATCCATCCTTTTTCTCGGAGTGTGACAAATGTTATACCTGCACAACTCCTTTTCTTTTTTAACCATTTTAGACATTTTTCTAAAATGTGCTTTCAGTAACTTTTTTTTTGAAAGGTGAGGGTGGGAGCAGATGCTCTCCGAAGATACTGTTCCTCTGCCTTTAATTAAGTCTCTGGAAACCTGGACCTAATAGCTCTGTAGGACAGCTAGAAAGTGGTGTTTACATTTGGATATATTAGTACTTCGTTGCCTGGTCTCGTTTTTACCAAGAACAATGTCCCATTTTATGTGAAATGACGGGATAGCAAGATTATTCCTCGAGTGAAAGGGCTCAGACCTCTGTGGAGTGGACGTGTCTTAAGGGCAGGGAGGGGGTTATATTTTAGACCCGTTGAGGACACCTGGTGTCCTAGGCTCCCCTCCACCTGGACTAACCCCAGGAACCCTAGGAACTTCCATACCACTCTTGGGGGTTGGTCTACCTCCTGTGACCTTCCCCGGAGATACCTAGAGCCCATGGGTCTCCTGGGGATGTTCAAACCAGATTCCTAAAACTCCACCTCCAGCTTGGTGCTGCTCTCAAGTCATCCAGTTGCCTGTCTCAGGACTGAGTTCTTTTAATCCAATCATGTTGTTCTTAAACAGGCCCTCAGTGGTCCCCAAGTGCCCCTAGAAGGAAACCCCAGTGCCTGCCTCTGGTTGACGAGGCCCTGCACCAGCCCGCCTCCGCCCCCTCCCCCAACCTCTCCCCCAACCTCTCCCCCAACCTCTCCCCCATCACACACTGTGCTCCAGCCACGCTGGTCTGCTGGGGATGCAGAGCCAGCTGAGCTGGCTAGGTAGCCCACCTCCGGGCCTTTGCACCTGCAGTTCCTCTGCCCGGAATGTTCTTTCCCAGGTCATCTGGAGGTATGGCTGACTTTCTCTCCCTTCAGGTTGCTTCTTAAATGTCCCCCCTCGGCGGGGGAGGGGGCAGTCTTTTCTCCTCACCGCCCCCTCCCCACAGCTGCCACTCTGCCCATCGTCCTCCTTTCTGCTGTTCCCATGACACTTCCCACTCTCGAAAGGGTCTCCTTCAAAGTGTCTGTGTTTAGTGTCCGTCTCCCTGCCCTGGGATGTAAGTTCCATGAGAGCAGTGTCTGGTCTCGGTCACCACGGGCGTGGTACCCAGATAGGCACACCATTCATGCTGGGGAGTAAGCGAGTTACAGCCGAGGGTCTCTGGGTGCTAAGACAGGAGATTCTGGGCTGGGAGGGGCTCCATCACTTTCTGTTTGAAGAGCTGCCTGTGTGGCAGCGTGGACCGGAAGACCCGAGGATATCTACCTGTTCTTTTTTAAATTGTTTGGCCGCGCTGTGCGGCGTGTGGGATCTTAGTACCCTGACCAGGGATCGAACCCGTGTCCCCTGGAGTGGAAGCACGGAGTCTTAACCACTGGACCGCCAGGGAATTCCCAGATGTCTAGCTGTTCTTACCTTGTTGTTCTCCGTGTGTGCTGGGTGGTTCCAGCTCAGGAAGGAGAGGGCTTGTTGACACTTAAGGAGGGAAGGTGGATTATGCTGTGGTCCTCCTGCCTGCCCACCTCCCTCCCTCCTTCTTTCCGTCCCTCCCTCCCTCTCTTCCCACGTAACATAAAGCTTACCACTTTAGCTATTTTAAAGAGTACAATTCAGTGGCGTTTAGCAGAGTCACAATATTGTGCAACTACCACCATGATCTACTTCCAGAACATTTCCATCACCCCGAAAGGAAATCCCATACTCATTAGTCAGTCGTTCCCCTTTCCCCCTCCCCCCAGCTCTTGGCAACCACGAATCTACCTTCTGTCCCTGTGGATTTGTTTATTCTTGATGTCTTATATAAACAGAACTGTACGTTATGTGCACATTTGTGCCTGGTTTAGCTCACTTATTGTGATGCCTGCAGGGTTCACCCGTGTTGTAATCTGTGTCAGGAGTTCGTTCCGTGTTTATGGCTGCATAATATTCCGTTGCGTGGATAGACCACATTGTGTTTATTCCCTCATCCGTTGATGGGCGTTTCTGCTGCCTCCACCTTTTGGCTATTGTGAATTGGGCTGCCCTTTGCATCATGCACATGTTTCTGTTCAGCCATCTGTTTCAAATTATTTTGAGTACATGCCCCAGAGTGGAATCGCTGGGCCATATGGTAATTTTAACTTCTTGAAATGCTGCCAAGCTTTTCTACAGTGCTGGACCATTTTACATCTCTACTGGCAACGCATGAAGCTTCCAATATCTCCATACGCTCACCAATATTTATTTTTTGTATTTAAAAAATAAATTATTAATATTATGAGAGCCATCTTCATGGGTGTGAGGTGGTATCTAATTGCAGCTTTGATTTGGGTTTCCTTAATGACTAATGATGTTAAGCATCTTTTCATGTGCTTATTGGCCATTTTATATCTTCTTTGTGGAGTATACCTTATTTTGACGATTATTTTGTTTGCATTGTAATTCTGTGTGAACATTTTTCTCTCTTCCTTGACCATAAGCTGACTTATTTCTAAAATGGGGCTAATGTACTTCTTGAGAGAGACGATTCTTAGAAATTAAGGCATGGCTCGAATCTTTAGCATACGTTTGAAATCTTCTCTTTTTTCCCTGCTGCTATGCTACTTTATTTTAAAACGCAGCATGTAGGGAATTCCCTGACAGTCCAGTGGTTAGGACTTCACGCTTTCACTGCCACGGTCCAGGTTCAATCCTTGGTTGGGGAACTAAATTCCCACAAGCTGCACAGCGCAGCCAGAAAATGAAATGAAATGAAACAAAATGAAAATGAAATGAAATGAAATTAAAAATGCAGCATGTAAACCTTAGCCTTATTTGCCAACTTAGCAAATTTAATCGTTTTAATTTTCTGAATTTTGACATCTCTGAGTCTAGCCCCCCATTGTATCCTCTGAATTTTTAGGTTTTATTCATATTTTAAAGTCCGTTTGTTTCTCAGCTAATGTAATATCTAGGCAAGTATTTGACTTCCTGCTATTTTAGGGTAAGTGGGTGACTGTTGAAGTAGTTTTCATGACCACGTTTTCTTCCTTTTCAGAAAAAGTTGCCTTTGACCACACTGGCTCAGTGTCTGGTGGAAGGATCAGCTCTCCTGGGAGATGACACGCTTCTTGGGTAAGGCAATTCCACGTATGGGTTTGTGCTAAATCTAGGTGAGTCCCCATCCTTACAAGGGGACTGACAGTCCTCACGGAGATAGTGAGGACACCTGTGGTCTGGCTGGAGACTGGACGGGGAAGAAGGAAAGGTTGCCGGTGAGAAATTGAGGCCCCAGGTCCAGGAGTCATAGTGTCTGCGCAGGCGGCAGCTCCCAAGGGGAGAAGTTAACATGAAACTGTTGGGACTTCCCTGGCGGTCCAGTGGTTAGGACTCTGCACTTCCACTGCAGGGGACACGGGTTCCATCCCTGGTAGGGGAACTAAGATCCTGCATCCCGCATGCCGGTAGGGGGCGGGGAAGGCTGTTGAAGGACACTTGAAATCCCTTGGGCTTCAGCAGAAGCAAATATGAAATCTCTCCGTGTCAGATGTCAGAACTTATAGGATTCCCAGAAGAGCAACCCTTGCTGATTTCGAGCTCACAATAAAAACAAACTAAATATAGAATCATCATGAGAGGCGATCAGTATGCACAGTCTGTGGGAGAATCAGACCCTAAAAATGAAAAATAATGGACAACCTGAAAGGAGATGGACAGTAATTATGTTTAAAATGAAATTTAAAAATTTAATAAAGACAAAACACAATAGGGGTGAAAAAAGAAGAGGCAGAATCAAAGAAAAACCAAATAGAACTTTTAAGAATTCAAATAATATTTATTATAATTTAAAAACTTACTTGAGAGAAACTGGAGGTTGCACACAGATATGGAAATTGGTGAACTTAAAGAGGTCTGGAGTTTAGAATTTACAGAATAAAGTCCAAGAGGTAAGGATACAGGCAGCATTAAATGGAGAGACTCAGATGGCAGGATGTAAAGATACAGCATTATGTGTAGCAGTCGCTCCTGAAGAAGAAAATAGAAGGGGAAATTTATGGTTGAATTTTCCTTTTCTAGATTTGAATACAAACATGAGTGTTTAGATTTAAGAAGCCCCAAAAGTCCTGATTGAGATCAACCGAAAGAAATCCATCCCTGGACACATCGTCCTAAAACTACACCCTGTTAATAAAAAAGATCTTTAAAATCAACCAGAGAAAGAGATAATTGTGTATAAAAGAGCAATTAGAGTGATAACAGACCATTCAGGAGGCACAATAAATGCCAGGAAATAATGGAGGAGTGTCTTCAAGTAGTGAGTGAAAATATAAGATATCTAGATTCAGTGATAGACTAAATCTCTATTCAGGAATAAGGGGAAATAAACATATTTTCAGGCACAGATCTAGAGAAGTTACCGCTTGCATGTTCTCACTGAAAAACTAGTTAAGGATGTGTGAAGTAGATGATGTCCAGAAGAAAAGAGTGAAATGCAGGTAACAAGATAGCATTTTAAAAAAAAAGTAGTGGGACTTCCCTGGTGGTCCAGTGGTTAAGACTCCACCTTCCAGTGCAGGGGGCGTGGGTTCGATCCCTGGTCAAGGAGCTAAGATCCCACATGCCTCGCAGCCAAGAGATCAAAACATAAAACAGAAGCAATATTGTAACAGATTCAATAAAGACTTTAAACATGGTCCACATCAAAAAAAAAAAAAAAAAAAGTAGTGTGGGAATTCCCTGGCGGTCCAGTGGTTAGGACTCACTGCTTTTACTCTGAGGGCCCGGGTTCAGTCCCTGGTGGGGGAACTAAGATCCCGCAAGCTGTGCAGTGTGGCTATAAAAAAAAAAAAAAAAACCTTTTAAAAAAAAATAGTGAATGTGGTGTAAGGGACGTTTTCTCTCTTCCCATCTTAGATTCCTTCACAGGGCCGTGCAAATTAAATTGACAAAAGACAGATTAATAAGAGAATAGCATACACATTTGATTAACGTGCAGTGCATACACATGGCAGAACTCGGTGATGAGTAACTCAAAGGGGTGGCTGGAACTTGGGCTCGTATAAACCAAAGAACACTGATTTTTAGAGAAGTGACAAACAAGACAGAGGAAAAAAAATGTTAGTTTCTATGGCAACGAATTGTAGGAAGGTAAGTATATGAGAGACTAGTAGAAGATAAGTGTCAGTTGGTAAGGTTTGTAATGTAGAGACCACTGGTGCCGTCTCTGGGCTGATAAGGGTCTAGAATTATCTCTGGTGATTAACATCTATCTTTCCTGGTAGAGGGGGGAGGGGGACACCTTTACAAATTCATGTCCTGCTTTTAGGCAGATAGGGGAAGGGTGGAGAGCTTTTTTTGTGTCTGCTTCTTCTCCATTGCCTTCAGTTCAAACTAATCCTTATGCCACAGTGGCATACTTTGGGGAGGTGTATCCTGCTACCCTTCAGTGTAAAGAAGTATAAATAAACATTGAATTAAGAAGCAGCAATATAATAATAATCTGGGGGGCGGGGGCAGTTAAAGCAAAGGAAAACTAAAATACTAGAAAATAATAATAGGGAGCTTTGCAAAGGGCATCAGTGTTTCAAGCTCTTGTATGAAAGGAGGATAAAGGTATTACATTTAAATTTAAAGTGAAGTGTGCATGTTAGAAAGGTAAGAACACAAGAAGACCACAAGAAGAAAAGTAATAGAACGTGTAACTTCAAAATTAGGTGGAGGATGGAGAGAGGAATAAACAAAATAGAAAAAAAAAAAAAAGCCCACAGAACGGACTAAAAGAGAAAAAAAAGGGGCTTCCCTGGTGGCGCAGTGGTTGAGAGTCCGCCTGCCGATACAGGGGGCACGGGTTCGTGCCCTGGTCCGGGAAGATCCCACGTGCCGCGGAGCGGCTGGGCCCGTGAGCCATGGCCGCCGAGCCTGCGCGTCCGGGGCCTGTGCTCCGCAACGGGAGAGGCCACAACAGTGAGAGGCCCACGTACCGCAAAAAAAATTAAAAAAAGGGAAAAAAAAAGGTCAGCACAGAAAAGCATAACAATAGAAAACAGAAAAATGAAGGTAATAGCAATTACTGCCTCTCTACCTGTAAATCGTACACAGCAAATGGAATAAACTCAACTGTTTATAATATACAGACTCTCAGGTGGGTAAACGTGGAATCCTGTTGTATCGATGTGTTCTTTCTGAGAGACTTGCCTGAAACGTAGTGACACAGCAAGGTTGAAAGTAAAGGATGGAGGACAGCAGGTAAAGATGCCAGAGTGAACACACACATCTCATTTTTGTTCCCTTCCAAAACGGACTATAATGCAGGGGGTTTTTTTCTGAAAAGACATAAACCCACAAAGGCAGGAAAAAACAGGAGAGAAGACAAGAGGGTTTTGTGAGCTGTAAAGCGTATGATTGACTGGGACCTGACTTAGCAAGTCCCAGAAAGCTGACTCTCAAGCCAGAAGTAGGATGTGCAGAGAGCTGAGATGTTCATACCATGAAATGCTGAGAAGGCTCAGGAATTGGCGGCCCCAGGGATCTCAGGAACAGTGGGTCGTTGGAGGGGGGTGGTGAGGAAAATCACAAATGGGGGTTGAAAGCTAGTCAGGTGCTATTTGGATCACTCAGACCCAGCTCTTATCCACACCGCTGGGAGACCCTCATCCCCTTGCCCCCAAGCCCAGCAAAAGCCTGGAGCTTCATCTCTGGGGGGGGTAAAGCGGAGCATCCCGAGGCTGGGGGCACCGGGCACAGTGGAGTGTAGGGGTAGCAGTCAGTAAGGTACTTAGACTCTCGAGAGATAAGAGGAGATGAAATAAAAAACAGGACGTTAATTAAGAAATACAAGAAAGAAATATTCAGAGATCAAAAGCAAACTCATAGAAATGAAAAATATGACCTTCTCAGTAGGTTTGGAAGATAAAGTTGAAATCATCCAGAAAAGAGAGCAAAAGACAAGGACACGGAAAATAGAGAAGTTAGAAGAACAGAGGGCCAATCTAGGAAGTCTTAGGCCTGAATAACAGGAATTGCAAGAAGAAGAGAGGAAGAAATCATAATTATAGTTTAAAAAATAATCCAGGGGGGCTTCCCTGGTGGCGCAGTGGTTGAGAGTCCACCTGCCGCTGCAGGGGACACAGGTTTGTGCCCCGGTCCGGGAAGATCCCACATGCCGTGGAGCGGCTGGGCCCATGAGCCATGGCCACTGGGCCTGCGCGTCCGGAGCCTGTGCTCCGCAACGGGAGAGGCCACAACAGTGAGAGGGCCGCGTACCGCAAAAAATAATAATAATAAAAAAAAATTTTTAAAAAAATAATCCAGAGATATTTTCCAGAAGTGAAGAATGTGAGTTTCTATATTGAAAGGGTCCACCGATCTCCTAATACAATAGGAAAAATTAAACCTATGCCAGGACTCACCAGTAGTGAATACTAGTGACAAATAAAAGATTCTACACCTTCTAGAGAAAACATTGTCATATACGAGGGGTCAGGAATCTGAATTCTTCCGGCCTTACCAAAAGCAATAGTGGAAGCCGGAAGATTATTATTATTTTTTTAAATAAATTGATTGATTGGCTGCGTTGGGTCTTCGTTGCTGCACGCGGGCTTTCTCTAGTTGCGGCGAGCAGGGGCTACTCTTCGTTGCGGTGTGCGGGCTTCTCATTGCGGTGGCTTCTCTTGTTGCGGAGCACGGGCTGTAGGCGCACAGGCTTCAGTAGTTGTGGCGCGCAGGCTCAGTGGTTGTGGCTCACGGGCTCTAGAGCGCAGGCTCAGTAGTTGTGGAGCATGGGCTTAGTTGCTCTGCAGCATGTGGGATCTTCCCGGACCAGGGCTTGAACCCGTGTCCCCTGCATTGGCAAACAGATTCTCAACCACTGAGCCGTCTGGGAAGCCCGAAGCTAGAAGGTTATTGAGCAATGCCTTCAAAATTCTGGGGGAATAGGAAGCATAGAATATAGTCTCCTGTCTAACTTTCATTTAGCCTGAGGGTAAAGAGAAGTTGTGACACGCAGGGTCTCAGAAAATGGACTTCCCACACACTTTCTCAGAAAGCCAAAGTGTGGTGGGCCCACAGTGAGGCAGTGTCCGAGACAGGCAGGGGTAGGGGAGTAGGAAACAGGATCTCCAGCCCAGGACAGGGAGAGAGAGAATCCAGCAAATGGTGAAGGGCGATTTCAGGAAGACCGCCGTGCCTGGAGAGAGAAGGAAAACTCAGTGCAGATGGACACGGCATTGAGCCGTGGTCCTGGAAGATCCCACATGCCACGGAGCAACTAAACCCATGCGCCACAACTACTGAGCCTTCACTCTAGAGCCTGTGAGCCACAACTTCTGAGCCCACGTGCCACAACTACTGAAGCCCACGTGCCTAGAACCCGTGCTCTGCAACAAGAGAAGCCATCGCAATGAGAAACCCACGCACCACAATGAAGAGTAGCCCCCGCTCACTGCAACTAGAGAAAGCCCACGCACAGCAACAAAGACCCAACGCAGCCAAAAATAAAAATTAATTAATTAATTAAAAAAATATATACGGACAGGAAAAGTACATACTAACCTTAGAATAGTATTACCTCTTTCCATACTTTTGTTAATTTGTAAAAACTTTTTACATGAGTTTCAGGTAACATGGTACCGTGAAAAGGGAGGGCTGCTTGTGTGCCCTTCAGGGGAAATGAACATCTTTGAAATATTGTATTCTCCCGTCTAGGAATATGGCATAACTTTCTCCTCATTCAGGTCTTATGTAATTCGCTCATTATTAATAAACTTTTACATGGTTTTCCATTCCATTTTTTCACTGGAAAATCGTCCGCTCATCCTATATTAAATAAGTTTTCGTGGCTTGGGAGAAGGAGTTTTCTTTCTGTTAGAGCCTAGTGACATGGAGGTTTTGGTATGTGTTTGAAGGTATGTTGGTTTGTTGGCACACTGACTTCAGCTGTTTTCTCCAGTGGTCTCAGGAGGGAGAACATCTGGCTCTTTCTAGGCCTGTGGATTTGGCATGTGTGACTCTGTTCTCTCCACATGTCTCTTACTTTCCCCACGAATCCCCTTTTAGCCCAGGCACACAGTAGGTACTCAGCATCCTTTAGAAAGTAGGCAGTGTCAGAAATGAAACCACGTGCAGCAAGTTGGTCAGTGGGACGCACAGCAGTCAACTGCTTTATTAACGCCATCTCGTGAGTGTTTACCTGGCCGGGGGGTGATGGGCCACATCTTCCTCTACAGGGTACTCAGGATGGTTTTTCTTCCCTTCTGTCGCAGGAAGATGCTGAAACTCTGTGGCGAGGCGGAGGACAAGCTGGCCCAGGGGCTGATTCATTTCGAATTGCAAGTCGAGAGAGACGTGATCGAGCCCCTGTTCCTGCTGGCTGAGGTCAGAAGCAGGAGTGAGGCTGGGCCCGCGTGAGCGGGGAGGGCGGAGTGGTGGGCTCTGGGGTCCTTCTGCTCCGGGCTATTTCTACCCCTCACCCCACTCTGGGGCACAGTGTTTCACTGGGGATCGTTCCTACCCGACTGCCTGGGGTTCCCCAGCCTGCTAGCCCTTTGAGCTGTGGGCTCCCCCCTTCTCCCACCCACCCCCTCCTCTGCTGGCATCCCCATGGGTGAAGCTGCAAAGCTGGCGGCATCACCGCGTCCCCCGCAGGGTCTCCACCCCATCTCCACCCCTGGCCTCCACCCATCTCAAGTCTTCGGTGAAATGAGCAGTGGAATCTAAAATAGGACACAAATGAACATAACTACGAAACAGAAACAGACTCACAGACATAGAGAACAGACTTGTGGTTGCCAGCGGGGAGGGGAAGGGATGGATTGGGAAGTTTGGGATTAACAGATGCAAACTATTATGTATAGAATGTGTAAACAACAGGGTCCTACTGTACAGCACAGGGAACTATATTCAATATCCTGTGATAAACCATACTGGAAAAGAATATAAAAAAAGAATGTGTGTATATATATATATATATATATATATATATATATATATATAACTGAATCACTTTGCTGTACAGCAGAAATTCACACAACACTGTAAATCAACTATACTTCAATTAAAAACTTAAAAAAAAAATGAACAGCAGCCCCTACTCACAAGGGCTGGGGACCTGTGTCCAAGACACTCTCTAAGGCCCCCTCACTGTTTCTGTTTACATAGGGCCCTTCTCTTTCTACTTTGAAGGACACTAAAGAAAACTGTTTTCTTAAGATGAAGCCTTAATGCCTATGTGACAGTTTTGCCAGCTTCAACCAAGTGAAATTTTATCAAGAAAGAAAATCACTGGGGGATGTTATTTGTCCTGAAGCCTGGACCTACTCCCAGTTCCCTTTAATTGATCGTACAAGCCTCCACGGTGCCGTAGGGATGGAGATGTTCCACGTCTGCACTGTTCGGTGGCCACTAACCACCTGTGACTACAGAGCTCTTGAAATGTGTTTAGTGCAACGAAGGAACTAAATTTTTAATTCTGTTTTTGTTCTCTTGAATTTATGTATTTTCTTTTTGGCCGCGCCCAGCGGCATGGGGGATCTTGGTTCCCCGACCGGGGATTGAACCTGCGCCCCCTGCAGTGGAAGCGTGGAGTCTTAACCACGGGACTGCTAGGGAAGTCCATGTTCCTTTGTATTTGAAATGGCATAGCCACAGGTGGCTCAAGGCTACCGTATCGGGCAGCCTTGCCCTGGACCGTGTCTGGTTTCCTTTCTAGACCACTCCCAGCACCTCCCCATCCCCTGGTGCAATTTCTGGGACAGATGAATGGGTAAGTAATTACCGAAGTGCTTAGAAGTATTCAAGGAGAACGTTCTAGATATGGTGCTTTGATATGGACCAGCCCTCGACTTCTCAGATGCCGTCCTGGTACAGCCTAGACCATTCCTGAGAGGCCCTCTTACTCTCTAGAAAGGTGCTCTGGGGTCCCAGCCAAAGCCGCCAGCGAACTCAAGGGGACAGGTCTGAGCTGCGTGCTGAGACTCGCTTTGCGTCTGGGCTCCGCGACGACCCCGGTGCCTGGGGACAATTGTCTGTCTTCCTACTGGAAGTCAGTGCCCTACTCATCGATGCTTGGAAGAGTGAATACAGAGCACCTTGTACAACACTGGACCATCCTCGCATTTTTTCCTTTTAAATTCTCACATCCTGCCCCACTTTTGCCGGGCCTGCAAGCGACATCCTGCACTGGAATATTCACTTAAGTGACCTTTAGAAATAAAAGAGCGTCCACACACAGCCACCGTGGGAGAACTTATCCCTCAGTGAAGCCGTGGCGATGTTTCTTCATTATTTACTTTAGAAAAAAAATCTCCCTTCTATAGGAATATATCCTAATTGCATTCCGCATAGCATCTCAGGCCTCCTGAGGCCAGGTCTCCTCCTCCAGCTGTCTGTGTCGAATTAGGTCTGTGTGTCAGATCTACCTGCCTTTCTTCCCATGTCTGGCCCTTACGCAAGCAGAGAGATGTTTTTGCCGGCTGGGTGAGAGCGGGAGTGAGGCGGGCAGAAGCGAGCCGGGCGACCCAGGGTCTCTGAGATGGTCTGGCTTGACTCGGGACCTGACAGATTCCAGTGAAGAAAGAGCAGAGTTTAGCTCAGGAAAGGGAACCAAGAATTTCCTCTGAAAATGAGGATGGGGAGACCTCGAGCAAACTTGTTGGGAAGATATCATTAATCTTTAAGAATCTGTCTTTTCTCGCAGACATAGAAAACAAACTTATGGTTTACCAAAGGGGAAAGGGAAGGGAGGGATAAATTAGGAGTTGGGAATTAGCAGGTACACACTACCATATATAATATAGATAACCAAGAAGGCCCCACTGTATAGCACAGGGAACTCTATTCCGTATCTTGTAATAACCTATAATGGAAAAGAACCTGAAAAAGAATAGATATATATGTATAACCGAATCAATTTGCTGTACACCTGAAACATTTTAAATCAACTATACTTCAATTTAAAAACATTAAAAAAAAATCTGTCTTGGGCTTCAAATCAACTGTATTTTTTTTCTCTCCTGTACGCACAGGTGGAAATCCCGAATATCCAGAAACAGAGGAAACATCTAGCAAAGCTGGTGCTGGACATGGACTCTTCACGAACGAGGTGTGCTGGGATTTCTTTGCTTTCATTTCTGCTGCTTTGAAGGACCTGTGATCACGTTTGAGGGGTAGGGTTTGGTGTGTGAGCGTTTTCATTCATCAAGTGTTTCTTGCACCCACCGTGTGTCAGGCGCTGGAGGTCCCGGGACCACGCTCTCATGGAGGCTACAGCCTGGTCTGGGAGTTAGATCTAGGCAAGAGAACACCCACGTGAGGCTGTTTCAGAAGCCATAAGTCCTATGAAGAAGGGAGCACAGGGTAATTTTGGCAGGAGATGTGGAGAAGCGGGCTGCGGCATTAGACAGGGTGAAGGAGGGAAGGCTTCCTTGAGGAGATGACACTTGATCTCATAAGGAGGAGGCAACCGTGCAAAGATCTGGTGCAGAACTGCCCGTGACAGCAGGAAGAGCAGATGCAAAGGTCCTGCGATGGGAATGAGGTTGACGTATTCAGGACACAGAATGAAGACCAGCGTGGCAGGGGTGGAAGGGACAAAGTGGGGAGTGGTAGGGACAGAGATCAGAGAGGCAGGTAGCGTGATGTGTCGTCCTGTTTACCCTGAGAGGAGTATTTCTGATTCTGGGGACCTGGTCTCCTTTTCCTGTGGTCGATGGTGTGACTGTGTCTTCTGCAGCCATTCTGTAACCCTGAGACCATCATGGGAGAAGTGCAGTTCCAAAAGTGCTGCCCTTCCCCTGCTCCCTCCTCCAGAATGTACCAGGAGATTCCCGTTCCAGCAGGGGCATGCCATGGCCCTGCAGTGGCTTTGACTGTGGCCGTCATCAGTCATGGTTGTGTGTAAATGCCTTTTTATTTCTTCCAGTGGCATGTGTGCATACGTGTGCACGTTGAAACAGTGCAGACTCGTGAATAATAATACGGAAGGAACATTTTGGTTCCACCTTTGGTCCTTTGTAGGTCAAGTTTAAGAATCTCCGCATCTTATTTTAATTTTCTTGAGAAAAAGAAACAAAGACAAAACTGGAAATACTTTGGCTGGGAGCTATAGGATAACGAGTCCCAAACCAGGAGTGAATGATGAGGTCCAAGATGCAGGTTGCCTGTTCTCTAGACCTGCGACCTTGGTCAAGTCACTGAACCTTCCAGAATAGTAGTCTCCTCACCTGTGCACAGACAGTAGCAACATTTGCAGTATTTGTGGGCCGACCTGGGAGGTTGTTTGGAGTGTCAGATGAGATCCTGTTTGTCACAGCACTTCCCAAGAGCTTTCCAAAAGGAAGCTGCTACTATAACTAGTTGAGGCACCAGAATTCTGCATTTGGATCAACAGAACGTATAGCACAGTCCCCCAAGACCAGAAATAAATCAGGCTAGGTTAGCAGAGAAACAGAGTTTCTTTCTTCTTCTTTTTTATTGCAGTATAGTTGATTTACAGTGTTTTGGGTGTACAGCAAAGTAATTCAGTTATACATTTCTATCTATCATCTACTTTTTTCTGATTCTTTTCCATTATAGTTTATTACAAGATACTGAACATAGTTCCCTGTGCTCTACAGTAGGTCCATGTTGTTTATCCACCATATATATCGTAGTGTGTATCTGTCAGCGTTTCTTTAATTCACCTAGTGTTTCCCAGTCCACCTGAATGATCTTTGACATCTGTGCCAACACACCTTGTGAA